>NC_084922.1:50483606-51793256 GCF_958298935.1 Phragmites australis | reverse complement strand
ATGTTTTGCAACTAAAGTAAATTTACAACTAAATGGGATATAATACCCATTGCATGTCAAGATAAGATCACCTTAGCCAAATGAATGTGCAATTCAGTGCATTCAACTTACATTATCAATGCCCAACACGTTGAATGTCCCTCTGAAGAAATGGACTATTTCATTTGTCATTTCCAGAGTATGCAGAGAAAGCATCAACAAAAGGGCCTTTACCAAACACAGATAAATGCCTAGTAGCAATAGAAGTTTCCAACAACCTGCTGAGACCAATAACTAAAATATTAATGCTAGTGACAGAAGTATGCAAAGGCCTGAATTGCATAAGAAACCATTACTACAACAGAAAAATCAGGTCATTATAGTTGATTGGTGAATTCTTAGAAAGGCGGCAACAACATAACAAAATTCAGCTGCGACATAAACGTGCAGATACATTTTATGAGTGCAGCAATCCCTGAATTCATAGGAAACCCACAATGATAGATATCATAATGGATACAGTTTGCCACATGCATTGCACAATGCAGAAGCAAGAATAATTTTATTTCTTCAACTAAAAAAAATGGATACAACGACTCAGCCAAAGACACGCACTGTTCAGGCGTCACTGTTCTGCTTTGATCCGGAGGTAGAGGATGATGTACTGTTCTAACAGTATAGACAGCTTTATGTTTGGAGGCGTCTGTACTAAAGTGTCCCACGTCCCTCCGGCTATTTTCTCAAACGACTCTTGTCTAGAGCTGTCTGTGATATTCGTTTTATTACAGATGACTCCAAATACGAGCCGTCTATATTAATATCACAGACGGCTCATATTTGGAACCGTCTGTGATATTAGTTTTATTACAGACGGCTCTAAATACGAGCTGTCTGTAATTCTAATACAGACGGTTTGCAATAGAAACCGTCTGTACTAAAAGCGTCCCCTCACTCCCGTAGGGGTCTCGTCATTATCACAGATGGTTCTTGTTTAGAGTCGTATGTGATAATCTTTGAACAGTCGATGGTTCCACAGAACCGTCTGTACAGGAACATCCCACTAAATTATTTCTGTAGTAGTGGCTAAAGATTCATAGAGGGTCTTACATGGTGTTCCTAGAATATTGTATTCCTTTGATCATACTCGAATCAAGATCGCAGACATGTCGTAAGGTTATTATCCTCCGAAAGGTCTGAATATGTATAAAAATCCTATGTCCCTCTCTGCATTCCCACACGCTGAGTCATGATTTTTCCCAATGCTTTCCGAGTTGTCCTTATCGATTTATGAATGGTCAACAAAACATATTTTCAAATTTACTGTAGAATAGAACATCGAAATCTACACTCTAAATTTGATGTCCCATTCCATAGGAAAATTGAAAATATGAATGTCGTTCCGTTCCATAGCAAATTTTGTAAATCCATATATTGTATTTTTTTTCCCAAAAAATGGCCGGATGAGATGGAAGGGCAGCACACTGGCCTAAATATAGGCGGTGCCGCGGGCACAAGGGCGCGGCAGCCCCTCCTGCCGCTACTTGCGCTTACGACACAGTGGTAGATTTGCAGAAGTTTTAAAAGTGGCGGCATTTCTATATAATTAATATTATAGTTTGTGTTAAATGAAAATAAAATCTTTATTGCCTCTCTTCTCATTTCCTCGCTATGGTGGCCTCTCTTCTCTCGTGGCCCACCAATCATTCGCTGCTGCTTTGTTCGTTTTCATGCAGCTTTAACAAAGTTCCCTCCTTGCCATCACCTCCGACAATGGAAGCAATGCCTCTGTTGCATCTCCTTTTTCTATGGGGAAAAAAGAGCGAGCATTCATTAAGGGGACATGCAGTAAGGGGACATGCAGTGGGCAACTCGTCTTAGATTTTAACTGGTGGAGGCTGTGGCGATATGTGTGCTCTTTGCTTTTGCTTGAGCGAGGACGAAATGGTGCTAGAGTCTAAGGAAGACGCGACGCTGTAAAAATCTACCGGCGGGTGGGAAATTCAATTATTCTAAGAGCAGCTACGTATATTCGGGAAGAAATACATTATTCCAAGAACACATTAACGTGAGGCTTGGACCCAGATCTCCCATACTTAATCTGTCTCTCAACCACCTTTTGATCTACTTCACTCCACGAGTATTCTCGTTGTTTGACCACCCTCCAGTCCCAGAATCCATGGTCTTCAATGTGCCAATCCCTCAAGAGAAAAACTTGTTCCAATGGTTCGCACACCTTCACGAGATACCTCAGAAAGCGTATCTGGCGCCATGCCTGCGTGAACCCAACCATGAACAGATCCCTCAGCTTGCTGTGCCGGAACTTTGATGACTGCCATTGTATGTCGCACCCAGGCTTCTGATGCTCTTCCAAGGGAGCCACGTGGATATACAGGACCTCGAGCGCCGGCGCGGCCTCAAGGAGGAGGCGCGGCCATGAGACGTCCCACGACGACGGTACGTCGGCGACGAGGAGCTCCCTCAGGCCGTGCAGCGTGTTGTCCAGGGGTCGCGGCACGATCCATCTCCTTGGTCCAGTGAACCGGACCACGAGGCTCGTCATCGCGGCCGGCGCGTCTCCGAGGAGAAACCCGAGCACGTGGTGGGGTGGGTCGTAGGCAGGGTCGCGCGCGCTGCAGGAGAACCTGAGGTTGACGTGCGTGAGGCGCGGGACGGCACCGAACTGGAGCTCCACCGTGCTGCCCAGGCACGCGAACCAGCCGAGCTCGGGGAGGGCGCGCAGCTCGATCGTCTGGAACGAGCAGCTTTCCACGACGAGCTCCCTGAGTCCCGAGCCCGGCGCGCTGACCACCAGGATGTCACTTGTGCCGCGGCAACATATGAGGTGTAGCACCTGGAGCCCGCAGAGGTTGAACACCGTGTCGTAAGAGGACATGGGAGTGGACGCCGCCATGTATTGCAGGACGAGCTCCTGGAGTGCGCCGTACCGGTGCAGCGGCGGCAGCTCGCAGTTGCCCAGTAACAGGGCTCGCAGGCGCGAACGGTGGCGCTCGTCGTCGAGAAGATGGTCTGGGAAGCTGTATGCAGGCGGCGGGTGATCGCGGGGCGCCGTCCTGCAGACGGCAACCTCGAGGTCTTCCACTCCCCACTCGCCGACGGCGGTGGCAATCATCATGTCAACGCAGCCGGCCTCGTCCGTCGGAAAGAATACGAGCCGGAGGCTCTTGGCGCGTCGGCGAGAGTTGCGACCACCGTGGCCGTCGCCGTCGCTACTGCCATCTGCTTTCAACAAGCTGTTGATGCTGTCGATGAACGCGCGCGTGGCGCGCAGCTCGCAGCGCGTGAGGACGGCATCGAACTTGTCCACGTCCACGCCACGCGCCCGGGCTCGGCGGCGGAGGTTGACGGTCCGGAGGTAGCGCGTCGGGAGTACGTCGAAGACGGTGAACTCGAGGGCCGGAAGCTCGCGTGAGAGGTGCGCCCAGCGCCTGGCGAGGACAGCGGTGGAGAGCGCCGTGCGGGTGTCGAGGTGGCACAGGATGAGGCGGAGCAGGTCGTCCGGCAGCGCGCTGAGGCGGTCCTTGCCGCCAGCCTCCGCGGGCGACTGCGAGCGGCGGCGCGTCCTCCTGATCCTGGCCATTATAGATTTGGTAGCTGCGCTTCGGGAGTCGAGACTGAATCGAGGATTGCATGTTTATAGGCGGGCTCGTCGGAGTAGTTTGATTCGGATTCGGGAAGGAGGTGCCGCGGCCCTGTTATTCGAGCTTTTTTATTTTATATTTGCTAATATAAATAATTAAATAAATAGACATCAGATAAAAATATTTTAAAAATAGATATTTACCGTCCCTTACCGCTGGCGGTAGGACAAGAGTAGTGTTAATAGTTTAATTCATTTTTTTGTTTTTTTTATTTAAAACAGTGGTCTTATGTTATTTCAAAAAATTTAAAAATATTTATACATATTTTATAATCCATATACAACCTATTTTAATTAGATTTATAAAAAAATCTACTTTTATAACTTCTAATAATTGTTAGGACCTCAAATAAATTTTCTATCTTACGGAACTCGCACCTTTCTTATGTGATGGAACTGGTCCTGGAACTCATTATATAAAAAATCTGGTCCTGGAATTAAGCTGAACATGTTGAGTGAATTTTCCCGGATTTTCGGAAATTTATTTGAGCTACTAACAATTGTTACAAGTTATAAAAGTAGTCTTTTTGGAGAATTTTAGTTCAAATTTTACGTAGGGTTTTTGGGTGAATCCAATTAAAACGGATTGCACATGAATTATGAAATACATACTGTCGGTATATCAGGAACCGGGGGTCCCCGAATCCCGAGGCCAGGCCAGCCATCCACCACATGGCGCCATCCCGCGGAGTCTCTCCCGCGAGGTGAGAAAGAGCGAGTCCCGGAAGAAGGCGCTCGGGGCCACAGTCGGTGGCCCCCGAGTACCCCAGTTCCTCGATGATCCACAGAATCCAAGTACCGGGAAGAAAGTGCTCGGGGAGGTGTACGGTGAGCCCCGAGCACCCTAGTTCCCCGACGACCAGAAGAGCTAAGTACCGGGAGAAACGTGCCCGGGGCCGCCGGCAGTGGCCCCTGGGCACCCAAGTATCCCGAGGACTCACCAAAGGAAGTTCCAGGAGAGAGTGCTCGGGGTACTGTTCACCTCCCCGAGCACTCTCTCCCGGGCACACTTGTACGGATCCTCGAGGAACCGAGTGCTCGGGGCTGCGTGCAGCAGCCCCCGAGCACTCGGTTCCTCGAGGATCCGTACAAGTGTGCCCGGGAGAGAGTGCTCGGGGAGGTGAACAGTACCCCGAGCACTCGGTCCCCCGAAGACAAGAAAGGGCATTCTCAGGAGAGAGTGCTCGGGGAGGTGAACAGTGCCTCCGAGCACTCGGTACCCTGACGACCCAGAAAGCCCCCTGGTGGAGGCCCCTGAGGGGCCCACCGATGAGGTGTCAGCCAGTCAAAGGCCCGAGGCGGCATTTAAAGAGTGTGCGTGGCCTGTCACCTCCAACTGCTCCCGCCGCGGTCAGCGTCAGTTCCTGCCACGTTCTGGCAGAGAGGCATGGGGTTATTAAATACACGGGTCCCGTCCCGTGCCATCCGGCCTGTCTCAGGATAACATCATGAGGGTCGAGGCGTTCCGTCTGCCGCGCTGCTATGGCAGGGGAACAAGACAGGGCGGGCACGCCGGGCCGCTCTGCGGCTGCCCGGTGGGCCCTCTCCACGGCGCCTGTTGCCCTGGCATTTATGGTGACGGATGACCGGGCGTGTGCTGTATTTTTCCATCCCCGGTCACATCGTCCAGAGGAAATGATGACGCCCTTTCCATTTGTGGTGCCTTGTAGTTCGCGCCCTCCCGTGCGGGGTGTATCGCCGTTGGCAGGTATTTGAAGGGGCCGGCGGCACAAGAAGAAGAGGAGGAGAAGCTGTATGCATCCGTAGAGAGAGAGAAGAGAGCGGAACACATAGCTGAATGCATCTGGAATAGATCCTTAAGCTCAGAAGAACACAGCGCAAGAGAAACACGGTCGAGAAGTGAGCAGCACTAGATAGGTCGAAGAACAAAGAGCCTCAGGCTCTTAGATAGATCAAGATTCTTGTAATCAGCAACATCCTTGAGGGACTTCCTCAGGACAGTTATAGTATCCATACAGGAGTAGGGTATTACGCCCCCGTGCGGCCCGAACCTGTCTAAATTCCGGTGCATTTACTTCTTCTTAAACTAGACCACACCACCACCACCGGCTGTTGCATTCATTCCCATTTATTTCTCCAAGGAACAGACTCAGGATCATCCCCCGGCCGAATCTCTAAAAAGGGGTCTCGCAGGATCCCTGCGACTGGAGTTAATCCTCCGACAGCTGGCGCGCCAGGTAGGGGGGAAGCATCCCTGAATCTGTTTGTTTGTTTTCTTCCGCAAAAAAAAAAATGGCCGGTGGTCATCACCTCCTGCGTTCCGCCTCCAGTTCCAGCGGGGAAATGCAGCCCCTCGCATAGGAGGCTCCAGCCGCTGCTGCGTCCCAGCAGCAGCCGCGATCTGCGCGCGCGGCGTTCCCCTCCCAAGGGGACCAGGGCGCCGGGCCCAGCAGGGCCGCTGCAGCCGTCGCCGGTGCACCATCCGACCCCCAGCCTGTGGTCGAAACTCCTGCCACCAGGTCCGCGTCTGGACAGCGCCGGGCGCCTCTCTGGCGTAGGCTCGCCTTCGGCGAGGCCAGCCCCGGGAGCGCGCTGCTTGCAGCGCACGCTCTCCTCAGACATCCGCTTGTCCAAGCGACTGCGGAAACCCCGGAGGGCCGCTGGCTCTAGGAAGTCGCTGCCCTGGTCGGCACTGCCCGCCACCAGGTACTGGCCGAGAGTTCTCACGCCACAACCCAGCGTGGCGCCGCTGGGACCAGCCCATCGTCAGGTGGCGCTCGCGCTGGCCAGGCGGCCTCCAGGCGGAGCGCCGCCCCCCTGGCCGCGTCTGGAGCCCACGACCTCCGCTTGCACCTCAATGAGCGGAGAGGCGTCGAAGACGCGCGCGTCACTCTCGAGCTCCAGCGGGAGACCCGGCAGGAGGCCGAAGCTGAGGACCAGGCTTCCTCTTTGCCGGCCTATGATCGCCGGGGCTCCCCGGCTCGCCGGCGTTCACCGCCCAAGAACGACACCTGCACCACAGGGTCCGGCACCGGCTGCCGTGCCTTCACTAGCGAGCTCCGCCGGGTCAAATGGCCCTCCAAGTTCCGCCCCGACCTGCCAGAGAAGTACGACGGGTCCATCGACCCCGTTGAGTTCCTCCAGATATACACTACTGCCGTCCAAGCGGCTGGTGGCAGCGAAAAGGTGATGGTTAACTATTTTCATGTTGCCTTGAGGGGCCCTGCCCGTTCTTGGCTCATGAACTTACCCCCAGGGTCTATTAGCTCCTGGGATGATCTTTGCCACCAGTTCGTGGCTAATTTCCAGGGCACGTTCACGCGCCCCGGCCTGGAGTGCGACCTTCACGCCGTCAAGCAGCAGGAGGGGGAGATGCTGCGGCGCTTTATTCAGCGCTTCAGCCAGGTCCGCAACACTATCCCGCGGATAACCCCCCACGCTGTCATCGTTGCTTTCCGGCAGGGCGTCCACGACGAGCGGATGCTCGAGAAGCTAGGCACGCACGAGGTCAAGACCACTACGGAACTTTTCGCTCTGGCCGACAAGTGCGCCAAGGCGGCAAAGGCGCGGGCTTGGCACGCTCCACGCCCCGTCGCCGATCAACCAAGTTCTTCCTGCTCTGACAGGCGGGAAAAGAAAAAGAGAAGGAGGTGCGAGGCCGTCCCCGTCGAGCCAGCCCAGGGCCCCGCCCGTAGGCCGACCCAAAAGCTCGACCGCCGGCAAGAATGCCGGGCGGCCACCGACAGACGGCCTGCGCCCGTGAGAGCCCCGGCCCGGGCCCCTCCTAGGGCTCCGGCTCCCGCAAGGGCTCCGGCCCCCGCCCGGGCTCCCGCTCCAACAAGGGCCCCCGCCCCTACGGGGTCCGAGCCAGGCAAATGGTGCCCAATCCACCAGACCAGATGGCATGACCTCACGGAGTGCCGCATGGTCAAGGGCCTCGTCGAGGAGCGCCAAAAAGACCGCGACGAGCTCCGCGGGGGTGGCGACGATGAAGCCGCCCCCGACAACACAGAGCTCGGCTTTCAGGAGCCTGAGCACACCGTCGCCTTCATCAACGGAGGCGCCTATACACCTTCCTCACGGCGCGACGTCAAGATCATGCGGCGCGAGGTTTGCTCGGCAACCCCGAGCGAAGAGGCCACAAGGCCCCTGAGATGGTCGAACGCCCCGATCATGTTTAGTATGGCCGATCACCCCGCCAGTACTGCAGGCATGGGGCGACTACCCTTGGTAGTGTCCCCCACCATCTGCAATGTAAGGGTCGGCAGGGTGCTGATCGATGGGGGCGCAGGCCTCAACCTCCTCTCCAAGGAGGCCTTCGAGAAGCTACAGGTGCCCTCCAGGCGCCTAAAGCCGTCGCTTCCTTTCTGCAGGGTGACACTGGGGCACTCCCTGCCCCTCGGGTAAGTTGAGCTGCCCGTGACTTTCGGGAGTCGGGATAACTTCCGCACGGAGGGTGTCATCTTCGACGTCGTGGAGCTCCCCCTCCCCTACAACGCCATCCTCGGGCGCCCGGCGCTCGCTAGGTTCATGGTGGCTGCGCACTATGCGTACCTCACGGTCAAGATGCCGGGCCCAACAGGCCCCATCTCCGTGTCCGCTGACACCGGCGGTGCCGTCTCCTGCGCCGAGCAGTCATACCTGGCCTTGGTCTCAGCTCAGGCCGAGGTCGAAGGCTATCCAGGGGGCCCGGGACCCTCTTCATCCAAACCCCGACTCGCTGCCGACGCCTCCATTCCTACGAAGGAGGTCGTGGTGGGCGAAGATGCCTCCCAGGTCGTCCGAATCGGCGGTGACCTGGGCGGCAAACAGGAAAGCGCGCTCGTCACCTTCCTCCGGGCTAACGCCGACGTGTTTGCATGGCAGCCATCCGACATGCCCGGGATCCCTAGGGAGGTGATCGAGCACCACTTGGCTGTGCGTCCGGACGCACGCCCGGTGAAGCAGAAGGTCCGACGGCAAGCGCCCAAGCACTAGGAGTTCATCCGAGAGCAGGTCAGCAACCTCCTTGACGCCGGATTTATCCGAGAGGTCCTCCACCCCGAGTGGTTGGCAAACCCAGTTATCATCCCGAAGGCTAACGGTAAGCTCCGCATGTGCGTGAACTACACCAATCTAAACAAGGCTTGCCCCAAAGATCATTTTCCTTTGCCCCGCATAGATCAAATTGTAGATGCAACCGCGGGATGTGATCTTTTGTGTTTTTTAGATGCAAACTCTGGTTATCACCAAATTTGCATGGCCATAGAGGATGAAGAAAAAACTGCTTTTACCACTCCGGTGGGGACTTATTGCTATGTGTCGATGCCTTTTGGTTTGCGCAACGCTGGGTCTTCTTTCCAGCGCGCTATCCGCATCACCCTTGATTCGCAAGTTGGCCGCAACGTCGAGGCCTACATCGATGATCTCGTGGTCAAGTCCTGAGACCGCGCCACCCTGCTCGAAGACCTTGCTGAGACTTTCAATAGTCTCCGCACTACTCGCCTGAAGCTCAACCCCGAGAAGTGTGTCTTTGGGGTACCTACGGGCAAGCTCCTCAGTTTCTTGGTTTCCAGCCGAGGGATCGAGGCCAATCCAGAGAAGATCCGGGCCATCGAGCAGATGCGACCTCCGGCTCGACTCAAGGAGGTTCAGCGTCTCGCCTGCTGCATGGCGGCCCTCGGGCACTTCATCTCCAAAATAGGGGAGCGGGGGCTTCCCCTCTTCAAGCTTCTGAAGAAGACCGGTCACTTCGACTGGACGTCGGAGGCCGAGCAAGCCTTCCGCGATCTGAAGAAGTATCTTACCTCACCACCCGTGCTGGTGGCCCCGTCCGAAGACGAGCCACTGCTACTCTACGTATCGGCCACCCCTCAGGTCGTAAGCATGGTGCTGGTGGTGGAGCGCGATGAGTGCACGGGGTCAGGTGCTGGGTCCCAGCTCCCGGCCGCCCCCGAGCACTCCCCCGTCCTCGCGGCTCCCCCCGAGAAAGGGGTCGAGCCCGAGCACTTGACTCCCCCCGAGCAGGGAGTCGAGTCCGTGCACTTGGCTCCTCCCGAGCAGGGGGTCGAGCCCGAGCACTTGACTCCCCCAAAGCAGGGAGTCGAGTCCGAGCACTTGGCTCTTCCCGACCACGGAGTAGAGCTCGAGCACCCGGTCAGCCCCGACCACGTCGCTGAGCCTGGGGGCTGTAGCAGGCCCTCGGGTGAGGCCACAATACGGGCCCGCCGGGTACAGCAACTGGTGTACTTCATCAGTGAAGTCCTCCGGGAGGCAAAAACAAGGTACCCCCAGGCTCAGAAGCTGCTCTATGCCGTGCTCATCGCTTCTCGGAAGCTGCGCCACTACTTCTAAGCACACAAGGTCTCAGTGGTTACCACGTACCCGCTGGAGCCCATCCTCCGGAACCGAGAAAGTACTGGGCGCGTAGTCAAATGGGCGGTGGAGCTCGTGGAGTTTGACCTGCACTTCGTCAGCCGCCAGGCAATCAAAAGCCAGGTGCTCTCTGACTTCGTGCCAGAGTGGACGCCCGTCCCTGAGGTCGTCCCAGAAGAGATCTCTACATATCCCGGGCACGATGCGCCCGGGTACTGGATCATGCATTTCGACGGTTCCCTCTCGCTGAAAGGCGCGGGGGCCAGAGTGGTTCTCACCTCCCTAACGGGTGAAGAACTCAGGTACGTCGTGCAGCTGCAGTTCTGCGCATCCAACAACATGGCGGAATATGAGGGCCTCATCGCCGGCCTCCGAGCCGCGGTGGGCCTCGGGATTCGTCGCCTCCTGGTCAAGGGAGACTCCCAGCTGGTGGTCAACCAGGTATCTAAAGAGTACCAGTGCACGGAACCTCAAATGGCGGCGTACGTGGCGGCAGTCAGGAAGCTGGAGAAGCGCTTCGACGGCCTGGAGCTGCGGTACATCCCGCGCCGCGACAACGCCCGGGCCGACGACCTCTCTCGCCTGGCCTCCTCCCATGCGCGCGTCCCTGCCGGAGTCTTTGAAGAAAGACTCACACGGCCTTCCGTCCTGCCTGTCGAACAGGATGAAGGGGAAACCTCGAGCTTAATTCAGGGGACCCTGGCGGCGCCCTCAGTGGGAAGTCCCGACAGGGTGCCGCCGTCCGGCGAGTGCGCTGCGCTTGCTGATTGTTCTCAAGATGCCTCGTGGATGGACGATATCCGAGGGTACTTGAAGGAAAAGTTCCTCCCCGAGGATGAGGCTTCTGCCGAAAGAGTTGCTCGGCAGTCCAAACGCTATGCCATAGTAGATGGGGATCTCTACCGGCGTAGCGCAGGCGGCATTCTCCTAAAATGCATCACTCGGGCAGAAGGCGGAAAGCTTCTCGCTGAGATCCACAAGGGTGAGTGCGGTGGCCATGCATCGTTCCGCACGTTGGTCGGGAAGGCCTTCCGGCAAGGTTTCTACTCGCCTACAGCCCTCCAGGATGCTTTCGAGTAGGTCCGGCGCTGCAGAGCGTGCCAGTTCCACGCAAAGCAGATTCACCAGCCAGCTCAGGCTCTTCACACCCTCCCCCTGTCATGGCCTTTCGCGGTCTGGGGGCTGGACATTCTGCGTCCATTCCCTCGAGCAATCGGGGGCTATGAGTACCTCTACGTCGCCATCGACAAGTTCACCAAATGGCCGGAGGCGGTCCCAGTCATCAAGTTGACCAAGAACACGGCGCTCTAGTTCATCCGCGACATCACCAGTCGCTTTGGTGTCCCGAGCCGGATCATCACCGACAACGGCACTCAGTTCACAAGTGCCCTGTTCGGGGACTACTGCGAAGACCTCAGCATCAAGCTCTACTTCGCCTCTGTCGCTCATCCTTAGAGCAATGGGTAGGTCGAGCGCGCCAACATGAAGATTTTGAAGGGGCTCAAAACCCAAACCTACAACGTGCTCGCAAAGCACGGGAAGGGGTGGGTCGACGAGCTGCCTGTCGTGCTATGGGCCAACCGGACCACGTCAAGTCGCGCTACCGGGGAGACTCCTTTCTTCCTCGTGTACGGCGCTGAGACGGTCCTCCCCTCCGAGCTCACTCTAGGCTCCCCTCGGGTGCATGCCTACTCCGAAGGCGAGCAGGAGCAGCAGAGGCGCGACGACGTCGACTATTTGGAAGAGCGCCGGTGGCTTGCCGCCGTTCGAGCAGCCTGCTACCAGCAAAGCCTGCGGCGCTACCATCAGCGCCACGTCCGGGCCCGGTCTCTCGAGGTGGGGGATCTAATTCTCCGACGCGTCCAGTCGCGCGAAGGAAGGAATAAGCTGTCCCCTATGTGGGAAGGCCCCTTTACCGTGATCGGTGTCCCGCGAGAAGGCTCTTTCCGGTTGGCAGCAAAAGATGGGCAACCGCTCCCCAACCCGTCGAACATCGAGCACCTGCGCAAGTTCTTCCCGTAGATGGCCATGCTTGCGGGTCAGGTCAACCAGACCGGGGGCTTCCCCCCGCCCAAATTGACCGGGGGCTACCACTAACTGGGTAAGTCACCCAACCTTGTAAAAAAATTGTCAATACAATATGTACATCAATGTGCAATCCTTATGTCAAATTTCATTTCTCTGGATTCCATATGTTTAATCTGTCTGGTGAGATGCTCGATTGTGCGAGAAAAGTTCGCTCTCTCATTTTCCCCGTTGATAAAAGAATCCCGATCGGTATGCGCGCGGGTAGTTGCGCTGACTTACGTCTGTTGTGGTAGGCTGTGGTGTTCGGTGTCGTGACAGTCTCCCGGGCACTACCGAGTCCCTGGGGTTCTCGGGTAATCCTATCGCTCGAGCCGCTCGAGTAGTCCGGAGCCTAGACCCCAGGGGCGGATTGTCAGTGCTCGGTCTAGTCTGTCATACCCGGGCGCCACCGAACCATAGGACCTCTGGGTTATGCCTCTGTCTGCTCTTGTCCGCCGGTCTGGGTATTCGAGAGGTCTTGGGTCCAAAACGAGAGCAGTCTATAATGAGTACCGCACTAACAGAGCGCACCAAGGAAAGAATTTCTTTATTTTTTCTCAAGTCACAGATCGACAATCAAAAGCAAAAGCAGCTCGACCGTGAGGGCCTTAGTGCCCAGGTCGCTGCTCGGCCCTAAGGGTCCTCGGGTGGTCCTACCGCTCAGGCTTGAGTGGTCGGGACCGCCTGATCTCGGGCCCCTCATGCGCCCCCTAGTGCTCAGGCGCCCCAACCGCGGGAACTAAGTTCCCGTGCACCCCGAGCTCGGAGCGCATGCCCCTCCTGGATCGGTTGGCCGAAAAGCTGACAGCTGTCCGGTGAGTGGCTAAATTCAGACGAATTTACATTCAATAATATTTTGTTCCCGAGCCGTCCTCGGGGGCCCTCATACTCTAATCTGCTCGGTGAGATGGTCTCCTCGCGCACAAAACCCTACCGCGTGTCCACTTTTTCCTAGAATGACAGAACGGTCCGTAGAAAGGTGTACCGTACGTGCGGTAATGTCCGATCGAAGTCTTTCATGGTGGTCGTGGTGTTCGGTCCGCTTGTAGGGCCCCGAGCACTACCAAGTCCCTGGGGTTCTCGGGTAATCCTATCGCTCGAGCCGCTCGAGTAGTCCGAAGCCTAGGCCCCAGGGACGGGCTGTCGGTGCTCGGTCCGGTCCGTCCTAAGCCCGGGCACCACCGAACCGTGGGGACTCTTGGTCGCATTCCCGTCCGCACGTGTCTCCAGTCTACTGGCTGAGTGGTCGCAAGGTGGAAAAGTGTTCACCGGTCATGGCGTGCTCCGTGCTGGACCGATCTATCTCCCGAGCAAGGAAGTTCGTGCCTCTGTCTTTTGACTTAGCCGTTGCGGACTCGCTAGGGCTCGGGGGCTGAACGCGCTGAGAAGGACGGTCGAGGCGATTTCGTTCTCGGGGAAGGAAAGGTCGGGGTCGGTCCGACTGAGTACTCCTCGGGGCATCAAGTGAAAACAGCAGAAACTTCATCAAGCACTCAGAAGAATACTGGAGTTGCGACCCCAAAGAAAGGCTTCCATTATATTCACAAAAAAGGACAGCTATTCTGAGGGATCACTCCCATATTTACATCAAGTCAAAAAGAAAAGAAGAAGAAAAAACTACTACAAAAGCCTAATCGGAGTCGGAGCCTTCGCTGTTGCTCCTCGGGATTGGGGGCGGCGACGCCTCCCGCGTGAAGCCGGCCACCACCGCGGCGGCGGTGCTTCGAACTGCCTCCCGGGCGGCCTCCTCCTCGGCTTCAACCACCCCTTCCTGAGCTGGCTCCAGCCAGGAAGGACAGGGCCTGCTCGCGGGCAGCCAGCTCTGCCTCGGACTTGGCGGCCCGCTCCTCCCTAACAGCAGCGGCCGCCGCCGCCTCAGCAGCCTCCGCCTCCCGGTGGGCCAGCAGATCCTCCAGGGCGCCCAAGTCCGCTGCCGTTATCTCGGCGTCAGTCTTCGGGATCGCGACGTCCTCCTCCCGGCGTTGGAGCTCCCCTTCGACGTGCTGGAGCTCCTCTGCCCAGTATTGGAGCTCGGCGCAAGTCCGATCGACCTCGTCCTTCTGACAGGCTAGGTCAGCCTGGAGAGCCTCTGCTGCCCTCTCGCGGTTCACGGCCACCTCCTCCCGCTCCTGCGCCTGCTTTTCCCTAGCAAGGGCCTCGGCAGCCTGCTGCCACGATGCCTCGGCCAGGCGGGCAGCGTCTTCCCGCTCCCACGCGACCTCCGCGTGAGCATCTTCCAGAGTCTTCCACTCCCGCGAAACCTCCGCGTGGGCCTCCTCCAAGGCCTTCCGCCCCTCCTCCATAGCGCGCTGCTCGTCCTCGTTGGCGGCGCGCGCCGCGGCAAGGTGGGAGTCGAAAACGCGCCAAGCCGCGGTAAGCTGCGCTCTCTCTGTGGCCAGAGCGGCGCGCTCCGTCGCTCGCTGCGCCATCTCCCCCGCTACGGCCATCTCCAGCCGCCCGATCACGACCGGGAGAGGGTCGGCGGGTTGGCTGGGCGGCGACTGGGCGCTGGGTCCCCTGCGAGCCTCCTCCGAGCGGGCTCGGACGGTGCCGAACGCTCGGGCGACGGCTGCGTTTCTGGCTCAGCCGCCGTGTCCGTAGGCCCCGGCTCCGCCGCCGCGTTCGCTGGCCCTGGCTCCGCCGCCGCGCTCGCCAACCCTGGCTCCGCCGGTGCACTCGGCTCGGGCGCGCTTGGCTCTAGGGCTGGCGCTGGCCTCGGTGCCTCTGACCACCCCTGGATCTCGGCAGCGCTCGTAGGCGGCCTGCATGTCATGGCCCAGAATTTCCAAAACATATAATTAAGTGCTAATGGACGTCATTAGCATCATTTGCTTGGTTTTGAGCAATTTTAGGCATGCAATTTTTAATTAAATAAATTGTAAAAATCAATATTAGTTGATGCGTTGTTAAGCAACTCACCATATTTCTATACAACATAGGGTTGGAAACAATTTTAGAAATTAGTAGGTGCCTAGAGGAGAATATCAATGAATTTTCCCAAATTTTTGGGAATTATTTTAAAGGCATAAAAATTAACACAAGTTAGAAAATCTTGCCTCTTTGGAGAATTTTCATTTGAATTTGGTGCAAGCTTTTTGGGTCAAACAAGGTAAAATGGATTGCTCATGATTTATAGAAGCCAACAAAATTTGTTCCACAATTTTTAGACCACAGTAAGGCCTCCACCTTGATAACCAAAGTAGTGAAGATATTTTTGCCTGGCGGTTACTGTTCATCGGCCCCACCTGTCATCCCCTTCGCACGCACACCGCCTCTGCTCCCCTTCTCCCGCTCTCACAAAGCAATGCGGCGCCGCCATCCTTGACTTCGGTGGCCACCTCCACGTTGCCGGCCGAAAGATCAGCCCCAGTCCTTATCCTCCCCTCCCCGCCCTCTACTTTATCTCTCTCTCTGCTCCTTCTCTCGCGCGGCCGAAAAGCAGAGCGCAGAGCACTCGCACAAGCATCGGCCGCTGGCAAGAGTCGCCGCGCCGTTGACGGTTTCCGTCGAGCCCGAGCCCCGTGGAGCCGTAGGGAGGAGCGCCCCGAGCTCCTCCGCCGTTTCCCCTCCTTCCCCGGCCGTTTCCCGCGCGGATTGGAGCCGCCCGCGCCTTCTTCCCCGACGACGGCAACCGAGCTCCGCCGTCTTCCGTCGCCCCGCTGTTCTACAGCCTCACCGACCTAACCCGCTGCACGGTGAGCTTCCCCGTGCTCCTGTACACCTTATGCGCGCGCCGTTTTCTCTCTGTCCCGTCGCCGGCGCGGTGTTCCGCGGTGGTTGAATCGCCGCCGCCTCCCCACGCACGCCGCCGGTCGGGCCGCCATCGAGCTCGTCGGTCGGGAAGCGAGCCGTTAGCTCTACGCGCTCACATAGAACGTATTGGTGTGCTCGGCCGGGCTTATTGCGTCGCCGTTCGCCGTCGGCGTGTCAAAGCCGTGCCGCCGCCGTGCTAGTTTTGCCCTCACCGCCGCTCGCCGTGTTCCGGCCGTCGCCGGCGTCGACGTGTGCCCCCACTGTGATCGCGTGCTCGCGCTAATGCCGTTTTTGCCCTCGTCCAAGCCGTGCAGGCTGCCGCTCGCCGCCGGCAGCCACCGCAAGAGCCGCCGGCCGTCCTCCAGTGGCGCGCGCGCAGCTGCCGTGGCCGATTTTGACTTCGGTCAAGGGAGCCGGCCCCACCGGTCAGTAGCTGGGGCTGGGCCGGTGTCGGTAGAAAAAGGCGTGGGCCCATTTGAATATTAGAGAAAAATCGGAAAATGCGAAATTGGATATTTGTTTAATTGGTAAATCGGCTGATAGCTTGTATAATGCGTAGAAAAATGTATATAACTCCAAAATTCATGAAACCAGTTTTGTTAGGCTTATATGATCATTATCTACATGTTAAAAATACCAGCAGCCATGAAATGTGTTCTGGGAATTATTGAATAAATGAAGCATGTTTAAGCTTTGATAATTCATAATTAAATCTTGGTAGCTCCAAAATTGATGAATCCAATTTTGTGAATCTTGCTAAATTGTTTCCTGATCAGTAAAATATACACCCTCATGTTAAGCATAATTAACTTTCCAGTTTGGTTTAAGCTTTGGTTTATGCTTTAAAGTATTTCAGGAAATGTTTAAATGGTTAACGCTAATTGCAATTAGGAAATATTTGATGTTTTAAGCGCAAGGCATAATGCATGTCACCTCCGTTGTTGCATGGCTTTCATACTCATCATTGCACGCGATTATTCTTTTAGGGAACTTCGACCCGGCGAACGAGGCTGTACCCGGAGGTTCCCGCAGTGGTGATCGTGACTCGGGTAGCTGTGAGCAGCAGCTAGGGCAGCAAGGCAAGCATCTATCATATTGCACCGTGTCTACTTGAAAATCTAATATGTTATCTACGCTTATGTATACATTGCATGTGTCGGGTTCCGAGTTGGGTAGAACCTATGCCTATGCATTTTTCCATTTCGGTCACGTGTCATGAGTTATTCCATTGGAGCCTAGTGGTGTCGTCGCGGTCTAATTTTAGTTCGCTATGCTTAGTGGTATTTAGGCTTTCCGGTAGAAGTCGACGACGGCGTCCACCGTTGTCGCGAGCCTAGGACTTATTACTTGTTCACACTTATGGTTGTGTTGATGATGAGTCGGTTTGGTGAGTGGTGAGTTGAGACGAGGTGTGGGCGGTGTTAGGGGTGTCATCTGCTCACGAGGAGTCCTCAGGCAGTTCGGGGAGGGAACCCGGACACCGTAGACCGTTTGCACCGGTTAAGCACCGATCATCGGTGTAGTCGGCTTTAGCACATACCTTACTCACCACATGCTGATATAATGGTAGGCGAGCCGATTACCTTCGCAGACGTGGTCATGTGGGCCTCGTCATAGACGGTGTGAGTCCGGTTTGAGTCCGGGCTTTTAGCGGTATTAGTTTGCTCGAGGAGTAGTTCTAATACCGTCTCGCCGAGCTATGGTTGACCCACATGGTTGGGCCTGGCTGGGAAAGGTTGTCACGGGTACCCCCTTGTGCGCATCTTAGCGGGTGGCACAAGCCGTATGGTCCCTGTGTCGTGTGGGTCCAGGAGTATCCCCCTGCAGGGTGTATAATCAGTTCGAACTGCCGCGCTCTCGGTCATGAGCATCGCTATTGCTTATCTCCACCGAGCGACCATATTTTGGTCGTAGAGTTTCGATGGGGTTGCGGCATGGTTGGGTTGGGTGGTTTGGTCGGTTTGTGGTCGGTGATTTGGTGGTATTGGTTTACTTTTATACACTTGTTGTTTACATATCTGTTATGGTCAGTTGGTTGGCAGGGTTTGAGTTGGTGGTTGGTTAAGTTAGTTGCTTACACCTAGAGTCTAGGTTGCTTACCGCTTAATGAACTTAAACATGTCTTAATCCTTGCTACAGCTTTAAATGCATGATCCTTGGAGTCGAGAATATATATATACTCATACTGTGTCAGACTTGCTAGTACCTTCGTACTAAGGGTGCTGCCCTTAAGTTGCTTTCAGGTTCACAGGTCGGCGAGGAAGAGGCAGTTTTCGGCTACTTTTTGCCTGCCGATCCGGGTGGCGGGCAGGGGTAGCACATTCTACTCCAAACTCCGGCGCTTTTGGTATGGAGCCTAAGGGCATCTGGCTTCATACTCTTTTGTTGTATAGGTTTCTCTTCCGCTGCGTAGTTGTTGTTGTTCCTCTTTTGTTGTAAATTGTGTAAGCAGTTGCATGTTTAATAATTGTAATTCAGTTTAATTACTTGCTCTCTATTAAACTGTGTTGGGATATTTGAGTTGGAAGGCATGTGTTCCGATCCTGGGCACAAAACACGTGCCGGGACTACCGGAATGGTATTCTGATTTATCGTCGAGGTTGTGATTATGAATAATGATCCTCCTGATGATTAATTAGAATTCCATTTGGGCGGTTCCTCACAGCTTGGTATCAGAGCCTGGTTTAATTTAGTAGCCTAAACAGAATTAGTGCGTTGTTTAGTAAGTCGACAACTTCACCTAAACAACCCATAATTTATGTTTATGCCTCTTCATGTTTAATATGTATTAAACTGCTATCGTTTATGCCCCTAAGTTAAAATGCGTATTATGAGTGACGTTTATATGTCTTATACCACATTGTTTTGCTTTCGACCCTGCATTGATTCATGTTGAGCATTGCATCTTCGGCATTGCATCGTCGGAAGGTAAGGTACGACGCTCGGTGGCGGTTAATCACCGAGGGCTCAGCCGGATGCGAGGCAGG
Organism: Phragmites australis; assembly: GCF_958298935.1. Classification (NCBI taxonomy): domain Eukaryota; kingdom Viridiplantae; phylum Streptophyta; class Magnoliopsida; order Poales; family Poaceae; genus Phragmites; species Phragmites australis. Next base: position 51,774,497 of record NC_084922.1, on the reverse strand, counting down.
GGCCCGGCATGTTCCGTAGGGTCTACGGGAAGTGAATACGCTAGCAATAGCGTATGAACATCCACCATGCGATGGGAGACATGGTCGTCTACTCGTGTGGCGTTTACACGAGATGTTCCGTAGGGTCTACGGGAAGTGAATACGTCGTTGTCGACGTATGGATTGTCGCTTGTACGGCATGTGGTACAAGGGCCGTTCGCGCTCTTACCCTTTCTAGCGCGAAGGGTACGTTCTGGATGTTATAAACTGCCTGTGGTTTGATGTTTGCAGGTGCGGCTCTTGTTTTGAGAAAGAAGCGGTAGTTAGGTTCGAGCATGCATCATTTCATGGCATTCATGCATGCATTCATATTTATACATGTATTAAGGGATTCTAATAATGTATCCGGCGAATGCATGATGCTAAGTCGGAGTTCGATGTTTCCCCTTTTGTTTGCAGTTCAGAATGGTTGTCACTCGGCGTGGTGGGGAAGTTCCGGAGGGTTCCGGTCAGAACAACCCTCCTCCACCACCGACTATGGCGGATGTGCTCATGCAAATCGAGCAGAACCGCCAAGCGAATCACGCTCTCCTCCAGACGAACCAAGCGCTTCTGGAGGCTCTCGTGCGCAACGCGGCTCCTCATGGAGGAGGTGGAGCCGTGCGCCGAGACGACTTCTCGGACTTCTTGCGGACTCAGCCACCGGTCTTCTCGCGAGCTGAGGATCCTCTGGATGCTGATCACTGGCTCCGGACGATCGAGCAGAAGCTCGTCCTTCTTCACTGCGAGGATCACGAGAAGGCGCTTTTCGCCGCCCATCAGCTTCAGGGCCCGGCGGGTGCGTGGTGGTCTGGCTTTCTGGCCATGCACCCCGCCGATCACCGCGTGTCATGGGCGGAGTTCCGTGAGGCCTTCCGCTCGTTTCACATACCTAGTGGTCTCATGGAGGCTAAGAGGCGGGAGTTTGAGGACCTCAAGCAAGGAGGTCGGGCGGTGATGGAGTACGTGCAGGTGTTCAACCACCTTGCACAATACGCTACTGAGGAGGTCAGCACGGATGCGCGCAAGCAGCGCCGCTTCGTGAATGGCCTGAACTCGAAGATGCAGGACCGGTTGTCTGCGCATAAGTTCGCCGACTTCAACGAGTTGGTGAGCACGTCGATCACGGTGGAGCTCAAGTATAAGAGCCACCAAGAGGAGAAGAGGCGGAAGAGGGGTTCCTCGTCTTCTGTGGGCGGTAGCTCGCAGCGCGCCCGCACTGAGAGCCAGCCTCCACAGTCTCAGGTGCCGTCGGCTGGCTACCCACGGCCGATGTGGTTTGTACCACGTCCTGCGTTCTCCGCTCCACAGGGGCAGGCTGCACGACCAGCCGGCTCCCAAGTGAGCGTGACTGGTGGCTCAGGTGGTCCGTGCTTCAACTGTGGCCGCGTCGGCCATTTCTCGAGGGAGTGCCCGTATCCGAGGCCGGGAGCCGTGATGGGTGCCCCACGACCACCGCCGGCTCAGTCAGCACCGCAGTCTTCGCAGGCGACCCACGTTCCCAAGCGTGGTCGAGCTCGCCATACTACCGCCGACGAGGTTCAGGAGGGTGACACCGTCCTGATGGGTACGTTGGATATGAGTTTCAACTCTGACATCTTTTCTGCAGTGGTTTTGTTTGATTCAGGAGCCTCTCACTCCTTTATATCGTCGGATTATGTTTGGAAGTGTGGGTTGAGAGTCAGTGCTACCCACACACCGTATCTTATAGACGCCCCGGGGGCCAAAGTTCTAATCAACCAGTGTGTGAATAAAGCGGCGGTAATTGTCAACAAAGTGCCTTTCTTTGTCAATCTGTTAGTGATGGACTCGAAGGGAATTGATGTTATTTTGGGAATGAATTGGCTCTCCAAGAATAAGGCTGTGTTGGACTGTGCTCGGCGAACCGTCACCCTCGATGGTCTGTCAGGCACTCGTATTCAGTTGAAGCTGAAGGGTGTCAAGTCCTGCCTGTTCACCATAAAGGCTGCCCCCACTAGGATTATGGAGACCATTCCTATGGTGTGGGAATTTCCAGATGTTTTTCCAGATGAGTTGCCTGGAATGCCTCCTGGCAGGGCAGTGGAGTTCTCTATTGATCTCGTACCCGGTGCGGCCCCGGTTTCGAAGAAGATGTACAAGATGTCGCAAATTGAGCTAGTTGAGCTGAAGAAACAGATTCATGAGCTGCTAGCAAAGGGTTTCATTCGTCCGAGTTCCTCACCTTGGGGATGCTCAGCTTTATTTGTGAAGAAGAAAGATGACACTCTCAGGATGTGTGTTGATTACCGTCCGCTGAATGCAGTCACGGTGAAGAATGTGTATCCTCTTCCTAGGATTGACATCTTGTTTGATCAGTTGACGGGAGCCCGAGTCTTCTCAAAGATTGACTTGAGGCTGGGCTATCATCAAATTAAGGTTCGGCCAGAGGATATTCCAAAGACAGCGTTCTCTACTCGATACGGCTTGTATGAGTTCACCGTTATGTCGTTTGGCTTGACTAATGCGCCGGCCTTCTTTATGTACCTTATGAACTCGGTGTTCATGGAGGAGTTGGACAAGTTTGTAATTGTTTTCATCGATGACATTCTGATATACTCCAAGACCGAGCAAGAACACATTGGGCATCTCCGTGTTGTTCTGGGCAGACTCCGAGAACATCAGCTGTACGCCAAGTTCAGCAAGTGTGAGTTCTGGCTCAGGGAGGTGGCCTTTCTGGGACATGTTCTATCAGAGAACGGGGTGGCAGTTGACCCGAGCAAGGTGCAGGATGTGCTCGACTGGGTTCAACCCCAGAATGTTAGTGAGATTCGGAGTTTTCTTGGACTTGCGGGCTATTACCGCCGGTTCATCGAGAACTTCTCCAAGGTTGCGAAGCCAATGACCGAGTTGTTAAAGCAAGGCAGCGTGTTTGATTGGTCAGATGCCTGTGAGTCTGCCTTCCAGACATTGAAGAAGCTGCTCACGACCGCCCCAGTGCTTGCTCAACCTGATGTGACCAGAGGGTTTGATGTGTATTGCGACGCGTCTGGCATCGGTCTTGGCTGTGTTTTGATGCAGGAGGACCGAGTCGTTGCATATGCATCCCGACAGTTGAAGCGTCATGAGGAGAACTACCCGACACATAATCTTGAACTTGCTGCTGTCGTGCACGCTCTGAAGATGTGGCGCCACTACTTGATGGGCAACTTGTGCCGTATCTACACGGATCATAAGAGTTTGAAGTACATTTTCACGCAGGCGGATTTGAACATGAGGCAGCGAAGATGGCTCAAGTTGATCAAAGACTACGAGCTGGAGGTTCACTACCATCCAGGCAAGGCGAATGTGGTCGCCGATGCTTTGAGTCGAAAGGCTCATTGTCACTGTCTTGTAGCCTCGCCGATGGATTCCACGTTGTGTGATGAGTTCCGGCGTCTTGGGCTTGATATGGTGTCAGACGGTTTTATTGCAAATCTTGAAATCAAGTCCACGCTCATTGATGAAATTAAGGCGGCTCAGAGAGATGATAAGGGTATGGCCCGAATTCGAGAGAAGAGGAAGATCGGGCAGGCCTTGTGTTTTACTGAGGATAATCAGGGCGTTATCTGGTTTGGGAACCGTCTAGTGGTTCCGAGGGTCGAGGCGCTGAGGAAGAAGATCTTTGATGAGGCTCACGATTCATTGCTGTCCATTCACCCGGGCGGTACGAAGATGTATCAGGATTTGAAACCCCGTTTCTGGTGGACTCGCATGAAGCGGGAGGTTGCTAGATATGTGTCTGAGTGCGACGTCTGCCGAAGGGTGAAGGCTGAACACATCAAGCCTGCCGGCACACTCCAACCTTTGCCCATTCCATCTTGGAAGTGGGAGGAAGTTGGGATGGATTTCATTACCGGCTTGCCGAAGACTTCGAGTGGGTTTGACTCTATTTGGGTCATCGTGGACCGGTTGACAAAGTCCGCACACTTCCTTCCTGTCAGAACCACTTATTCTGCTAAGCAGTATGCGGAGTTGTACCTCACTAGAATTGTTTGCCTCCATGGGGTGCCGAAGAAGATCATCTCGGATCGAGGTACCCAGTTTACTTCTCATTTCTGGAGAAATTTCCAAGAGGCTATGGAGACTGAGTTGTTCCACAGCACGGCGTATCACCCACAGACGGATGGTCAGACGGAGAGGGTAAATCAGATTCTCGAAGATATGCTCCGTGCTTGTGTGCTCACTTATGGGAAGAAGTGGGACATATGCCTGCCGTTTGCGGAATTTTCGTATAACAACAGTTTCCAGGCTAGTATAGAGATGGCGCCATTTGAGGCCCTTTATGGTCGGAGGTGCCGTACGCCGCTGAATTGGTCCGAATCCGGTGAACAGGCTTTTCTAGGTCCGGATTTGGTCAAGGAGGCAGAAGACCATGTTCAGAATATCCGCAAGAGTATTCTCACGGCCCAGTCTAGGCAGAAGAGCTATGCAGATCGACGTCGCCGGGAGCTCACATTTGAGGTGGGGGATCATGTGTACTTGAAGGTCTCACCTCTCAAAGGCGTTCGTCGATTCCAAGTCCGAGGCAAACTGGCGCCTCGGTATGTTGGACCGTTTCAGATTTTAGCTCGGCGTGGAGAGGTTGCATATCAATTAGAGTTGCCGCCGTCCCTCTCCGCGGTGCACAATGTGTTTCATGTCTCACAACTCAAGAAGTGTCTCCGAGTCCCGACTGATGTCGTTGATGTTGTGCCCGAAGAATTGCATCCGGACTTGACATATTGTGAGAAACCGATGCGAATCTTGGGTGAAACCGAGCGCAAGACGCGGCGGAGTTCAATCAAATTCTTGAAGATTCAGTGGAGTAACCACTCTGAGTCCGAAGCGACTTGGGAGCGGGAAGATCAGCTTCGTTCCGAGTATCCTGAGTTCTTTGAGAATTTGTAATGCCAATGTAATATAGCGTATTTGGAATCTCTCGCATGTATGTGTTCATCTCTATGATTGAATAAAAATCTGCGTTGGATTCCATCTCATGCGTCATGGTGTCGTCTCCCAACCTGCTAAGTCATCACAGCGTTCTCATTGTCCCCTCTCTGGCTCATACCAAATCTCGGGACGAGATTCTTTTTTAGGGGGGGAGGTTTGTCATGGCCCAGAATTTCCAAAACATATAATTAAGTGCTAATGGACGTCATTAGCATCATTTGCTTGGTTTTGAGCAATTTTAGGCATGCAATTTTTAATTAAATAAATTGTAAAAATCAATATTAGTTGATGCGTTGTTAAGCAACTCACCATATTTCTATACAACATAGGGTTGGAAACAATTTTAGAAATTAGTAGGTGCCTAGAGGAGAATATCAATGAATTTTCCCAAATTTTTGGGAATTATTTTAAAGGCATAAAAATTAACACAAGTTAGAAAAGCTTGCCTCTTTGGAGAATTTTCATTTGAATTTGGTGCAAGCTTTTTGGGTCAAACAAGGTAAAATGGATTGTTCATGATTTATAGAAGCCAACAAAATTTGTTCCAGAATTTTTAGACCACAGTAAGGCCTCCACCTTGATAACCAAAGTAGTGAAGATATTTTTGCCTGGCGGTTACTGTTCATCGGCCCCACCTGTCATCCCCTTCGCACGCACACCGCCTCTGCTCCCCTTCTCCCGTTCTCACAAAGCAATGCGGCGCCGCCATCCTTGACTTCGGTGGCCACCTCCACGTTGCCGGCCGAAAGATCAGCCCCAGTCCTTATCCTCCCCTCCCCGCCCTCTACTTTATCTCTCTCTCTGCTCCTTCTCTCGCGCGGCCGAAAAGCAGAGCGCAGAGCACTCGCACAAGCATCGGCCGCTGGCAAGAGTCGCCGCGCCGTTGACGGTTTCCGTCGAGCCCGAGCCCCGTGGAGCCGTAGGGAGGAGCGCCCCGAGCTCCTCCGCCGTTTCCCCTCCTTCCCCGGCCGTTTCCCGCGCGGATTGGAGCCGCCCGCGCCTTCTTCCCCGACGACGGCAACCGAGCTCCGCCGTCTTCCGTCGCCCCGCTGTTCTACAGCCTCACCGACCTAACCCGCTGCACGGTGAGCTTCCCCGTGCTCCTGTACACCTTATGCGCGCGCCGTTTTCTCTCTGTCCCGTCGCCGGCGCGGTGTTCCGCGGTGGTTGAATCGCCGCCGCCTCCCCACGCACGCCGCCGGTCGGGCCGCCATCGAGCTCGTCGGTCGGGAAGCGAGCCGTTAGCTCTACGCGCTCACATAGAACGTATTGGTGTGCTCGGCCGGGCTTATTGCGTCGCCGTTCGCCGTCGGCGTGTCAAAGCCGTGCCGCCGCCGTGCTAGTTTTGCCCTCACCGCCGCTCGCCGTGTTCCGGCCGTCGCCGGCGTCGACGTGTGCCCCCACTGTGATCGCGTGCTCGCGCTAATGCCGTTTTTGCCCTCGTCCAAGCCGTGCAGGCTGCCGCTCGCCGCCGGCAGCCACCGCAAGAGCCGCCGGCCGTCCTCCAGTGGCGCGCGCGCAGCTGCCGTGGCCGATTTTGACTTCGGTCAAGGGAGCCGGCCCCACCGGTCAGTAGCTGGGGCTGGGCCGGTGTCGGTAGAAAAAGGCGTGGGCCCATTTGAATATTAGAGAAAAATCGGAAAATGCGAAATTGGATATTTGTTTAATTGGTAAATCGGCTGATAGCTTGTATAATGCGTAGAAAAATGTATATAACTCCAAAATTCATGAAACCAGTTTTGTTAGGCTTATATGATCATTATCTACATGTTAAAAATACCAGCAGCCATGAAATGTGTTCTGGGAATTATTGAATAAATGAAGCATGTTTAAGCTTTGATAATTCATAATTAAATCTTGGTAGCTCCAAAATTGATGAATCCAATTTTGTGAATCTTGCTAAATTGTTTCCTGATCAGTAAAATATACACCCTCATGTTAAGCATAATTAACTTTCCAGTTTGGTTTAAGCTTTGGTTTATGCTTTAAAGTATTTCAGGAAATGTTTAAATGGTTAACGCTAATTGCAATTAGGAAATATTTGATGTTTTAAGCGCAAGGCATAATGCATGTCACCTCCGTTGTTGCATGGCTTTCATACTCATCATTGCACGCGATTATTCTTTTAGGGAACTTCGACCCGGCGAACGAGGCTGTACCCGGAGGTTCCCGCAGTGGTGATCGTGACTCGGGTAGCTGTGAGCAGCAGCTAGGGCAGCAAGGCAAGCATCTATCATATTGCACCGTGTCTACTTGAAAATCTAATATGTTATCTACGCTTATGTATACATTGCATGTGTCGGGTTCCGAGTTGGGTAGAACCTATGCCTATGCATTTTTCCATTTCGGTCACGTGTCATGAGTTATTCCATTGGAGCCTAGTGGTGTCGTCGCGGTCTAATTTTAGTTCGCTATGCTTAGTGGTATTTAGGCTTTCCGGTAGAAGTCGACGACGGCGTCCACCGTTGTCGCGAGCCTAGGACTTATTACTTGTTCACACTTATGGTTGTGTTGATGATGAGTCGGTTTGGTGAGTGGTGAGTTGAGACGAGGTGTGGGCGGTGTTAGGGGTGTCATCTGCTCACGAGGAGTCCTCAGGCAGTTCGGGGAGGGAACCCGGACACCGTAGACCGTTTGCACCGGTTAAGCACCGATCATCGGTGTAGTCGGCTTTAGCACATACCTTACTCACCACATGCTGATATAATGGTAGGCGAGCCGATTACCTTCGCAGACGTGGTCATGTGGGCCTCGTCATAGACGGTGTGAGTCCGGTTTGAGTCCGGGCTTTTAGCGGTATTAGTTTGCTCGAGGAGTAGTTCTAATACCGTCTCGCCGAGCTATGGTTGACCCACATGGTTGGGCCTGGCTGGGAAAGGTTGTCACGGGTACCCCCTTGTGCGCATCTTAGCGGGTGGCACAAGCCGTATGGTCCCTGTGTCGTGTGGGTCCAGGAGTATCCCCCTGCAGGGTGTATAATCAGTTCGAACTGCCGCGCTCTCGGTCATGAGCATCGCTATTGCTTATCTCCACCGAGCGACCATATTTTGGTCGTAGAGTTTCGATGGGGTTGCGGCATGGTTGGGTTGGGTGGTTTGGTCGGTTTGTGGTCGGTGATTTGGTGGTATTGGTTTACTTTTATACACTTGTTGTTTACATATCTGTTATGGTCAGTTGGTTGGCAGGGTTTGAGTTGGTGGTTGGTTAAGTTAGTTGCTTACACCTAGAGTCTAGGTTGCTTACCGCTTAATGAACTTAAACATGTCTTAATCCTTGCTACAGCTTTAAATGCATGATCCTTGGAGTCGAGAATATATATATACTCATACTGTGTCAGACTTGCTAGTACCTTCGTACTAAGGGTGCTGCCCTTAAGTTGCTTTCAGGTTCACAGGTCGGCGAGGAAGAGGCAGTTTTCGGCTACTTTTTGCCTGCCGATCCGGGTGGCGGGCAGGGGTAGCACATTCTACTCCAAACTCCGGCGCTTTTGGTATGGAGCCTAAGGGCATCTGGCTTCATACTCTTTTGTTGTATAGGTTTCTCTTCCGCTGCGTAGTTGTTGTTGTTCCTCTTTTGTTGTAAATTGTGTAAGCAGTTGCATGTTTAATAATTGTAATTCAGTTTAATTACTTGCTCTCTATTAAACTGTGTTGGGATATTTGAGTTGGAAGGCATGTGTTCCGATCCTGGGCACAAAACACGTGCCGGGACTACCGGAATGGTATTCTGATTTATCGTCGAGGTTGTGATTATGAATAATGATCCTCCTGATGATTAATTAGAATTCCATTTGGGCGGTTCCTCACACTGCAAGAGAAGAATGGGATCAAAACTCAGAATTTAGTCCGGGCAAAGCACGCCCAGGAAAGAATGGAGGACGAAACTTACGTGGCTGTGGGTCTTCGGTACTGCCACCTTGCTGCCGGAATCCTGAACTCCGGGCTCGATGGCGTCAGCCCGGAGTCCTCCCTCCTTCTCTTCCGCCGGGGGCTCTGCGGGCACCGAATCAGGCCCAAGCAGACCAAGGTGCGGTTCCAGAACCGCAGATGCCGCCCCCGCCGACGGCCCCACGCTGGACGACTGGCCGTCCCGACTTCCCCCCTCGCCTGGCAACGGCGACGGCGGGGACTTCGGCACAGGAATAAAGAGCCGAGGGCGCTTTCCCCGGTCCTCAGGTGCCATCGCCGCCCCGCTGCCGGCGGTGCCTCCTCCTCCGGTGCGGCGGCTGCTTCCCGCAGCAGCCCTACTGCTGGCCTGCGGCTCGCCGCTTGCGGTGCCCGGGCCACCAGTCTACGCCGAATCGCTTGCGGCTTCCTCGCCGGCCGCCTTGTCCACCCCGGGGGTCTCAATGGTCTCGGGACTCCGGCGCCCCGGCCGGTCGACCAACCCCTGGGCGTCGAACTCTGGCAGCTTCGCCTGAATCGCCACCCGGTCAGGATTGGCGCAGAGCGCCATCTCTTTCCATGGGAGCTCCGCTCGGCTCAGGTCATCCACCCCGGTCACCACCCGGAGCATGCCCCTCAACTCCGGCATGCCCAGGTCCCAATTCGCGCCGATCTGGGTCCGGGTGATGTCCTCGGGGCCGGTGTAAAGCCAGCAAGGCCGGGCCCACTCCCGCAGGGGCGCCAGGCGACGGCGCTGGAAGTCCGCCACCACCATCACTGAAGTGAGCCCAGCATCGCGTAGGAACCCGATGCACTCCAGGACCGGCTCCAGCCGCGCGTCCATCGGCGGCGGCACCTCCCAGGTCGCCTTCTGGGGTTCCGCCGCCACCTGCGGCAGGGTCAGACTGTCGTGGGGGTCGACGTCGACGTAGAACCAATCGCGCCGCCATTCCTCCCACTTGCTTCGGTTGTGTTCAGTAAAATAGGCGTAACTTTTGCATAAAAACTCCGATTTTGGTGTACTTTTTTTTATGGAGAGATAATTTGGAGGCCGACGAGAAAAAATCAACTAGACTTTGTTCTGTTACCCACTTTGACCCCAAAATTCAGAGACTGAGCACACTTTTTAAAGGTTTTTTAGGTCCCTGGGCCCTGGAAGGCTCAGGCAATCAGTTGCCGCGTGCTTTGTCTTAACTTGTCCTCGTTGTTGTGTGTCCAGCAGCACTACCTTCTAGGCTTTCAGGTGCATCGCGGAGATCAACGCCTCATTCTACTCCGTTGGCTATTTTTGACATTTTTTTGCTGTTTTAGTGGGCTATAACACACGACTTTTCGGCTGTGCTCAGTAAAATGGGTGTAACTTTTGCATCGAAACTCCGATTTTGGCATACTTTTTTTTCACCAAAAGATAATTTTGAGCCCGACGAGAAAAAATCAACTAAACTTCATTCTATTACCAGGTTTGAGCCTAAAATCAAGAGCCATAGTACAATTTTTGGGGGGTTTTAGAGTCCGTGGAGCCCTGGAAGGCTCAGGCAATCAGATGCCGCGTGCTCCATCATAACCTGTCCTCGTTGTTGCGTGTCCTGTGGCACTATCTTCTAGGCTTTTAGGTGCATCAGGGTGATCCACGCCTCCAGCCGCTGCATTGCCGTTTTTGACATTTTTGACTATTTTAGTGGGTATAGCACATGACTTTTCGGCTGTGTTCAGTAAAATAGGCGTACCTTTTGCATAGAACTCCGACTTTGGCATACTTTTTTTTCATGAAAAGATAATTTCGAGGTCGATGAGAAAACATCAACTAGACTTCATCTTGTTGCCCAGTTTGACCCCAAAATCAAGAGCCATAGCACACTTTGTTGGGGGTGTTTTGAGTCCCCGGGACCTTGGAAGGCTCGGGCAATCAGTTGTTGCGTGCTTCGTCTTAACTTTTCCTTGTTGTTGCGGGTCATGTGGCACTACCTCCTTGTCTTTCGGGTGCATCAGGGACACCCACGTCTCATGCCTCTCCATTGGCTATTTTTCACGTTTTGGACTATTTTAGTTGGCTATAGCACATGACTTTTCGGCTATTTTCAGCAAAATGGGCGTAACTTTTACATAGAAACTCCGATTTTGGCGTACTTTTATTTCACAGAAAGATAATTTCGAGGCCGATGAGAACAAAATCAATTAGACTTCTTCTTGTTGCCCAGTTTGTCCCCAAAATCCAGAGCCAGAGCACACTTTTTTGGGTTTTTTAGTCCCCGAGGCCCTGGAAGGCTTGGGCAATTAGGTGCCGCGTGTTCCGTCTTAACTTGTCCTCGTTGTTGCGGGTCATGTGGCACTACCTTCTTGTATTTTGGGTGCATCAGGGAGACTCACGCCTCCTGCCAGTCCGTTGGCTGTTTTTCATGTTTTTGGCTGTTTTAGTAGGTTATAGCACATGACTTTTTGGCTGTGTTCAGTAAAATAGGCGTAACTTTTGTATAGAAACTCTGATTTTGGAGTACTTTTTTTCCGCAGAAAGATAATTTCAAGGCCGACGAGAAAAAATCAACTAGACTTCATCATGTTGCCTAGTTTGACCCTAAAATCCAGAGCCAGAGTACACTTTTTTATGGTTTTTTGAGTCCCTAGGGCCCTGGAAGGATCAGACAATCAGGTGCTGCGACCTTCGTCTTAACTTATCCTCGTTGTTGCGGGTCCTATATGGCAGTACCTTCTTGTCTTTCGGGTGCATTAGGGAGACCCACACCTCCTGCCGCTCCGTTGGCTATTTTTCATGCTTTTGGCTTTTTTAGTGGGTTATAGCACATGACTTTTCACTGTGTTCAGTAAAATGGGTGTAACTTCTGCATAGAAACTCTGATTTTGGCATACTTTTTTTTCACAAAAAGATAATTTCAAGGCCAATGAGAAAAAATCAACTAGACTTCATCCTATTGCCTAGTTTGACCCCAAAATCAAGAGCCATAGCATACTTTGTTGGGGGTTTTTTAGTCCCTGGGACCCTGGAAGGCTCAGGCAATCAGGTGCCACGTGCTCCGTCTTAACTTGTCCTCGTTGTTGCGTGACCTTTGGCACTACCTTCTAGGCTTTCAGGTGCATCGGGGAGACCCACGCCTCATGCCACTTCATTGGCTATTTTTCACATTTTTGGCTATTTTAGTGGGCAATAACACATGACTGTTCGGCTGTGTTGGGCGTAACTTTTGCATAAAAACTCCGATTTTGGCATACTTTTTTTTACGAAAAGATAATTTCGAGGCTCACGAGAAAAAATCAACTAGACATCGTCATGTTGCCCAGTTTGACCCCAAAATCAAGAGCCATAGCACACTTTTTTTGGATTTTTTGAGTCCCCGGGGCCCTATAAGGTTTGGGCAACCAGGTGCCGCATGCTCCATCATAACTTGTCCTCATAGTTGCGTGTCTTGTGACACTACCTTCTAGGCTTTCGGGTGCATTGGGGAGATCTACGCCTCCTGCTGTTGCATTGCCTGTTTCACGTTTTTGGCTGTTTTAGTTGGCTATAGCACACGACTTTTCGACTGTGTTTAGCAAAATGGGCGTAACTTTTGCATAAAACTCCAATTTGGGCGTACTTTTTTTTCATGGAAATATAATTTCGGCGCCGATGATAAAAAATCAACTAGAATTCGTCTTGTTGCTTAGTTTGTTCCCAAAATCCAGAGCCAGAGCACACTTTTTTGGGTTTTTTAGTCCTCGGTACCCTACAAGCCTCGGGCAACCAGGTGCCGCGTGCTCCGTCTTAAGTTGTCTTCGTTGTTGCGTGTCCTATGTATCTACCTCCTTATCCTTCGGGTGCATCAGGGACACCCACGCCTCCTGCCGCTCCATTGGTAGTTTTTCACATTTTTAGCTATTTTAGTTGGCTATAGCACACGACATTTCGGCTATTTTCAGCAAAATGGACATAATTTTGAGGCCGACGAGAAAAAATCAATTAGACTTCATCTTGTTGCCAAGTTTGTCCCCAAAATCCAGAGCCAGAGCACACTTTTTTGGGTTTTTTAGTCCTTGGGACCGTGGAAGGCTTAGGCAATCAGGTGTCGTGTGCTCCGTCTTAACTTGTCCTCGTTGATACGTGACCTTTGGCACTACCTTCTAGGCTTTCAGGTGCATCAGGGAGATCTACGCCTCCTGCCACTCCATTGTCTGTTTTTCACATTTTTGGCTATTTTAGTGGGCTATAGCACACGACTTTTTGGCTGTGTTTAGTAAAATAGGCGTCATTTTTTCATAGAAACTTTGATTTTGGCGTACTTTTTTTATGGAATGATAATTTTGAGGTTGACGAGAAAAAATCAACTAGACTTCATCCTGTTGCCCAGTTTGACCCCAAAATCTAGAACTAGAGCACACTTTTTGGGGTTTTTTTGAGTCCATGGGGCCCTGGAAGGCTCAGGTAATTAGGTGTTGCGTGCTTCGTCTTAACTTATCCTCATTTTTGCGGGTCATGTGGCACTACCTTCTTGTCTTTCGTGTGCATCAGGGAGACCCACGCCTCATGCCAGTCTGTTGGCTGTTTTTCACGTTTTTGTCTGTTTTAGTGGGTTATAGTACACGACTTTTCTGCTATGTTCAGTAAAATAGGCGTAACTTTTGCATAGAAACTCTGATTTTGGAGTGATTTTTTTTCACGAAAAGATAATTTCAAGGCTGACGAGAAAAAATCAACTAGACTTTGTCCTATTTCCCAGTTTGACCCCAAAATCCAGATCCAGAGCACACATTTTTATGGTTTTTAGTCCCTGGAGCCCTTGAAGGATCGAGCAATTAGGTGCTGCGACCTTCGTCTTAACTTATCCTCGTTGTTGCGGGTCCTATGGCACTACCTTCTTGTCTTTCAGGTGCATTAGGGAGACTCACGCTTCCTGCCGTTCCGTTGGCTGTTTTTCATGTTTTTGGTTGTTTTAGTGGACTATAGCACACGACTTTTCGACTGTGTTCAGTAAAACGGGCGTAACTTTTGCATAGAAACTCCGATTTTGGTGTACTTTTTTTGACGAAAAGATAATTTTGATGGTGATGAGAAAAAATCAACTAGACTTTATCATGTTGCCCAGTTTGACCCCAAATCCCAAAGTTAGAGCACACTTTTTTGGGTTTTTTAGTCCCTGGGGCCTTGGAAGGCTCGGGCAATTAGGTGCCGCGTGCTCCGTCATAACTTGTCCACATTGCTGCATGTGATGTGGCACTACCTTCTAGGCTTTTAGGTGCATCGTGGAGATCCACGTCTCCTGCCGTTCCATTGCCTATTTTTTTGACATTTTTGGCTGTTTTAGTTGGCTATAGCATACGACTTTTCGGCTGTGTTCAGTAAAATGGGCGTAACTTTTGTATAGAAACTCCGATTTTGGTGTACTTTTTTTCACAGAAAGATAATTTCGAGGCGGACGAGAAAAAATCAACTACACTTCATCCTATTGCCTAGTTTGACCCTAAAATCCAGAACCAGAGCACACTTTGGGGGGAGGGGGGTTGGAGTCCCTGGGGCCCTGAAAGGCTCGGGCAATAAGGTGCCGCGTGCTCCGTCTTAACTTGTCCTCGTTGTTGTTTGTCCTACGTATCCATCTTCTAAGCATTCGGGTGCATCGAGGAGATCCACGCCCCATGTCGTTCCTTTGCCAGTTTTTCATGTTTTTGGTTGTTTTAGTGGGCTATAGCACGCGACTTTTCGGCTGTGTTCAACAAAATGGGCATAACTTTTACGTAGAAACTCCGATTTTGGCGTACTTTTTTTCACGGAAAGATAATTTCGAGGCCGACGAGAAAAAATCAACTAAACTTTATCCTATTGCCCAGTTTGACCATAAAATCTAGAGCCAGATCACACTTTTTATTGGTTTTTTGAGTCCCCAGGGCCCTGGAAGGCTTAGGCAATCAGATGTCGCGTGCTCTGTCTTAACTTGTCCTCGTTGTTGCAAGTCATATGTATCAACCTTCTAGTCTTTCGGGTGCATCGGGAAGATCCACACCTCCTGCCGCTCCATTGCCTGTTTTTCACATTTTTGGTTGTTTTAGCAGGCTATAGCACACGACTTTTTGGTTGTGTTTAGTAAATTAGGCGTAACTTTTGCATAGAAACTCCGATTTTGGCGTACTTTTTTTTAACAAAAAGATAATTTTGAGTCCGATGAGGAAAAATCAACTAGACTTGTTCCTGTTGCCCAGTTTGACCCCAAAATCCAGAGACATAGCACACGTTTTGGGGTTTTTTTTGGAATCCCTAGGGCGCTGGAAGGCTCGGGCAATCAGGTGATGCGTGCTTCATCTTAACTTATCCTCGTTGTTGCGGGTCCTGTGGCACTATTATCTTGTCTTTCAAGTGCATCAGGGAGACCCACGCCTCCTGCCGCTCTGTTGGCTGTTTTTCACATTTTTGGCAGTTTTAGTGGGCTATAGCACATGACTTTTCGGCTGTGTTTAGGAAAATGGGCGTAACTTTTGCATAGAAACTCCGATTTTGCCATACTTTTTTTCACGAAAAGATAATTTCAAGACCAACGAGAAAAAATCAACTAGACTTCGTGCTGTTGCCCAGTTTGACACCAATAACCAGAGCCATAGCACACTTTTTAGGGTTTTTTGGAGTCCCCGGAGCCTTGAAAGGCTCAGAGAATCAGGTGCTGCGTGCTTCGTCTTGTCTTATCCTCGCTGTTGGAAGTCATGTGGCACTACCTTCTTGTCTTTTGGTGCATCAGGGAGACCCACGCTTCCTGCTGCTCTGCTGGCTATTTTTCACATTTTTGGTTGTTTTAGTGGGCTACAGCACACAACTTTTCGGCTGTGTTCAGTAAAATGGGCGTAAGTTTTGCATAGAAACTCCAATTTTGGTGTACTTTTTTTTTCACGGAAAGATAATTTTGAGGTCGACGATAAAAAAATCAACTAGAATTTGTCCTGTTGCCCAATTTGACACAAAAATCCAGAGTTAGAGTACACTTTTTTGGGGGTTTTTAGAGTCCCCGGGGCCCTGAAGGCTCGGGCAATCAAGTGTTGCGTGCTTCGTCTTAACTTATCCTTGTTGTTGCGGGTCCTGTGGCACCATTATCTTCTCTTTCGGGTGCATCGGGGAGACCCACGCCTCCTGCCACTTCGTTGGTTGTTTTTCATATTTTTGGCAGTTTTAGTGGGCTACACACGACTTTTCAGCTATGTTAAGGAAAATGGGCGTAACTTTTGCATAGAAACTCCGATTTTGCCATACTTTTTTTCATGGAAAGATAATTTCGAGACCGAGGAGAAAAAATCAACTAGACTTCATGCTGTTGCCCAGTTTGACCCCAATAACTAGAGCCAGACCACACTTTTTGGGGTTTTTTGAGTCCCCGGAGCCCTAAAAGGCTCGGACAATCAGGTGCTATGTGCTTCAACTTATCTTATCCTCGTTGTTGGGAGTCCTGTGGCACTACCTTCTTGTCTTTCGGGTGCATCAGGGAGACCCACTATTCCTGCCTCTCTATTGGCTATTTTTCATATTTTTTGTTGTTTTAGTGGGCTATAGCACACAACTTTTCTGCTGTATTCAGTAAAATGGGAGTAAGTTTTGCATAGAAACTCCAATTTTGGTGTACTTTTTTTCACAGAAAGATAATTTCAAAGTCGATGAGAAAAAAATCAACTAGAATTTGCCCTGTTGCCCAATTTGACCCAAAAATCTAGAGTTAGAGCACACTTTTTTAGGGGGTTTTAGAGTCCTAGGGTCCTGAAGGCTCGGGCAAACAGTTGTTGCGTGCTTCGTCTTAGCTTATCCTCGTTGTTGCGGGTCATGTGGCAGTACTTCCTTGTCTTACGGGTGCATCAGGGAGACCCATGCCTCCTACCGCTCCATTGGCTGTTTTTCACATTTTTGGCTGTTTAAGTTGGCTATAGTACACGAGCTTTCGGCTGTGTTCAGCAAAATGGGCGTAAGTTTTGCATAGAAACTCCAATTTTGGTGTACTTTTTTTTCATAGAAAGATAATTTCGATTCCGACGAGAAAAAATCAACTAGACTTCGTCCTGTTGCCCAGTTTGACCCCAAAATCCAGAGCCAGAGCACACTTTTTTGTGTTTTTTGAGTCCCTGCGGCCGTAGAAGGCTCGGGTAATCAGGTGTCACGTGCTCTGTCTTAACTTGTCCTCGTTGTTGCGTGTCCTATATACCTACCTTCTAGGATTTCGGGTGCATCGGGGAGATCTACATCTCCTGCCGCTCCATTGCCTGTTTTTCATGTTTTTGGCTATTTTAACGGGCAATAACGCACGACTTTTCGGTTGTGTTTAGTAAAATGAGTGTCATTTTTACATAGAAACTCCAATTTTGGTGTACTTTTTTTTCGCGGAAAGAGAATTTTGAGGCCGATGAGAAAAAATTAACTAGAATTCATCATGTTGCCCAGTTTGACCACAAAATCTAGAGCCAAAGTACACTTTTGGGGGGTTTGGAGTCCCTGGGGCCCTGGAAGGCTCGGGCAATCAGGTGCTGCGTGCTTTATCTTATCTTATCCTCGCTGTTGCGGGTCCTGTGGCAATAGGTCCATTGACATAAGCTCGTGCACATCAACTAAATCATGAGGTGAGCTCGTTCCTTAGTGTTCCTTTATATTTTGATGAGGATAGGATGCTACTGAATAATTGTGATGTATTGTTACTTAGGAACACGGGAGAAGAACAGCAAGGGCGCTCAAGCCAAGGTGGAGGCCCAATCCAGTTCGAGTTCGTTTCGGAGTCCAGGACCAGTCTGCACTAAAATCGTCGCCCAGGACGCATACGGACTCCGTTTTCAACGTTCTACACATGGTTGGAAAGCTAAGGAGATAAGCTTTCCAACGGTACTGGCCTCATGTCCAAATTCTTTCTGAGTCAACAGGAATCATCGAAACAAGTGGACGTCCAGAATCTGTCAGGGTGCTGCGCCACCATCTTTTGGGCCGTTGGGCCGTGTAACGTGTTGGAGTCCATTAGGGACGCGTCCAGGGGTCCTTGGCCGACCCTAGTATTTTATATACAGTAGCCGCTGCCCTAATTAGGGTTGGGTTTTGCTTAGATATTGATCTACACACAGTTGTGAGATTTTCGCTCTTGTTCCGGACCGACTAGGCTGCCGCAAGTGTTTGTGGAACCCCGACTTTGAGTGCTTGAATTCAATTCGCAATATTTTAGATTGCATCTTCTACGTTCTTGCTTGTGTTCTCGGTACGCTTGCAGGGATTGAGCCTTCTTGGCGAGGTCAACCACGCGACACGGTTGATAACCATCGGAGCTGTGGTGTAGTGATTGCAAGGGAGACGATCTGTTCGGGTCGAAGCCTTTGGATCATCAACGTCGAGTTCTCCACCCACCGACTTATCGCTACCTATCGGAAGATCAGGCCAACATTACTCATCAACTGGTATCAGATTTTCAGGTTGCCCCTTAGGTAATTTCGTTTTCCCCTTTAGATTAGTCTGTTTTTCATTACCTAGAGTCCAGAAAAAAGCCAAAAAAAATTCCTTCAATTTCCGCTGCCCTAGAACCCTTTTGTGCCTTTGCAATTTTTGTTTTCAGTTGCGCGTTGTTGAGTTTGTGTCCGTGGTCGAGTCTTGTTGCTGGTTTTAGAGTCGTGTTCTTGGTTTTTAGTCAACGCTCCGTGCTGTTTTGATCACGCCGCTATCCCATCACCACCATCCCCACCAACAAGTCGAGCCACCACATTACTCGATTTGCCACCGCGAGCCACCTTGTGTTACTTTCCACCACGCCAACCCTAGATAGGTCGCAAGCCGCCTTGTATCAATTGCCCTGCCACCGTTGCCATCCTTGTTCATCTCGAAATCCTATTGCTTGCAATACCTTAAAGAGGTCAATTTCTGCAAGAGTTGCTTGAAAAAAAACCCTAACTCGACAGGGGTTCAGTAAATCGGCCATAACTTTCTCATACGGACTCGGAATCAGGCAAAAAAAAATTTCACAGACATCTACAGAAAAAGTTACATCCGTTGCTCCCCCGCTTTGTTGGGTTCCGCCGAATTTTTTTCCCCAAATTCGGCTCGGAAGATTGAGTATTCGAGCCGCGAAGTTTCCACACGCTTTTCATAGAACGTGCTTGATTTTCTGTAGGCCACATCTTGCATCCGTTTGAGCTGAAAATTTCTGTGGTTGTTGCTTATGTGCTCCTAGTTCAGAAAAAAAATCGTGATTCCTACTAGTGCTAAAAGACAAAAAAGAGGAGCACATAGAGAACACCCAGATAATTGTGCTGTTTGCTGTGTCTTTCTCTGATCATCCTTTTTAGCTTTTGTTTCAGCTGTTGTGCTAGGACTAGGGACACGTGATAGACCAGCAACTGTGATTCATACTTTGGACACTTATTTAGCTTTGCTCTTCTGATTACAATTATTGCTAATCCTTGCTACCATATTGTGCCTTCCAAGCTCCACCTCCTTTGATCCGAACAGGTTCACTCTTGCAATCATCCCACGCTTCCACGGTTGTTCCTCCTTGCTGCGTTGGTAAGAACATTTGTAAGAGCGTGGTAAGACGCTTGAGTGTGTGTGATTCCACCTTTCCACAACCTAGTAGTTGATAGGGATAATATTTGTTGTCCTTTGTTTTCTACTAACCATGTCAGGTGATGGCTCTCCATCGGATTTTAAGGATTGTGTGTCCAAGGAAGAACTCAACAAAGCCTTGCAGGATCATACTAGGCTATTGACAGACATTAGAACAAGCATTGCTAACCTCGTCACGCGAGTCAACGACCTTGAGTTGCGACAGCCACCACAGGATGATGACCATTCACATGATGATGATGATGATGATGATACTAATAATGGTGACCAAGAAGATGGTGAGGTTTTTGTTGGGCAAGATGCGCGTGCTGAGCAACGTCCTCATGCTGAACAATTACGTCGTGGCCAACAACAGCGTCGTCAAGGTAATGGAGGTAATAATGTTAATCGCAACGGTCGCGATGATCCTTATTCTAAGATTAAGTTTTCAATGCCTCCTTTTGATGGTGCATATGATGCTGATGCTTATTTGAATTGGGAAATGATGGTTGATCAAAAGTATAGTTCTCATATGGTTCCTGAAATGCATAGAGTTAGACTAGCCACTTGTGAGTTCACGAATTATGCTATTATTTGGTGGAATGGTCTAGTTTCTAGTGGCTTAGAACCTGAATCATGGCCTAGAATAAAGCGTGCCATGCGCAATAGATTTATTCCTCCTGATTATACACGTGAATTGAAAAAGAAATTGCAGCGCTTAAATCAAGGTTCTAAATCTGTGCATGATTACTATCAAGAGCTTCAAATTGCTATGCTTCGTTGTAGTATACAAGAGGATGATGAGGATACCATGATTCGTTTTTACTCCGGGTTGAGATGTGAAATTCAGGACCTTGTTGATTATAAAGATTACAATACTACCAATAGGTTGTTCCATTTTGCTATCTTGGCAGAAAAAGAACTGCAGGGTCGACAACAGGTGCAGAAATTGCGGAACAATTTTGGGAGTACATCTACTTCACGAGTACCACCAGGACAAGCAACAACATTCCCTTCTACATCTACACGATCTGCTGCCCCCTCCTCCAACACTCGGGCGTGTTCAGCAGGAGCACCACAACCATCACGTGAGGTGAGTAAATCTACTGTTTCGCAGGATCCAATGCCACGCTCTTCTTCAGGTGCAGTTACCACGGGTCGTACAACGGGCATTGTGTGCCGTCGCTGCCAAGGTATTGGCCACGTCATGAAGGATTGCCCAAGCCAGCGAGCATACTCCGCAACAGCAGATGGTGGATATGTTAGTCATAGTGATGTCGAGTAAGAATATGCATTTGAAGCTAATCTTGCAGCCGATCATGACATGGATAGTGAGGGGGAGGAGATTAGTGGTACCGTTGCCACGGAGAGTTATGCAGCACGCACCTTCATTGTGAAGCGAGTTTTAAGTTCTCAAATGGGGCAAGCGGAGCAGCTACACCGCCATAATCTATTCCAGACATTCCTCATTGTCAAAGATTCACGTGTTCGTACCATAATTGATGGTGGGAGTTGCAACAACCTCTTGAGCTCCGATCTTGTGAAGAATCTTTCCTTGCCAACACGTGCACATCCTCATCCATACTACATTCAGTGGTTCAATAACAGCGGTAAGGTTAAGGTAACACAATCTGTGAGAGTACATTTTTCTATTGGTTCCTACCATGATTATGCTGATTTTGATGTAGTGCCTATGCAAGCATGTTCACTTTTGTTAGGCCGTCCTTGGGAATTTGATACCGATGCTACACACCATGGTAGAAGTAATAAATACTCTCTCATGCACAAGGGAAAGAAAATCTCTTTGCTTCCTTTGACACCTACTGAAATTGTGCAATGTGATAAAGCGCTAGCTGAAAAAGAAAATAAAGAACGTGTTTTGGAATCTGAAAATCAGCAAGTAGCTCAATCTGTTTTCCCACCTAAGAAAGAGAAGAACACACCTAGGTCCGAAGGCATTAAGTTAAAGGGTGGTGTTATGCTTGCTACTAAATCTGATCTTGCTGAAATTCAAGATAATGATACTTTGTGCTATGCTTTCGTATGCAACGAGGTTTTATTTTCAATTGATGATATACCTAGCTCTTTGCCTGCTGCTGTCACTAACCTTTTGCAGGAGTATAAGGATTTCTTTCCAGCTGAGATACCCCTGGGGCTACCACCATTGAGAGGGATAGAGCACCAAATAGATTTGATCCCGGGAGCGACTTTACCAAACCGCGCTGCATATAGGACCAATCCGGAGGAGACTAAGGAAATTCAGCGACAAGTCCAAGATCTTTTGGACCGTGGGTACGTACGAGAGAGCCTTAGTCCTTGTGCTGTTCCTGTTCTTTTGGTTCCTAAGAAAGATGGTACATGGCGCATGTGTGTTGATTGTAGAGCCATTAATAATATCACAATAAGGTATCGTCACCCTATTCCTAGGCTAGACGACATGCTTGATGAGTTGAGTGGTTCTATTATTTTCACAAAGATTGACTTGCGTAGTGGTTACCACCAAATAAGAATGAAATTGGGAGATGAATGGAAAACTGCTTTCAAAACTAAGTTCGGTCTATATGAGTGGTTAGTGATGCCTTTTGGTTTAACTAATGCACTTAGCACTTTCCTGAGATTGATGAATGAGGTTTTACGTGCTTTCATAGGAAGATTTGTGGTGGTGTACTTTGATGATATTTTGATCTATAGCAAGTCACATGAAGAACACATTGATCATCTACGTGCTGTTTTTACTGCTTTGAGAGAGGCACGTTTGTTTGCTAACCTTGACAAGTGCACCTTTTGCACGAATAGAGTTGCTTTTCTTGGCTATGTTGTTACTCCACAGGGAATTGAAGTGGATGAAGCTAAAATTGAAGCCATCAAGAGCTGGCCGACCCCTGGGACTATCACACAGGTGACAAGCTTTCATGGTCTTGCAGGGTTCTATCGGCGTTTAGTGAGAGATTTCAGCACCATTGCTGCCCCACTCAATGAGTTGACAAAGAAGGGCGTTCCGTTCCAATGGGGGCCAGCACAAGAACAAGCTTTTAATACGCTGAAAGATAAGCTTACGCATGCACCTCTACTCCAACTTCCGGACTTTGGTAAGACTTTTGAGTTAGAATGTGATGCTAGCGGCATTAGAATTGGAGGAGTGCTACTACAAGGAGGTAAACTCGTTGCTTATTTTAGTGAGAAATTGAATGGGCCATCTCTTAATTATTCGACTTATGATAAGGAGTTGTATGCTTTAGTGCGAGTTTTAGAAACATGGCAACATTATCTTTGGCCTAAGGAGTTTATTATTCATTATGATCATAAAGCTTTGAAACATATTAGAAGCCAAGCCAAACTGAACAAACGTCATGCTAAATAGGTTGAATTTATAGAGTCTTTTCCTTATATCATTAAACACAAGAAAGGTAAAGACAATGTCATTGCAGATGCGTTATCTAGACGTTATACCATGTTGTCCCAACTCGATCATAAGATTTTTGATTTAGAAACAATAAAAGGATTATATGCTACTGATTTGGACTTTAAAGATGCTTTCGAACTTTGTAAAGAAGGAAGAACTTGGAACAAATATGTGTTGAATGATGGATTACTATACCGTGCTAACAGGCTATGCATCCCAGCTAGCTCTATTCGCCTATTGTTCTTGCAGGAAGCGCATGGAGGTGGTTTGATGGGACATTTTGGAGTGAAGAAGACCGAGGATGTACTGGCTACTCATTTCTTTTGGCCTAAGATGAGGCGCGACGTCGAGCGCTACGTGGCACGCTGCACTACTTGCAATAAAGCTAAGTCTCGCTTGAACCCACATGGACTTTATATGCCTCTTCCTGTTCCTAGTGTGCCTTGGAAGGATATTTCTATGGATTTTGTTTTAGGATTACCTAGGACCAAGAGGGGGAGGGATAGTATATTTGTCGTTGTGGATCGTTTTTCAAAAATGGCATATTTTATACCTTGTCACAAGAGCGATGATGCTACAAACATAGCTGATTTGTTTTTCAGGGAAATCATTCGCTTGCATGGAGTGCCTAACACCATTGTTTCGGATCGTGATGCAAAATTTTTGAGCCACTTTTGGAGGACACTTTGGAATAAACTTGGGACAAAGCTGCTGTTTTCGACGACATGTCACCCTCAAACCGACGGACAAACGGAGGTTGTGAACCGCACATTATCCACCATGTTGCGGGCTGTTTTGAAGAAAAATTTGAGGATGTGAGAAGAGTGTCTACCCCATATTGAGTTCGCTTACAACAGATCAGTTCACTCCACCACCAAGGTAAGTCCGTTTCAGGTAGTGTATGGTTTTAACCCCCATGCCCCTATTGATTTACTTCCTTTACCAACATCCGAGAAATTGAATTTTGATGCTAAGACACGTGCTGATTTGATTCTGAAAATGCATGAGTTGACTAAACAAAATATTGAAAAGATGAATGAGAAGTATAGAACTTATGGTAGCCTAGGTCGGAAACATATTACTTTTGAAATTGGTGATCTTGTGTGGTTACATTTGCGTAAAGATAGGTTTCCTGATTTGAGAAAGTCTAAATTGCTACCTCGAGCTGATGGTCCTTTTAAAATTGTGGAAAAGATCAATGATAATGCATATAAGCTTGAGTTGCCTGCAGATTATGGGGTTAGTCCCACATTTAACATTTCAGATTTAAAGCCTTACTTGGGAGAAGAAGATGATATTGCGTCGAGGACGACTCCAATTCAAGAGGGGGAGGATGATGAGGACATCACTCTTTCGGATACACACACACCGAATATTCCTCCAACAATAGGTCCATTGACACGAGCTCGTGCACATCAACTAAATCATGAGGTGAGCTCGTTCCTTAGTGTTTCTTTATATTTTGATGAGGATAGGATGCTACTGAATAATTGTGATGTATTGTTACTTAGGAACACAGGAGAAGAACAGCAAGGGCGCTCAAGCCAAGGTGGAGGCCCAATCCAGTTCGAGTCCGTTTCGGAGTCCAGGACCAGTCCGCACTAAAATCGTAGCCCAGGATGCATACGGACTCCGTTTTCGACGTTCTACACATGGTTGGAAAGCTAAGGAGATAAGCTTTCCAACGGTACTAGTCCCATATCTAAATTCTTTCTGAGTCAACGGAAATCGTCGAAACAAGTAGACATCCAGAATCTGTCAGGGTGCTGCGCCACCATCTTTTGGGCCGTTGGGCCGTGTAACGTGTTGGAGTCCATTAGGGACGTGTCCAGGGGTCCTTGGCCGACCCTAGTCTTTTATATACAGTAGCCGCCGCCCTAATTAGGGTTGGGTTTTGCTTAGATATTGATCTACACACAGTTGTGAGATTTTCGCTCTTGTTCCGGACCGACTAGGCCGCCGCAAATGTTTGTGGAACCCCGATTTTGGCATAGAAACTCCAATTTTGGCATACTTTTTTCACAGAAAGATAATTTTGAGTCCAACGAGATAATTTTGGCATACTTTTTTCACAGAAAGATAATTTTGAGTCCAACGAGAAAAAATCAACTAGACTTCGTCCTAGTGCCAAGTTTGACCCCAAAATCAAGAGTCATAGCACACTTTTTTGGGGTTTCGGGAGTCCCCGGGGCCTTGTAAGGCTCAGGCAATCAGGTGTCGCGTGCTCCTTCATAACTTATCCACGTTGTTGTGTGTCCTGTGGCACTACCTTCTAGGGTTTTAGGTGCATGGGGGAGATCCACGCCTCCTGTCAGAGCACACTTTTTAAGGGTTTTTTAATCCCTAGGGCCCTCGAAGGCTCGGGTAATCAGGTGTTGCGTGCTTCATCTTAACTTATCCTCGTTGTTGTGGGACATGTTGCACTACCTCCTTGTCTTTCGAGTGCATCAGGGAGACCCATGCCTCCTGCCGCTCTATTGGCTGTTTTTCATGTTTTTAGCTATTTTAGTTGGCTATAGCACACGATTTTTCGGCTCCGTTCAGCAAAATGGGTGTAACTTTTACATAGAAACTCTGATTTTGGTGTACTTTTCTTTCACGGAAAGATAATTTCAAGGTTGATAAGAAAAATCAACTAGACTTCGTCCTGTTACCCAGTTTGACCCCAAAATCCAGAGCCAAAGCACACTTTTTTTTGGTTTTTTTGAGTCCACGGGGCCCTGGAACGCTCGGGCAATCAGGTGTCGCGTGCTCTGTCTTAACTTGTCATCGTTGTTGTGTGTCCTATGTATCTACCTTCTAGGCTTTCGGGTGTATTGGGGAGATCCACGCCTCCTACCGCTCCATTGCCCATTTTTCACGTTTTTGGCTGTTTTAGTGGGCTATAGCACATGACTTTTCGACTGTGCTTAGTAAAATGGGCGTAACTTTTGCATCGAAGCTCCGATTTTGGCGTACTTTTCTTTCACAATTATTTTTTTAGTTTGAAGAGAAAAAATTAACTAGACTTCATCCTATTGCCCAATTTGACACCAAAATCCGGAGCCAGAGCACACTTTTTGGGGTTTTTTTTTGAATCCCTGGGCACTGGAAGGCTCGGATAATCAGGTGTTGCATGCTTCGTCTTAACTTATCCTCGTTGTTGTAGGTCCTGTGACACTACCATCTTGTCTTTCAGGTGAATCAGGAAGACCCACGCCTCCTGCAGCTCCGTTGTCTATTTTTTCACGTTTTTGACAGTTTTAGTGGGCTATATAGCACACGACTTTTTGGCTGTGTTCAGTAAAATAGGCGTAACTTTTGCATAGAAACTCCAATTTTAGCGTACTTTTTTCACAAAAAGATAATTTTGAGGTCAACAAGAAAAGCCAACTCGACTTCATCTTGCCGCCCAGTTTGACCCCAAAATCCAGAGCCAGATCATGCTTTTTTGGGTTTTTTGGAGTCCCCAGGGCCCTGGAAGGATCGGGCAATCAGGTGCCACGTGCTCCGTCATAACTTGTCATCGTTGTTGCGTGTGTTGTGGCACTACCTTCTAGGCTTTTAGGTTATTTGGGGAGATCCACGCCTCCTGCCGCTCCATTGCCTGTTTTTGACGTTTTTGGCTGTTTTAGTTGGCTATAGCGCACGACTTTTCGGCTGTGTTCAGTAAAATGAGCGTAACTTTTGCATAAATAGTCCGATTTTAGCGCACTATTTTCACAGAATGATAATTTCGAGGCAGACAAGCAAAAATCAACAAGACTTCATGCTGTTGCCCAGTTTGACCATAAAATCCAGATCCAGAGCACACTTTTTGGGGGTTTTTTTAGTCCCCGGGGCTCTGGAAGGCTCAGGCAATCAGGTGCCGCGTGCTCCGTCTTAACTTGTCATTGTTGTTGCGTACCCTATGTATTTACCTTCTAGGCTTTCGGGTGCATCAGGGAGATCCACGCCTCCTGCCGCTCTTTTGCCTGTTTATCGCGTTTTTGGCTATTTTTGTGGGCTATAGCACATGACTTTTCAATTGTGTTTAGTAAAATAGGCGTAACTTTCGCATAGAAACTCCAATTTTGGCGTACTTTTTTTCACAGAAAAATAATTTTGAGGCCGGCGAGTAAATATCAACTAGACTTCATCCTATTGCCCAGTCTGACACTAAAATCTAGAGCCAGAGCACACTTTTCTGGGTTTTTTGAGTCCCAGAGCCCTGAAAGGCTCGGGCAATCAGGTGCTTAAAACAAAATTATGTTCATTAAACAAAATCAATCACGTACTACTCAACCTGTTCTCTTCTATACACGAGTTGTTGTAGATCCAATCGATCTCTTCCGTCAATCCGAATTGATCAAACATCCAAGTGCAAAGTTGAACTCCTTTCTCCTTCCAGAAATATATTTAATCTCTAATTTTTTTACCTTTCGTACCTAGACATCTAATATTTGCCTTCTATACAATTCAAAAATACATTCAATCTTCCATTATTTGCCTTTTATACCTAAACGTCTAATATTTGTCTTCCATACATTCACTGTCAGTTTCTCAAGAGGTTGTGATGCCTGCCGCACTTCGCCTACAACGTCAGGTTTCACCAAAGCGTGTGCCGCCTCCCAGACTTCACCTACAATGCTGGATTTCTAGAGAGGGTGTGTTGCCGCCCGCACGTCACCTCCATCGTCGTCTACCACGGATGTCTTCTCCGTCGCGCTATCTTTACACCAAGATACTATACGAGAATTATTTTCATCCCCTCACAAATCTGTCACCATTTTGGTCCTCCTCACAGTGTTGCTATAGATGACCAACTCTGGACAATGCAGTCCCCTCCACCATCCTATCCAGGTACTCGTCATTCACACCCCTTCTGAAATTATATGATCATGTTGTGAATTTCGTGTCTGTAAATCTCTCTTTTGTTATGCTATTTTTTTGTACTTCTTCAAATTGCTATATCCTAGATTGATTATACGTATGTGAAATATGTGTGCAATTGCTAGTACAGAATAGTAAGAGAGTTAGTGCAGAGCCTTGGCAAATCGAGCACTGGGGAAGAGTCAATCGATCATGCAATCGATGTTTTTGGAAGGCTGGATCCACAAGAGCTCGATCAGAGCACATATGGTTCATTAAACAATTCAAAACTTTGATTGCTATGACAATTAGTTAGTTCCTGATGGATAAATACGCACTTTCAAATTTAATTTAATACCTAAATAGATCATGAAATGACTCATAAACTAAAAACATGATATAGTGACAGTACAACATATGCATGTGATAACAGAACAATGTATGCTCTGACCTCGGTGTAAAGATGGCTCAACGTCCATAGGCCTCAGCACACACCTTGACGGCTCCGACCTCGGTGTAAAGATGCTTCGACGGCCATAAGCCTCGGCACACACCTCGATGGCCTCGTGCCTCGGCAACAGCCCACATCGATGGCATTACTAAGCCCATCACCACGGCACCCCTGTGCCACCTCGAAGGCTCTAGGCCTTCGTCATATTGAGCGTAAAGTCCTCTGCCACCTCGAAGGCTCTATACCTCTATCGCGTCGAGCGTAAATTCCCCCGCCACCTCGAAGGCTCTAGGGCTCTGTCGCGTTGAGCGTAAAGTCCTTCGCCACCTCCAACGCTCTATGCCTCTGCCGCGTCGAGAGTAAATACCTTAGAATCTTCCCTGCCTAAGCTAAAGCCATGACGAGAGCACTAATAAAATGCGCCCTCCGCCCGCTCATGGCCGAAAGACACGAGGGGGTAGGACAATGAGGCTTCACGCGATACACATTACGCGGTGGGCATAGGATGCAAGACGAGCCCTCCGCTCACTCGAGGCCGAAAAACGCGAGGGGGCTCAAGGAGTCTCTGAGTCCAACGGCTTGGCCGATCTAGCATAGGAGGTAGTAATTTTCTAACTTAGTCAAAATGCATTATTTTCAATACAATCACAGAAACGAGGCAGGGATCGAGATCCGAGAAGTTTGAGTCCCCGGGGCCCTGTAAGGCTCGGGCAATCAGGTGTCGTGTGCTCCTTCATAACTTGTCCTCGTTGTTACGTGTCCTGTGGCACTACCTTCTAGGGTTTTGGGTGCATGGGGGAGATCCACGCCTCCTATCAGAGCACACTTTTTAAGGGTTTTTTGAGTCCCTAGGGCCCTCGAAGGCTCGGGTAATCAAGTGTTACGTGCTTCATCTTAACTTATCCTCGAAGGCGTACTTTTCTTTCACAAAATTTTTTTTGAGTTCGACAAGAAAAAATTAACTAGACTTCATCCTATTGCCCAATTTGACCCCAAAATCTGGAGCCAGAGCACACTTTTTGGGGTTTTTTTGGAATCCCTGGGCCCTGGAAGGCTCGGACAATCAGGTGTTGCATGCTTCGTCTTAACTTATCGTCGTTGTTGTAGGTTGTCACGTCCCAAATTTCATAATCACATAATTAAGCATAATTATGCTTCTTAAGCATTATGTTTAATTTTGTGTAATTTTGTTTTATAACTCTAGCGCAATTCGTTTCATGTCAATCGGATGAGAGAATCGAATTCGGGAGAGAAAAGAATGAAATTCGCAGTCAAAATGGCCCCTTTTCTCTAAACCGTGGGCCACACATGTGGGCCAACCACTCCCTCCACTTGGGCAGCAGCTCCACCTGCCCCTGTCTCTCTCCACTCCCGTGCTCCCCACCAGCCCAAGCAAGGGAGCAACCCCCTCTCTCCCCTCTCAAGTCCTCTCTCCATTTCTTCCAAAATCCGAGCACAAGAGAGGGATTGAAGGTATGAATGTGGTACCATTGTGATCACAAGCTTGCAAGCTATCCATCCCTCCAATTCATTTTCGTTTTCTCAAAGGATTCGAACCGATTTTGGTGTCTTTTGGTGTTCTAGGTCGAAACATGAAGAACACCGGAATTCATTGTCTCCCGAGCGTTTCCTCCATTTCCCGGTGGTCACCAACCTTCACAAGCTCTGTGGGTAAGTCCCTTAGGCTTCCTATGATAAGAATTCGTGGTTTGGTTGGTCGATTTTGAGTTTTAGCAAAGTTCATGAGTTCTTGATGTTTTTGACCAAAAATGGGGATTTTGATGAAATTGAGTTAGGAATCGAGTTTCTAGGTTGTTAAATGAGTTCTAGAACCCTTGAACTAGCTCAAATATGTTCCCTTTTGGTTTGGAGAAAATCACAATTCGTTCCGGGCATTTTTTTCCCCTCAAAACAGTCCAGTTCTGGAGCTTCTCCGGAGTATCCGGCCTTCCCCGGAGTGAACCCCAGCCGAAAATAACCGATAGGGTGCTGCTGGAGAGTCTCCCGGAGTCTCTGTTACCCCGGAGTATCCGGCCTTCACCGGAGTATCCGGGTGCACTGTTCATCAGCCTCTGCTGATAACTTGTAAAATTCATAATTAATTCATACGAACTCCAAAAATCATAATAAACTACTCTATCTATTAAAAATATCCCCATCCATTAAATGTCGAATCAAATTTTTTAGGCTAATTAATTAGGCTTAAGCTTCATTAATTCACCATTAATTCTTTACAAGTCCAAAATGGATGAAACTAATTTTGCTAGTCTTCTTATGACTTGTTCTAGCTAGGAAAAATATTTTTCTACATTTTAAAGTATATTTTTATGACATTTCATCATTTGCACCATGTGGCTTACATTGTTGCATTTCATTTATGCTTATCATTGCACGTGTTATGTTTCTTAGAGCACGCCAATCCATCGATCCCGAAGACCGAGGTCGATCCCGGAGACCGAGGTCGATCCTGAGGCGCCACACCTTTGTGATCCAGTGCATCAAGGCAAGCATCTATCATATTGAACCCTGACAGTTGAATGGAATAAAGTCTAAATATTGATAAGTTATGCTTATGTATAGGTTTGCATGTATAGGAAGTCGATGTCGGGCTTTTATGGGCAAAACCTATGTTGATCGCATTGTCTCTACCTTGAATTATTGTTGATCTATATCCTTGTAGCCTGAGTTTATTCATGATAAGGTCTAACTTAAAAGTGATGCGAGATGCTTAGCAATGCATAGGTCCTCGGTAGAAGTCGAGCGGTGGAATGTCCCATCGTTCGCGAGCTATAAGTTAAATTACTTTCACAATGGTTACCGTGTTGGGTTGTTGGTGTTGGTTGTATGAGTGGTGAGTATGAGAGGAGATGTGGGCGGTGCTAGGATGGTGTTTTGTCCGGTCCAGATGTGGAGTTCCCCTGGGTAGGCCGGTAGAGGAAGACCGGACACCATAGACCGCTTGCATCGTTTAAGGCCGATCGTCGGGGTAGTTGGCTTTAGCACTTACCTTACTCACCACATGCCTATCTAATGGTAAGGCGAGCTGAATAACTTCGCAGCTGTGGCTTTGTGGGGCCTGAACAATGACGGTGTGAGCGGGCGGGCTTGTAAGCGGTACTAGTTTGCTCTGGGAGTAGTTCTGGTACCGCCACGCCGAGCGTTGCATGTTGCACACGGTTGGGGCTGGTTGGGAAAGGTTGACATGGGTACCCCCTTGTGTGCACTTTAGCGGGTGGCACAAGCGGTATGGTCCCCGAGTCGTGTGGGTCCAGGAGTATCCCCTTGCAGGGTGTATAAATAGTTCGAACTACCGCGCTCTCGGTCATGAGCATGCTATTGTTTCATTTGCACCCGGTCGTAGAGTTCTCGTGGTTGGTTCGGTTGTATGGTTCGGATATGTGGTTTGTGGTTCAAATATGTGGGAGGTGGTTGAGATGGTACTTGTTATACATTGATGCTAATGTGGTTTCAGTTTCATATGATCAGTTGGTAGTTGCAGGGTAATTTCATATATGTTGGTTAAGTTAGTTGCTCACACATATGTCTAGGTTGCTTACCACATATATTTTATTTAACCTTGTGGCCTACTCTTGCTAACAGCTCAATGCATAATCCTTGGAGTTGGGATATTATATACCCATATTGTGTAAGACTTGCGAGTACCTTTGTACTCAGGGTGCTGCCCTTAAGTTGATGCAGGTTCACAGGTCGGCGAGGAGGGGGCGGTGTTTGGCTACTTTGTGCCTGCCGATCAGGGTGGCAGGCAGGAGTAGGACATTCTACTCTGAACTCGGTGCTCTTGGTATGGAGCCTAAGGGCATGTGGCTCTATATCCTTTTGTCGTATAGTTTATTTTCTTCCGCTGCGTAGATCTTTTGTTGGTTGGGAGTTGAGGGGTTTTTGTCTCCTCCTAGCTCGCTTTTGTTGTAAATTGTTGAAATCAGTTGCATGCTTAATACTTGTAATATAAATGTTTATTAATCGCTCTTTATTAAGCTATGTTGTGATGTACCTGTTGGAAGGCATGTGTTCCGATCTTGGGCACAAAACACGTGACAGGACTACCGGGATGATATTTTGGTTACTTATCGAGGTTGTGATTATGAATAATGATCCTCCTGGTGATTAATTAGAATATTATTTGGACGGTTCCTCACATAGGTCCTATGGCACTACCATCTTGTCTTTTAGGTGCATCAGGAAGACCCACGCCTCCTGCCGCTACGTTGGCTGTTTTTCACGTTTTTCACAGTTTTAGTGGGCTATAGTACACGGCTTTTTGGCTATGTTTGGTAAAATAGGCGTAACTTTTGCATAGAAACTTCAATTTTAGAGTACTTTTTTTCACAAAAAGATAATTTTGAGGCCGACGAGAAAAGCCAACTCGACTTCATCTTGCCGCCCAGTTTGACCCCAAAATCCAGAGCCAGAG
The DNA here is from genome assembly GCF_958298935.1 of Phragmites australis. Taxonomy (NCBI): domain Eukaryota; kingdom Viridiplantae; phylum Streptophyta; class Magnoliopsida; order Poales; family Poaceae; genus Phragmites; species Phragmites australis. Next base: position 51,742,028 of record NC_084922.1, on the reverse strand, counting down.
CATGCTTTTTTGGGTTTTTTGAGTCCCCGGGACCCTGGAAGGCTTGGGCAATCAGGTACCACGTGGTCCGTCATAACTTGTCATCGTTGTTGCGTGTGTTGTGGCACTACCTTCTAGGCTTTTAGGTGCTTTGGGGAGATCCACTCATCCTGCCACTCCATTGCCTGTTTTTGACATTTTTGACTGTTTTAGTTGGCTATAGCGCACGACTTTTCGGCTGTGTTCAGTAAAATGGGTGTAACTTTTGCATAGATAGTCCGATTTTAGCGCACTTTTTTTCACAGAATGATAATTTCGAGGCAGACAAGAAAAAATCAACTAGACTTCATGCTGTTGCCCAGTTTGACCACAAAATCCAGAGCCAGGAGCATCCTCGTCCAGAGTACTACTCCACCTGCTCTCGCCAAAATAGTTTTCACCAATTTTTACACATCTCCCACCATATCTCACACGATGTCAAGGATTTCACACCTATCCTGGAATTCATAACCATCAAGGATTCATGGTATATGAGTTAACATTGATAACGATAAATCTTATCTTTGAGGAGAAGTGTTTTAAAAGCGACGTCTCCGAGGAGAGGAGACATATTCCATTCTAAGCATGCTAGATATCAAGGCGTCGTCTATCATTAATATATTTAACAATAGGTATTCTTATGGTGATATGTATTTTGGATGATGACATGTAAGGCATGGCAGTGTTGATAGGATTACCTACTACAAGTAATTTGAAAGGAAATGCAAACGGCCTGCGCGGCGACAACCAGCGTGGTGCGAACGGTGGAGGGGATGGGCAGGAGCAGCTGGCGGCGAGAAATCTCGCGACTGTGCGCTTCGGGGCAGCTCGCCAGCACGGTTGACGATGAATTCAGTACCAGTCGGCAGCCGAAGGGGGGGCACTAAGGTGGCCAGGGACCGAGCAGTGCTCCCCATACTGGGAGGCGCCAATTAGTCCCGAAAGAGGGTTCTACGGCTTCTAGTCATCATGGTAGGACGGCCGGCGACGCGAATGGGGTATCAACACACCAGCGGCGAGCCAAGCGCGGCGGCAAAAATCACACCTATGGCGGCGCACGGTGACCGGTCGAGAGGAAGCTTGGGGGCGCATACATGCTATCTAGGAGGGGGTGTTAGGGTCTTGGGATGCTCACCAAGCTCAAGGACGGCGAGGAGCGGGACAACAGCCGGTGATTCATCGATGAGGCAATGGCGACGCTGATCGGCTGCTGGCGCGAGCGGGTTCCTGTCGAGCTTCTGGCGAACGGGTGACGGCTTAGGGACAGCGGAAGGGCTCTGAAGCTTCCTGGCAGCATGTGGTTGGAAGTTCGCCGGCGGCAAGGTGCGAGAGCGTGAATGCGCAACAGCGGCAATGGAGTGTTGGGAAGGGAGGGGAAAAAGGGCTAGGGCGGTGCTATTTATAGCGGAGGGAGCACGGGAGGGGCGGTGTGCGTGACGTCGGGTGGTCGTCGGGGGGCAGCGCGATGGTGAGGTGGCGGGGTGGCACCCACCATTTTTCCCGTGGCAAGGGCGCTCTGCGCTGGCCACGCGCGGGCGGGGCGCAAAAGTCGCGCGAAGTCATCCCCATCGGGCTGCGGGGAAGAGAGAGTAGAGAAGGGGGGCAAAATGAGGAGGAAGGCGAATGGGAAAGGGGGCAGGTGGTTCGCCGGCGTGGGCACTTTGCGCCAGCCACGCACGGCGTCGTGCTGGAGGAAGAAGGCAGCGCGGGTGGGCGATCTGACCGCGGGGTCAGCCGGTCTGACCACCAAGGTTGTGACAGTCTGACTACCGGTGTCTTGCCTGTCCAACCGTGTGTGAACAGAAGGTTTTGGGGTTGGCGGTCTGACCGAGAAGGTTGGTGGTCTGACCGCCAGCCTATGTCTGAATTAAATTTGACCGTTGTCTGTAGCCATTGTACGGGGGCGGTCCGACCGCCATTTGTGCTATGGTCTGACCACCACTTGTGCAGAAGTGTCAGAACCACAGTAACGGTCAGATTTTGGGTTAAGGGCTATAAATAAGGGCTTAGCTAGTTCCTTGAGTTGGCTTTTGTATTCTAGCACTTAAATACAACACTTTGAGCTCTTGCCCTTCTCCTCTCTCTCTTGGCTTAGTGATTGTATCTTTGAGAGGTTGAGAGCATCTAGTGCATAATTCAAGAGTTTGAGCAATTAGGCTCTAGTGATCCTTCAAGCAAACATCATCGACTTATTACTCTTTGAGGTTGTGGCATCGTCGAGCCCTTCAAGGAAGATTGCGAAGGAGCCGCAGTGGTGATTGTGAGAGTCTTGAGCATGCTTTGCCGGAGCAGTAAAGTGATTAGCTAGTGGAATCGAGGTATTAAGTAGTTCTTGTTCAATTTCGGCTTAAGGTCAAGTTGCTCAGTATGAGCCCTTTCTCATGTGAGAATTGAATACTTGATAGAGAAGCGGATTGAAGCTCGAACTCACCTCAACGTGGATTAGTGGTGATCGGCAAATCACCGATACCACGGGAAAAATCTCTTGTGTCATCTTTGAGCTATTTACATTATTGTTAAGCAATTTACTTTCATGCAATTTACATCAAGTAATTTATCTTCCTAGATTATAAATTGTTGTATGTCACCCTAGGTTTGTAAATCTTAGCATAGCTCTTAGTTGTCTTTTATATTGCTCTAGTGATCCTTAGTTTGTTTCCACAAGTTTTCTTGATCATTTAGCAATTAGTTTTTAAAACCGTCTATTCACCCCCCCTCTTGTCGGTATCCTTGATCCTACACACGGCAACACTCGAACCCGTGCCTCCCTCCACCACAACGGCATTTCTTCGACACCCACCTACCCCTTCTGTCCCTCTGCCGTGGAAACCATTGATCATTTGTTTGTCCAATGCCCATCGGTTCAAGAAATGTTGTTGCGACTAGTGCCAGGCATTGCCACCCCGCCTAACTCTTTGGGTGAATTGTGCTCCCTAGTGGCTGGCACCTTTGCTCACTGGAAGCCCCAAAACCGAAACACCGCCCCGTTGCTGCTTCTTTGGATTACCTAGAAACGACGTAACCGCAAGGTCTTCGACAGCTTGGATATGCTGCTGGCCGGGACAGCTCGGATGATACACGATCATCTGCACCTTTGGACAGTCTGTGCCAAGCGCTCTTAACCCCCCCCCCCCACCTAACGAATGACATCATGAACTGGTGCTCGCAAGTAGTTGATGTAATTAGTTAAATTTATCTCTTTTCCTGTCTCTATCTATGCTTTTGTATCCCCGTCCCACCCCGGGGCGTGAACTTTTGGGCACTTTTGCCAAGTCAATGAGAAATTCAGGTGGGTCTCCCCCACCGTAGATTCCTCTAAAAAAAAGATATATTTCTCATTTTTATTAAACCCTAAAAAGAGAACACGTACAAACCATCAGCGTCTCTCATCTCCTTATTCACATCGCTAGGTCTAAAAGTGTGTTTCATTTATATCATCGTCCTGATCCGTAGCGAAATTTTTTTGGGGAAAACCCCGAGCAATCTCCACCTGAGAACACGTTGTGCTACGATTTATGAAAAATATCTTCTCCTTTCGCCGCAGGTACCCACCGTGTACCATGTTCAAGAGCCCAGTGCCTTTCTCTTTCTTGCTAATCCACCTCGTTGTCTCTCGTTTTGTTCCTCCTCCTTTCTCCCTGCCCTGGTTGGGCACCGTGACAAGCAAAGGAATTTGGTTGAGATTCCAACATACATGTCCACGGTTAGTCCTCCTGCTTTCTGGATCTAACGTTTATTTCCTCTTCGCTGCCTCCAATCGAATAGCCTCAAGGACGCACCGCCGGTCAAATCTGTCTCTTTTATTCTCTTTTCATTTTATCTGTTTTATTTACCTGGTTTCTAAGATCATGCAGGGAAAAATTATCTCGCATCCTAATTTCTTAGATTAAATCTCTACTATGTCATATCCTTGGTTTATAGCTTTGGTAACTTAGTACAAGAAGATAGTATGGAGTATCCTTTAATCAGAATAGTACACCTACAACTGTTGTTGATACTGAATCCACGTGTTTTGTGCTATACCAACCTTTGATACCTTAAGAAAAAAATTCACCTTTTCCTTCTCTAACAACTTTGTCTTCTCCAGCCATGGAGACAGCTGAGCTATCACCGGTTGTCATCTTACATGAGGTACTCCAGCATTTAGGCTTAGCGCAAGCAATATACGCTCATGCAATGCTAGCAGATACCCACCACCAAGCATCTGTGCATCTCTCTTTACCTGCCGAAGTAACCCAAGATCAAAACACCATATATTGTGTCATGGGGAACCTTAGCGACACTCTACCAGGTGCAGAAAAAGATGATGCATACCGTGCTCTTCTTTTCTTGCAGTAGACAGCGAAGCTTCAAGTTCATGACCACAGCTATATCTTAATTACCAAGATCAAGGAAATCAACAAACGGATTTTGGCTCGACGGCTTACCATGGTGAGTGAAATTCAAACATTGCTTAATGCTTGGGAGAAAATAGCTATCCAGTTACATGCAGGGGCGGATCCACCGCTAGGGCGAGCCCGGGCGGCCGCCCGAGCTCCCCGGCGGTGGACTCCCCCTCCCTCTCATGGATTTCCAGAGAATTCATTGATTTTCGGTGGCGTGACTGCGTGAGGCTATGTCGCTGTGAGGAACCGAGGAAGAAAAAGACCCATTTGGGGCTTTGGGCAGTTAGGCTATGAGGCCGACACCCGCACCTTTCCATCCGCACGGCCCAGTGACCCAGTTGGATTCCAATCGGTCCAGTTGGATTGCTTCCTCTTCGCCCTTTCCCGTTTCCCCCAAATCAGACTCCTAATCTTCACCACAACTCCAATCAGCCTCTGCCAACCGTAACTCTCGGGCTCCCGGTGGCGGTGGCTTGCGGGCAAGGAGTCAATTGTCAAGGACGCCATCGGCTTCGGTCGGCCCACACAACCGCACAGCGGCACAGCCTCCGGGGAGCTACAAGGAGCTCGTCGTCGAGACGTCGGGTGGATGACCGGATTCCTCCTCGCCATTAGCTTCGTGGGGCTTCTCAACTTGCTCCCGCTCAGAAAGGTGCCTCCTTTGTCTATTTCCACAAATTGTCCCGAATTAATGGAGCATTAGGATAGCATGCAGTATTTTTTCCCCGAAATCAACAACATGCAATTTGAAAGTAGTATATTGGCAATCTTTTTCTAGCCAGTTCAACTGCTTAAACCTTTTGATATCAATTCTCCAAAATTGCTAAATGGGGCACTCTTGCGTGTTTCAGTACCTTTTAAGCTGTTACAGGTTTGAAGATATATGCATCAACACCTATTTTCTTTCATTTATATGTCAGCACCTGATGATTTGCATAACATTTTCAGGCTTTGGTCATAGACTATAAATTGACTTGGATTGTGAAGTGGCACTGCTGCACAGGGCACTCCGCCACTCCGGCACTGGCTGCCACCGCGAGCCACAAATTCATTCGAGGTAAGGTACTAAACTGGTTAGCTATCAAACTGATTTTGCTTATCCAGTTGAGTTGTTTGTGTTAAAGTGTGTGTGTGACTGTGTGAGGCAATTATTGATTGATTGATTGATTCAAGACATCAATTGTTGATTGATTCCAATTGTGAGTGTGCCTGTGTGAGGCATTTAGATTCAGGATTTGAGTACTGGTGATGAGCAATTAAGAACTCTTTGCTTTGTGCAAGTGCAAAATATGCAATTTGCATTGTGCAATGAATAAATCATGAATGAAGAGATTTCTTACCGTGTGTTGTGTGCTTTGTAGGATATCAATTATTAGATCATCAAGACATCAATAATAAAGAGATTTTTCAAACCAACATCTTTAGATACCCGAAGTACGAGGGAGAGTGGAGTTGGTGATAGACATGATGCAGAAAATGAAACAGTAATCCCCACTCGGTCACTCTTACTCCTGCAACTACTCGTATAGAATATAAAGGTATTAAGAATTTTGTTAGCTTCGCTTAATTATTAAGAACTTGTTCGCTTCACTTAATTATTATCTTAATTAAGATATTTTTTTTAATCTCATCTTAAGGTTCGCCCTAGCTGCTTTACCCGGCTGGATCCGCCACTGGTTACATGTATCATCAAACAACGTTGAAGATACATTGTTATCCTATTTTTCTGTAGAGCCTACGGGGCCTTACTCAGCTGAAATCCACACTATGGTTTCTCATATTAAAGAGCTAGCACGCTCTGTGCAAAATTCATTTCACGCCTCACTTACGAAGGTCAAGCAGTGTGAGCAAGAATACTCCAATCTCTATAGATGTTTACCTTCAAACGATAACTCTGTTGGTTCACAAAAGCCAGGTTAGTGAGATGATGACGGCAAGATGAATATGCCAGCTGCATCGAATTTTATCCCGATATAAATTTATTCATTCGGGATTTGCTCTCCAAGCGACTACATATATGGAATCAGAGACGCATATACAGCACCGAGATTTCAACTACGCTGAGAAGGAAAATGCATTAGATGAGCATAGGTCTTTGTTAAAGAAGACAAAGGAGCAGGTGAGCGCAATGAAAATGATCTCTAAAGATACGAACACTGCTATGAATGAATTTGCAGCAGCTTGAGAGAGAGCGCCAGGAAAGGAAAGCAGTGGGCATCACCAACCAGAGCCTCCCTGGATCGTTGAAAGCGCAGCAAAGTCACTACATTCTAGTTTTGGAGAGCCTGATACAAGTACTTCACATATCCACCCGTACCAAATTTGTTAGGCAGATTAGTAGTAAAGCTGTAGAAATATAGAAACCTGTTGCAAATTTTACTGAAAACGATCGTATGGGTGATGGGTCTCTGCAAAGTAAACCACCGGCCACGAATGGTCGGTCTCTTGCCCTGTATCAGAACTCATATGAAGGGTAAACTACTGCTAAACCTGTACTTGGCCATTATATTGCATGCTCCATTGGTAAACTAATCCCAGGGCAATGGGCTAACCGTACAAAGGCCTACTGAGCAAAATTATGTTGTGCTTGACAAGATTTGTTCTCTTCTGCATGTGACAGTGGGTCTGTTATACCGAAAAGGTATGCTACATGGCTTGTTTGCTTGCAAGTTGTGTGGCGTGCCACACTTGTTTAGCCCTAAATCCTATATGTTATAGGCACATATATATTCTATCTAAAGTTTGTCATAATTGTAGCTAAAAAATTGTTGGCCATAAAAATTATAACATACAACCCATTGCTACAAATAGTTCGACAAACTCTGCCATCCAACCAAACTTACCCTTGCGAGTTAATGCATCAAGTGAGAAAAGGGAATGGTGGAGCTAAACGCACGAAAAATAGGAAAAAGTTAAATTTAAACTAAAATTAGGACTAGGACTTCGCATACAGAATCCTATTCAGATATCTAAAGGAGAGAATCCAATTCATATTGGCACAAAAATGAAGTACGCATGCCCGATTGACAATGAAGGATATTCAGTAACTGCCAGAGACTTGGAACATAGAACAAAGACGTAAACAGAGTATATAATATGTGTGTCACGTTTGCATCCTATATACAATTCCACTATCAAAACAAGGATTGTAATGTTCCTGTGCTGACTATTCTGTTTCTGTTCACAATTGAAAAGGGGAAGCACAATAAAAAATAATTATTCCAATAACACAGGCAATAATTAACATAGATCTTATACATAAGCACTGAACCGGGAGAAATGTTAATTCATGAGTCACGTATTATTCCTAAAATTTTCATAAGAGAAAAACCTGCATAATAATGTGGATCATCTACTACTATCAGTAAAAATAAACATTAGTAAGGAATTTCTGAAGCAGTTGCTGATAAAATTCCTCAACCATCAATTATTCGGGGTGATCCATACTTCCCAACTCCCGTTGTAGGGAAAAATATCCTCAAGGGTGCTATTCTCCAAGTCATAAATCCTTACACCTCTCCAACCATGCTTCACAAGATCAAAGTATTTTTCTTTCCTCAACTGGGGGGTAGTGAAGTAAATACAATTTGGCCTTAGCTCATGGAATTTGTTTGTGGGTAAACAAGAAGAGTGATTTAGGCCAAGAAACACTGCATGCTCCTGTAGGGCTGTCTCCGGTCTCAATGCTATTATCTGACGCCCCTCAACATCAACCTTGTCTATTTTTACCATGACATTTTTGGGACATTTTTCCCCACGTGCAAGAATTGGACGAACTTGCAAAAGGTCACCCCAAGGTGTTGATACTAGGTACCTGGTAAAGAGTTTGTCCCGGTCTGTAATGATAATTCGACCCTTACTGTTTCTCCTCTTATTAATGATCACTTCCTTTTTTGGTTCATACGAACCATCAATATCCCACATTTCAACTATTCCTTCCATTGTCACCGTGTAGAATTTACCATTGTGGTAGACACAATCCGTGTAACTATCTTCTCTCCTATCTAAAGTTGAAACTACATGCCAGCTGTCCTCTCCTGCCCTAGCAAACGAGAGCCAATCGCAGTCGCGATGGATGATCATCACAGTGTAGACACCACCTTGGGATGGAGTGCATGATAACGCCACCTTCTGATAGAACCATATGCCCAGAGCTTTTAGACCACGAAGACGACCATCACTTCCAAAACGATAACCCACGAGATTCCCTTCACTACCATAGACAGCCTCCACGCACGTGAAATCGGTGATTGGTGGGAGAGGGATCTTCGCCAAGGTAAAGGGGTTGCACATGACGAGGTTGGAGAGTTTGTTTGCCAGAATCAGCCAACCGTGAGAGGCACCACAGCAGTTCCACAGGTAAGGCTGTGGGAAAGTGGCTTTGTAATTCTTTTCTGGGTTAAGGAGGGTGTGGAACACGTTGCTCACAGGGAAATGCCTCCCATGCTTGCGAAGCTGTTCCCTTTCCTCAGTTGGTAAATCCCAGGACATGAGCCATGGTGCTCGACAAGGCAGGGCAGCGGCAGCTGTGGCAGCAGAACACCATGACGAGCAGACTGCTGCGAATGCAAGGATTTCCGGGAGCTCAAGGTGATGTAGGATGCCAAGGAGAAGATCAATTGGCAGGTCCGACCAGCTGGAAGTCATATATGGATCTGCCATAGTAAATATTGCAGGGTAAATATTACATGTGAGCACATTATATATAACACAAGCAAATAAAGAAGCCTAACCAACTATGACTCGGACAAGATTCGATCGGGATGATCTATGATTCCAATTACTAAACGGATTCCAATCGCATGAGAACATGCAAAGAAACAAAAACGGATCCATCTACGACTCTACTGACAGTTGGTGTTTGAAAGGTTCAATACACATCATGTGGAGAGATTATGCACATCAAACATACCAACAAGACAGCAATTCCGAATATACAGAGATTATGCAGGGTAGAAATAGAATTACCTGAGGAGAGCGCACGCGGCAGCTCCCAAGCTCGGACGAAGCGGTTGGCGATGTAGTGGCTTCGCGGCACAACCAGCTGGTAGACCTGGCACTGCACAACCTTGCGGGCACGCACGTTGACGCCGAAGAGGCGCTTCTCCAGGAAGAACTAGACCACGTCAGGGTTCTTGGGGTGGATGAGCGCGAGCACGGGATCTTCTTCGGCAGCCCGGTCGCCTTGTAGCTCTCGTCGGCCTAGATCTCGCCTCGTGCTCCAGCGTCCACACGCTAACCTTGGGGACGCCGCCACGAGCACAGGCACTGGTCGTGGGTTGACGGGCGGTGGCGACCCAGGCTGCGGCGGCGGGGACCGAAGGCCGGCGGTAACGACGGCGGAACTGGGGCGGCTGCCTGCTGGTGCTGGATCTGGATGAGACGGGTGCGGCCGACAGGAACGATGATTTCACTGATATGTGGGTGCGGATGCGGGTGGAGTCCGGATCGGACAGCGTCCACAGCTTAGCGTAATGGGCTGGTTAATTGCGCAATAGGCGGCCCAACAAAAGTATGTTCATGGTTTCTTTATAATTCCTTTGCGAGCCGATAGTATACGTGTCACAGGGAGAAATTAGAGGCGCGGTGTGAAATTCAAAATTAGGCCTCATGTATTTGATATTTTTTACAGAAATTTCCTTCCATTTGTTTAGCATTTCATTGGTTCGGAGGCATAATAATCGAGGAAAAAAACTTACAACCATCATCACTCTTATAAGTTGTTTTATGTGTGATATTAATGAAGAAAAAGTGATTGAACAAAGTTGGTGATAGCGGAAGGCAAAATGATTAAGTTTAAAATCTAAACGAGGATCCAGAGAGCATCTTGCCCCAGCAAGTACGGCGAGAATTTCTTCTGACGAGTAGACTCAAGCTTGGAGATGAAGTTTGAGAGAAATGAACACCATAAATGTACTGATAGTAGAAAAATGGATCGGTCTGGGGGGAGTATCACTGCGTGACTTTGTGTTTGTGCACATTTGTATCCTGTGTGTTGCATTGAGCGTTCTTCTTGTCACCTCCCTTTGTCCAAATGACCACTCCCTGATCCGTTGACATGGGCCCCATTGTGAAAAGAGGAGCACAAGACTTGCATGTGGCAGGGATGCTTCATGAGGCGGATCCACACCGCCAAGTGTCAGTCGACAGCAAGTACCGTCAAGATCACAGCTGCATCGCGCGACCAAGGCGAGGCTCGTGCGATCAGCCCCCTGGTCCCAAAGTAAGATTATGCGACCAGCCTTTACTGGTTGTAGAGTAGGACCTCACCTAACCAATCGAGTCTCATTTAATATTACTCACTTGAGTATTTTCCTTCCTCAGGCTCTTGCTTTTGGTGAGGCATGGTCGTGGGGCAGCGTGGAGTTGCACTGACCCATCCTGTAGCATTTTAATTCCTCGTGATGGTCTGACGGGTGAGCGTAACGACGTTTGGTGATGGTACAAGGCATGCAAGATGACTAGAGCAGAGAAGGCATACCTATCCGATGTCATGATGGATTAGGGGTAGTTGGCTTCATCAGGGGTATGTCTGTCACACGGTTTGGCATGATATGTTTGTTTATGCATCTTTTCCCCCTGATTTATAGAGGGGTGAAGACTCTACTTGTAAAAAAGAGAGAACACACTTTGTAGCATGTTCACCCAACTCACAAGATAATACACACTTTGTAGCATGTTCACAATGATAATGATGCTGTGATGTATGAGTCGTGAGGATGAGAGATTGGTAAAAAAAAAAAAGAGTGAGAGAAATGAGAGAGTGCTCTTTATGAGTCTCAAAGCAAGATAGTGTGAAAACCGATCAGGCATTGAACTGATCTTTAGACAAATGCCATGTGGGAGTACTAATCTCAAAGCTTGGTCTTCTTCCTCTCAATTTCTCTCTTTTCCTCGACTCAAATAGGAGCCATAAGCTATTGCACACTACGACGCCTTCTCGCTTTCCATTCGCTCTCATGTGCCGATCTACGTGTCGCCCAGCCACATCTATCATGTCTATATTCGAATCATTTTGTATGACAGTCATATCTAACTTTGAACCGAATAAAAAGTTGTAGGTCAAAATATAGAAGACCAATATCCACCTGTGTACTAACCAATGTATGCATGCATATGGCTGATTGCTTTATCGATGTTTCAGCCTGATAAAGGAATGCATTGTGTGCTTTTTAGCAGGGTCTCACTGGCCCAGCCCATCACAACTTCCGTGGTTACCAGGCATTGTCACTGGCTAACAACCTACTACTAAGGGGCTGTTTAGGATTAAAATTTTAATAGTATAATCTTTACAGTAATCATGTAAGATTTCTACATTCCAAAGGAAACCTATACCTGATTTGCATCAAAAACTCAAAAACAATATCAACAAAAGAATAAAAAAAAATACTTTTTCATAACTTGATCTTTAGCTTTATGTACTATATATGATTCGCAGCTAGCTTGTGACGAAACTCAGCAAGAGAAACTGAGAAAGAAACAAACCGCTAGAAAATGAATGGTATAAATAGCTGGATAAATGAGCAATGCAGTCCTCCCCTCTTGGGAAGAAAAATAAAAAATGAAAGGACCATACTTGTACCGTATGATCCATAAAAAGATGATATGTTCGTTAAAAGAAAGGATGGTACGAATTGTCAAGTGTTAGCGTGTCACTAATATTGCAGGTATATATGTACAAATGGACCTAGCCTGTCCAAAAGAGAATGTGGTATTTGAGTATTTCCCCCTATCCAAAGCATACAGATGAGGCCCGATTGCAGATATTAGTAAGAGTTGGCAAAATTGCAAGTATATTGTACAAATGGACCGAGCGTGTCCAAACTGATGTGGTATTTCCCCCATTCAAAGTTAAGCATGCAGAAGAGAAGCCTGATTGTATATTGCAATTTGGTGCAGACGTCACAGATCATTGTGGTGACCACGACTTACATGCTCCTGCATAAAAAAGATAGGCAAAGCTATGAGAATCATACTAGAAAAGCTATGTTCTCGTATAGGGAAATTACTGTGAGTCCATTTCTATCTCTAAACAACCGCGAAGTATAAGGAAAAAACAGAGTTAAGTGTAAAATACCAATATCTCGTCTAGGGATGGCCGATCAGATGGGAGTGGAGAAATCATTTGCTTCAATAGTGTGGTGTCGCCTTTCCAATCTTCATCTTCAGGAGGAGCTCCTTTGAGTTTTAAGAATTCAAAAGCTATTGCCCTTTCATGCCCAGACTCAAACCAGAAGAACATTTCAAAATAGATGACACCAAGGGAGTAAGTATCGACCTACAGGTAAAGACCAATAAATATTAACAATAAACATGTTTTTAACTGTAGTTACATGTTCATATACGAACCTTTTTGGTGGTTTTTTTTTATCTCTAACAAAAAGCTCAGGAGCAGCATAAGTCTTTGTCCCTCGACTAGGTGATCCTCCCATTTCAACAAGCTCATTGCAGCCAAGATATGCATCCCCGAAGTCCCCAATTTTGGGACACCCATCTGAGCCAATGAAGATATTTCCAGGTTTTAAGTCCCGATGAACAATTATTTCTTCATGAAGGTACCTCACTCCTCTAAGAATCTCCTGAAAGACAAACAGTGATCGACTCATATCCCAATTGTGTTTTCCAGGCAGCAGGCACTTCTCAAGTGTCCTATAATCAAGGGAAAACGATATTAAAAGAAAACCAAGGATAAAAAAAAAAACTAGAATTCATGATTAGAAGGAAAGGTAGAGTTTATGTATAACAAGATAAGAAGCAGTAGCAAAAGAAAGGATGGCTGATGAAATAGAATATTGACGTCTAACATAAAGTAATTGTTCAAACAGGGAAAGTCGTAGTATGGAAGGAAAAATAGAGAACAATTTGAAAGAACAGATAAGATATCTACCACAGAAAGGAAGAAAATTCAAGAAGGAACTGAAAAAATGGAGTCTGATTTACTGAAAGACAAGGAAAAAGGAACTACCACAGAAATATAATATAATATAATAGACAAGAACGGGCCAAATGATTTCCCTATCAATTTTTATTATTACTCTTCGGATACACTATTAACCAAGCCATCAAAACATATATGATGGAGTCAGGACAGAAGATTAAAAGCGATATGACGATATACAACAAGTAGCAGCAACGTATGTGGTACTAATCACTTGAACAATTGATGTGAAATAGAAAAAGGGAGCACATCACAATAGTATTTCAAGTGGCTATAGGTTTGTTTTGGAATATTTCTTGATTAATTAGGCCACTATCCCTCTTTTTTCCCCTTTTTGGATATGATGTGTTAAAAGTTTAAAGACAAAATATGCAATAGATGTCTAAAATGATTGAACAAGTTTTGTCCTTGCAGTATCTTTTTGTCAAGGCCATCAACCGATGGTCCACAAGAACAATCTCTCACAGAGCAAAGTAAAGATGACTCGGTAAAACTTGTTTATCAAGATAAAAGCGCATGATACCTGGGACAGAATTCTAAATGTATGAAGATATACTCCAATTCTGGGGAGCAATCGAATCTCCAGGTCTCAATCCAGGACTAGTTGTAAAGCCAAAGTTAGGTATTTGTAAATTCACAAATATGATAGGAAAAAAGATTCTTATAGAAATAATAACCTGGTAAAAGGTAACAACATGTCTGTCCCTTAGAATAGAATGAATAGCCACCTCCCTGCATATTACTCAGAAAATTAGAAAAAGAGAGAGAGAGAGAGAGAGCTAGACAAACAGATATAGAAATATACTCTAGAAAGAGCAAGAGGTAACAAACCGTGGCTCGTTCTCAGAAGCTCCTTCTATAGCAATTGCTTTTACTACACACTCGCGACCCAAGCACATGCATTTATATACTGCACCATGATCTCCTTCATCTGCAGCCATTACCACCATATTTATAGGGCAGTTAATAGTATATTTTCATTACTAAATGAATACATGTCCAGAAGACTGAAATATCAAATATGTAGTAGAGTCCTTCCCTACTGTTCCCATTAAGAAAAAAAATCAAGTATACCATGATAAGAGAATGGTATAGTTTATATGTGTTTTAACTGAATAGTTATTCTTTTCGCCTTCATCATTTCTACACTTTACATCTATCCTTTTTTCAAATCATAAAAAGGCTACATTACAAATATTTCCAAGACAAGATCTGCTTATTTCCACCTAGCTTGAACTTACCTCATTCCCAAAGCCACAACAGTATCATTCCTAGGCACAAACCAACTTGCTTAATTCTACACTGTCCGTCACAGAACTGATATCCGCTGGACAACATTGTCTTTCAAAGTGACATATCTGATTGGGTTACTAATTAGTGTGGTGTGTGGGCGGGCAAGACAACTTAGAGGAGGGAACCATAATTTTTTTTACAGGATGATACAGATAGCTGTTACCACTAGTTGTGCGCCAAAAAACTTGTCAAAAGATGTTTCAAGAAGTTGATATTGCAATATAATGGGGGGCTGGGGGCACGTTTGTAATTTAGACTATTTAGTCAAACCACTTACCAAGTATCTTGACAATCTCAAAAGCAGCCATAGATGGCTTCAAGTCCGCATTTATGAGTTCATGTTGGATTAATGAAAGAGCCTACAATCAGGAAATCAAAATTACAATTAGAAAATAATTGCTTTGAACTGCAAATAGATCAAAAGGACAAATATACTAACCACAGTACTCTCAAAATTTGCACTATAATTTCCCTCCCTACAGAAAACCTGCAATCAAATTCAGTTTATTCAAATCACTCATGAATAGTATTGAGTAGTGGTTGCTTAGGTCCTTACAATTGTATTGGTTAGGAAGCCATCAAAATCATTGTTTTTACTGCTTCGATTGAACATATCTTTAATTCTGTCCATGGAAATCCAGATCATGTTGAATCGTTTTGTTAAGGACCAAGAACCTCCACCTGGCCAAAAAATAAACATCAGAAATCCCATTAATTACATGCATACGTGGCTTGACATTTTCATCCATAAGAATAATAAGCCAACACTATTCAAAAGATATTTGGAAAGGCAAGAAGAAGGAATTTTTTATGCTCCCGGTTGAAGTTCTCTTAATACTCTTATCTTCATATGTTCATGCTGGACATATACATATTAAAATTATTTCAAAATCGGCCACCTACAGTTTATATTTTTTTTCCAGTTTACAACTCAAGTGATGCTCGTTTCTTTACCAATGCTTCTAATGGTCAAAGGTGCACAACACTTAGGTTAACATAGGCAGATTTACTTAATGGGACTCCTTGGTTTAATGATAAAAAAACTATACTACGCTCATTGAGGATTTTGCAGATGCAGCATAATAACAACTTTAGGATGACAACACAGTGCATGTTGTAAATATTCTTTCTTCACACCTTTTTCAGAAATCTAAAGATAGCAATTCAATTCATGCTATTCTTCACACCCTTTTAGCAATCTAAATATAGCAATAAAATGTGATTCATGTTCTTTACTCTACTCTTTTTGTGCTTGCAGTTGATGTCTATGCAGTATTGCAATACCTAAGCCTCCTCTCAAATCAAATTAGAAGGGAAAGTCGGAACTTACTCATTAATTAACATGGAATCGGCTATGGGAAGCAAATTACTTATAGCATTAGTAAACAGAGGAATCAATATGTGTAAAAAAAAGGTGTGCTAGAGAAGTAAAATTGTAATTAGGATCTCACAATAAACTCTGATCAGAAGACGCAGCTCGGAAGGCCAAACTCGAAGCTGGATCTTGGCCGCCTCCACCTCCTCTGACTTGGCATTCTTCTTGTCCTTCCTCGCCCCATATCCCTCAGCCCCCCGCACCACCTCGTACCCGTACCCGTCGTCGTCATCGTCGTCGTCGTCGTTGATGTTTTTGTCTAATTGGGAGCTTGAGGCTCCTTGTTCTTGGGCAGGGACTGTGCCTTGGTGAAAATACAATTTTCGACGTACGGTATGGCGAAAATTGCTGATGTGGCGTCGACGGCAGCACAGGGGTGTATGGCTGCAGTTACGAGGCAGTTTTCGCCGAACCGTAAAATGCATGCATAAATAGAAGCTTTACTCCTTGGTATGCTGAAGGCCTTGGGCCCTTGGGCCGTCACTTCGTAATATAACTGGTGTGGTCTCAGGAGTGCCCCTACTTCGGGCCCACAACGACTGGTCGTGCAGGTCAGCAGATTCGAATTGCTCCCATTCACAACGAGATTCCGCGGGCTGCAGAGAAACCGTCGGTGCGAAGGCTCCGACGTCCCAGCCTGCTTCGGAGCCGATTAACTGCATGTGTTAGTTGCAGAACTTCTGCTAGGTGGTCGTTGCGGCCAGCAAAGGGGTTGGCGAAGATGGAAGCTGCATGCGCAAAGGTGTTGGTGAAGTCATGGTGTGTTGATCGACGCCGAGGTCGATGGCGACTTGGACGCGCAGGCAGGGCCGAAGTCTGTTGGGCCGCCACCATAAGGTGGCTCGTGAATAGTGCCATCGTTGGCTTGACGCGGTGTCGTGTGGAGGCAACGGCTTTGACGATTGCTTTGCGAGCAGATGAGTTGACCTTTTGCTCTGCTCACCAAGCCACTTATGCCTACAGATGTTAATGTAGCAGCAAAATCCAGTGCATGATACTTCGTATTCAAACCAAATTTTTTAGGCACATAAATCAGCTTTCCGTCAATAGCACGTGGATTGTTCGGTGATGAAGAAAGCAGTTCTCGCTTACAGGAACTCCTACCAAACAAGTGGCAAATTATTATTTTTATTTTTTTATTTACAAAAAATGAGGAACATGTAATGATATATGGCCTGGGAGTAGAATGCAGCTGTTGCTAAAATCCCAGTCACGCTGCCGCTCCCAAGGCCCATGTGCGAGGGGTTCCTCTCTTGCGCGAAGGCATACGGCACTGCCTCTGAAACCACCTTACATGGGGCGAAGCCCTCGTGCCCGAAGGCTCGCGTGCGATGATGAGGACCCATGCGTAGCGAAGAAGGTCCGGGCGTTTGAAGTTACACGTGTCCGAAGGTCCTCTCGTGACGAAGCTCGCTTGCTCCCTTCGGAACTAGAATCCCACGGTATGGAGGCCCACCGGAGGCCCTTGCTGTGCGGAGGCGTGCTCCGCATGATGCTAGGTGGAGCGAAGAGAGAGACGCGCTCCGCAGGGGAAGTAATGTCAAAAGCCATCCAGCAGCATATTAGTTCATAAACAATACGCAACACATTAGTTCACAGGCTAGTATTCAAGTCTGAAAACAAGGTTATCCTGCCAATATAAACACGAAGCCCTGCTAGCTATCACCCAGGCCTCGAAGGCGTCGTCCCACGAACGTGGACACGCTCCCCACCAGATGGTTCCTTGAGCCTGTCAAGGCTCAGTTTTCGCTATAAGGTTAGCCCAAAGTGCTTGCACGAAGGGGCAGACTTTCAAAGGGTCACTTCGCACAGAGAAGCCCGAGGTGTTTGCTTTGTCCCTTCTGTTTGAAGAGTGCTCGCGAATATGATAGACATGCTTCGCTCGAAGCAAACCCTCGGTGTAGCTTTCCCATGACGAAGATTTTCTCCATGAAGGCAGACGAAGATTTCCTTGACGAAGGCCCGTCGAAGGGTTGTTTCCATCGACGAAGGCTTAACGAAGGGTTCCTTTCCCCGATGAAGGCTTGACGAAGGGTTTCTCCAACGAAGGGCCGACGAAGGTCTCCTCTGTACGAAGGTTTCCTCTATACAAAGGGTGTCTCTTCACGAAAATTGTCCGATCCAACAGCCTCAGTCTCTAACTGGACCCCACGGTCGGTGCCAACTGTTGGATCTATTTCCACCTACAGTGCCGAAGGGGTTCTATCCAGTTAGAGGGATGAGTGAAGGTGGGAGGAATCAGCCCTAACCCTTGACCCCTTGGGTCCTTTATATAGGTGAGGCGGAGAGGTGAAACTTCCTCTCCCACCCTTGGTGGGGTACAAATATTACATGAAGACCCTTGGACCTTATATGGGTTGCTGTATTACACGGGCTCCGATGTGGGCATGGACCTTCCCCCCCCCCCCCCCCAACAGATAGATAAGCAGCTCATGAGCTAGAGAATGCAATGGTACCACAAGCATACCTTGGCATTGCTCCTAGAGTGATAAATCCAAGGGAGAGTGAGAGAGCTTGAGAGGGGAGTGAGAGGGAGGGGGTGAGCTGCAGTTGCAGCTGCAAGGTGGGGGCATGGGGAGTGAGGGAGGAGAGAGAGTAGGTGGGGTCGTCCACTTGAGTGGTAGGGATGGTGGGGCCACTTGTGGGGTCCACATGTAAGAGATAGGGTCGATCTGGACAAAACCGTAGGTGGCGGTATAGTTCAATCCTCAAAAGTTCAGGAGCTTCATGTTCCAATGGTCTGACCGCGGTTCTCATCGGTCTGATTGTCGATCTATACTGTCGATGTATCAAGAACCGGGGGTCCCTGAGTCCCGAGGCCAGGCCGGCCATCCGCCACACGGCGCCATCCCGCGAGGTCCCTCCTGTGGGTGAGAAAAGTTCAAATCCCAGGAGAAGGTGCTCGGGGCCACAGTCACTGGTCCCCGAGCACCCCAGTTCCCCGATGATCCATGAAGTCTAAGTACCGGGAAGAAAGTGCTCGGGGACGTGCCCGGTCACCCCCGAGCGCCCTAGTCCCCCGACGATCAGAAGAGCTAAGTTCTGGGAGAGAGTGCTCGGGGCTGCATGTGGCAGCTCCCGAGCGCTCAGTTCCCCGAGGGTCCACGTAAGAGTGCTCGGGAGAGAGTGCTCGGGGAGGTGAACAGTACCCCCGAGCACCCGGACCCCGAGGACAAGGGTAGGCATTCTCGGGAGAGAGTGCTCGGGGAGGTGAACAGTACCCCCGAGCACTCGGTGCCCCGACGACCCAGAAAGGCCCCCGAGGGGTCCGCCGATGAGGTGTCCATCAGTCAGAGGTCCGAGGCCGCATTTAATGAGCGTGCGTGGCCTGACATCTCCAACTGCTCCCGCCGCGGTGTCAGTTCCTGCCATGTTTTGGCAGAGAGGCGTGGGGCCATTAATTGCACGGGTCCCGTCCCGTATCACCCGGCTTGTCTCGGGATAACATCGCAAGGATCAAGGCGTTCCGTCTGCCGCCCTGCTGTGGCAGAGGAACAAGACAGGGCGGGCATGCCGGGTCGCTCTGCGGCTATCCGGTGGGCCCTCTCCACGGCGCCCGTTGCCAGGACGTTAATGGTGATAGGTGACCGGGCGTGCAGTGTTTTTTCCACCCCCGGTCACTTCACCCAAAAGACATGATGACGCATTTCCCAGTCATGGCGTCTTGGAACTTGTGCCTCCCTCCCTCCCGTTTGGGGCATGTCACGGCCGGCGAGTGCATAAAAGAGCCAGCACACAGAAGAGAAAGGGGGGTCGAAAAACAAGAGGGCAACAATCCAAGCATCGAACACAAAAACATCAAGAACCGAACCATAGACCAACCCAAGGCACAGTCCCTGCCCAAGAACAAGGAGCCTCAAGCTCCCAATTAGACAAATATTCTTGTAACCCGCAACATCCTTGAGGAACTTCCTCAGGACAGTTATTACATCCATACAGGAGTAGGGTATTATGTCCCCGTGCGGTCTGAACCTGTCTAAATTCCGGTGCATTTACTTCTTTCTGCACTAGATCATCACCCCCACCACCGGCCGTTGTATTTACTCTCATTCATTTCTCCGACGAACTTATTCAGGATCATCCCCCGGCCGAATCTCTAAAAAGGGGTCTCTCAGGATCCCTGCGACAGGAGTTAATCCTCCGACAGCTGGCGCGCCAGGATGGGGGGGAACATCCCTGAATCTGTTTGTTTGTTTTCTTCCACAGAAAAAATGGCCGGTGGACACCGCCTCCAGCGTTCCGGCTCCAGTTCCAGCGAGGAAATGCAGCCCCTCAAACAGGAGGACCTAGCCACTGCTGCGTCCCAGCAGCAGCCGCGATCTGCACGTGCGGCGTTCCCTTCCCAAGGGGACCAAGGCGCTGGGCCTAGCAGGGCCGCCGCCGCCGCCGCTGGTGCACCATCCGACCCCCAGCTGGTGGTCGAAACTCCGGCCGCCAGGTCCGCCTCTGGACAGCGCCGGGTGCCCCTCCGGCTTAGGCTCGCTTTCAGCGAGGCCGGCCCCGGGAGCACGCTGCTTGCGGCGCATACTCTCCTCAGGCATCCGCCTGTCCAGGCAACACCGGAAACCCCGATGGGTCGCTGGATCCAAGAAGTCGCTGCCCTGGTCGGCACTGCTCGCCGCCAGGTGCTAGCCGAGAGTTCTCACGCCACCACCCAGCGTGGCGCCGCCAGAACCGGCCCATCGACAGGCGACGTTCGCACAGGCCGAGGGGCCTCCAGGCGGAGCGCCACCCCCTGGCCTCGTTCGAAGCCCAGGACGAGCGGAGGGGCCACGAAGATGCACGCATCACCCTCGAGCGCCAGCGGGAGACCCGGTAGGAGGCCGAGGCTGAGGACCTGGCTTCCTCTTCGCCGGCCCACGATCGCCAGGACTCCCCGGCTTGCCGGCGTTCACCACCAAGGAGCGCTACCCGCGCCACGGGATACGGCACTGGCTGCCGTGCCTGCTCTAGTGAGCTCCGACGGGTCAAATGGCCCTCCAAGTTTCGCCCTGAGCTGCCGGAGAAGTACGACGGGTCCATCGACCCTGTCGAGTTCCTCCAAATATACACTACGGCCGTCCAGGCGGCCGGTGGCAGTGAAAAGGTGATGGCAAATTATTTCCATGTTGCCTTGAGGGGCTCAGCCCGTTCTTGGCTTATGAACTTACCCCCAGGATCTATTAGCTTCTCGGATGACCTCTGCCACCAGTTTGTGGCTAATTTTCAAGGCACGTTCACGCGCCCCGGCTTGGAGTGCGACCTCCATGCCATCAAGCAGCAGGCGGGGGAGACGCTGCGGCGCTTCATTCAGCGCTTCAGCCAGGTCCGCAACACCATCCCGCGGATAGCCCCCACGCTATCATCGTCGCCTTCCGACAGGGCGTCCACGACGAGCGGATGCTTGAGAAGCTAGGTACGCACGAAATCGAAACCACTGCGGAACTCTTCGCATTGGCTGACAAGTGCGCCAAGGCGGCGGAGGCCCAGGCTTGGCATGCTCCACACCCCGCCACCGACCAACCAAGTTCTTCCCGTTCCGACAGGCGGGAAAAGAAAAAGAGAAGAAAGCACGAGGCCGCTCCTGTCGAACCGGCCCAGGGCCCCACCCATAGGCCGACCCAAGAGCCCGACCGCCGACAAGAACGCCGGGCGGCCGCCGACAGATGGCCCGCGCCCGCGAGGGCCCCGACCAGGGCCCCTCCTAGGGCTCTAGCTCCCGCGAGAGCCCCAGCACCCGCAAGGGCACCAGCTCCCGCAAGAGCCCCGGCACCCGCCCGCGCTCCTGCTCCAGCGAGGGTCCCCGCTCCCGCGGGGTCCGAGCCAAGCAAATGGCACGATCTCACGGAGCACGATCTCGTCGAGCAGCGCCAAAGGGAGCACGATGAGTCCCACGGGGGAGGCAACGCTGAGGCCGCACCCGGCAACGCCGAGCTCGGTTTCCAGGAACCTGAGCATACCGTCGCCTTCATCGACAGAGGCGCTTACACGCCTTCCTCGCGGGGTGGCATCAAGACCATGCGGCGCGAGATATGCTCGGCAACCCCGAGCGAAGAGGTCGCCATGCCCCTGAGGTGGTCGAATGCTCTGATCACGTTCAGTATAGCCGACCACCCCTCCAGTACTGCAGGCGTGGGGCGACTACCTTTGGTGGTGTCCCCCACCATTTGCAATGTCAAGGTCGGCAGAGTGCTGATCGATGGCGGCGCAGGCCTCAACCTCCTCTCCAAGGAGGCCTTCGAAAAGCTGCAGGTGCCCTCCAGGCCCCTAAAGCCGTCGCTTCCATTCTGCGGAGTGACACCCGGGCACTCCCTGCCCCTCAGGCAGGTCGAGCTACCCGTAACCTTCGGGAGTCGGGACAACTTCCGCACGGAAAACGTCCTCTTCGACGTCGCGGAGCTCCCCCTCCCCTACAACACCATCCTCGGGCGTCCGGCGCTCGCCAAATTCATGGTGGCTGCGCACTACGCGTATCTCACGGTCAAGATGCCGGGCCCAGCAGGCCCCATCTCCGTGACCACCGACTCCGACGACGCCATTTCCTGCGCCGAGCAGTCGTACATGGCTTTGGTCTCAGCCCAGGCCGAGGTCGAAGGCTGCCCAGGGGGCCCGGGACCCTCTTCATCTAAACCCCGACTCACCGCCGATGCCTCTGTTCCTACGAAGGAGGTCGTGGTGGGCGAAGGTGCCTCCCAGGTCGTCCGAATCGGTGGTGACCTGGACGGCAAATAGGAAAGTGCGCTCGTCACCTTCCTCCGGGCTAACGTCGACGTGTTTGCATTGCAACCGTCCGACATGCCCGGGATCCCTAGGGAGGTGATTGAGCACCACTTGGCTGTGCGCCCGGACGCACGCCCGGTGAAGCAGAAGGTCCTGCGGCAGGCGCCTGAGCGCCAGGAATTTATCCGGGAGCAGGTCAGCAAGCTCCTTGACGCCGGATTTATTCGAGAAGTCCTCCATCCCGAATGGCTGGTGAATCTAGTCATCGTCCCGAAGGCCAATGGCAAGCTCCGCATGTGTGTGGACTACACCGGCCTAAATAAGGCTTGCCCTAAAGATCCTTTTCCCTTACCCCACATAGATCAGATTGTAGATGCAACCGCGGGATGCGATTTTTTGTGTTTTTTAGATGCAAACTCTGGGTATCACCAGATTCGCATGGCCGTAGAGGATGAAGAAAAAACTGCTTTTACCACCTCGGTGGGGACTTATTGTTATATGTCAATGCCTTTTGGTTTGCGCAATGCTGGGTCTTCTTTCCAGCGCGCCATTCGCATCACCCTTGATTCGCAGGTTGGGCGCAACGTCGAGGCCTACATCGACGATCTCGTGGTCAAGTCCTGAGACCGCGCCACCCTGCTCGACGACCTTGCCGAGACTTTCAACAGTCTCCGCACTACCCGCCTAAAGCTCAACCCCGAGAAGTATGTCTTCGGGGTACCCGCGGGCAAGCTCCTCGGTTTCTTGGTTTCCAGCCGAGGAATCGAGGCCAATCCAGAGAAGATCCGGGCCATCGAGTAGATGCGACCCCCGGCTCGACTCAAGGAGGTCCAGCGTCTCACCGGCTGCATGGCGGCCCTCGGGCGCTTCATCTCCAAACTTGGGGAGCGGGGGCTCCCCTTTTTTAAGCTTCTGAAGAAGACTGGTCATTTCGACTGGACGCCGGAGGCCGAGCAGGCCTTCCGTGATCTAAAGAAGTACCTCACCTCACCGCCCGTGCTGGTGGCCCCATCCGAATGTGAGCCACTACTACTCTACGTATCGGCCACTCCTCAGGTCGTGAGCATGGTGCTGGTGGTGGAGCGCGATGAGTGCGCGGGGCCTGGTGCTGGGTCCTAGCTCCCGACCGCCCCCGGGCACTCACCCGTCCTCACGACTCCCCCCGAGCAGGGGGCTGAGCCCGAGCACTTGGCTCCCCCCGAGCACTCGGCTCCTCCCGACCAAGGAGTAGAGCCTGAGCACCCGGTCAGCCCTGACCACACCGCCGAGCCTGGGGGCTGCGACAGCCCCTCGGGTGAGGCCGCCGTCCGGACCCGCCAGGTACAACGACCGGTGTACTTCGTCAGTGAAGTCCTCTGGAAGGCCAAGACAAGGTACCCCCAGGCTCAGAAGCTGCTCTACGCCATGCTCATCGCTTCCCGGAAGCTGCGCCACTACTTCCAAGCGCACAAGGTTTCGGTGGTTACCACGTATCCACTGGGACCCATCCTCCAGAACCAAGAAGGCACCGGGCGTGTCATCAAATGGGCGGTGGAGCTGGTGGAATTCGACCTACACTTTGTCAGTCGCCAGGCAATCAAAAGCCAGGTGCTCTCTGACTTCGTGGCAGAGTGGACACCC
Organism: Phragmites australis; assembly: GCF_958298935.1. NCBI lineage: Eukaryota > Viridiplantae > Streptophyta > Magnoliopsida > Poales > Poaceae > Phragmites > Phragmites australis. The sequence continues at coordinate 51,717,700 of NC_084922.1, read as the reverse complement.
GTCCCCGAGGTCATCCCAGAAGAGATTTCTGCATATCCCAGGCACGATGCGCCCGGGTACTGGATCATGCACTTCGACGGTTCCCTCTCGGTGAAAGGAGTGGGGGCCGGAGTGGTTCTCACCTCCCCAATGGGTGAAGAACTCCGGTACGTCGTGCAACTGCAGTTCCGTGCATCCAACAACATGGCGGAATATGAAGGTCTCATTGCCGGCCTCCGAGCCGCGGTGGGCCTCGGGATTCGTCGCCTCCTGGTCAAGGGAGACTCCCAGCTGGTGGTCAACCAGGTATCCAAAGAGTACCAGTGCACGGATCCTCAAATGGCGGCGTACGTGATAGCAGTCAGGAAGCTGGAGAAGCGCTTCGATGGCCTCGAGTTGCGGTACATCCCTCGCCGCGACAACGCTCTGGCCGATGAGCTCTCCCGCCTGGCCTCCTCCCGTGCACGCGTCCCTGCCGGAGTCTTTGAAGAAAGACTCACACGGCCTTCCGTCCTGCCTGCCGAACAGGACGAAGGGGAAACCTCGAACTCAATTCAGGGGACCCCGGTGGTGCCCTCAATGGGAAGCCCCGTCAGGGTGCCGCCGTCCAGCAAGTGCGCTGCACTTGCTGAATGTTCTCAAGATGTCTCGTGGATGGACGATATCCGAGGGTACTTGAAGGAAAAGTTCCTTCCCGGGGATGAGGCGTCTGCCGAAAGAGTTGCTCGGCAGTCCAAACGCTATGCTATAGTAGATGTGGATCTCTACCGGCGTAGCGCAGGCGGTGTTCTCCTGAAATGCATCTCCCGGGCAGAAGGCGGTGAGCTTCTCGCTGAGATCCACGAGGGCGAGTGCGGTGGCCATGCATCGTTCCGCACGCTTGTCGGGAAGGCCTTCTGGCAAGGTTTCTACTGGCCTACAGCCCTCCAGGATGCTTTCGAGCTGGTTCGGCGCTGCAGGGCGTGCCAGTTCTATGCAAAGCAGATTCACCAGCTAGCTCAGGCTCTTCACACTATCCCCCTGTAATGGCCCTTCGCGGTCTGGGGGCTGGACATTCTGGGTCCATTCCCCTAAGCAATCGGGGGCTATGAGTACCTCTACGTCGCCATCGATAAGTTCACCAAGTGGCCGGAGGCGGTCCCAGTCATCAAGGTGACCAAGAACACGGCGCTCCAGTTTATCCGCGGCATCACCAGTCGCTTTAGTGTCCCGAACCGGATCATAACCGACAACGGCACCCAGTTCACGAGTGCCCTATTCGGGGACTACTGCGAAGACCTCGGCATCAAGCTCTGCTTCGCCTCCGTTGCTCATCCTCGGAGTAACGGGCAAGTTGAGCGCGCCAACGCGAAGATACTGAAGGGCCTCAAAACCCGGACCTATAACGTGCTCGCAAAGCACGGGAAGGGATGGGTGGACGAGCTGCCCACCGTGCTATAGGCTAATAAGACCACGCCAAGCCGCGCCACCGGGGAGACTCCATTCTTCCTCATCTACTGCGCTGAGGCGGTCCTCCCCTCCGAGCTCACCCTAGGCTCCCCTCGGGTGCATGCCTATTCTGAAGGTGAACAGGAGCAGCAGAGGCGCGACGACGTCGACTACTTGGAGGAGCGCCGGCGGCGTGCCGCCGTCCGGGTAGCTCGTTACCAGCGAAGTCTGCGACGCTACCATCAGCGCCATGTCCGGGCCCGGTCTCTTGAGGTGGGGGACCTAGTTCTCCGACGCGTCCAATCACGCGAAGGAAGGAATAAGCTATCCCCTATGTGGGAAGGTCCGTTCACCATGATCGGGGTCCCGCAACCCGCGAGAAGGTTCTTTCAGGCTGGTTGCAGAAGACGGGCAACCGCTCCCCAACCCGTGGAACATCGAGCACCTGCGCAAGTTCTTCCCGTAGATGGCCATGTTCGCTGCTCAGGTCAACCAGGCCAGGGGCTTCCCCCCCGCCCAAGTTGACCGGGGGCTACCACTAACTGGGTAAGTCACCCAACCTTGTAAAAAATTATCAATTCAGTATGAATATTAATGTGTAATCATGTATCAATTTCATTTTTCTGGATTCCACATGTTTAATCTGTCTGGTGAGATGCTTGATTGTGCGAGAAAAGTTTGCTCTCTCATTTTCCCCGCTGATAAAAGAATCCCGGTCGGTATGCGCGTGGGCAGTTGCCGCTGACTTACGTCCGATGTGGTAGGCTGTGGTGTTCGGTGTCGTGGAAGGTCTCCGGGCGCTACCGAGTCCCTGGGCGCTCTGGGTAATCCTATCGCTCGAGCTGCTCGAGTATTCCGGAGCCTAGGCCCCAGGGGCGGGCTGTCGGTGCTCGGTCTGGTCTATCATACCCGGGCGCCACCGAACCACAGGACCTCTGGGTTATGCCTCTGTCTGCTCTTGTCCGCCGGTCCGGTATTCGAGAGGTCTCGAGTCGAAAACGAGAGCAGTCTATAACAAGTACCGCACTAACAGAGCGCACCAAACAAGGAATTTCTCCATTTTCTCTTAAGTCACAGATCGACAGTCAAAGCCAAAGCAGCTCGATCACGAGGGTCTCGATGCCTAGGTCGCTGCTCGGCCCCAATGGTCCTCGGGTGGTCGTACCGCTTAAGCATGAGTGGTCGAGATCACCCGACCCCGGGCTCCTCGCGCGTCCCTCGATGCTCGGGTGCCCCGGCTGAGGGAACCAAGTCCCCGGGCACCCCGAGCTCGGAGCGCACGCTCCTCTTGGATCGGTTGGCCGAAAGGCCGACAGCTGTCCGGTGAGTGGTTAAATTCAGACGAATTTACATTCCATAATATTTTGTTCCCGAGTCGTCCTCGGAGGCCCTCGTATTCTAATCTACCCGGTGAGATGGTCTCCTCGCGCACAAAACCCTACCGTGTGTCCACTTTTTCCTAGAACGACAGAACGGTCCGTAGAAAGGTATATCGTACGTGCGGTAATGTCTGATCGAAGTCTTTCATGGTGGCCGTGGTGTTCGGTCCGCTTTTAAGGGCCCCGAGCACTACCGAGTCCCTGGGCGCCCTGGGTAATCCTATCGCTCGAGCCGCTCGAGTAGTCCGGAGCCTAGGCCTCAAGGGCGAGCTGTCGGTGCTCGGTCCGGTCCGTCTTAAGCCCGGGCACCACCGAACCATGGGGACTCTTGATCGCATTCCCGCCCGCACGTGTCTCCGGTCTGCTGACTGAGTGGTCGCTAGATGGAAAAGTGTTCACCGGTCATGGCGTGTTCCGTGCTGGATCGATCTATCTCCCGAGCAAGGAAGTTTGTGTCTTCGTCTCTTGACTTAGTCGATGCAGACTCGCGAGGGCTCGGGGGCTGAACGCACCAAGAAGGACGGTCAGAACGACTTCATTCTCGGGGACAGAAAGGTCGGGATCGGTCCGACTGAGTACTCCCCAGGGCATCAAGGCAAAACATCAGAAGAAGCACTAAGTACTCGAGAATACCGGAGTTGCGAGCCCAAAGAAAAGCTTCCATTATATTTACAAAGGGAATACAAGCATTTCTAAGGGATCACTCCCGTATTTACATCAAGTTAAAGACAAATGAAAGAAGAAGAAACTACAAAAAGCCTAATCAGAGTCGGCGTCGGAGTCGTCACGGCCTACCCCGGGGGCTGGCGGCGGCGGCACTTCCTGCGTAAAGCCGGCCGCCACCTCGGTAGCGGTGCTCCGAACTGCTTCCCGGGTGGCCTCTCCCTCAGCTTTGACTACTCCTTCCCGAGCTGGCTCCAGCGGGAAGTTCGAGTCTCTGCTCCGGTAGCAGGCCAGGACATGCTCGGCCACCGCTTGGGCCAAGCCACGTCCTTCCCCGGCGGCAAGCTCCTGGACGGCCCAGGGCAGCGCCTCGAGGCGCTCACAGACTTGCTGGAGTCCCAGGACGTATCATCCGGGGGCGTCGCCATTCTTCTCCACAACGAGTCGCCCAAGGCCGGCCCTCGCTACGGACCGCCTCATCCGCCGGAGTGTGTCCTCCAACATCTGCTGCAGGTTAGCCCGCGTGACAAAGGCGGCATCAAGCTTCTCCATCGCGGTCCGCAGCTGCTCCTCGAGACCCTGGCCCCCGGCCGCGCCAGAGGAGCCGGTGTCGGGCGCATGGACGGCGGCCTGCTTCACCTGCGCCACCATCTCGGACAGAGCCCGCTCATGGGCGGTCAGCTCCGCCTCGTGCTTAGCGAGCTGCTCCTCCCTGGCAGCGGTGGCCACCGCCGCCTCGGCAGCCTCACCCTCCCGGCGAGTCAGCAAGTCCTCCCAGGCGCCCAGGTCCGCCGCCATGATCTCGGTGTCGAACTCCCGGATGGCGACGTCCTCCTCCCAGCGTCGGAGGTCCCCTTCGATGCCCTGGAGTTCCTCTGCCCAACGCTGGAAATCGGTGCGAGCCCGATCGGCCTCGCCCTCCCGATGGGTCAGGTCTGCCTGGAGGTCCTCCGCCGCCCTCTCACGGCCTGCGACCGCCTCCTCCCGCTCCTGCACCTGCCTCTCCCTGGCAAGGGCCTCGGCAGACTTCTGCCGTGACGCCTCAGCAAGGTGGGCGGCGTCTTCTCGCTCCCGCGCAGCTTCTGCACGGGCACCCTCCAAAACTTCCCGCTCCCGCGCGATCTCCGCGCGGGTATCCTCCAAAAACTTCTGCTCCCGCGCGGCCGCCACGCGGGCCTCCTCCAGGGCGCTTTGCTCCTCCTCATTGGCGAAGGAGCGAAGGAGCGCCAAGCCATCGTAAGCCACGCCCTCTCCCTGGCCAGCGTGGCGCGCACCGCCTCAAGCTGCGCCACCTCCCCATCCACCGCCACGCCCAGCCGCTCGACCGCCACCCAGACGCTCTCGATCGCGACCGGGAGGGGGTCGGCAGGCTGGCCGGGCGCTGGTTGGGCACTGGGTTCCCCGCGGGCCTCCTCCGGGGGGTTCGGGGTCCCCGAAGGTTGCAACGCCATCATCCACCCCGGGCTCAGTACGTCCGGGGTAGGTTTGACCGATGCCGAGTGCTCGGGGGACGGCTGCGTCTCCGCCTCGGCCGCCGCGTCTGCCGGCACCCTCTCGGCTGCCGCGTCCGCCGGTCCCGGCGAGTTTGGCGCGCCAGCCGTTTCCGGCTCTGCCGCCGCATCCGCCAGTTCCGGCGCCGCCGCCGCGTCCGTCTGCCCCGCCTTCGCCGCCGCGTCTGCTGGCCTCGGCCTGGCCACCGCGCTTGCTAGCTCTGGCTCCGCCGGATCGCTCGGCTCGGAGGCTGGCGCTGGCCTCGGCGCCTCCGGCCGCCCTTGGCCCTCAGCGGCGCCCGTAGGCGGCCTGCAGGAGAAAGACAAAGATCAAAACTGAAGCTTAGTTCGGGCGAAGCACGCCCAAGAAGGAGTGAAAAGCGAAACTTAAGCGGTCTTGGTCCCTCGGTATTGCCATTTGGCCGCCGGGATCCTGAACTCCGGGCCCGATAGCGCCGGCCCGGAGTTCTCTCTCACCCTCTTCACCGGGGGCTCGGCAGGACCGCCGCGCGGTCTCCGGGCGCCGGATCGGGCCCCATCTGAACGAGGCGCGGCTCCAGGACCGGGAATGCCGCCACTGCCGATGGTGATGGCGGAGACTCCGGCACGGGAATGTAGAGCCGGGGCGCTTCCCCCGGTCCTCCGGCGCCGTCGCCGCCCCGCTGTTGGCGGTGCCTCCTCCTCCAGCGCGACGGCTGCTGCCCGCAGCGGCTCCACCGCTGGCCTGCGGCTCGCCGCCCGTGGCGCTCGGGCCACCGGTCCGCACCGGACTGCTCGCGGCCCCCTCGCTGGCCGCCTCATCCAACCCAGGGAGCTCGGGGGCCTCGGGGCTCCGGATCCTCAGCCGGTCGATGAGCCCCTGGGCGTCGAATTTCGGGAGCTTCGCCTGGATCGCCGTGCGCTCGGGGTTGGCGCAGAGCGCCATTTCCCTCCACGGGAGCTCCACCCGACTCATGTCCTCCACGCCGGTTACCACCCGGATCATGCCCCTCAGCTCCGCCGGGCCTAGGTCCCATCTTGCGCCGATTTGGGTCCAGGTGATGTCTTCGAGCCCGGTGTAGAGCCAGCAGGGCCGGGCCCGCTCCTGCAGGGGCGCCAGGAGGCGGTGCAGGAAGTCCGCCACCACCATCACCGAGGTCAGCCCGGCGTCGTGCAGGAACTTGATCGCTCGAACACCGGCTCCAACCTCGCGTCCTCCGGCGGCGGCGCCTCCCATGTCGACTTCTGGGGCTCCATCGCCACCTCCGGCAAGGCGAGGCGGTCGTCGGGGTCGACGTAGACGTAGAACCAGTCTCACCGCCACTCCTCCCATTTGCTTCGTAGCACCTAAGGGATGTACCGCTCCCCCATGCCATCCCGCAGCCGAAGGTTGCAGCAGCCCGCGATGTCCGTCGTGGAGTACCCTCTCTTCTTCCCGGCCGACCGTAGGGCGAAGAAGTGCCGAAGAAGCGTCATCGATGGCGCCACTCCCACGAACATCTCGCAGAAGTGCGCAAACACCACCAGCACGACGACTGAGTTGGGGCTCAGATGCACCAACTGCACGTCGTAGGTGTCGAGAACTTGGAGGAAGAATGTTGAAAACGGCGGCACCAGTCCTGCCGCCATGAAGGACGTAAACAGGACGATGCGCCCGGGGATGGTCGTCGCCGGCGGGAAGCTCGCCGGCGTCACCTTCAGGGCCCCCTGCTGGCCCTCGGGGACCAGCAGCTTCCTGACCCTCTCCGCCGCCTCCTCGTTCCTCAAGCGAGACTCTGGCAGCACGCTGTCCGAAGTCCTGTCGCGGTGGCTTCCCCCGGCACTCGGCATCTCGTCGGAGGGGAAGGTTGTCTCGGTGGTGGAGAGGAAAAGAGAGAAGTACTCTGATCGCCTAAGGGATTCTAACGGCTCAGGAGCGCGAAGGAAACAAGAGTAGGATCGCAAGATGGCGTAAAGAGGGGGGCGGATCGATCCCTCCCCCTTTTATACTTCAGAGAATTCAAACGTCTCCTGCCAAAGGCGCACTCGGTGGGACGGTTTCCTCGATCGACGCGACCACCAGGCGACTCTCCCACTGGTCGTGCGGCGTCTGCGGCTGCCAGGCGTATTTTCCTCAATCTGCGGGGCAGCCGCGCGTGCCGCCCGTCCCGTTGTCATGCCCTTCGGGAGTTGTGTGGACGCGCGTCCACTCGTCTCCCCGCTGGGCCGTACCAGAGGCCCGGATCTGAAGGGCCACCTCTTGAAAGCTTGCCACGTGGCGTCCACGCCAGCCTCGGTCTCATTCGCGACGAAGGGCTCATCCGCAGTCTCTGTGCCATCGCCTGCCAATAGGCCCGGGGGCTACTGTTGGTGTATCAAGAACCGGGGGTCCCTGAGTCCCGAGGCCAGGCCGGCCATCCGCCACACGGCGCCATCCCGTAAGGTCCCTCCTGTGGGTGAGAAAAGTTCAAATCCCGGGAGAAGGTGCTCGGGGCCACAATCACTGGTCCCCGAGCACCCCAGTTCCCCGATGATCCACGGAGTCTAAGTACCGGGAAGAAAGTGCTCGGGGACATGCCTGGTCACCCCCGAGCGCCCTAGTCCCCCGACGATCAGAAGAGCTAAGTTCCGGGAGAGAGTGCTCGGGGCTGCATGTGGCAGCTCCCAAGCGCTCAGTTCCCCGAGGGTCCGCATACTCTCTCCCGAGCACTCTTACGTGGACCCTCAGGGAACTGAGCGCTCGGGAGCTGCCACATGCAGCCCCGAGCACTCTCTCCCAGAACTTAGCTCTTCTGATCGTCGGGGGACTAGGGCGCTCGGGGGTGACCGGGCACGTCCCCGAGCACTTTCTTCCCGGTACTTAGACTCCGTGGATCATCGAGGAACTGAGGTGCTCGGGGACCAGTGACTGTGGCCCCGAGCACCTTCTCCCGAGATTTGAACTTTTCTCACCCACAGGAGGGACCTCGCGGGATGGCGCCGTGTGGCGGATGGCCGGCCTGGCCTCGGGACTCAGGGACCCCCGGTTCTTCATACATCGACAGTATAGATCGGCGATCAGACCGATGAGAACCGCGGCCAGACCGTTGGAACATGAAGCTCCTGAACTTTTGAGGATTGAACTATACCGCCACCTACGGTTTTGTCCAGATCGACCCTATCTCTTACATGTGGACCCCACAAGTGGCCCCACCATCCCAACCACTCAAGTGGACGACCCCACCTACTCTCTCTCTCTCTCCTCCCTCACTCCCCACGCCCCCACCTTGCAGCTGCAGCTGCAGCTCACCCCCTCCCTCTCACTCCCCTCTCAAGCTCTCTCACTCTCCCTTGGATTTCTCACTCTAGGAGCAATGCCAAGGTATGCTTGTGGTACCATTGCATTCTCTAGCTCATGAGCTGCTTATCTATCTGTTGGGGGAAAGGTCCATGCCCACATCGGAGCCCGTGTAATACAGCAACCCATATAAGGTCCAAGGGTCTTCATGTAATATTTGTACCCCACCAAGGGTGGGAGAGGAAGTTTCACCTCTCCGCCTCACCTATATAAAGGACCCAAGGGGTCAAGGGTTAGGGCTGATTCCTCCCACCTTCACTCATCCCTCTAACTGGATAGAACCCCTTCGGCACTGTAGGTGGAAATAGATCCAACAGTTGGCACCGACCGTGGGGTCCGGTTAGAGAGTGAGGCTGTTGGATCGGACAATTTTCGTGAAGAGACACCCTTTGTATAGAGGAAACCTTCGTACAGAGGAGACCTTCGTCGGCCCTTCATCGGAGAAACCCTTCGTCAAGCCTTCGTCGGGGAAAGGAACCCTTCGTTAAGCCTTCGTCGATGGAAACAACCCTTCGACGGGCCTTCGTCAAGGAAATCTTCGTCTGCCTTCATGGAGAAAATCTTCGTCATGGGAAAGCTACACCGAGGGTTTGCTTCGAGCGAAGCATGTCTATCATATTCGCGAGCACTCTTCAAACAGAAGGGACAAAGCAAACACCTCGGGCTTCTCTGTGCGAAGTGGCCCTTTGAAAGTCTGCCCCTTCGTGCAAGCACTTTGGGCTAACCTTATAGCGAAAACTGAGCCTTGACAGGCTCGAGGAACCATCTGGTGGGGAGCGTGTCCACGTTCGTGGGACGACGCCTTCGAGGCCTGGGTGATAGCTAGCAGGGCTTCGTGTTTATATTGGCAGGATAACCTTGTTTTCAGACTTGAATACTAGCCTGTGAACTAATGTGTTGCGTATTGTTTATGAACTAATATGCTGCTGGATGGCTTTTGACATTACTTCCCCTGCGGAGCGCGTCTCTCTCTTCGCTCCACCTAGCATCATGCGGAGCACGCCTCCGCACAGCAAGGGCCTCCGGTGGGCCTCCATACCGTGGGATTCTAGTTCCGAAGGGAGCAAGCGAGCTTCGTCACGAGAGGACCTTCGGACACGTGTAACTTCACACGCCCGGACCTTCTTCTAAGCCGTCGAGCCAAAATCCGTTTGTTGATTTCCTTGATCTTGGTAATTAAGATATAGCTGTGGTCATGAACTTGAAGCTTCGCTGTCTACTGCAAGAAAAGAAGAGCACGGTATGCATCATCTTTTTCTGCACCTGGTAGAGTGTCGCTAAGGTTCCCCATGACACAATATATGGTGTTTTGATCTTGGGTTACTTCGGCAGGTAAAGAGAGATGCACAGATGCTTGGTGGTGGGTATCTGCTAGCATTGCATGAGCGTATATTGCTTGCGCTAAGCCTAAATGCTGGAGTACCTCATGTAAGATGACAACCGGTGATAGCTCAGCTGTCTCCATGGCTGGAGAAGACAAAGTTGTTAGAGAAGGAAAAGGTGAATTTTTTTCTTAAGGTATCAAAGGTTGGTATAGCACAAAACACGTGGATTCAGTATCAACAACAGTTGTAGGTGTACTATTCTGATTAAAGGATACTCCATACTATCTTCTTGTACTAAGTTACCAAAGCTATAAACCAAGGATATGACATAGTAGAGATTTAATCTAAGAAATTAGGATGCGAGATAATTTTTCCCTGCATGATCTTAGAAACCAGGTAAATAAAACAGATAAAATGAAAAGAGAATAAAAGAGACAGATTTGACCGGCGGTGCGTCCTTGAGGCTATTCGATTGGAGGCAGCGAAGAGGAAATAAACGTTAGATCCAGAAAGCAGGAGGACTAACCGTGGACATGTATGTTGGAATCTCAACCAAATTCCTTTGCTTGTCACGGTGCCCAACCAGGGCAGGGAGAAAGGAGGAGGAACAAAACGAGAGACAACGAGGTGGATTAGCAAGAAAGAGAAAGGCACTGGGCTCTTGAACATGGTACACGGTGGGTACCTGCGGCGAAAGGAGAAGATATTTTTCATAAATCGTAGCACAACGTGTTCTCAGGTGGAGATTGCTCGGGGTTTTCCCCAAAAAAAATTCGCTACGGATCAGGACAACGATATAAATGAAACACACTTTTAGACCTAGCGATGTGAATAAGGAGATGAGAGACGCTGATGGTTTGTACGTGTTCTCTTTTTAGGGTTTAATAAAAATGAGAAATATATCTTTTTTTAGAGGAATCTACGGTGGGGGAGACCCACCTGAATTTCTCATTGACTTGGCAAAAGTGCCCAAAAGTTCACGCCCCGGGGTGGGACGGGGATACAAAAGCATAGATAGAGACAGGAAAAGAGATAAATTTAACTAATTACATCAACTACTTGCGAGCACCAGTTCATGATGTCATTCGTTAGGTGGGGGGGGGGTTAAGAGCGCTTGGCACAGACTGTCCAAAGGTGCAGACGATCGTGTATCATCCGAGCTGTCCCGGCCAGCAGCATATCCAAGCTGTCGAAGACCTTGCGGTTACGTCGTTTCCAGGTAATCCAAAGAAGCAGCAACGGGGCGGTGTTTCGGTTTTGGGGCTTCTAGTGAGCAAAGGCGCCAGCCACTAGGGAGCACAATTCACCCAAAGAGTTAGGCGGGGTGGCAATGCCTGGCACTAGTCGCAACAACATTTCTTGAACCGATGGGCATTGGACAAACAAATGATCAATGGTTTCCACGGCAGAGGAACAGAAGGGGTAGGTGGGTGTCGAAGAAATGCCGTTGTGGTGGAGGGAGGCACGGGTTCGAGTGTTGCCGTGTGTAGGATCAAGGATACCGACTAGAGGGGGGGTGAATAGACGGTTTTAAAAACTAATTGCTAAATGATCAAGAAAACTTGTGGAAACAAACTAAGGATCACTAGAGCAATATAAAAGACAACTAAGAGCTATGCTAAGATTTACAAACCTATGGTGACATACAATAATTTATAATCTAGGAAGATAAATTACTTGATGTAAATTGCATGAAAGTAAATTGCTTAACAATAATGTAAATAGCTCAAAGATGACACAAGAGATTTTTCCCGTGGTATCGGTGATTTGCCGATCACCACTAATCCACGTTGAGGTGAGTTCGAGCTTCAATCCGCTTCTCTATCAAGTATTCAATTTTCACATGAGAAAGGGCTCATACTGAGCAACTTGACCTTAAGCCGAAATTGAACAAGAACTACTTAATACCTCGATTCCACTAGCTAATCACTTTACTGCTCCGGCAAAGCATGCTCAAGACTCTCACAATCACCACTGCGGCTCCTTCGCAATCTTCCTTGAAGGGCTCGACGATGCCACAACCTCAAAGAGTAATAAGTCGATGATGTTTGCTTGAAGGATCACTAGAGCCTAATTGCTCAAACTCTTGAATTATGCACTAGATGCTCTCAACCTCTCAAAGATACAATCACTAAGCCAAGAGAGAGAGGAGAAGGGCAAGAGCTCAAAGTGTTGTATTTAAGTGCTAGAATACAAAAGCCAACTCAAGGAACTAGCTAAGCCCTTATTTATAGCCCTCAACCCAAAATCTGACCGTTACTGTGGTTCTGACACTTCTGCACAAGTGGTGGTCAGACCATAGCACAAATGGCGGTCGGACCGCCCCCGTACAATGGCTACAGACAACGGTCAAATTTAATTCAGACATAGGCTGGCGGTCAGACCACCAACCTTCTCGGTCAGACCGCCAACCCCAAAACCTTATGTTCACACACGGTTGGACAGGCAAGACACCGGTAGTCAGACTGTCACAACCTTGGTGGTCAGACCGGCTGACCCCGCGGTCAGATCGCCCACCCGCGCTGCCTTCTTCCTCCAGCACGACGCCGCGCGTGGTTGGCGCAAAGTGCCCACGCCGGTGAACCACCTGCCCCCTTTCCCATTCGCCTTCCTCCTCGTTTTGCCCCCCTTCTCTACTCTCTCTTCCCCGCAGCCCGATGGGGATGACTTCGCGCGACTTTTGCGCCCCCCCGCGCGTGGCCGGCGCAGAGCGCCCATACCACGGGAAAAATGGTGGGTGCCACCCCGCCACCTCACCATCACGCTGCCCCCCGACGACCGCCCGACGTCACGCACACCGCCCCTCCTGTGCTCCCTCCGCTATAAATAGCACCGCCCTAGCCCTTTTTCCCCTCCCTTCCCCACACTCCATTGCCGCTGTTGCGCATTCACGCTCTCGCACCTTGCCGCCGGCGAACTTCCAACCACATGCTGCCAGGAAGCTTCAGAGCCCTTCCGCTGTCCCTAAGCCGTCACCCGTTCGCCAGAAGCTCGACAGGAACCCGCTCGCGCCAGCAGCCGATCAGCGTCGCCATCGCCTCATCGATGAATCGCCGGCTGTTGTCCCGCTCCTCGCCGTCCTTGAGCTTGGTGAGCATCCCAAGACCCTAACACCCCCTCCTAGATAGCATGTATGCGCCCCCAAGCTTCCTCTCGACCGGTCGCCGTGCGCCGCCATAGGTGTGATTTTTGCCGCCGCGCTTGGCTCGCCGCTGGTGTGTTGATACCCCATTCGCGTCGCCGGCCGTCCTACCATGATGACTAGAAGCCGTAGAACCCTCTTTCGGGACGAATTGGCGCCTCCCAGTATGGGGAGCACTGCCTGGTCCCTGGCCACCTTGGTGCCCCCCCTTCGGCCGCCGACTGGTACTGAATTCGTCGTCGACCGTGCTGGCGAGCTACCCCAAAGCGCACAGTCGCGAGATTTCTTGCCGCCAGCTGCTCCTGCCCATCCCCTCCACCGTTCGCGCCACGCTGGCTGTCACCGCGCAGGCCGTTTGCGTTTCATTTCAAATTACTTGTAGTAGTTAATCCTATCAACACTGCATGCCTTACATGTCATCATCCAGAATACATATCACCCTAAGAATACCTATTGTTAAATATATTAATGATAGACGACGCCTTGATATCTAGCATGCTTAGAATGGAATACGTCTCCTCTCCTCGGAGACGTCACTTTTAAAACACTTCTCCTCAAAGATAAGATTTATTGTTATCAATGTTAACTCATATACCATGAATCCTTGATGGTTATGAATTCCGGGATAGGTGTGAAATCCTTGACATCGTGTGAGATATGGTGGGAGATGTGTAAAAATTGGTGAAAACTGTTTTGGCGAGAGCAGGTGGAGTAGTACTCTGGAAGAGGATGCTCCTAGCTCTGGATTTTGTGGTCAAACTGGGCAACAGCATGAAGTCTAGTTCATTTTTTCTTGTCTGCCTCGAAATTATCATTCTGTGAAAAAAAGTGCGCTAAAATCGGACTATCTATGCAAAAGTTACGCCCATTTTACTGAACATAGCCGAAAAGTCGTGCGCTATAGCCAACTAAAACAGCCAAAAATGTCAAAAACAGGCAATGGAGCGGCAGGATGAGTGGATCTCCCCAAAGCACCTAAAAGCCTAGAAGGTAGTGCCACAACACACACAACAACGATGACAAGTTATGACGGAGCACGTGGTACCTGATTGCCCGAGCCTTCCAGGGTCCCGGCGACTCAAAAAACCCAAAAAAGCATGCTCTGGCTCTGGATTTTGGGGTCAAACTGGGCGGCAAGATGAAGTCGAGTTGGCTTTTCTCGTCGGCCTCAAAATTATCTTTTTGTGAAAAAAAGTACTCTAAAATTGGAGTTTCTATGCAAAAGTTACGCCTATTTTACCAAACATAGCCAAAAAGCTGTGTACTATAGCCCACTAAAACTATGAAAAACGTGAAAAATAGCCAACGTAGCGGCAGGAGGCGTGGGTCTTCCTGATGCACCTAAAAGACAAGATGGTAGTGCCATAGGACCTATGTGAGGAACCGTCCAAATAATATTCTAATTAATCACCAGGAGGATTATTATTCATAATCACAACCTCGATAAGTAACTAGAATATCATCCCGGTAGTAATGTCACGTGTTTTGTGCCCAAGATCGGAACACATGCCTTCCAACAGGTACATCACAACATAGCTTAATAAAGAGCGAATAATAAACATTTATATTACAAGTATTAAGCATGCAACTGATTTCAACAATTTACAACAAAAGCGAGCTAGGAGGAGACAAAAACCCCTCAACTCCCAACCAACAAAAGATCTACGCAGCGGAAGAAAATAAACTATACGACAAAAGGATATAGAGCCACATGCCCTTAGGCTCCATACCAAGAGCACCGAGTTCAGAGTAGAATGTGCTACTCCTGCCCGCCACCCTGATCGGCAGGCACAAAGTAGCCAAACACCGCCCCCTCCTCGCTGACCTGTGAACCTGCATCAACTTAAGGGCAGCACCCTGAGTACAAAGGTACTCGCAAGTCTTACACAATATGGGTATATAATATCCCGACTCCAAGGATTATGCATTGAGCTGTTAGCAAGAGTAGGCCACAATGTTAAGTAAAATATATGCGGTAAGCAACCTAGACATATGTGTGAGCAACTAACTTAACCAACATATATGAAATTACCCTGCAACTACCAACTGATCATATGAAACTGAAACCACATTAGCATCAATGTATAACAAGTACCATCTCAACCACCTCCCACATATTTGAACCACAAACCACATATCCGAACCATACAACCGAACCAACCACGAGAACTCTACGACCGGGTGCAAATGAAACAATAGCATGCTCATGACCGAGAGCGCGGCAGTTCGAACTATTTATACACCCTGCAAGGGGATACTCCTGGACCCACACGACTCAGGGACCATATCGCTTGTGCCACCCGCTAAAGTGCACACAAGGGGGTACCCATGTCAACCTTTCCCAACCAGCCCCAACCGTGTGCGACATGCAACGCTCGGTGTGGCGGTACCAGAACTACTCCCAGAGCAAACTAGTACCGCTTACAAGCCCGCCCACTCACACTGTCATTGTTCAGGCCCCACAAAGCCACAGCTGCGAAGGGATTCGGCTCGCCTTACCATTAGATAGGCATGTGGTGAGTAAGGTAAGTGCTAAAGCCAACTACCCCGATGATCGGCCTTAAACGATGCAAGCGGTCTATGGTGTCCGGTCTTCCTCTACCTGCCTACCCAGGGGAACTCCACATCCGGGCAAGACAAAACACCATTCTAGCATCGCCCACATCTCGTCTCATACTCACCACTCATACAACCAACACCAACAACCCAACACGGTAACCATTATGAAAGTAATTTAACTTATAGCCCGCGAACGATGGGACATTCCACCCCTCGACTTCTACCAAGGACCTATGCATTGCTAAGCATCTCGCATCACTTTTAAGTTAGACCATATCATGAATAAACTTAGGCTACAAGGATATAAATCAACAATAATTCAAGGTAGAGACAATACGATCAACATAGGTTCTACCCATAAAAGCTCGACATCGACTTCCTATATATGCAAACCTATACATAAACATAACTTATCAATATTTAGACTTTATTCTATTCAACTGACAGGGTTCAATATGATAGATGCTTGCCTTGATGCACTGGTTCACAAAGGTGTGGCACCTCGGGATCTACCTCGGTCTCCGGGATCGATGGATTGGCGTGCTCTAAGAAACATAGTGCGTGCAATGATAAGCATAAATAAAATACAACAATGTAAGCCACAAGGTGCAAATGATGAAATGTCATAAAAATATACTTTAAAATATAGGAAAACATTTTTCTTAGCTAGAACAAGTAATAAGAAGACTAGCAAAATTGGTTTCATCCATTTTGGACTTGTAAAGAATTAACGGTGAATTAATGAAGCTTAAGCCTAATTAATTAGCCTCAAAACTTTAATTAGACATTTAATAGCTGGGGATATTTTTAGTAGATAGAGTAGTTTATTATGAAACCAAAAAAATTGGTTTCATGATTTTTGGAGTTCGTATGAATTAATTATGAATTTTACAAGTTATCAGCAGAGGCTGATGAACAGTGCACACGATACTCCGGTGAAGGACGGATACTCCGGGGTACCGGAGACTCCAGTAGACTCTCTGGCAGCACCCTATCAGTTATTTTTGGCTGGGGCTCACCCGGAGACTCCGGGGAAGGCCGGATACTCCGGAGAAGCTACAGAACTGGACTGTTTTGAGGGGAAAAATACCCGGAACGAATTGCGATTTTCTCCAAACCAAAAGGGAACATGTTTGAGCTAGTTCAAGGGTTCTAGAGCTCATTTAGCAACCTAGAAACTCGATTCCTAACTCAATTTCATCAAAATCCCCATTTTTGGTCCAAAATATCAAGAACTCATGAACTTTGCTAAAACTCAAAATCGACCAACCAAACCACGAAATCTTGTCATAGGAAGCCTAAGGGACTTACCCACGGAGCTTGCGAAGGTTGGTGACCACCGGGAAATGGAGGAAATGCTCGGGAGACAATGAATTCCGGTGTTCTTCATGTTTCGACCTAGAACGCCAAAAGACACCAAAATCGATTTGAATCCTTCGAGGAAACAAAAATGAATTGGAGGGATGGATAGCTTGCGAGCTTGTGATCACAATGGTACCATATGCATACCTTCAATCCCTCTCTTGTGCTCGGATATTGGAAGAAATAGAGAGACGACTTGAGAGGGGAGAGAGGGGGCTGCTCCCTTGCTTGGGCTGGTGGAGAGCACGGGAGTGGAGAGAGAGAGGGGCAAGTGGAGCTGCTGCTCAAGTGGAGGGAGTGATTGGCCCAGATGTGTGGCCCACGTTTTAGAGAAAAGGGGCCGTTTTGACTACGAATTTCATTCTTTTCTCTCCCGAATTCGATTCTCTCATCCGATTGACATGAAACGAATTGCGCTAGAGTTATAAAACAAAATTACACAAAATTAAACATAATGCTTAAGAAGCATAATTATGCATAATTATGTGATTATGGAATTTGGGACGTGACAACCTACAACAACGACGATAAGTTAAGACGAAGCATGCAACACCTGATGGTCCGAGCCTTCCAGGGCCCAGGGATTCCAAAAAACCCCCCAAAAAGTATGCTCTGGCTCCGGATTTTGGGGTCAAATTGGGCAATAGGATGAAGTCTAGTTAATTTTTTCTTGTCGAACTCAAAAAAAAAATTTGTGAAAGAAAAGTATGCCAAAATCGGAGCTTCGATGCAAAAGTTACGCCCATTTTACTAAGCACAACCGAAAAGGCATGTGTTATAGCCCACTACAACAGCCAAAAATGTGAAAAATAGGCAATGGAGCGGTAGGACACATGGATCTCCCCAATGCACCCGAAAGCCTAGAAGGTAGATACATAGGACACACAACAACGATGACAAGTTAAGACAGAGCACGTGACACCTGATTGCCCGAGCGTTCCAGGGCCCTGTGGACTCAAAAAATCCCAAAAAAAAGTGTGCTCTGGCTTTGGATTTTAGGGTCAAACTGGGTAACAGGACGAAGTCTAGTTGATTTTTCTTGTCAACCTTGAAATTATCTTTCTGTGAAAGAAAAGTACGCCAAAATCGGAGTTTCTATGTAAAAGTTACGCCCATTTTGCTGAACGGAGCCGAAAAATCATGTGCTATAGCCAACTAAAATAGCCAAAAACATGAAAAACAGCCAATAGAGCGGCATGAGGCATGGGTCTCCCTGATGCACCCGAAAGACAAAGAGGTAGTGCAACATGTCCCACAACAACGAGGATAAGTTAAGATGAAGCACGCAACACTTGATTACCCGAGCCTTCGAAGGCCCTAGGGACTAAAAAACCCTTAAAAAGTGTGCTCTGAAAGGAGGCGTGGATCTCCCCCATGCACCTAAAACCCTAGAAGGTAGTGCCACAGGACACGTAACAACGAGGACAAGTTATGAAGGAGCACACGGCACCTGATTGCCCGAGCCTTACAGGGCCCCGGGGACTCCCAAAACCCCAAAAAAAGTGTGCTATGACTCTTGATTTTGGGGTCAAACTTGGCACTAGGACGAAGTCTAGTTGATTTTTTCTCGTTGGCCTCGAAATTATCTTTCTGTGAAAAAAGTATGCCAAAATTGGAGTTTCTATGCAAAATTTACGCCCATTTTACTGAACACAGCCGAAAAGTCGTGTGTTATAGCCCACTAAAAGAGCCAAAAACGTGAAAAATAGCCAATAGAGTGGAATGAGGCGTGGGTCTCCCTAATGCACCTGAAAGCCTAGAAGGTAGTGCCACAGGACACGCAACAACGAGGACAAGTTAAGACATAGCACACGACACCTGATTGCCCGAGCCTTCCAGAGCCCTAGGGAATCAAAAAAAACCTTAGAAAAGTATCCTCTAGCTTTGGATTTTAGGGTCAAACTGGGCAACAGGGTAAAGTCTAGTTGATTTTTTCTCATCGGTCTCGAAATTATCTTCGTGAAAAAAAAGTACGCCAAAATCGAAGTTTCTATACAAAAATTACGCATATTTTACTAAACATAGCCGAAAAGTCGTGTGCTATAGCCCACTAAAAAAGCCAAAAACGTAAAAAAACAGCCAACGGAGTGGCAGGAGGCGTGGGTCTTCCTGATGCACCCGAAAGACAAGAAGGTAGTGCCACAGGACCCGCAACAGCGAGGATAAGATAAGATGAAGCACGCAGCACCTGATTGCCCGAGCCTTCCAGGGCCCCAGGGACTCCAAACTCCCAAAAAGTGTACTTTGGCTCTAGATTTTGTGGTCAAACTGGGCAACATGATGAATTCTAGTTAATTTTTTCTCATCGGCCTCAAAATTCTCATTCCGTGAAAAAAAGTACACTAAAATTAGAGTTTCTATGTAAAAATGACACTCATTTTACTAAACACAACCGAAAAATCCTGTTATGCTACATGTTGTTGCTGTTAATATGTTTTCCCAAAGTACACAACAGTGATATACATGGTTCATACGGGCAAATGGCAACGAGAGTCGCTACTGCAATGTTTTCCAACTTTGTCCAAGAGCCCACCAGGCATACTCCAGATGCCATCAACAGTGGTGATGAGTCTACTGCGCTTGCCTTTCTAAATTCCCTTCCTCGAGGCCATGTACCTCATAAGTTGAGGTCTGATGCTTTTGGTGGAAATGGATAACATTTGGATGGATGACCTTCAATGCCCTTCCAGGTGGTGGGCTTTAATGCTTTGTATATGGAATTGCTATAGTGATGGGTTTGGCTATGTTATTTTGTCCCCATGATCCACCGCTTCGATGTTAATTTGGTTTTGTTATATATTTCCTACATCAACTTGAAATTTGATATTAGTTTTCCTGTTATTTGGTACAATTTGGCATTGGAATTAACTTTTCTTTATGAAGCTAGTTTTATATCAGTTTCCTATCTGATTTTGAGTAAATCTGACGGTGAGCAAGACCTATATATATTTGATTTGTGTGTGCACCTACAGTGCCTGTTGTACTTCGTATAGTACAAAACACGGAGTAATGGTAATTATTAACGAAATCATCTTAGATCAACACAACATTTCAACTCACTCTCTGTGGTGCGCCTCCTTCCACTAGTAACCACTAGAGGTGATGCACTTTGGTCTACAAGAATGGTCATCCGCTCAGGTTCGTTTACCTGTCTTTTTGCCTAAATGTGTTTGGATGGTGTTTCCAAAAAACTTGATTACTTTTCTTGCACGAATATAAAAATACTTCTGTGACCTAGCAATCAAATAAACTAAAGGAGAAGGGGTTAACTATATAATTGATTAACTAGTGTGGTGAAGGGTCAACGACCTGGCCAGCGAATACAACTACACCACCATGGTGATGGTCCTCCTTGATGAAGAAAAGGAAGGGGTGGTCGGCGACGAAGTCGGCAACAGGCTCATCAGGAGTGTCTATGCCAAACCCCAGAATCTCCAGCGCGATGGCTGCTGCCGCGACGGTGCCTTTCTCGTTGACATGGACGGAGCACTGGTGGACGATTGAGGGTACAGCCATAGATGGCAGCATGTCCTCATTATCGTCTTCTTTGACCAGCGCCACCATCTCGGAGAAGGAGTCGCCGGCGGGACGAAAAAACGTCAGGTCCAGCCCGAGCTCTCCAAGGAGACGGGAGGCCTCCACCTTGAGGGACACGTCGAATTTCGGGATCTTGAACTCGCCGACAGGGACCCGTTGATCGGGCATGTGAAGGAAAGCGGCCGGGTTGGAGCTTAGCTCGTGCACCAGACCGGGCAGGCCGTCGCGGTCGTCCGGGAGGTAGATGTACATGGAGAATCGCTGCTCGCACGTGCTGGAGGCGTAGGCCATCCGCAGGACCTTGAAGCCGGGATGGCAACCGATGTGCATCCTGTCATGGAGGTAGCATCCCTCCATGAAGGGCACGGTGACCTCGTGGCCAGGCGAGACGTAGAAGGTGCCATCCCGTGTCATGTCCGGCAGGAAGTGGTCGTACCAGTAGCCTCGGAAGTAGAGGGCGTTGGCGAGGACGACAAGCGTGGAGGCGCCGATGGAGCTCTCAGGGAGGTGGCCTTTCAAGTGGCCGCCGGTCTTGCCCTCGATCCACTCATTGATCTCAGCTCTGGCTTGCGCAAGCTGATCGATATATGCAAGGTATCATCGAACGATGACGTACGTGCAAGCAAATTAAAGCAAGCAGCATTAGAAACGGATTGACAGTCGGAGCCGATCGACGACCGGGCCTCTAATATTAATATGTGCAGAGAGAGTATACGTACGTACCATGCCTCTAAAGGAGATGGCTCGCGCCTCTGCCTTGTACCTGGAGGCGGCCATGGCCGCAAAGGCGGGCTTGAGGACAAGCGAGGAGTCCACCCAGATACCTGTGGCGCACCGGACCTCGGGCGGCGGCGCGTCGTCGTCTTCGTCCTCGTTGACGTCGTGGGTCGCGAGGACGTAGGAGGCCACCTTCGAGGCGAGGGCAGCATGCGCATCGTCACCGGCGGGGCCGAGGAACAAGTTTATCTGGTCGCGCACGGTGTCCGTGGCTCCGACCGCGAGGAGGGAGAGGATGGCGTGGAAGGACATGGGCGAGAAGGCCATGTTGATCTGGAGTTCCTCTTGTTGGTGGTGGCAGCCGAGGTGGCGGAGGAGCAGCATGGACAATGCGGCGAGGTCCCGCGCAGCAGCCGCTACCTGGTCGTCCTCCATGGGTATGGCAGATGCTCTGTACCTGCTGCGGGATTGTTGGTTACGCGCGCGCTTCTTCGATCGATCTCGATCTGTAGGCACGCGCTTTTCAGCTGGTATGGTAGGTACGATCGAGATAAGAAACGTGTCGTACCAACACAACATGTGGAATTCGGTTACAGCACGCGTATCGAATTTCGAATGCCGGTTTGTTTATCTGCAACGACAATCGTGCTAGCATCTGCAACACGTACGTCTAACACATGACGTAATTAACAAAACCAAGTCTAATTAAACATGAATTATCGTAAACAACAAGATTTAATTCCAACAGCGATGCCGTGAAGCCCACCCTGTTCGTAGACCAGAGACAGAAGCAGCAGAGCGGCAGCCAGCGTGACGTCGAGGGGCGGAGGAAGCTCGCCGGAGACGAAGAAGACGGCGTTGGCGAGCTCGATTTGAGCGGAGAAACGTCGGGATCCGGTCGGATATGGCTTGGAGAAGCCCTTCTCTTGTCCTTCTCGGATCTGAGCTCAGCCCGTCGGATTTGGATGGGATTTGGTGGTGTGCAGCGGCTGCTAGCTGTGCTGTGGAGTGCTCTGCGTTGCTGCTGTGTGTTGGGAGAGGAAATGCATGGGCAGCTCGTTGAGGGGGAGATAAGCTAGGATGGAGGGGCGGCCTGCTCTGCAGCTCGGCGCGGCTCGACATTGGCCGGCGTGGACGGTGCCCAGGCGACGGCGGCCACGCGGCCAAAAGCTTCTGTGCGGGCCTTGACCGAGCGGCAACGGTTGCAAGAAGCTAGCTAGTAATGTGCTGCTGTTGGCTATTGTGCACAAAAATTTGATTTCTTCTTTTTATTCTCGAATTTTTCTGAAGAGTTCTCTAAAAATTCTATAAAAATAACACATAATACTAAAGATGGTCAGGAACAAATGGTCAAAATTTCATGATTTTATCACCTACCAGGTGTCTGCAGAAATTCATGAAAAAAAGACAACATTTATAACTTGCTTTTTAACGTAGGACCTCAATTTTGAAGCTCCCTCTCTCACAGTTTGAACAGGGCTGCTAGGCTGCTCCAAAAAATTCTAGGAATTTTTGTGTTGATTCTACAATTCACATGCAACCTATTTTAACTGAATTCATCAAAAAGTCTTGAGTGAATAAGGCATAAAACCGTGATGCAGTATCTTATTTCATCGACTTTGACTAACCTATAAGTAATATTTGGTCGAGACCAAATCCAATCGAAAGGGCTCGTCATAAGCTTTCCAGCAAGTTTAAGATTGTCTCAATCGAATTTCGTATGCGAGAGTTATGCTCATTTTAAGGGTGTGCTGTTCTAAGACTCTGAACCGATTTTGGAATCTGACTTGTACTCGACTTGGCCTTTGAGTGAAGATGTCCTTCGAGTGATGACGTCTATGTGAGCTTGTGATGCTTCTCTTATATTCCTAGGTATTAAAATATTATAAGAATTTAATAGTAATCCACTCAAGAAAGCGTGAACAGCGAGAAACGAGTTCACCTGGTGGTTTAATTATCGTGCATATGCTCTTGTAATTAGCCCTTGTACGATTTGAGGATTATTAGTTGTGTTGCTTGTATACGAAGAAGTGATGTCCTCATCACCAGTACAAGACCCGTAATAGATACAAGAAAACCCTAGCAAAAGAGGTAGAAGAACATGTTAAGGTCTAGTTTATGAAAATGTGGAATTAAAAGGTGAAGGAAGGACGGCATTAATGATGACACAGCAACCAACAATGACCAGCCCAGGCTTTCAGAGTAGCGTCGGGTCCATGCAAGTCGATAACCAAAGATGTCTTATGGATGATATCACAAAGGCTACCCATTGCATGCTACATGTTCTGGTCGGCAAGTGAGACTTCACTGTCGAGGCTGCCACGAGCCAGGCTATTTAAGGCTGTGTGTTTCACAATCAATACATTCCAGCCGGTTAGGCCAAGCTACAAGTGGACTCAATACAGCCACTTTTCATCAAGTACAAGCTAGACATCAGCACACTTGAGGGTATCGAGATTCTCGATGATGCTATTAGCAACTTCATTCTGTGGCCTAGACGAGATACCATCGTCAGCCGCCAGCAGTCAAAATTGCCAGCGTCATGGCCGCCCCGGCGCCAACCTCTTTGCATTTGGCACCTTCACCCCCGCACCCAGCATCATCTCTACATCCGGCACCTTTGCTTGCTCAGGCATTTTCGTCTCATGCTTCACCGTCTGTGACTCTGGCACCTCCGCCTCTAGCATCTGCACCTCCGATACCTTCACCTGAGTATCGAAGAGTCCCTATTATGGTTACCCTATACGAATAGACTCTAACATCTCCAATGAAAAGGTGCCTTTTATCCTCCAAACCAAAGTCTTCATCCGCTCAGGAATCTCCAGCAAAGGGTAATGTCGCGAAAGAGACTGGCAAAACACTGAGTACCCCTCAGTTGGATTTCTTACCTAAACCAGCTATTCCTAAGACTTATGAGAATGGCAAACCATTTCTACCCTCGGTTCAACTCTAAAATGGTCCATAGGAGATAAGGAGATTCCACGAATGGTACATGAGAGCATGTCACATAGGGTTCTCGATAATCACTGCTTATGTCCCTGCTAACATTTTTCTAAGTAGAGACTCATATCTTATGGTGGATTTTAAGGACATGCATGCTTTGTTCCGCCGCGACAAACTCGACATCAATCTCATAAGCGTGTGGTGCCTGTAAGTGCCTACAACCTACCCCTATCACTACGTGAAAAACAGACAAAGCAGACACGAAATTAGTGACAGGTCGTAACATGACCCGTCACTTATGATAATAATGACGAGTCGTAACATGACCCATCACTTATGTCAGGTCATAAGTGACGGGTTACAACTTGACTCGTCACTTATGAGTGGTGCAAGGTGATCTATCACTGATGACAAGTAATAAGTGACGGGTCACAATTTAACCCGTCACTTATGACTACCCTAAGGTGACCCATCACTTGTGACCCGTCACTTATGACTTGACATCAGTGACGGGTCATGTTGTGACCCGTCACTAATGATAATAGTCATAGATGCTTAGTTCAGTAATATTTTTTTATTTTTTTTCTTATTTTTTATCACCTCAGCAGCATTAGAATACGAAATATATATAATTTCTGCTCAAGTTTGATGTAAGGGGTGGCGGCTATGTACACAAACGCGCGTTCCGAAAATAGTGTAGAAACTTCCAGGGTAAGAACTCAATTTTTCAAGCCTTTTTTGGCCTCGAAAAATTCGCCAACTCAACATAGTCGGGGAGAAATGGATGTAACTTTTTCTGTAGATGTGCGTATAGTCAAAAATATTCGAAATCAGAGTTTGTATGCAAAAGTTATGCCCGTTTTACCGGAGGCACTCCGAAGCACCTATCAAATTGCGATCATTTGCATGAGATATTCAGAAATTCATAAAATATTAATACAATTTTATAGGTAAATTATAACCAGTCACCTATCGAATTTTATATGTAAATATTAATACATATTTTATATGTAAATATTAATACAAATTTTAGGTTATGACCCGTCACTTATGACCTTCGGCAAAGAAGCTAAAAGGATAAAATATTCCATCACAAACATGTGATAGCTGAGATGGTAACGCGCGCGCGAGGGGAGGTGGCGGGTTCGATTCCCGCTTGATGAAAAGACTAAAAATAGCGCTAAAAAAAATAGAAGTGACCCGTGACCATAGGTGGCATGTGTTGGGATGAGTCGGGTGATTTTTTTTTTTAACTTTTTTCTATCCAAAAAACGCGAAAAACGTAAATCAATCATAAGTGACGGGTCACAACTATAATAAGTGACGAGTCACAGTTATAACCCGTTACATATAATCTTAATTAGTGATGGATCAAATTTTGATCCGTCACCAATGACCTTATTGCTAACGGGACTTTACCCATCACTTATGACTAGTCATTAGTGACACGTTCGGGGTAACAGGTGCGGCACTCGTCACCCATAACGATTATGATCCATCACTTTTGAGTTTTTTTTCACGTAGTGTATGTTCATATATCTACCAATATATGATATAGTAGCTAATAACTAGTAATTTTTTCTGTAGAATGCAATTTAACGATACGAAAAAGATGAAGTTACCGGTCGGATTCCTTAATCCGCAGCAAATTTCTCAGCCTAACATGGTTGTAAAGTTGAGGAAGGATGCCACAGAGATTAAGGGGAAGAGTAACAGGGAGAAAGCAAGAGTCATAAAAGAAATGATCACATCACGCAAGCTTGATATGTCGACCTATGTAGGAAGAGCTATTCTATAAATGGAAGATAAGAACTACATCACGATCCCCTACAACTTTAAATAAGTTTGATACATCAATTAAACCAACTTTGCCAAGACTTAATAGCAAAGGAAGAGGATTTCCTTCCTTGCCTTCTAGAAGACCCTTAAACCGACTCTACAAAGACAAACAGCAAAGGAAGAGGATTTCCTTCCTTGCCGATCGGCACACATGCCTTGTTGATTGGCAAGGTCAGCCCCGGCATCATCTTGGCTGAGGGGAAGGTCCTTGACCCCTGGGTTATAAATAGGGACCTCCCTTGACGTCCCAGAGCATCCATCAACCCATCCATTGGGAGTCGAGAGCCAGATGGAGACAAATTTTATATGAACATTGTAGAATTTGATGAAATCTACAACTTTAAAGTTAATAATTTTTTCATTTAAAGCCATATAGATGCCCAAATAATTATCCAAACATTTGAGCAGGAAATGTCAAAAGCATAAATTTTGACATATTCATCAGGTAAGACTATGAGATAAGATGTTAAGGAAGCTTTGCACGAGGGGGAGGTCGTCGGTTCAAATCCCAAAAAAATGCATGGACGTGTAATTTGCACGGTTCAAGTAAGAGCGACCACATGAGCCGCGGGGGTCGTCACAAGTCAAAAAAGCGACGAGGGGGGCCGTAGGGGATCATTCGTCGAGTGTGACATTTTTTTTTAACACACATTAGTGATAAGTCTAGACCCAATCCATCACTGGTGATTGTATATCCGTGACGGGTTGGATCTAGACCCATCACTAATAATAGAACATTAGTGATGGGTGTAAAGTTACCCATCACTAATGACGATCACCATAACAGGTCACAAGCCTCCTCACGCTATAGGAGACACATGTTAGTGGCAGATCTCAGTTGTGATCCGTCACTACTGATCATCATTAGTGATGAATCCGCACCTATTAGTAATGTGTTATCATTAGTAACATGTTTACAATAACTATGATACTCGTCACTAATAATATTTATTATTCATTACTAATGTATTGTTGTTACTTAGTTTACAAATTGATGCTATCGAAAAGATCTACAAATATCTAGCAATAGCTTTTCATGTTTGGGGTCACTTTGGGGGTGTGCCGATCGGCAAGGTGTTGTGTGCCGAGCTCATTTTCCTCGGATTTCCTTCCTTCTTGTTAGGATTCCTTCTCCGATGTTTCATAGCTACGAAACAACACCAGGGGTCGTCATGGGCCTTAGGGAGGCCCATCTGGTGCCGTACATGGGCCATAACATCCGGTACAGGTGGATCCTCCCACTCTGGTCCTCCAGTGGATTCGGTGTCTTCTGGGCTTCTCTCCAATTGAGCCCTATTGTCGCCATTTCATGATATTCTGCAAAACACACTACATGTGGAAATCATCAAGATTAGCGGTAATAAACAATATATATGATGATGATCGAGCCGATAATTATGAGAATGTGGTACTAAAATGTGTGTGTAATGAGCACCAACAGGCAGCGACCCGGACCCCAAAGACACGGTCACCAATGAGATCATTGGCAACCCGACAAACAAGCCTTTCTAGATCTTCACTAGGGACCTCGCGTATGCAGTAGCCACTAGCAAAGATATAGAAAAAACAAAGGACTCTAGACAGACCTAACTCCATGGATGTCATGGAAGTCAAACCCTAGACAAACTAATAGATTTAGAAAAAAATTATGGTGGTCTCAGAGGAACTTGAGTCATCTATTTTTTAGATCGGATGGTCTAGATTGGTTAAAATACTACTCATTATTTAGAGGTAGTATGAGTAGTATATGATAGGAGTATATGTAGTATAAGGGTATTTTTGGGAAAAAAAGAAATAGCATGTTAGTTATATCGTGTAAATTCATAGGTTTAATGTATAGACTGGCATGAATGCTGATTATTTGATTGAACGATTATTTGAGAATTAGGTATAAAAAAATATTGCAGTGCCCTTTAATAATATGGTGGGTAAATATTAATACTATTGTCGTAATTATAGAAATATTCAATCACGTGGACGGTTAGATTAAATTTATACTACCTCCTACCTATAGGTAGTATGAACCATTGTAAAAGGATCTAGATTTAAACCTCTAAAAGACTCCATTCCGGAGAAACACTGAAGCTTATTAGAGATGGACGGGAGATGAGACCCCTTCCCTTTCATTGTCGGTGAGGACGTTACAGATAGAGGAGGAGGGGGACCGGATTGGTGGCGGTGGTGGAGATCCCTTGCGGCGCGCCCTCGTGGAGCAAACGGGGCGTGCGACTTCTTATAATCTGGTATAGCACACATCTTCTTCACACGAATGCACTTATACAATTACAATTTGTGCTCATAGTTTTATATATATAAAGTAGCCTGGTTCTTGATTAGACTTGCATGTGTTCTGTGGTGGTTTATTTATCTGATGTTTATGGTGTTTAGAGCACCTCTAACAGTTGTAGATAGCTGCTAGTTTTAAGAGTTCCACGTCATCTATAGTCAATGCTAAAGCTAACTTCTCCAATGGTCTTTCTATAAGGTTGTCTCTTGTTATTCTTAATGGTAGCATGTGTATATATAGAAAACATGTGATACATTACACATCATTTATGTGGCCCTAAATACAAGAGAATCTCTTCTGAAATTTATTAATAATTTTTAGACTTGGTTGAATTATAGGTGTTTGTTGGTAACCTCCGGTAAGCCTCAGGGTGTTACAACGGAGACCTCTCCTGTGAGTGATCTCATCCCCGTCTCCATGGATGAGAACTCTTGAGGAACTTTCTCTCTTCTATCTCTTCTGAAGGAAATAGCTGTTCCTTACTATGCCCACGCAAAGGAAATCCTAGGATAAAGAAGAGCATCTTGACATGGGTGACGAACTCCCCACCGGTGCTGAGATGCTTGGCATGGAATCCAGCCCCACAATTATGTGCAACGTAGCAAAGCATCTCCACCCATACCAACGCGATGAGTTTCCATCTGTTGTGTGCATGCATCTTAAGCAGCTCTGAGGAGACACGGTGTGCTCGATCAAGTGCAGGGAATTCCTTAAGGTTGACATCAGGGTCGCCATCACTGACTTTCTGGATGAACTCCTTCCTGTCAACAACCATGCCAAGAAACAGCATCACATCGCGTCGTGCAACTTTGACCACGTAATGCCCATCGCTTCCAAGCATTACATTGCACTTGACAACAAGATACATGATGTAATTCGACAACTCTTCGCTAGACCTTCTCAGCCTGGAGATGCCACCGGTTGCCTCATGGACAGCCTGACTAGCCAGTAAGCATATGTCCGTAACAAAATGCCATAGAATGGCACTTGATACAAAATCCAAATCTTGGATTGCGCTAATCTGAAGTGCATCTTGAGCTGCACTTCCAGAGGAAGAAGGTTGATCAGCTGCACCTTCAGAGGAACAAGGCGGATCAGCTTCATTTTCGAAGAACCAAGGCCAACCAACTCCATTACGAGCCCACTGGCCACGGAAATTGGCAAAGTCCAGCTCCTCTGCGGCACTTGAAGTAGAAGTGGCTATCTCAAGCAGTTGGTCAAGCAGCACCTTTTTCACCTCGGGGGAGACAACAACATGCGTGGTGTAGTCCCTCTCAATGCCGACACAGCGCATCATCTTCTCCAGAGGGCCAGCTTGATTCTCCCGGTTGCATACACTGATCATGTTGTACTGAGGCAGCTTCCCTGACCATTCAACTCTTCTCTCTCGACCTAGGCGCCTAACAATGATGAGCAACATTGTTCGGAAGGCTTTGTGGCGACCCCGATGCTGTAGATATGAAATGGTCATGTATGGCCAGTATGATGACATGAACCACATGAAGATGGAGGAGATCTCCAGTGCAACGGCGCCGACAAGCAATATGTATGATATGGTAATATCATTTCCATAGTAGCTGCTGGTTGGTGTCCCCTTTTGATCAATCAGAACAACGAGAAACAAGGATAGAGCTATAGAGGTTAGGACAAAGGTTGTTGGCCGATGCAGCACACCCAAGAAGCCTCCAAACTTGGTGTACAAGTAGTCATAGATCAAGGAGAGATGAACTTCAGCCAACTTGTATACCAAATCAGCTCGATTCTCTGAAGATTTGATCCTTGCCACAAGGCCTTCGTTCCAATCGGTTTCAGGGCGCAAGGATTTCGCAGGGATCACCTCCATGAGAAAATCTAAGCTCAGCTGGAAGCCCCGGGTGGCCAGCTCCATGACTAGCTCGAAATGTAGCTGAAGCTTCTTCGCAACGATATCATTCAGGCGGTCATAATACCAAAACACTTCACGTTCGAATTCCCGCCTGGCGCCGGTAACATGGCCAGCGATGGAGCTGCTTCCAGGTGCCCGTGAGCCTGCCCTCCTGAGATCCCACGTCCTCTCGGCGTACTTGCCCACCCCGCAGACGAACATGAGCAGCATGGGGAACACGAGCCGCTTGTCCCCTCGCCACTGCTTGCCGACGACGTAGACAGCCAGCGTCGACTGGGTCGCGAGGTTCAGCAGGTGACGCTTCCACAGCGCGCAGTCCTCCATGGAGAAAGCTGCGATGGTCTCCTGCCCGCCAAGATGGAGCAGCAGAAATGGCGCCCAAAAGATCACCAGCTGGTGGCGCGGGTCGCCGGTGTGGAGAGTTAGCCGGCCGAGGACGAAGACAGCGACGGAGTCTGCCGAGAGGTAGGCGAGCCACAGCAGCCCGCTGAGCACGCGCGACCTGTGGCGCTTACGGAAGCCCGCGGTGAAGAGGAGGAAGGCCTGCAGCGAGAAGCTCACTAGCACCAGGCACTGGATCTCCCACTCGATCCATAGTTGTTGGACTCGCGCAAGTGCCCTGTTATATATACATATATTTTTTGGCATCAAGGAATTGAAAAGAACCAGAGAGAATTAATGGTTGTTTGTATTAGAAATGAGGTTTAAGAAAACTAGTGTTAGGACCTCCTCCATTTCATTGTAGTGGGCCTATTTTTTTTTTCTTCCGATAGTTTTTCCCAACCTTGAGTAGAGCTGGGACATGGGCTATTTTTTTTTTTTTTGGCTGGCCCAAGCACCACACGGCCCGGTCCAGCCTAAACAGGGCACGGCACGGCACAAGTATAGACGAGTCAAACCAGCTAATTAATTTGTTTTACTCTTAGCATAGTGTAGAACAGGGAATGAATGAGATGTTTTGGGATCTGAAAGGTGCAAAAGTGGGCTTCTGTTATTGAGGTATATTCATATGGCAGTGAAATCCTAACAGGTAGGCATATGCTGAGAATGGAATTTTAAAGGCTTTGAAGTGGATTCCTAGCGCACATCTCGAAAGTGTATAAGAGTTTTCTGTCGGCCAACGGATACTCGGTAAATAAGAATAAACGTCTTGTAGGTAAAGTGTACAATCTCTGTAAAGTGTAAAACTGGTTAATCAGTCGTGCTTACGGTTAAGAGTTGCATAGAAAATATACTGTAATTAGAACTTAATGTTTTGGTTAATTTGGTCAGCTGTGATGGTGGGAATCATAGTTGAGGTGTTGTCAATTATAGTAGTGGGAACTATAATTGAGGTGTTCAACCATAGTGGATAGAACTTTGGGTGAAGTGTTGAGGAGTTGGTTAAGTTAAGATGGGTGGAATCTTGAGGTGGTTTGTTATTTACAGTTGTTACTTAATTAGTATTGTTTCTCAAATGTTTTTCCTTAAATATTATTTTATGTAAAAGAGTCATTCAGCCATACTCGTGTCAAAGCCTTTATATGCATATTATTTCCTTCACAACTTGCTGAGTACAATATATACTCACTCTTGCTATCACCAAACACTCAGTTAGAGAAGGTATCGAGAAGTACGCTGAAGATGAATCATTCTAAAATGCTTTCTACGTTGATCATGCCTATAGAAGAGTCGTAAAGGAATAGAGTAATCATAGTTCATTTAGTTTCTGCTGCAGTTTAATTGGTTTTTTAACCCTTGAATGTCACTTTTGTAAGAAATTTTACTCGATTGAGGTATGGATATTGTAATGATTATCATCAGTAAGGTCATTATATGTTGGGATTGATTCCTAGGCTCAACACATAAATGAGATTGATTTGTCTCTCAAACTAGTCTCGACAGAGATGGTATCAGAGCCATATCGACCTAGAACGTAATATTAGATAGCATGATCAAGCCTAAAAAGAGGAATTTTAGAAAGAATAAAAGCTATGCACAAAGACCCTTTACATTTCTCTCCTCTATTATGGTTTACTTACACCCCCCTTGTGCTCAAACCTACAGATGGAGTCGAATCTCAACGAAGTTTGCCATTCCAACGGATTGCGTCAAGGGATCTTACAAAGGATGCTTTGGTCTGTGCTTAACGACATGATACACTAGAAGAATTCGATGTATGAAGAAACAAGGCAATCCAACAGCACGGAATGGTCCATCACCGTCTTTGTCTATGGACGTCGTGCACACAACAGAGAATTCAAAGTTGCACGCGCTTACACCATGGAGACAAGGAGGACTAGTTTTGAAAAAGTCATACGGGATATTACACGACAAGCCCTATACCGCGTGTGCCTGGATTATAGAGCAACAACCAAAGACTTGTTGTACCATTACATCCCTGTCCGCAGTGACTCAAGCCCGGACACTGGAGTTCGATGCTACTACAATGAAGAAAGTACCATGCTGCAAGTCCAAGTTCAACTCATCGTCACCCTAGATCGACTCTATGAGAGCACTATGTAAGAACTGAAGCCGGTTCACCATCGCTTGGAAGAAGCTGAAGAAGACAACATGATACTCCGACACCACTTGCTTGACTTTACTCCTACACCAGTTTCACCCCCAAGCAAGAGAGCTTGCTCCAAACCTCTCTCCAGCTTAGGATCAGAGTACCCAGGCAATGACTCGAATGGAGAACTGGCAACTCCATCATGTGTACCAAATAGGGAAACTCCTGTTAGAATAATAGAGATCAATCAGTAGTGTCGCTTAGGTCATCTTGGAGTTGTTGGTTCTCATGGGTCTTATTGCTTGTGATTGTCAAATGTGAGTTGCAGGATCGCCCTTAGGCACCCTATCTGTATCCACATCTTAGAAGTAGGGTTTGATGATAGTGAGTAATAAATATAATAATAGTTTTTTAAGTAAAATCAGCCTCTACAACATAGACACTTTAGAATCTTATGCTTTCCTCTTACCTATGCCCTACTCTGCTAGATGATCAACACCAGAAGCAACCCTAAAAGTAGTGACATTTGCACAGTAACCCCACCTCCACCACCACCTTCGATGACCATGGAGCAACTTATGGTTATACAAACCCAGATCTTGCAAGGGATGGCCCAAGCAATGACAAGCATGTAACAGGCTACTCAGACTCAGTTACCACCACTGTCCCACTCCACAACCAGTTCAAGTTGGGGGAATTCATAAGGACTAAGCCACCTACATTCTCTCACACCACTAAGCCACTTATTGCAGACAATTGGCTTAAGACAATTAAGAAGAAATTATTGATCGCCCAATGCAATGATCGTGAGAGGATTCTGTATGCTGCACATCAGCTCACCAGCCCTGCCACTAACTGGTGGGATGCTTTCTGCAATGCCCATGAGGATCACGAGTCAGTCACTTGGATAGAGTTCAAGTAAGCTTTTCATCGCCATCATGTGCCGGCGGGCACTATTGCTATGATGAAGGGGGAGTTCTGCAACCTGAAGCAAGGGTCTATGTCGGTGAATGAGTATATCAACAAGTTTACTCTGCTCTCAAGATATGCACCTGAGGATGTTGACACTGACAAGAAGAAACAGGAGCGTTTCTTGAATGGGTTGGTTTATAGAATGCAAGCTCAGTTAAGCACCCATAACTACTTGGATTTTCAACATTTAGTAAATAAGGTACTAGTATTGGAAGACAAACAATGTATGCTCGAGAAGATTGCAAGAGAAGGATGGCCTCAAAAGGACAACACTCAGGTAATAACTCTCGCCCACGCACCATGCCACACCAGGGACAACAGCAGTCATCCACTCAGTTTAGACCTCAAGCAGCAGCACCTCGTCCCGCATATTAGCAACCCCACTCTAACACCAGCTACAATACACCAGCCTCAGTCAAGAACCATAACCCGCAGGCTATAGCTGGGCGCTCATGTTTCAACTGTCAGGAGAATGGACACTATGCTAATCAGTGTCCTAAGAAGATGCAAAACCAGACACCGGTCCCATTCAGCTTGAACACACCAATGAAGACACATGCTCCACCTCAGAACCACAAGCAATATCAGACACATGCGCCACCCAACAGAGTCCAGCAGAACCACATGAACGGACGTGTGAACCACATCTCTGCAGAAGTAGCTCAGGATGCACCTGATGTCATACTTGGTATGTTCTTTATCAACTTAGCCCGTGCATCTATTCTGTTTGATTCCGGAGCTTCGCATTCGTTCATTACATCCAAGTATGTGGTCAAGCATAGTTTGCCAGTAATAACTTTGAAACATAAGGAGAAATGATAGCTAGTCTCCACTGACCTAAATTAAACCTTAATTAAGGGGGGTAGAGTTCCCAGCCAATCTCATCGTCCTAGAATCAAATGGGATTGATGTGATTCTTGGAATAGATTGGTTAGCAAAGTTTAAAGGAGTGATAGAGTGTGCCAGGAGGGCAGTCACCTTGGAAAACAGAGAAGGCGTTAAGATAGAGTTTGTGACAGACACGCCGTCAGCAAAGGAATGCAAGTTGAACCACCTGGAAGGATTGACAGTGGACTAGATACGGATAGTTTGTGAGTTTCCAAACTTGTTCTCGGGTGAATTGCCAGGTATGCTATCAGACTGAGATATTGAGTTTGTAATTAATCTTGTGCTTGGAACTGCACCTATAGCTAAGAGACCCTATAGGATGCCCGCTAATGACCTAGCCGAACTAAAGAAGCAAATTCAAGAGTTGTTATAGAAGGGTTATGTTCACCCTAGTTCCTCGCCATAGGGAGCACCCCGTGCTCTTCATGCAAAAGAAAGATGAAAGCCAAAGGATGTGCATAGACTACCGAGCACTTAATGATGTCACCATAAAGAATAAAGCAGATACTTGAGGATATGTCGTGAGCATGTGCCATTCAAAATCGCAACAGTTGGGACAAGAACTTGCCATATGCAGAGTTTTCATATAACAACAATTATCAGTTCAATTTACAAATGACCCCATTCGAGGCATTATATGGAAGGAAATGTAGAACGCCTCTGCATTGGAGTGAGACTAGAGAAGGTCAAGTGTTTGAACCGAATATACTTAAGGAAGCAGAGGAACAACTCAGGGCAATACGAGAAAAGTTAAAGATAGTCCAATCCAGACAAAAGAGTTATACGGATAACCGATGCCGAGAGTTAACCTTCGAGGTAGGAGATTATGTGTATCTCAATGTCTCGCCTCTAAGAGGACTTCATCATTTTAAGGTTAGAGGCAAGTTGGCACCCAGATACATTGGATCATTTAAAGTGAGTGCTAGACATGGAGGAGTGGCCTACCAAATGGAATTGCCACCCGAGCTGGTAGACATGCACAATGTGTTTTATATATCGCAGATAAAGAAGTGCTTGCGAGTACAAGAGGAACAATTACCCTTAGAAGAAGTGGACCCACAAGAGAATTTGACTTATTCATAATACCCAATTAAGATTTTGGAAACAACAAAGTGAGTGACTTGAAGAAAAGTCATACGAATGTGTAAAGTTCAGTGGAGTCATACCAAAGGTGAAGCAACCAGGGAACAAGAAGAAGAGCTAATGGCAGAGTTCCCTCACCTGTTTGGAGATCAGCCCGAATCTCGGGGACGAGATTCCCTTAAGGGGGGGGGGTAGGTTTTGTAACAGCCTAAATTCTTAAAACCAAGAAAAAATAAAAATAAAAAACTTCTCCAAAGAAAATAAATTAGTTTTTGCAAAATTAAATAAGAATCCTAAGTGTGTATGTGTGCCTTTATGCATATACACATATATGTGAGTATGTGTGTTATATGTATAAATGCATATATACATTGAGGGATATTTTCTTATAAAAGAATATCTATAGATACATATATGTGTATATGTATATATTTGATTGTTTGATTGGTTGGTTGATTATGTGAGTTAATATAAGAATATATATATAGTATATACGATGTATGAATATATATACATGTGTGTATACATGTGAGAAAAAGAAAGTAGAAGGGATGTTCTGGGCCGAAACCCTCCAACCTAGCCAAGCCAGCCTACCATCTCCTCTCTTCTCTCATCT
Organism: Phragmites australis; assembly: GCF_958298935.1. Lineage (NCBI taxonomy): Eukaryota > Viridiplantae > Streptophyta > Magnoliopsida > Poales > Poaceae > Phragmites > Phragmites australis. Next base: position 51,681,820 of record NC_084922.1, on the reverse strand, counting down.
CTCTTCTCTGCTTAGCTTGGCAAGAGCAGTAGCCGTCCGCCGCATGTGAGATCGCCGAGTCCGAGCTGGAGAGAAAGCAACAACCGCCAAAATGGATTCACTGTGGACTCTAGAAGCTAAGGCTCGCACCAAAATCCACAGAGCCCGAGCCGATCACGAGATGACATCAAGATTGCATCCGCCAGCTGCACAGGAAGGGGATCAAATTCACGAGATTGAGCTAGAGATAAGCTACGGATCAAAAGAAGAAAGAATCCAAGGACCATACACAAGCTTTTGTACGATATAAGAACTCGAGGCCGTTTGAATTGTCATAATTGAGTTTGACCCACCGCCACCGCCTCTTTTCAAATCTGAGTCGATTAAGAGATAACGAAGCCACCCATGCATAAATATGCGACCCCAGAGCCTCCCCAGAGCATTGCGCAGCTTTTGCCCAACTTCCTGAGCCTTTAGCATAGCTAGAACCCTAACTCCGGTGAGATCCAAAGCTTCAAGCCATCGCTCAACATTGCTAGCCTGAACCGCGCATCGCCGATGACAACCCGTAGCCCAATCGTGTTTGCCGTGAGCATGTGGTCTTGTTCCGTCGCTCATCGGAGCATTTGGAGCACGGCAATGAGCTTTTTGCCGTTCGCCAGTGACGCACCTCCTCGGAAGCTCTCTGAGCTGCCATCCTCAGCATCGGGGACGAAGGAGACAAAGGTGAGTTGTCCGATCTAGATTGAATGGTTAGGATTAGATCACCCGTACCCCTTCGTTTATAATCCAATCAACATAATGACGTGGCATCCACGTCAACGTATGTGTCCGATGTACAATGCTACATCAACACAAGTTGTTGAGTCAGCAAGCCCAGCCAACGGTTCTTTTCTTTTTATTTGTTTTATTGTTCTGCTGACGTCATAATTGATATATATTATGCAATAAATAGATTTTTAATGTAAAAATAATTCTAATTATTATTATTATTATTATTAAATTAATTTCTAATATTGTTTTATCGGTTTATTTAATTTTATTTAACAATTTTATAATTCTAATAAATGCTAGAAAATTTCAGAAAAATCATAAAAAAATCCCAGGAAATTATAAATAACTTTGGAAAAATTCTAGAAAATTCTTAGGAATATAATTTCATCTTTATTTAATCTTTTTAATCCTATTTGATCTTTAGAAAATTATAACTTGTTAACCGTAGTTCTATTTTGACACATTCTTTTATCGTATTGTCCGGAAAAACGTGATCATGTATGTGATGATGTTTGTTGTGTATATTTTGTTTTTAGTGAAGACAAGTTGTGTTCTTGAACATACTTTTTAAAATATTTTATTTTACAAACATGCATGCTAATAATTTGGGAATCTCAAGAGTTAGATTTTACACTAGTTTTCCCTTATCATCCTTGTCGCCATAGTATGGTTTTTGGTTATGGAATGATAGATAATGCTTAGCCTTGCTTTCGGATGGTAATCATGATAATTGCTCTACAAAATTGATAATGGTCCTATGCAACAATGATAAAATATGATGAAATAATTTTTGTAGTAACAAGGTATAGGGATTTGAGCATGTAGTATGAGGAGACCAGTACAGGATGTATGGTTGGAAATGTGGTAGTCTTGCTGAAATCTAAGGACCAGTTCGTGGGGTGATATTTCTGAACATGGAATGGATGAGATATCCTGAGATCCGAAAGGCACAAGAGGGGGCTTCTGTTGTTGAGGTGTATTTACACAATGGTGAAACTTTAGCGGGTAGACATGTACTGAGAGGGACATTGTAAAGGCTTTGCAATGGATTTCAAGCGCATACATTGTAAGTGTGTAAGAGTTTTCTGTCGGCCAACGGATGCTCAGCAAATAGGAAAATTGTTTTATGAGTAAAGTGTACAACCTCTGCAGAATATAAAATTAGTTAATTAGCCATGCTCACGGTTAAGAGTGACATAAAAAATCTATACCATTAGAAATTTCCCATATCCCTAATACGCTATTGAAAACTTCTCATATCCCATATCCAAGATTGCTCAGAATGGATTGGGGAGAGGAAGAAAGAGGCAATAGGGGATGAGGGGAGGCGAGGATGACACACTTATGTCTTTTTTGTCACACTGAATGGTTCAGTGTTTAAGCCCGTGTCATCACCGGAAGATTCGGTGGGTAGAGAAGTGAAATTTTGCAAACAGTTTTAAACTCCTGGGCAATAGTCTGGTGAAGGTTCCGGTGTGATCATCAGATCATCCGGTGATTTCATAATTTCTTGTAGAGAGATTGCAGAGATGCATCTTCTGGAAATAGTTCGGTGAGTTATCTAACGAAGCGATGGATCATCCGATAAGTAAAAAATGAATTCTTGCAGAGAGTTTGGCTCTCTGGAAAATCCGTTTGGTGAAGCATCCGGTGAGCATCGGATTATCCAGTGTGCACAAATACACGTTATTTCAGAGAGCTCAAAGCTTTTGGGAATTGATCCAACGAAAGCCTCCAGCATATGTATTCCATACAGCAGAACATCTGGTGTGCATTAAAACTGAGTTTAGTGTTCAAGCCAAATTGAACTCACCGGATGGTCCGGTGAGAATAAAAATATTCTCACCGGACCATCTGGTATTCAGTCCGAGTCTGGGTCGAGTTTGTTTTTTAGATTTGTTCATATTCTTTTGGTAGTTTTGGCCAAACAAGACATGCGTCGACGAGTTTTAGGGATAGAGTCCTATTCCATAGGGTCAAGTCCAACCCTCCCCCTATAAATAGTTGAGGGGTTGAGGCCGATTACATCTACCCACAATCGACACAAAATAAATATATCTTCATGCCTTTTTTACTTTTTCTCTCGTTTACCCTACTGTTCTTCTTCTTCCTATTGTTGTTGTCCTTGATCTCCATGACCTATGGCAAGCAGCCGGCCAACCGTACCCTGATGGGGTCTCTTCCGGGTGTGATTTGCTGACGAAGATCCGACACTGCAGTGCCAGGCTGGGCTTCCCAGGTGTTGTTTGCCGAGTTAGTTATCCTTTGCCCATTTACTCGTAAATCGGTCGCACGTTGTCACGAAAGCGCAATAGTTACCTCCGCTGTTGTACGCCCTAAGCGTGCAACTACAGATTACACATGAGGTGCTCGTGTGTTGGTGCGAGGATTCATATTTTTGCGCCAACAAATAGTAAGCTCGCACAAATAGGGGAGAAAATGTACCACCGTTCAAATTTGATGGTTTAAGCGTGTTACCTGTGTTGAGCAGTGGCAGGGTAGCTCTGCGCGGCGCGGATGCAACCCTGACAGTCCCTCAGCACCCTCATGTTGCAATTGCTCGATCGAACACATCAACGCAGCGCCCCGCACCTACTTTGCTCAGGGAGAAATAAGCCAAAGCATTGATGATATATGTGATGGCGTATGGTGCTCATATTTATAGGCCAGATCGACTTCGAGGGGAGCCAAATCGACTTGACAGTCTCAATGGGTTTGATACTCGCTCCATTATTTGATTGGGTAGCGGCAGATGGAATCGATTCTAGCTACCACATGACATCGCCTTATGCTTATGGAATTGATTCAAAGAAAATGCTTGCTCCAAGTGCGTGGCTCCCAGCGAACACGTTCCACCGTCTAAATGTGGACTTGTAGGCGTCTTGCGTGTGCAAGTTGCGGCAGCAAGTTGGCAACCAGTGGGCAGCGGGCTAGGGTTGGCATTGCAAGTTGTGGTCTTGGCATGTGGACTGTGGTTGTTGGTATGTAGGAATTGAAAAACAAGCTAAAATGGGAATATTTCGGCAAAAAATAGGATTCTGATAAAACGGACAGGATGAGCCTCAACCGTTTTTGGCCTCATTTCCGGATGACACCGTCCTATTTCCATTCTGTTCCCACATAAGAATCGGGAAAATGAAAATGATCGGAAAAAATGGGAAATGGTCACAGGACGGGATAGGATATTCCCGTACCATTTTCATCCCTAGATGCCATCTAGAGGGAGTGAATAGGCATTTTAAAAACTTTGTCCCCCTTTTTTGAATAGTTGGCCTAAACTAGAAGCGGAAATATACTAACGGATTTTTTAAAATGTAAATATGCTAGATTCAACTCGTGCACAAACACCCTAAAATAATTATGAAGTATTACAATCCAAGAGTGACAAATAATTATTCAATTCTAACAAGATATACACGAAGTTTAGCTGGATGTTGCTATCCTACCGAATGGATATTCTGATACAAAGGCCAATTGGATGTTCCGATCCACCGATCGGATATTCTAATACAGGTAAACAGAGCTAGATTGCATATTATGAAATTAACTCGATGTAAATACATATAAGCAAACAAGAAATTAAGTTAATCTATTGAACAATTGTAAAGAGATACGGAGATAAATGATTTGTTACCGAAGTTCGGGTATCCACCGATATCCTACGTCTCCATTGAGAGGCTCAATCACACTTGACCTGGGTCTCTTTCAACCCTTTTACTCCTGAGGTTGCATAATGCACTCCTCATCTCTTATTATGACCATCTCTTTCTCCACGCCGGAGATGGTGAGTTTCACAACCAATCCAGACCTCCTCACAATCTTCGGTTGAGTAGATCACCGGCAATCCACCACCAACCCGTCTAGGAGATAGTGGTCTCCAAGAGTATCAAGCTCCCAGATTCACACTGCCAAATGTCAGTCGGCAGTTGATATCCTTGAGACCACGGCTTCACCCCACGACCAGGACGACACCTGTTCGCGCATATTGTGAGTACCAAGTCGTTGTGAGTACCAAGTCGCTTAGGGGGAAAGAAGATTGCCCTTGTAATATGTTAAGGATGTGGGCGGCTAAAGGAAAATGGCCAAGATGTTGCAAGTCCCAGCTCAGATTGAGCGCTGGTTGTCACCGAAGGGCTTATCGTGCTAAATCCTAGGCACCACAAACCTAACTAGTGAGCGGTACGGAAAACCTTGGCCCCTTCTAGGAGTAACAAGCAATCAGAGCCTACTCACCGCATGATCATAGGGAAATTTAATTTAGAAGCAAGTTCTTATGTTACAAAATGACCATCCAGGTAGTGCCCGAGAGCTGGTTCTAAAAATCTGTTCAGTGTCCCTAGGATCCGAAGACGTGTCTCAGCGGTTCAAACCAGACAGTCCAAAGAAGAGAGCGAGCTGCGAATAGAAATGAGTCTACAAGGTCATGAAGCTCCACTGTAGACTACTGGATCAAGGTCGAGGTCGGGGAAATGCTCGCTGATGCAAGCAAGGGAAAAGCAGGCGCCATAGACTCTGACCTCAAACAGGTGGTCACCAACGGTCTTGCAAAGCCTCTGCTCGAGTACACATGCCTCCTCAGAGGCCGCCAAGAGCCAGTCGATATGATCGGTCACGGTGCCCCCGGGAGTTGGGCGAACATGAACGTTGAGGGACCGATGCAGCGAATCGAAGGAAGAAAACATCCGACTAATGCAATCATAGAAATATGCACACCGTTGGTCATTTTCCCTTATCATCCGCTCCAGGTCCTTTTGCACCGCCAGCAGCTTCTCCCAACAAGATGGTCAAAGAAACAGGTCACAAAACACACAAGAGTTAGCTGGTTGGGTCCTACTCGGCTAGCCTAAGACTACACATGGCTTAGTCTGTGGCAAGACTGGTGCACCTCAAAGATTGCTATGCAGGTTCTCTCGCTCGACCGCGAACCTAAGTTCACACTTGGCCACTGCTTCCCAACTACGCGGGTCGATGGAGTCGTTGATGAAGGTGGTCGGGGGCACGGAGCAAACAGGAGTGCCAACCAACATAGAAGCTCTACGATTACAGCAGCGACATGAGCCGATCAGCTGAATATGTAGCTGCTGCTAGTTGTTGCTCACAGATTTTGTGGATGGTTGCTACCTTGAGGGATTCTAGGTTAGATTTCATGTGTGTGCCACTTTTGTATGACAACACCAGTGCCATAAGCTTAGCCAATAATCTAGTTCAACACTCTAGAACCAAACACATAAATGTGAGATTTCACTTCTTAAGAGACCATAAAGAGAATGGAGACATTGAGTTGAGCTACAGACATACCCAACACCAGCTAGCCGACATTTTTACCAAGCCTCTAGATGCAACAAGGTTTGCCTTTCTGAGGAGAGATATTGGTGTGTGTCATCCCTATGGCATTGTGTGAGGGGGAGTTGCCTTTGTACATATTCTATCGTACTTTTGTTGCATTTGTATTACATAGCATTTTTGTAAGATAATCATGTTAGAAAACTTCACTTATATGTTTTTTACATTTTCTTGTACTAGTTATAAATTTATGCTAAGTGTAATGGATGTATAACAATTTGTGCAAACATATGTTCTTATTGAAACATGGCATAAAATTTGTTGAGCTAGCTTGCCTTTTCTAGGAATGAACTTGAAATGTGAACATAATCTCTTTTCACCCTTGAGTATTTGCTTTAGCTTGATCAGTACTTAAATTAGGGCTAATTCTGTGAAAAGCTTATGCTATACCATTTTGTTCCGTTCAGCGGATTAAGGGTCTTTGACCTTTGTCTATGTAAATGTTTACCCCATGATTAACCCTTGGGAGAGCATGTGCTCTTTTGTGTCGCAAAGATACAACTTATTTTGGTTTTATGAAACATTGTATATCTTAAATCCTATATTGAGTTAATAAAATGAAGATCAAGTTTTGAGGTAAAATTGAATTCAATACGGTGGCTAAAGGCTTTATGTGGTTTGTCAAAGAATTGAACCTATGGTTGCTTAAAACTCACTTAAGAATAGTTAAATGATCAAATGAGAAAGTTAGCTTGTGCTTTTTAATGTGCTAAGAATGTTCTTTTTCATATTGTCAAACTAAGACTTCGATTGATATATGGGTTTTTGCATAGCCCGTCGGGTTGAACTTGATTGCCTAGTTTGAACTTGACATAGCATTAGTCTCTCTAATCTTTGCACTGATCATGAAACTGTGGATGCTTTTGTTGTATCATCTTTTGGATAATTGAACAACATGATTAAAACTTGCTTCACTCCCGGTGCTTGTGACATAAACTCACTTTGAGACTTTGTGGGCCTTTGAGTTATTGTTTACTCCTCATAATGTTTTGATATCTCTAGTCCTTGTAAGTGCTTTGTGATCTATATGTGAAGCTTTGTAGGCTTGTATTTCATTTGCACATCTTTTGCATAGTCTTGTATCCTTGATGTTTGCATTTCCAAAGGGAGGGGAAAATATGCCCAAAGATATTATGAACAAATATTCAACAAAGGGGGAGAAAACTGCATTTATCTAGAAATCAAAAGAAAAAATGAATATGTGCAATCATCAAGGAGGATCATGTGTTCTTGAGTTTTTGAGTTTTTCTAGCTCTTTTGAGGTTTTGGCTCGTCTTTGCTTCTCTTAGGGCTTTTTAAACCTTTCTTGTACAAGTGACATATTTTGCTCTTTCTCGAGTTTTTGTTCACTTAGATGAGCTTATCTTTATTGCTTCAAACCAAAATCAATGTGCTTTGAGGATTGTCAATGCACTCATCAAAAGGAAATAGAGAAAGCAAATTGAAATGTATCTTGGTTTACTTGTGATGATTGATTGACATTGGTATTTATTTGATTTGGTGATCTTGGGTTTTGCATGAGCTTTGATGTGATTTGAATTTATTTAGGATTTCATTTGAGCATATTGATTATGAACTAACTGGAATTGGAGTTGGAGATATCTGTTTGCTTGTCTCATGGTATGCAGGTGATGGATGCAATTTTGTGGTTGATGGAGGGATGATTGGGGTCAAGCAGAGTGCTTGACGTCGGATGATCAAGGAGGCCAGGCGGAGTCAAAGGTGATTCTAGCTGAACACGTGGAGATCAAGCAAAGCATGGAAGCCGGATGGAGATGGCATGTCGACAAAGTCAAGCGAAGTGGATGCCGGTGCAAATGACAAGGCAGCCCGAGGGATCAGGAGCGAGAGAGACTTGCCGGTGGTAAGGATCGCATGACGGAGTACACGTGTCGACATCGAAGCTCTTACTTAGGGTGTAAGCAAGGCGGTGAGTCACGCTTTGAGAAGCGTGTAGGTGGTTTCACGGCTTGGCCTCAAAACCATGGGAGGACTGGAGGAGTACGTTGCACCATCGTGAAGCTTGTATCGAGGCGAAGCTAAGTCGTGAAGGCGCCGTAGCCGTCTGATGAATGGAGAAAAAAATAGACCAAAATACCATCGATGGTAGGTAGGAGTGTACTACAAGATAGAGATATTTTGGAAAAAAGTTAGGAAGCTTAAGAGTCAAGTTTCGTAGGTCTATAAATATAGAGGTAGGACTATGAGAGAGTTTGAACAGCCACTTGAGCCCCTTTGTGTGACCCATTTGAGAGCTTAGAGGTAAGATTCTAAAGAAAATGATGAGTGCTTAGCCTATATAATAGGTGAGAGTTTTGATAGATAAATCTTTGTAATCTGCATAAAGTAGGGCTGACCTCTTTGAGTAATGAAGTTTATGTTTTTACGCATGCTTGAATTCCCCTCCTTCTAGTTTTCCTCTATTGGTTCTCTTGCTAGTTTGCAAGTTTTTTGGTTTCCAGTTTTGTTTTTCGTTTTGGTTTTTAGGCTGAAATTTCAGCACCTTGTGAGATCATTTTTCTTGTTGCTAGAGGTATAAAATTCTCATACACACGCTTATGTGATAGGGTCTTGAATTCTCTTACCTCTAGACAATCAACTTGGAGAGTTTTGTTGCTCGGTGTTTTTTTTTCTTTGCAAGTTGTGATTTTTTTAGTGCTAAGACATATGGATTGATCTTAAATGGAACATATGGTTCATATACCATTCGTGGAGTTGTGTTGTCTCGATTTTCTCCTGTTAAAATTTCTCTATATTTTTACTTCCACTTGAGTTTGAGGTGCGTTGGGTGATATAAATAGAAGAAGGTTATCTATTTCACAAGAAATTTATTGACACATCTATTCACCTCTCTGGTTATCAATCTCGTTCCCTTTGCCGATCAGGAGGCAGCAGAAGATTAGGTTGTTTTGAGCTTGATAGATGGGTTGGAGAAGGTGGATCCCTTTGGTTTTGGCTGTTTGGGCGCGAGCCGCAAGGTTCTTGTGGTGGTCGCTGTGGATGATGCTGCTTGTGAAATTTTGAAAAAGTGAAATGCCCTGGTGCTATTCCTTTTTCGTCGCATCTATCTATGTGTCTATCTATGGTTGTTATATATGATATATTGCTCATGGAGAAAAAAAAAAGCCAAAGCATTGACGATATATGTGATGGTGTATGGTGGTCATATTTAAATCAGTTTATAGGCCAGGTCGACTTGCAGAGGAGCCAGTGAGCAAGAGCTACAGCCAGGGCTTTGTTTATAGCTGTCAGAACAACTTTTGGATTAGAATCAGTAATAGCTCTGTTAAATGGCAATTTGCAGGTTTCAACTCGTAAAGTAATTTTGTAAGAGTGATTATTTGAAACGAACTATATGCTAGGAGCTGAAAAAACAGATTCTTCTAATTCACTTCTCTAATAAAATCACTTTCTCCAAAATATTTATGTTAGAGAATTACTTTTAGCTACATAAATTACTTCCTTCAAAAAATATTTAAATCATAGAAGCTCTATTAAATAGATCATAGCCTTGTCAGGATGGGTTTGATACTCGCTCCATTATTTGATGGAAAATGCTTCACGTCCGACCGACCCATCCGATGTGTGTGCGTGCACTGTGCTTGTGGGATTCACTGCCTTGCTGTGACTGTGGTGGTAATAAAGTCGGACAAACTGATACTAGTATGCATAGCAGGACTGTTATTTGATTGGGTAGCGGCAGATGGAATCGATTCTAGCAACCACATGGCATCGCCTTATGCTTATGGAATTGATTCAAAGAAAATGCTTGCTCCGAGTGCGTGGCTCCCAGCGAACACGTTCCACCGTCCAAATGTGGACTTGTAGGCGTCTTGCGTGTGCAAGTTGCGGCAGCAAGTTGGCAACCGGTGGGCAGCGGGCTACGGTTGGCATTGCAAGTTGTGGTCTTGGCTCGTGGACTGTGGTTGTTGGTATGTAGGAACTGAAAAACGGACGGGATGAGCCTCAACCGTTTTTGGCCTCGTTTCCAGATGTCATCGTCCTATTTCTATCTTGTTCCCACGTAAGAATCGGGAAAATGAAAATGATCGGAAAAAGTGGGAAATGGTCACAAGACGGATAGGATATTTCCATACCATTTTCATCCCTAGATGTCATCTAGAGGGAGTGAATAGACATTTTAAAAACTTTGTCCCCCTTTTTTAAATAGTAAGCTCGCACAAATAGGGGAGAAAATGTACCACCGTTCAAATTTGATGGTTTAAGCGTGTTACCTGTGTTGAGCAGTGGCAGGGTAGCTCTGCGCGGCGCGGATGCAACCCTGACAGTCCCTCAGCACCCTCATGTTGCAATTGCTCGATCGAACACGTCAACGCAGCGCCCCGCACCTGCTTTGCTCAGGGAGAAATAAGCCAAAGCATTGACGATATATGTGATGGCGTATGGTGCTCATATTTATAGGCCAGATCGACTTGGAGGGGAGCCGGATCGACTTGACAGTCTCGATGGGTTTGATACTCGCTCCATTATTTGATTGGGTAGCAGCAGATGGAATCGATTCTAGCAACCACATGGCATCGCCTTATGCTTATGGAATTGATTCAAAGAAAATGCTTGCTCCGAGTGCGTGGCTCCCAGCGAACACGTTCCACCGTCCAAATGTGGACTTGTAGGCTGAAGTTGCTGAACACGCGGTGCTCGTCAGAACGAGGAAAACATAGTAAGAGATGCCTCGGATGCTCAGAAGCAGTTCCATACGGAAGGAAGAAAGCTTGGTTCCTTTTGTCCTTTTCCCATAGCGATACCATGTGGATTTGTTTTTCTCAGGGTGCTTAATTTATTGATATACTTAGGTAATATCGTGACGATTGCCAAGGAGAAGATCGTGAATACTAGGAGTAAAGGAGTAAAGTTACTCAATTATGTGACCGTCAAGTATAGACATATAAATAAACATGAGAAGTGTATGACCTTATGAAATATGAAAAGAATTCCTGCCACGTTTACATTCTATTTATTTGAGCAAACGATGTTGCACCTTGATTTCATATTATGTCCATTTTCAGAGGTGCTACTACCACTAGCAATGAACACCCTATTTATGCCGGTTCATCACTGGCATCAACATAGGTTATTGAACTGGCACTACCAAAGGGGCACGACGCTGATAATGGAGGTAATATGTCCTAAAGGCAATAATTAGCAATGTAGATTGGATTTGTACATGGGCTGAGCGGATAATGATCTGCGAGGGATTAGAGTTCTAATGGGTCTTCATTGTGTCAGCCTATTAGTGGGGTCTATATAAGTGGAGGGGAGGTTGTGGATGTGCTAATCCCACTACCTCAAAACCCTAACCGCTGCCTCCACTCGACCCTCCCACGAAACCCTAGCCGAGTTCGCGGTGCTAGCACACCGACACACGACGTTCCACCCTTGGACGTGTAGATACCATAGAGGCGTTGTCACTGGTGTTGCGGCGCTGATCGGTGGCAAGGTGATAAGACTGCTACGAGGAGGATACATTCTGTTTGTTACGATATCAACCACTTCCTCTACACCGACGCATGTGATGTTGGACTGGACTATGCCAACTATTCTTTCGCTACATTGTGCATCTAGTGTTAACAATCTATAATCCCCTACTCGTAAGGTCCTGATTGAATGCGGTAGAAAATTTTGTTTTGCGCTAGTGTAGCCTACCCGTTCCACAACAGATAATAGCATCAGCGCTGGTTCTTAGCAAGAACCGACAATGGTATTCAACTATCAGGTCAGTTCTAGCACTGGTAGTTGCATATCAACATTGATAGTCGAGTAGTGGGACCCAAATTTGACATTTTGAACACCTAAAAACTGAGACCCTTACTATTACTTATTTGCACAAGTCGCATGTTCTTCGTGTGAAATATGCACATGCATGACCTCTTGACTCCTAACCAACTCACCTAACACTCAGGGTTGACAGCTTATGGATATTTTTTTCCTTTTTGACCCTTTTCACTTGAAAATTGTTGCAAAGATTTGGGCATTAAACTTCTTCATATGAAAAAATTATCAACTTCAAAGTTATAGATCTTGTCGATGCTACAACATTTATATAAAATTCATTTCCATCTAAGTTCGTATGAAAAAGTAGTGTTCAAAACGAATTCGTATGAAAAGTTGTGTTCAAACATCGGCACCGATTCATAACATGAACCCTCACTAATATGTTGAGTATCAGTGTTGCTTCATAATATGAACTGATACTGATGTGTATTAGTGTTGGTTCATAATAAGAACTAGCATTAATATTAAAAACATCAATGCTAGTTCTTGTTATGAACTGAAGTTGATACTCAAATACATTTGCGTTGGTTGATAACTCGAACCGATGCTGATATTTGAAATATCAGGGCCAGTTGGTGTTATTAATTGGCGTTAATGAACTAGCGTTGATATTGAGTATCTGCACCAATTCTATCCGACCTCTGGCTTTTCAGGAGGGTGGGTGTCATGAACTGACGCTGATACTTCATCAGTGCCGGATCTAAAGTATCTTGCACTGACGAGATATGATTTTTAGGTAGTTGTGTAGTAGTGTATACCATGATTTTGTATTTGTGTTTGTTTTCAGAGGTGTTATTATGAATGTCACACCCAATTTTATAAAGAAAAAACTAAATACATAAGACATGCCAAGTTTAAATCTCATACATGCATTGACTTCGTCAGTAAATATCATTACAGAATCTATTACTACTTGGTACTAATTACAAAATGACTCGTGGCTCTGAAAGAAAGTACATGGCCGAAGCCTCGACAAACAGCGGAACCGTCCATCTACTCCACAGGGACTCAGCTGGGGTTCGCACTCCTAGCTGGATCCATCTCTGTCTAGGTACTTCATCCAATCTTCATGGTTATCTTTTGAGTAGTGATTATGGAAGAAAAGGGCAAGAAGCAAGATTGAGTACAAAGTTGTACTCAGCAAGTGTGAGAAGTTTATGCTATATTGGCTATTATCAAGAAAGGCTAACTCAGGGGTTATTTGCCAAGAAAGCAACCTACTACTTACCATTATAAAAGCAACCTAATTAATAAATGATATTGACTCCCCTGGGTTCTGATCACCCAAACCTTAACCAATTCAAAGAGACCCTTAATTCATAATTCACCATGACTTTGAGCTTTCAACCGAAAATTCCAAACTTTTAACAAAACATTTTTAAACATCCAGGGAGGATTTTTAAACCTAATTCCAACCATGGAAAAAAATTGGATTAAAAAAAATGGGGGGGGGGGGGGGCACCAGCAAGACCGAAAATCAAAAAAAATTGGTGACCATTGATAGCGGTGACCATTGATAGCAAATTAAATCTGGACCGCACAGCGCGGAAGGGATTTAGAAGTAGCTTGGTTTTGTAATCCAAATATTTTTATTTTATGCATGCGAAGGGAATATCTTCATTTGGTCTGATGTGTTATACTCCGCACCTTGTTATTCGCAGGCTGCCGGACCATGAAGCACCCTCCAATTTTTAGGGCATGGACGAGGAAGCTTATCCCCTTTCCTAGCGTAGAGGAAGAGAAGATCAACTCCTTCAGTTTTCAGTTCTGAAATTTATAATAATTTTTTAATATCTAAACAGATTTAAATAGAAAAATATTCTACTATAAAGTTATAGATATCATCGATAGATACAATTTTTACATAAAGATCATCTTCATTTAAGATCATATAAAAAAATTATAAATTTTTTTTTAAATATCATCTATAAAACACAGAACATATCGATACGCAAAATAACAATAGGTCCTAAGGCCTACTACAGGTAGCATATCGGCACGTATCAAAAGATGGTAGCAGCTAGGTGGAGAAAATATTGTATCAAAAGATGTAGATCAGCTATTGGTTGACGATTTGCTTGGTTGAGTTGGGCAATCTGTAACGTGGGCCAATGACAGCTCCTGGACCTCTCCACAGTACAGTAGATGGAATTCGGATCTGCTGCTCTCTGTCTGAAATGCAATGGCATCTGAGAAAATTATGAAATGCGTTTTGGTTTGTTTATGATAGAGTGTTTGATATTGATATTTATTTAGTTTAATGATTTTCGGTTTTACATGAGTTTTGATGTGATTTGAATTAATTAGGGATTTTATTTGAGTATATTGATTATGGACTAACTGGAATTAGAGTTAGATATATGTGTTTGTTTATCTTATGGTGTGCAAGTGATTATATCATGGTGTGCATGCGATTGATGTAACTTGGTGATCAATGACGGGATGATCGAAGTCAAACAGAGTGCTTGGTGTCGGACGATTAAGAAGGCCGGACAGAGTCAAAAATGATTCTGGCTGAACACGTGGAGGTCAAGCAAAGTAAGGAAGGCGGATGAAAACAGCATGTTAACAAAGTAAAGCGAAGGGGATACCGGTGCAAGTGACAAGATGGTTCGAGGGATCGGGAGCGGGAGAGACTTACCGACGATTAGGATCGTATGACGGAGTACACGTGTCAACATCGAAACACTTGCTTAAGGTGTGCGTAAGGTGTCGAGTCACGTTTTGAGAAGTGTGCAGTGGTTTCGCGGTTTTACCTCAAAACCGTGGGAGGACTGGAGGAGTACGAGACACTATCGCGAAGTTTGTGTCGAGGCGAAGCTAAGTCGTGAAGTCACCGCGGACATCCGATGAATGAAAAAGAAAATAGACTAAATTACCCTCGGTGGTAGGTAGAAGTGTACTATAAGAGAGATATTTTGGGAAAAAAACTATAAAACTTAAGATCAAGTTTTTTAGCCTATAAATAGAGCGATGGAGTTACAAGAGAGTTTGAACCAGCCACTTGAGTCCCCTTATACCACATATTTGAGAGCTTAGAGTTAGGATTTTAGAGAAGACAATGATGAGTATTTAGTCTATGTATCAGGTGAGAGTTTTGAGAGATAAATCTTTGTAATCCGTCTAAAATAGGGTGGACCTCTTTGAGTAATGAAGTTTATATTTTTGCATATGCTTAAATTCTCCTCTTCTAGTTTCTCTTTATTGTTTCGCTTGCAAGTTTGCAAATTTTTCGGTTTTCGGTTTTGATTTTTGTTTTGATTTTTTAGCTGAAATTTCAACATCTTGTGAGGTCGTTCTTGTTGCTAGAGATATAAAATTCATATACACACGCTTATGTGATGGGGTCTTGAATTTTATTGCCTCTAGACAATCAATTTGAAGAGTTTTATTGCTTATTGTTCATTTTTTTTTTTTAAGTTGTGATCTTTCGAGTGTTAAGACACATAGATTAATCTTAAATATAACCTATGATTCATATACCATCTGTGAAATCGTGTTGCCTCGATTTCTCTTGTTAAAATTTCTCTTTATTTTTACTTTCACTTGAGTTTTAAGATATTTTAGTGATCCAAATAGAAAAATATCATCTAATTCCTACATCATCATCACTAGCTATACAGTGAGACCTGTGAGCCAATAATTCAGATCCGAGCAGTGCTGGAGCTAGCTGATTGGTATGGAGCACGAATCAGCTCAGCTGCACCCACAAGTGGCCTGGCCTGGCTTGGTTCTCCACATGTCACTCAAAACCGACAAGACAAAATGCTGTCCACAAACGCTTCATTTCGTCTCCTCGTCTTCATTTCGTCTGCCTCCCTCCATCTCCACCTCGTGCTAGCTGCTCATTGACCGCGCGCGTCGCGTCCAGGCCGGCGTGCTCCCACTGCTCGGCCGTGAGGAAGGACGGTCGGGGTCAACGACGACGGGAACGCTCGGCCTCCTGCCGTCGTCGAGCGGTTCCAGCACAAGATGGCCACCGCAGGTGCGTGCGTGCGTCTGGGTTGCCGCGTGAGATCTGAACGCATGATGCCTCGCTTGCCTTGCGTCTCTCTCTCTCTCTCTCTCTCTCTCTCTCTCTCTCTCTCTCTCTCTTCTTGTGTGGGTTTCTTGTTGAATTAATACTCCTAGTCCAAGCTAGATGCGATTAGTGATTGGGAAATAACCATGTTTTAGTTACGACGCGAGTAGGATAATTAATTCTAGAGTTCAACCCTGCTGTGCACACGAAAAACTATGCACATATATAGCTTTCTTTAGCTGTTGTTCTTTGGGTTGTCCAGCATCAAGCTCCTCAACAGTGCGTGTTCTATGATCTATTCTCTTGAAGCACATAACATTAAATCTCAAGATTTGGGGATTATTTTCGCCTTCCCATCCTCTCTTGGAGTTGGAGATTATATATATTATTGCACCGTACCTGTCCTGACCTGAGCAGTGCTACGTACGTTCTCTGCCGAAAAGGCAACAACCATCGAACTAGCGAAGCAAAGACCGATCCAAGACGTGTAAACGGCCGGCCGGCGTTGTCAAGTGCAAAACGTCGGGAATTGAAGCTTGTCTTGCTGGCAACCTGAACTGAAGATGGCCTCCATAGAGCTAGCGCTGCCAGACGCGTGAACTGAAGATGGCCTCCATAGAGCTAGCGCTGCCAGACGCGTGAACTGAAGATGGCCTCAGTTGCAAGACCATAGGTACAACTGTTGTCGCTGCGAAACGTTCCGGCGTGCAGACGGAGTGCGACACCGGACGTTCCGGCGAGCTGCGAACGCGCGTGCACAGAAACGAGCGAGCTTGGCGAAAAACGAATGAGCTGGGAGATGGTTTCGTCAGGGGTCAAAACTGATCCCCTTCTTTTTGGGTTTTTTCTTTTATTGGTCCGTAGGCACTCACGCACTCTCCACACGATCACAACCTCCTGACCGATTCCAGCACTCGCGAGCTGAACATGCGCCACGCCTCCGCCTTGCTTGATCAAGAGCTCAACAAACTCTGAACTCACACTGAGGACATGACTACACAACAGAACTGGGCCTGGTTAGTCTTGGGCTCAATTATTAAGTGATTAGAACATACTTCATCTAATTACAAATGTAGATGTAGGTTGTTTTAAGTCTCTCCAACTATTCTCTAAATATAAGTCTTTCTTGAACTTCTATATATTTTTTTCTTTTTTATTCTCGTCTTACCCTTATTTAATAAATACTACCACTCTTACAAATAAATAAGTTATCTTTTTCAATGCAGAATAAATGAAGAACAATAAAATCATTTGATCTACTTTCTTAATCCTTATGCACAAATCTAAAACGACCTATCGAGGAAAACTGAAAAGCAATGCTACCATTCCATCTATAGGCCTCGAATATGAATGTCTAATTATCACTACGCTAACCAATTGGTGTTTTAGATCCAGATTCTTTCTTCTAATAAGGGCAGTGGGAACAAACAGCTTTGAACTCAAAGTATTGAAATTTGCAACTCAGTTATCTAGAGGCTCAAGATGAAAACGGGATTTCGAGCGTTTCCATACCGTCTTCTTTGCGGTGGGCGGCGGTGGCGCTGATGGTGAGGTAGGCGCGGGCGGCGCCGTAGCGCAGCTGTGGAGCCGGAGGGAGTAGGCGGTGCCTCCAGGAAAGGCAAAGGCGGCCGCGCGGGGAAAAAGAAACCCGTGGTGGTGGCCACGGTGCATAGGAACCCGCCGGCGGACAGTGGCAACCATGAATGTGTTTTTCTATGGAGGAACGAACAAGACAAGGGAAGGAGATAGAGAGAGCCACCTGGCTATTTTTTTATGGACAATCTGGCTAGTTGAAGAGAAAATCAGTGGCCCCTAGGATTTACAAATGTGTTTGATCTTCGAAAACGGCTCCTAATGATTATTGTGAAAACCATGATAACAGTACAGTAATCTAGTAGAAACCGGCCGAATTTTATCAAATTCTGATTTTTTTTAAATTTTAAATTTAAATTTAACCAAAAATTGATCGATTGATGAATACGGGGCGGACCTAATCGATCGGTTACCGACGATTCTTTCAGGTAGACTTTTTCTCGCTGCTGCCACTTTCTTATCCGAAACCAAAGTCTTTGCTCTGGGCAGCCGGGGCTTCTTAACAGTCCCTTCCATCTCAAATATAAGTCAATTTTAATTTATCCTAAATTAAATCTTTTAACTTTGACTATCAATAATAAAAAAATTATATAGATGGACAACAAAAGGTTAATGATACTAGATTTGTTATGAAAATCATCATCACAATTTATAACTCTTTTTATTTGAAAAAATATATTTTTATACTACTTACATTCTCAAATTTCAAATAGATATCGTTTTAGAATATGTACCGTCAAACTTAAAAAATTTGACCATTAATACACATAAAATTGCTCGGATTGGACATATGCAACTGATATAAGTGGATTCGCCATGAAAGTTTTTCGTATGATTATATGTTTAACAAATTCTATTACAAAATAATTATATAAAGTAATGTTAAAACATGTGTATTGAAGATCATGTCAATGTGCTAAATGACAAGTAAAAATGAACAGAAGTAGTATGTACTCTCTCTGATTGCAAATGTAGGTCGTTTTAGACTTGTGCACAGAGATTAAAAAAATAGATCAAATGACCTTGTTGCCCTTTATTTATTCTGCATTGAAAAAGAGAACTCATTTATTTGTGAGAGTGATAGTATTTATTAAACAAGGGTAGCAAAGGAACAAAAGAGAAAAAATTGTATAGAAATTCAAAAATGACTTATATTTAGAGAATAGTTGATGAGACTAAAACGACCTATATTTACAATCAGAGAGAGTATGTCACTGGCATGCTCTTAAAACTAGCCTTTTGCCATTAGACTGGTCGCACAACAATATGGCCTTTATCGGTTGTGTTTTTTAATTATATCCTTGATTTAAAACTTGATCAAGTTTGGTAGATTTTGTCATAGCGTTGCTTTCATTTGTGTTGGAAAATAAGGCACTTATAGATTTAATTTAATCTATAAATAATTTATTAGCGTAAACTGATAAACTAATATGTTCATGTTATCGGAGTATAATATAGATATGTCTATGATAGTATTGTATAAGCTTAGATCTACTATACTTAAAATTAGAGATCGCATGAAATAAAGTATGAGTGACATAGTTTTTACGTACTGATATTGCATTATGAAGATTACTGAGAATGTAGGTTACACTGTGTTAACGACACGATCGATCCTGCTGACGACGCGTCGGATTTATTGACGATGACAACGAGTGGCGCCCAAACGACCATAAAGACGAGCCGTGGTGCGAAAATTGAGCAGTCGCACTGATATTTTCCCAAAAATATTATTCACCCTCTCTCGGTGCAAAATCTCAAGAGCGAGAGTTTCAAAGACCTGCTCTCCCGATTGCCCGTGCACGCCAATGTCGGGATGGAGTAGACTACAGTGACATCGCAACAGCAAGAGGAAGAGGCAAAAAAAAAACCCTAATTTTTTTATAGACTCAAGTAATAAGAGCGTTTCCAAATTGAGAGCTACTCTCATTAGTAGTCTATCTTCTCACTCCAATAAGGTGGTGGTCTTTAGATATATATAAGGAGAAAAAACCTTACATCCACCTCTATTAGTAACATGGTACTAATAAAAGGTGGATCTCATCATGGGCTGTCTCTCTACAATATGGGCATTTGAGATTTATTGAGAATTATTAAAATTATATGAGTCCCTATAATTTTAACAATCCCTCGTCAGATCTCAAAGTCCCATAGAGATTTGCTTGTTTCCCACTGTTGTTTGATATACCAGTGTTTCAGTGAAGACTGTTAAATTGAACATCTACCTAGAACATCAAGCTTCACTCATTTACAACTTGAACAATGGACTACGCCTTGAATTGCAAGTTTTGTGCAAACAAGTTTCACCAGATGTCATAACTGATACTTGGCTTTCTGTAGGTTACCCCGCAGGTGGAGCATATAAATTGTACTACTTAGTCTCTTCATGAGTTTAATAGAGATTACACAAGTCTCACAGACCATATAATTTTTTAAGTATCATAACTCATAAGTTGGTTTTGATTGCAGCAATTTATGGTCTAAGTATGCAGATGCACCACGAAAAGATGTTTTATTGTACATATTTGCAGTTGCAGGTAATCGATCAAGAGCTCAAACTTATTAATGTCGATATCACCAGACTCGCCATGGCGAGGTGCTGCTGCATTCTTTCGTCAACCTGTGAACAGAACAGATGAACTTGCAGCTCAATCCCTAATAGAAGCAATCTACAATTATAATGTCAGGTACTCATCATCTATAAAGACTTATTGGCTTGTAAAAATTTGGGTTCATGTGGAAGCTGTAATGTATCCAAAAAATATACAACTTGAAAATTCATTGAATTATAAATAATTGACTGGACCGCATATTACACAACATTTTTTTTTATGGGACACTTCTTCCCACCTACACAATTCAGCACGACAATATATATTCCGGGGACAAGATACTCCTCACTATCTGTGACCGTGAGAACACACAATCTGCCTACGGTAAGCTCATTTCTCAATCACTCAAACTTTCATTTTATTTTGTCGGGGTGTATTGTTGATTTGAACTCATGAACAAACACCTACAACCTCAATGTCCATTACCAGTATTATTTACAGTTTTAGAAACTGAGAGCATGCAATTGATTTTGACTAACAACTTTCTATTCACTTCTATAAACACTAGTACAGAATTCATCATCCCTACCGGACAGTAGCGGATCCAGCCCATGTTAGGGTGGGGTGCTGGGCCTTTTGCTCTTAAGTTTTTTTGGGCTGGACCCGTGCTATGTGAGAGGGATTTCTTAGATTTTTTCTAGATTTTCTCCTTTATTCCTCCTGAGCTTTGTGGGCTGGGCCCGTGCTGCAGCCCCCCAGCACAGGCCCTGGATCCGCCCGTGCTACCGGATCAAAACCCCCATTCCTACTAGTTTTTGAGCAGGTAGGATGAAGATGGTACAAATACTCCAAAAACCGGTAGGAATAGTCACTACTAGTTTTTGTTGCAAACCGGTAGAAAAAGTCCTATTTTTTTAAAAAAAACGGTAGGAATACTATCCTACCAGTTTTTGTTGCAAACCGATAGGAAAAGCTGCCTCATTCTTACTGTTTTTTGAAAAAACCGGTAGAAATACGATCTCTACCGGTTTTTGTTGCAAATCAGTAGGAAGAGCTATTATCCCTACTGGTTCTTAAGCCCTCCAATGACTATTTCGACCATTGGGGCCAAGAACCAGTAGGGATACACTATCCCTACCGGTTTTTGCAAAACCAGTAGAGATAGTGGTATTCCTTATGACGTTTTCTGTACTAGTAAAATGCTTTTTAATGAAATGTATTTGACGAATAAATGAGGGAGTATATTTTTATTTTTTAGTTTGGTGCTTCTTTGCTGACATTCTAGATATCTCGCTAATGATTTGCATAATAGTTTGCCTTGTGCTTTATTTTGCTAAATATTTCCTTCATATGTTGACATTACGTAAGAAATCATCAAAAGAGACAAGATATTAGTGACGACCGCTCAGTATACGTCACTAATGCACTATTAGTGATAGGTTAAATAACGACCCGTCACTAATGTGTGGCTCGGATTAAGACTTGACCAAGACCTGTCACTAATGAGGGGTTATTAGTGACAACGAGATAATAACCTGTCACTAAAGATAATAGTGACGGGTCACCTCAAAATCCATCACTAATGATGGAATAATTAGTGACGGGTAGATAGCACACTCATTAGTGACACGTGACCTCAAAGCTCGTCATTAATGATGGTGTCATTAGTGACTGGTAGAGAGAGCACACTCATTAGTGACGGGTTACCTAAAGGCTCATTACTAATGAATCAGTCATTAGTGATGGGTAGAGAGGGCACGCTCATTAGTGACAGGTGATAAAGACATCCGTTACTAATAGCTGACTCATTAGTGATAGGCATTTAGGTGACCTGTCACTAATGACTGGTCGGATCCCGAGTCATAGATGATTGGGTAAAAAATTCATAACTTTTTATACTAACTCAGATGGGGAAAAACTTCATATGAAAATTATAGCCCTCGATGAGGTCTACAACTTTGTAGTTGATCACTTTTTATTTGAAGCCATATAGATGCATAAATAAATATATATAAAGACTATCGAATAAACCACACACAAGACTACAAACTAAAGTGTTGGATCTAATATAAAACTAGTAGAAATCATCGAAAAAGACACACACAGAGTCACAAAGTTAAAAATTATAAATTCAAAGAGTTAGAATTTATACAACCAAATATCCAGCTCCTATCAAAGTTCTTCTAAGCCTTTTTTGGTCAAGAAAGGTACAGATCTAAAGATATGTATTTTTTTCAGATGCGTCTCCTCGTTAGCATCGAAGTACAGGTCAAATGTCGAAATCGGACTCCATATACAAAAGTTATGGCTATTTTAATAAACACTGCACGGGTTGAGCATAAACTTTTTCATACGGAGTCGGATGGAGACAAACTTTATATGAATATTGTAGAACTCGACGAGATCTACAACTTTGTAGTTGACAAAATTTTCATTTAAGATCATTTAGATATTCAAATAACTATTTAAACGTTCAATCAGAAGATATCAAAAGGATTGATTTTGCTATTATACTCAACAACGAATGAGAGGTGAGATTGTTAAAAGGGTCACGCGCACAAAGCTTACTTCTGAGGTCGTGAGTTCGAGTCTTGGAATCGCGCTACTTGTGAATGGTCGGGTGCGGTTGGGTGAGCAATGACTTGTTAGGTGCTTGGTTGGGTATCAAATTTTTTTCAGACTAAAAATTATTTCCTCTTTTTTATTTTTTAAAACACATATTAGTGACAAGTTAGGACTAGATCTGCCACTAATGTAGAGTCATTAGTGACAAATCAGATCTAGACCCACCACTAATGTTTGTCATTAGTGACGGGTTGAGTCTAGACCTATCACTAATGTATAGTTATTAGTGACGGGTCGGATCCAGACCCATCACTAATGTGTATCATTAGTGATGGATCCAGACCCGTCACTGATAAGTCGATATTAGTGACACATTAAGAGTGACGTTACTAATAAGGATTATCACCCGTCACTAATGTGAATTTGTCATGTAGTGTGACTACATGTTGTCGGGTGTACTTTACTAGATTTTGATATTCTTTTCCCCTGTTGAGTTGATGTGGAATAGAAGTGGACTATAATTTTTATTTAATTGCATCAGGCTGGATTTGAACTCGAGACTCTTGGCTCTTATACCATATTATGTTACATAGGTTAACAAGTACTCCACCTAAAAGCTTAAGATGATAAGAAAGGGCAGGTTATACTTTAACATTCCCAGCCGACATCTTGATGGACCTTTCTTAGCTTAATTCCATTTCCTCATTGTTTTAAATTTTTAACTCAAATATATTTTTCTAGTTTTGGTTTAAGCCAGTAATGTAATGATGTTATCGTTTAACATTTTCTTTGGGCGTTTCCTACTCATTTCAGGTGCTCGATTTCTTCAAATTTGCCTGACATTGAGTACAGAAGTAGTGACGGAGAAATAGATACCATGCGCCATGTGTTCCGATGGGATAAAGCCCCATATGAATTCGTGTTTCAAAATGGATTCGAAGCAAGGCGTCAAGACAAAGGCGCTTCAGATGAAACTTACTTCAATTTGGAGCGTTATGTAACTAGCGGCGGGAGGCCTCTGGACACTCGAAGGGACACAACTCATGCCTATGTTAGCACTACCATAAGTAGCTCCTGGTATCCCAGTGTCAACCCTGGCAGTGTACATCTCTTATACCGTTATGAGATATATGCTCCTGGAGGAATATGGGTTTCTCAAACATTGGGCAACAGATATAGCTACAGTGCTCAAGATGAGGTTGCCTTTCCTGCCGGCATTGCTCCTCAATATATTCGATCTGCGCAAATTTTCGAACTCACAAATGACAGGTGTTTCTTTACCACCTAAACCTTATGATATTGCAACCTTAACTTATGGTATCGCAACTTTTAATGATTTCTCAAAACTTTTGTTATGGTGTAGAGGGGGATAAGAAATTTATTGAAAGCATTTGGAGCACATATGCTCTCACGTAATCATTTGACGGTAGAACACAATTTGCCCAGTAAAACCTAATAAGAAGACTCTTGTGTGTTGGGAAGACAAATACCTCAAAATGGCTTCCCTCCGGACTTACCAAGTAAAACAAAGGCACAAAAAAGTTAAAATTGGACAGAAAATCAAAGTGAATGTTCGGTTGTTGACTTTTCACCAAAACTTTGTCTTCATTACGCCAAAAAAAAAAAAATGTCTTTCCCACAAAAGACTTCTTAATGGGCAAAAAAAAAAGTCGGCAACAATTACAATACTTTTTTTTTTGTGGGGAGACAATTACAATACTGACCATGAAGGATGGACTCGTTCTCTCTTGTTACATTTGCAATCATATTACATGAACCTGTTTTATTGAGCATATCTTACAAGTTGTCATTTGTAACAAATAAACATACATCTCCTGCCGCAGCAAATATACAAGACGGAGAAGAGTGAATACCATTCTATACAGAAACAGGAATTTCAATCCTAATTCACATCCAGCGAGGAGGCTCAGAATACAGAGCCCAGTTTGCCATTACATGGATGAAAATAATCAGAGGAGGAAACTAGTAATTCAGGAAGTCCCAGAGCGACAGATGTCAGTGGACGATGCAAATGATGAGGTGAATGAGTATTATACAGAGGGAGCCACTGATGTTGACAACTACATCGACTCAGCATTTCGCTCTACACGGAAGAATGAAGCCTATATTTTCATCAAGGAAGAGAATGTTGTCATGAACTACGGTCCTGCAACAAGAGATGACAAAATAATCAGCGGCCTAAGGTACATAGGCAATATTTTCCACTCTCTTGTGGGCACTTGTTTTGCCGAGCACGGGATAGATGCTGCTTTTGGTTGCCATGACAATGATGGGCTTTTCTGTGCTCGTAGTGAAGCAATGATCTTTTCTGGGAATCTTTGTGCAAGGATAAACTTTGCGCCACGGACCACTAGGGATCGGATTATACAAGGTCCTAAAACCATCAGGCAGATGTTTCCCTTCTTCAAAGGGACCAACTTTGAGAAGGGGATAGATGCTGCATTTGAATCCACTGTGACCGGGGAAGCCTACCTGTTCAAAGGCTCAGAGTATGCTCTCATCGACTACTCCAAGCTAATCCTGATCGAGATACGCGCCATAACGGATGGGTTCAAGTGCTTTAGCAACTGCTACTTGTTTGCAAGAGACATTGGAGCTGCCCTTGCTTCTCATGTGTCCAAAGACGCCTACCTGTTCAAGGATAACAACTATATTCTGTTTCACTTCACCCCTAGGGAAACGAATCACTATATCATTGGGGGCCCCAAGGAGATAGTTCCTAGAAACTGGCCCTCATTGAAGGGCATCCTGCCCCGCAAGAACAAGGCACTTGACATTTACGAGTCCACCCAACCAAACCCTGTGCGCGACCAGGACGACTAGTAATGACATTTATTTAACTATGCATGCAAAGTGTGTTTGTTGATTCTGATTGTTCATCTGTGAGTGGAGAGTGTGTGTACTTGCCAATGGGAGCGCCTGGCGTCGCTCGCTGGATTCTCTTCCTGTTTGTGTAGCTATTACCTTGCTGATAATCCTATATATACAGTCGGGTATATGATGATAATATCAAAAATTAACTAGATGTACTTCTTTACGCATCGGGACCACTGTCAACTATGGGCATCTACAACAGTTGAGACAGGTGCTGCCTGCCTGCCTCTACATCACAAAAAACAATTTTAAAGACCATATATATAGTGCACTGTCTTTAGTAATTAATAAAACAATACCACTAGGCCCACATGTCAATGTGCTATATTACTTCGTATTAAAAGGCCCCCTTTGTACATGCCCTAACTATATTATTGTGATTTATGAAGAAAAGATCGATGATTGCACATGTGAAGTAAGTGGGAGGAATTTAAATATGTTTTCACTTAATTTGCATACAATTTTTTATGTCAGTTCATAAACATATTATTTTGCTGTTGTAAGCACCAATGACATACAAACATGTTTATAAATCAATGGTGATACAAAGTTTATTGAAGTATAAATAAATTGTTCATCTTTCCTCATCAGCTTAAAATTTTAGGTAAATTAGTTGATGTATACAACTTAATATGGTATCAAATATAAAGATCCCGAGTTCAAATAAATTACAGCCCACACCTATTCCATGTCTAAGGCCTGAGAGATCCTCTACGTAAGGGTGAGTGTTCACTAGTACATAACATGTTTTTTGTACCCGTTGAAAAATTGTATTCGTAACCGGTACAACCAAGACGGTGCGAATGCCACTAAATTATTCCTACGGGTTCTAGAACTGGTAGATGTTGAAGATTAGTTTTCGATAATATGTTCGTAAATTGATTGGATACCTTCGAGTGTAGGGATTAATCACGAAACGAGACAAACGATGTATACAGGTTCAGGTCTCCGATTAGAGTAATACCCTACGTCCTGTGAGGGTGTTGCTGTCGTATATTGATGATCTCAAGTACAAGCAATGTGGTTAAAAATATTACAAAGAGTAGACCGGATTTAATCTATCCTAAGGCTCAAGTCGCCGAGTATCTCCTCTGCTAGGTCTTGATGCTTGCCTCGAGTTATCTCCTCCTTTCTCCTCCCCCAGCCTTTTCGTCTTATATAGGGGACGAGGTACCGACTCCTATCCAGCCATAGTTAATAGGGAGTTGTCTTCCTTGACGTCCAAGTAGATAAATCCATTTTGAATACTAATCGTATCGGGTTGGGTAACTAATCTAAACCTTCCTCATATGTACTTCCTTGATTCTAGGTGTATCAGGTACCGCTGACTCGGTTCCGTGATATCTAGAGCTGTCTAATAAGCGTTGTACATACCCTGTCTATGTGTAATATACTTCTTATGCGTATATACCCTATAGTTAGATATTCGACAGTAGCCCCCTAACTCTACCAGGAAGAGAGGTTTCTATAAGCACTCACTCGAGTACCACCAAGTTTAAACTTGGCCGAGTAAAGTGGATCAAGCTCATAGTCGAAAGAATTGAGTATGGACGGATCCTTCCATGAGTATCGAGTGGAAGTTCAGTTGGGTCGAGCGCCCTGCGGCTAACCGTACTTGAGACTTGAAAAAAAAGATTTAAAGAACTCAACTAATCGATACCCAACTCCGAGTAGAGTTAAAAAACCTTTCGAAATTTGAAACGACGGGTATAGGCGCATTTAATGCGGGCAAAAGGGCGTGCAAAGATTCACACGTCGTCATCATTCCTCTTTTCACGCTGGTCGAAGCGTTATAAAGATGAGAATGGTCGAAGAGACGGTAAATTTTTTATTATTTACCCGTATGACCCGGACTTGTAGCGGCCATTCCTCGTCATTGCCACTGCACAAGCCTTTCAGCTTTCTTCAACCCAGCACGCACCACCGCCAAAAAGAATTTTAGATCCATGGATCCCAGCTCTTCCTCGGAGATCCCGACTTCCTCCTCGCCGGAGAAGCAGTCAGACGCAGCAGCCGCCGGTGCCTCGCCCGATCAGTATCATGAGGCGAGGTTCATGATCGAGGCCTGGACACCCTCGGTGATGCAAGAATCTCGACTGGCGGAACTCGAAGCAGAAGGAGTGGTGCTACCGCACAGCCTGGTTGAATGGAGGACGACATCTGGTGAGAGATTCCCTTCCTGCAAAATCGAGCACAAGTTTGTAGTTTTCGAATCTTTCTTCCATTGTGGTTTTAACATCCCTCCTTCCAAGTTTTTTCTCAATGTGCTCGATCGAGATCAAATTGAATTTCACCACCTGAACCCCAACTCTGTCACCATGTTGAGTGTTTTTGTTCATCTTTGTGAGGCTTTCCTTGGCATCGAGCCAAGTTTGAATCTTTTTCAGTACTTCTATAAACTGAAGAGGATTACCGAAAATAAATGTGTCGAGGGGTGTGGTTTCCAATTGAGGAGTGGAATGAAAAACTCATATATCTTAGTTCCCCTAACCTCCTCTTGGTCGAAGGATTGGAAACAACTTTGGTTTTACGTCTCCAATCCTGACCTGATTGGTTTTCCTTTAGTGTATACAGGTCTTTTTCCCGTCCAAAATCCTTCTTGGACACAAGAGCACCAAGAGTCCGACCAAACTACCTACTTTACCAATAGGATTGGTATGCTAAGACAATTTGGCCTAACTGGGTGGCATGTGGCCAAAGACTTTATTAGTAAGAGAGTAAGTCCCTTAAAGGCGCGAACGCGCCTGGCTTGGGAATATAGTGGGGATGAGGATGCTTCCAGGGATGTAGCCAAATGTAAGGTTTAGTTAGCACTTTGCCCTTTTCGTTTTGCTATGACCTTCGAGCTTTGTTGAGTAAACATTTCTTCTCTTTTTCAGCCCTGCCTGCACAGGATGTCACCGCCTGGTTTAACAAGCTTTTCTCTTCCGGCGCATCGGAGTGTGGCATTCTGCCTTACTCCTTAGCAAATCCTCGATCAGGTGTAAGGATTTTCTTAATGGAAAAGTAGGACCAGTTATTGTCTATTTGATCTGACTTATCTGTATGACAGTAGGCTTTAGTCTTCCGCCAAGAACATATCCTTTCGAGCGAGGTCTTTGATCTCGACGACACTTCTTCCGCCGATGCTGTCGACAAGGGGAAAGGATCAGCCAATGAGGAGTTTGAGGGGTCTCTTCGATCGAAGAGATTGTCCCCGTCTTCTCACCTGCTGCCTGATTCGAGCTCTCTCAAGCGCAAGCGAATGAGCCCTCGGGTATTGAAATCGAAATTATTATTGTTTTTGAATTATTAAGTGGATAGTTGAATGCATTCGGTTTGGATGAGTGGCCTTTTCTTAGGGAACGGCGAGCATATCCGCCCAATCGCCTCCTTGAGCAACCGCCACTCTCGATGACCCAACCAAAAAGGAAACTCTTCTCGAGTTATCGATTTTCTTTTAGTCATTCTAATAATGACGATTTTGCGTGGGTGGCTTTTTTAGGGGATGTCTAGCGCGTCCTCGCAATTGCCAACTCGAGGGAACGTCATGCCTGATGACTCGTCTAGAGAGATAATTTCAGTCGAATTATCGCTCTTTAGTTGGTCATACTTTCATTCAATAATAAGTTATTATCATCTGGTTCTTTGCAGACTACTGATGCCTTGGATTTGCCTGATCCATGTGTAACTCCTCCACCAGCTCTGCCTGCCGGACCAAGAACAAAGAAGGTGACCACAAAAAGGCCAAAGTCAAGCATCATTTCACACTTCCCTATTTCAAAGAGGTTTGTCCTCGATTCTGATCTCGACTGGTCGACTGGCAATTTTTTTTCTCTTCCCTTATTCTGTTGATTGTAGACTATCGACCGAGGCGCAAACCAATGCTGCCATTGTCTCGACCAGTCATCCGGGGCTGACTTCCCCAGTTGACTCGGCCTCGGCTCCAACTCCTCAGATTAAAGATCTTGCCTCAAGCACACCCAAAGAAGACCTGCAACTCAAGGGAAATGAAACCTCAATATTGATCCCAACCAATGACCCATGGGCGGCAATAAAGGTTCTTCTCCAAGTCACAGGGGCCCAGGTAGCTACCGCCAAGGCCAACTACCACAAGAAGCTTGAAGCCAAGAGGGAGAAAATTGAACGTAAGTCTGTCCCTGATCACAAGCATGTGATTCGATTATTGGGTGACTAACAAAAATTACTTTCCGGTTTACCTTTTTTAGGCCTTGAGTCCTTCTGTAGCAACAAGAAAAAACTTCTTGCTGACGCAATAAAGAAGATTGACGATGACGTCAAGTATCGAGAGAGACTCAGGAATCAAGTGAACACCACACGAGCTGAAAAGAAGGCCATGATGACTGAAAGAGATGCTACCATTGCTCAGCGGAATGTTGTTGTCCTGGCTCTTCAAGAGCTGAAGGAGCAGACACTCGACCGCATGACCCAATCAGCCTCTGTAAGCGCCGCTACATTGCTTGGTATCCTCAAGAGTTACAATCCCGTGCTCGATACCTCGTTGGTGACAGTCGGGTTTAATTGTACTAGCAAGGAGGTCGCAAAACTTGTCAAGAGCGTCCAGCCGGTAGTTCCAGCCTTTGTTGAGTCGTTGAGGCTTAGTTTGCCTAGTGGTGATAGTGAGGGGAGTCTCTCGGACTGATGGTCCATTCTGCTCTGGCACTTGTAAAGTATATTTTATGATCTGAGAATGCCCACAACAATACTACACTTTGCCAGTCTATTATGCTTTTGTCTGTTATTCCCTTGTTGATGAAATATGATTAGTATAAGTAGATGCAATAACTGATATATACATGTTGTCATCGTTCTCAAGACCATACAATTACGCATCTGTCAACACGTAAAATCTTAACTAGATAAGCTATTAGATGTGCGGCCCTCGAGTACTCGAGAATACCGTAATAGTGAGGAAAAGACTAATACAGAGCTTTAAAAAGATCAATTAGCGCATTCGATCAGCATAAAAACATGAACCCGATAGAGAGCACACGCGAGGCAGACTAGAACTTTAGAACCCCTTTTGGTCGTTAGGCGTGAGATATCTGACAATCTATGTGCCGTTAGGCCTCCTGAAGGTATAGTTGTCCATCATCGACCCAACACATGCCTCCGTTGGTTTTATTTAACGTGATCGACACAAAGCCAGATAAAATTTTGCAAAAAATGTATAAAAGAAATATGGTATTACAATGTAGCCCCCGACTCTATGCTCGAGGAAGAAATTACTCGATCGGAGAGTAGAAAAGGACATACATGTACTATTGATCGAAGAGCAGTGTTATAGCTCTCAACTATGTACTCGATAACGGAGTCGAATGAAGTGTAAAGCTCTAGCATCAAAAGTATGTGATGTAGCCCCTCACTCTCTGTTTGGTGTGATAATCAAGACAGAGAGTAGAGCATATGCATCAATATATACTTGGTGTGGCCCCTGTCTTTTCGCTCAATGACTGAATTCGAGTGTAAAGTGGAACATAAACACTAACATCGTACAACGTAGCTCCCGGTTCTTCAATTGATATTACAACCACACGAAGAGCGAAGCAAAAGCATCAAAAAACATGATGTAGCCCCCGACTCTACGCTCGATGTAATAATTGAGTGGAGAGTAGAGCGTAAGCACCAAAAAATGCATGCTGTAACTCCCGACTCTCTGTTTGATGTGATAATCAAGACAAGTAGTAGAGCATGAGCATCAATGCACCGTTCTCGACTGAATACTCGAGAGTGCAAGCCCCCGAGCATTATGGTTTTAACTGCAATGTGGTTACCGAGTGCACTTGAACCGCCGAGTAGGTGGGCATTAAAAACCCACTCCCATTTGTGCTTGTTTTTCAAGGCAACCTTGATTTGACGCGTTGTAATGACCACACATCCCTCTTTGCAGAGATGAGACAAGCCATAACAAGCTACGCGCCTGAGGCGGCACCATCGTTTCGGATCTTGATGGCTACGTTTACACAGTACGACATGTTCCCCCTGCTATAAATAGAAGGGACTTGAAGTCGTTTGTCCTACACGTCGCCTCCTTTGTTTCCTTTACCCATTACCTCCTAGAACTTGTAGAGCTTGAAGCCATGGCCTCCACTCCATCTCCGCTTTGTGAGCCAATCCCATAAGTCCTCTCCCCTAGGCCTCTCGCCATGGTCCCTCCTAAGGTCATCATTGTATCCTCCGATGACGAGGACTTGAGTGGCAGGCCTAAGAAGGAGAGGGAAGAAGCGCTCACCGTAGATCGTCGATGTCCCCTTATTCAGCACGTTCGCCATTACATCAAGACCTATGCTTCAAGCTAGACGGCGCAGCGCTCCGCACTGGAGAGGAATGACGATGGTGGTAATCTTGACCGGATCATCGACCAAGCCACCATCGAGGTCTTTGATGGTGGAGCCCCTGAGTCATCGCCGGCTAAGGAGGCGCGGTCGTCTTCTCCGTCGGCAACGGCCAGATCTCCTCGCGCCATGCAGAAGATCACTTGGCATCACCGATGCCAGCCAGTAGGGTCTTCGCCTCAGCCACTTTTCCTGGTCCTTATGCTAGTCGGTGGCCAGTTCCTTGAACGATCAGCTGTCGTCCGAGGGAGGAGTATAAAAGGTTCCTCGACTCGTTCAAGGGCGAATAAGGGTCCATACGTTTCTAAACTCTTGGAGGTTGTGAATCTTCATTATTTGCAAAAGCTAAGCGGATCCTTTCTATCAATTTTACACTAGCCACACGGATTAGAGGGAAAAAGAAAAAATTATGTAATCGAGTAGCTAATCAAATCGAATGTAATTGACTTACCTATAACCTACTTTTTCTATGAATGAAACTTTCGGAGTTGATCGATGTTCCATGAGTGCTCGAGTATCTCACTGTTTGGGGTAGATAGCTGTACTGATCCAGGTCGAGTGATTTCGACTACTGTATAAGCTCTTTCCCACTTAGGGGATAACTTGTGGCGCTGGGCCTGTTTCTGTACATTCTGTAGGACGAGGTCCCCAGCAGCGAGTTTCCTAGGCTGAATTCTTTGGCTTTGATATTTACGCAACGCTTGCTGATACTTAGCTGCTCAAATAGATGCTCGATCTCGGTACTCCTCGAGTAAATTTATGTCGTTCGCTCGTAATTGTTCCCGCCCTTCTTCCGAGTAACTTTCCACTCGAGGTGATCCGAACTGCAACTCAATCGGGAGCACCGCTTCCGCTCCATAAACCAAAAAGAACAGAGTTTCACTAGTGGCCCTATTGGTCGACATACGAACGGCCCATTGTACCGAGGGAAGTTTTTTTACCTAGCGTTTTGAGTAGGGTTTTAGCCTGTTGAAGAGCCGAGTTTTGATGCCTTGCAAGACTATTCCATTAGCACGCTCAATTTGAACGTTACTCTGCGAGTGAGCTACTAAAGCAAAACAAGTTTTGATGCCGAATTCTTCGCAGAACGCAATAAAAGTCCCGCTTCTGAACTGGCTACCGTTATCCGTAATTATTCGATGCGGAATGCCGAATCGAACAATTATGCTCCTCATGAACTTCTTGGCCACTTCTGCAGTTATTTTTCCTACGGGTTCGGCCTCTATCCACTTAGGGAACGTGTCGATAACCACAAATAGGAACTTATAACCGCCTTAGGCCCTTGGAAATAGCCCC
The DNA here is from genome assembly GCF_958298935.1 of Phragmites australis. Classification (NCBI taxonomy): domain Eukaryota; kingdom Viridiplantae; phylum Streptophyta; class Magnoliopsida; order Poales; family Poaceae; genus Phragmites; species Phragmites australis. Next base: position 51,648,674 of record NC_084922.1, on the reverse strand, counting down.
AGAATATCCAAGCCCCAGACGAAGAAAGGCCAAGAAAGAGGAATTATTTGTAGAGCTTGGGCTAGTCGAGTGGTCTACCTTCCAAAAAATTGGCAGCTCTCGCACTTTTTTGACCAACTCAAAAGTATCCTAGCGGGCAGTCGGCCAATAGAATCCTTGGCGGAAATTTTTTTCGACCAAGGTGCGAGAAGACGCATGATTACCACATGTGCCTCCATGGATATCGAGCAATATTTTATTGCCCTCTTCTTGAGTGATGCACTTCATCAAGATTATGTTACTCCCCTTTCGGTAGAGCTTGTCGTTTACCAAAACATAGAGCTTGGATTTATGAGCAATTTTCTCTGCAGACGCATCATCATCAAGGATATCTCGACCCTCGAGATAGGCTTGGTACGGAGTCATCCAAGTCTGGTTGCATTTGAGCAGTGCAACATCCGTGTCTGCGGGTTCTGCCTCGCTGACCTGGCCAGACTGCTGGTCGGGTTGGGCAGCAGCCGTTCGCCGAACTGTCGGGACAGATGGCTTAAGGAGTTTCTCAACGAAGACCCCTATGGGTACCAGTGCTCGAGAAGAAGCGAGTCTAGCAAGTTTATCCACACCAGAGTTATGACTCCTTTTGATGGCGTCACTTCTAGCCCTTTGAACTTTTGCTCGAGCTTTCGTACCTCGAGTAAGTAAGCCGCCATGTTGTCGTCCGAGCACTAGTATTCCTTTTGAACTTGGTTTACAACTAGCTATAAGTCCCCTTTCACAAGATGTCATTTAATTCTAAGTGATGCAGCTATGTGGAGCCCGTTTACCAATCCTTCATATTTTGCAACATTATTAGAAGTTCTAAAGTCTAATTGAACAACGTACCTGAGTTCGTCGCCGTTGAAGATTTGAGTATAATGCCAGCCCTCGAGCCCTGGAGTGTGAGCGATCCATCAAAGAAGAGCGTCCGGTGATCTTCGACCATGTTTGGCCTTGTTTCTTCAACGCTTGTCTATTCGGCGATGAAATCCGCTAACACTCTGGATTTCACGCTTGTGCGTGGTGCGTAGCTTACGTCGAACTCATTTAGTTCTACCACCCATTGCGTGATTCGTCCAGTAGCTTCCCGATTGTGTATTACATCCTTCAGCGGATACGTTGTCATGACGGTGATCCTATGCGCTTGAAAGTAGTGCCATAATTTCCGGGAAGACATCAATATTGCATATATCAGCTTCTGTACTTGCGGGTATCGTAGCTTAGCATTGTGTACAACCTCGCTCACGTAGTAAACAGGTTTCTGGACCTTGGCCTTTTTCTCGAGACATTCCCGTTCGATCGTCAGTACCATGCTTACAACTTGTGGGGTAACTGCAATATACAAAAAGAGCTCCTCTTTTTCGTTAGGCGGTGTAAGAATTAATGAAGATGATAAGTATCTTTTTAAGTCCTGGAAGGCACGCTCTGCTTCTTCTGTCCACTCGAACCGGTCTTGTTTCTTCAACAGCTTGAAGAAAGGTATTGCTCGCTTGCCCATCCTGGAAATGAATCGACTAACAACAGCAATGCAACATGTTAGTTTCTGAACCTACTTCAGTGTTCAAGGTGACCGCATCTGGTCAAGAGCCTCAATTTTGCGTGGGTTGGCCTCAATGCTGCGAATTGACACCAGGAAGTCGAGAAGCTTGCCGGACAGCACACCAAACGTGCACTTTTCGGGGTTGAGCATCATGCGATACTTCCTGAGGTTGTCGAACATTTCCTTGAGATCGTCAACCAATGCGTTTCCGGTTTTTGATTTGACTACAACATCATCGACATATGCTTCTACATTGCGTCCGATTTGGGGTTGTAGACAGTTTTGAATACACCTTTGATACATAGCACTAATATTTTTTAGACCGAAAGGCATCTTTACATAGCAAAATACACCGAAGGGAGTAGTAAAAGCTGTTTTCTCCTCACCCTCTAATCCCATGCTAATTTGGTAATGCCCTGAATAGGCATTTAGAAAACATAGCAACTTGTAGTCTGCTGTAGAGTCAACGATCTGGTCGATGCACGGGAGAGGAAAAGGATCATTGGGACAAGCCTTGTTGAGATCGGTGAAGTCGACGCACATTCTCCATCTGCCATTGGCCTTCTTGACGAGGACGGGATTCACGAGCCATGTAGGATGACACACTTCTCGATGAAGCCTGCCTTTAGGAGCTTATCGACCTCCTCCTGGATGGCCCGCTTCCTATCTTCCGCAAATCTTCGCTGCTTCTGCACCACAAGTTTGGCGTTGGGTTTAACAACTAGTCAATACTCGATCACCTCCCTGGGGACCCTAGGCATATCTGACAGTTGCCATGCGAACACGTCTTGGTTTGCCTGGAGAAGGTGATGAGCTCGAGTTCCTATTTTGGGTCAAGATTAATCTCAACCTTAACCATCTTGGATGGTTCAGACAGGTTGAGGGGCACTACCTTGACGCAACCATCGGTCTTTTTGTTGCTGACGTCGTTGTTGTTCTTGTCTTTGGTGTCGTCAGATTTAGAAGTGCCAGCAAGACATACGAGCTTGGAATCTTTGGCCTCGACAACACCTTGGTGCCTTTGACGCTTAGAATTTACGCCCTTAGGAGTGATGGCCACTCGACTGAAGTGTTCGACCATATCCAGACTTTGCTTGTCGCATTTGACTGCTGCACGCTGATCTCCTTTAACTATAATGGCACCATTAGGATCAGGGATCTTGAGTGCTTGGTAGGCATAGTGAACCACCGCCATAAACTTACCCAGCATTGGGCGACCTAGGATCACATTATACACCGTCTCGAAGTCCGTGACATTAAATGTCAGCTTTTCTGTCACTAATGAATTATCCCTCCTTGGTGGACAACTGTGCTCATCTCTAAAAGTACAGACCTGCCATCCTTTAGTTCTGCTTGTATCTGATAACAAGATAGACCATGGGCAATTTGCCCAGTCACATTTGGCCCTCACCCTATTCTCCCTCCTTAGTTCCCTAACAGCATTGTGCAAATCAACCAAAACAAGCTTAAAAAATGGAGTTGCCTCCCTGTCCCACCAGACCTAGAAGTAGCAGCCACTAGCCTGTGGTTGCGAAAACCCCCTCATTGCATCAGAGTGCCTAAATCCACCAAATGGAGTTGCCTCCTTATATTCAAGCACAAATCGAGCAAATGCAACTTACCCGCTGTCTCATGCATGTCATATACCTCCTTGCCAGGTTCTTGTCGATCAAAGATAAAAATCGACCAGCTTTCTCAGCGCAATCACACATCACATGAGGCGAGTAGTCGAGGTGCCCCTCCTTGTACGGGATAGGCGGCCCACCGAATCCGTCGATGGAGCTTGCCATCAATAGCGTGGACATTGTGCTCCCTGAGCTTGCTAGGGCAGGGGCTACAATAGGTCTACGAGCAGGGGGATTAGTGGGCCAAGTGCTCTAGGTCAGGCAATGTAATGCGGCAGCTGGATTTGAGAGGCTTGTCGGCGACAATAGCATGCGGTGGCGGGAGTGTGAAGGTGGCGGCGGGAGCAAATGAGAATGGGAGCTATTGATTTAGGATCAGAGGGCGACAACGCAAGCTCGGGAGCGGATTAAAAAAGGGTCGATAGCTGACTCAGCGCTCCAGTGCCACGTCAAGTCCTAGTCAGCGACGAAAAACACTCAAAACGGTGTGTGGGATGAGTTCGGAACGGGTTCACAACTTGAAGGACTTAAGATTTCTAGTTTCTGAGATGATGAACGATTTTTAAACCAACTCAATAGTTAAGGAACAAAAAATAGACTTTTTTCTTTTGCAAATCCACTAGATATTTTCGTTTAGCCATTAAATTGGATTGCTCCTTGAACTCGCAGATGCAGACAGAGGCCTGGATGGTGACCCCACCACTCTTCTTCAACTGCGTAACCAAAGCGATTCCTGTTGATGGAAGGTAGGTTTGGGAAGCTTTGGTCACCAAAATCCAAATACTCCTAGTTTTTTTTTTTTTTTTTTTTTTTTTGGGAACGGATAGTTTTGTTTGTTTTGGCGCGCCCGCCGAAAGACCGAAAATCAGAAAATGTGTGTGTGAGAGGGAGAGATAGAGGAGAGAGAGAGAGTGTGTACGACCGACGAATCGAAACATCCCCAACCCTCCACTCCGGCGGCGAGCAGGATGGCGGCGGCGGAGGACACGGACGGTGACCGCGTGATCGAGATCGTGTCGGCGGGGGCGCTCTACCGCGGCGGCGACTGGGAGCGCTTGTACTGGAGCTGCTCCAGGGTAAGACGGCCAATTAGGCCCTAGGGTTTCGCCTTCTCCTCCAAATCTTCTTTCGCCTCGCCTGGTTGTCTTCGGCTGACTTGTTGGTCGCTCGCCTCGCTCTTCCGTTTCGCGGATTTTCTCGGGGATTACTACCTTAGACCGTCGCGTAATTAGTACTTGCGTTCGATGCTCTGATTATCCTTGGGTGTTGGATTGGGGATCTGGACAGGGGCTAGTCTAGAAATGCGCAAATGGAACTGATTAAATCGCACCTTGGCATCAATTCCAGCTGCGATTGGGGCATGCTTTCATTTTTCGTTTTTAGAATTTCAGGACATGCTTTAGTCAATTATCTAATTTGATTTTGTAATTTTACCCCATGCTCGACTAATTTTTTATGCATCTTCACTCACTCATCCAAGGGCAAAGATCGGTACCCTTATCCGGTGGGTTACCAAACCGTCCGCCATTTCTCCGGGATATCCTACACCATGGAGATTCAACAGGGGTCCAGGGGGCCTGTGTTCCTGGTGAGGAGCCTTCCGCACCAACTTGGCTTGGCTGCGTATGGAAATAGATGATACCCTGATGAGCTCAATTCGCAGGTCACATCAACTGAAGGAGACTCGGCCACGGGGCAGACCCCCGATATCGCTTGGAAAAACTTCCAGAAGAAGACTGGGGCTAAAGTCAGGAACTGGCAGAGGAGAAGGAGCTTCCCTCAGAAGATTGATGGTGCTGAGGCATGTCCTCACTTTTGACACCTCTATTACTTCGCATTTCACATTGGATCAAAATGGTCATCCCTATATTATTCTGCCTATTTTTAGGGTGACTTGACAAGCAATAAACAATTAATCTACATATGGTTAATTGTGGTTCATCTGATTGTAAGTTTGTAACCCTAGTGTGTTTATTTTTCTCATACATTCAGAAAATGAAATATTTGATTTCTCTAACATCCCTAGCATATGAGCAGTTGCTTTTTGGTCAATGGAGCACCAAAGGACAAAAAAGCAGGGGTAGGCATACATAATCATCAACACTTTGATTCAAGCAATCAAGGATTAAATCTCCATGACCCTGGCACGTACACCAATTAGAATCTAGATACTTTGTTCCAGTAGGAAACAACAATTCTGTTGATCAATAGGAAGCATTGCTTGATTACTGCTTCCTTGAATAGAATTTGAACAGACAATAAGTGCACGCATTAACGTGTTTACTGTAGCCAGTTCTAATGTTTTAATTTTGCTATTGCCTTATGCAGCTTTTTGGGTTCAAAAATGCATCTGTTCAGAGATTGCTTCGTGAGCTTATAATAGATTCAACTGGAGCAGTTGTACTAAACTTGCCTTGTCCAGTCACTTCTGATGCTGCTTCACCATCAACAAATAAAGATGCAGCTGATGTTTCTGATGCTGAAGATCTGCCTGGTTGCTTGGACAAGACAGGTGGAACTGCTAAAAGAAGTATGAAGCCAAGCCAGATGGAAGGTGCCTCTAAGAGGGTCCACTACCAGGACAGTTTTGCTTCTGTTGATAACTGTAGTGAATCTGCTCAGGCAAATGCAAATGAAGTAAGCTGAGCTCTTCTTTCATAAATCCCCCTTCCCCTTGAAGTGTGATTGGTGTTTGATTACTTATGTATCAGACAATATTTTTGTCAGTCAACTATCACAACTTCCTTCGGCCTGTTGGTAATTGTCATCTAATGTATTCGTGCTCTAACAGACTTCATTTCATATCAGAACTTCCTATGGGTGATTTGATAACAATGAACGAAATTGCCATCTGTGTATTTGAATCTTTTCTGCTCTAACAAACTTTATTTCATGTGTATGTGTTGAATAAATCATCGAGTTAGACAACTATTAGGTACTTCTTTATAGCTTCGGTAATCAATATCATGCTGTAAGAATCCATAGTTTTTTTTTTGTATAAACCACCAATTGTATAGTGTTACTTTGCTTTATTTCCTTCATGAGTTACGTAGCTTTTTTTAATTGAATGCACATCTGGCATTTTTCTTTCATTAATGAATACGTACAATTTTTTGGATGATAGCTGTTATACCCTTTATTGAGTTACATGCACCAACTCACCCGAAAGCTTAAGCTTTTGAGGAAAGGTGGGCAATATACTTCAACATCCTTAGGTGAGAACTTGCACCTTAGAAATTCCTAAACCGTGAGAACGCACACCTCCTTATTGCTTGAATATTTCTGTTTGCTAATGCCATGGTTGTGCACAAAATGTCCTTTTATCACTGTTTAACAAATGAATCCGCACCACAGTCAGGATGTTAAAGAACATTGATTATCATGCAAGTTTTTAAAACTCAGTCATGTTTTATTTGCTGGTCAACCACCCTCACCTGTGCGACTTTTGAATTTTAGTTCTACACTGCTACTTCTGAGTTGAAAGACCATTATTCGATAATAATTATTGTTTTGCAATGTTCCAGGGAGGTCCTGCAAGTAAAGCACGGCTGCAAGATGTCTCTGAGTCAAGATGCCTGCTTCCATTGCTGGAAGAAATCCCTGACAATTCAAAACACACTTTGGTTGATGATAATTTGGGAGAGCCTCCCCCAAGTTCATCTCAACAAGTTGGTTTCTCTTCTGGTTATTCTTATTTAAGCTCCGAAAACTCTGATCTAGAATCAGCTGAGAAGGAAGTAGCAAAGTCTATGATGTCTATTTTGCTTCCCCAAGCTATTCCCCTTCTCAAGAAAAGTAATAAAAAGAAGAACAAGCAAAAAAAGAACAACAAATTTAGTGCTTCGGTGAGAACAGCCTCAGCTCACAACCCCTCTGATCATGGTTGCCAAGGTAACTATTTTTAGTTCTTATCGAATTATATTTTTCATGAAAAATTTGACTATCATCATAATAAAATGGTGTCCCTGGAAAGGGAAACTTTCTATAGCCAATCAAGCAGCCTACAGAAAGCAGATTTTGCAGTTTTACGACATTTGACAGATGATTTTATTCCTCTGTGTAAGAGAGTTATGATCCTGAACAATTTCTTCTCTTGAACAGGTGTAACTGTCCCTACAACTATTGTTGGAGGTACAAATAGAAATAGTTCTGAAACGTATGTCTATGGGGGATCTCTTTGTGACATGGTTAAACATGGCTCTGCTCATGATGACTTCACAAATGACGAGTCAGTGTTTAAATTAGATGAGATGAAAGATGTTGTTGCAGATAGTTTTGAGGATGATGCACAGATTTGGGGTGCTAATACATCCAAACCCACGGGTGTTCACGATCATGAGTCTGATGATGCATGCTCTAGGGAACCTAATGAGAACTCAAAGGTGCTAGATGGCAAAATTGCAGGTTATGCTGAACATTTTGAGTGTCAGGTTGGTGTACACAATAGCACAATAACACCTGATGTGGTATACGATCATGAAAAAGGCCAGTATATTTTGTCTGATTCACTCCTTGCTTGTCTAGAGGAAGAGTTCGGTGGGGAAGATAGTTCCTACCCGGCAAACTACAATCAGTGTAACAGCGATGTTGAACAAATGCAAGTTGAGCAGCAATTTAAGGACCCTACAAATTGTATGAAAGATGGCTCATCAGTTTCCATGGATTTGCCATACAACAAGAACATTGACAATGGATTGGTTGATGTCTGTGCACAAGCTTCTGCTAGGCATGGTCCAGCAGTTTCTAGTATTGGAGAGTGTTTACCAAATGTCTTGCAGGCTCCAGTTCATTCTGATGAACATAATGATACTGGAAAGTGGAGTAAGTTTCCTGTGTGTTCAACTTTGATTGGGCCAACTCCAAGCAAGGCAAAATCATCTTTGTCGCTCATGAGGGATGAACAACATCATACTGAAGTCCCAGCTGTTAATCAGAAGGAAAATAGGTTCTATGATGTAAATGATAAATGTAGAAAATTTGATGATCCTCTTGCAAAGAGTATGAGTAGTTGCAATTCTGATGATGCTGAATTTGTTGACAAATATGTTGCTTTTGAGTCATCAGGCAAAGGCAAGTATTCTAATGATGGGTCAAAAAGAGTAAACACCATTACAGCGTGGCCTGTTGGTGATAGAACTAAAGCAGGTAAAGGAAACCCACTTGGCAAAGTGCAAGAATGTCAAGCTCAATGTAGAAATGGCAATGAGACCACCATGATGTATGTCGGTTGTGAAAGCAATGTTTGTGAACACATACCTCCTAAGGGTGAACACAATATTTTTCACCACCAACCTCATCATACCCTTTCTAGCAGTAACAATACTAGTGGTCTAGTATCTAAATACACAGAAACACCAGCAAGAGGGTCAGATCATCACCTAGAGTTCGTTGGATGCTACCTGCACCCAATGCCTGTCTTGTCTATCATGCTAAACACCAAAAAGCATAGCAGCTTATACATTTGTGTACTCTGTGGCTTTCTGGAGGGCTGCCAAAGATTCCTTTATGTTTATACTATCACTCCTAAAGACCAGCAAGATGCACCACCTTGTTTTGTTGGTTACACTCCCCTTCTACTGCCCTCCTTGGAGCAGTCTTCTACAGGAAAGGTAAGAGCTTTATATGAGTGCTTTTTTTTTTTCCGGTGATGGAACATTGTATTACTTTTTATTTGATGCTTCATGTTCTTTCAGTTTCTGTTTGGAAGATCTGGTGTGCAGTTTACACCTGATGGCCAGTTTCTGGTCCTCCTGAGCAGTATCAGAATACCTTTTTGCAGGTTGTAATCTTAATCACTTAGTGGCATTGAGGAAAATGTTGGATGTATCCCTGACTATATGCTTATTGACAGGATGCAAAGCATCGATTGTTCGTGCTCTGTGTGCAAATTGGACGGATTCGAGGATAATTCTTTGAAAATTGTATCTGTTAACTTTGGTTATGTTTCACTCGTGACCAAATTGATTCCTTGTGGGACAGTGTCGTGCATTTTGATTTGTGAACCAAATTACATTGTAGCTGCCGAAGACAGCAGAAACTTGCATATCTGGAAGATGGTCACGGGGTGGAGGTACATATTTGCTGAGCATTATATGCCCTCCTTCCATCTCGAATTTCGCTGCATGGTACAATAGTTTTCCAGTAATAGTCTACTTTTCAGTTTAAAATGTTGAAATGGGTGGTCATTCTCTGTTGGAATTGTAACTATCTATTTAGATCGCCTACGTCTTAATCTATTCAAAGGATAGTCTGTCTGATAACAATGGAACTCTTTCGTGATTTTCTTTTCGAAACTAATTCCACTCCAAATTTACAAATGGAACTTTTATACTTCCATAATGTTGTGCAATAATAAAACTAGAATGCCAATTGAAGAGAGAAGTCTGTGCGAACTTTTCTGCTCCGAAGGCCTATTTGTTTGTCTTGTGGATGCACTAGTCTTGCTAATGAACACATTTTTTAAGGTATATTCTTTCACAAATTTCAAGAATTTCTGTATGTTATTTTCACAATGTTGCCGTGATGCTTTAATCATGCATTTTGTCTATGGTTGTACTTCCTTTTGCCAGGCATCCCCGTTATGATTTAGAATACATTTATTCTAGGAATTCCTTTCAGACATGAGTTAGATGTTCATACCAACTCTATGACTGGATGTCATTTATTCTCATTTTCCTTCTGTTTACAGTAGGATATATGAGGAGTATGTGATTCCTAGTTTGGGTAACGAGGGTCCTTCTATACTGGAGCTTAGAAGAATGTCAAAAAGCAACTCTCTCATTGTTGGTCATGATGGCGCAGGCAGCTTTTCTTTGTGGTAAGTTCTACTATCTTAGTTTTGTCACATTGGGTAATGTGCAGTGTCCAAGGACTGCACAACGGCTCTGTAGTGTTGCAGTAACTGTTGACTTGGTTGCTGTTCACATGTGGTAGGTTCCAAAATCTGAAGACTAATAGTATATTGGAGAGTGATAATATATGCTTCAGCACTGGTAGGAACCAGCAACATGCTATAAAATAGAATCGGACATACTTGTTATGAACATGGGCCCAGCAGCAGTGCGAGGACTGTTTATGATTACTGTAGCATGAATTGAGTTAGTTGTAAGGTTAACTCTTAAATTGGTTTGCCTTGGTTAGCTGCATGCATATCTCATGCTTTGTTAGTCAATCATGTTAGTTGCATATTTGTAGGATTCCTTGTTTAGACATAAGCTTCTTAGTGGTCAAGTTATCCATGATATGCATATAAAGATGGGATGTATCTATTATGGATTAAGGAATGAGAATCAGATAAATCTCTAGTTGCTCCCCCTCAACCAGTCTCAGAGCCTTGATGGTGGCAAGGACTGGTTGATCAAGGTTGAGTGCCCTAACCTCGGTCCTCGGACCTGTACCCAACCTGTGATATATCAGAGTGAAAGTGAGACAGAGGTGGAACACAGTGATACGGTTATAGTTATGCTCTGAAATACTCTCGGGCTTTCAGCAGATGCTCATCTCAATGTGAAATTAATATTCAGGTTTCTGGAAAGACCAACGCACTACCAATTCGTATTGCATAATGAAGGGTTCGCCTGCCTGCCTGCTCTTAGTCTTCCTTTGTGTTAATAAGTTGAAAATATAATATGAAAAGATGGCAATGCTGCTCAACTTCACTATGGTGAATGATGTTCACAACTTCATAGCATAACAATGTAACCCAGTGTGCATGCTAACAAGTTGCAAATTACAATTGATCTATACTATATGAGTTTCGGTTTGCTTTTGAGCATGGTTCTTTCTTATGATCTGCTACTTTCATATACTCTTTTAACAGACATGATTTAATGAAATGAAATAATTTTCTTAGGGACATCTCCAAGCGAACACTAGTGGCAACTTTTACAGCTCCAGGGAACATTGTCTTCCAGATTCTGCCAGTAGGCTTCTGTAGTTTGCAGGAGGATATCATTCGTGCTCCAGTTGATGACCTGGAGAATAGGCTACGAGAGATCACAGTCCGTGACATGTCCAGAGAAAAGGACAGAGAGTCCTTTCTGATGCCACCAAGAGAAGATATAGCAGTTTGGGTTCTGGTTTCTTCTGCTTCAGTAGCTGAGTATCAACATGATCTTCGAGCAAAGGAACACAATGCACAATGGAGGCTAGCGCTGCTAGCGAAGAAAAGAATTTTTATGGGAAATATTTTGGATCCAAGGTATTCTCACTTCTCCATCTACTGTTACACCATAATTTTATTTTATTTTATTGTGGTGGTGGTGGAGGGGTGGGGGGGGGGCAGGGGATGGAGCTGATTACTATGTTTGTATTTGCAAGCTATCAGCAAATACAATCCAGCCACACTGAACGGGATTTCACAAGATGAGTTTGGGTTTCAGTAGGTCTTCTGAGCCCACCAGCTACTCCTCTTCAACAACTTGCATTAGGAGGTCGCCTTGTTCAAGCAGAGCATGTCCCGACCATCTGACCAGGCACTAGTCCATGATGGACAGCCTGATTCTTCACAATCATTATGTACTGGCCTGTGACTCCATTGTCCCTGCTGGCGATCCTCGATTGATCACGGTTCCATCTTCAAGGAAACTGAAAATGGAACTTGTCGTGCTGGGGTTATCATCAACGTAGTAATATAGCATTCGATTCTTGTAACGGAGTTACATCTATAGTTTTATTTGAGGAAAGTAGTGGATGAAGTTATTGACTAGTTGCTAATTTAAAGCCCCTCATCAAGAAAGAGAAAAGGTTGAAAAACAAGAGTAGCCCAATGTTGTTGAACCATTACCCTATTAAATCTTATATCTCAGGGATCATTCCACCACGACAATACTCTTTCTAGAACTTTATGTTCAACGGCATATCATGAATGATCTTCAGTTTCTCAGTTGATATACATCTATCTTTTCAGAGCTACTGCTGTCGATGCCTCTGGTAACTATGGATTTGCTGGAACATATGAAGGTCTGTTGTATACTTGGGAATTGTCTTCTGGGAGAAAACTTGCTAGTACACAATGTATCAACGGTAAGTGACACGGCACCAATTCTTTGTAGTTTTTGTTATCGAGAGTAAGCTAATTCTTACACATTTTTCTTTGCGGATGCTACTTCAGTGTAAAGCCCACACAATGCTAAGCTGGATTTGTTCTTGTTACAATCTGTTTTACGAGTGATTTACCTGTTTCATATTACAAGTGTGTCTGTTGGGTAAATAAAGCCGTCATGTTTGTAGTCAATTGTAAGAATAGTTGACTAATCTCCAAGTTGTGCGATCAGGTGGACGAGTATCCTGTATTGCCTTTGATGCCAAATCAGGCGTAGTGGCTGTGGCTGACGATGGATGCCAGTTATTACTTTACACTCAGAAGAATCAGAAGGAGGTGCTAAGCAGTGACGCCGAGGGGCGAGGGAAGATGGGCACATGTTGGGAATAAAGTAAACGTTGTGGTAAAATAACAGGAATTTTGCAATTTTGAAAGTGTATATAAGGTTTTGGTTGTTTCTGTACTTACTTTGATCTCGGCCCTGTGCACTAGAGCTAGCATGGTCATCTGTTGTCTGTAGCTAGCTGATCAAATCTCCAGAAGTCAAGTTAGCCCCACCTGGTGAGTGATGGTACATACAGGTACAAGCTTATGAAGGCGGTCAATTTTCAAGATCACCCACCTGTCATGGAAGAAATATAGTGCAAGAGTGCAACTCTAGATCCAAACCCAAATGGAATAGTTTTCTTTTAATGCAGAGATGAACAGTTTTATGTGTGATAATGGAGAGGACTCAACTGGTACTCTCTTATGTCATGGGGTCGAGACCAAAAAAAAAAGATATGGCAAGGCCTTGGGGATGACTTTGTAGCACCAGTGGTCAGTTACGTGTAGTATAGAGCAGTATATTTTTGCCTGAGGTGTTGAGCACTTGACATGGCTTGTTCGGAATGCAGCTTCAGTGAACTGAGCAGTATCCATCGTCCCCTAATCCTCCGTTACCTCTGCAAATCAAGCCCTAAAACGTGGCAAATCAGAGGGGGGAAACGTGATTTCATTACCTAGGTAGATGGAAACCAAGAATTCATGGGGCACCTTCTCTTCTTCCTCCTCTTTCCGTTCTCTTTTCTTTCTTCTTCTTTCTTCTCCTTGCAGCAACAGAGAGGCGCAGCAGGGAGCAGGAACAGGGGCGCACACAGGGGAAGGGGCGGCAAGGAGGGGATCGATTGGGAGAGGGAGAGTCGGCCAGGGAAAGGATCGACAGGAAGTGGGGTAGGGTTAGGATCGACCAGTTTTTTTTTTATCTCAATCGTCCAAAAACATAATTTGATGATCCGAACTCTAAACTTAGCGTATGAGTAGTCAAACGTCAACGTCTCAATGAGCTCTACGCATCTACTCCATCCGAGCTACTGTTTAAAAAAGGTCACATTTTCTCCTCTTTAATCTGCCCGATCAACCTTTTATTTCGTAAATTTTTTTTCGGGTTGTCAGATTTGTTTCTACTGAATAAACAAGAGCTTAGGGCTGTTATTGCTTCAGTGCGTGAATGTAGTTCCTCTTTTATTCCAATTGAGTTTGCCAAACCATGGGAATTCAAGCTGTACTACAAAACGAAAGAATTCAAGCTGAGGCTTGAGGGGGTATCTCAGACAGCATGCAACTAGATCACCTTGAGGTAGACGGGAAACACGGTCGTAGATAATCGCCGACTGCTAAACAACTACTCAGATTTGCAACGGTCTACGTCAACATTGCTAATTTCTGACCACTGCGGATGCATCCATGAACAACTGGTTAAGTAAACTGTTAGCAAAGGCTCATGGATTTACAATAGCAACTCTGCAATAGACACCATAGGGCAGTTAAAATTGAATGCAAAATGGTGTGCAAGGTTATCTAATACAGGTTTGTTCAACTTGGTAATATTTGTGCAGCAAATCCACCATGAGTTCATGTACACCATCATCATTGCTTGGTTGGACATCTAGCATGAGGAACCATTCAGAGTAATTTAATGAAATCGGTGTGCATCATAGGCTTGAGCTGAAGCAGCAGCACTCTCTTTCAGCAAACAAGACTCGACTTCCTTGTATGCACAATTGGTCATTGTCCTTGGTTGCAGATGGCCATGAGCGCTGGACTGTGCAATGTCCATCGATCATCTACCTTCCCACTGTCCATGGATTTGTTCCTTGCCACACCGTCTCTCTCTCTCCTCCCAGCAGGAACAAATGTGTATATATGGGAGTTGCTGTCAGAGCACGTAGTGCTGAAAGTTGTCAGGCAAACTGTGTCACAGCAAATGGTCAGGGCAAAACCATAACTCAACAAAGGCACCCTTGTACCACAGGGCTCAAGTTAAGCTTGGTCAACTGCATGCTGTGAGCAAAACAAGAGCATGACAGGCAACAACAAGGGGATGAATGCTTTGACAGGCAGAAAGCAGACACACATTGCGTTATGTTGCGTTAGTGCCAATCAAGTTAATGCTGTTATTGCGACGTAGAGGTACTCATAACCCCTGATTGCTCGAGAGAATAGACCCAGGATGTCCAGTCCCTACCTGGCGCGCCAGCTATCGGAGGGTGAACTCCTAAAGCAGGGATCCGGAGGGACCCCTTTTGAGATTCGGCCGGGGGATGATTCTGAATCTGTTTTGCGGGTGAAATAAATTGGCGTAAATGCGATGACAGGTGGGATGGAATGGAAGGATGCATAATGCAGTAAATGCACTGGAGATTTTTTGACAGGTTCGGGCCGCACTGAGCGTAATACCCTACTCCTGTGTGTATGCTATAAATGCACTAAGAATGTCTCTCAGGGATGTTGCTGGTTACAAGAATGTTTGTCTATCCTAGAATTTGGGCTCCTTGTTCTTCGGTGATCTCAGCTTCTGTGCTCCAACTTGTCCAGATCTCGATTCGGCTCTTTCTTCCGTGTCCACCGGCTCCTCCTTAAATACCCGCCGGCGGTAGCGTGCCCAGAAAGGGAGGGCACGAGTTCCAAGGCGCCATAAATGGAAAGCAACCATCATGGGCTGCTGCGCGAAGTGACGAGGAGGGTTGAAAACGCGCCCCCGTTCGGTCTGTTCGTCATGATGCCGTTCTGCAACAGGCGCCGGGAAGAGGGCCCACCGGGTAGCCACTGAACGACCCGATGTGCTCGCTCGGTCTTGTACGCCTGACACAGCAGGGTGGCAGGCGGGGCGCCTTGGGCTTTGCGATGTTATCCCGAGACGCGCCGGATGACGCGGGATGAGACCCGTGCATTAAATGTCCCTACGCCCCTCTGTTAGGCCGTGGCAGGGGCTGACACCGAGCGTGGCAGGGGCAGTTGGAAGTGACAGGTCACGCGCCCTCTTAAATGCGGCATCGGGCCTTTCACTGACTGACACCTCACCGCTGGACCTCTGTGGGGGTCACCTGCGAAGGATTCCTTAGGCCGTCGGGGAACCGAGTGCTCGGGGGTTACTGCTCACAGCCCCGAGCACTCTCTCCCAGATATGCCCTTTCTTGATCCTTGGGGAACCGAGTGCTCGAGGGCCACTGTTCACGGCTCCGAGCACTCTCCCGGAACTAACTTTCTTGGGTCCTCCGGGTACTCGGGTGCTCGAGGGCCACTGTTCGCAGCCCCGAGCACACCCTTCCCGGTACTCGGCTTTCCTAGTCGTCGGGGGACTTAAGTACTCGGGGGCCACTGTTCACGGCCCCCGAGCACTTTCTTCCCGGCGCTTGGTCGTCTCGGGTCATCGGGGAACTCGGGTACTCGAGGACAACTGTTTATGGCCCCAAGCACCCTCTTTCAGAACTTAATCTTCTTGTACCTCGCGGAGATAATCCCCGCGGGAGGACTTCACGTGGCAAACTGCTGATCTGACCTCAGGACTCGAGGACCCCTGGTTCCTGTGTCACCGACAAGAGGGGAAAACTACTTCTATCAGATCTTTTTCTTGACCAACTGTTACTTTAACCTTCGTGCGAAAACTTCATGATACTTGTTAAACGTAATTGTTATTCTTTTTAGCTAGATAAGCTGTCGTCTCCAAAATATCCGGGAGCGAACTTTTTTCCGGGTCTGAAGTCTCCATGTACTCGAGAGAATAATGACAACAACAAACAATTCTTGTACATGACAATTCGTCCACACCCGACGACTCTGCTCAGCTTCTTCTCTCTCCTTCCTGTATGGTTCATTGAAAATCAAATAAAGAATAGCACTATTCAAAATCTATAAAGAATAGCACTGTAAACTCCATACCTTTTTTTCTGTAAAATGTTGGCAACTCATAACTAAAATAACATGTCCAACTCCTCATGCCTCTAACACAGTGCGCCTACCGTCCTAGTAGAGTTACGACGTGGTACCGTCTTAGTAGAGTTACAACGTGGGTGGAGCACATAGAAGATATAACTTACGATGCAACAGAATCAGATGCTCACTGCCATATTAATAAATAATATATACGCCTTGAAACCTTGAAATTTCATATAACTCGTACATGCTCCTCATGTGCGACTACATCGTGCAGTCGTGGCATATTTATCACCACAAACAAATGAAAGCAAAACATGGCCGCAAGATAATGAAAATAAAATTGGAGGCGTGGGCTCTGATTATTATTGAGTAAGAATCAATCTTTACATTTATAGATTAAAGTAACGGATCATACGACATAAGTTCCAAAAAAATGCATGCTAACCTTTGATAAGCTAATTGTTTTCAGATAACTCTCCCATCCAGCATGGTGTGTATGGAAATGACTTTACTACGGTCTGCTCATTTAAGATGCCCAACTCTTGAACCTTTGAGCTATTCAAATGGTAAGATACTACTGTGACTGATACCAGAAAGAAGGCAATCTCTTTGTAAGGATGAAATCCGAGGAAAACTGTTTCGTGATTGTATGTTCCCACCTTATTATCTTTGGTTTCAGGAAGGATGATACCATTGTCAAAGTCCCATTCGAATTCATCTTCTGCCCATGCTTCGTTCACATCCTCTTTGTAGTTAACTATCCATGGTCTGCTGTATTCATCATTGTCAAAAGGAAAATTTTCCACCACCGCTTGAAGGCTGATGTTACTCTTCAAAACCCACTCCATCTGACCGCATGATTCATTAAGCAACCAAACTCGACACTGGGGCCACCTATTCTCATCCCAAAGTAACGCAGAGTACACCCCTTTCTCCGATTTTCCCAAGTAAACAACACCATCGTCAGCCATTTGGCTCGATGCTGGCGATTTAATCATTTCATACTTGTCATTCCACAAGGTTATTCTGCAAAGATTAGATCAGTGAAAAGCATGTTAGTAATCATACAGGGAGTAGTTTTTTTTTTTTTTGGGAACGGCTCCTCTGCTATGAAGGTGCTACTGTATAGCTAGCATTAGTTCTTATGATCTGTCGTCCAAAATCATCGAATGACTGTCTCTCCTAAATGACCTCATTAAAGATTTTTGTTTACTTTAACAATTAGTGCTTTACTACTACAAGCTGCTCATAGAATCACACGAAAAATAGCATCTGATAAATGTTACAGACCTTGTCATTGGTGTTCTTTTTCTTTGTTTTGTCTTAGCTAGCACTAGAAATAAGGCAAAAGATGAACAGGTGTTTGTTTTTGACAAAAAAAGTTTCGGAACACATGATTTTTATTCAGACAGAGAACGCTAATTTAGTTTATCCTCGACACTGGTAGCCCTTTTTCCAAACTAAAACCTAACACAATGATGCGTTTTTTATAAAAGAATAATTCTGCGTGTTTTGACCTTCACAGCAGAGGAATTGCGGGGCGGGCCAATGTGGTCGACCTGAACTTTTTCATTGCAAAAAATGATGTGGTTTTTACATCAAAGAATTTGAGAGATTTGGAAGTAAATTTTGTTAAGGGAGAAATCAAAATCGAAATAAAAAAAATCATATGTTTAAGGAGTGAACGGATACCTCATAACAAAATCATTTTGGCAATGCACATAAAGTGCTCCCCGCAAATAGACGGCGTGGCGGTACCGTGCTCGCCAATCAGACCGCATGTCGGCAATGGTCCCGGCAGCCGCCCCTTCCCGGACAAACGACCTCTCCTCCCACCTCCATTTCCTCGACGAGAAGACGTGCGTTGTGTATGGCGATGACGGCCACTCCGACTCCTCCTTGAATTTGATGTTGCCTTCTGTTGCGGGAACTCTGAGGATACAAACTACCTCGTAGTGCGGCGACACGATGGGATCATATGCAAGGAAATAGTCCTGACAGAAGCCCTCCATCCCGATGCATGGTTCTGGGTAGGGAGGCAAGGGCACCCATTGTCGTGTGGCAGGGTTAACCACCCCCTTCCAAAGCAATAGCAGACCATTGCAGTGATCCGCGACCCACTGCAGATCGCCCTCGTCCTCGTCCAGGAAGTCGAGGCGGCCGCCGATTCGGCGCCCTGTCGAGGGGCGTCCGAAGAAATATCTTTGGGAATCGAGCAGGTCCGCGAGGCAGAAGAAGGCATCGAGGCGGAGAGGGAGGAGATCGGCGCGCAGCAAGCGTCGGCTGTCGATGATGGCGCACCAGTCCTTGCGGACGCAGCGTGACGCGGCAAGGCTGCACGGCGGGAGGCGGCGGAGGACGTTGGCGAGCAAGTCGTCAGGTAGCAGGTCCATCTTGATCGTTTTTATTAATCGGAGGAGAACGGGCGGCGTTGGTGCTCCCCAGCGACGGGCCCAAGGAGATTCAGAGGAGGTCGTGGAGGAGGCGGCGGATTTGGGGCTGAGCGAGGGATGGAACTGGACGGGCGGCAGAACTGGGTGCGAGGGCGGCGGAGCGGGATTTGGGGGCGGCGGGTGCGCTGAGGGAAGGGATAGGTTTTGGTGCCAGGCCAGGTTGAAGCTTAAAAAGAAAACGATACAGTACGTCCAGGATTTGACTACAGGGGCAACAACCAACCCACGTATGTATGTTTTGTTGCCCAACCAACAGGGCTGTAATCTTCTCGGTTTCCTGTTCTATCACGTGTTTTGCTCGACGCATCAACGCTTTCTTCCCAAAATCCCTCTCCATCTTGATCTTTTTTTTTTTAGTTTAGTGATGAGTCATTGTCACTAAATAATTATTAGTAATATATCATAATTCTGATCTATCACTTATGATCTTTAACATAGAAAATTAAAAAGATAAAATATCTAGTTTTTATCATAACTATGTGATAGATGAGATGGCGAAGGAGTGTCGCGCGCGAGAGAAGGATGTGAGTTTGATTCCCACGGAACGCAGGTTGTGAAAAATAGTAAGTGACTCGTGACGAGTGATGATTGACCTACGTTAGAATGACTCGGGTGAAAAAAATATTTTTTATTTTTTATTTTATCAAAAAAACAGAAAAAACGTTCAACAGTCATTAGTGATGGGTCATGTTATAACCTATTACTGATGATAAGTTATAAGTATGATTCGTCACTAACGATCTCATTAATGATGGATTGTAATTCGTCACCAATGACCTCTCATCAGTGACACGTTCAGAGTAATATGTGCGAGATCTATCACTAATAACGCTTATCACCTGTTACTGAAGACATTTTTTTTAGTGGTATTTGATTGCATACAGTTTAATTGACTTATGTGTGCATTAATAGTGTTCTGTTCTCATCTTTTACAGAAAGAATAAGGCAGTGGACAGACCAGAGACGAATACTATCCTTAAAGATCATCTGAAAAACTTGGTACCCTTTACAGAAGAATGGCTTGCTGTCGTAGAGGCTTCTGGGCAGGTCAGTTTACTTGACATCAGTGACTTTTCAGACTTCCCATTTAGATGAGTAAGTAGCCGGGATGGTCTTCTGACATTTGTGTGAAACAAGAGAATAGCTGAAACATAATTTCCATATAACTGTAGTCTACAACGTTTTTTTTCGTAAAAAATGTTATCTTCAATACAATTCTTTAGTACAGGCAGGGCAAATCAACTTTCCAGTTCTGTAGTCTTTTCTATGTATATTTAGTGTATGTTAATAGAAATAGTAACTTGTATTTAATGGTAATTTTATAGGGACAATATATAGAGTACAAGAGAGAAATCCTAGACTAAAAGATTACAATAATACCCTTGACTATTACACCCTTAATATTCCTCCTCAAATACAAGGCGTATGCAATAGCATTACATTTGAAAGAGGTGACACTAAGTAATATACTTCGACGAATACATCCAAAAATTCTATCTCTTCAAAGGTGTCGTACAGTGGAGACTTGTAATCCTGTCAAATCAAGTCGAAGAAGAAGAGTTGTGATGATGACAACAAAATAATGCCCTTTGGTCAAGAATCGCAACAAAGCGATAATGAGTAGTAAGATATCATATGTAAGTTGTCACTAAAACTACAGAAAAACCAAGATGATACAAGAATGCCCTAGATTATGATAACGAGTAGCAAGACAACAAAAGAAGTTGTCATTAACGCTATGGAAAGATCTAGATGGCTAAGTCGCATCAATAACGACGGGAAATAAATCGACTAATTGATAAAGGAATATGTGGACTCGCACGGTATAGATGAACTCAAAGAGAGACTGAAACTTGGATAGATGCAGCGGAATTGCAAAAACGCTAATACAAGGTTAAGACACTAGCATAGCACCAAGTGACTAGGACCAAACCAAAGCATCATAATAGAGCACTACCCATCATCCACATACGACAAAAGAGCATATACGACGGGATGATGCATATGTAAATGGCTAGCACGGACAACAGCTGAAAACGAGACGCGGAAGAGGACACATGTAGAGCACCACCGCACCAGTAAGCCCAAGCCCAAGCACCAGAAGCCCATCCAGAGCCAGCAGCATAGCAGGACAACAAAAGACCAAAGAAGCAGCACAAGCCATCAACAAGACATGTGCAGGCCCAAAAGTCCACTTAACAACTCGGCTTGTAGTGACAACTGTGGTGACGACCCAACGGAAGTCGGACATCAGGATGCGCACAGGGAGGCAAGCTGCCTCGGCAACCCATGGATGGCAGGTGAGGGAATGGCCCATGTGCTGCAGACGGCTGGGCATTAGCAGACCTGTGGAGCAGCCTGGGAGCCCAAAGGGCAGCAGCACGTGGCCACATGAGATTTTGACCTAGGCGGATCCCGCTGCAGCTAAGGCCATCTCCAACATATACTCTAAAAATTCACCCCCTATAACACTGTTACAGTATCCTTTTTTTTATCTCCAGAATCCCCTATTTTTTCATTTCTAGCAGCTATCCTATTTTCTACCTTCTATTACTTTTCATCTCTCCTTGGGCTCACAGCCATACTCTATAAACAGTAATAGAGGCAGAGAAGCGGATTCATCCTAGAGACGGGCGGATCCGGCTAGGAGATGGGCGGATTCAGCCAGGGTGAGCTCGGCCGAGCATGACGGGGAAGACAGATCCGGCCGTTGGGGAAGGCGGCGACGTCCCCACCAGATCCGACAGGGGGAGAGAGCCGGCCTAGGGGAGCCAGTAGTGGTAGATCGAGCGGAAGCTGAGCCGACTCGATGAATCAGCGGGCTGGCGGCGACGGAATTGAGCAGATCTGATCCGATTCGTTGTCGGTGTTGTCTACCTTAAAATGTTATTAGTGATGCTTAGCAAGTGCTTAGGTCCTCGGTAGAAGTCGAGCGGTGAAATGTTTCATCGTTAGTGAGCATATGCTTTAATTATTTGCATAATGATCACAATGATAGGTTGTTGGTGTTGGTTGGATGAGTGATGAGGATGAGACGAGATGTGAACGGTGTTAGGGGTGTTTCTCCTGCCTGGATGTGGCATTTCCCTGGGTAGGTCGGGAGAAGAACCCGGACACCGTAGATCGCTTGCATCGTTTAAGCACCGATCGTTGTTGCAGTTGGCTTTAGCACTTTTCGTGCTTACTACATGTCGCATATGGGAATGATAAGCCGATTACCTTTGTAGCTGTGGATTTTTTTGCGTGCGGGACGATGGTGTCGGGCATGAGGCCGGTTGGGGTATCCAGTTTGCTCCGGGAGTAGTTCTGGATGACCCCCACACCTATCGGCGCATGTTCAAATGGTCGGGGCTTATTGGAAAAGATTGACATGAGTACCCCCTTGTATGGACCTGTGTGGTCATGCAAGCCGTATGGTCCTCAAATCTTGTAAGTAAAGGAGTACCCCCTGTAGGGTGTAAAAATATTTTGAAATTCTGTACTCTTGGTCATGAGCATGCTTTTGTCCATTTGCAGCAGTCGTAGAGTTACAAATGTGGATTGGTAGGGTTGAGATGTTTAGATGATTCGTTATAGATGTTACTACTATGGTTCCGTTTACGTTATGTTCAGTTGATGTTTATGGGCTAGTTTGTTACTTTGGTCTAGTATAGATGCTCACATATGTTTACGTCCAATTTCGCTTTCGCATGTAAATTTACTTAACCATGCGTCTATTTTCTTGCTAACATCCAAATGCATAATCTTTGGAGTCGGGCTATTTATAAGTGCCCATTTATAGATTAAGTCTTGCGAGTACATTTATACTCATGCTGCTATTTCAGGTGCTACCGGCGAGGAGGAGTTAGTTTTTGGCTACTTCACGCCTGTCGAGGGTGGTGGCGGGCATGAGTAGTATATCCTACTCTGTTGGCGTGCCTTTGTGATGGAGCCTAATGGCATATGACTCCATCCTCCTTTTGTTGTATAGTTTTAGTCTTCCGCTACTTAGTTTCTTTTGTTGGTTAGGAGTTAAGCTGGTCTTAGTCTCCTCCTAGCTTTGTTTTACTGTAAATTGTAATAACTTGTAGCATGCTTACGAACTTGTAATATAATATTAATTATTTGCTCTTTCTTAAGCTTTGTTATGATGTATATGTTGGAAATGCATGTGTTTCGATCTTATGCACAAAACACGTGCTAGGACTACTGGGATGATATTCTGATTAATCATCGAGGTTGTGATTATTAATAATGATCCTCCTGGCGTAGGATCAAATATGTGCAAAATACTCAATTAGAGGAGGGTGAATGATTGCGGAAACTAAATTCAAAGATTAACTCACCCAAATCAAAACTCGATTTAAACTCAGTATTCCACTCAAAACAGATTCTACACGCTCTAGTAAAAATAATGTAAAAAAAGATCTGCTAGTCAGATTATTGTCAATTTTGGTTAGAAGAAACTAGATTCAAATACGAAACTAACACCACAAGAATAGAGTAAATCGGATTTGTGGATCAAGAATTATGCCTGGTCGAAGCAGACTATGTCAACCAGAATTGAGTAGATCTAAACCTAGTCGAGTTGACAAAAAGCTACTCGAGATCAAACCAAATCAACTCGAAATTTTCTCAGATCAAACACTAGATATTCAAGCAAGGTTTTGGATGGATTAAATCAAGATGAAACTTGATAAAAGCACAAGATTAATTAAAAACCAAAACTAAACATGCATAATATAGAATAAAAAGAAAATTACGAATCAGCAACTCATCAACTTACACAACTTGATATTCATTGCATAGATGAGTTAACAAGATGACTCTCTAACGCATACAACAAGGATTTTCACAAAATCCTAAAGCAACTCTCTCTCGAGTTTCTCTGTCTCTCTGCTGCGTTGTGCTGCCTTGTTCTGTGCTCTCTTTTTTCTACCAAATGCAACGAACATCTCTATTTATAGGGTAGCCACACGCACAAACGTGACCGAATCGAACTACAACTCCCTATCGTATTCAATCTGATCTCTATCCTCCTCTAATCACAAGAGGACAAACAACTTCCGCTAATTAAGCTAATTAGCCAACAACTCTTACATAATCATGCATGCACATCTCCCATGCATACATGTATATACGAAACCAACTCAGAATCCGTCTCCGACACTGTCGGTGACACAGGAACCGGGGGTTCCTGAGTCCCGAGGCCAGAACAGCAGAGTGCCACGTGGTGCCCTCCCTCGGGGGTTATCTCCCCGAGGTCCGAGAAGACCAAGTTTCGGGAGAGGGTGCTCGGGGCCATGAACAGTGGTCCCTGAGTACCCGAGTTCCCCGATGACCCGAGAAGACCAAGTACCGGGAAGAGGGTGCTCGATGCCATGCACAGTGGTCCCCTGAAAGTGCCTAGAGGGGGAGGGGGTGAATAGGCTTTTCTGAAAATTAAAACTAAAACAGCGGATTAAATCTGCCGGATACTCCGGTGAAGGTTAGATACTTCGGTCTGGTCTGGAGTATCCGGTCTAGTCCGGAGTCTCCGATCTATACAGGAAATCTAGAACAACTACGAATTAAAGAAAGTAGTTAGAATCTATAGTTGAAGCTAGGTCTACTAGATATCACAGAACTAAAATAACAATTAATACTAGATAGATGATCACTAGAGCAATTTGTATGAAGAATCACAAATTCACACGATTAAGCAAATTGCACAAATAAGAACGCGAGAGATTATTCCGGAGTTCGGCCACCTCACAAAGAAGTGCCTACGTCTCCGTTGAGGAGCTCACAAAGAGCCAGGTCTTTTCCAACCCTATCCTCTTCTAGTGACCACAAAGATCAAGCTAGAATTTCTTACTCAATTTGAAGATGATTACAAACTTCCTGTGGCACTCCACAAAGTTTGGGCGCTCTACGGGCGACGCCTTGCTGTCTAGATTTACGAAGCTTCAAGAGTAATGATCACAGCGAATGCTCAAGGAAGAACTCAATGCTCAAGTGGCTTAAACCCTCTCCAAACACAAACTCACTAAATTTTGCAAACTTTGTACTAGAGGTGGTTGGAGGGTCTTTGAATGCTCTTAAAGTGCTCAAAAAGTCTAGAGTTCACCAGCAATAGCAAGCCTTAAATACCATAGGGTGTGGGAGAATTTGTAGCCCTCTCTCAAAAACTAGCCGTTACTGTTCTGTCAGACCTGACCGGAGTATCCGGTGAACACCGGAGTATCCGGCTCCAAATCCAAAAACGGCATCAGAACGGTCACAGAACGTGTCAGAACTAGCCGTTACAATTCTGTTAAGTTACCGGAGCCTCCGGTGAACACCAGAGTCTCTGGTCCTGATAGAGCTTTCAAAAAGACTAAGTCCGGAGACTTGCCGGTCCCTTCGGCCTCTCCAGGTACCGGAATATCCGGTGAACATCGGAGACTCCGGTCTTTTTATCAAAAAGATTAAAAGTTAACCGAGACACCCCTGCCGGAGTCTCTCTCGGAGACTCCGGTTAAAACTTATCCTCTTACCGGAGTATCCGGTGAACACCAGAGACTCTAGTCTTTTTCAATTAAAATAAAGACTTAACCAATACTCTCTGGCGGAGTCTCCGAGGGAGACTCCGGCCTCAAAAACCATAAACTACCGGAGTATCCGGTGAACACCGGAGACTACGATCTTTTTCCAATAAAAATAAATCAGAACCGAGCCTCTCTGCCGGAGTCTACCTCGGAGACTCCGGACTAAACACTGAGTACCAGAGTATCCGGTGAACACCGGAGTATCCGGACTTAGCGAACTTTTGCAGAACTAACTCGGTGTCCGTGGGTGAGTGTGTCTCTCAACTTGTTGGTTCTAAAGGATATTTTGAGCATTGAGACACTAACCAAGCAATCAAATGCAACCCTCTTAATAGAGCGGCTATCCTAGACTCAATTTCAAAAATAAAAGAATTTAAATCCTATTGAGTACTCTTAGTTGCTTCTCCTTTTGTTTCGACGGGCGTCAAATGTCATATGTCTTCTCAACTAATACTTAAACATGTTCATAACTCAGATAAACATATTAGTTCCTTAATTGTTTTGTCATCCATAAGCCAAAACTCACTTAGAGGGCCTAGATGCACATTCATCCCCGAGCACCCAAGTTCCCCGATAACAAGAAAAGCCAAATTCTGGGAGAGAGTGCTCGGGGCTGCGAACAGTGGCCCCTGAGCACTCGGTTCCCCGAGGACCAAGAGAGGGCGTATCCGGGAGAGAGTGCTCGGGGCTGCGAATAATAGCCCCCGAGCACTCACAGTTCCCCAAGGGCTTGAGAAGTCCTTCGCCAGTGGTCCCTACAAGGGCTCAGCGGTGAGGTGTCAACTGGTGAGAGGCCCGATGTGGCATTTAAGAGAGCGCGTGGCCTGTCACTTCCAACCACTCCCCCCACGCTTACTGTCAATCCCTGCCACGGCCTGGCAGGGAGGCGTGGGGACATTTAATACACGGGTCCCATCACGCGTCATCCGGCGCGCCTCGGGATAACGTCGCCAAGCTCGAGGCACACCGCCTGCCGCCCTGCTGTGTCAGGCCTGCTCTGACCGGGCGGACACGTGGGGCTGCTCGGAGGCTACCCGGTGGGCCCTCCCTGCAGCACTCGCCGAAAAGTCAAATGATGACAAACAAGACCGGACGGGGGCGCATTTTCAACCCTCCCCGTCACCTCGCGCAGCAGCCCATGATGGTTGCTTTCCATTTATGGCGCCTTGGAACTCGCGCCATCCTTTCTGGGCACGCTATCGCCCCGGTAGGTATATAAGCGGGGCGAGTTCCTCGGAGAAGAGAGGCAACCAAGACCGAAATACGGAACACACCGGGCAAGTCTCGAAGGGCACTAGACACAGAAGACAGAGGCTTGGATCAACCGAAGAACAAGGAGCTCGAAGCTCTAGACTTAGACAAATATTCTTGTAATACAACAGATCCTCAGAAAGACATCCTCAGAGCATTTATAGCACACACACAGGAGTATGGTGTTACGCTCAGTGCGGCCCGAACCTGTCTAAAAATCCCCTGAGCATTTACTCCTTCCTGCATTCGATCATTCCACTCCACCTGCATCTCATTTACTCCCATTTATTTCACCTACGAAGCGGATTCAGAATCATCCCCTCGGCCGAATCTCAAAGGGGGTCCCTCCGGATCCCCACTTGAGGAGTTCACCCTCCGACAGACACTAACTCTTGTCTCAAGTTCAGCCACCACACGACTCCCTCGTGCCTGCTCCGACTCGAACACGAATTAGTCTTGACGTCCTCTCATGATCAGATCGCCTCCTGCGTCCATCGTGAAGCCTTGTCTCCATATGCATTGTTCTCTCAACTCGAACGTCCCGCATGACATTCTCGATCACCACGACCTCAGTTCCTCCTGAACCTAGTCGTCGAACCTCAGTTCCTCCCTGAACTTAGTTCATCGATCCGTCATCGACCACATTCGTCTTTAAGCAACACATGCACATGAATCAAACAAAAATCGAGTACGAGCACAAGTCATTCATGACTTGACTCAAGATTAGTTCACGCAACACCACGCAGACTCCAAACAAAACCAACATACTAACATAAGTATACCCAACTAATGATAGCGCATCAAACCAATTATGCTATCCAAGCATATCTTAGCAACTCATAAACATCAACCAGATGTCATTATGCTAAATCACGTTGCTCTGAAAATTTCATCAATTAAACCAATGTTTCATCACATGATCTCACACCTGGGGATTAGTTAGAAGATTATCTGGACGGTCCTTACAACGGTGAGGTCGAAGAGGCAGCGAGATAGGCTAGCGGCGAGAGCAGCTGGCTACGGCTCTCGGATCTCATCAGCGGCTACGCTCCGGTGGACGGGAAGCGATGGCAAGGGCACAGATGGACTCTAGAGGTGACGGCGAAGCTTTTGGGTGGGGTAATGCGGCGCGGAGGCGACGAATCAGCGAGCTCGGTGGAAGCACGGCAATGGGGACAGTGGCAGGTTAGGGTTCTCGGCAATTCGGCAAATTAGGGCATGGGAGGCGGCGCTAGTGGTAGAATCAGACAGGGGCGTGCTCAGGTGCTATATATAGGCGGTGGCTCAAAAAGTTCATGGCACGCACACCAAGGAGAAGGGCGGCAGCGCGGGTGGAGTTCGGCTCGGTCTCGTGGTTGGGGACGAGTCTGACGGGTGGGGCCCGCCTGGTAGTGACACGTGGAGGAAGACCAGAGGCGACGCGGGCGGCAACCAGGACAAGGCGCGGCCCAGAGTAGGAAGGAGGAGGTGGCGGGGAAATGGGCTTCGATCGGCCCAGGTGGGAGATGGAGGAGAGGGAGAGATGGGCTGAGAGGGAGCGGGCCAGGCTGGAGAGAAAGAGAGAGAGAGGGAGACGGGCCGACCAGTTGGATAGGGATTAGGCCCACCTAAGTTTTTGGTATTTTCTTTTGCTTAGTAAATTTCCAGAAAAGAAGGAAAACAGATAAAATCCAAATAAAATGCCAAATAAAGCCTAAAAATTCTAGAAAAAATCCATCAAGCTTTTGAAAACATTTAGAAGCAAATAAAACTATTTTGAACTCATGAAAACATTTTATTATTTTGGAAATAAAATTTAACTCCAACAAATTCAAATAAATCCCAAATGACCTCAAATAAAATCCAAGAAAGATCCAGAGAAATTCAGCAACTCAAAATAAAACCCTAGATGCCTATTTTCAGCATGAACGCATTAAAAAAACTATGATTTTATTCTAATTTGAATTTAAATTTGGAAAATAGGCTTTTTCCTATTCTAGTTATTTAATCTATAATCTAATCTTAGAAAATTTTAGAAATTTGACGAAACTGAAAATCAGGATGTGACATTGACTAATCGGAGACCACCTGGTCAGTGACCACCTAATCAGAGACCATCTGATTGGATGTGATCTGCCCAAAGAGTCTCATAGGATGCCAAATTTTGTCGTCAACACATTGCCCCCTGTTTTTTTGGTGAAGCTTGCTAACCAAAAAACATACCATCTCCCTTACTACCTTTCTAAGGGCGATGATCAAGACATCGACCATGAATATTTCTTAGGATGATGTTAACCAATACATCGGCTATGTTTCCTTAAACATCTTGCCACACACTAGGATAATATTTCTTCAAGTATCATCCATTAATAGCTCTAGGCAACTTATCTCCTTGTAAAGTTTTTAACAAATAAGAATTTTCAGGGACGATACTTACAACTTTGTATGGACCTTCCCAACTTGGAGACCATTTGCCAAACTTGTTGTCCTTTGATCCAATAGGCAAAATAGTCTTCCACACAACATCCTCAATCTGAAATGACTTTGCTTTTACCTTCTTGTTGTAGGCTTTGGCTACCCTCAACTTGTCCTTCTAGATCTCTCTCAAAGCCTTCAACCTTTCGTCCGTCACTTCATCAATCATGTCCATCATTAGATCATAATAATGTACAGTTGACAAGTTATTCTGCTCGGCCAATCTTAAAGCACCAAGATTAACTTCAACAGGTAAAACAACTTCTTGTCCATAAACAAGTTCATACGGCGTTACTTTAGTGGCACCATGTCTAGATATACGATGTGCCCACAAAGCCTTCGATCGAACCTCATAACACTTTCTAGGACGTTCCTAGCTCTATTTTCTTCTTTGTAAGCTTAATCAAAATTTTATTACTAGACTCGATATGACCATTGGCCTAAGCATAATATGGAGACGAATTAAGAAGCTTAATTTTTAGTGACTCGGCAAATTCACGTACCTGATGTGACATGAACGAAGTACCTTGATCCATAGTTAAAGTTTGCGGAATGCTGAATCTATGAACAATATGCTCCAAAATAAAGCCAATTACCTCCTTGTGTGTCATGTTTTTGAGAGGAATAACTTCAACCCACTTGGTGAAATAATCAGTAGCCACCAAAATAAAGTGATGACCTTTAAACGATGGAGGATGTATTTGACCAATAAAATCCAAGCCCCATCCTTGGAACGGCCATGATTTAATAATATGATGCATCATAGCAGCAGAAACTAATTGAATATCACCAAACTTTTGGCATGCCTTGCATCCCTTATAATACCTGAAGCAATCATTAAGCATAATCAAGTAATTCTTCATCGTCCTTGTCACCTTGCATAGGCGACGGCGTTGTTGTTGATAAAAGGGTTGCAGTAGGAGCTGTTATAACATCTAGATTTGGTCTCCATATTTGCTTTACAAGCTGCATTGGCTTAATCTTATTGAAAGTAGCATCCCGTAACTTTTCAACTTGTTGCTCCAACAATTCTTGCTTGCGTAACCACTGTAATCTTCGTTTCTTTGTGTGAGATAAGCCTGAGGGACACCACCTCGGCTGTAGGTACTTAGAAAGCGGTTCGCTACTATTTGCTTCATGATCATTAGGCATCGAATCAACTTGGACATTAGTAGGTATTTGTTTAGACTTTACCGATTTATCATAAAAAAACAATCGGTCATTTGTCAAGTTCTTCGGCTAATATTTTTTATTGAACCAATCTCAATAATATCAGCAGTAGTAGTACTTGCCTTATCAATATTAGAATTAGAATTTTGAATGAAAACACTACCCTCCTTGGCCCAGTATACTTTTTTCACAACTTTAGCATGTTGAACATCATTAGACCGATTTTTATGCTTTGATCGGTCATGAGTAGGACATGAAATTCTATTAATTACCGGCCTCTGTGGTGCTGTCCACATTGAATAAAAAGGATTAAATTGCATACGAGGGGGTGGCATCCACATACCGTTATAGCCCCAAGTTGGGCAAGGAGGAAAAGGCACTGGAGGAGGCATCCATCACCATGGCGCCATACCGAGTGGCGGGTAGACATTAGTAGCATTATGCTCCCTTGGTTGATGATGATGGCTCACCCCTTGCCTTGGAGGTGATCTTGATCGCTTAGCTCCACTTGGCCGATTCACATGAGTTTGAACGGCCTTATCTTTCTCATATTTAGACAATAGTTACTTGAAAGTGGGCTTAAATTTCTTAACCTTGTCATGTTTCTTCGCTTCATTGAGTTTCCACTTGCCAACCTCCGGATTCTTTGGCTTGATCATCCTTGGTTTAGCATTAACATGCCCCCCGGCAGTTGAAGTGTTCTCCGCAGTCTTGATTGATTTCTTGCCTTCGGAAGTCTTCTCAAGTAACACCTCTTTCAACAGGTTTTTGCCCCCCCCCCAAAGGTTTCAGCCTTTCTTCACCAACGATTACATTTTTGCCTTTAGTCGATTTGGCTTGAGTTGGCCGAATTAATATGCTCTCAGCTTGGAGATCAACTACACTAACCGGGACGGTTGAAGGTCCACTTGCATCTCCGCAAACTTCAATCGTCCTTCATTAATGGCCGATTGATCTGACGATTGAAAACATTGCAATCGTTAGTAGCGTAAGAATATAAATTATGCCATTTGCAATAAGCTCGCCTCTTTAACTCATCTAATGGTGGAATTACATGACCATGAGACAGCTTACTGTTTTTCTTGCAGCAAGTAATCAAATATTCTATCGCACTTTGCTACATCAAAAATAAATTTAATCTCTTCTTGCCGATTCTTTGGAGGCATCAGCTTAAGAGAAGGACAAATGGATGGTTTAGACTTAGAAGGCCAAGCCCATTCGGCCACACATACATCAACGTCACCATCATCCGAATTTTTAGATTTATATTCAAGCATGTGCACATTAGGACGATCTTCTCTCACTCTGTCATTTGACCTATGAAAATTTCTAGACTCTTTAGCCTGGCTTTCTTGAGCTAGAGCTTTTTGTAATACTTGGATAACATCTAAGAAATCATGATTCTCTAGCTTTTCTTTTAAATGAGAAAGTAAACCAGAAAAAGCTAGGTCGGCCAAATCTCTATCAGAAATTGTCAAATTAAAACATCGGTTTCTTGTATCTCTAAACCTTCAAATGTATTCAACAATACACTCATTATATTTTTGTTTAATCGATGTCAAATGTGACAATCTAAGCTCAGTGTCCCCAGTATAAAAATACTCATGAAATTTTTGTTCTAATTAGGGCCACGTATAAATAGAATTAGGTGCTAGAGAAGTAAATTAGATAACTAAGGGCCGGACAATGATAAAGGAAACAATCTCAATTTCAACATATCGCTAGCACTAGCTTCACCACACTGCAAGATAAATTGAGCAATATGTTCTAGAGTGGTTCTACCATCATCCCCAGTAAACTTAATAAACTTAGGCACTCTATACCCTTTGGGATACTGAATGTTATCATAGAAATCAGGGTATGGTTTTTGATAGACACGTGCTCTACCCTTAAGTTCTACCCCAAAGTGTTCATTTAAAATACTAGCCATTTGCTCTCTAATGCTTTCATGCCCCATAGGTTGCTCGGCCGGGGGCCGAGAAGGAATCACATTAATTTGTTGTTGCTGCCTAAAAGAATGTGGCGGTGTATCATGAGAATGCGGCACAACAGGCTGCGTATATGGAGTATTTTGTGGAGGCACATTAAAATAAGTTTCCGACAATGGACCGTAAGGGATGCTAGAGCCTTGTGGAGGTATAGGAGGCGCACTATATGCAACGGTATAATATGAAGCTATTGGCATGTTTGTTGAAATTTCATTAACTCGGCTATTGTTATTAGTTACATATGGAACCGAGTTAATTATACTAGATGTAGTATTTGACAATGGAAAAACTAATGGTGTGACCTCCGGTTTAGTGGCATCTAGTGAAGCAGGCGGTGGTGTCACAGTACTGGCCAAACCTACAATATTAGTTCGGCTATAAATTTGTTCTATAGGCATACTTTGTTGTGTAGGTATAGATGGCATAAATTTTACCGATGAATCAAAAAGACGTTGCTGAATTCTACCATCATTATTAGAAGTTGAAGCACTAGCATCATGTGATAGAGGCCATTTTAGTGTATCCTTAATATTTTGCATCTCAAGAACCATTGACTCTAAATGGCCACTGAGTGATTGATTAAAACCATTAACTAAGCATCAAACTTGTTACTCATAACAGCACCTACCTGCTGATCAGTCATCAAAGCAACTCTCTTCAGAAGGAGATGTGTTACTCACAATGGGAGTTACCTCGGGCTTGGTATAGATAGGCGTGAAATCTCATCCCTTCCGGATGATGCCCTACGTCATCTTTTGGTAGCGCGAAGGGAACGCCCTGTCGAACTCCATCTTGCGTCTTTCATATTCTTGTTGTGCCTCCTCATCTAGCTCCTCGATGGCGGGCACAATGATGTTTTCGGGGTCGACTTCAAATTTGTCATAACTAAGGTTTTAAAATTCAGCTAAAAAGTAGCCAAAAGTTTCTTCCCCAGCGGAGTCACCAAAAAGTCTGTTGACGCGGTGAGCTCTGAAATGTGTTCTTCCCCATGCGACTCCGGCTCTCGAGCAGCCTCTTTCAGGAGGTGATCATCACCAACACCGTGCCGATGGTGCAGCACCAGAGCTTCCCCCAGCTCACCGTCCTCTCTACCGCCAATCTCCTCAGCGAGACCATCTGTCGTGTTCACGACAATTGCTCCATCACGGAGCAGCATCTTCCAGTGATGGATTTGTCGTCATCGCCATGGCATCCAAAACAAACACAAGCGTCATGTCCTATTTATACATAGACATATACATGATTCCATTCCAAATCAGGACGACCCCATGTTCACAAACCTTGATACCCTGCTAGCATTATACAAAGCTAAAGATATGTTGGCCCTCCCTTTCAAAGATCGATTCCCATATGCTTTACAAAGCTTCTTCATACTATTAATTGATGAGTGCAAGCATGGAGACTGCAATTCCGTTGAAGTGTTTTTAACACTTGTTACATCCTCTGAAATCCCAACCTGACTAGGGCCATGTTTGGGGGAGCTGGAGCTTTTCCAAAAACTGCTGGTCCAAGAAGCTAGCTGGTTGGTTCGAGAAGCAGCTGGTTCAAGAAGTGCTGGTCCGAGAAGCTGGCTTGTTTGGCAACCTAGCTTCTGGATACCTGATGGGAGGGCTGAATTGAACTTGTTTAGGTGGAATATCTGAAATACCCTTGGGTTTTGTTTGGATCCCTAGAATTGAAAGTGATTCCATCAATTAAATTCAATTCAGATTCCAAAATAGAATTGAATTGTTTAGAATTTGATTGAAATATTTTTTTCCTTTTTGGATGTACATAGAATTCTTTTTTAGGAATCAAATTACAAATATGCTCTCTCTCTCTCTCTCTCTCAATATCCATGCTTTGGAGACAACGATTCAGAGCTGCGCGGGGCTGGTCATCACAGCAGTCGAGGGAAGGGGCGTGGCGAGCAGCGCTAGTCATTGAGGCAAGTCCGGTCATTGAGGGTTGTGGGTTCATTGGCTGTATAGGCAGGTCCAGCCATCGAGGGAAGGGGCGTGGCGGGCGGCGCTGGTCATCGAGGCAAGTTCAGCTGTCAAGGATCTCGTTGTCAACATTGGTGGTCGAGGGAAGAGGGCGCGGCGGCGCTGGTCACCGGTGACTAATGCCGTTGTCGGTGTAAGGTATATGGGGGTCCCCTGCCAGGACAGACGCCAACGACCGGTTTTTGTGGGACTAGTTTTTTTTTTCTCTAAACAGGGTCCATCGCGCGATCACTCGACATTGCACGACCACACTCCCGACCCCTGCTGGATTTCCCGCAATCAGTCCCTACTGGTCGTGGGGCAGGTACTCGTCTAAACCAAACCAAACCACTCTCATTTAATGCTAATGTCCATGTAGTTTTCCTTTCCCAGGCGCATCCCACCGGCCGAGGCGACTGGGGCGAACATCACTAAGGGTGTGGCAGGCACGCATGGGCAACCGATGATGTGACGGAGCAGGCCGGGCAACCCGGACTAATAAGTACAGAAGGAGCTGATGGATGGGACAGGCCTCGCAGCGCTCCGGAGCTGGCGCGGCGCGTGCGTGTTCAGTAATGATAGTCTATTGTTGACTGTCTAGATAGGGATGGGTCAGTTGGATGGGGCCAATTTTAAAGATCTTTCCCTCTGGGCTATAAAGGGAGGAGATGATAGGGCTCCGAAAAGGGGCTAGAAGACCATCTATAACTAATTGAGACCACAGAAAAAGAATACATAGGATATAGGGCTATTACTCTGAGGGGGGTCTGAACCTGGATAATCCTCGGTGTTCTTGAGTTGCACATACACAAACAAATTCAGTAGGCACTCCCTGAACAAAGATCACGCACCTGTTGTCCGATACACCCTGAAATCATTGTCAAAAAAAATTACAAATATGCTCTCTCTCTCTCTCTCTATCTCTCTCTCTCTCTCTCTCTCTCTCTCTCTCTCTCTATCTCTCTCTCTCTCTCTCTCTCTCTCTCTCAATATCCATACTTTGGAGACGATGATTCGGAGCTGCACGGGGCTGGTCGTCACAGCAGTCGAGGGAAGGGGCGTGGCGAGCAGCGCTGGTCATTGAGGCAAGTCCGACCGTCGAGGGCTGTGGGTTCATTGGCCGTATAGGCAGGTCCGGCCATCGAGGGAAGGGGCGTGGCAGGCGGCGCTGGTCGTCGAGGCAGGTTCAGCTGTCAAGGATCTCGTTGTCAACATGGTGGTCGAGGGAAGTGGGCGCGGCGGCGCTGGTCGCCGGTGACTGACGCCGTTGGCAAGAGGGCAACAAGATCTGGAGATGGTGACGAGATCTGGAGATGGCGACGACATCGGTGGGAGGGGAAAAAGGGAGCAAACGAGATATTTATATGAATGGCAATACTGGGTAATTCTCTCGAAGTTTGATGGCTGCAGTTTGACACCTACTGCAACAACAGAATTCACCAGAGGCCAAATATCAGATTCCTCACAACAGCATGCATTCCCCCATGCCGGTACCAGGCAATCCTATACAATACCAGTGCGTCGCCTTCGCATACAATCGGAAAACAATCTCATCGCTGAATAGGCATACAGGTCAACCTAATTACATGTGAGCTCAGCTCAAGCCTTAGTTCTATCTTTGCGTGTTAAATCGCTTGAGCCCTGCTCCCTCACCTCACCCACGCAAGCACCCTGTTCTTCGGCAAGTTTTATGGCACCGGCACCAGTGCTTGACTTGCCTCTTGCACCTTGCATCTTTATAATCTTTGCACTAAGCGAGCCACTAGCTGCAATGACAGAGATAAAACAACATCCAGCTAGTAAATAAATAAGCAACAGGCATCTTACCCTTGGATAACCTCATTCACCCAAAAAGGTTGCAGCAGCTTTTATGATGAACATTCAGCAAAATCCAGGAGAGGAAACCATGTTTGTACCTTGCCACTCGTAAACAACTTTTGATTCTCCCTTAATCACCTTTGTATATTGATTTGTGCGAGAATCTTCCCGTATCAGTTCTTCAACCTATGTCAAACTAGAAATGAGAAAAGGAAAAATGAGTTTTTGTTTCTTACAGGTGGAGAGTTTAATAACATGTCGGAAATATTTAGAGGCTAATTGATGTAGTTTTTTCAACAACAAAGGATTTTGGTCAATTACAAAGCAGCGCATGCATGCTAGCTAGCCGTGTCCCAAACAGCATTTTTCACTGTCATTGACAAAGAAATTAAGTGTAATGAACAAGTTGAAGGCTTGCAGCAAAGAGCAGTAATTGGTTTTGAACCACTTAAAATATTACAAAAATATGAGAATGAAACCATAATCTGACAAGTATCCAAGACAACTAGGACTAATAAATTATCTCTGGCTCTCTAAGTCTCTACACATGAAACTGTAAGCACTATTTTATAAATGTCGTGAGTAATTAAATTTAATAGCTTAATCTATTCTCTGAAGCTATTGACATTCTTTTTAAATTTATGGCAAGTAGTCCAGACTTCGCTTGGTTGATAGGCAATCACAGTCATGTCCTTAAAATTGCTTCATATGCTCACATGTACATTTTGTGCCTTCAACGAGCGAGCGTACGCCGCCGGCAAGCAGAGGCTCGCTGAGGCCGTCTCGCTGACGCAGCAATGCAACGACGCCTTCTCCAAGGCCGCCGCTTGCCCAGCGCAACGCCGACTCCGTCAATATCGCCATCATCGCCACGGCCATCACAAACCTCATCAAGTGAATTCCGTTTTTATAGTACTGACCGATCTATGGATCCATGGACATGGACTATCCAGCTAGTGAGCCTACTCGCTACTCGCATGCAGCATCATGTCACTCATGCGTCCGTCAGCTACTCACTAGCAGCCTATTCCCTTGCATGGATCGATGTAATAACGATGTGAGCAAAGCTTGTGCTTTTTTCATACCCGAAAGGTACAAATTCAAACGTTGGAGTGCAAATCTTGACTTTTTATCCATTGCTCGGATGGAAGATCAGAGATCATGGATGCGTAGATCTTATCAAAATAATTATGTTTTGCTATCTAACATTTTGTTTAGACACTCGATGAATACGTAACGAACCTAATAATAATATGGTTATGCTTTAACTTGTTATTTGATTACCTTCATCTCTTAATTACTGCACTTAATAATAATTTATCAACTTAAATATGAGTGTGTTACTTACTTTCTGCCTTATGAAGATTTGATATTTTTCCTAGATTATGAGGTAAAGAAAGTAGAATATATCTTATTTCTTGCAGTTCTTCATATTTTTCGTATGCGAAACATGAAGTATATATCTATGTCAGAAGTTATGTTTTTGATTATTCATGAGCTTGTTGCTTTAATATTTACTTTTATGAAGTTTACTTTACTCTTGAGTTATGAAATGCAGGAAACGAGATACGTCGCTTTCTAGTTGTTCTGTATCATATTTATCATATGCGAAGCACGAAGTATATACCTATGTCAGAGACTATATCTTTGATTATGCATAAGTTTGTTGTCTTAATATTTACTTTTTTAAAGTTTACTTGATTCTTGAGTTATGAAGTGCAGGAAGCGAGATACGTCACTTTGTAGTTGTTCTTTATCATAGTATGTAATTCTTGGAGTATTATGCTTATCTTGAAAGATATATTGTTGGTATATATGAAGCATATCATAAGCATGATATCTTGCATTGGGATTTTTGTCACCATCTTATGGTCACAATCGTACGAGTATAACGCTGTATGTTGCCTATGGAGGAGCACGGTGCACACCATGTATGTTGTCCGTGGAGAGGGTAAGGGTGAGTAAGAGCATGATATATAAATACATTTGTATTTATATGTATATCTTTACTTTAATTGCATCGATGTTATTCTTATATGGCAAGGAAGTCTTTAATACCGTTTTGGATGATACTGCTATGGTGAGTCATAAATAGTGGATGATAGTATGTGGTTGATGTCGTATTGTCATACTTAGTTATATTTTTTTCTTTGGATATTGACAGCATGTTCATCGTCTTATCTTTGTTAAAGATGAATGTTTAATCAACTTGAGCTAAATTGCTTGTTAAAATAATTCACTTACTGAGATTTTGAATCTCACTCTTGCTATCTTTTTCAGGTGCTCTTGAGGTGTTTGCGAGCATGCGGGATGGATAGAAGCATGTCTTTTGCACGATCATCTCAAACTTTTGTTTGATTAAGTCGTGTTGTCAGTTTGGAATCTTAGTCGTCTATTGTATGCCTATCTCGTTATGGCATGTATGTATGATCAAGGCATGTTGTTCATTTGTTAGGATGCTTATTATTGCTAGTGTGATGATATATACATTAATATTTCATTAATCATATATACTCTTTTTGACCTTGCTCCATCACATCTTCAACTATGTCCCAAAAAAATTAGAAGCATAAGAATCAAATTCAGCCACATGTTTTCTCAGACGGAAGAAACTTATTCATCAATTTCATATCTCAATTTGAAGGACACTACAACAAAAATAATTCAAACATATGACTGTGTCGAGGATTAGTATAAACGATAATGCAATATTTGTATGGGATAAGGATCACCTGCTCGTCACAATCGACTGTTAGATCGGAAGAGACACGTGATGTGTCGAAGGATAATAACCCAACGTCTTATGTGTTGTTTTATCCTTGTATTAACTCGAGAAGAGAATTATAGTGTACGGTGTCTAGATCTAAACCCTAAGCTATTCGACAAGACCTTTGAGCCTAGGCTTGAATTGACTTGTATTCTCTCGAGTTGAGTTGGCTTGTGTTCAATTGAGCCTAAATTGTCTTGGTCCTACCCCTGGATTATATAGTCGAGCGGAGAAGGGTCGTATCCTACTTGGAATCTTGAGCATAGTCAACTTAATGTGTATCTCCCGGGATATCCGAAACACTTGTCTCCTTACTAGGAGATTATATCTAAATACAAATAGATCTTGGCCTTGGAGAACTAATTCGTTTCTAGAACCTATCTCATGAAAGTTAGACAGTGTACGATACAGAGTCCATAATTGGATAATACCATATTTCTAGTAATATTTGAATTATTAATTATATATTCTTTATTAGCTAGTTCAAACTCTACTTAGAATTGTAGGGTCAGTTAGAAGTCTATCTGAGTGAATTTTAGAACAGGCTAAAAGGCTAATTCGATTGGATGTTAATCTCTTGTTGACTTGAAAATTTTCAAGGGTAGCAGGAACTCCCTTCGCTCTAAAATAAATATTATTTTAGTTACATGCAGTTAATTATTTTAAATTTTAGCTATAAATTATTTTTTATATTGAATTTAGATAGTTCAGAATTACACGGGAGATTTGTAAAAAAATTGTATTTTTATAATAATATATATTTATTATCATATTATAAAAAATAATAATCAGAGTTGTATTTTGAAGATGGTGTCAAACGTCTAAAATTACACTTATTATATTACGAGGAACATAGTTATTCTACTGGATAGTTTTTTTGTTTTCCCTAGAGAAATCACAGGGCATCGAGGGCTGGGCTATCAAGCGTCAACGCCTCAACCGACGCCTCGAGGAGGCGGAGGCGATAACTTCAGCCTCAACCTCGTGGTTTGGTTCCCTCACCTGACTCCCGGGGCAATCGCAGCAATGACGCCTCCTCCCACTATCCCTCTCACTCGCCGCCCATCCGACGCCCGACGCCGCGGTCGCCTCCTTTTCCTCATTGTTCTCATCGCCGTCGCCATCGCCGCAGCCCTTGCCTATCTCTCCTTTCCCTCCGCCGCGTCGGAAACGCCCCCCGCGGCGTCCTCTATGGTGCTGGCAGAGGCTGACTGCTGCAGGGGCATCCAGGGGCTCGAACTCTGGGGCCCGGCGGTCAAGTGGGGCTCCGACCACCGCCTGCCCTCTGCCGCCGCCTGCTGTGCCTCCTGCAAGGCCATGTGCCCCCACCCCGAGGACGGGGCCTGCCGCTGCGACTCGTGGGTCTTCTGCCGAGACGAGCGCAGATGCAAGGACAGGTTCGGGGAGGTCCGTCCGTCTTACCACACCCCCCCCCCCCTCTCATCATGTTCTTCTTGTTGTCTCCACTCCTCCCTAAATCCGATTCCTTTTATCAGAAGATTTAATCATTTCCCTAGATTTATTCTTATCTTAGTTTGGCAAGAGGGACCGATTAGCGAAGTTGCCTTCTTTTTCAAGATCAATGATTCAGTATTAGAAATGTCAATTTCTTGCGTGCTTCCAGTTTCACCCTGGCTCCTTCAACACCCCCTCCCCTTCTAACAAGATTTGAAAATTCCACTCATTAGGTTATTACAGGAGCCGGTGTAGTCATGGTTGCTACTATTACTCCGCCGCATTTTATTTTGAGCAAACGCAGCAGCTAATTTCTCTTTTTGAGCGATTAGCTCATTTCTTTCACCTGTAACTCAGTGCTGGCTGAAGAAACAGACGGATGTGATGACTCCTGCTGTTATTGCAAGGGGGGAGGATGTCATGTGGACTTCTGGTCTAGTTTTTGGAAAAGGAGAGGTTGGTTTCATGCAATCTATCTTCCAGTTATTTAATTCTAATGTTTGAGGATCTTTGAGTTCCCAGGACATGTGTTTTAGTTCTCCTGTTTTGAAATATTAGATCATGTCAAACTTCTTCAAGTGTGATTTTTTTTTTTTTTAAAAAAAAAACTATTCATAAGGCTGTCCATAATATGTCTTGAGGATTTTCGTTGGCCTGGCTTAATGTGTGGTGTATAGTGTAGATATAGTATTGTGTAATATGCTATGCTTGCTGAAGTTGTATTTGCTTGTTGGCATATGCTTCAAGAGAGAGAAAAAAAGGGGGACAATTTTTCATCAAGCAAATATACCAATCTATCAAAGATGTTTGCTGGCACGAGTCTCATGATTTAATACAAGGATTTATTTAATGCAGGGAATTGTGGGGCTTGAAACAAGTCTAGGGACACTTCATATTCAAGTAAGTGTTCTTTGCCTCTACAACCGGACAAGAATATTCTGATACTGCTTAAGTATTGCAGGATCATGTTTAGGTCATTAGGTGTAGGAAGATAGTGTCATAGCAAATCTGGTAAAGTGGTGTTTTGCTATCTACTTTCCTTCCATAACAATCCAAATATGCTAAATTGGTATTCCAGGACAACCCAGATATTCTAAAGTGGCATTCCCATTTGTTTCTTTACCTCTAATCATAAAAAGAATAACTAGACTACAAGGAGAGACGTCCACCCTAGCATTAGTATGTAGGAGGTGAGAACTGAGAATTGAACACTGGTTGACTGGGTGACAACCACCCCCACTAGCCAATATATTTCAAGGAGAATCTCTTTTACCTCTAATCATTTAATCCGGTAAAGTTGTATGTGCTAATTGTGTTGTTTCTCCATGCTCATCAGAGTGTTTGTAGTATGTTGTTTGGTGTTATCGCTTTTACTTTGATGATAACAGTAGAATACATGAGATGTGGTTCTTCAGAAAGTAAAAACTACAATTTTATTTGCTACGTGAACTGTCTTATATTGCGAGGGACGTGGATGGTCTGGGCATCTGGCTGAAAGTAGTAGATTTACCAATTTAACTTGCTCAGGTAAAAGCTAAGTACATATTTGTGGCCCCATTTTGCTTCTTTCGGAAATATTTTTGTACCAAGGTAATGCCAAATGAACATCCGTTATTAGCGATTGTTCTGTAGTTAGCTCAGGCTGCTCACTAAAGAAGGTTAGATTTGAATTTCCTGACATACTGTCCTAGGATAGAGCTACTTCTACCTTAATGATTCCCATTGGATTTGAACTAAATCTGATCCCTCTGGACAAATCAATCTATTTTTATTGTTTATGTTTTAACAGAAATACAGCTTAAAGGGTTGGCTGACTGGAAATATTCTGTAATTGTGATTTTCAGAGCTAATATACTGATGAATACAGTACTCGTTTCCCTTTCTCTAATATACTTGTTTTGCATTCAGTTGCTGCCTGGTTGTGCGCCGCGTTCTGTGGACTACTTCATTGAGCTTTTGGGATTGCGCAACTGCGCTGGATGCAGATTTTATCGCGTGGAAGGGCGTGGGAACTTCTGGGACGCAAAAGGCGACCACGAAAAAAATGTATGGCTTATATGACATTTGGCCTGATGCTTACAACAGTTTCCTGATGATTCATGTTTTCTGTACAATTAGGCTGCATTTGGTCCCCCGTATGCATTGCTTCAAGGAACGCTGGAAGTTGACGGTGTGCCCTTCAAGGAGATAGCTAGAGAAGCATGCCCATCGGTGAAGAGAGGGTCTGTTGCATGGGTTGGGTCCGGGCCGGAGTTCCTAATCAGCTTAGCAAACCATGGGGAGTGGAAAGACAAGTACACTGTGTTCGGGTATGTGCTGCCTGAGGACATGGTGATCGCTGAGGAGATGGCACTGCTGCCGACGAGCACAGACGTGTGGAGCAATGTAAGCGTGAAGGTTCTGAGAGATCCTGTCTACTTCAAGGTGAAGAGAAGCACCAATGCAAGCGCTGTCTAGGAGAGAGGTTTGGATGGTAGCATCGCTGCATCAGTATCCATTTTTCTTTTGGGGGAGAGCCAAGAGGAGAGAACTAGACCAGATTTAGAGAGTTGTTGTAGCAATAGGGCCAAGAGGAA
The DNA here is from genome assembly GCF_958298935.1 of Phragmites australis. NCBI lineage: Eukaryota > Viridiplantae > Streptophyta > Magnoliopsida > Poales > Poaceae > Phragmites > Phragmites australis. Next base: position 51,605,810 of record NC_084922.1, on the reverse strand, counting down.
ACGATTACTGTGTAAAGAAAGAAAGGAAGAAAACCAAAGGAACAAGGAAGCCGATGATTATACGTATTTGTTTGGCACATACTTGCAGTCCTCCTAGCATTGCAGAACGCCGATGCTGCTGTTTTCTTTTTCAATTTTTTATTTTTATTTGAGAGGGATGGTATTGGCGATGTTTGTTGCCGTCTGGAGTCAACGGACCTCGGCCTCCAGCTCCACGACGTGCCCCCCGACCTCCCAGCCCAGCAGCGTTCCTCCCTCTATGCCTCCGGCGCCGCTCACTTCCTCTCCCCCGCGCCCTCGCCGCCGACCTCCCGCCTCCTTCGTCGCCCGTCTCCTACGCCACCGCCACATCCTCCCCGGCATCCAGGCTGCCGTCCTCGCCGCCATGGACGCCTGCCTCAAGGAGCTCAGGCGCACCAACAAGGTGGACGTCGAGGACCCCACCGTCGAAAAGGGCCTCTTCAGGAGGCAGCTCGACCCCATTTGGCACACGCTCGGCAAGAAGACAAAGCAGCTCGTCGCCGACCTCAGGACACTACGCAAGCTTATTTCATGTTTGTGCTGACTGATAAGAAATAATCACACGAGTTCTAGTGCTCTACAAAATTAATTGAAAATCAGGCACCCTCTTTACACTCTTTAGCCAATCCGTAGGTACGACGCCGTGACATACTTGAAGTGCCTGGACACACTGAGAGTATTGGAAGGTGTTCGATCAGTTTGGATACTTGCTGACTCAAGCCACAAAATTTTTGAGCTCGCAAAAAGGCGTGTTTACCAGATTGTAAGAGCAGATTGTACAAAGGTTAGCACAGATAACAAGGACACACCAGCAAAGAAGAGGAAAGTGACACACATCAGTACCAAGAAAGGAAAAGAAACCGGTAGCGGCTCTTAGTCCCTTCGTTTGCACCAAAAAAATGTTTTTCTTGAAGAATTTTAGTGTAACATATGACTTCTTTCTCTTTCCTGCAGAAAATGAGGATTCCACTGCTGACAAGGGCGGTATTCGGAAGATTAATGCTGATGTGGGCATTGTACTGGAGGAGGTTTTGGAGGAGGCACCAAAATGGAAAGTGTTACGGGTCAGTGATTCAGTTTTTGTTTCTCAGTTTTCTTTCAGGTAATATTTGTTGCATACATTACATGAGGGCTATCCGCACCAATCTATTTGGCAAGGAGCATTTCAAGTTTTGCTAAACTTTGCGTGTTTATATTTACCCAAGAACCGTCTTCTCCGATCTAGTTGATAAAGATTTTGTATGTTTGCTAAACTTGGCACATGAAGCATGTATTTGCTTGTCTTTCCTGCAATTGATTGTTGTGCTAAATGTAATAGTTATCCGCACTCTACTTTTCTTGTTCTGTTCTTGTAGCAACATCACGCCTTGCTCTCAGTTAATACTGGTAGAGTATTCATCAAGGAGAAGTTTTTTTTTGCTTCTGTTTAATTGCTGTAGCTGATATGCTATACATATCTTTTCAGGAATTGTTGCAAGAGATAGCACAAGAACAGACGAAGGGAGATGGTGAGAATGCACAAGATGAGGACAAAAGTGATGAAAGTGGCATAGTTTCAGTAACATGCAAATATGAGCGCTCATGCTTGCAGCTGCAAGAATGCATATCAAAAGGCTTCCATCAGGTAATAATTCAAGTCTTAAATGTAGTGTTATGTTCACTTTACCTTCATCTTGAAGTGCATCTCATCATTTAATTGCCTAGGTTTGACAAATTTCCATTTCATTATTCACGGATTTGGTCATGAGGTGTATCTATTGCCTCATGGTGTAGCCATTACAGCTCCTGCGATTCTCTTTCTTCAACATTTTCTTTCCTATGGGACTTCTGTTGGAAAGCTATACAATACTCTACTAATGCCACCGAGGTATGCTGCTTTTAAAAATATTTTGACAGCTTAACTCTCTTTTTTCCTGTATAAGACTGGAGCTGAACTTCACTTGGCAGCTTATGAAGCTCTAGCCTATGTTCTAGCAACTCTATCTACTGCTCACAATTCTCAGTTTCTGGATCTTGTGGAAGTGAAGCAAACTAATCGAGTCAGGAAATTTTCATTGGATATCTTGGTCACCACTTTCCTTGACAACATCAACTATCTCCTTACATATGGAATTCTGACACGAAGCAGACAAGATGTTGTGATGAATTGGAAGGTAAGAATAACATATTGCTTTTTTAGTGTCACCAATGTGCATCGCTCAACTTCTGTAAATAAATAAGCCTATTTGGATGGCTCCTAATTATTGATTTTGATTTAGTGGTTTTGTGTAGACTCCCTACTATCCGTTTCTTGCTGCTGTAGTGAATCTCAGCTGAAGAGACTGGATTCTTTATTTTCAAATTCAACCCTCCGATGCATTTTTCTTGATGTTATCGAAAGGTAAGCAGAGTAGTTTCTCATATGTATATTAATACTGTAACAGATAAGCCAAATCGTTAGAGTGTTGCCTGAGATGGCATCCAATCACATTTTACTACTTCGTTACCTGTCTACTTGAGGGAGACTCGTATAGTTATAACTTATTCGCGTTGTTTTCCTAGTGTGACTAAAAATTTATAGTTTTACAATGTTGAGTCAATACCTATATTGTTCAATTTTTTATATATGAAGTCAATATCAGGTCAGTTAAAGGTGACCAAAAGTAATAATCTAAATGATTGGTTTGCATTCAATTGATATTTTCTAATGCAAATTGGTGCTGTGTTGGCATTTTGGAATATATCTTTTCTTGTTTTGCTTAGCTGTTAATACTTCAATTTACTCTCTATTCTGAGATGCATTTTTTTCCTCTCAACTCAGTTATTTTTTCTTAATTTTTGCAGCCTTGAAAATGCAGGTGAAAATTCTGTCTTATCCATACTGAGATCTGTGAGATATGTTTTGGGGCTGTTACACTTGAATATGGGCTCCATGAATATTACCTCTTTAGGCATCAGTTATGAGGTGCTATTCACTGGTGCCGTTTCTCTTCTGTGTAACTATTTGTTCCTCAAAATACAGCTGCTAACACTAGACGGTAGCCTGAAAATCTAATGATTGATGTTTTTTCCTTTTAAAATTTTAGCTTTTGCTTGTTTTGATTATAGTTGTAATTCAGTGGGCATTGATGTTTCATCTCGATTAGCCCGGATGATGATGCAGTTAGTAAAAGTAAAATCCTCCTGGATCTTGCACCTTAGGTGCAACAAACGCCGAGTAGCGCCAATTGCTGCACTATTATCTTCAATATTGCATCCAGCAATCTTTCCTGATCTGGAAATTCACCAGACAAACGAAAAAGGGCCAGGCCCTTTGAAATGGGTTAGTTGTCTATTGTCTTTATTACTATACTGTTTTTGATGCTACACGTGCTTCTTGTTCTGTAATTGTGTAGTCAGCAGAAATAAATGCCTAGTTGCTGGTACTGCTGCTGTGAGTGCTTTTATTTGCCTGTTCAGCTGAAGTGATGCTGCCTTTTGATATATGTAGTCTGCATTGTGAACTTTAGGGACATGAATACAGTTATTATTCGATAACAAGCATTCTCCTCATATGATTCACGATTTATACATGAGTAGAGATCACTGCCAAACTTAGGCCATCATTGTGATGCTGATTGCTGAGTAACAAAGAGTGAGATAGTGACCATTCATCTGAAATAGGTTCTAAAAATATTGTAGTAAAATTTTGTCACCTCTAATTCACACCATGGTCTGTTGGACAGCAGATGCAAAAATATGCCATAATAAAGCACAATTCAGTTAAAACATGTTCTTTTCACTATCTGAATAAGAAAAATCATGCATTTTTTTTTGTCACTACTAGATGTTCATTTATTGATCTATCCCGGATCTGTACATACATACGCTAAGTGGAATTAAAATGTAATTCACAGATAATTACAAAGTTGTTCTTCTTTAGCAACAAGTTTTCCTCGTGATAGTAAGCGATGCAATTAACTCATCTATTTGTTTTCAATTTATTGAGAATCTTCTTAATGTTAACTCATATGGTGGTTGTGAATTCTGTGATGGTTATGAAATCTTTGATGTCGTGTGAGATATAGTGAGAGATGTGTAAAATGGGTGAAAACTGTTTTGACAGGAGTAAGCGGGTTAGTCCTATGAAAGTTGGAGACTATCTCATACGTTACGTTGGGGGGGCTTGAGGTGATACTCAGTGCCAATGAAAAATGCCTACCCCGGCCGTATAAGCACCGAATCTTACACCATCATACTTAGCCACTCCGTGCAACCACACGTTCTGAATGGGCACGACTTGATCTCACACCTCATTAGCTGAGCTCGGTACCCACCTTGGAGGTTGTAGTGCAACGGGAGCCAGGAAAAGACTTGCGGAAATCAAAGTCGGCTGGTGACATTGAATTGGCTGGATTTGAGCCATTTTCCAAAGGAGGCTGGAGCTTTAGGCCCTTGGTAAGTAAATCCCCATTAGTGGTTACTGCGTGGCAACATGCTCGATGGGTATGGGAACTCGTTATGATTCGCTCATCTACTTGCAACAGTTGGAGGCTGAGCATATCATGTAAGTAAAGTTGTACAACATTTGCAGAGTGTAGACCTATTCAAATAGCCGTGTTTACGGTCATGGATATGCGAATGCATGGTCACGTTTGATTAGACTCTGGTGCGTGTGTCTTGATGAGTGAGTGTGCGGACTAGAAGTTCGTGTGATGAGGTTGCTGGCTCAATCCGTTAGGATCTGTATAGTATTAGAGGTACACCAGATGTGATAAAAGGGATTGCGGAGTATGGTGTAGCTCCTTTCAGGACCGAAAAACTCACAAATATAATTTGTTACTATTTTCTGGATTTTAAACTGTTTCAAAAGCTTTGTTACCAGGTTACCTTCATTTTAAAAGGTTAACATTAGAGAATATAACTGGATACCTGCATAAAAATCTGATTTATGCTTAAAATTATACCGTAAAGCTTTATCCTTGAAATACTCATTATGCATCTATCAACTCCCTTAAAGTAGTATATGACTTGTTGAGTAACTTCCGTACTCAGTCTTGTGCTTTCAGATTATGGCAATAGAGATCAAACTCATCCCAGATAAAGTTAAAGAGAAGAATTTTAAGGTCGCGTCCGCACCCGAGTTGCCTGTGGCATTGGGTTGCATAGTTCGTTTCGCTCTGATCCACTGTAGGCTCTTCTGCCTTGTTGGTCTGCTGTAGATACTGGTTCACAAGACCATCTTTTATCATTTTCAGGTAATTATTTTACTTTGTTTTTTTTAAGTATGTATTTGATATTATTTTTAAGAATTTTATGCGTATCAGCTACTTGATCCAGAGACTTATAGATGAGGCACAGGTGAATCTGAGGTCGGGGTCCTGACACTGTTGTAGTTGATTAACAGCTTGTGATATAGCCAATAAAAAGTTCACACTTGGTTTTTATGAGTATTTAGTGTATACTCGAATAAGGATGTAAACTTGGTTGTACGGTGGTGTATTGCCTGGTGTTTAGAATAGTATATTTAGTGTTTGTAGTGCTTTAACAATATTAACAATGTTATAGCTTGAAAGATACTTCAATGATAATAATTTGTTTTAGAGGAGTCAACAATATTACCGTGTGAAAATCTTTAGCTCCCGTTATAACGTAGTGACATTCAACTAGTCATCATCCAAAATATCTAATGGGTTGCCCTAGCAGCCTCGGGTCCTTGTCCATCTTGCTGTTGCAGCTTATTTAGCTAGGCCTCTCGTCAAGAGTTTAATTAACTACAAATTCTTCATTATCACCATTCACAAAAATGAGCGTTCTCACTAACTGGACGTGTCTCCATGGTTATCAGCGATCATGGACCACATACGTAAGCATTTTCTTTGAAACAATGTCAGCAGATCTACCATTCACTTAAGCACGCCAATTGATTGCAGATCTCACTTCAAATTTTAAAAAAAAATTAAGATTAATTAAGTTATCTAAGATTAAGAAAATAGGTATGTGGATGTGTATATACTAGTATATACATACCCTCATATTTGTGAATTGTGCATTAGTTGAGTTTTGTGGTTCTTTGTGTGCATATTTGAAATTGAATGTCTCTCAATTTTTAAATCTAATCTTAGATTCTATTTAGCTCAAAATTCCTTAAATTCAAAGCCTCTCACAGGGATCTTTACCCAAATTCAAATCAAAGTTCAAATAATCCAAATGGAGTTGATCTTAATCCCAAATCAAAATTCAAATTCAAATTTAAAATATTCTATTTTAAATTATTTCCCAAAATCCCTCTCTCTTTTCTTTTTTTTCTCTTTTCCTTTTCTCCTGGGCCAATTTCTCCCCCCCCCCCTCTTTCTCGGCCCACCAGCCGGCCCGGTCTCATTCCCCCCCCCCCCCTCCTCATGAGCGCGGGTTGTCGCAGCCTTGTACGGCCCAGCTTCCACATGCGCGGCCCGTTCTCGCGCGCGCTGGCCTACCGCCCTCGCTCGCTGTGCTGATATGCGCCGTACGCGTGTCGCACATCTGCGCTCGCTTGCACCTTCTCCTTCCCCACTCTCCTCCAGTGCGACACCGCGCCGCGTTATTGTAAGACCCCCATTACCGGGATCTCCTATGCCTCCTGTATCACTCCCTGGATTACGTAGCTAATACGCACAGTATAACAGTTGTAGTATCGCAGTCAAACTTCGTATGTAAATAATAAGGTTTTAGTTACAAAAAGCTTACAATGCATACTGAATATTACAAGCCTGGCCTAGCGGTCAGCAAAACACACAACGGAAGCAAAAACCCAAGCCACAAGCAGCGAGGGTGCGCACGCAACTTCAGAGACTATTCTTCATCCCCGGCTTCACCTACGGCGAAATTGGCATCGGGATCTTCATCTGGATGACAGCAAGAGTGAGTACGGAAGGTACTCAGCAAGCCCTATACTACTTCAAGGTGTTGATAGATGCATAAAGAGTTTATTCAAGGATAAGCTTTACGGTTTAGATTTAAGCGTAAAGCAGCTTATGCAGATTACCAATTGTATCAACTACGATCGACTTCAAAATATTTTAGCTAGTTCAAAAATACGCAACGAGCTGTATCTGGGGTTTCTCGGTCCTGGGAGAGGCTATACCTCACTTTGCAATCCCTCTTATCACTTCTGGTGTACCTCTAGTACTACACAGCTTCTGGCGGAGTGAGTCAGGAACCTCATCACACGAACATCTAGTCCACACACTCACTCATCAAAACTCACGCACCCAGAGTCTATTCAAGTGTGACCATGATTCGCATGTCCATGACCGTGGACACGGCTATTCGAATAAATTTACACTCTGCAGAGGTTGTACAGCTTTACCCACGCGATATGCTTAACCTCCAACCGTTGCAAGCGGAGGAACGAATTATACCGAGACTCTCCAAACACCTTTCCTACCGGGCTTTTTCACGAGAGACGCCAAGTCCCATAGCTCTAAAGGCCAACATCTCTTTTTAAGCCTAAGTCGGTCCCTGAAACCTCCAAACAGCGGGACAGATAGACCATTGGCTGCTCGTTGCTCTCAGCCTCCTCGTCTGATGCCCAACTCAGTCCAGTGAAAGAAGGTCAAATCTTGCCCATACAGGACGCATGGTTGCACAAGGGTCAAGTCCTCCTCACACCTGATGCTTACTACGCAGCACTCGCAGAACTCTGATTACCTTGAAATCGCGACTACGATCAATAACGGTGATACTAAAGAAGAATCAATTAACACCAAATTGACAGCCAATTGAGCTCTAATGGATACCATAACATAATAGACGAGTAGAGCTTGATTTTAGATGAATTTCGATGAAAGAATCACCGAAATCAAAGCCAGAACGGAAAAGTTATGGCTCCCAAAAGATTTAATCAGAACTTAAATCGGTAAATTAAGAAATAACACTGTTCATAGGTGGGACCTACAAGTGGGGCCCACTGAACAGTAATCTGGCCCCCACATGAACAGTGATTGGTGGGACCCACATGAATAGTACTGGTTTGGGCCAAATGGGCTTGGATGGGTCGGATCTGGGTCTAAATGGGCTTGGATGGGCCGGGTTTAGGTTTGGACGGGCCGAGATGCACAATGCTAGGCCTGCACTGTGCAGGCCCGCTCGGGTTTTGGGTTGGCTGGCTAATGGGTCACGGAGGCAGGCCGCCCTACCAATCGGCCCGTTTGGTGACTGGGTCGGCAAGGCCGGCCACTGGGCCGAGCCAGGCTGAGCCACGGCCCGAGGCCAATTTTCACACGCGCGACGGAGAAGAGGGGAATCGGCTGGCGGCGAGGAATTTCGGCGGGGCATCACCGGAAGGTCGCTGGGGTTTGGTTTTCGCCGGAGCTTCACAACGATGAGCGGACGCCGACCTTCTATGTGATACAGCGGACTCGACAGGGAGCATCTCGACGGCGGCCGACGACAAGAATGACGCCAGATCACCGCCGGAGAAGAGACAGCGGCGCGGCGCAATTGGACAACACCTCCCTTGCACAGGGAGGGGCCAATCCTACAAAGAAAAGAGGTCTGGTGCCTCTAAGCGTGATGGCACGATGGCCGAACCACAATACCGAGCAGAATTACGCCGGTGGCAAATGCAAACACGGCGGCGAAAGCTATGAACGACATCGCGCGGCAAACAGCTAAAGGAGAGCATGGGGATGCCTACACGCTATCTAGGAGGGGGTGCTAGGGGCTTAGGGTGCTCACTGTGCTAAAAACGATGAGAAGCGGGACGGCGGCCGGTGACTCGTCGAAGAGGTGGCGGCGGCGCTGCTCGGCTATTGGCGCGGACGGGCTCCCGTCGGGCTCCTGGCGATTGGACGGCGGCACAAGGACGATGAAGGCTCCCCGGTGCTCCCTAGAAGCACGTCGACGACAGATGGGCGACGAAGTGGTCGCAGCGGCGACAATGGTGACGGCGGCAGCACTGTGGTGAGGCGAATGGATAAAGAGGGAGAGAGAGAGAGAGACGCGAGCCTACTATTTATATAGAGGGAGAGGAAGCACGGAGGCCGTGCACGCGGGCAGGCATCACAGGGACGTCAGCAGCGAGGTGGCGGCCAGCGCCCACCTTTTTCTCCAGGGCATGGGCTGACTGCGCTAGCCAAGCATGGGCAGGTTGCGGAAGTCGTGCGTGCAGAGCATGGGAGGAGAGAGAGAGAGAGCGCAAAAGAGAGAGAGCGAGGAAGCGGAGGCTGGTCAGCGTGCGCGCGGGATATTTCCAGGAGGGACGACGGCCGGTGAAGTCGTCATCGCGCTGTAAGGGAGAAGGAAGGAGAGGGAGAAGGAGTGAGCTGGTGGATGGGCGACACGTGGTCGGCGTAGTGAGGGCGAGGCGCGGACGAGCACTGGCGTGCGCGTGAGCGCGTGGCTGGACCGGCAGCGATGGCGTGGGCTGAGTGCTGGCATGCACGAGTGAACAGGCCGACAACGCGGGAGAAGAGGGGGGGAAGGGGAGAAGGAGTGGGCTGGCTCGGTGGGCCGGCAAAGTGAGAAGAATTGGAATTCGGCCTGAGAAGAGGAAAAAGAATCATTGGGATAAGAATAAGGTTTAAATTCAAATTGAGGTATTTGATTTTGAATTTAGATCAACTTCATTTAGAATATCTGATCCTTGGATCTCGAGACCTTTTGGAGTTGATTTGAATCCAAGAATTTGAATTCGGATTGGATTTGAGTTGAACCGAATTTAAGAGTAGGTTTGGAATTTGAGAGACATCCCAATTCAAACCACCACACAAATAACCATAAAAATCTCAACCAAAGTATATGAACCATCCTAATGTAGAGATTACTTTGGAATTGACTCTTGTGCTATTTAGAACACTTATTCAACTTAGCACATAAACGTACATGAAGGTATATATATACATCCATAGACTTATCTTCCTCATTTAGTTATATTAATTAACCCTAATAATTTTTAATTTGGAGCTAAATTTGCAACTAAATAAACATGTTCAACTCAGGATGTTACAGTTGCCGCGCGCCACCGTGACGGCTACCTCACCGAGTTAGCCGCGACACTCCTCCGTATCTCCTCTCTCCTCTCTTTCTGATGCTGCTCATGCTCTGTGCCATACCATGCGACTTTCGCGCCCACATCAACGCTTGGCCGGTGCAGAGCACGCCCATGCATGGGAAACAAGGTGGGCACCGGCCGCCACCTCGCCACCGATGTCGCATGACACCAGCGGGTCGCACCACTTCTCTCCATCTCCGCCTTCCTCTATAAATAGCGCGCCCGAAGCTCATATCCTTCCCCTTTTCCCATTTCGCCTCCACCGCGCCCCTCTTCTCCGCCCCTGCTCCGACGTAGCTGACTCACCGTCAACTTGCCGCTGGGGAGCACCATGGAGCCGTCACTGTCCCTGTGCCACCGCCAGTTTGTCAGAAGCCCGACGAGGGTCGTCCACGCACAGAGCCAAGCCAACACCGTCGCTGCTGAAGCTTCCCCCGCCGCCGACCTTCCTGTTCCTTCTACCCAGGCGTTGGTGAGCCTCCCAGATCCCCCTCGCGTTTGCATAAATAGAGTATAGGCGTCCCCGTAGCTTGTTCTCGCACGTAGCTGCATGCCACTGTAGCCCTTGCCTCCGTCGCCGTTAAATTCTCATTGCCGACGTTGCTGTTGCCCTGTGATGTGGACGTCCATCGTGCCGTGTTACCAAGGAGGCACCATGCCTCTTTTACTTGCAGATTGGCGCCTCCCCGTGTAGGGGAGGTGTTTCCCAATTCTCTCGCGCCGATCCACTCTCCTCCAGCCGCCGTCTAGGAGTGCTCCCACCGCCAGTCGCTGTCGACGAGCCCCCTCTGAATCCGCCGTGCGTGTAGTGATCCAACGTTTGCTTGTCGTCGTGAATCCCTAGCCAGAGCGTGTCACCGGTGAGCTTCCTAGTGCGTGCCGCCGTCAATTTCTCACCACTGGCCGACTTTCCCTCCCCTCTGCCACTTGCCTCGCCCCACGCGCGCGCTTAAAGCAGCCGCAGGCCGTGGCTCGGCCTATCCGATTGGGCCATGGCTCAGCCCAATGGCCGGCTAGCCTACCAGGCCGACCCAGCTACCAAAGGACATATGGTCATGGGCCGACCTAGCCTTCTTAGGCGATTAGCCACCAGCCCAAGACCCGAGTGGGCTAGTACTGTGCGGCCCAATACAATGTATACCAAGCCCAGCCTAGGCCCATTTAGGCCCGTATTTGGCCCATCCAAACCCATTCGACCCAAGCCCGTACTATTCATGTGGGTCCCACAGATCATTGTTCATGTGGGGCCAGGTTACTGTTCAGTGGGTCCCACCTGTGGGCCCCACCTATGAATAGTGCCATTTCGTAACCGATTTAATTTCTGATTAAATCTTCCGGGAGCCATAACTTCTCTGTTCTGGCTCCGATTTTGGACTCATTGTCACATTATGATATCCATTAGGACCCATTTGGCTTTCCATTTGGTGTTAATTGATTCTTCTTTAGTATCATCGTTATTGATCGTAGTCACGATTGTAGGGCAACCAGAGTCTGTGAGTGCTGCGTAGGAAGCATCAGGAGCGAGGAGGATCCCGATTACAATCAAAACTTCGAAGAAAATTCCGGAGAAGGCAAGTCCTATTTCCTTGATCATATTGAACATATGTTTTCGACTAATCTACACGATCAACTAAAATCAGACTTATTATCGTATGTGCTATGTATTACGTTTTTACAAACTACTTGTAATAGTTAATCCTATCAAAAACACGTCATGTCTTGAATACTATCATCTAGAATATATATCACCCTAGGATTACCTGTCATTAACTATATTAACGTCGGACAACGCCATGATATCTAGCATTCTTAGGATTGAATACATCTCCTCGTAGACGTCGCTTTTAAAACACCTCACCTCAGAGATAAGATGGTCGTTATCAATAATAACTCATATACCATGAATCATTGATGGTCGTGAATTCCGTGATGGTTGTGAAATCTTTGATGTCATGTGGGATATGGAGGGTGGTGTATAAAGGTGGGTGAAAACTGATTTGGCGGGGGTGAGCGGGGTAGTCCTGTGAAAGTTGGAGGCTATCTCATATGTTGGGGGCTTGAGGTGATACTTATTACCAACACAGGAGATGCTTGCCCCGGTCGTTTAAGGACCAAGTCAATTGCCTCGACATGCCTAGTCACCTCATGCAACTATGCATCCTGTATGGGTAGGACTTGACTCTTCCTTACACCGGATTGGGTTAGGCATCATACCAGAAGGCTGAGAGCAACGAGCAGCCAAGGGTCCATCTGTCCCGCTGTTTGGAGGTTTCAGAGACCAGCTTAGGCTTAAAAAGGGATGCTGGCCTTCGGAACATGCAGCTCTGGGACTTGGCATGTCTCGTGGAAAAGCCCGGCAGAAAAGGTATTTGGAGAGTCTCGATATTATTCGCTCCTCCGCTTGCAACGGTTGGAGGCTGAGCATATCGTGTGGGTAAAGATGTACAACCTCTGCAGAGTGTAAATCTATTCTAATAGTCGTGTCCATGGTCATGGACATGTGAAGCATGACCCCATTTGACTAGACTCAGGGTGTGTGTGTGTGTCTTGATGAGTGAGTGTATGGATTAGATGTCTGTGTGATGTGGTTCCTGGCTCAATCCATCAGAAGATGTGTGGTACTAGAGGTAAGCCAGATGTGATAAAAGGGACTGCGGAGTGAGGTATAGCCCCTCCTAGGACTGAGACACCCCAAATACAGCTTGATATTGGATTACAAACTATTGTACTATTTTAAAGTCATTAGATGATGATACCACTGATCACCTGCATAAATTGGCTTTACACAAAGGGAAACTAAAACCATATAGCCTTGCCCTTGAAATACTCCTTCATGCATATATCAACACTTTAAAGTAGTATAGGGCTTGCTAAGTATCTTCCATACTCACTCTTGCTGTCATTCAGATGAAGAAATTGATGCCTACTTCACCGGAGGTGAAGCCGTGAATAAAGAGTAGTCTTTAAAAGTCGCGTTCGCACCCTCGCTGCTTGTGGCTTGGGCTTTTGTTCCACTATGTATTTTGATGGCCGCTGGACCAAGCTCGTAATTTATAATCCGGGTTGTAACCCTTTGAATCCTGAATCTCTCTATGATTTAACGAAGTTTGAATCCTGTAGCATTTAATGCTATAGGACGGTCCCGCAATAGGGTGTGACGACGGTCGGTGGATGATACAAGGCTAGCAGGACGACTAGAGCAGGATAGGCATGTCTGCCCCCCGTCATGATGAGCTAGGATTAGTTGGCTTCATCAGGAGTAGGCTTGTAACATGGACCAGGAAATTGAGCAAGAGGTTGGGTTGGTAGCCAAGGGCTGATAGATGGTAGTTTTGTTCAATTCGGTTAAGGACTGGTTCATGGTACAATCGGATCAAGCTTTACAGTACAACCATAAGTCTGGTATAGGACGAGCCTGGCCAATTAATTAGTTTTCTCCCAGCATAGTATAGACTAGGTAGTGGAATAGGGAATGGATGAGATTTCCTTGGAACCGTAAGGCACAAGAAGGGACTTGCGTTGTTGAGGATATTTGTGTCACGCGGCGGTGAAACCTCAGTGGATAGACACATGTTGGGAGAAATTTTTGTAAAGGCCTTGCAGTGGTCAACTCGGCACACACCTCGAAAGTATGTAAGGTACCGATGGGTACCGGTAAAATGGTTTGATCGTGTCTTATCAGTAAAATGTACAACATCTATACAGTGTAAAACTGAAATATCAGTCGTGCTCATAGTCACGAGCGGCGAGGAATGCCACACATTATTAGAATACAATGGTTTTGTTTTAGAAAACTTGGGTGGTGGTCATTCATGGTTGTGGAAACCTTGTTTTGAGGTGTTCAACTTCGGTTGGGGTCAGAATGTTAATTTTTTAGATTATTTACTTTTAGTATTTACTTATGCTTTTTATTAAATGTTTTTACTAAATTATGCATTTATGCAAATAAGCCATGTAAGCTGTATTATTGTGATTGCCTTCATGTTATTATTTTACCATAACTTGCAGATTACGAGACGCACTCACACTTGTTATAACCACACTGCTTAGTCGGGTAAGTTTCTAAAGATTACTCTGAGGATGGAGAAATCTAAAGTGGTACTCTACATTGACTGCCTGTGGGAGATACCAATGAGAAGACTGCGCTAGCTGCAGTGTTTATTTTCTTCTCGACTCTCGAATGTTCTCTCTGTAAGAATAACCTTTTCACGTTAAATTAATAACATCGTGTTTTGTTATCATCTGTGATATTTTTTATATTAAGATTGAATTCTATCTCAATATATACGGTAAAGGTATTGGTCGTTCTTAGACTGGTCCCGTCAGCACCCAGGTTTATGCCTGAACAAGGTTGGTACTTGATGGCACCATCTTCCAACCACGCAAGCACTCGGTCCCGTGGCATACAAATTTACAAAATCGAGCCTTAGATCTGTGTTAATTGCCTTGATCTAGCTTGTGGTTCCGCCAATCTTTGCATGTGCTTGTGATCTACCCTGCACTGCCCTTTCTGCGTGTGTGTGTTTTTTTAATAAAAACCACTTAATATATATGAAGAATATATGAGATCTACGACATGTACAGTTTGAATTAGATGCCTTTTGTTAAGGTCAACAACTTGTTTGGCTTTTTATGGTTTCATTAAGCACTGTTGATATTTTTAAGAATAAATTTTATAAAACTATGATTATTTGCACCATTATAACACGAACTATAACTTTTGAAGTATATTTCACAAAACTACAACTATTTTGACCTTTAGTAATAAAAAACTATAATTTTTTAGTCTGATTATACCTGTCAGCTACACATGTGCCACATGACATGATCTCACATATTAACCACATATGTGCCAAAAAATTGTAGTTTCTTGTTAACAAGGTTTGAAGTAATTGTAGTTTTATGAAATAGACTTCAAAAATTAAAGTTCTGTATTACAATAATATAAATAGTTGTAGTTTTGTGAAATTTACTAATTTTTTAATTCACAAGTGTTGATTTTTAGTTTAGTTCAGATGCAGATGAACATGGTTTATGTTTACTAATTCCCTTTGGATTTTGCTGAGCCTAACTGCGTTATTTCTTGCTAATCGATCCTGTTCTGTTAGCGGTCCCTGTCTTTCTTGTTACCTTTCACATCCTTGTAGACATATAGCAGGCTTGCTTGCTTGTTGCATGAACAAGCAACCGAAGAGCAGGCATGGCCCCAAAATAAGCATCTGCTGGGTAGAGTAACTTGCAAGATTTCGCCCTTTGTCTATGGTCAAATTGTTGTGGCCGGCAACCATCTTCATGCCTGTCACCGTGCTACAGATTCACTACAAATTACTCTAGCGTCACTCACATTTTACTGTTCAGAATACTGTATCGCAGTGACTTTACCTGGTAAAAGTAGAGGATCCCAATGCATTCATACCGCATGTCATGTCTGCTGGTGAATCATGCTTCACAGATTTCCAGATGGAAGGTTGCACCCTTGGACTGCATGCATAGTCTTCTATATCTTTGAACTGCCTGGCAAGCGATACTGTTACATGGGAATTATACATATATTAAAGGACTAAGAATTGAAACAATTTTAAGGGCTAAGTCACTGCATCTACTGTTTATATAGGTCCCACATATATGTACATATATACAGGTAAGTATATATATGAGTAAGCATATGTATCTGTATATATACGTGTATATATGTGTGTGCACATGTGCGTATGTATATATATATATATATATGCGCACATAATTTTTTTGAAACTAAAAAAATAGTGAAATGAATAATAGTTATATTGATAAATCAGCTGGAATAATCTAAAATGTATAGGAAAATATCTAAAATTCAAAAAAAATGAAACAAATTTAGTTATGTTCGTATTAGTATCGTATACATGTTAAAATTATATCCATGCATGAAAGTACAACTGTTTTTTCATAATTACATGAATGTATTAAATATTGATAAATTTATAAATAAATATTGAGACGTCTAAAAATAGTGAATCTATTTTTTTAGTTTTCTTTCATACACTATGCAATAAAAAATAGGCTCCACCTAGCTATATAGTATTATTACGACTACCACCGCTACTACCCCTGCTCCTCCAGGTAACTACTATATTCCTGAGATGATAATTTTCAAGAATGGAAAGATCAGCTATCATATCTATATCATTATATGGGCTTCCAGCCCAAATAATAATACTTGATCTTTCCAGCCCAGACAAGAGAAAAAAGGGCCACAATAAACTTTTCCACGAGCTCATGCCTCTTCTTTTCATTCCATTGAAAGCGTAGCAGAGGAGTACTTTCCAAATGAAAGGAATTGAGTAATCCTGCAATTGTGCACCTTTTTATTTCTAAGACATGTCCTAATCTTTGTTACAAGTGTGTGATAAGTCACTTCGGGATTTTGGTTCTTCCATTAATGCATTATCCTTTTCTATCTAATGCCTACGACATGTAAATGCACAATTTAGCTTCGATATTATCTGAACTGAAAGGGACACTATTTGCGAGACATAAAAATCGATAATCATTGATTTCCCCCCTCAGTTGGAACTTGGGAAGTGATGGTATGCCCATTGCTGCCCTTAGAGCACACTCGTTGCAGGCCTTCTGAGTTCTGAGAGCATCTAAGAATAAGATTACTAGTCCTCTTTGTTCCTGTTAGCTACTGAAAGTGACATGCTAAATTGCTAAACAAGCAGAGAAAAGTTTCAATTAGACATGAAGGCTACTGTGAACCATAAGTGGTGTTTCTCTGCGACTACTGACTACCAAGCTTGCTATTTAGCTGCAAGGCTGGATGGCAGACTGCCGGCCCTAGTGCTGTTCCATGACACGCCTGTAGGTCTATTAGTTGTCCATATTTTTTGCTTTATCTTTGCACTTCTCCTATATACAGTGAAGAGATTATTCCAAACCCATATATAGAGCTTTATATTTTGAAAAGCAACCATAAGCTCGTTTTGGAAAAGAAAAGCATTCGTAAGCTGATTTGATGTGCATGTGCCAGCTTGTCTTGTAGCATATGCAGAACTCAAGACTCATGCTATTTGTGCTGCAAAGTTCTTTATTACGTTTTTTATTATTCTGAAAGTCCATTTATAGGTTACAGAATGCCAGAAGCATCAAATTAGGAGACTAATGCAGTCACTAGTTAGGGTACAATTCTGTGGCTATATACCTTGATTATACATGCAGATTTACTAATCAAAATGGTTTACCATTTCTGCAGGTTTCACCAAATATGTCTGACCCCAAAAGAAAGTCGCTATGTGGTGGGCAAGGCTATGCTTCCTGCGTCTCTCTCTTCCTCTTCCTCCCTTACAATCCTTTTCCAAAACCAATGCCTCCTCCAGACCTGCTCCACTTGCTCCATTGGCAGTTGCTTCGTCTCTGGCAGGAAGAAGTATACAAAGAATGTCATCACACGCACCCATCCACCAAAGAGGAAGAATGTTCCGAACTTTAGATGACATAACATTGCAAGGAAGGTCTGGCCAATCACAAATGTCACCAAGAAGATCACAGCAATCACAATACTCTGCCCTGCTGACCTGATCTCCAGTGGGCAAATCTCTGTCGGGGCCAAATAGGTCAGAGGTCCCCAAGACCATGCAAAGCCTGCAACAAACACACACACATGATGATCAAGACTAAATACGCATACTCCTTTTCCATTCCTCCATGGTCCTTGAACTTTGCAGCTAGGAGCCTAGGACTGCTCCAACTGTGATCTGTGATAAGATCATCTGAATACCACCCATTAGAAAGAGCTTCCTACGTCCAAACTTGTCAACTACAATCATTGCTACAATGTTAGCTACTGTTGCACAGATGCGTGTGACGACCGCTGACATGAGGGATGCACTCTCCTTGAGCCCGATGGTCCGGAACATGACTGCTGCATAGAAATTGATCACATTAATTCCGGTGACCTGGTTAAAGAAAGGAACCAACAGTGCTATGACAAGCTGCGGCCTGTACTTCCTCTTGGAAATGTTCCGGAATGGATGTCGTATTGTCCTCGAGACATTACTAGCAGAGACCAAATCATCAAGCTCTCTGAATTCTAGTTGTGCCACGTAGCCTCTGGAGCAGGATCTTTGCCTCATCAATGTTGCCGTCACGTTGTATTATGAAGCTGGGCGTCTCAGGCAGGAAGATTGCGCCAATAGTAAGGAACGCAGCAGGGACAGCAGCCAGGGATAGAGATATTCTCCAGCCCCATCCGTCTGCAATTTTCTCAACTCCGTAGTTGATGAGGTTTGCAATGAGGATTCCAATGCTGATGCAGAGCTCAAAGCCATTGCTGATGGCACCACGGTACTGTGGTGGTGCCATTTCTGATAGGTACAGTGGAATTGACCGCAAAAGGGTATTGCCGTATCAAGTTATTGTACAGTATTTATTTCCTAGTGTGATATATCATCCTGAACAAATATGCTTTCTGAAAGCACAAGAATGCCCCTTCTAGAATACGAATCTGGAAAAGGTTAGATGACATAAAGTTTCAAGGGCATCTTTTATTTCTTTTTTCAAAAAGCATAGTGCATGGAGTAACTATATAGTGATTTTCATATTCTCCTTTTTTCTGTTCTGGCTTTTGATTTAGGCATATAAGATATGACTATAGCACGTTCAGATCCTGGTCTAGTTTGTTACTAAAGGCTGTACTGTACATGTAATAACTGAAGAGCCAAATTTAATACAGAAATATTTTGTGCATTCCATTTTTTTAGGGGGAAAACATTTTTTATGTACCAAACAATGCATTAATTCATTTTGGCCACAAGAAGTGTTGAACCTTGACTTAGTGCACTGAGTTTTCAATGCTAGTGATGCACATGAAGAAGACTGCTCAATTGACTTTGGTTATGAACATTTGAACTTTCTCAAAATCGAACTTTTTTTTTCCTTCAGGTAATAAAGGGACCACATATGGGTACTCTCCAGACAGTAGATTTGCGCCATTTGCCGATTTTGACAAGGACGGAAGAAGACCTAGCAATTTGGCTGTGGCTAGCTTGGAGTGGTCAGGTAAGAAAGGCACATCTGTTACTTGAGAAAATGAATTTCACACTCTAATTTTGGGCGTGTAGTAGCGTCGACTTGGAAAAATTACTCGGGTGACTTGGCAAGTGAGTCAACAAAGGACGGATGGATGCTCTGTCTGGGACCCCTGCAGTCTGCAACCCCTTGTTTCGCCTCATCCTGGTGACGGATGAGGCGAAGAGGGTGGCAACGAGGCCAGCGACGTAGAGGGAGGAGGTGAAGACGGTAAGGAGCTCGCTGTCGAAGCGGCACTAGTTGCTGACGTTCTTGTCCCCTTTCGTCTGGCGGTACACGTCCATCGAGGTGAGGTGACCCCACCTGACAGTAATATTTAGAATCTCAACTCTTGCTCAGTTACTTTCACCAGTCTATTCTTTTCTATGGCCCATGCATGTTGCATGAACCAACTGACCAAAGAACCGGCCGGCATGAATCTATCTCCTTATTTGCTGTATGCGGTATCCTAGTGAATTTTGGGGGTACATTATTAGCAAGTTGATGAATTATCGTACATGCTTTTTTGCACCGTATTTCTTGGCCCATAATAATATGGCTCTTGCTCTTGCTCTTGCTGTGTGTGATGAGTGAGCAGCACCTACGTCATGGATCGGTGGCAGCATGCGCGCGCGATATGTGGCCATGCCATGCATGCATCCGCCCGTGTTCAGGGGAAAAGGTTAAGCAGCTGAATTAAGTTACTGAATGTTAACTAGGAGTATTTGCACCTGTATGCGCCGTGCGTGGCGATTATTTGACAGTAACATTTACTTTACGAAAAGGAAACAAAAGCAAACAAGATTCTCCCTAGCTATGCTAGCCTTTTTTCTTTCCCTCTCTTCGCGTCGTATTACATTGCAGGTAAGGAAAGGTACTGGTGTACTAAAGTTGTGAATTGTGATGTGACGAGTATATATACATACTCCCTCTGGTTGCAAATGTAGGTCGTTTTAGCCTCCTCAACTATTCTCTAAATATAAGTCATTCTCGAACTTTCATGCACTTTTTTCTCTCTTTTTCTTGTCTTGCCCTTGTTTAATAAATGCTACTACTCTCACAAATGAATGAGTTATCTTTTCCGATACAGAATAAATGAAGGACAACAAGGTCATTTGATCTACTTTCTTAATCCTTGTGCACAAGTCTAAAACGACCTATATTTGCAATCGGAGGGAGTACATAGTTACATCGATCCATAGTGCTTAAGGATAAGTAGATTGTACATGGCGTTGCCTCAATTTTACTTCACCTAGGAGTCCTAAAAAATGAGGACTGGCTCACGGAAACAAGTCATCCGTGAGAAAAATGGAAATAAAATGATATGTATTGAATTAGGTCCAGTCCTCAAACACAATACTAGACCAGATCACGGAGTATTAAGGATTGTTTTCCGAGCTAGAAAAAATCGCTACGACATGGCCTTTGCAAAATGATGTGATCCATGGAAGTGAAAAGGAGTAGTTGCATGGACCATGGACTGGACAACGGAACACTGCTACCTCTTATTAGCGGCTACAGTAGTAGTAACTAGGTAGCTGGTGCCTCCTTGTTTTTCAACTCAACCTGCTGGTATCTATATTATTCCATCGGCGCTTTCGACCACATCACAAAAAGACGAAGCATTATTGGCGATAATGGATGGATGTTTGGCCTGGTCTACCACGTACGGTGCACATGCCATGCATGGCACCACTCCTCCATCTACTATGCTACTACAAGAGAGATGTTTTGGAAAATAATATCTCCCTAGGGCTAACAACCAATAAATTTGATATCAACCTTGGTTCATGAAAACCTTCCTGAACCTGTTTTGCAAAACCAACCATTGCATAAAAACCACATATTCGCTAAAACTAAGCTGCATTGCCTTATCCTTAGATAATTGTCATAAACATTTTTGAAATAGTGTTAAAACTTACTGAATATCTTAAGTACTTATACTTGCTTGTTGATTCAGATGAAGAACCAGAGTATGACTTCAGCAATGACAGTGAAGGAGAATAAGTGAAGACTAGGGCTACATCCGTACCTAAGTTGACTATAGGCATTAGGCTACCTTTAGTTCCATTGTCATTCTTCTTTCAATAAGGCATGTCCGCCATCGTTTGTATTGAACTTTGTGATGTAAGACTTATGAAGACTTTATTTATAGTATTGTAATACAATCGATATATGATTGTGATATCAATCTATTGGAAATATGCATATTAGCTATTGATCCAAGGACGTGGAACCAAGGTCTAACAAGCAGCTTGAGACAACTCGAGACCATATATAGGCCGGCTTGGTATGCGTTCACAGTTGAAAATATAGTATCATTCTAAGCCAATCCACTTTATTGTACCCGTTTGGTTATTCATTCCTTGCTACATGAAACAAACAATCAAGCTTGGTATATTGTGTTACAATTATGTCCAAGACCAAACATTTATATGTAAACTAATTAAATTGTGCAATATGAAGAAATCCAAAAAAAAGACTCAAAAAGCACGTCCTGGCTTCAGTCACCATGAGTTAGTTAGCTGCTCATGCTCAACCAACAAGCCACTCTTCTGATACCGGGGCGTATTGTATGCCTGTCGTGCCACTCTTGGTCAGGACCTTGAAGCTGCCCGCGGTGAATCCCTCAGCAGATTTCATACTCACCTGCCTTCCCATAACAGAGTACGCACAATAGTCCACCTCGTAGATCTCCACTCCCATCTCAAAGTAAGACACAGATGCGCCAACACCCTCACCTACAAGAAACAATACCGCGTCATTATTTCATGAATAATGAATGGTTGGCACGATAATGGGAAAAAACAATGACCAACATGCTACAATGAATATCTTCAACATAGCTCTTGGGGTAACAGCATTTCACACATCATTATGGTCCAACACTGGGATACTGCATATTATCGTTGCACAAGTACAATGGATATGAACTACCACAATCGTTAGCATATATAGATCTCTCCACCAGCACAACATAGCTTTTAGGGTAACAGCATTTCACACATCATTATGGTCCAACACTGGGATACTGCATATTATCGTTGCACAAGTACAATGGATATGAACTACCACAATCGTTAGCATATATAGATCTCTCCACCAGCATCGAAAATGGATATAGCACAACAACGCAATACAAACAATAGTAAGAATGGATCAAACTAGGTAAACATAATATGATTGGGGCTCACTGCTTGGATACTCACCGTGTGTAACTAAGAGTAAGTTTTCATCAGGATATTTATCAGCAAGAGTCTTGATGACACTGGCGTACCTGTTTCTTGCGTCCAAGACAGATTCTCCCCACTTCGGTACCTACAGCAAGAAAATAACTTTTAAGGTACGATACATGCTGCTGTTGAACAATGTACATGAACGGATTCCACTAAAATAAAAGGCATGAATAGATCTTCTAGACAAACAGTATGTCAAGATGGGACAAAGAGGACATACAGGAATCCTGCTGTAGCAAAGTGTTTATTTTTACTTAAGTGATGTGAACAAAGTGTTTCTGTGCCAACGGTAGCAACAAAAATGCAAAAACTAGTGAAAAAGCATACCTCCTGGTAGATTGGCTCCGCAGAATGGTCAATGGTTCCAGCAGGAAAGACAGCTTCAAGTTCTGGCAAGTCAGGAAACCACTTCTTTACGCTGGGTGCCACCTTGCTAACAATAGGGCCCATTGCTTGAGTATTCATCATTTCAGACAATCCACATTCAATTGACACCTTTAAATGAAAAGCAAACAGATTCAAATGTGTAAATATATCAAACGTAGATACAACAAACTTAAATGGTTCGATCAACAACAACAGCAACAACAACAACCTTTTTTCCAAGCAAGTTAAGGTAGACTAGAGATGAAACCCACAAGATCCAACTAAAATAATAATGAGAAAATAATAATGATAATAAATGTACTAGTAATAGTAAAAAAAAGTAGTAATGATACAAGTAGACTGATGCATAAGTTATGGTTCTAGCACATAGATTGCTAACGTTCACGCACTTCTATCCGTGATAGTTCTTTGGGGATATTTTATTCTTTCAAGTCTCTCTTTACAGATTTCTCGCATGTTAGATTTGGTCGAGCCCTGTCTCTCTTCACATTATCAACGTAATGTATAGGTGACTCTAGAGGTCTCTATTGAATATGTTCAAATCATCTCAACCAATGTTGAATAAATTTTTCTCCAATTGACACTACTCATAATCTATTACGTATATCATTATTTCAGATCCGATCCTTGTATGATCATAAATCCAACGTAACATAGGCATCTTTGTTACACTTAACTGTTAGACACGTCACCTTTTAGTTGGTCAACATTCAGCGTCATACAATATCACGGGTCGAATCGTCATCCTATAGAATTTATCTTTCAGCTTTTATGTGACACCCTTTTGTCACAGAGGATGCCAGAAGCTTGACGCCATTTCATCCTGTTGGTTTTGATTCTATAACTAACAAACTTAAATGGTTCAAGATTAAGAAAAAAAAAAGAATGTGCAGAACAGCACAAGTTTTCGAGCAGGCATTGCTTTGAAAGCAAATTTAGGAAAGCTAGGCACATGCTAGGAGAGAACAGAAGTACAGGCTTAGCCCTTGGAGACTTACGACCATGAACACAGATCAAAGTTGAAGCAATTTATAAGCATATTTCATTAGATTTGTTACAATATCTTTCTAAATACTGAGAGTGTAGTGACATATTTTAAAACCGTAATATTTATAATAACATAAATCTAAAAAAAGGCGTGAATCATGCAGAGATAATCTTATGGCTCCATAAATCCCTCAAATCAGAAAATTGAAATAAAAATCTCGTTTCTGATGAGAAGAAGCCCACATGATGTGATAAAACTATGTACGCTAGCAAGATATTAAAAAAAAAAAAATCCGTGCATAACAGTTATTGATTCCCATTGTTTGCCTAAAATTCATGGGGGTTTTTTTTTATAGCAGGAACATGTGCATGTTATCTTTTCAATAGCTAGCAGCAGTAAGAAACATCATTGTGAAGTGTGAAGGGTGATCCTGGAGGAGGAGGATTTGACCTTGAGGCGTGATGTGTCGAGGGGCACATCGGCGGTGTCATCGATGGTGAGCAGCGCGTCGCCGTCGGGGACGGCGCAGAGCGCGGCGACGGCCCGGGCGGCGGTCTGGCGGCAGCGGAGGAAAGGGGAGACGAGGACGCGGTGGACGGCCCAGCCGTCTGCTGCGGCGGCGGCCCGGATGCCCTTGCCGACGGTCCAGGCGCGGAGGAGGCCGGCGTCGGTGAGGGGCGGGTCCCAGGGGCGGGGCTTGTTGGCGGGCCAGATGGGCTCGGCATGGTCGAGGCGGTCGCCGTGGCGCATGACGACCACCCGCTGCTCCATCTCCATTGTTGGAAGGCAGGGTTGACCAGCAGGAGGAGGAGGAGGAGGAGAGGATTTGACGCGTGGACAACAACAGGAGGAGACGATCAACTTCATCATCGACCGACCAAATAAAATAAATAAAATGTGCCCTTTGGTTTTGGTTCGTTGGGGTTTTTTTTCTTCTTATTATTTTGGAGATCAAACTTGCTTGTTTTGTTTAATTGTTTTTGTTTTCCCCCTGATTTGATTATATTATATAGGCAAAGCCGAAACTGATGGAATCGTGTGCAATTCTGAGATGAGACAGACATTATCAGGAAGGGACATATTTGTATTTCTTTTCAATTACTTTACTACTCTTTTCCAGCCAATCATCATGTGATAAATAAAGGACAATGCCAACTCCATCCAGAACCATGTATGAAGATGCCCAGAAATCTTCCACGACATCTGATTCTAATGTATGGTTGTTTTCTCTCAAGTTTTTTTTAAAAAAAATCTTGATCCCTTCAATATGTGTAACATCTTTTCTTCTTATTTTTTCACGTAACAGGAATTATCATTTGATGTGCTCATGACAACCTATGGCATAGCCTTGATGGATCAAGATTTTCTTTCACAAATCCCCTGGCACTATGCAGTTATCGATGAGGCTCAACGTCTCAAGAATCCATCCAGTGTATGCAGATTTGTTATTTATGAAATTCTCGTGAGAAATTCAGAGTTTTGATTTCATCATTAGTTCTACGGTTGTCTCATTGCAGCTCTTGCTAGCACTGCACTATAAGGAACTCATGTATGCATTATTCAAGGTTTCGGTTTGATTCGATAGCATAGAAGCTTAGACTTCAAGTACTGTTAGGGAAAAACATCTTTACTTTCAAGTGGTATCTTGGTAGAACATCCATAGTGCTAGAGATAAATTTAGCACGATGACTAAGCATTAGCTAAAGCATAGCTATGACTTGATGGCGAGTGCCAAGCGGAATATTCCTATGTTACTAGCAATTTCTGGACTTTAGGTTCAGGTACAAGCTGTGTTGAGCTTGGGAGGGCTATAACCATCACATTGCTCAAAAACAAATTGCTCGGTTTTCAATTTGTTTGCCATTTCCATAGCAAACAAATTAGAACATTATGTCCGTTCATTAGCATCGGTCTGCATTTTGCTATGTTAGTTGAGCTTGTAATCCAACTGTTAACTCTAAATTTATTAGGCACCTATGGATTTGGTTGTTAATAAATGTACCTGCCAAGGCATAGAGACAAGTGGACACGTGTTGATACTTGAAATGTTATACCTTTTTCTTTTTTTTTTCTCTTTTTCGTTGTGAGTAATTATCATAGAAGGTAATATAGATACTTAGATCTTCGAACAAACTTCCAAGTTAGACTTACCAAGTTCTTTGCCAGGTATTGTATAATGTCCTTGAGCAACGTTTCATCATGCCAAGGTGTCTACTACTAACAGGAACTCCTACCCAGAACAACCTTTCTGAACTATGGGCTTTGATGCACTTTTGCTTGCCCTTAATATTTGGAAAGCTGGATGAGTTTCTTTCTACTTTCAATGAAGCGGGAGACTCGATGACAGGCATTACTTTGAAGTTAATGAGAAATTCATTTTAGCTTTAGTGAATTGCCAGGTATCTTTTGTTCTAAGCAACAGTGTGCATATGTGCTATTTGGCTGTGGGCTGCTATATGCTTCGTACACCATCTGGTCTGGTTTGTTGCCATTATGCAATCTATTCCATCGCTAGAATTTGCACAGTTTCTACATGCCTCATGTTATATCAATGTTCGGGTAGGTGCATTGCAGTTGGATGGTTAATGCAATCTAATCATCTTTTAATGGAACATGAAACTAGAGCATACATTTACATCTAGTTAGTTGATATACAATCCTCTCTTCATGGAACCAAAACTCCCAGTGCTTTTACAAATGTTTTCATCTATTTTGGACCAATTTTCTTACATCAACTGATTATCTCTACCATTTCTTCAATCATTCTTTCTTTCATGTTGGTTTTTTTTTTTTTTTTTTTGGAGCATTCTTTCATGTTGGTTGTGTGTCTGCGCTTTGAACTGAGCATCTCATTGTTTTGGCTCTGCTCCCAAAGTGCCTTTGGGATTTTAAAAGAATCAATATCTTGTTTCTGAACAGGCGCTGAAGCTAATAAAGCAAACAGACAATTCAAGATCCTGAAACATATACTCAAAGCATGTATGCTCCGTCGAACAAAAGCTTTACTAATTGAGAGTGGAATTCTGGCTCTGCCTCCACTAACCGAGCTAACAGTGTCTGGTTCTTTGCTTCAAGAGCATCTTCAAGAGCTAACAGTGTCTGGAATTTTGAATGATCTTTACAGGATGGTGCCACTGACGCAGTTACAAAAGAAGCTTTACTTGTCGGTGTTGAGAAAAGAGCTGCAAACACTTCTTTCGTTTATCGGAGGATCATCTTGCCATCAGTCTTTGCAAAACATTGTAACTGTTTTTCCCCTTGCTGTTACATCTTCCTGTGAACAAGCATTTTGTATGTTCTGCTCTGCAATATGTGAATTATGTATATTTCATTGTGTCTATTTCTCAACATTTATATTATTATATGGGAGTTCATTTTCCTTACCCCCTGGTTGGTTTTGTTATGTCATTATTTAATAATGTGCCTATGGCAAAAAGGAAAGTATTATTGAGCTATGATTCATTTGACAAGTCATGTACTCATGTTCATACTATTTGAAGTTCCGCTAAATCGCAAAAGAATTTAGTGTTTTTTTTTTCCAGTGCAAGTGTTGGTATTTAGAAGAAAAAAAATTCCACCACAGGGAGAAGACATCCCCTTGATTTTGTCTTAAAGAAGGGACTCCCGAGGTGCCCACTTTTTACGAGCACTCAGGTTCGAGCCTAGGTGAGCGGCCTCTCAACTGGAGGCTCTATCAACTAAGTTATTACTTGGTTCTCAAGCATTGGTATTGTACTAGTTCATACTTCGTATCATAGTGTTGAAGGGTCCGGAACTTTTAAGTAGTGGCTCGCCTAAGCGCCTTCCCGAGATCGGACTCGAGGGAAGGTAAGATCACCCGAAGGGCAAAGCAAGAAAGCAAGCAAACAGGAAAGCAAGCCAAAGAAAGCTTGTTAGTAGCTAGAAAGCCAGGGTTGTTGATTTTGATTGATTGCCTGAGTAGGGGTAGTTATGTGATTGAAAAAAGGCCCTAGTTTTAATAAATTTTTGGTTTTTATGCGGGTGCGTATGCATGCGAATGTGTTACCACGAGAGGTGTCGCCTTTTTTTTTAGAGGTAAAAGGCAGGAGCGCTGCTGATTCAATCTAAGTGAGAAACAATAAAGTACAGGGCACATTAGGAAAGGTTGAGGGGGCGTGATTAACTACAAGCCCCCTCTGAAACACAGTCTTTATTTTGTTAATTTGTGCTTTGTAAGATATCATGTTTTAGCTCTGTTTTGCTTTTTAGAGATTATGAATAAAAATCTCTTTACAAATTTAACATTCATCTCTTCTTTTAAACTCTCCTCAGGTTATACAATTGCGGAAAGCTTGCAGTCACCCATATTTATTCAGTGGCATTGAACCTGAGCCTTATGTGGAAGGGGAACATTTAGTTGAGGTTAGTTCTGTTTCATATGATATGAAAGGCTAAGAGCCTACGAAGCTTTTGTCTTAAATTGGTGAAAAATGAGATCGTGTGAATAGTATAGTGGTAAGACCTCCAGGTATGAAGCTATCAACCAGGGTTCGAACTCTGGTTCTCGCAAAAAAAGGTCCCTCGTTGTGTGTTCCCTGTGGTGCAGTTGCTCAACGATAGCTTGCGGGTTGTAGCCAACTTTCGGAGCTTTTTCTCGATCTTAAATGCAATTCCTTCATGATGTCTCTACCCCTGGGTCGAGTTTAAAAAAAAATGGTGAAAATTAGGGCACTAGATAAGGTGCGTGTCACATGTGACTTTAGTGTGTTGTACTGTCGTGACTTGTGACCACGGCTTTTGTGGCTTATAAATGTGAAAAATGCAATGCAAGAATTGAGCACTTATCCGTACAGCTTTTTTGGGGGGGGGGGGCGGGGGGGGGGTCCAAGAGCAGGTCAAAACTTGTCAAGACAAAAGACATGGGTTTGGTGACACCATGTTTTTTGTGTATTATCAGTTTATCACTTTTGGATGTTATCAAAAGAAAAACCACCCTATTTTGTTCATGCAGTTGTTTATTCTCCCCCCTCATTGATCATATGGAACTTCTATGGACAATGGACAAAATAAAATAATCCACAATCTGTTTCTTTTTTTTTTCTTTTGAAAGAACGGCAGGACACCTGCCCATCAGTAAAGATAGAAATAAAAGGAAATCGTTATGTGCAACAGTGCAAGAGAGTCCATGATAGAAAACATTTAGGGCCACTTGAACCGGCAGGTTTGATGGAGGTAAACAGACTTTGCGAGGGATATGAAGATTGTTGTTTAGTTATATTCTATGAACATATTTTTCAGGCTAGTAGAAAGCTCATTGTGCTCGATCTTGTTCTTAAGAAGCTCCATGACTTAGGCAATCGTGTTCTGCTATTTGCTCAGATGACCCAAACACTGGACATTCTTCAGTTTTTTTTTTTTCAGCCATGCTAGCACAATAAAGTGACTTCTTTCTCTTAATAGTTATGTATATATTTCATTGTAACTTATTTTACATTATACCTTCAATAGGACTTCCCGGAACTGTGCAGTTATACTTACGAGCGTCTGGATGGTTCAGTGCGTGCTGAGGAACGGTTTGCAGCAATTAGAAATTTCAGCTCTCAATCTACCAAAGGTCTTATGAGAGATGATAATCGAAGTAAAGCTTTTGTTTTCATGATATCAACTAGAGCAGGGGGTGTGGGGCTTAATCTCATTGGTGCTGATACTGTGAGTCTGATTGAACTTGACAGCGTTGTTACTCTTCCGGTCTTACTTACTAAATCTAGTACTAGTTTCTTTATTTTAAATAAATATGTTTATAGTACCAAGCAGACAGTTTGTAATGATGATCATACTGCCTTTATAATTACTTTATGTTATCCACGCTCAATGAAATGATTGGTTGCAGGTTATTTTTTTTGAACAAGACTGGAATCCTTAAGCTGACAAACAGGCCTTGCAGCGTGCTCACCGCATTGGACAGCTGAATCATGTGTTGTCAATAAATTTGGTATTGCAGCGCACAATTGAAGAGGTTAAGACTATGGCTTTTCTCGAACACGCAGGAGAACTGCGCGTCATTTCATTAAAAAGAAAGAGTGACTCAGTTTATAAAGGAAGCTGGGCCCGAAAACCTTAACAAGCCAAGCATTACAATCCACGGAGATAAGCTCACGCACAAGACAAAGAAGGAAGAAAGAACCCCAACCCCCCTAAACGACCAGACGATAAAAGTATGGAAAGTAGCTACAACTCAGCAACCAACAACAAACGGCATCCACCAAACGATGCTACACCGCAAGCGTTATGCCCAGCTAGCACTTAGACCAGGACAGCACAACGACTCAATAGGCGGAGCAAAGCTCCCACGCCTGACTACCCGACATGGTCGGTGGCTCCCACGCCAGACCACAAGTAAAGGTGGGTCCTGGGACATCGAAACATAGCAACTACCGCGAAGAGCCGAAAGTGATGTGAAGCCTCGCCAAACAGTAGAACGAAGGGACCAGAGCGACGACGAAGGAAGGAGTACCCTACTGGGAGTGCCGCAAATTGTAACACCAAAGAATCGAGAGATTCTTCAAAATGACGCCTTCAAGAAGGTAGCGGCAAAGGTACCGTCGTCGCTCGTCCAAAAGTCGAATAGGGTTTTCACCCGGAGAAATCCCGGGGGAAGTATCGTAACGGCGCCTCCAGGGAGGTATGACGCCCGCGACTGCCACCACCGTCGATAAGGCAAGATACCTGTCAGGGCTTTCGCCCTTAGTTCTCCCAAACCACGGCACAACCCATCGAAGCCAAGACTCGACGGGTCGATCGGACCCTGCAAAAACAATTAGCAGCACAAAAGCACAAAGCATCTGCCAGAAAGATGACTAGAGGCGAAGACCCGGTCCACAGCAACGTAGAACATGGCTGCCAGGGTAGCACCAACATCGTCATGAATGATGGCCGGCCACCGCAAGGAGCAAAGGGGGCCACTAACGACCTGGCCAGAAGCACGATGCGGTAAGGCCAGCAGGTCGGGGGGAGAGTCGGACCAACCCATCGGCGGCGGCACCCCGAAGGCCCCACGGCTACATAGCCCGCCAGCCTGCTGTCCTAGCCATCTGACCCGAAGGCGGCTAGCCGAGTTCGACGGCCAGCAAAGGACCGGAGGGAAGCAGATTTGGCAACGAGCTGCCCCAGACATGCGACGCCCTACCGGAAACGCTCGAGCAGCACCCACACGTCACCACCAGGCCCCAGAGAGCGGTAGCACCGCCGGTAGCGAATCCGGCCTTGGGACACCGGAATCCGGCCGGCCGAAGACGAGGGCGACCGGATCCCATTGATCGTCGGAGCAAGCGAGGACCTTTTCATATTTCAAATGTGCGATCTCAACAAGGGTCGGATCCATTTGAGATGGAGTAGAAACTGTAGAGGAGAAAAACCAGCGACAAAAACTCATATGACAATGGTTAACTCATGTCCTCGATCGAAGCTACGGGCATGCAGAACGCCTTGGAGTCGTGGTCCCACGGAACGCAGGAAACTGGACTATTTGGACGGAAGAAAACACGAAACAGGCAAATAGCCAAATAGGTTAGGCAGGCAGGTCACTTGATTTTTTATAGACCGAAGGAACCAAACTACTTGCGTCCTACTGTACGGACTGTAAGTCTAGTGGCTACTTTAGACCTAGTTCTATCTGTTGTCGTACGAACTGTTAGGCATACATACTATACATAGGTACATGAGGACGCCCCGCTCGACCCCCCTCACGACCGGCCCTAGAGAGAAGCTCAAGGTATTACATTAAGTCTAAGCTCATTCATATGCATTGTAAAATTTTACATGTGGGGTGTCTTTTGTGTCTAGAAGTCTATCGAATCTCGTGGCTATATCAATTTTTTCAGCTTATACTGAGCATGTATTTATTTGCTTTGGTGATGGATGAGGTCACAAGGGACATTCCCTTTGGTGTATGCTTTTTGCTGACGATATGGTGCTAATTGACGAGAGTAGAATAGGGGTTAATAGGAAATTAGAGTTGTGGGAGATATATTTTAGAATTGAAAGGTTTAAGATTTGTAAGACCAAAACCGAGTATATTAAGTGCGATTTCGGTGGCACTAGGCATGAGGGAGAAGATGTTAGTCTCAGTGGAGAGGTGGTTCCCAAGAAGATATCTTTGGATATTTGGGATCGATGCTACAGAGGGATGGTGATATCGATGAAGATGTTAGTCATAGAATCAAAGCCGGATGGATGAAATGGCGTCAAGCTTCTGGCATCCTCTATGATAAGAGAGTGTCACAAAAGCTGAAATGTAAGTTCTATAGGACGGCGATTCGACTCGTAATGTTGTATGGCGTCGAATGTTGGCCAATTAAAAGGCGACATACCCAACAGTTAAGCGTAGTAGAGATGCATATGTTGCGATGGATTTATAGCCACACAAGAAAGGATCAGATTCAAAATAATGATATACGCCAATTGAAAAAAGGCTTGTCCAACATCGGTTGAGATAGTTTGGACATATCCAACAGAAGACTCCAGAGTCACCTGTGCATAGCGGGATACTGAGACGCACTGAAGAGATGCAGGGGTCGACCAAACCCAATATGGGAGGAGTATGTAAAAAGAGACTTGAAGGAATGAAATATTCCTAAAGAACTATCCACTGATAGAAACACATGAAAGTTAGTAATCCACGTACTAGAACCATAACTTATGCATCAGTCTTCTTATACCATTATTACTTTTATTTTTTACTATTACTAGTACCTTTATTATTATTGTTGTTTTCTTATCATCTTTTTAGTTAGATCTTGTGGGTTTTATCTCTAGCTATCCTAACTTGTTTGGAACAAAAGTTGTTGTTGTATACTGAGCCTGTATTTATTAAAGTTTCACCTTCCAACTTATATTTCAGAGCGACCTGGCCACTGTTTCATTGCATTTGTATCCTTACTGCAGAAGCCAACTGTAGCGGGAGCTTCGAAGCGCCTTTATGGGTGGCACTGGCTATTGTTCAGTCTTACAATCCGAGACGTAAAGTTCCAAGAAGTGAAATCTCCATGCCTGATTTGGAGCTGTGTTTATCAAAAGCGGCCTTCTCAGCTGCTCTGCGTTCTGGTATCGTTCCCTTTTGGCTCATTGATATATAATCGTTTGGAAATCACTTGCACTCCTTTGAAGCTATCAGCAAGCTATCGTTTCCCTTTTGTTCTTTTGCATTGAGCCCAATGTGATCGTCTTTCTAGCTCCTATCAGGCTTACTTATTTATTTCCATTTATTTCTTTGAAGCGAGTATCCACATGCCCCGAATTGGTTACCAAGGTGGGTTCCCAACGATCAGAATGGTATACCATAGAACGCCTGCTCAGGAAACACTCATCTCTCCATGGAATCAACATTTTTGTGTATGTGATATCACCTCATATTTGTCATTAGCTTTCATTGATATACTTGCTAATTAATTATTGCTGCCATTTTTTCCTCTTAACAGGTATTACTTTCAGCGTTCATCGAGGCAACAGACATATTCTAACTAATCCATGCTGATGCTTTTGTTCTAAGCAACACAAGCTAGGTGTAGGGATGTTTCTGTAACCTACTAGAATCAGAGGTTATGCAGTTAGCATGTAACTTTTTTTTTTTTTTTGCCCCTTTTCTGCAGCTTAGTTGAGTATGAATAGATCAGTCAGATGAATTAGGTATTAGGGTTTGGGTCTCTTTGGTAAGAGTAACATGTACTATGAAAGATGGGGAACTTCAAGTTCTGCTTTCAACTGCTGTCCCTTTTGTTTGTTTGGCATGTATTTTCCTTGTCAAATATGTAAAGTTTTGATGAAATATCAAGTTGTGATATGTGGTTTTCCTCCTTTAATTGATGAGTAATTATACAAGATAATCTCTGTTTACGTCAGTATTCAAGTGATGTATTCACAGCCCTTCTTTTAGCTTTTTTTGCACCTGATGATCTGAACGTCTGTTTCAGGGTGACAAGACTCATATCTCAATGCAAAATGGAGCCCTGGACCCCAGACACAATCACACAAGGTACTTACTAATTCCTTGATTCTCAATCAGACTGAAGCCCAGCAGAACATAGATATACTTTTATTCGATAGAATTTTTCATTCACACGTACAAACAATGCAAACTATACGAAGTACTGACTATGCATCACAATTCACATATGGTCATATTCAGAATGAAACCATGCAGATATGAGATCAGACTGAGTTCTTGATGGCCGAGCTGTATCCATCCTGGTCATCGTAGAACTTGGACCACAGCATCACGCCCCCATACCTGGTTGAGTTCTTCAATGCCGGAAGCACCTGAGACTCGAGGCTCCCCACTGGTATGAACCC
Organism: Phragmites australis; assembly: GCF_958298935.1. Classification (NCBI taxonomy): domain Eukaryota; kingdom Viridiplantae; phylum Streptophyta; class Magnoliopsida; order Poales; family Poaceae; genus Phragmites; species Phragmites australis. The sequence goes on along the minus strand of NC_084922.1, from coordinate 51,571,831 downwards.
AGTTCCTGCCGCATCTGGTGCAGCCGGCAACCCTAGGAAGATATATTTAGCATTGATCCCTGTTGTCCACTGGTTCCAGGAGTTCATCAGGTTGGCAATGCTCCCCTGTGTGTATTGGCAAGGTGGGTTGTTGTAGAACTGAACCCACACATAGTCAAAGAGCCCTGTCTGAAGGGCTTTGCCGACCCACTGATCTGGGAAAGGACACTGCGGCGCTGCTGACAGGTACACCTCCTTCCCCTTGCCGCTGTAGGCTTTGAGGTATGCCGCAAGAGCTCCGTAGTAGTCTGGGTTTCCTCCCTCGATATCAAAGTCCACACCATCAAGCACTGCATCGCCAAGTGGCCTCTTATCTGATTGTCCACTGAGGAAATTGTTCCAGATATACTGGGCAAGCTTGAAAGCATCTTGCTTGGAGTTGAGCGAGTAGCCTCCAGCGCCTCCTCCGATGGAAAGCATGACCTTGACACCCTTGGACTGGCAGAACTTGATGTCTGTTGTGAGGTTGGTGCAAGCATTGGAGTAGGGGTCGCAGTGGCCTGCGAGGTTGAGCTGTGGGATCTGCCCTGAGCCGAAGCTGCAGAGGAAGGCAATGTTGACGAAGGCGTAGTTGCCAGTGCCGCATGTCTCGGCAAGGGTACCCTCATTGCCGTTCTGGCCCCAGTAGATGGCAATGCTGCCGCCATGGCTCCTGGGAGCTGAGGATAAAAGGAAGACGAAGAAGAGGCAGGCAACAAGGGAGTAGGAGCTGTAAGTGGCCATTGCTCTTGCCTCTTTGATTCCTATAGCTCCCCTCCCCACCGGGATTGTTTGTTGGTTTGGAGATGGGATGCTGCTGTTGGTTTTGATCTCGGCTCCACTCTCCTAACGTCTTCTAACTAACAAACGAAACGCATGGGAGCCGTTTCTCAAATGCACCGTGATTGGGGGTGCATCCAACGTTTTTGGTTGCGGTCCCACCTCGTGCAGCACTGCATATATAACAGATAGGAGGGGTTTCGGAGGACATTGAGCTAACTCACGAAGTCAGCCGCCTCTCCTTACATCTTAACCCTAATCCAATCATTAGGGTGCTGTCAACGAGGTGAAGACCGCCGCTTCTTCATCTAACTCGTGCTGGTGATCGACTACATCGGCAAAGTCTCTTCATCACACCAGCGACCTCTTCACCATCATCAGATGGCGTCACCGAACTCAGGTAAATACCTCACGCTTCCGCTCTTAGGGTGTTTGATGTAGGGCTAATGTTTCACTTCATTAAGGTTTGCTTAATCTAACAATGGCATCAGAGCAACCTTTAGCCCTAATCAGACTGTTTTTAAACCTTAATTAGACCAGATCATGTTCGGTTGATGTCTTTTTTGATCAAACTGGCCTATTTGTTCTCGGTGTACTTCAATCAGCTTTAAATTATGTCCTTTTAAGATGAATTAGGTTCGGCTAATGTTAATTAGGCCCAATTTGATCAAGTTTTAGTACTGTTTTGTCCATTAAGCATGTTTAGTCAATAATTGCTTGTGTTTAAGGCTTAGTTGACGCGTATTAGTCCCAATTAGCATCGGTTTAGACCTACATATTCATGCATTAGTCTCGGATGAGATGTTTTTGTGCACTTTTGTGTTCTTATGTGCTAATTGTTTCGGATTTAGGACCTTAGGTCCCTTTTTGGACCTCGGGTAGCACTTAGAAGGAGGGGAATCGGGGAGATTAAGCAAAACCCTAAGAAATCCCCAATTCCCCCCCAAAATCCGAACCCTAAACCCCAAATTTCCCCTCAATCCCGAACCCTAAGCCCATTTTTTTTTCGGAAATACTAGAGCAATAGAAGTAAAAAGGAGGGGGAAGACTTACGGCTCCTTCGCTGTTCATGCCGTCGGAGTTCTCCTCCGGCGGGATCTCCTTCCTGCGCTCGCGCGGTTCATCCGGGACGGGGGCACCTCCCTTGCCCTCTTCTCTTTCGGGTGGCCGTGGTCGCCGCTGTTTCTCTCTCCCTCTCTTGTCCGGCGGCTTCTATCGCCGGCGAACTCTCGAGTCGCCGTTTTTTCTCTCGCGTCGGGCGACATTTTCGGGAGAGAGAGGAAACTGGATTAGGGTTAGGGTTTTCGGGCGACGGCATTTTTTGTATCACGCGTTTTCGTCGGGCAGCCGTCGGATCACGAAGAACGGCTGAGATATTCGGGCCGACGTGTGCGCGAGGCCGGGCGCGGTGGCTGGGCCGCGCCCCAGGCTGGGCCGCGCCCCTGGCTGGGCCGCGCCTTCGGCCGGGCCGGTGCGCGCTCGAAAACTCAATTGGGCCGCGCACTGTTTTCTGGGCCAAGCCAGGCCGAGAGGTCTTGTTGGGCCGGTTTCTTTAAATCTTTGGGCTTTTTCATTTATTTGGAATTTTCAGTGATTTCTAACGTTTTTTTTTCTATTTATGCACTGGAATATCTGATGCAAATAGCCCAAAGTTAATGATGATTAATGCATAAAATATTATTGTTAATTCTCTGGTTGAATTGGATCCAACGGGAAGATTTTTCCGGAGAATTTTGCGACAAATTCAATAGGTTCATAATTACTTTCTGACCAAAGTTGACTGTAATTATGGGATATTTTTTTCCGTTTTCTGCCCAACGGTGATGCGGATTGGAGTTTTATTTTTTGCATGATTTTAATCAGACCAACGTAGGGTTATTTTCATGCAAATTATTTCCTCATGATAAATTTACTAATCAGGCCCAATTCTTCTCTCCAGCTCTTAACGCTTCCTCTATTGCCGCCACTATTGACGGCATAGAGCAACTCACGGGCAATAATTTTCCTGCTTGGAAAGCTAAGGTGACTGTTGTCCTTGGTGTTTTAGACCTGGATTATGCACTCAGGGTTGACGCTCCCACAGCTCCCACCGTTGGCGTGGAAAATTATGATGAACTAAAGAAAACTTATGATGCACTTTCTGAGAAGTGGGAGCGGTCCAACCGCATGTCTCTTATGATAATGAGGAACTCAATATCAGATGCTATAAGGGGAGCAATCCCAAACTCAGAAAAAGCTAAGACGTACTTGGCATCTGTGGAGGAGCAATTTAAAGGCACCTCCAAGGTTTATGCCAGTACGCTGATTCAGAAGCTCCTCAACACTAAGTATAATTATGGGTCTGGTGGCATAAGAGAACACATCATGATGATGACAGATATGGCTGCCAAACTCAAGGGCATGGATATGGAAATCTCTGAGGGTTTCCTTGTCCACTTCATTATGACCTCTCTCCCTCCTGAGTTTACTCCCTTTAAGATAAATTACAACACTCAGAAAGAGAAGTGGAGCATGAGCGACTTGATCGCAATGTGCGTCCAAGAGGAAGAGAGGGTGAGGGCTGAAAATAAAGATTTTGTGAATCAAATAAGCAGCCCCAAGAATAAAAGAAAATTCTAAGGGGATTTCAAGTCTAAGAAAAGGTTGCATTTCGTCGCTAAACACGACAAGGCAGCACAGAGGGCGCCCAAGGCATTTGCTCCTTCTGCTCCTGCCTCTCAAGAATCTAAAGATGACGGATGCCACTTCTGCCACAAGAAGGACCACTACCAAAAGGATTGTGTTGGTTTCCTGAAGTGGCTTGCAAAGAAGGGTAATGATTTCATAACATTCATTGATGAATCACTTTATGCTGATTTTTTCCTTAATTCATGGTGGATTGACTCAGGTGCCACTGTGCACGTTACCAACTCCTTACAGGGATTCCTTACCGCGAGAACATTAAGAAAGGGGGAGCGAAGTCTTAGAGTGGCCAATGGGAAGGAAGCTCAAGTTGAAGCTATCGGATCCTTTCCATTAGTTCTTAATAGTGGCTTCACTCTTAGATTAAATAATGTAGTTTATGTTCCTTCTATGAGGAGGAATCTCATTTCAGTTTCGATGTTAGATGATGATGGTTTTCATTGTAATTTCGGAGACAATAAATGTATTCTTAAATTTAATTCAGAGGATATTGGTCTTGCCATCCGACAAGACAAACTTTATATGCTTCCTCTTAATGAATCCTCTGTGACGATGAATGTCTATGATGTAAGCCATAAAAGAAAGAGAAGTACAATTAATGAGACTTCTTCGAAGCTGTGGCATTGTCGTTTAGGCCACATTTCGAGGGGGAGAATGGAGCGTCTCATTAAGGAAGAGATTCTCCAACTCTTAGACTTCTCCGATTCTGACCACTGCATAGATTGCATTAAAGGAAAATACGTTAAGCAAATAAAGAAAAGGGCCACTCGGAGCACAGGATTATTAGAATTAATTCACACGGACATATGTGGTCCTTTTCCTGTGACATCAGTTGACGGTTTTGATTCTTTCATTACCTTCACTGATGATTTCTCCCGTTACGGCTATATCTACCCCATTAAAGATCGATCTGAATCTCTCGATAAATTTAAGATATTCAAGGCTGAAGTAGAAAATCAGCACAACCTGAAGATTAAAGTAGTGAGATCGGATCGCGGGGGAGAATATTATGGGAGGCATGCCACATATGGGCAAATCCCTGGTCCTTTTGCCAGATTCCTTCAGGAAAATGGCATAGTAGCCCAATATTCTACACCTGGTGAACCTCAGCAAAACGGGGTAGCTGAGCGACGCAACCGCACGCTTATGGACATGGTGCGAAGTATGCTCAGCTATTCTAGTTTACCAGTTGGACTGTGGATGGAGGCACTTAAAACAGCCACACATATTCTTAATCGGGTTCCCAGTAAATCAGTTCCAAAAACACCATATGAATTATGGACTGGGAGAAAACCCTCTTTAAAGTATTTACGTGTGTGGGGCTGTGCAGCTGAAGCTAAAGTCTTTAATCCACACATTGGGAAACTAGATCCTAAGACAGTTAGTTGTCACTTTATCGGGTATCCAGAAAGATCAAAGGGATATCGTTTTTACTGTCCAGATAGGATCACTAAGTTCGTAGAAACAAGACACGCTGTGTTTCTTGAAAATGGGGATATGGAGCCAAGGGAAGTTGATCTTGAAGAAAAACGGGTTTATGTTCCTACTCCACTGATACAAGAGTCACACATCCCTGTGCCTCAGGTGGTTGCACCTTCAGTAGAAACTAACGTCAGTACACCCCCTGTTGAGGTCTCTGAAATTCCTAATGATATACCTAACGATGAGCCTCAGCAGTCCCCTGCAGTACCCAGTCCTTGTCCTGCAGTGCATAATGAACCGATCAGAAGATCACAGCGTGACAGGAGACCTGCCATCTCGAACGATTATATCGTTTATATGAATGAGGATGTTAATGACATAGGGAAGACAGAAGATCCCAACTCATATAAAGAAGCCATGATGAGTAAGCATTCGTCTGAGTGGCTTAATGCCATGAATGACGAATTAAAATCTATGAGCGATAATGATGTATGGGACCTAGTAGAAATTCCTGACGGAGCCAAAACAGTAGGCTGTAAATGGGTCTACAAAACAAAACATGACTCTAATGGGAACATCGAAAGGTTCAAAGCAAGGCTCGTAGCTAAAGGCTTCTCGCAAAGAGAAGGAATCGATTATAATGAAACTTTCTCTCCTGTATCAAGTAAAGATTCTTTCAGAATAATTATGGCGCTCACAGCGCATTATGATTTAGAGCTGCATCAGATGGATGTAAAAACGGCATTCCTTAATGGTGACTTGGAAGAAAATGTTTACATGGCTCAGCCAGAAGGTTTTGTCATGAAAGACAACGAACATTTGGGATGTCGCCTTAAGAAATCAATTTATGGTCTAAAACAAGCGTCTAGACAGTGGTATCTCAAGTTCGACAAAGTCATCAGAAATTTTGGTTTTAAAGAAAATGAAGTTGATAACTGCATTTATATAAAGTTTAAAGGGGGAAAATTCACCATCTTAGTTCTTTATGTGGATGACATCTTATTGGCCAGTAGTGATAAGGATATGCTGTTTGAGACCAAGAGATTTCTTTCCTCTAATTTCGATATGAAGGATCTCGGTGAAGCCTCTTATGTTCTTGGCATTGAAATTCATCGAGATCGGTCCAAAGGAGCATTAGGTTTGTCTCAAAAGGCATACATTGACAGAGTACTAAGGAAATACAATATGCATAAGTGCTCTGCCACGCCTGCTCCTATTGTTAAGGGCGATAAGTTTGGGACATATCAATGTCCAAGGAACCAATATGAAATTGATCAAATGAAGATGGTTCCTTATGCTTCAGCTGTCGGAAGCATTATGTATGCTCAAGTTTGTACACGCCCTGACTTAGCTTTCGTGACCGGGATGCTTGGCAGATATCAATCAAATCCAGGACCGGACCACTGGAAAGCCGTTAAGAAAGTCCTTCGCTATTTGCAAGGCACTAAGAACTACATGCTTATATTTAGAAAATCCGATAACCTTGAAGTCATTGGTTATTCGGATGCAGACTTTGCGGGGTGTGTAGACACTAAGAAATCCACGTCAGGTTATATCTTCACCCTTGCTGGAGGAGCTATCTCGTGGAAAAGCTCCAAGCAGACACTTACAGCATCTTCAACGATGCAAGCTGAGTTTGTGGCATGTTATGAGGCTACCGGGCAGGCTGTATGGCTAAAGAACTTTATCCCGGGACTAAGAGTGGTCGACAGTATTGCAAAACCACTTACATTATACTGCGATAATCAACCCGCAGTTTTCTATACGAGTAACAACAAGTCGAGTGGTGCTGCCAAACACATCGACATTAAGTATCACGTTGTGAAAGATCGAATCCAGGATCAAACAATAAGTGTCAAGCACATAAGCACTAAGTCAATGCTTGCGGATCCACTCACTAAAGGCTTACCACCTCATATTTTTCGTGATCATGTTGCCGGCATGGGGATATTGGAAAGTCTATGATTCTGGATTAAGAGGACCATTAAACAAACCAACTCCCATCAAGTATAACGAATTTCCATTTCGAGATGAAATGGTACACTATAGGTATTTGGGTTTCAGTGGCATTTTATTGACCGCTGTAATACTTTGCCTTGGTATGCTGTTTCATTGAGAGTGGGCTTATGATGTTAGCCTTACGATCAAGGGGGAGAATGTTGGTTTTGATCTCGGCTCCACTCTCCTAACGTCTTCTAACTAACAAACGAAACGCATGGGAGCCGTTTCTCAAATGCACCGTGATTGGGGGTGCATCCAACGTTTTTGGTTGCGGTCCCACCTCGTGCAGCACTGCATATATAACAGATAGGAGGGGTTTCGGAGGACATTGAGCTAACTCACGAAGTCAGCCGCCTCTCCTTACATCTTAACCCTAATCCAATCATTAGGGTGCTGTCAACGAGGTGAAGACCGCCGCTTCTTCATCTAACTCGTGCTGGTGATCGACTACATCGGCAAAGTCTCTTCATCACACCAGCGACCTCTTCACCATCATCAGATGGCGTCACCGAACTCAGGTAAATACCTCACGCTTCCGCTCTTAGGGTGTTTGATGTAGGGCTAATGTTTCACTTCATTAAGGTTTGCTTAATCTAACAGCTGCTACCTGCATGAATTGCTGATTATATATAGTGATCTTACGAGAGGAATGCGTGCCTTGCCGTAGGGGCAGTGGTGGCGAATAAATGTCGCTTTTCAAGGTAAAATAACCCCAAGTCTACGTAGTTAAGTAGTTTAGCCTTGTGCTTCTTGCAAACCTTCCCTTTGTTCTGCTACGGTACGTTGCTAGCTTCCGTTTATTTTGAAGCCGTCCTTTTCTTCGGCCAGAACAGGCTCTCCTCTCATGGTTAGCTCGACATCATCGTCGAGCGCCAGGCTCAAGGCACCCCTCCATCTTGGGCCTGAGCGGGACCTGCTCCTGCTTGCTTGTCCACTCTCTTGTGTGGCCTCTGGACAGGCCTCCCCTCATATGGGCACTAATGCTCAAAGCACCGGTTAGAAAAAGGGCAGCAGTCGGCCATGGCACACTCTACCCGTTTTCCTTTTTTTTTTTCTTCAAAATCGACCGGTTTTCCTGAAGAAGGAGATCAACGTTTTAAGATTGATTTTTGATCGATCTTAAAACTGATGGCCTATATATGGGCCTGTGGATATATACTGTTATTATATAGAATCTCTATTATATAAAACACAAGTTAGTTTCCATATCATATTTTTTCTCTATTCCTCTCTTATCTAATAAAAAAAATTTAAAATTTGAATAATTTATCCACTTTTGTCATCTATTATCGTCCTCCAATCTCTCTGTCTCGTGACCAGTTACGGATATAGGACTCGTTTTACTAATAAAAATAAATAAAAAAAATAGAAGAGAAATTAGTGCATAATCATCTCCTTCTTTTTCGAATTATATCTGAAATCAAATTACGGTATCGCTCCAATATATCTATTTGGCGGCATTCTCATGACGTATTTATATTTTTATACTTTAAGTTTGTATTTGATATTATCACGTTTAATATTTATTTTTTCGTTACAACGCACGAGCACTTAGTGAACTGATCGATGGATCAGCTAGCTTTATTTGGGCCTCACGAAAGAGAAAGAAAAAGAAAAAGAAAACGCAAGGGAAAAGGAAATGGGTGACCACCCCACGCGTGCATTTGATTGCTGTTTCTTTTCGATTTTCCGAGGCCGATGCTCGATCAGGTAGGTGAGGCATGGACAAGAATCATATCATTTTCAACTCTCATCAACTAGAATTATACAAGACGCAACCACAAAAGTAAGACACACCTCAGCTCATATGTTGTTTTACTCCCGGCCAAATATCTACAGCCACTGAAACACTTGGATCTGTAGAAAACTCATCATATAAACTCCTAGATAAGTGGATATATATGAGAAAAATCTTCTTTTGAAACCTTAGCCATATATAATATCACTAGCTACCCTAATACAGTTGTTCTCTTTGGTCATTCCACCACCTTGACCTACACCAAAATCACAAGTGGCGCTTCAAATGTCAGAGAAAAAACAACATTTCATGTGAGACAGAAAGAACATTGTTGTAGAGATATAAGATATGTATATAGGATGGAAACATTATGTCGGTGATTTTTTCCCCTTATCCTGAGAATTCTCATGCACCAACAGATAGTGTCCTTCTTACTACTCTACCCTCTTCGTGTATCAATAATTGCTGTTTTGAGGAACATTCCCTCAAGCATTTTAAACTTTGACTTCTAATATAATTAACCAATTGAAAGAAATACCAGTATGTTACCAAAAATACTTTCATTACAGTACTATTATCAAAAATACTTTCATTACAGTACTTAGGGTAAAAATTGCGGACATGGCAATCAATTCGTGGGTTGCCAATCAGTGGACTTACTCCCCCTGTCTTTGAGGGATGAGAGGTATGGTCGCTGATGTGCTCTGATCTTGGTTCTACCAGTCCAGTCCTGGAGTAAGATACCGATAGTGTGGAAAATATCATATTGTCATTGATCGTGTCAGGCACATCTTGGAATATGAGATATAGAGATCATCTGTCATTTTGTAGGTACAGTAATGCACCTCTAGTCAGAGTCTAGAACATGATTGTCACTCCCTGCTTTTAGGTTAATAAGCTATGCTCACAACAGGAAAGAGAACCACTATTTGGTTCTAGTATGTGGTGATTCAACTAGTAATCTCACCTTAAAACTGGACCTTTCTAACCACACTCTTGCAAAGTGTATTGGTTATTCTTAGATAACTTTTGAGAATATAGTGATAACACTGTGAACTCCTTGATTCATACTGAGTGTGTGCTTGTTATTATAGGATTTGTTAAGTATGTTCATACTCATACCTGCTATCTCCTTGATATATAGAGGGGCAAGATGTCGACTTAAACAACCATCAATCCCAAGATAGCTATGAAGACGGTGTGAGCCAGAAGTTGGAAACCTTGTATAATGAGTTCTACAAAATCCAACTAGAAGATTAAAGGATAGATTGAGATGTGATGAGAACTTTGACCTTCCCTTTAGGCATGAGACTTGTGTCTTACATAACCATGTTAAACAAACTTAACAGTACTTCATCTATGAAGTGACCTTAAGTGACGGTGACTCTTGCCTACGGTCCCACTATATTGATTCTGCTATGCTACTCTAATATGTCAATACTTCAGTAAGCTTGCTTACTAGAGTAATAACCGTAGACATGTCGTTCTATCTCGGAAGTGGAATGTTGAGTCGCCACACATCATTATCATGACAGATTTATTAATGTAAATCTTAATCTTTTGTTGCCAATGTATGTAGTTATTTATATATCAATGATCAGAACTTAGAAAGGTTTGACAAAAAGAAAACCTGAAACAACTGAATTTTTGATTGGTGGAAGTAGTATTTCAAGTAGGTAACATGATGTCGATTGACTAGGCGGTATGGAGTAGTGTTCTATTGTTACTACCATTGGCTATGTACTTGTACTGGATAGGTCACCCTTTTTCCCTCATGGGACTGGGAAATTAGTGGTTTACCACCTCAAACGTTGCTCTTTCAATATTTTTGCCACTTCAGAAAATGTAACTGAGATGTAAATTTGTGAGAAATATTATGGTGTGTATGAGTCAAATCGATGTGATTAGGTTTCGGAGTAACTAGCTTGGGCTAATTTGTGAATTTTCAATCAACACGAATCCAAGGAATTTCAAATATATATATATATATATATATATATATATATATATATATATATATACATATATATATACACGTGTATCCGTATATCTACACATACACAATATGTGGGCCTACTGCTATAGTATCTACAGCACCCGAGTCCTGAGAGTGCTCCAAATCTTGGCTGGATAATATATGTTATAGATGAGCTTTTCCCAAATATGTAAAGGATAACCACAGAAAAAAAAATCGGTAATAAATAATAATGACAGAGGAGAAGAAAAATAAAACCTTGGCTCAGTCTCAGTGACTACTAAATAAACTTTGGCAGGCAGCCCCTCGTCCTAAACCATAATTCCAAACCTACCCCTACCTCTCGGCACCATTCTATTCTCCTCGACTCGTCTCCAAAATTCCCCATCTCCTCTGCCTCCGGCGAAGCCTCCCTCCCTTCCTTCCACCGCGTGCTGAGCCCTGAAGCGGCGAGGCATAATAAGGTCTGCCACCCTTCCTTTTCTTTCTCTCGAATAGCGCGTGCCCCCCTAACCCCTGTTTCTTCCTTGGTCCTTGCCCAGAAGCATGGCGGATTCGCGGGCAGAAGCTTCCAACAACGCTTCCGGGGACACGAGGAGCACCTCCACGCGCCCGGCGCGCCTACGCGTCATTCGCCCGGACGTCCAGGAAGTTCTCAGGAGCCCTCGCCGTAGCCGCCCCAAGAAGCAGCCGCCCCCGCCCCAGCCCCCGCCGCCACGGAAGAAGAAGGATAAGGAGAAGGAGGAAGTCGAGCGCGCGCGCTATGGCTGCGCCTTTCAGGACGAGGACGAGGACGACTTCGCGCTGCCGGACCTGGTCTGGGGCAAGGTGCGGAGCCACCCGTGGTGGCCCGGACAGGTGTTTGATGCCGCCGACGCGTCCGAGGTCGCGCTGCAGCACCGGAGGACCGGCGCCCCGCTCGTCGCCTACTTCTGGGACAGGACCTTCGCTTGGAGCGACGCGTCCGCGCTGCTCCCCTTCCGCGCCAACTTTACGCGGCTCTCCGCCCAGAGCACCATGTCCAGCTTCGTCTCTGCTGTGGATACCGCGCTGCAGGAGGTTGGACGACGCGTGCAGGCCGGCCTCTCCTGCGGTTGCTTCGGTTCCAGCATCGCCACCAAGCTGGAGGTTGAGAACGCTGGTATCCGGAAAGGGGCGTATGCTACGGCGGTAGACGGTTCGTACATGAGGGATGCCTTCTGTGCCGAAGCCTTTCTTGACTACATCTCAGCACTGGGAAAGAAACCGCTGGCTGGCGCTGATCTTCTTGACCTTGCCACCGCTAAAGCACAGCTGAGGGCGTTCAATCGATCAAGGGGTCCAAGGGACCTCCCCGAGTTTGTGATATTCCAGGGTATTGAGGATGTCGAGGAGGCGATTCCGCACGCAAAGAGGAAAAGGATGCACCAGAGGGGTGAGGATAATGTTCCAAGCAAGGAGAAGAAATCAAGGCGTTCTGGGAGTTCATCATGCAGGAAAGAGGCTCTACCAGCGGCTGCAAATGAAGAGGCTATGGATGAGGATAGCGGTGTGCCGAGTAGAGGGGCGACAGATGATATAATGAGTAAGGGAAAAAAGTCAAAGCACAGGAAGAGTTCGGCGAGTAAGAAAATAGACACTTCCAAATATTCAGATGGACTTGAAACAGTTGGTGTTGGTGACAGCAAAACTCTGGCCAGTAAGGCAGTGGATGGCGTTTTGAGTGAGAGCAAATCAGGGCGCATGCTAAGATCCACGCGCAAGAAGGAAGATGCTTTGGAGGGTTTGAAAAGGTTGGGAAAGGATGATAATGGTGAAACCTTAAACAAAGATGTCACTTTGCTGAAAGAAAACAAGCTCAGGCATAGGGCGAGCTCTGCACGCAAGAAGGATAAAATCACGGAGGATGGGGATGGACTCAGAGCTGGCAGTGCCAAGGATTCCGCTTCTCCTGGCAAGAGAAGGTCAGGGCGTGCTGAAAAATCATTAAGTAAGAGAGTGCCCATCTCAGAGCATGGCAGGAAGAAGAAGAAACTTTCTGAACTTATGGCAGAGATAGGCAGGACTAATTCTGCATCTGGTGGTAAGAGCAAGACTCGAGGGAGCCGATCTTTGCATGAATCAATTGAGAAACCTGAGGATCCTGTTCGTGACTCTAAGGATACAGTGAAGAATAGGAAAAGAAAGAAGCTCAACACATTGGGGGATTTGTCTTCCCAGTCACAGCCTCTCTCTCGTAACAAGTCCACAAAGGTTGGAGAGCTGATGAGTAAAGCAGCTGGGCACATGCCACAGACACCACCTGTCGTCAAACCTAATGGTGCAGCGTCTCAGACAAAATCACTTAGGGCTAAAAACAGGCAAGTAACTGCAGCAGACCAGTCTCAACTTTCTGTGAAGGTGAATCGGGGCAAGAAAGGTTCCTGTACTGAGGAGTCTCTATCTTGTGGTGAAATGCTATGGCAGCTGTCGCTAGCAGCATGTGATCTTAAGCAGAGAGAGAAAATCGCCCCTAGAAGTGTTAACTTCCTTACTGATTTTAGGAAGAACTCCTATGCTTCTAGTTCTGATGTCAACGAGGAGATACCTGAAAAAGCAGCCAACACTGAGTCCGCTCCTTCGGAACAGCCCATCGCTGATCATATGCAGGACGACTATTGGGCTGACATTCTCATTAACGTGGAGGAGCCGCTATCTAGCCTGAAAAAGAAGAAAGATGAGAGTAAAAGAAGAACAAGCAAGAAGGTGCATCAGGTTAAGAAACTCGCCAATAATCTGTCAGCGACTCTGGGAAGTGCAGATGAGCCAAGGAGTGAAGGCAAGCTAGATACACAGAGCGGGGAGCAACTTAAGGCTGAAAGCAAACCGTGTGTCACCAATGGATCTCAACTAAATGCCGGTATCAAATCTGCTGAAGAAATGGAAAATAGCTTGCTGGCTGGACTGGTGCTGCACTTCAGCAGGCCAAGTGCAGTTCCACCACGCAGTGACCTTATCAAGATCTTTAGCCAATATGGGCCTGTCAACGAAGCCAAGGCAGAGATTGCAAACAATGCCAGCTCTGCCCAGGTGATCTTCAAGAGGCGCATGGATGCTGAGGCAGCATTTGCAGGCGCAGGGAAAATCCGTGCTCTTGGACCAGCCCTTGACAGCTTTCGCCTCACCGACTTCCCAGCAGCTGGTTCAGGAAATGAGCCTTCGCATGGTGCATCAAAGAGTGAATAGGGTGTTCCCCTACTGTTGAAGCTGTTGCATAATTAGTGAGGTACTCAGGTTTCTTCCTGTGTGACATCCTTCCGCTCGATGTTGTGTAGCAGTGCATTCTTGCCGCCCTTCTTATGCATGTAGTGGTGTCCTCTTGTTTTTGCAGGTCAATGGGACGAGGAAGTTAGAGAAAAGGTATATCGGGGGTAGCTAGCGCTTGTTGCAGGATCAAGCATTCATAGGAACAGTGATCGCTTCTCTGTTTTTCAGTGTCGTGGAGGTGTCGTATACTTGCGTCATTGTATGCTGCAGATCAGATCGGATCAGTTACCAATAGGTGTTGTAAAAACATGTTTTAAGCCGGTTTCATACTTAAAAGTTTACTTTGTTTCTTAATCTGAGTGCTCGATTCTGATATGGGTGCAAATCTTTCTATCTATCTGCTACCTTTTCTTTTCCTTTTTTTCCCATGTGTGCTTGTTGTGCTCTAGATGGAGGAGCTTTAACAGATCCCGTGGCGGATCACTGGGTGTCTCTGTACCGAAGGTATGTTGTTAGAACACAAGTCTGCTTTTGAATCCATGTAGGTACGTGATTAAGGATTTCTTTCTCGTAAGGCAATGCTAATCCTATTTCTAGGGAAACAGCAGTAGCAGATTGTGCCGCTTAATTGGAGACGCAAACGCAGGCAGCGCTTTTCTTGTGTTGTTGCCATTCGCATTTCAATTTCAATCTTGTTGGGCTGCGACTGCGATATATGCGTATATGTATGTTTCTTTCACATGGACCTCTTTCATTGTTCATAAACGAAAACATTTTATCGTTTTGAAATGTGGCATCAGTTGATGCACTGAGATGGAGTAACAAATATAATATATTTTGCTTATGCGGCGCAAACAGACTCCGCACGATGGATCGAGGATGCAATGGAAGACGTCGATCCAAAAGGCTTCCTTGCAGTGAGATGGGCTGCATGTTTTGCCGCTGTCTGGAGTTGCTTTTCTAAACTTGGTTGGTATATGCATGGCTTTAGGGTTTACATGCTGTAGCTTTATTCGATGCTCCAGCTTTTGTTTGCATTGCAGGCTTTGCTTTAGCTGAAATCAGTTGGTCTCATCTCCTAACTAGAGCAGCAGAGTGTGAAGATAGTCGTCCTGAATCAAGTAAGCTATTTGCTAGGTCAGGTTACAGGTAAGCATGCATGGTAGCATCCATGTACCGGTCGAGACTTGAACTGGAACTAGAATATTGCACGACGATGCGTCCTTTTGTTGACAGTTGGACTAAGGGAAGGGAAGGGACGTATTGGATGAAGAAAGGCCTAGTGTAATTCTTCTATTGCCAACCAATACATTGACATTGTAAGATGCTGAAACATGTTAGTCGAACCGTGGCAGTGTGAAGTGAATCTTGTAGAAACTTTTGAATTTCTTTGTGTGTGTTGAATAATTTTGGACAAGAGCGGCCAGTGGAGAGGCAGTGGGCGCCACGCGCAACGGAAGAAGGGGATCGTTGGAGCCCCACCATCCATCAGATGAACCAACTTTACAGTTAACGAGCAGAGCATTGAGAGAGAGAGGGAGGGAGGGAGGGTGCCTTTCTCTTTCCCCTTTCTTTGCCCCGCTGCTGCATCGTGTTACTTTTGGGCGTGCGCTCTCACACTGACACTGCGCTTTTTACTCTCTCTCACTGCATTGTGTGGCTCTGCTACTGCTAGCGGTGGGCAAATTTGGAAATTTAGACAACATACGCGACCGTATTTGCGAAATTAGACAACATGTCGACGTATTTGCAAATCTAGCACTCGTATTCGGTATCTCAAATACCGAAATTTGATTTTCGGAAACTGAAAATCCGAAAACACCGTATTCGGCAACTGAGGTGCCGAATACGGCACTGTGGGCCGTATTCGGCACCTCAGTTGCCGAATACACCCTGTACTCTGCTGTATTCGGCAACTGAGGTGCCGAATACGGCCCACAGTGCCGTATTCGGCACCTCAGTTGCCGAATACAGCCGGCCACCCATCCCATCCCCTTTTTCCCGCGTCCCATCAATCATTTTCGCGTCACATCAATCATTTTCACCATTTTTTGCAACCCGTGGCCGGATGCATGCATGATTTTGGCAACCCGTGATGTTTGGCACGGCCTGAGGAGAGGTGAATAAATGGAGTTCGTCAGAGAAGAGAGTAGCAGCAGAGTAGAGAAGGGAGTAGCAGAGCAGAGAAGGGAGTAGCAGCAGCTCAAGTATAGAAAGCAGCAGAAGAGGAGCAACGCGATCAGCAGCAGCGGCAGTTTAATACTTCGAGAGCACTCACTTTCATACCGGTTAGTTATTAGATTACCTATTTAATACTTAGGTTAGTAATAGTATTTAGAGTAATTAGCTTATTTGGTTAGTCTGTTTCGAAGTAGATTAGTTCTTTCAGAAGTAGATTGTGATTGTTTAATCCGTTCGATTACATTTATTTAATTATATTGGTTTATTTAATTAGACTACTTAGATTATACAAATTAGATTATTTAATTACATTATTATATTACTTAGATTATTTAATTAGAGTACTTAGTTTATTTAATTAGAGTACTTAGGTTATACAAATTGGATTATTTAATTACGTTATTAGATTACTTAGATTATTTAATTAGAGTACTTAGTTTATTTAATTAGAGTACTTAGGTTATACAAATTAGATTATTTAATTACGTTATTAGATTATGTAATTAGAGTACTTACTTTATTTAATTAGAGTACTTAGATTATTCTCATTAGATTATTTAATTACGTTATTACTTAGATTATTTAATTAGGGTACTTAGTTTATTTAATTAGAGTACTGAGATTATACAAATTAGATTATTTAATTACGTTATTATATTACTTAGATTATTTAATAAGAGTACTTAGATTATACAAATTAGATTATTTAATTATGTTATTATATTACTTAGGTTATTTAATTAGAGTACTTAGTTTATTTAATTAGAGTACTTAGGTTATACAAATTGGATTATTTAATTACGTTATTAGATTACTTAGATTATTTAATTAGAGTACTTAGTTTATTTAATTAGAGTACTTAGGTTATACAAATTAGATTATTTAATTACGTTATTAGATTATGTAATTAGAGTACTTACTTTATTTAATTAGAGTACTTAGATTATTCTCATTAGATTATTTAATTACGTTATTACTTAGATTATTTAATTAGGGTACTTAGTTTATTTAATTAGAGTACTGAGATTATACAAATTAGATTATTTAATTACGTTATTCAAATACCGAAATTTGATTTTCGGAAACTGAAAATCCGAAAACACCGTATTCGGCAACTGAGGTGCCGAATACGGCACTGTGGGCTGTATTTGGCACCTCAGTTGCCGAATACAGCAGAGTACAGGGTGTATTCGGCAACTGAGGTGCCGAATACAGCCCACAGTGCCGTATTCGGCACCTCAGTTGCCGAATACGGTGTTTTCGGATTTTCAGTTTCCGAAAATCAAATTTCGGTATTTGAGATACCGAATACGAGTGCTAGATTTGCAAATACGTCGACATGTTGTCTATTTTCGCAAATACGGTCGCGTATGTTGTCTAAATTTCCAAATTCGTCGCTAGCGGTGGTCTCTTTCCTTCCCTTCCCTGGTACTCCTGAGTGACTCCATTGAAGAGCAATTTGCTTTCCCAAACATACACTAGCTAGCACACTACTTAAAGCGCAACACGCTTACTTAGCGGGTAAGGTGGGTGCCTCTCTCTCTCTCTCTCTCTCTCTCTCTAGCAGGTAGCAGTAGTTAATAGTACTAGTAAGAATTACCGGGGGCAGCAGCAGTTTTCTGCACTCCTAGCACCAGTTCATTCAATTCTTGGAGCCATGGAGGGACGCCAAAGGAGACAGTTAGCAGGCCATCGATCGAGGAACAACTAGTAAGATCCCCCTCCGATCTGCTCCTCCTTCTTCAAGGCATATACATGCAAGAGAAGAGAAGAGAAGAGAAAAGAAGAGAAGAGAAGAGAATCAATGGCGGCGTCTTCAAGGCATATGCTGCTCCTCTGCTGCTGCTGCTTCGTCGTCTTCTTCTCCGCCTCCTTTGCTCAGATGCCTGGTAAGTCGACCCCTACCCGCACCGCACGTCTTCTTGTGTTTTTTTCCTTCTATCTAATTCTTGGACTACTAGTAGTAACATTTTGGCCTAATCAATTTGCTAAATTCTGCTCTGCTTATATATGGAGTGCTTAATTAGTCAGTTCCTCCTCCTCCTCCTTCTCCTATGTTGCGAGTTGCGACCAACTGCAACTCGTTTCTTAGATACTTACACTGGGAAGTATCTTGCATAGAAATGCGGTGAAATTTAGTGAATGATGAAATGGTGATGCACGACAGTTTAGTAAATTCAGACAAGATACGTTATTCTCGTAAATAGAATATACGTACACACCAGTACTCGTACTGCACTGCAGTACCGAAGCGAATGCAAATCAAATGCAATTGCGCGCCTTTTAATGACATCGAAGGGTAAATCAAATTAAAGCAGGTTATTTTCCATCCAACTTGTTGAAGATGCATGAATTAGCAGCTGAGCTGATGCCTGATTGCATTGTTGGCTGGGGTTGGCAGGCTTCCTGAGCATCGACTGCGGCGGGTCTGCTAACTACACGGACGAGCTCGGCCTGGTGTGGACAGGCGACGCCGGTTGGTTCCCCTTCGGCGCCACGGCCACCATCTCGGTGCCGTCGGAGAAGCGCACGCAGTACTCCACGGTGCGCTACTTCCCCTCGACGGCGGACGGCGGCACCAAGAAGTACTGCTACACGCTGGGCGTCAGGACGAGGACCCGCTACCTGATCCGGGCCAGCTTCCTGTACGGCAACTTCGACAGCAGCAACGTCTTCCCGGAGTTCGACCTCTACCTGGGGGCCTCCCGCTGGTCCACCATCGTCATCTACGACGAGACCAAGGTGGTCACCAGGGAGCTGGTCGTGCTGGCCTCGTCGCCCACCCTCAGCGTCTGCCTCTCCAACGCCACCACGGGCCAGCCCTTCATCTCCACGCTCGAGCTCCGCCAGCTCAACGGCTCCCTCTACTACACCGATTACGAGGCCGACGCCTTCCTCAGCCTGTCCGCGAGGATCAACTTCGGAGCTCCCACCACCGATCCTGTCAGGTATCCGGACGATCCGTACGACAGGATCTGGGAGTCCGACTTGGTCAGGAGGGCCAACTATCTGGTTGACGTCGCTCCGGGCACACTCAACGTCTCCACCGATAAGCCCGTCTTCGTGAGCTCCAGCGAGAGGCCGCCCCAGAAGGTGATGCAGACGGCGGTTGTGGGTTCGCTCGGTGAGCTCACCTATCGCCTCAACCTCAATGGCTTCCCCGGCAACGGATGGGCATTCTCCTACTTTGCCGAGATCCAAGAGTTTGTCGTTCCCGAGACACGCAAGTTCAAGCTCTTCATCCCTGGTTTGCCGGATGTTAGCAAACCCACGGTGGATATTGGTGAGAACGCCCCGGGGAAGTACCGGCTATACGAGCCAGGGTTCTTCAACATTTCACTGCCATTTGTCCTCTCCTTCAAGTTCCGTAGGACAAATGATTCATCCAAGGGTCCTATTCTGAATGCCTTTGAGATATACAAATATATCCACATTGATCTTGGCTCCCCAGACGGTATGCATTTTGCTTTACTTAACTCTCCTATCTCTAATAATCCATGCATTTCGCCTTTATCATTGAACTGTCGGTGCAGCGCCTCTCATGACAAGCCTAGCCTCACGTTACCCATTCGCTGATTGGGCAAAGGAAGGCGGCGATCCGTGTCTACCTTCACCGTGGTCTTGGGTGAAATGCAGTCCAGAATCAGAACCAAGAGTCATTTCCATGTAATTAACTCAGCTCTCAACTCTACTATCACAAGTGTTATCCAAAAGGGAAGGGAAATCTGCTACTCCCTTAAACGTTTCATCTCTTCCAAGTATCTGCATCTGAGCTTGATGCTGAATTAATACTGACAACCTTACTTGTGATCAGAAATCTTTCAGGAAAGAACTTGACAGGAAACATACCATCGGAACTAGCGGGTTTGCCATGCTTAGCAGAGATGTAAGCATTGCCTTTCTGCCCACAAATAGATATACCTAGTCCTTCCATCAAAGGTATGATTAATGCGCAGAATTTCCTTGCAGCGGACTTGCAAATAACATGTTAACAGGCCAGATTCCAGACCTCAGTGGCACTTCGAACCTATCCATCATGTGAGGAATTACTTAAGTTGGTTCATTTCTTTGTTTCACACCTTTTGTATCTTCATCTTTTCTCATGATTTTTTCTTGTTAAAAATGCAGTCATTTCGAGAACAATCAACTGACTGGAAATGTTCCGTCATACTTTGGCAGTTTGCCAAAACTGAGTGAGCTGTAAGTCCTAGCGAAACATAATCCTTCTTTAATCCGTGAAATCTGCCTGCAAATACTTTGAAATAACTGCAATGCTTATTTTCCCCGGTGACAGAAATAAAATAAAAACCTAACATGCCACTCCTGCATATTTATCAAGCTACTCAGGAACTATGACACACGCCATTATGAAGGCCCTTAATTTGTTGGTAAATACGTTTTGTAGTTTCAAAATTAGTCGTTTTTTTCCTCGAGAGCGCAGGCGTGTTATTGCATTAAAGAAGGAATAAAGTTGCAGTACAAAACAGACACAACAACACCGAAAAAAGAGAAAATAACAAAGCTGATTTTTTATTTTGATGTATAAAATTAGTTGTTTATTATTCTTATGTCTTACATAAAGTTAAAATTCCTTTTCACCAATGCAGGTACCTTCAAAACAACAGGCTGTCTGGAGCCATCCCCAGGGCTCTTCTAAGTAGAGGCATCACTTTCAAGTGTGTCTTCTTTCCTTAATATACTATGTTATTCGTGGAGTTCATTATATGTAGTTTCTTCCCTGGAATGTTGAAAGATAGGTTTTGCAAAATTCATTTTTTGGCATTGCATTAGCTGGTCTTTCTGTATATATAGTCGCAGGTGCGGTGACTAATATTAATTAGTCGCAAGGGCTCTTTTTTATTAGGAAACAATATTAGTTACCCCTTAAGTGGTGGTGTTTTTTTTCCGCTCTAGTAACATAAATCTCGGTGAACTACAGTTTCTTCAAGAATTTTAGCAGAAGATCTATTTAAATAGTTATACCATCAGCTAATTTGTGCTCTCCATCTCTAAAGGAAGGCTAATGTGAGCATTCATCAAATTATATTTTCAGCTACTCGGGGAATATGTACCTTGGAACAGGGAAGCAAGAGAAGAAACATGTAATCATTGTTATATCTGCTGTGCTTGGAATGTCTTTCTTACTTGCAGCTGCCCTCTGTTGTTACATGCTGACACACAAACCCATTAAGAAATACTCACCAGAAGGTCCAAACCGTGAGCCACATCTTATTTTGTTGAATCTTCCTCTGGCATCCTTTTGTGTTCTGAACTTCTTGTTACGTTCCTCTGGTCCAGATGATGTTACAAAGGTCCTGCCTGAGCAGAAGTTCCAGAATTCAAGCACACGGTCCTGTGAAATAGCCGCTGAGACAGCTCATCCCTACAAACTATCGGACCTTGAAGTGGCGACCAACAGCTTTGCCAACAGGATTGGTTCTGGGGGTTTTGGGATAGTGTATTACGGAAAGCTGGCTGATGGAAAGGAGATTGCTGTAAAAGTGCCAACGAACGATTCATACCAAGGGAAGAAGCAGTTTACAAATGAGGTACCTTGCTAACCAAATGGTAAAAACTGTAGTAGTACCCTCAGAAGAGGCATACGCCACGGCACAGCAAAGATGATGTTTTGCTAGTTTTCAGATACTAATAATTAATATGATGAGCACGTGATGTAGTAATGAAATTATTATGACATCAATCTTTTTTTTTGTTTTGAGTTTTCTAGTGATGATATGTTGTTCTGAATTATAGCATGTTCACTATATAACCATTAAGTCTATTATTTGTGTTGAATATGTGTCGAATATTCAGGTGTCTTTGCTTTCAAGAATACACCATAGGAACCTAGTTGCATTTCTAGGCTATTGCCATGAAGACGGGAGAAATATTCTGGTGTACGAGTTCATGCACAATGGAACCCTCAAAGAGCATCTTCATGGTAAGTTAATTACTTTCTTTTCTTTGTTTGTGAGTGACGTGCTAAAAGGAAGGATTATGGATCTGTGACAGATACGTAATCATTTGCATTGCAGGACGGGACAAGCACATCAGTTGGATCAAGCGGCTTGAGATTGCTGAGGATGCAGCAAAAGGTCAAATTCTGTTTTCTGTTACGATATTAGTATATTAGGGCCTCTAAGAAATCATTGACCAGCAAATTCATAAAGGAAAACAAACATTCTATCTGGCAGGAATCGAGTATCTTCATACCGGATGCACACCATCTATCATCCACAGAGACATCAAGACGAGTAACATCCTTCTGGACAAGCAGATGAGAGCAAAGGTGTCCGATTTCGGGCTATCGAAATTCGCAGCTGAGGAGTCTCATGCGTCAACCAACGTGCGAGGGACACTGGGCTACCTGGACCCGCAGTAAGCTAGTATTCTTTCTCTTTATTTAATTTGTTGTGTATGGAGTGAGATCTAGTGAAGTGACAATATATAGCAATGACAATGCAGGTACTACATCTCCCAGCAGCTGACGGAGAAGAGCGACATCTACAGCTTCGGGATCATCCTGCTGGAGCTCATCTCCGGCCGGCCTCCCATTTCCACCATCACTTTCGGGGAGCACTTCCGCAACATCGGGCCATGGGTCCGTGTTTTTTCTTTAAATTTATTGGTAATTTAATTTCTTGAGATGAGATGAGATGAACGAATGCTTCATCGATAGTTGTGTCTTCCGTGCGTGCATGCATGGATGCAGGCCAAGTTTTACTACGAGAGCGGAGACATCGAAGCGATCATTGATCCATCGATGGTAGGGGAGTACCAGGACGTGCAGTCCATCTGGAAGATCGTTGAAGCGGCGGTGCGGTGCATCGACATCGAGCCCCGGAAGCGGCCGTGCATGCCGGAGGTGGTGAAGGAGATCCAGGACGCCATGGCGCTGGAGAGGACGGCGACGTCGGAGATGAGGGGCGGGTGCCCCTTCTCCCCGGCGGCGGCGAGCGTGAGGTCAGGTGGGACGATGAGGTCGCACGACATGATCATGGACAACCTGCTGCTCATGGACGAGGAGGACGACTCCTCCTTCTCCGGCTCCGTCAGCAAGTTGAAGTACCCCGAGCTGCGCTAGCTAGCGAGTCGGCCAGTGCAGCTGCTCCGTGCATGGATTTGATGCTGCTGCTAGTTTCTTTTCTTTTCGTCGCATTGTGCTAGCTCTTTTTAGCGTGAGAGTTTTTTTTGGCACCATGCAATGCACGGAGGAGCAGCAATTGCAATTGCAGTTGCAGTTGCAGTTGCAGGGAGCATACAACAATACATAGTTTTGCGTTTGCATTTACAAAGGGATGCTTTGCGTTTTGTAATTTGATATCTATCTTTAATTTACTCAATTACTATCTTCGTGGACTGTCAATTGTACCATACTGATTTTAATTATCTTTTCTGGTGAATTCCATCAGGCAAATTCAGTTTGCAACTAAACAATAGAATCAAAATTAGAACATCTCCAGCAGATATCTAAATTCTCACTGCCAATATTATCATATATGGAGCATTCTCAATAAAATTTATTCTCTAAATCTTTTTTCTCTCCAACAGATTTTTAATATCTCATTTTTTATATTTCAACAGATAATAATCTCTTCCAAAAAAGAAGCACCGTTCACGGCGCTCGTCGGGAACGAGCACCACATTCCCTAAATTGCCACTCGTCAGGGAACGAGCACCATTCGCAGCGCGGCTCGTTAGATAGTTTGTCGTTCAGGTCTACACCGAGGGTGCAGAGTGGGGGACCCGAGCCACAGCGGGTGGGCAGGAAGAGGGGCGTGGGATGGCCGAAATGGGTGAATAGGGAGCCGACGCCCACTCACCACAAGTAGAGAGCGAGAGGTGCAGGGTAAGGGGTTGGTAAGTTTAGGGAGACACATACAGAGTCTGTTGAAGCTTGTTTTTTCCCTTAAATCTTTAAATTTAACTATAGATAGTTATATATCTTGAAGATGCTCTTACAGTCCAATTCTAATTCCTCCGGAAATGGAATTTGATCTTCAATTTCAGGAAATCAATTCAATTCCAGAAACCGAGCCCGAAGTAGATTGGGCCTGCAGCTGCACAGTAGCGGGCCGGTGAGCCCAGGGCGCAGGGGGCATTTGAGTCAAATCACAGCAGGGCGGAGGCGGCGTTAGGGTTTCCCGCAACGCCGTCCTGCACCATTATCCTCTCTTCCTAGCTTAGCCTAGCGGAAAGTTAAGACGCGGGCGAGCTAAAACCCTTCCCCTTGCACTCCCAGCAATTTTTCCCTCGCATTCGCGCCGCCGCTCCTCTCCTCCGTCCCCTAGTGGGGGTGGCGGACCAGCCGAGCGGAGAGCGCTCCATCTACCACGGATCGGATCGCATCGCATCCCCCTGTCTATCTTGTTGGAGGATTGGATTAGCATCGATCGCGCCTGCTGCCTGCCTGCTTTCGAAACTGAGAGGGAGATGGAGATGGAGATGGAGACGGATCCCATTTCCCCCTCTCCCGACGACACCACTGCCTCCGGCGGCGAGGCCAAGGCCTGCGCCGACTGCCACACCACCAAGACTCCCCTCTGGCGCGGAGGACCCGAGGGACCCAAGGTCGGTGCTTCAGTACCTGCTGATAGATCCTTCCATCTTGCAGTTCCTTCTGCTTTTCTTTCTTATGTTGGTTTCTTGCCAAACCCCGAGCCATCCATCGATCTAATCTTGTTGCCTGCTGCTGCTGCCGATCCATCCTGCAGTCGCTCTGCAACGCCTGCGGCATCCGCTACCGCAAGAGGAGGAGACAGGCGCTCGGCCTCGACGCCAACGCCGACCCCCAGGAGCAGCAGCAGCACAAGAAGAAGGCCAATAAGAACAACAGCAAGGAGGACAAGAAAAAGGATGATGAGCAAGTCACCGTGGAGCTCCGTGTGGTGGGCTTCGGCAAGGAGGTTGTGCTCAAGCAGCGCCGTCAGATGCGCCGGAAAAAGTGCCTCAGCGAGGAGGAGAGGGCGGCCATCCTCCTCATGGCGCTGTCCTCCGGCGTCATCTACGCCTCCTGATTGATCACCCTCCAGCTCATTGCATTCTCTTCCATCCGAGGAGATAGATGATAGGCAGAGGGAGCGCAGGGTCTTGTGTTGCCGATAGAAAAGCGGCCTAAGCATGCATGGTCAGGTCGCGGAGAGAGAGATGCCTAACTTATTTTTTTCCTTTCTCTTCTCCTCCTCCTAGCTCCAGACTCTCTGAATCCCTCTTGTTAGTTTTCCGGCAAGTTAGTAGTATTAATAATCTATAATCAATCTTGTGACATGTACTAGCTCAGCTGTAATGTAATGTAGTAAGTATTCTCTCTTGGTGTTAGGAGCATCAGATCAGCATGCTGCATGACATGTAATCTCCTCGCCTCTCATCTCCTCTCCTCTCATTGTAATGTAACAAGAGCGCCTTGCCTTATTGTAGTCTATTATCATCTCATCTGATCTGATCATCATCTGCCCGGCTCGTCTCTTCTTGCAACACACACACACACAGAAGACTAGACTATGCCGGGCTGCCATGTTTGTGCAAGTGAAATATTCTCGCTTGGTTTGTCCAGCCGAGGTTTCCGTTACTGATTATTATGCTGCTGCTGCTGTCATGGGTTGCTTCTCTTCTCGTCTGTGATTTGTCATGGGTTGCTTCTCTTCTTGTCTGGTTTGTACTAGTGCCTGTACCAAACAGTGATTTTGTGCTGGGATCTGCCATGGGTATATGTATGCATGGCTGTTTTTGCTCACAAGTTGGTTGGTCTGCTGATGTTGACCTTGCACGGACCTTGCTCACAAGCGCTGATGCCATATATATAGGTCAGGTCAGTCAGTATCCTTGCTTGTTCTGCTGCAATCTTTGCTAGGAGAGGAGAGGATGCTGTGGTGTTACAGTATGTTTCTTCTTCTGGAGAGTAGGTTGCCAATTTGGTGTAATGCTAACGAAGGCTTGATGTAACAATACGTTGCTGTTGGATTCTTTGCTCCATTTGTGCACTCGCAGAGGCAGCAGGTTCCCTCCCTTTTATGAAATGATGTGCCCACGAAGCTGGCATTCCTAGAGAGAAGGAACAGATGGTGATGCTATCCAAGCTTTGTCGGACGGAGCTGTAACATCTCATCTGTTCCTTTCTAACTATAGGAAGGAACTGTCTCTCTAACCAGTCCAAGTTATGCTTGCCCCCCATATTGGGAGCTCTACCGCTATATGGACACACAGATTATGCTCATAGTCCCAATCATACCTGTGAGCACGTAGCTAGTGCTCATTCAGTGTGAGGTACATCACTTTCACCGGATGAAAGTACACAGACTAATTCATCAAAATAATTGAATCTGGAGACTAAACTCCCTATGTCTTACTTGCAATATGCATACTAGAATTTATATCCCTGTAATACAATGACAAAGTAAAGATGCCGCCGTCCACTTTACATGTGTACTGCTCAGGTAATGCAGGCCCTACATATAAAGGTAACAAACTGGTCCTAATGATCTTTCCACATCAGTCATTTTAGTGTAGGAGATGATCGAGGTAGGTTTAACAGTATCAAAAGTATTTTCTTTTTTTTTTTCAACCACGGGGAGGAGACGTTCCCTGGGCTTTGACTTTTTTTAGGTAAAAGGTAGTGAACTTTGGCTGATCAGAATCATGCTGAAACTAGATTTCTTAGGGAGCCAGGGAGGTACCTGCTGCGAGCACTTGGGTTCGAGCAAGTAGTGGTTGCAGCCTGCATGGGCCTTGGCAGCTTGGCTAATTGCTTGCTAATTTGATTTTAATTTCATTCCCTGTAACCAATAGCCTGTAGGTGCTATTTGGACTAGTAATAAAATGGAAGTTGGGTTTCTAAAAGATGCTTGATAACCTACATTAATATTGAGAACGAGATTGTAACAGAGTTCACTGCCCTATAACACTTATTCACTGCCCTATACACTTATTGATGCCATGTAGACAATAAAACTATGCAGACCACGGCTAAAATAACAAAATGTTAGTTCATCTAAACTTTTTTGCGTACTACTTTTTTTATTATCATGAAATTTTGAATTTTACTTAGTGCATACTTAAATAGTGAAAAATTGGTGGTCGCTTATAGTTGATCTCCATACTTGCTGATTGCCAATGTTGTTGGAATTTGAGGGGGTTTTCCTTTAAAATTCAAGTTTGAGTGGAAGTCAAATTTGAATTTAAAGAAATTCCAAAAGAAAATAAATAAATAAGGGGATTTGAAGCCTTGCCGCTACAAGGCCCATAAGGCCGAGCAGCTCACCAGCTAGGCGGCCTCCATCACCCTTATCTGCTCTTGATGGTTCTGGAGAGAGGGGGCGGCGCTACTCGCCCGTCCTTCGCCCTAGCCGGGCACGTCCGCTTCGTGGGCGATGTCGTTAGGGTGGTGTCGGTGTCTACCTCAATTTGCCCAGGTCATTAAATTGGTGGGCCCCTCCTCTCTTCTATCGATCCATGATTCCCATCTCCTTCCTCCACCTCTTTCTCCACTGGTTCACCGTTGTTCGAAGCCTCGACTGTTCTCCTATGACTTGGGTTCAACAGCGAGGTGGTGCCCGCGACGTTGGTGAGCCTCCTCAATGGTGTGCCCCATCGCGTTGAGCACTGCCTCATCTGCGTGTAGCCCTGACGCATCGCAACCCGATCGCTTGGCTCTGCCTGTTCGTCGAGGTGCTCGGCCATGTGGAGCTCACCTTCGCGCATGTTGTGGCCATGAGGATTGTGACCTGGTGGTGGTGCTGGTGGTGTCTGTGTTCGTGCCTTCATGCATGATTTGCAGGTGGTTGCAGCACATGCACTCAGGTTGTGGTGTTCACGCCGTGCGCATGCTCTGCCACTGTGATTGCGCTATCGATGCGCTTCCCGTTCTAGTGATCGATGACTCATCCCTGGCACGGTGTTAGGCCTCTCGCTGTTGTGGCTTTCCTTTGCTCCTCGGATGCCAACTATAATGTGCCTTGCAAAAGGCATAGCTGCATTGTATCTCCGAGAACAAACATCATTTGTGACCTTGACATAGAGAAGGTGTCTTTGTTTTCTGGGATGACACTTCTATGTGCCTTGCCTTTGGCGTCTACTTCGTCTATTGTGGAAAGTAAGACCGTTCCCATTGCCTTTTTACAGAATAGCTTGCAATTTAGCCGTAACATGTTCTTGTGATAATCTATGTGCTGTTATTGGGGATCAATTACATGCTTAGATTGGTGGGTTTAATGCTCGGTGATGAAAGTGGGCTAAGTGAGGTTAGTGTGACAATATAGGAATTATTCTAGGTTGTGTTTGTGCTGAATTTTTGTTCATTGCCTATCGTATTGTTTATCTTTTCTTCGTTGTGAGCAATTAATATTGCTTAAGTCTTTTATGTTAATCTGGATTGAATAGCTTTTATATGCTAGTAGATTGATTGCTATATAATCAAGACTTTTAACATGTTGGACCAAAACCTAGAATATTTGTTTAATACTGTCACACTGATCGGTAAGCTTTGAATAGCCATTTGGCATCAGATGGCCGTTAATTCGGTAACCCGCACTGAGAGCCATGCAATTAAATTAATACTTGTTGATATATTTCTAGTGTTGTCCCACCTTATTTTGTCGATTGCCATACTTGATATCATGTTGAATACGAGTAGCATTGTTCTTCTTACTTTACATATATTTGAAATGCTCATGTTCATGTGTGTGATATTCATATATGTCTTCCATGGCTTGATTTACATGTTTAAATTCGGAACCATGTCAATTGTAATGTTGCTAAAACACACTTTGAAACAACAAATGTAACGATACATCGATTGTGTTTGATCGTCCCCCTATTTGTAATTCCTAGCTCTGTCACTGTCGAGTCGCGAGCACTGCCCTACTAATGAGCTTGCACAGCCTGTCCGGTCGCCGCAAAGCTGGCCGAGGAGTTAAGGCCGTTGGGCTCCCCTACCTCCCCTTTCTGGTTTCCCCTCTTCTTCTTCTTCCGCTTGACTTGTCACGCCCTATACCCTTATGAAAGAGTTGTGGGCCTCTGATGATATCTTTTAATTGAACAAGAGACAAGCAATCTCGACAGTTCAGTTCAGTCTAGATGTTAGCGAATGCACAAAAGTGCACGTCTATAGTAGCTAGAGCTACTGCAAACGATCCGCGTCTGCCTATTACTCCGAGGCAACGCCCAGACCCATGCTCTCTTCCATCGATCTCTCCAGCAGCAACAACAGCTTCTCTCCTACTAGTGGAGTATTTCTCTTGTTCTCTCTTGGAATCCTTAGAAATTGAGGCCATCTCCCCAAACCCTAATCCTTCCTGGTAATTCGGATTTGGATCTGAAGGTTGGACGCTGAGGTATTGTATTGTGCAGGAAATTCTTTTGTGATTCAAACAGCTGAATCGAAACCGTAGCTCAATTCTAATTCAGTCTGAAACTGAATTGCTCGACAGCAAGGCACAATATGTGATCGAATCCGGATCAGGTGTCGCACATTCTCAATTTAACCTCCAATATAGACCCTGGGTAAGGGGCCGTGTAAAAAAGAATTCCTGGGATCCAATTCAATGACAGGAGTCGCACGGAGCCTACGAGGGAAAATCTTATGATGGGCTCGGGCCTAGCGAGGCCCATTTATTTGTATGTCAGCCCATGCCCATCTATTCTCTTCTCTTCTCTGAGCTCGCCGACTGATCCCACTCCGACGACTCGCCGCCGCCCCCCACTTCTCGCGATAATATAGTCGGAGGAAGAAGGGCGTCGACAAGAGGGACCGGAATGGCTCTGCGGGCCGCAAGGAGGCTGGCGTCTTGTAGCCGCCAACGACGCTTCCTCCTTCCCTCTCAGCCGCCCAACATGGCCACCACGGCGGCAGCCTTCCTCCACTCCCACGCCACCAGCTTCGGTACAGATCCCTCTTCTCTTCTCTTCTATAATCAGTTGCTCCAACTACTCATCAGACAAGTAGAGATCCTAAAACCCTATCGTTCATCAGGATACAAGCAAGTGCGTGAAGAGGAAAAGAGCAGATTGGTTGGCAACGTTTTCAGCAGCGTCGCTTCCACCTACGATCTCATGAACGATCTGATGAGCGTCGGCCTGCATAGGTTGTGGAAGGACAGGTAGCTGCTGCTGCTGCTGCTTACCCTTGCCTTGCACAATATTCTCCAATCAATCAACCCCTCCCCCCTCCCCTTTCCCACTCACCTGTTTTCTTTTCTTTCAGGCTCATTTCCAAGTTGAATCCCTTTCCGGGGATGAAGCATCTCGACGTGGCTGGTGGAACAGGTATAGTAATCTTTTTTTTTAAGAAAAAAGAAAAAACTTCACCACTAACATAACCAGGATTATGTCCGCATTCAAATTTAAGTATAATAACCATGGCTGAGGGGATCTTGTTTCCAGCTTGTTCGGCTCTATTTCGTGTTACTCTTAGTGTCTTTGGTGTCTTTTGTATTTTGGTTGTGTGCATCTTTGATATGTAGAGATCGGGCGGAACTCTTGTGCGGTTGTATCACTTTGATGTAACGTAACAATGAGTTAATAAAACTTTCCATTAAAAAAACAGTTTATATACTTTCCATTTAAAAAAACAGTTTATCTATATATTAGTATTTTGCAGGACCTTATGTTTTGCTAGTTACTCCTTCGGAGACGGCAGCATTATTTCCATACAAATGTATGATTATAACACTAGTCTTTTATATCTCGGTAACTTTTCTGTATGCCAGACAAGTCTAAAACACTTGTACGCTGTCTTCTTGTGTAAAAGCAAGATTCAGTGCCCAAATTTCCTTGCGAAAAGGGGAAAATCTATGTGCTTGTTTCAATCGCTACAGTATTTCTTGTTTATCTGTTGAAAGGCTATATTTTCTAGGAAGTTCCTGTGCTGGTATTATTTTCAATTCTCGCAACTATTGAGTTTGAAATTTGAAGTAACATATCTGATGATTGCTCATGTCATTCTTGCGATGGCAGGAGATGTGGCTTTTCGTGTACTGGAAAGAATTAAGAGCGTGAGCCACCGAGCAATGCAGGGTATTCTTACTGATATTGAAGAAGACACTCACATATATGTTTGTGATATTAATCCAAATATGCTAAACGTTGGAAAGAAGCATGCTGCGGAAAGAGGTCTCGATTCATTAATTTTGATATATGGTGCCACCTCTATCTCAAGTGCCACGTTCTGTTGTTCAGCAGTTGTTTTTTAATTTCAGGCTACAGCGAAGAGCATTGTCTTAGTTGGATACAAGGAGATGCAGAAGCTCTGAGTTTCGAGGATGGATCTATGGATGGCTATACTATCGCATTTGGGATCAGAAATGTGACACACATTGAGAAAGCTCTATCAGAAGCTTACAGGTTGGCTAATTTAGAAAATTTAAACCAAAAAACTATTAGGGGAGAAGAATTAACCTCCTGATGTTTCAAGTTTGTCGCAAGATTTATGTCTTCGCTGTTTTGAACATTTATATTTGTTTTTTATTTTTTCCAATTGTTTTCATGTGCACATGCTTGGATTAAATGTTCCTTTTAAGGAGTCTTTTCTTGATTTATGACTTGTCTCGTGTTCCATCATGTTTGTTTAATATATGGTCTAAAAATCTGATTAGTGTCGCTGGATTTGCATGTTTCAGAGTTCTAAAGAGAGGCGGAAGGTTCCTATGCTTGGAGTTGAGTCATGTGGATGTTCCGCTTTTCAAAGAAATGTAAGTTTCTTTAGTCAGTTTTTTTACCTTGAATATTCTTTTCATGCGTAGAAGAAAATACAGATGAGCAAATATCAGGGCTACAATCAGTTTTCAACAATCTTATCGTTAGTTTTCAAAAATAAAATAGGTGCTAACGACAGCAATAAGTTACCATCTGTAGCATGGTATGTGTTAAACATTGCTCAAGACTGTCCAAAAGAATTCATATATTTTATTAGTATTTACACAATGCCAGTGGAACAAAAAGTTTGCAATGATGTTGGTTAAAGTTTAATGTTGGTGTTGTTTCCCCCTTAAAAAACGAAAATGTGTATTGTCCTGCTAGTGCTTTTGTGAAAAGTAGTGTAAGCTTCTTCTCTTTTTTTTTTTTGCAATGAAAAAAGTAGCTTAAGCCTTATGTCCTACATTTCCTTCTTTTTTCTTGTCATCTTTCAAATTTTCTTCTATTTTTTCAGTTATGATGTTTATTCATTTTCTGTGATTCCGGCTATGGGAGAGCTAGTTGCTGGTGATCGACAGTCGTACCAATACTTGGTTGAGAGTATCCGTCGGTTTCCAAATCAGGTAATGATGTGGAGATTCTTAACATTTTTGTTATGTAACTGCCTCATTGTTCATAAACATGAATGCATGGTCATATTGTTTCTGACGCTTTGTACCTCATGTCATCCATCTCTGGGTTTATGTAGATATGAACTAGTACTTTGTAAAACTGGGATTTTTTTGGCTGGGCAAGATATTGTGCTACAAGATAGGAGTGAGAATGGCTAACAATAAACAAGACTGTCGAGCAATCTTTGTTCACCTCTTACATTCCTGCTGACCGAACCTGTACTTTTACAGGAAAAGTTTGCACAGATGATCCAGGAAGCCGGATTTGAGAGAGTAGAATATGAAAATCTCGTTGGCGGTGTAGTTGCGATTCATTCTGGACTGAAATTGTAGATTAATGAGCTGAAGCACAGCTTCAGAGAGCGATACTTTTGGATGTAAGTTTGTATTATTTTTGTTTTCTTCACCTCCGAATAAGGACTGATGTTTTGCATAATATGTGCTACGTTGGACAATGAGTTGCCTAGTGTTTGACCTGCGGAAAGAAATACATACATCTCGCCTTTTGCAGCACTACAATTTTCTATGTGTTTTTACCATGGCAATCCGTGTGCTAGATTTCTAGTGTTGGAGTTCTGATTCTTTATAGGGAATTCTCCTTTGAATCTCCTATATGATGCCATCGTCTTGCTCTCTGTCCCCTGAGACTGAAGAGGAGATGGCATGCATGGCGTGGCAGCAGATGCAGAAACCTTGTAATGAACGGGCATGATGAAGAACCAGAATACCTCAGCAACCAGATTACTATTTTACATGTATTTCACACACGACAGCATGCATCTGAATAAGTTAAACAAGAACCATTCCAGCTCCATTAATCTCCATCATACATATGTTACATTGCATTGCCCTAAAAAAGAAGGAAAAAATCGTAGTTAGGAGCAGTTCAAAGTGAACAAGCATGTACTGCTTTGCACTAACCAAAAACTGTCGGCCCGGCCTACACGCAGAAAGGCAGCTGAGGTGCGGCTGTTCTATGACGTATATATGTGCTTGCTAATGCTACCTTGGCAGCTTGGCAAGAAACTTCATCTCTGCTTGCTGTTTCTGAAGCACCGGAGTGACACGGGCCAACAGAGACGTCTTCTTGTTCTTGGCCGGAAAGAGGAAGGACTGGAGGGGCACCTTGGACTTGGACGGCACGCGCCCCAGGTTGCCATGGCCCGAGGAGGAGGAGGAGGAGGACTCCTCGAGCGGTTGCGGTTGCGGCGACAGGCTGACGCTCCGGTGCACCTTCGCCAGCGCCTGCTCGACCTCCGCATGGAGCCCCTTGACGTGATCCAGCCCCGCCTGCAGCTCGTCCGACACTCTGTTGTTCTCCTGCTGCATGTTGAGAACCTCCCCCTGGAACTTGGCGGCCTGGTACGACGTGAACTGAGCTCCCTCCACCTGTGCGTCCGAGTCCATGTCCAGCGCCGCCGTGATCTCCTCCTGTATGTCGCACAGCGACGTGAACCTGCACTGCAGCTCCCCCCGCAGCAGCGCGTTCTGTTCCGACCACACCTGCAGCTCCGTCTTGAGCGCCCTCAGCTGCTTCTCTGCTGCCTTCTCAGAAGAGGGGTCATGATGCTTCTCCGCCCCGTCTGGCTTGCCCTCCTCGTCGTTTACCAGCAGCTTCCTCATAGCGGACTGCAGGTCCTCGTGTTTGTTCTGGAACTCGTGTACCCGCTGCAAGGACGAGCTGAATTTCATCCAGAACTCCAGGTTCTCATCCAAAAGCGTGTCAATGTCTCTTCTGAACTTCTCTTCAAGAGGCGACGTGTTTTCTGCCTCGGCAACAGCAGGCAGTCTCAGGTCCTCAAGGTTAAAATTGAAACCCCCTTGCTCAACAACAGCAGCACCATCATCAGCTGAACATGACGAACCTTCCTTGCTGATCCCTTCTTGTTCATCGTAACCTCCAAGGTTATCAGAAGAAATGTGACGAAGCGGTTCTAATGAACCCCTCTCACGTGAACTTTTGTCCTGCCCAATGTCTGATTGGTGGATGCTGCCTTTAGTGCTATCGACGGATTCATTGATCCCTGCTGCATCCCCGTTATCACAATGATCATCCGGCTCAACGTCACCAGACGTCGACTCGGCGTTGTTAGCATGGGGTTCAGCAATTTGAAGACCCTCCTCCATCATGTCACAGTTTTCATCTGATGATGGCTCTGTTGACTCAACTGGTTGTGTTTCATGGGAGGCGTGTGCAGCAGAACCAGTATGGTGCTCACAAAACGGTGATTGCAATAATTCTGATATATCACTGAATCCGCTTATTGCTTCTATGAAATTTGAACGGATTGTGCTTTCGTCTCTGCGGAAGGAGCTTTCAAGAGCCTGAACTCTGATCAGCTCCTCTTCTACCTGTTTGACCTTATTATTTAATTCACTCGAGCCACTGGCCAGCACTGTATTCTCTTCCTCCAGGCTTTGCAGAGAATTCTCCAGCTCATTGTTTTCCCGACAGAGTCTATCTATCTGCGAGGTCTGTGATGAAACCATAAGCTCCAAGTTCATCAATTCGCTCTGTAATTTCTGCCATGGAGATGTTGCAGTCCCTCTCAAAGTGTTCCTTGATCTTGTCAATTACTGCCTGCATCTCTATTTCACCTTGTTTGACATGGTACACTTCCTCCATCTCGGCAACATTGTTCTTTCGCGTGCTTTTGTCAGAAAAATCCAGAGGATCCTGTAGAGATTTGCCATGCTGATTCATTATAGCCTTGAGCCTCTCTCTGAAAACGTTGACTCTTTCTGACTCTCCCGTTGCTTGGTTGGCGAATGACTTGTGCTGTTCTTGGAGTTTGACAATAGTGTCTTGGCAAGTCTTAAGGGCAGTTGCGGTCATCAAGGCTCTGGCTTCATCATCCTCAATCACCGCGCTTTCGTCAAACTTATCTTGGAAGTGGCAAACCTGTTCCTGCATGTCATTGATTTGCTTCTCAAGATCCCAGAACTTCGCAATGGCGCTCTCGTAGGAGCTTTTGATAAATTCTTTCTCGGTCTGCACGACAAGTATAGCTTTCTGTAGCCTGCTGATCTCCTCCCGTGCATTCTCTTTATTGATGGGAGCTGAGGTTTTATTCTTTGCTCCTCCACCCATCGGTCCAGGATGTTCTCCTTTCTTCTTCATCATCAATCCATCAACGATCGACTTGTGGATTTTGCACGGATCGACTGGGGTAAACGCTTTTGGGATGTTATCCTCCTCCTCTTCCAGCATTGCATACTGAACCTGGTCAGGGAAGGCAGTGGCAATGGTGTGGTTTGCTTTGTGAAGCTCCCCTGACATGATGTCATAACGGTCGACCAGAGCTTTGTATGCCCGATACACTTCTTCCACCTGAGTGATCACCTCCGGTCGCCTCTTGTAGTACATCTCTGCCCTCTTTGAAAAGGAATCAGCTTCCTCTCCAAGGAGCAAGAGCATGCACTTAACCCTGTGCTCCATATCTGCAAATAAATCCCAAGGATATCTCTTATTATCAGGCCCATAAAGATACATATAGTTTTACAGGAAATAAAACTTATCGCTCTAATCATAAACGAGTCTTGACAGGTTTCCAATGTCTCATAGATGGCCTAGGAGTACAACATTATTCTGTGGGGGCAAAGCAGGAGAATGGAAGGAACTAAAAGTAATCCGCAATGCCTCGGCCGCATCATATTCAAACAAGCCCATAGACAGGCCTCTTTCTTTAGGTCAATCTCCTAATCAACTAACCCTCAAGCCTGCTAACAGCAAAACAGCCTTGTAACCCAAGGGAAACCAATGAATGAACGGCATTAATAGGAGGTCTAAGTGGGTTCCAATGATGCAGATTTACCCAGAAAAGCAGAAATGGGTGCATACTAATTTGGAGTATGATTCATGAATCATGGTTGAAGAATTCACAAGATTGGCCTGATTTTTTAACATGAAACTTCTGTAAACAGATTCATGCAACTAAGCACATAAAAAAGTGTAATAGCAAAGATGAAAACAACAGATTGGATAGATGATCACCTTGGAGGTGGTTGTCGAGCCATTTTGTCTGTTTGGTGCGGATGTGGCTTGCCCACCACCATGAATACGCATTGCTAGCCGCCCGCTGCAGCATCCTGTCTCTTCCCCCACCCTCTCCAAATTCCAATATACTGGCATTAATCTTTTCATGATATGATAATTGCCATATGAGAGAAGAGAAGCTGAAGACAGATAGAGCAAGAAAGGAGGAGGGAGGAAGGGCGATTTAGAGGCTGATGGCCGAGTCCTTTTGATTGCAGATATACAACAATGGCTAAAAATAGCAAATATGGTGAGAGGTTAAGGGAAAGGAGAACACAATATAGGCACAAGGAAGCTCATACATTGGGACAACCCCGCTGATGTACATTTGCCTTGCTGCACCTGTCGAAGAGGCATCGCCTAGTGGATATGATCACTATGACATGCTTAAACTTTCACAATAGGTTACAACCCACGCACGAGCGCCTTGCAAAACACAGCTCGCCAACAAGTAGATCTTTAGCCATCTCTTTTCTGAAGGGATGGGCGCTCCTAGATGCATTGTCATTAGCAATTTCAAGTTGCAGCAACAAAAATCAAATCAGATTACTAAGCAGGGAAATATGCAGCGAATTTTTTGGAATAATATTAATTAAATCTAAAATTGCAAATCAGATATCCATTTTCGCAAAATTGATATCGTCATTTGGAATGACGATAGGTTCCTAGTCAACATTTGGGATGATGGCATGATGCTAGTTTTGCGATTTTGCGAAAACAGATACCAAATTTGCAATTTTCTATTAAAATAATATTATTCCAAAAAAATCAATATGTACCCAAATTTACTCACCACCAACCCCCCACTCACTTATGCATTCATCTTGATTCGTGTAGAAGATTTAACCTAGAAGTGATATATGAATCAAGAGACATTGTATGCTAGTCAAGGTTTTACTTACCGAATGGGCTTCGGTTACCGAGCCCGTCCGGTAACCGAAAATGCGCGGTTATCGCGATAACTGCTCAAAATTCAGCTGAAATTCGCACAAAATTCATTTACTAAAATTTAAATTTTTTTAAAAAATGTCAGATTCTCAGTTCGGTAACTGGTCGAATCAGACCGGTTACCAAGCGATTTTCTCAATTTATTCAAGCGGTTTTCTCGAATTTTTCACATTGTCGGTAACCGCTCGGTTTTCTCAATTTTCAGTGAAGCTCAATAAAAAACCCAAAAAATGGCTCAATCTTGTAAAATTAATAACTAATTCATCTAAGCTTCAAATCAAGTAAAACAAATTTTGTTGGTTTCCTTGTAACATGATATACATGATTAAAGTATTTATACTCATAAAAAAGTTGAAAATTTTCTGTGAGAAAATGTATTTGTTAAACCAAGTTAAATGCGTAGTTTACTCTTTGCTAATCCAAAAATCATTAAACTAATTTTGTTAGTCTTATTACATGATCTTATGTCTTTTAAAAATACATGAACTCATTAATTAGTTATTGTAACATGCAGGATTGTGTAAATGTGTTGCGACTAGATTAATTCATACCTGACCCATCACACCTCCAAAATTAGTTAAACCACTTTTATTAGTTTAATTATATTATGCTTTGTGTAAGAAAAATAATGGTAGATATGAAAAAGTTAATTACAGTGTTGTTTCTTAACATATTCACTTTATGTTTGTGAATTTTGTAAAAATTATGGAGAAATTAATAAAACTCTAAATAAGTGAAATCAATTTTAAAGATGCTCTTAAGATACATTATACACTATAAAAATATGTTTTTGCATGTTAAGCTTTTACTTAACATGAGTTAATAACTGAGCCGCACGTTTCAATTTTTTTTATTTTTTTCAAACTTTCTCCCTATAGAATATGATGCAAATGATATTATTTTTTAATTTTTTCCACAGAAGGTCTTATAATTGTCTCTAGTTTTTTTAGGATTTTTTTTTGAATTTTTTATTTTTTCAATTTTTTTGAATTCAAATTCGGTTACCGTTCGGTTTCTGAAACCGAACCAGAGTGGTAAGCTCGGTAACCGTGAATTTTGACCGGTTACCATCAATAAATTAAACCTTGCCGCTAGTTATTAGTAGGAAAATGTATCTTTTATTTTTCTAGATGCATGCTTGTTAATATGAATTCCATGTTTAGTGTTTACTAGCACTTTCCCTATTTTCTTTGTCAACTATGTCATAGTTTGAGTGTTAATGGTAGAAATGCTTAGTTATGCTATCAAATCGGATGAGTTAAATATTAATTTGAATAATGTTCTATACTACATAAACCGGTTTGGGTAATTTTTATAGCAACTTTGATCATAAGGATTTATGTATGTTAGTTTGATTGGTATGACTGTTGTATGCGTATTGGGTGATATGTAAATACCTGCTGAGACCCTAAGGACTGGTTTGTAAAGCCTGTAACCCAGCATAACAGCGCAACCACGAGACTTATATGGGTACGACCTGGTCAATTAATTAGATATCCTCCTTATTCTGTGTGCACCAGCGGACGGTTGAATGACATAAAAGTGGGCCTCTGCAGTAGATAGAATCCCTTCTAGCGGTGAAACCTTAGTGGGTGAATATGGATTTGGAGGCGTTTTGTAAAGGCCTTTTGCAGTGAGACCCCAGCTCCACACCCCGGAAGTGTGAAGCAAAACGAGAATCATAACTCGTGGATAAAATATGCAAACTCTATAAAGTATAAAAAACTGATCGATCGACCGTGCTCACAGTCAAGAGCAGTCTTGGACTTCTTCATAATTAGTGTGGATCTTGGATGGTTGGTTTTGGTAGTGGGATCGTGGAACCCCGATAAGTTGTTAGTCGAATATAGGATATCTGGTGAGTCTGGTAGTCGGATGGTATCTGATGAGCTATCATTTTAATGTTGTTGTCATCACACATAGTAAATAGGTTTGCTATACCTTTTGAGTCCTAGATTAGAATGGTATAGATATAGTCAACCTGAGTTTAGCTTTTCCTTTTTTTAATCTTTCATGTTATGTATTTTCATAATTGTTGAGTAATTTATGTACTCACGTTTATGTTATCACTTATGAAGTCACTGTATGTATAAAAATTTAATCCTAGTATATATGTAAAATGTATCTGGTTTGTTCTTTGAAAACCGGGGGTGACAATGACTCATGGGCTTAGCACTATGAACATTCTGATATTTTTTTCTGTAAGATCAGCATATCGTATGCTTGTCCAATTAAAGAAGCAGAGGGAAGATTGGTTAGAAGGAAATACAACTGCATCAAATTGGCAGCGGGTACACAAATCTTGGAGATCTTTGTGGAAGCTAAAACTGCCCTCAAAACTAATAGTGTTTGCCTGGAGGTTATCTCATAATTCTATTCCTACTGAGGCTGTTCGCATTAAAAGAAATATGAGTACTTCTGCAACCTGCAAGATTTGTAGGGCTGACACTTGGGACCATGCTCTGCTTCATTACAGACTAGCAAAGTGTGTATGGGCTTTAGTTGATGAAGAGATATCGAGTTTGATCGCATCTGTAAAAATTCCAGATCCAAGGGACTGGTTATTTTTCATGCTGCAGAACCTAGCGCAGGAAGAAATGAAAAGACTTATAAATTTTTTTTCTCGAATACGTAGGAGAGTTACATATCTTTGTATTAAGTGGAAGGAAAGTTAACGATTTTATAACCACCGTGAAATGGTCAACACAAGGACGTGTGAATCCTCAAAGTACTATTACATAAAATATGCGACAGATGAAAAAATCCTAAGCGACGACGCAAGTTAGAGAATTGAGTCGTGCGTACGTAGCTGGTGCTAGAGAGCAGACAGATTCTTAGCCTCTACGTGTAGTTTCTTGCTAGGCTATTTGGCATGCTAGACGTAAAGCAATTTTTGAAGAGATATTTCAGAGGCCACTTACAATCTTTGGTTTCATTGAATCTTTCTTAGCAGAATGATCTGAGACATTGCACACTGCAAAGTCCCATAATCGATCTAAAGGTTCAGTTGCTGCTGTTTGCGGAGATGGCTCACGGTTTTATGAGGGAAGCACATCGACATGGTCAATGCAGATTAAGCAGCATGTACCTAAATGGATAGCTACTCCTGAAGGCCGCTTGAAATTCAATGTCGACGGCGCGGTGGCCGTGAACTATGTTGCTGCTAGAGGTGGGACTTGGGCCGGGTCGGGCCGGCCCGACCCGACCCATTCGGGCTTCGGGCTTTTTGGGCCGTGTTTGGATGGCCCGATAAACTATTCGGGTCGGGTCGGGCTGGCCCAATCCTCCTTCAGCTAGGCTCAAACCCGACCCGAATGCACGATGGGCCTTATCGGGCCGGGCTGGCACGGGCTCAGTACCACCACATTCCACCGCATGTGAGGTCGCGAACCCATTTTTTACCGGGCCAGACCGCCCATTGGGCCCCATATCAAGGCCCAGCCCAGCCCATAAATCGGGCCGGGCTGACCCGGCCCATCAGTGCTCAGGTCGGGTCGGGCTTAAGCTTCACCGGGCCGTGCTGGGCTCGGGCCGGCCCAAAAAATATGGCCCAAAGTCCCAGCTCTAGTTGCTGCTAGTGCCCTTGTCATTGACGGGCTGAGCCTAAATGGATCGCTCCATCCTAAAGGAAATCAAAGAAATGAGTACCTTCTTTCAGAGGTCAATTTCAAGCATGATGGTAGAGGCTCTAACAATGAGGCTCAGGTTCGTTTGTAACCTGCCGTCCAGAAATGTTTCATGTACCAACACATTATGAATGAATAAGAGTCTGCCTTCCTTACAAGAAAAAGAAAAAGAAAGTGGACCTCGTTCTCCAAAAACAAAAAATAGAACAACCGACCACAGTGGGAGTCGAACCCACGACCTTCTGATCCGAAGTCAGACGCGCTAATCCACTGCGCTATGCGGTCAGAACTGTTTGTTTAAAGTTTACTTACATATAGATATTTAAATTCCCCTACTACAAGGGTGCCTATGCCAAAGCTGCAAAGGCGACAAAGAAAAGGAAAAGAAAAAAAAGTCTCGTCTGCTCCGCTACCTCCGCTGGTGGTTCACCTCCGCCCCCGATCCGGCGCGGCCAGCGGAGCAGACGACAAGAGATTCCCGGCGCCGCCGCCGTCGCCTCCTCCTCCTAGTCGAGCGCCCAGGCCACCAATTCCTTCCCGTTGGCGTTTCTACCATCCGACCCATCGCATGGTATACAGCTGTTGCTGTGAAGGATGGGCATCTTAAAGAATACATTGTTTTCTCATTCGCGACTTGTGCACTGGTGGAACCATTTGGCCTTGCCCCATATATTCTGAAACTCCGGAAATCCTTGACCTCAGTATTTGAAATTATTGATCGTGTACCCAAGATAGGATTGGTTCCTCAGGACCCTGTTATATTTTCCACAACCATAAGAGAAAATATAATTTATGCAAGGCACAATGCAACAGAATCTGAGATGAAAGAAGCTGCCAGGATAGCGAATGCCCATCATTTCATCAGCAACCTGCCTCAGGGTTATGACACGCATGTGGGAATGCGTGGAGTGGATTTGACTCCTGGGCAGAAGCAACGAATTGCCATTGCTCATGTAGTGCTGAAGAATGCACCCATATTTTGCTGCTTGATGAAGCCTCAAGCCAGCTCTGCTATCGAATCTGAGTCGAGTAGGGTGGTGCAGGAAGCCCTTGATACATTGATCATGGGGAACAAGACAACTATTCTCATTGCGCAGACGGCAGCAATGATGAAGCATTTGGATAACATTGTTGTGTTGAATGGTGGTAGGATTGTGGAGCAGGGAACACATGATTCACTGGTGCAAATGAATGGTTTGTATGTCAAGTTGATGCAGCCTCATTTCACCAAAGGGTTCCATCAGCGTAGACTAATATAATTTTGTACATTAATCCATGGAATTAAGCTAATCAACTCCTGCTTCACTGACCGAGGAACTTGAAAGCTAGCTTCCAGTTACAGGAAGAGATGCTACAGCTATGATGATAATCTAACAGAATAGGCATTGACACAGGCTTTCGACACATGGTAGTTATTGCACTAAATTTCTGGGGCTTTGATGGAACCGAAATGGAGTACCATAGCATGGACATGGTGGATTATGGGCACCAAGGCACCTTAATGTGCCATGCCTGTAATGACATCATTGGGTGATCCGCTCCAATAGTGTATGTCTTATTCAACTATTGTTGAGCCGAGACATCGCAAAATCATCATGCAGTTTCTGTGGAGAGAGAGAGAGAGAGAGAGAGAGAGAGAGAGAGAGAGAGAGAGAGAGAGAGAGAATTGGTTGAAACCAGGATCTGTTGAAGCCCTGTCGTGGGCCGCCTATTCATGCATTTTTGTAATTGATTATTAGTCTGGCTTTAATTGGTGTAGTATTGG
Source organism: Phragmites australis (assembly GCF_958298935.1). Classification (NCBI taxonomy): domain Eukaryota; kingdom Viridiplantae; phylum Streptophyta; class Magnoliopsida; order Poales; family Poaceae; genus Phragmites; species Phragmites australis. The sequence continues at coordinate 51,529,136 of NC_084922.1, read as the reverse complement.
ACTGATGCCCTTTATAAGAATCTTTTCACACCTTTAGTCGTCTTGCTGGGTGTGAGGGTGCAGTTCGGTGTTGAAGTGTAACTAGAGCAGCTGCCTTAGGAAACACTAGGGAGCTCTGTATCTATGTGATATATGGATTGTAGTACGAAACTGGAGGTACGGCATGCAGATCATTTGGTAATCACTTGCAGATGCGTGTCAGCGTGTGTCTACCTGTTTGGTCACAGACACACCTGCAACCTGAAGGAAATCAATCATGAACTACTTGGCACGCAAGGATCACACTGCATTGGCAAGGTGGAAACTTGGGGCTTGTTTGGTCTGGACCCAAGTGAGCCAAGCCAATTTTTGGCCATGCGCAGAAATTATAGCTTTTGTTTGGTTTCCGACCAAAAATTTGCTATGGGAGAGTTAGGCAAAACTTGAGCCAAAACCGCAGTTCCGATTTTGGCTTGTCAAAATTTTTGTTTGGCAGCGAATCAAACACTATTTTGCTTGCTCGGATTTTGGTATTGAGAAATTTTGGCTTGGCTTCTTGCGCCTAACCAAACAGACCCTTGGACTTTTGAAAGTAGTTAAGTGAATTTTTTTTGGCTTCACGGTGAAAAGAAATACCAGCTATATGACTAGTAGCTTTTGCCACACACATGGCGACTTGTTGCAGTTAGCAAGGGCCTATTTGGTTCATGCACATAAGTTGCCACACTTTCCGCGCCTAAAGTTTGATCATCTTATACCAAACATGGTTTGTAGTCATAGTTGATTCATCTCTTGCCACCCAGGTCCTATGTGTCAAACACTCGAACAAGAGTGGTAGGATGCTTTTTGGCGAGCCAAATGGTGACCCCAATTTTGATTGCCTAACTCTTTAGTCGAGCGTGTCAAAAGTCAGGCAAATGTTTCAACTTAGTATGTCAATCAAACAGGCTCTAAATTCGTATTTATACCTTTTGCAGGGCAAGGCACTTGCATTTAGCAAGTATCTTAATAAATTGTGTTGTCGCGTAAAGTATATTTAGATGATTAATTAAGAAAAACTCTATTATGTGATTGTGATGCTCACTCGCCTCGGCGCGTGACCTGTGACACCGCCACGAAAGTATATGAGAGGATGTCGGGGGAGGTGCGACGAGCCATTTATGACCTTTCGGTTGCCTGCATCGGGGCTGATCTGTCCTCGCGCGTGCAGGCAAGGTGTGTTTGGCTGTCTAGGCGCTCGAGTCGACCTGTCCCGAGCGTTGCAAAAACAGATTTTGATAAGCTTGGTTGGTAGAAAACAGATTTTGATCGCGTTTCTTCGGATCTAGGCTCGCTAGATGCAGTGTGCGTTTAGCTGATGATGGTATTAACATATGATTAATGAGTATTAACTCATATTAGTATATTTTTAATTGGATTAAGACTTAATATGATAAATTAAGTATTATAGTGTGTATTTATGTAAAATAAACATAATGTTAACCTTTATTTTTTTATTTCAATTCAAATAGACAACCAAGCATAATATTTTCTCAATCAGATTAAGCATATACAACCAATCAAATAAAATAGCATTACATGCACGTAACCTACCTTACTAATACGAGTCAGACTAGACCATATGGGCAACCAAACAGACCCTTAGTGTAAAGGTTAGGTTTAGAGATGGTGCTTCGACATGCTTAGAGGGAGATATAGACCACGCTAGGGTAATATTCTCTAATATCCGGGATGAGCCAATCCAGACGAAAATGACCGGACTGAGCCATCTAGTTCACTCCTTCTGCTATGTCTGTACACGTGTGTTTGTGATTTTAATTTAACTCTCGATTTTATTTGGGAGTACAAGAGTGATTCAAAATTTTTAAATATTTTTATAAGCAAATTAGAACTCACTGCAAACCATTTTAATTATTTTGATCCAAAAAGCATGAGCCAATATTTAATTAAAATTCTTCAAAGAAACATTTTTATGAGTATTAACTCATATTAGTACATTTTTAATTGGATTAAGACTTAATATGGTAAATTAAGTACTATAGTGTGTATTTATGTAAAATAAACATAATGTTAACTTTTATTTTTTTTATTTCAATTCATACAGACAACCAAGCATAATATTTTCTCAATCAGATTAAGCATATACAACCAACCAAATAAAATAGCATTATATACACGTAACCTATCTTACTAATACGAGTCAGACTAGATCATATGGGCAACCAAACAGGCCAGTCAGACTAGATCATATGGGCAACCAAACATGCCCTTAGTGTAGAGGTTAGGTTTAGGGATGGTGCTTCGACATGCTTAGAGGGAGATATAGATCAGTATCCGGGATGAGCCAATCCAGACGAAAATGGCCGGACTGAGCCATCTAGTTCGCTCCTTCTGCTATGTCTGTACACGTGTGTTTGTGATTTTAATTTAACTTTCGATTTTATTTGGGAGTACAAGAGTGATCCAAATTTTTTAAATATTTTTATAAGCAAATTAGAACTCACTGCAAACCATTTTAATTATTTTGATCCAAAAAGCATGAGCCAATATTTAATTAAAATTCTTCAAAGAAACATTTTTATAACTTGTAGCAATTTTTAATGCCTCGAATAAATTCTTAAAAAATCTAAAAGAATTCACTAATATTTTTCTCATATGATGTACTAATCTATAAAATTATTTTCAATCCTAAGTTATTTGGTGAAAAAAATAAGTTCTTTGTAATGCTTCATTTATATATATTTTTATCATTTCATGTGATATTCTCTTTTTAATTTAATTTGAATTTAAATATGCACAAACTCATCCAAATACTCATAGAATGCATATAAATATGAATATATCATACTCTCTAATCCCACCAACCAAAAAAAAAATTATCCATCCTATTCACTCTAATTCTACCAAACAAACAAACTCATACCCATACATTCTAACTAAATAAAAAATTAAATCATGACATACTAAATATATAACCTCGTCCGAAACAAAAAGCGACATGTACAATTTAACGCGTAGTAACTAACGGTCACAGTGATGCAGGCAGGAAGTAATAAGAAGCGGGCAGCGGTCACACCAACCGGTCATGTCAGGTCGGCTCGGCTCAAACAAGCCAAGTCGATTCCCTTCTTCTCTCATCCATCCGACTCGTCGTGCCAGGGAAGGGGGAAGGGAGTGCCGGCCATGGATCCAAACCCTAACCCCAATCCCACCTCCACCGACGCCCAACCCGAAGCCGAGCCAGAAGCGAGGCTCGCCGCCCTCTCCCTCAGCAGGGACCTCCCCCCGGACTTCGCCGGTGCCGAGATCGACGACGACGTTGACGCGGACGCGGAGGCCGAGGAGGAGGAGGAGGGCTACCTTACGGCGGTGTCCAGAGGCGGGAGCAGCAGCTGCGCAGCAGCCGCGTGGAAGGAGGCGTCCGAGGGCCTCGACGACGAAGAGAAGGACGTGGCCCCGCCCAGCCCCAGCAGCAGCGGCTACGCCGGCGAGCGGGGAAGCAGCCTCGCCTCCAGCGCCGGCATCGAGGAGCCCGAACCCGAACCCGAACCGGACGGCGTAGGCGTGCATGATTGGGCGCGCGATAAGAAGCATCTCGACGAGGTGAAGTAGCTTTGGCACTCATGAGCACCCTGTTCATGTCACTCGTATTTACATATCTGCAAATCTACATTACAAATACCCAGACTTCAGTTATACCGCGTGCTTTTATCCTGGATATCTTTCCAGACATTCAAGTTTGCACTGTGCCTGCTATTATTGCCGCAACTGTAGGCAGTCCTGAATGTGCCTCTTGATGTTTCAGGACGATGCTTCAGCTTCATGGAGGAAGAGGAAAAAACATTTCTTCATTTTGAGCAATTCTGGCAAGCCAATATATTCTAGGTGAAATCACTTATGCAACTGGGGTTCACAATACCTAGATTCAACCAGGCATTGTGCATTTTAACAGGCAAAACCATAACGTAAGTTGCTTGTTTTCTTCAACGTTCAGGTATGGAGATGAGCACAAGCTAGCTGGGTTTTCTGCTACACTGCAGGCGATCATTTCCTTTGTTGAGAACAGGTGTGCACTGATACAGTTCCAGTTATGCTATAACAATGACCATACTTTTGTGGCCTGCTTTATTGTCTTTCTCTGAGCTTTATTGAGTTATTTTTCCTTTGTATGGCCTTCTTTGGTTCTATGCCAGTGGTGATCGTATCAAATTTGTGAGGGCTGGCAAACATCAGGTCAGGTGGCCGTCCTTGTCAAGAATTCAGTCGTTTCCGTTTTCCTTATTTCAGAGCAAAAAAGACATGTTCTTTTTTTTTCCCCAGCGGGGCTTGAATTAATTAGTGCAACAAACCTGGACATCTTATTTGCAACCCTTTGTGACCCCTAACCATAGTCTACTAAGTTGATTGTACACTGTCTTTCAGATAATTTTCCTTGTGAAGGGGCCAATATATTTAGTCTGTATAAGCTGCACTGAAGAGTCATATGAAGGATTGAGGGGACAGCTAGAGCTCATGTATGGTCAGGTGCTTACGCCACTGCATTCGTCTTTCAGCACAATCAACCTTTTACAAGATCTCAGTTGTTACTATGCAACATACAAACTTACTTTCTCCATCCTAATCCTGATTTCTCTGACTGGAAACTTGGATTTGCAGATTTTGCTTATTTTGACAAAATCAGTCAACAGGTGCTTTGAGAAGAATCCCAAATTTGATATGGCGCCATTGCTTGGTGGCACGGATGCAGTTTTCCTATCTCTTATACATGCATTCAACTGGTCGGTTTAATCTTTTTTTCCTTCGCTCGAGATTCATCTTGTGCAATATAAATGCTTAGACTTCTAGCAGTCAGTGAAAATCTTATCGAACCATCCTACAGGAATCCTGCTACATTTCTTCAGGCTTACACATGCCTTCCCCTTGCTCAATCAACAAGGCAGGCGGCTAGTGCAGTTTTGCAGGACATTGCTGACTCAGGAGTTTTATTTGCACTTTTGATGTGTGAGCACAAGGTTTGTCCAACTTCATGCCAGAACTTAGTGTGACTATTCGTATATGACTTGTTGACTGTAAATAAACTGTTGAAGTTCAATTCTAGTGCTCCCAACCCTGCCTAGAGTATTTTCTAAGATGTAACACTGCATTCTTGTTATGGTTATTTTTTTAACCCAATTTAGGTACCACATGCACCTTCCAGAAGTACATACAAAGGCATATTTCTTTTCTGTCAGTCAGTCATTCTTGATATGTCTTTCACATGTATCCATGCTGAAATTCTAGGGAGTTCTGTGTGAGGCTTGGTACTTGTGTTGCCACGGTATCAGAGATCTCCAATCACTTCAATCGTATTAAGAACCTTCTTATTTTTGCTGAATGTATCCTTTTTGGATTGCGCTCTTGCTCTTGCTCTCTCCACCAGTGGTTGCTATGTGCTTCTTTTAGCATCTATGATTGCAAGTCTTGTTTCCCCACTTGTCCTGCTTGTTCATATTACTGAGATACCAATTTTTTTTTTAATTTTCAGGTTATTAGTCTTGTGGGAGCACAGAAGGCAACTCTGCATCCTGATGATATTTTGTTACTTGCGAATTTCATACTGTCCTCTGAATCTTTTAGGTAATCATGACATACTCTGAAATGAAAGATCTTGACCCAGAACCATTATCCTTACAATATCTGTCCTTTTACGCAGGACTTCGGAGTCTTTTTCACCCATATGTTTGCCAAGATACAATCCTATGGCCTTCCTATATGCTTATGTTCATTTTTTTGATGTGAGTGAAATATGTGCATCTCGATGTTCCTTTCATTTAATTTAACTGTGTTGAAATATCTCTCTCTTATGAGCAAGAAGATACACATCTAACAGAAACTTCTTGAAGTTGAATTTTTTTATAGTGGCAATGATCTAAGTATTAATTTCAACCTACTCTGTTATCATTTTGGGCTAAATCCACCTCCCTTGGTGGGCGCAAACGACCTTTACTATGTGTTAGGTTATGATCTGCACTGCCTTGATAGCACAACACTTGCATTCTGTAGGTGTCATATCATAGTGCTCCTTAATTATCCTTGCTGAACTTTAGCTTATTGGGACAGCCTTCTTTTCCTTTGTACTGTATTCTTCTTTAGCTTTTTACTAGCTAGTAAACTAGTCAATGATGCATATATTTTATACCACGAGATTAATATTCAAATAAATATTAGTCCCTCTAGTTGTCGATCACTACAACACCTAAGCAAATCCTTGTCTGAGCTATGTGCATGTTAGAAACTGATGGAAGTTGGGTGTGGTGGAAAGTGATACTGGTAGTGAAGAAATAAGAGGACCGAAAGGAAAGAACACATGTTAAGGAACCAAAAAAAAAGGAAGCAGATCTTGCCTGAGGATGTAAGCACCTACCAGATCTCAGATAACAGCATATTGGACCTTGAATAAACATACGAATAATTAGAAATTTGAGTCCAGGCATTGATATGCACTATCTCATTTGTTTACGTTATCTGGCGTTGAGGGAAAGGCATTGTAGCTTAAAAAAATATCTGTTTTGCAGGAACATACGTATGTAATTCTGCTTACTACGAGATCAGATGCCTTCTATGATCTCAAAGATTCCAGGTGAGCTAAACAATAAAATGACTAGGCATGATTGAATTATCATGACATTCATGAATGTGTCGTGACCGAAAATTAGATAAACTAAGAGCAACCATTCTTTTTGTCTAGGGCTCGCATTCAGAATGTTCTTCTAAAGTCAAATGTCCTTATTGAAGTCCAAAGATCTTTGTGCGAGAGCGCACTGCGTGTTGAAGATCTCCCCACTGATCCGTCTTCTCGATCTGAATCACAACCTCTGCAGTCTTCTCAAGACATGAGTTCTCAATCTCCTGAAATGGCAATCGGAGGTCCGGCTGGACTTTGGCATTTTATATACAAAAGCGTCTATCTGGACCAGTATGTATCATCTGAATTTCCCTTGCCGATAAATAACCCAAAGCAACAAAAGAGGTATTGCATATTGATTACACTACACTATTCAGCTACATAACAGTGAATATTCTTTCAAAGACAACCTCATATGTGCAGACTGTACAAAGCTTATCAAAAGTTCTATGCCTCCATGCATGACAAAGCAACTGGTCCACACAAAACTCAATTTAGAAGAGGCGAGGATTATGGTGAGTCATTATTAGTACTCATACACATTTCCCTGTATCTGAAAGCAGTAGCAACTGTATAGTTCCACATTACAGGAAAGGTGCAATTCATTGTTAGTAAATTTGGATTTTCAGATATTCTATAAAGCATATGAGCTTTAATAGCCACTCATATTAAACCACTGGGATTCAGCTATGTACTCATCAAAATATTTGTCAGGAAAGAAAGACCAGATACACTATGTCAGTGACCAGATAAACTATGTGGCAATGCACTGGACTGCTGGATGCATCTTACTTGCGTGGCATTTTAGTTTGGCTTTTCTATATATGTGATTTGCGTTGATTTCTGTTGTCTGCATATAGAGCTAGACTAGGCATCATAAGATTTTAGTTCTACTTCGCTGTATCTGGTGCATTGCTCTTAGAGTGAAGGTTGTGTCCATTTATGAGATGTATAATCCATCCAAAATCATAATCATGTTTTTACATAGAAGGGAAAGATGAACTTTCAAGTTTCCATTCAAGTTACTTATACTTACCCAAATGAGCGTTCAACTTCAACCCATTGAACCAACTTCTGCAAGCATTTCTATATAGTGAAAAACAGTTCTGAAATCAGTGGGCATATGATATGTAGTGGGTTGTTGCTTTTACCTCTTTATAAAAGATTATTTTGAATGTTTGCAAATACATGCATATTTGCATGGTCCTGTTCTTTTGTACCTTCAAACAAGTTATTGGAAATAACTATAAAGGATGCCTGAGTAGAGCATTAGTGCATTACTTGTACATCCTATGCATCTGTACTTGTATAGATATCAAGAGTTTGCTATTATGATGCACCAGAGAAGTCATTGCTTATAGCAATGGTTGTTATGTGTCTTTTATATCCCAGGAGTAGCTTTCCTTTCAAGATGTTCTCAAATTTACTAGCTCCATTGAGGGTCATAATATTCACCTACATTTTGTAACAAAACACTTCATTACTTTCCCCCAAATTTGTTGCAGTTCTATTTTGCTGGATAACACAGGATTTTGAGCTATATGCAGCCTTTAATCCATTGGCCGACAAGGTTTGTATATTTTATATTGAGTTTGTTCGTGCTCAATTTATTAGTGTTTTTGTTTGTTGTACCTTTTCGTCGGCACAGGACTGCTGTTGTATAGAAACTCGGTGATCTTACTTAGAGAATATCCTTATTTTCAGACCCAAGCGATCAAGATATGCAATAGAGTATGCCAATGGATCAGGGATTTAGAAAATGAAATATTCGTATATGGAGAAAGCACCCTTTCCTGGTGATATTTTGTCTTGTATGTAAGTTGATATCTTTTTGTTATCTTTTACATTGAAAATTTTGATGATTTATGTACTTATACCAACACAGGCAGTACCACCATTGTTGGGGAGATATGTGAGGGATTTAGGTTTGTCTCTAACATTTTCTCGAAAGCGATGCTCTTATTTATGAATCGGGATATTTCAAGTCAATAGTTAGTTTCTCTTTATGTCTGTGTATGTTATTTCTATGCATGTTCATTCTGTAAGCTCGTAATCCGTTGGTTTCTTTTTGGAACGATTTATTAACAGGTAGGGAGTAAAATAATCCATTGTTACAGTTAATCCATTGTACTGTGTTCCACACTTTACTGTACCCTGTCAGATCGGCTTTAACTAGTTGTAGACTTGGGCAGTATTGTGGATGTATAGTTTTGTCTGTTAAAGGCTGTCAGCTGAATTCTGGTAAACTGAAACAAGTCCAGAAGAAGAAATTGAAAGGCTCAAGGCAGCTTGTTGCTATGTAACAAAGTGGAGTAGGTTTAGGGGATGTTGCTTCCTGGGCCGAGACAGCCCAGCCCACTGGATAGGATCTACTAGTACTTTGTATTACCACGTAGGAGATGGTGCTACCCGAAGACTTAAATGAATAGCCGTAGCTGTTAAGAACAACCGAGATCCAATGAGATGTTGCCAGTCACTTTGTTTTATAGGGCGGGGGGGGGGGGGGGTGCGATTTGGTAGCTTAATTGTAAAATATTCAAATAAATTCAAACAAAAAGCTACAAGTTTTTACCGCAAAAATATTTTGTTCGTCCATGGCCGGAATAACCTAATTTCGTGAAATGTCGGTGAAATTTCCTCAAAATTAAAATCCCTAGGGACACATGGAATTCTTTTTGCATTTTATCTGTTTAATTTGCTGAGTGGATACCATGTAATGTCCATGTACGCCACCTCACCATAATACAACCTTTGGATGGGCCAGGGGGTCATTTGCACGGTTTTGATAGTTAATGGGTGTTCTATATCTGGTTTTCCTAATAAAAAATGATGGGGAAGCTAAAAGATCTAGGAAGAGGATTTCCACAGGCATGGAGCGTAAGAAGTGGGTACGAATGACATGTGGGATCCATTATTTTTCAATATGATGTTTTTGTTAATTTTTAGACTCATGTTGCCATGTCAACCTAAAAAGAGTCCACCCATGTCAGCGCCATGCCGTAATGAAATATCCTTTGTACAGTGTTAAGGGGTTGATTTGCATGGTATTGTCTGTTGATGGAGCACTCTTATCTGGTTTTTTAGTTGAGTAGGGGAAATCGGATTCGGTCAATAGTTGAAGAGGCACAATAGACTTTTCCATAGCAAGAACAAGGCATGAACCAATGGACGGATGAATCGGGCCATCTGAAAGTTTGCCTGCCTCTGCTTGGACGCTTTTGTTTTCATTACTAGTGTTTTTTTTATTTACCATTATCGGAAGATAAGTTAATTTCTTATTTGTCATCTTACAAAATAAATTTGTTTATTTGTCACTGTTTCTAATTTTTATTCTTTTTTTACCATTGCCATCTATTTGACTTATAGAATAGATATATTTTTTATTTGGGGAGAAGGGCAGTGGCCTCGGGAACACATATTAAACATATTGTTTCCTCGCCACACAAGTTAAACACATTGTTTTTCCGTCAAACTCATTAAACGACTTTTGTCCACATGCTATAAAAATATAAACTTGCAACTAAAAAGTATATTAATAAGAGACAATTTATACACATAAACCAATATTAATATACCGTATTTTTAGTAAGAAAGTATTATGAATATTAAACTAAATCATATTATAAAAATAGCCATGGAACTAATACATCTACTGTAATTCAGTCCACTTATTATTTTTATATCTATTTTTCTATAACAGGAACTATAATAAATAAGCACACTAAAATTATCTACATAAAATTTTCTACAACTTTTTATTCACCATAAAAATTAATTCTGTCTTTTTCTATATCTAATTATAGTCACAATGTATTCATAACTCTTAATGGTTGCATGACTTTAGAAATTCATATCTCATGATTTATTCATCCAAATTTAATGTTAAAAAATCCTATTAAAGAATGAAGAAATTATCTACAATTCTCTAGTAAATCATATTATAAGATTCAGCCTCTAAAGAGCTTTGAACTTTAATTAGCTACTGGTAGCTGTGCTCGAGGTTATCGTCATCCTCTCTAAGGGCAAATGGCCAAATGTGTCCTTTTTTTTTAGGTCAAATGGACTGCAGTTACGAGGAATGAATGAAAATTAGAAGCGGTGTTAAATAAAGAAGTTTATTTCATGATATTGTAAATAGGGAATTAGCTTAGGGTGTGATCTTTGCCCATATGGCTTTTGTCCGCTTGGACCGTATATGCAGCCTGATGAGATTCATGTTTGTTAAAAGAGTAAATTTTATAGAACTACAGATATTTGATAAAATTGTCGTAAAAATACATATTTAAGCAATAGTAAAATACAAATTTAGTGTATATTTTATTGCAAAACTATAGATACTTTGTTAAAATTATCGTAAAACTACAGATTTAAGCAACAATTTCATAAAACTACAGATTTTAGCCAGGGTTTATGTTAACGACCGGAGCTCTGTTACCGAGCTCTGGCGGTAACCGAAAATGCGCGATAACCGCGGTTACCGGTCAAAAATTCAAAAAAATTGGAGAAAATTCATTTGGCAAAATTTGAATTTTAGGAAAAAAATCGCGATTTTAGCCGTTCGGTAACCGCTCGGTTTTGGTCGGTTACCGAGCGGTTTGGGTCGGTTACCGAGCGATTTTCTCACATTTTTGAATTGGTCGGTTACCGAGTGGTTTGGGTCGGTAACTGCTCGGTTTTCTCGATTTATTGAGCAGTTTTATCGAATTTCAGCGCAGTTCAAAAAAAAAACCCAAAAAAGGGCTCAACCTTGTAAAATGAATAACTAATTCATCTGAGCTTCAAATCAAGTGAAACAAATTTTGTTGGTTTCCTTGTAACATGATCTACATGATAAAAGTATTTATACTCATAAAAAAGTTCAAAATTTTCTGTGAGAAATTGTATTTGTTAAACCAAGTTAAATGCATAGTTTACTCTTTGCTAATCCAAAAATCATGAAACTAATTTTGTTAGTCTTCTTACATGATCCTATGTCTTTTAAAAATACATGAACTCATGAATTAGTTATTATAACATGCATGATTATGTAAATGTGTTGCGACTAGATTAATTCATAACTGACCCATCACACCTCAAAAATTAATGAAACCACTTTCATTAGATTATTTATACTATGATTTACGTAGAAAAAATAATAGTAGACATGAAAAAGTTAATTACAGTGTTGTTTCTTAACATATTCATTTTATGCTTGTGAACTTTATAAAAATCATAGAGAATTTAATAAAACTCTAAATAAAGTGAAATCAATTTTAAAGATTATCTTAAAATACGTTTTACACAAGAAAAATATGTGTTTGCATGTTACACTTTTCCTTAACGTGAGTTAATAACTGAGCCACACGTTTCAATTTTTTTTTCATTTTTTTCAAACTTTCTCCCTATAGAATATGATGCAAACGATATTATTTTTGAAAAAAAAATTCACATAAGGTCTTAGAATTGTGTCTAGTTTTTTAAAGATTTTTTTTGAATTTTTTGAATTCAAATTTTGGTTATCGTTCGGTTTCTGAAATCGGACCAGACTGAGAAGGTCGGTAACCGCGATTTTTGGACGGTTACCGACGCATTTGTGAACCGTGATTTTAGCGTTGTTTTTATTGCAAAACTATATATTCTAGAGTTGTTTCTAGCCCCGTTAACGTGATGATCATACCTCGCTTGCAGTCTCACAACAGCTATCAGTTTATGAAACGGACCGTTCGGGAGTTCATATGACTGTAAGTAGGACCCATTCATCGGGTTAATAGGTCTACGATAGAATTTATAGTTTTATGATAAAATTGATACTAAATTTGTAGTTTTGTGAAACTATTATTTAAATCTGTAATTTTGTGATTTGCGATAATTTTTCTAAATTATCTGTAGTTGTATGAGCTCTCGGATAGTCTGTTTCATGAGTTGGCAGCTGTCGGGAGATTGCAAGTGGGGCTCAGTTGTCGTGATAATAGGATTGGGAATAACCTCTTTAGAGTGCGTAGTTTTGCGATAAAATCGGTGCTAAATCTATAGTTTTGTGAAAGTATTGTTTAAATCTATAGTTTTATGATAATTTAGCCAAAGAACTGTAGTTTGCGATAAAATTAGTATTTAATCTATAGTTTTGTGAAATTATTACTTAAATCTGTAGTTTAACGATAATTTTATTAAAATATTTGTAGTTTTGTGAAATTTAATCTTGTTAAAAAGAAGAGTGTTTTACTGATTGTATCTGTTTGGACAGATTAAACTGAGTTTCTATTTGACTGATCGAATCTGAGGTTGTATGAGCGGATACAGGAATTAAGATTGTGATTGTTTGTTTGTATTAAAATGATTATGTGACAGTAATAAGTGGACTCGTCTTTATGAACGTATGTAGGAGTCTGTATTTACTAGATCAGACTGTGGATGTATATTTGTATCTGCTGAGACAAGCTAAAACAATACATATGAACAATTAAATATATTTCTTTTAAAGATTATACGTATTTCTCGAACCAGATTGCTCCCATATGGATAATTAATTGGACACTTGTTTTCCTATTACAAATAAAGATTTTTCTCTCTTTTTTCTGGGTGCGAATTGCGATCGGATCGTGCGAGCTCCCTCGAGCATTCGAGAAGCAAGCTAAACGAGGTGCAGCTCTTGTGTCTCCATCCCAATTTGCAAAGGAAGAGAGGAGAAAATTAAGAGATGAATTCCCAGCCACAACTTAATTTATCAAACCTTTTTTGTCGTCAACGAATTTTAAAGAAATTTATAAGCATACGATCAACCACTCGTCATGTTTTTTTTTTCTTTGTTTATTGTATTCCATTCGAGATGGCTAGCAAAGAACAGCAGTGGAGGACAAGTAGTCGGAAGCAGCCGGCCACCGCCACGACCTCCCCAGCCAATGGTTTGTCCACGTGGCCCGCCCTTAGTGGTCAGGAGGCCCGCGCTATCAGCAAGGACGGCCGGAACATCACCATCGTCCATCACCGAAACAACATATATATCTGTACACATAACAACAACAACATTGCGTAAGTAGTACTCTACTACGTATCACACATACAAATGGTGGAATCCACCGTCCTCACATCTAAAACCGCTTTTTTCATACTTGCATTTGCCTCATTCTTGTGAGGGAAATACTAAAATACTTTCCGTATCATTTGCAATTAAAAGGAGCTCCACTTTTATCTGAATGTTACACTATTTCTTTCTTTCTTGATGATAAAAATAAAATGAATGGTGCGAAAGAAGAGAGAGTAGCAGAGAAGAAAGAATCCTTCCTGATCTGCGTGCGTGGGCTTTGTGTGGCGGGTTTGAAGCGGTCGTGACCGACAAAGCGGCTAGCTCCTCCTCACCGCCCTCAATCTCGCGCAGGGCTATATATATATATAACTAACTCCAAATCAGAAGAGGGCAGGAGCAGAGTGTCAAGCAAGGGAGGCCTCGAGAATGCCGGTGAGCAGGATCGCCGTGGCCGCTCCGGGCGAGTTGTCACACCCCGACACCGCAAAGGCCGCTGTCGCCGAGTTCATCTCCATGCTCATCTTCGTCTTCGCCGGCTCTGGATCCGGCATGGCCTTCAGTAAGTTGCGTTTTTTATTCGCCTCGCTATACATGTATGTATGGTATGGTGTCTGTTATACTCCTTAATGAGTCGCTGACAAACGACGACCTACGGCAAAACAAACAGGTAAGCTGACGGACGGCGGCGCCACGACGCCCGCTGGGCTGATCGCGGCGTCTCTGGCGCACGCCCTGGCCCTGTTCGTCGCCGTGGCGGTGGGCGCCAACATCTCCGGCGGCCACGTGAACCCGGCCGTCACGTTCGGCGCCTTCGTGGGCGGCAACATCACCCTCCTCAAGGCCGTGGTCTACTGGGTGGCGCAGCTGCTGGGCTCTGTCGTGGCCTGCCTCCTCCTCAAGATCGCAACCGGCGGGGAGGCCGTGGGCGCCTTCTCGCTGTCGGCCGGCGTGGGCGCGTGGAACGCGGTCGTGTTCGAGATCGTGATGACGTTCGGGCTGGTGTACACGGTGTACGCGACGGCCGTGGACCCCAAGAAGGGCGACCTCGGGGTGATCGCGCCCATCGCCATCGGCTTCATCGTGGGCGCCAACATCCTGGCCGGCGGAGCCTTCGACGGCGCGTCCATGAACCCCGCGGTGTCCTTCGGCCCGGCCGTGGTGAGCGGGGTCTGGGAGAACCACTGGGTGTACTGGCTCGGCCCCTTCGTCGGCGCGGCCATCGCGGCGCTCGTCTACGACACCATCTTCATCGGACAGCGCCCGCACGAGCAGCTGCCCACCACCGACTACTGATCTGATCGAAGCCATGGCATGCATGTGTCACCTCCTCAAGTGCACCGTTCATCTTATCTATCGATATCGTCTTAGCTAGTTCAGTTCAGGGGTCGTCCAGCCAATAATTTATTATATATATTAATGATCTCTTCTCTCTACTCCTTTGTTATATATATATGCCACATCTGTGTCTTCAATTCTTGTTCTTTTTCTTTCATGGTCAAGGATGTATGTACAGATCTGCTGTTTAGAAATGATCAGGTCCCGTGTAATAATTTTTAAGCCATGCACAATTGCAGCAGCTTTTCGATTTCCTACAATCTGATTGTTCTTGTGTCTGTTTGAGTTGAAGTGCTTCTCTTCTTCTTCTATATATATTTTTTTCTTTTTGGGAAATTTATCGATAGAGGAAAGAGTTATATATATACGTGAGCTAGGACCGCCTGAAAATAAATGATGCAAAAGGATACCACTGCAACCAACAACACTGATCGAAGGCAACCTATGGTAGAGATCGAAGCACAACTTGCAGTGCTTCTCGTTGCCGATGGCGAGATTCGACTAGAATGCACTTTAATTGATCGGTATGTGCTCTCAACATATAGTGGTGTTGGGCCAAATTAAATATTCCCTTTACATGAAGCAGCAGTGAGCTAGGGTTTGAGAACAGCTAGCTCGGTGGATGTGAGCCATCGATTATATTGCTTTGCAATTGGTGGACGGGTGTGATAAGCCATGTATGGTGGGCGAGAAGAATCAAGATGAGTGCCACACGGAAGGGATGCATGGGCATGTGATTTTGCATTTCCCGCAGCCAATAACTAGTTAGGATAACCAAAGAACAGACACGACAGAAGAAGGTAAAACCTGTTGTCCAGATCGGTGTCTTACGCGCGGTCATTATGAAGTTATTATCAGCAGATTAGCTCTAAATTTTGTCGAATCATTCTAAACCTGTAGTCGTATGATTTGTGCAGTTGGATCGAGGATCTGACTAGTGACCACCGTATTAATTTCAGTCAAAGTTTGATAGCTGATGAAGCAGTGGCAGATTTAGTACTGTGCAATCTTGGTTATTGGTTTGGTTGAAATATTACCACCTGGTTAATGACTCAATTGGATCTCTGCTTTTTATGTGGTTGTGTGGTATGAGCTTGAAGTAAAAGTGCACATATTGAAGTTTCTCTATTTTATTAGCTGAAAGTGCTAACTCTTATTAAACATTAAATTGCTTTTATTATTATCTATGCAGTTGTTGTTTTATCAAGGTTTTGTGCTATATTTTGATGATGTTGCTGTTTGTGATGTCTCCACAATATCTAGAGAAGACTTCTTATGCCCATATGTTCATGGTTAGAAGAATTAAGTTCTTTCAGGTAAATCATTACGCCATTGTGCATGTCGTGTTGATTATCCGGTGCCTGCGGTTGGTTGAAATCATTCATACAGTTGGCTACAGGATAAAAGGCTGCATCGTTGCTCGTTTAACGGTTTTTGGCACCATGAAAAGAGAGGTAGATTCTCGTATCAACTGGTTTGGCTGTGCGGTGTTGTTGGGAGGAAGAGTTGTGGCATCTATATATGCACGTGCAGCTATGCATAATATAGTCCAAACAAAGTGTCTATTTAGCGAAAGGGGCAAGGGGGTGCCCGTGCCTATGCTCTCACTGACAGCCTGAAATGAGAGAGGTATGTATAGGTCGGATCCTGGAGTGTGACAGTATGAGTATGACATGCATTGATGCAACGCAATGAAAATGGCAGTTTTTCTTGTCGAACACATATATATGAGATATTTGTTTCAGCGATGGCAATGGGCCAATGGTGTGGTAAAGCGATGGGAAGGAGAATAATACATAAAAATTTCTCAATGGTACCGGTGCGGTCGACTCATCTGTAATATATGAACTGAGCTAGCATTGCTCAATTGATCAGAGTCCTTATAGTGAAATCTGCCTGTCTAGGTTCAATTCCAAAACTTGGCATGTGTGCTCAAATTTATAAAAAATGCTATATGTGTATTTTTTTTTATGACGCCTTGTTTTTTTAAAAAAAAACAGAGAAAAATGGAGAGCCAGCCAATGCATGCATATGCAACAATTTAAGTAAGAACCCTGTCTTTGCACGCATCAGAGAAAATTCAGAAGTGCGCTCGGCAGAGCAAGTTGTTAACAAATTAAACAAGAGGCCAGCCATTGGTTGCAAATCTGTTTTTTATTTTTTATATTTTGAGAGCAAGGAGGAGCTTCAATTCGTTAATTGTGTAGCAGCTAGGATTACGTTTCGTTAATTGGTTGTGGCTGACTGATACCCAGCAGCAGCAGCAGGAGGAGGAGGATTGATTATTACAAGTAGTACTAGAAGCAGACACCACCTACGACTACGATAGTGCATGCATGCATGCATGCAGCAACAAAGTGATCATCGAGAGTGAGGAGGGATCATATCGGTTTACAAGGGGGCCGGGTGCCATTGCCCAACACCTGCACCTCCACTCCGCCATGCATTGAACGCGCCGAGGTCGAAGCCACCACCACCGCCAGTGCTGGAGATCCGCAGGGCCGGCTGCCGGCTCCTGCGCGGCCCGGCGAGCAGCGCGTCGCGCAGCAATTGGTCCGCACGCGCCGCCACGGCGACCTGCACGTCCGCGAGCGCGGCCCCGAACGCCACCAGGTCGTCCTGCCCCATGCTGCCCACCTCCGCGTCGATCCACGCTGCAGCGGGGCTCCTCGCCGCGCGCTCCTTCTCCATCGCCCCGTCCACGCGCTCCCGCCGCGTCTTCTCATAGTCCAGCAGTGCGCGCAGCTCGCCGTACTGCCGGTTCAGCTCGGAGACCGCCCTGTCGTCGCTGGACGCTACGCCGGCGCCAGCAGCTCCGGGTGAGGACGACGAGGCGAGGAAACGGTCAAGGAGGGACTCGACGGAGGGGTGGCCGAAGGAGAAGGCCTTGCCTGCCGGGGAGAAGACGACGGCGGCGACTTGGGCGCCGCAGAGGATGGAAAGCTCGCTGGCCTTCTTGAAGAGACCGGCGCGGCGCTTGGAGAAGCACACCTGCCGCGCCTCCTCGCTCTCGATGCGTCGGATCTCGATCTTCTGGCGCCCCATGCTCGGCCGCCGGGGCGCCATTGCAGCTCTGCACGATTGCTTGGGCTATCTATATGTCTGTACTATTTTGTATCGATCGGTGCAACAAGAGAGCTAGCTGCCTAGAATCCTAGATAGATAGCGTCAAGGATCAGAGCTTTCTTCATCGATCTTGATCTCTCATATAGCTAGAGAGTGAGATCGAGAGCTTGGTTGATGACATCGATATGGGATGAGAATTATATATGAGTTCGTTGTCGCTTGTGAGGATCCATATATATGTATGTATGTATGTATGTACAGTTGGGGATTAACTTGGTTGCTAGCTAGAATATATATATAATCCAATTAGGGCCTGCATTGATGGACCATATTCAAGGCCTTCTCATTCTATATTTATTTATTTATTGGAGGCTGAGCTAATTGTTGCATGTAGGCTTGTTAATTTGACGCCGGCTGGCTGCTGTGCATAATATTAATTGCAGTTGTGTGTAGTCTTTTAGCTAAGCATTGATTCATTTTTCCCCTGCTGTCATGTCCTGCGAGCAAGTTTTTTCGTCTGTACTACGCTGTCGCATGTCTAGTTGTATAGATATATGAGGCAGTTTCTTAATTTTTCTACCAAAAAATCTCTGTTAACACAACCCACATTGATGCGCTGTGAATTACAATGTCATCGGAGTAAGATTTAAGAGCCAGTAGGGCACTAGCTGTTAATGTCTGAGATAAGACAGCAGATATATAGAAACCATGCATAGTTAAGATCGAGTAGGGAGAAATTTATATAGTTGTGTCATCAATTTTATTTTTACCTTGTATTCATCCCTTAATTATTATTTCTGATACTAAACAGAAATTAAATTAACCACGTCACGTATTTGTGTTTGTTGATGAGTATAATATTGGAGGGCTAACCCTAGCTTGTTATACGTATGTTAAAAATCAAAAGACGAATGTGGCAATGTCTGTCTTGTATCTATATCTATAATATCTATAATAAAGTATAAAAGCACGAGTTAAAACTATATATCGTATGTGCATGCACCTCAAAATATGTACATGGAATTAACAACCAGTACCCTCAGATGAATCATCATCAATCACCATTTTGGTGATCGAGTCACAGCCCATTCCCAATAATCCTTGTGTTTTGCTAGGCAGGCATGGTATCTGATTGAGCATCCAGATAGTTTGTGCCCCCAAATTTTGAAAGCTAAATACTACTTGCTGAACTGCAACCTCGCTCGCTCATGGATTCAGTTCCGGCATCCCCTACGGCTTCTGAAGAGGGGATCAAGGTGATGGCAGCAAGGTGCGTGCGTGTGTGTATATATATATGGATTCCTAGAGAGAGAAACATCGATCCTTCAAAGTTACTGTAACATCCCAGGTTTAACAAACCCAGGTCGCTACCGACTCTCATCTAAACCTAATTAATCCGAAAATTATAAGAATTTTTGGCAGAGTTTTTCCTTGTATTTACTGTTTCCCAAGACACGCAAACTGCGTTTATCACAGGCAGAAAATTTATAAACGGAAAGTAAACATAACAGTCTAAAACTATTACTCGAAACAACTCACAGACTCGTTACATTACACCAAAAGCAGCCATGAGCTGCATACTAACCAAGATAACCAAGTACGGTGCTAAAGGGTTATGGATACAACTATAAAGTTATTTAAGTGTGATTACTTGCCACTACGTGATGCTATTTCCCCTTCCAAATATGTCGCGAGCAAAGGTACTAAAAACCAAATGAAATACAAGTGTGAGTAAAAACACTCAGCAAGTACAGTTATGAAATCAGAAGAACGGACGCATCAACAATGTCAAAGAAAAATGGCAACACTGAGTTTTTCCTTTTTCTTGAAAACAGCAAGAAGACAGTAGTTTTCGTCGATACGGACCGTTCTGAATTTCCTTCGCATTTACCGGTAAGCCGAGCAAGCGGGGCCAGTACTCACTCATAGGATCATGAACATAAGAATCAAATTGCCCGGTAACAATGGACCATGAATGATAGATAAACTGGAACAACTTGAAACTAGAATACTGACATGAACTCATTCTTGAACTTGAATCATATGAATATAGGAAAATTCAAATATTGAATCAACACAATTGAAAGGGATCAGTAAAATATTTGTAAAGCAAAGCAAGCCAATCATGGGTTTGAAATGCACTTGCCTTAACCGTGGCGAGAAGTTGGCTTCGCACCGTTAACAGCAATACTCCCAAAACCTGAAGAACAAGATCGCTCAGAAGTTGTCCCAAAATGTCCACGTGACTATACATTGGATGTCTGAACTACTCTTTCTAGCTGAA
Source organism: Phragmites australis (assembly GCF_958298935.1). Classification (NCBI taxonomy): domain Eukaryota; kingdom Viridiplantae; phylum Streptophyta; class Magnoliopsida; order Poales; family Poaceae; genus Phragmites; species Phragmites australis. The sequence continues at coordinate 51,508,805 of NC_084922.1, read as the reverse complement.
TCTCAAAATCTCGATTCCGTCATTTTTCGGGAATTTGACCAAGGTTCTGAGTTGCCCGTTGATCGAGCCGTAACTTTTATTCTACTTAACCGAAGACGGCAGATAAATACATCTAGAGCATCTACGAAAAATATCCCACATCTTTCGCTTTAATCACATAGCTGAAACTAGCTCTAACCATTTCTAGCTTTCAAATGTTCTCTCGCTACTAAACAATCAAGCTTCCAACCAAGCGTCCAACGATAAAATCGACCGCCAAGCTATCTATAAGCATTTAGGGATTACAAAGAAATTACCCTCGCTGTGTGAATTACGAATTGACAACGAAACCGACGAAATCCCGGAAAATCCCCTTCTTCCTCCTTTCCTTTTTTTTTCCTTTCTTTCTTTTCTTTTTCTTTCTTTCTTTCCTCTTTTTTTTTCTTTCTTTCTTTCCTTCCTCCCGGTGCTTGCTTTCTCCTTCTCTTGCGGCAGAACGGCGCAGCAACAGGGATCGGAGACCGGCGGCTTCACTGGCTGGCGGTAGCGAGCTCCAACAGCAGCGGCGAGCTCCGGCAGTGGCGGATGGCAGCGGGACTAGGCCGAACTGCGGCACGGCTGGGCAATGCGAGCTCGAGGCGGCGTGACAGAAAGTGGCACGTCGCAGGTAGAGCCGAGCAGCGGCGGGACGACGGTGCTCGCCGGCAACGGCGGCAGCGCAGGGAAGGCGGTGACGGCGGCCGACGCGAAGGGCAGAGGACGACGTCGACAGAGCCGAACCATGGTGGGAACAGCGGCGCTCGCCGATGGGGTCGTCGGCGCAGGGCGATGGGAGATGGCACGGCGCGGGCGAAGACGATCCGCGGTGGAAACGATAGCGCTCACCGGCGACGGCAGCGTCCAAGGAAGGCGGCGACGATCTACGGTTAGGGTTTGGGTTTTGGGCCGGTTTGGGCTCGAGTTATATAGGCAACAACCGACCACTCGGTCGGTGGAGTTTTTTTTTTTGTAATATTACAGTTACTACTCCATATTGGACCGTTGGAGATCTGCTTGAGGTGGGTTTCATTCTCATTTGCCTTTGCCTGATGAACATGGCAACTCTCCTAGAATATACTATACCAGTCTCAAGTAAGTCATCAGGGAGATTTTCCACCCTCCTAACGTCTGGAATCTTGTGATTTCTTGGCAAGCTTGCTTTCAGAGATTGATTTCTTGGCTCTACTTCTGCTTCTGCCCAAGCTTTCCAAACCAGTTGGGCACCTTCGCAATGGATGGAGTCATAAAACATGGACTGATACGCAGAACGTGCCGTGTACTCCCCTGAGCTGGTCTGTTTCCAGATCACACGATCTTCCTCGATGCCCAAGCTGACGAAGTGGAGCTGGAACCAGAGTAAAAGGAACTGTCGTAGAGCTGGAATTTAGAGGGGTCCCGTAATGTCCCTAATCCATCGACGGTCGAGCACGGCATCCCTGATGGACCTCCTCCTGGCTGAAGGGGTTATACATGCGTAGAGCTCAGGAGCCAGCAAACAAAAGGAGCAACCGCCCAACCATGCATCGACCCAGAATCGTGTGGAGAGGCTGTTGCCAACCTCAAACTTGCTGGAAGCTTCAAAGAGGGTGGTGACCTCTTTCTCATGGTGTAGGGGTAAGACAGCCCAAGGTTTTGGGTGGTCGTGCCATTCCCACCAAAGCCACCACAAACGCAGAGTAATACCGGCCAACCTTAAGTCCTAGATTCTTAGGCCACCATAAGCCAGAGGACGGCAAACTTTCGGCCAAGCAAGGATGCGGTGGACCTTGGTTTTTGTTTAATCACCGGATCAAAGGAACGCCTTCCGAATCTTGTTGATTTCTTTAAGCAGCCAAGGTGGAACAAGTATGGAAATAAGCGTGTGAAGAGGAGTCACAAACAACACAGACTTGACCAAAGCGGCACGCCCAGGTCTAGATATTAATTTGCCTTGCCAGATTAGGAGCTTGGCGGAAACCTTGTCCATGATATGTTGAAGGTGACTTTTTCAGAGCCGACCAGTAGCGAAGGGCACACCCAAATATGGAATTGGGAAGGAAGACAGTCTGCAAGGGAGGAGGTCATTAATAGCGTTGATACGATCCTCACCATAACAAATAGGGACAACTGCACATTTTTTGAGATTTGTTCTAAGCCCTGATGCGGCCCCAAAGAGCTGAAGGAGAGCCAGATGACCTCTGGACACACATCGATGATGACAACAGAAGAGGGCAGTGGTTGGAGCAATCGAAGGAGAGGGCTTGAAGATGGCAAGTGGGGAATGCCTCGTCCCACTCAGAGGAAACTAAGGCTCTATCAAGGTGAACAAGTGTTGGGGTAGTTCTTTCATTGGACCATGTGTAGCGTCATCCAAACAAATAGAGGTCCTTGAGATCGAGCTCTAAAATGAAGCAATGGAATCAGACAATTGACCTTCTGTTTAGATTAGCATTGTTCTTGTCTGTAGTAGGCGCGATCATGTTAAAGTCCCCGATGATGAGCCATGGCCCAGGCATCTGGGCATGGACAGTGGCCCGCTTGGCAGTCGTCGTTAGGACCATAGACAGCGGACAAGAAGAAGGAGCTCTCATTTGGCGACGAAACCTAAATATGGACTGAAAAGTGTGACACCTGGATAGCGGTCATAGTGAATGACAGACGAGTGATCACAATCACTCCGCCCCTGGTGTTGGCGGACGACAGGCAAGAATAATCAAAGATCAAGGGCCCGCAAAGCTTGTTCACTAAGAAGGGGGAAACATCGTCACGCTTCGTCTCAAGCAGACAAATGACCGAGGCATCGCGGTCGAAAACCAAGGTGCAGACGACATCCCTACGGGCTTTATAATTCAGCACTTGGACATTCCAGCGTAGTATGTTGAAATTATCCATTTGAAGTGGCAACCGGTTGCAACAGCCACCAATCATATCAGAGAGGTCGCTGCAGGAGCATTAGCAATTGCCGGCAGCTCGTGTCCGGGGAAGCAGTCCCTGATTGCCTTAATGTGCTGTTCGGGTAGCGGTGTCTCGAAGAGGCGCAAGTAAGCTTGGTGAAGGGAAGGAGGGACAATGTTGCCATCCTTAATGAGGCCGAGGCGGTGCATCAGCAAGAATTCTCCTCTTTTGGAAGGGCACATCATCGAGATGGCAGAACGCGCCACCAAGCGGTGGCTTCTTCGGGGGGCCTGAGCCGTGTTGTGAATAGAAGAGAGGCTGCAAGGGGGAGAGGCTAGTGGCGTGGGGATCTCCATCGTCACATTCTGTATGAAGGCTTCAAGCGTCGCATCAGAAGTATTGGGAGCTATAGGAGTGGAGGATGCGTTGCCGGATTCTGTGGAGATGCTGGCGGCCTGACAGTGCCGTGCGGAGGAACTGTTGGGCGTCCGACAACATGACCCACGTTTGAACCGGTAGCCAACACGAGCGTGGAACTGTACCACCTAGAGCATGAAGCGGACCTACTTTGAATCCCTGAGTTCTCCGGCCCAAACGAAGAGGGTCTCCGACCCAAATCAGAGACAGAGGAGTGCCCCGGAGACGGGGATTCCTATGCATGGATTCCTACGACCCTTGAACGACGCCAGTGCCTCGAGTAAACCAGCATGATGTGTCGATTTGCCATAGGCTGGTGTCTGACGAGGCCAGTCGGCCTGGTGTGAGGGCAGAGCTCAACAGTCATGGGGTCAAAGGCCCCGAGCGGGATTTCGTCACGAGGCAGAATGGGCACTAAGCCCACGTCGTGAGCAGCAACCCATGACCCACTGAAAGGTGTCCAACGTGGTTGGCAGGCACAAGTATGTCCAGCGAAGTGATCGGGGCCTCGGGTGATGCGTCGTGAAACGAATCGGACGGAATGCGCATGGAATCCGAGAGCGACGGAAGAACGCCGGTAGGCCCAACAGACGCCATGCACGACGAAGCCGATTGGCCTCCCACCACCACCGGCCACCAAATCCGGGAGAGGCAAGAAGGTCAGCCGCTGGCCATGGGGAAGGCCATCCTGACCCATGCCATCGAACCGGTCTCCGTCGCCAACAGAAGACGCGACGCTATCGCCGTCGGAGGACGAGGGGGCCCAGAATTCCGCCAGAGAAGTCAAACGAATGGAAACGTTGTAAGCCAGGACTTTGGTCTCCATGATGTAAGGCGGAAGGTTACCGAACAGCCGCTGCATATCTGGATCGTCGTATCGGGCGCTGCCGTTGGCCTCCGTGATTGCATGACTATGTCGCTGGGAATGGCTTCTGGATGATCGCACCACGCAACCACACGAAGGGCAGTGAGGTCTGCCTGCTCCACCAAGACGGTATCGTCTTCAAACCACTCGACCCAACAACAGTGGTCGAGGAGGCGCTACGTGGTGGTGACGGACCAATTGTTGGGGAGGGGGGGGGGGGGGAGGCCGCTGAGGGAGACAACAACGCGGTAGCCCAGCATGGAGTTGGATGCATAGGCCTCTCTCCCTTCAATTGCTTATATCAGGATGAAGCACGTGCTAGCTACTTCAATTTAGCATCGGACTTCATTTAAGTCTCAAGCAATTATAAGTATACATCGTGTGCATTTTCTTCCACATTTTTTCCGTTTCTGATTGTCATGATATCTTTCTAATTGCAGTCCGGTCCAGATCCAGTGTTCAGCCAAGTATAGAATAACTTGACACTGAGTCAAACAATGGCTATATTATGTTCCAATGTCTTTTTTAGTTTCCAATTGTAATGTTCATCCATGGTCATAATCCCAAACAAATGTACAAATATTGAAGCTGGTTCAACTAGTTGAGATGTTCATATTTTGACATTCTGTTTTCTTCTCTATTCTGATATATACCAAAGAAGGCAGCTTTGGTTAGATGAGGTCCATACATGATAGTATATTTGGTTTTTTTGTTATTGATATCTTAATTGCCATCTCACTATAATTGGTTTAAAGCACATGAATGAAAAGAATACCAGTTATAGTTCCACGTTTCAACAGCATGAAAATTGGAGGCATGGCACAAGAAAATCGTTACTTCAATATGTGGTTTTGTTCATTGTCTTTGTAAACCAATTAGCTAAATATCAGTGATCGTTTTGTTTCGTGAACACAATATCATCGGTTGATACGTATGGTTAATTTGTATATGGCCTCAATATAATAATAGATATGACAAGATCTTTGTATTGTCATCATCAGTAGTTCTGCCTGAAATATGTTGAACTTATTTGCTGGCTGGCGGTCGTTCTCTTGGTGAGATGAGATAGTGCAATCATCGTTTAATTCGTATACGACACTTGCATGGAAGCGAGAAGTATACAGTTGCATGGGCGGCATGCCGTACATATTTACGATGAATAAGCTAGCCATCTGATCCAAGGATGCTGTGGTTGATAGAAGTTTATGCATCTATAAAATACGACCTGATAATTCTGCACTATTTGTAGTACACCATGCTAATTATAGGATGAATTCCATCTATACCATAAAAAAATATTTTTTTCCCTCTATGTCATATAGAACATATCTAGTTTGTTCTTTTGAAATCGGCGTGACAAATTCGCTCCGGAAGAACACCGGCCACGGATGGAACGTCTTCATCGCGATGCCTGCTGCTGCTCTGCTCTGCTGGGGTTTTTATGGGCCTAGGTACGGGCTTCGATGGGCCTGGACAGCTGTATGCAGGCCCATCTCATGAATTCCGTTTTCTTTTCTTTTTTTGCTCGATCATCGCATGGCATCCTTGGAGGGTGAAGACTGAAGAGTCGACTTGAGTTGGGGCTCTTCTACTTCTTCCTTCCTTCCTTCCTTTCCCAGCACAGCACAGCACAGCAGACTCAAATGCCGACGCCGCACCCTGAGGAGAGCTAGGGTTAGTCGAGATCTCCCGCTCGCCCACCGCCAGATGCCGCTCCGGGACCCTGGCCTGCCTTCCAAGCGGGTTACCAGCGCCCGCCGCTATGCGGGGGCGCCGGTGGCCGCCCTGCCGCCGCTGCGATCGGTCTCCGCCGCCTCATCAATATCCACCGCCTCCGCCCGCAAGCCACCCGAGTCGCTCCGCCGGGCAGTCGCTGACTGCCTCTCGCCGCCCGCGCCGCACAGCCACGGCCCAGCTGCCTCTGCCGCCGCCCAAGCGTCCCGAACCCTCCGGGTCAGTGCACCCTAACTCTCGGTTTCGCTTCTGTGTCTTCACTATGTATGTATTCGGTATTCCTAACATATATATTTTTAAGCTCGTGCTTGCTGAGCTACATTGGGCAATTAATTGCTGGGTAGCTTGCTTCTTAATCAAATTGTGATTAGGTTTGGTAATGCTTAAACACAAGTAGCAAACTATTTCATTTGACCTCACATGCTAGAGCTATAGCTTGTTGTTACTACATGGTTCCACACTCTTTTTTTTTTTTCATTTGTGTGGAAAGAAAGTTGAGCTACCAAACCACTTAATTATGTTGAGCCAGCCGTTGCCCTTTGTCCATAAATTCGACTTGAGTGTTGAACGTGAATGCTAAGTTCTCTGTACATGCAGTGTGCAAACTATTCTTTTATCCAGACGATGGTTGCATGCTGTTGGTTTTTTGTTATTTGTTCTCCTGTTTTTGGTATATCTTTCATGATCCGATGACTGCCCACCATGTCTAGCTTCTCTGATTTACGTCTTACTGCTGCTAGTGATGTCAGTGTTGGTTGCACGAAAAGTTATCTAATAAAGCAGGATTCTTTTAGTTTTTGTTATGACCTCAAGCACTTTATATTTATGCCATTTCTCAACGGAGGTGATTATATTCTGGCAGGATTATATAGCCAACCCATCAACCATTGACATGGTTTATAATGTCCTCATTGACCACGCGCTTGCAGAAAGCGATCGGAGGTATGATTTCAGCTTTGACATTTCAATGTGTTTGTCATTCTTCTGGATTGCTATTCTTTCTTTGCACACCAAAAGGGGAAAAAGAGCTTTTGATGTTTCTGCATAGTGGCCTTATGTAGAATATATCTATCTCAGCTATCATAATTTACATATCTAGTTCCTCAACGGCATACATAAATTAAATAAGTAGGAGCAAAAAACAGAAATACTCCACTGTTTCACTTGGTTCATTTTTCGTCTTGGGATGCATCTTTATAGGGCATTCAAAACTGAACGTCATAATTTTACTCCTTTTCCTAATTTGGACAATCTTTTGAATCAGCCCAGCAGTTGTCCTGAGATGTGTGGCATTGTTAAAGAGATATCTTATCCGGTAAGTTGATTGTGATTTGTCCCTTATTTTAGTTCGTGAAATTTGTTTGCACTTACAATATTGAACTTTTATCTTCAGGTATATTCCAAGGGTGCAAACTCTGCGTCAAATCGATCTCTTTTGTGCAAATACGATTGCCAAATGCGAACCAATGGCAAATCACAGAGCAGCATCGGTTGGCCAGAATTATGCAGCAGCAGCAGCAGCTGCTGCACCAAATTCCTCTCCACTTGCCCCACCAATATCCAACTTTGCTTCAGCATCTCTTGTGAAGTCTTTAAACTATGTTCGCTCATTGGTCGCGAGGCATATTCCAAAGTTGTTGTTCCAACCAGCAGTCCAATCTGTTGCATCCAAGCAATCACTTCCTTCGCTTTCATCGTTTTTGAATAGGTCCTTAGTTTCTCAGTTAACTCCAGAAGTTATTAGCAACAGAGAACATCTTGAATCAAAGGAATGCCATAGTTCATCTGATTTAATATCATCATCAAGTGAAAAAGTTGATGGGGTTGAGCCTGGAGATGATAGCAAATATATATCCTTTGACATTTTAAATTGGCGATGGCATGTGTATGGCGAACAGCAAGCATCAACATCTGCCAAAGAAAGGTACATATCTTCTGGCTTCTTGTTTTTCTCTTCCTATTCCTTTTGGTTTATTGTTTTTATATCTAATTTTGTCTTGCGAACACTAACTTTTTTTGTTTCCTATACCACCAGCAACGATTTTGTGGGTCTTCAAGATTTTCATACGCATGGTTTTCTTGAAGTTGGTGCTGCAGCTCTTCTAGTTGGGGATATGGAGGCGAAAATTAATGACCAACAATGGAAATACTCTGTTATCCAGGAATTTCCAGATATTGATTTGCTGCAACCTTCAACATCTACAGGAAGTACTTTTGCATCATCACAGAGTCATTTAAAAGCAATAACTGCCTCAAAACGCATGAAGTCAGGCCCAAATCAAGTTTGGTATGCCCTATTCTTTATTTGTGCCATTGTTGTGGTTAATAGTTTATCTTTCCTTTCGTGCTTCATTTTTAGTATATTGCACTGTACACAATTGCGCTTCTTCACTATAATCTTTTTGGAAAAGGGATATTAGGATCCAAATCCTTAGGATGTACTGATGTAGCACAAATTTCAACTAAACCCTGGAAATTCCCGGAGCAATCCGCCTCGTCCAAACATTCCCTTAGTGTGCAGGATATTTCTACTTGTGATCTTGATCAAATTAATTTTTTGAGAATAGTTTTCTGCATCTGTGCTATCGATTCCAGAAGCATGGGCTGAGTGTTTTCTATGTGAAACTAATGGTCATTGATACTTCATATTAGAAGATTCTTGCTTCCTGTATAAAGTAGGTTGTTTAGCATAATGTTTGTAATTATTTGCAGAATTTTCTTAAATTAAATAAATTGATAACGAATCAAAATAAACTATTGTTTGGAATCATCTGTCTTATTTTTGTAGGATGAACATACCAGCAAACACCTTCCAGCCTCGAGCACGTCCCCTTTTCCAGTATAGACATTACAGGTAAGTTTTTCCTGTTTCATTGCATATGGTCTTGCATACCCATTTTCATAGGAATATCTATATTGAGATGTAAATGCACATATCAGTGTCAGTGTTGCATTCTAGGATTTAGGGTAATTTACAGCTGAACATGTTATGACAGTTATATCCTTGATGTAGAGAAACAAGAAAATAATAGCTGCCACAGGCACTTTAAATCATATAGTGCTCTTGTACGTGCTTCAGTTTAAATTTCATGTATTTTTACGGATGTGTTGCAGTCATGTCTAAAAGTGTACTCCCTCCGGTCATAAATACACGTCGTTTTGGAAAAGGTTCGGTCAAACGGTTAAAACTTTGACTAAGAATAGTTTTCAAAATATTTAGTTTGAAAACCTTAAAATCATATGTGTAGATCTGTCTTGAAAAATGCTTTCATAATATCACAAATTCAATGGATTTTATAAATATATTCTAATAAAAATAGTGGTCAAAGCTATGCATTGGAGACCTTGTCTTATCCAAAACAACATGTATTTATGACCGGAGGGAGTATTTGTATGCATCTCTTGCTCATTATGTTACCTTCTTTCACTAGTGAGCAGCAACCCTTAAGATTGAATCCTGCTGAAATTTCTGAAGTCATAGCTGAAGTTTGTTCAGAAACAACTTCAAATGCAAATCAGTCTGTTGCTCCATCGAGATTGACCACCCAGAGTCGGCAACCTTCAGCGGATGTGGCATTCAGTGTCCTTATCAAACTTGTCATCGACATGTACAATCTTATGCCTGTATTTTCTTGTCATTTATTCTCCAATTGAAACATTGGCAAATGCTCTTGATATTTTGTTTAACTACACTGGAATTGTGGTTATGTTGTCTTTTTCAGTTAGTTTTACTGCTAACATCATGGCCTGATGCTCTTAGCGAAGGCTGTATTTTGATTTTTGAGTATAAATCTAACTTCAAAGTTGATTATTTTTTGTGATCTGAATTGTTCTCACATGAATGTACCTTTGATCTGCCACATTATCATCGTTGATCTGAATAGCATATTGTTCTTCTGTATTTTCGTGTATAAGCATGTCTCTGTTTTTATTATGTAGAACTCTCAGCAGTCTCGACTCTTTTGCTTGCACGTTTTTAAATGCAGATATAGGTTGATCCTCACATAGTAAGGAGTTATCTATTATTCTATTTACACTGTTGCCCTTGTTAAAATTGGTGGTTCAAGTGATTAGTTACATAGTACTAGGATGCATGCGTAAACAACAAACTATGGTAATTTTGGAAGACATAAAAATCTTATCCCAAAATTGTAGACCTACATTTGAAAAGGATCACTTGGAAGTGTGACCTCATGATTGCATGGATAATCCTGTGGAAGTTTCTTAAGCTATCTTTTCCCCTAATCCATGCATGATATCCAACTTACAATGAACTAAAGTTGAACACACAAATTTTAATGTATTGTTGTTGTTAAGAGAAGTCCAGCATCATTCTTAACATTAAGTGTGTCACTTGTCATCTGCTTCAGAAGATAGACAACATTGATCCGTCTGGGTAACCATGACAACTTTTACAGTCAAAGTGGTTGAGACAGCTGTTAGCCTGTCACATGATGCTTTTTTTTATGTATCATACGGTGTGAAGCTTTCTCAGGGGTTTTCCTTTCTTCTATCCAGGTATATGATGGACTCCAAGACTGCTGCTCCTCTGACACTTTATATGCTTGAGGTGTTATACTTTGCATGATGGTATCGCAACAAAGTAACTTTCAGTTAATTTTCTCACATTTTATTAACTTTTCAGGGTATGTTGAGCTCTCAAAAATCATCTGCCAGAACAAAAGCTCTTGATTTGATCCTAAACCTAGGGGTCCATGCACACCTGCTAGAGCCTATGGCAGTTGAAGATGCAGCACTTATAGATAAAAATGAAACTGTAAACCATTCTTATCTGAGCAACAAATACGGATCACGTATAGATGAACCGAGGGCAACAATACCTGAAGAAGAGCAGAAGATCAGTCCTGCTATTGATCAGTTTGAGTCATGGGTATTGAAAATACTTTACGAGGTTCTCCTTCTCCTAGTCCAGGTGATTGTTATTTTTAGAACATTAATTTCTAGGATTCATTTTGTTAGTTACAGGGGATCCTCTAAATCCCAAGGGGATGGTAGCTGTCAGTAAACCATTGTTCATTATTGCTTTCAGAACCCCCCTCCAACCCCCCTCTTAAAAAGAACAGGGGTCATATTTATGAATTTGTTTCGTTCTTTTAAACTCTGGTTGCATATGTTCACACTACTGTGTAAATGTAACCTGCCAATTTCCCCTAACGTTTTTTCTTTGGAAATTAATTAAAGTATATCGATTATTTTAGTCCTAGAACATAATATTAATACTGAATTAATCAATTTATTACACATTGTCTTTTTGTTTCTTGGTTACCTGATACTTGTGATTGTTTTCATTGATCTTCTTGCTTTTATAGATGGAGGAACGGCAGGAGATTGTTTGGGCATCATCTTTGAGTTGTCTATTTTACTTTGTTTGTGATGGAGGGAAAATTATCAGAAGCAGATTGGGAGGTCTGGACATAAGGGTAAAAATATATCTTCATGTTCTTTTCTGATGTGTTTCGATTCCGTTTTGCAGCATGTCTTAATCCTGATTTCCACAGACTTTGGAATATGTGTAATACGAAAAATATTGAAATGCTGGAGACTGTGCTGTTTAATATTGGAGATGTAGTTGACATCGTACCCATATTATGTTCCATTGCTGCTAGGCGTGATATGATTCTACATGCATTGTAAATTTCTGTTTACTGGTAGTTCACAACAATCAATTCTGGCAAATGACAACGCCAACTATCAACACAACAAGTTTCGGGCTTATTGACTTATTGCTATTTTTTTTTTGTCTTTTTGAGATATGGCTATAATGTTATTCCGCCACAAGATTTTTTTCCCTAGTAGGCTGTGCAATGCACTTTCTAATTTTTATGATGTATGTAGTCAGGCCTTTTAAATGTATTTGAGATACGTTTAACCTTTGACCTTCAGCAGTTTGGCTGAAAATGTAGAGTATATACTGTTAATTAGGTTCTGTAAGTGATGTTATTTTATGCCGACAGTGCACCGCAAATCACTAATGCTTTTTAAAAAATCCTGGACAGGTTGTTAAGACTCTTCTTGAGATTAGTGTGGAGCACTCATGGGCGAAAGTAGTGCACAGCAAGCTCATTTGCTTGCTGACAAATATGATGTACCAAGTATCAGATGTAACTCAAAATGGTATTCTTGAAACACATTTCATTCCTGAGCGGATAGATCTTCTTGGTGGAATTGACTATATCTGTCTTGAGGTTGGTCTTACTCGTTCTTATCTTTAGTTGACATCTGGCCTTTCTATTTATTGACTGTAGTGTTTTAATACCCCGGTTGTGCTTAGTACAAGCAAAAAAGAAACGAAAAGGTGTTTTAGCAAGTCAAAGCATGTCCATAGGAATAGATTTATTGGTCCTAACGTTTCATTGATCATCCTTCCAGTTGACTAAGAAAGCCTTTTAGTGCCAACCTTGGCTTGTAGCTATGTAGGCTATTTCCGTTCAAACTGTTGTTGCTTTCCTTCCTACTTAAGATTGAATGTCCTATATATCATGCTCAATAAAATATACATGTTTTGGTAGAGAACTTCACCTGATCTATGTTCCACCTGCAGCTATCCAGATTATTTACCTTGCGCTCTCAGAAGAGTGCTTTCTCGGGGCATAGATATGAAAATTTTGTGGAATAGAAAATTCACTTTCTATTGCCCCCACATGGTTGGGTAATAACCAATGTGAAATTGTATATTTGACAGCTCTGAAAGATTGGTCGTCTGTAGTTTTCTGTCTTCTGGGACCAAACTTTGGTGAATCGTAATGTGGTAGCCAATTGTCAGTTCTATTTCAACCATCCATTATGAGATAACAGATTGCCGTGCTAGCCAACTGTCAGTATTTTGAAACCTCCATCTATCATGAGGTAGCAGGTTGCCGTTATAATGCAATACCAGTTCAGTTCAGTTTTCCTTCCTAATCATCATGATGACATTGTTCTGACTTCATTGGAGGTTTCTGGTTAAGATACTTATCATTGTGTCATCTTTTATGCATAATTATTAATAAAATAATGGTTTTATGTCTATCACCTTTACAGTATTCACAAGCCAACTCCAGGGAAGAGAAGCGGGATTTATTTTTTGTTATTTTTGACTACGTAGTGCATCAAATAAATGAAGCATGCTTGGCTGGTGGTATTTCAACGTATACTTATGATGACGCCCAACCCCTTGCTTCCCTTCTTGCTTTTGCTGATGCTCCAGAAGCCTTTTATATATCTGTGAAGCATGGCGTTGAAGGTGTGGGGGACATGCTGAGACAAGCTATATCAGCGGCATTATCGCAGTCTGCAGAATACGAGCAATTAAATGTGGTATTATGTGTTTGAATTATATGCTACTAATGTTATATGTTTGTAGATTAAGATACTGATATATGTTGAACGAGTGTTTGTTTTGGATTTTTTTCCTCCAATAAGTAAGGCTCTTTGCTTACATGAAGCTCAGAGTAGACAATCAGGGATTAGTTAATACAACTGTATAACCTTTGTTGAGTAGCTAGCTCTTTTTTGTCACTGATAGAAGTGCAAGTACAACATTATATCTCAATATAGCATAATGAATAAGCTATATGCACAACCATAATGACTTCTTTAATCAACTGTCTAATCTGGTGTCGCAATTGATGGCTCACACAAACTCACATAAAATCTGCAAATCTGCCATTAAAAGTTGAAGATTACTCATTTGTTTTCTTAATTACTGTATAGATCACACAAGATGCCACTATATGTATTACATTTTTTCTATTCACTTAATGAAATACATGTTTTTTGTGTAGTAGGGACTAGGGAGAGGGTGGATGAACTGGAATCTGCGCAGAATTTGATTTTTAAATACCATTTTTGTGCTAGTTCTGATAAAAACTTAAATATATGTAGCTTCTGGACAAAGTTATCAGGAAACTTGATGGGGCTGTCAGCACATTTTCCAGGATTGACAATGAGTTTTCTTATATGATCCAAGTTACAAAACCATGCAAGTGCTTTAACAGCATTAAAGATGGATGTGGAGATGCTGATGTTGCACTTAGAGCCAGGCTTTGCTGGGCTACTTTGCACTCACTTCTTCACTCACAGATTTCATCATATAGGCATCATGGATATATTTGGTTGGTTGAATTGCTCCTGTCGGAAATTAGTGAAGAAGCTGATGGTTCTATATGGTTTAAAATCCAAAAGCTTCAAGAGGAAATTGAAGTTACCGGAAGCCAAGACTTGTCTTATTCAGAAGTTTCTCTGCCCGTTTGTCTGCTTTGTGGGCTTCTGAAATCAAAACACAACTTCATTAGATGGGGATTTCTATATGTGTTGGATAAATTTCTGATGCGCTGCAAATTATTATTGGATGACAGTGACATGCAAGAGCACACAGTTGCTGATCATAAGAAAAACCGTCTGGATAAAGCATTCGCAGTTATAGATATTATGAATAGTGCTTTGTTACTTGTTGTTCAAAACAATGAGACAGACCATATTAACATCTTAAAGGTATTATTTTCTTCATTTCCTTCAGTTGTGAGTGAACGCATTTGGCACATGTGCTACAAGTCTGCATCTTTTGCGTATGGAAATAGTTGCCCTATTATCATACTGTTAAAAGTACGCAAAAGGAAAATATGTGGCATCAGCTCCATTTTTGAAAGAAATAAAATCATATTGTTTCTTGATTATTTGAGTGTTCCTTCTTACCGATCCCTGCTTGTAAAGTTGGACTTGGAGTTGCTCAAGGTATCAGTCACTTCTGTTACCAGTAATGTTTGTGGCCCTTTTCTGCCAGGCTAGCTTGTAATGGTGTGAACCAGTTCCTGACTGGACATTCATTCTTTGTTTTTGGCCTTTTCTGTAATGTGGTAGACATATTTACTCATTGGTGGAACTAACCTTCTTGGACTTCAAATTTCTGATAAGGCTTCATTACCATTAGATCTATTCCTGATTTGGAATTAGAATATTTTCTGTGGAGTCCATCAAACTGCTTAAAGTTGGTCCATTACCATTAGATCTCCTGTGGAATGATATGTCTAAGCTGAATATTAATATTCTTGAATGGATTATCTGTTATTTGCAGATGTGTGACATGCTATTCTCTCAATTATGCCTGAGAATTCCGTCCACAAATGTGATGCATCTAGGCAGCCTTCAAACCCTTGGTCAACTTTTTGGTTGTACAACCAAGAACATTGAGAGTCATTTGGAAACCCTTGCATCTCACCAAAATGTAGGAAACAGGAATCTTTGCCGGAGTGGTATGTTGCAAGAGTACAGCATAAATCAATCTGCTCAATCCACTTTACTATGTGAAGCATCAGTGGCTGCATTACTTCTGAGAGGTCTTGCAATAGCTCCCATGCAGCTTGTAGCCCGTGTACCAACTTCTTTGTTTTTCTGGCCATTGATACAACTTGAAGGGGCAGCCAGTGATGATATTGCATTAGGTATTGCTGTTGGTAGCACAGGAAGAGGCAATCTTCCTGGTGCTACATCAGATATTCGCGCAGCACTCCTACTACTTTTGCTTGGTAAATGCACAGCTGATCAGGAAGCACTTAAGGAAGTAGAAGGCAACGAATTCTTCAGGTATTTTCTTTTTTTCTGCTCTGCATTGTTTTAGTAGGTTAAGTTTTCATGTGTATCTAATGCTTGATATCCGTCCATTCGATGCCATCAGGGGGCTTCTGGATGATACAGACTCAAGAGTGGCATATTATTCTGCTGCTTTTCTTTTGAAGGTATGGCTGAAACAATTATTGATTGATTGCTGATAGTTCTATTCCACTTTGTCCTAATAAAATTTGTATGAACAGAGAATGATGACAGAGGAACCAGAGATCTACCAGCGGATGCTTCAAAGCCTCATCTCAAAAGCTCAACAGGTTGAGGCTCTTTTCCTATCTTATTTTGTGGGGGGTGAAATATGAAATAGTTACAAGAATATTGCTCATATGCATCCGTTATCAGGATTAGCTCCTGCTGACATGTCCAGGCACTTCAAACCTCTTGGGAAATTTAATTCTATGCATTTCTTATTGCTAAATTAAGATGGTGCTGACATGTTATTTGTGTTGTGGCCAGTGTAACAATGAAAAGCTTTTGGAGAACCCATACCTTCAAATGCGTGGGATATTGCAGTTATCTAATGATCTAGGAGTCCAATAATTAGTCCGAGATGGCATTTTTATGGATAAAGCTCAGTTAGAATCAGTCTTTCAACTGTGTTTATTGCAGAAGAATCTGAAGCTGCATTCCTGTGCTCTAAATTAAGAAAAGGTGTGTGCTCCTCTACTAATTCACTGCTATCATCACAATCTGTTTTCACCTTTTTATTCTAGAGTTTTACTACTTGACATAGGGTACTAATTTCTTCTTTGATAACTTTACAGATGCTACATGAATCATGTAAATTACTGCTTTGGCCGGATGCATGTACATGCCTCTGAATTTCTTGATTCTTTATTAGATTTGATTAATATCTTTCTGGGAGAGTCACTGTCATTCGCAAGACAAGTTGGAGATCATCCCATTTCGACCGAGATGGTGTTCATAAATGCGACTCCCTACAATTTTGTAATGCTGCAGCATTCAGGTCGAGCCAGCGCAACTTTTTTGTGAGGCATGCTCGGTTGAATAGTAGTATGTATGTGTGTTTTTCGTTTCCATGGTAAGTAACCAAGGGCTAGATGTTTGTATGATAGTGCAACCGCTATTCGGAAGTAGAAAAACTGATCCCTCCCAGATATCATTTGCAGTGAACCTGCTGACAACGTTTTCAGATTTGTAGATTTGTATTGGGAGGTTACGATGTAAATGCGTAGGATGAAAGCTAACAGTTTTGCTTATGCTAATTTGGAATGTACCGCTCTGTAATAAGATGGCGCTACTGTAACTAACAACAACTATTGTTTACGATGTGTAGTGGTGCTGATGTAAACTCGGATGAGAATGATCAATGGAGACGCTCGCTTTTTGTTACTGTTGTACTGCATTCGAATAGTAAAAAATGAATGGTTGTCATAGTAACTGCCAAGCTTGGATGATTTCTGGCATGGTCGGTCAATCGATGACATTCTCCTTGAGACTGATCCTCGCTGCAAATTGTGCTCCCTTTTGTGATATACCGTTATCCATTGGGTTCAAGTTTGGACGGCATCCTGGTTGTGTATAAGAAACTAGGACTAGGAGGTTCAAAATGAGTACAAGTCCAGCCACAGAAATGCAGGAAAAAATATACAGAAGTGCAACGACACAAAGGTTTTGAAGGACCGTCAGTGGCTCGTTATGGTAAAATGGTGGTAATATCCATCTCCCGACGCGTACCTTCAACTATCAGCACGATGACATTTGATACCTCCTAATCCCAGCCAGGTTCCTAACAACTGATGACGGTTTGGTTGACTCAAACAGCCAGGAAACCTCATCTTTTCCCTCCATCGCATCAAACAGTAGTCTAGCAGAAGACGAGGATGTAAACCGAGAGAAGCGAGGTTGTAATGAAGGAATCGCTCTTTAGTCTGTTCCTCAGACTGCTAGGAGTAATCTCCCAAAGCTAAAACCGTCAAGGAAGAGTTGAACCAACCGCGGTGCCCATTCGGCGCTCCAACGAGGACGTACGTTCCACGAGCTGACCGGATGCCGGCAAAGACACTACTCACATCTCCCATAGGCATTTGGTATCATGCACGTCCCCAGTCAAATGCAAACGACGTCTCCGGATCAGATAGGAATAATGCAACTCCTTTAGCCTCGCCAGCTCCGACCAACTTTTGTACGGTAGATATAGGAATAATGCAACTCCAGCAGGACACTCATCAGCATATATATATATATATATATATATATATATATATATATATATATATATATATATATATATATATATATATATATATATATATATATATATATATATATATATATTGTGATCTCCTCATCTGCCGGCACACCATGTCCCATCTGCATCTCCTGCAAGAGTCAGAACGCGGCGTCAGGCTCACCGCTCCTGGCCGGAGCATGCATGACGTTCCTGCGGGACACCAAGTTCCTCTCGGGAGCCTCCGAGAAGGCCGCTCAGCGTCGCCGACCTCCCGGCACTTGGCGTACATATCGACCAGCACGTTGCTTACCCGCGCGCGGCTCCCCGTCCCGTCCGGACTTCACCGCAATTACTCATCGGGAGCACCGTCACCAGCGTGCATGGCTTCGTCAGGCATCAGCCCCGCCTCATGGACCTGGAGGCCGTACGTGGAGACGAGGGAGTTGGCGACAAAGGGGTCGTCGTGCAGGCCGAGCTTGGCGGCGAGCGCGTGGACCTGGAGGCCGACGAGTTGGCGGTAGCGTGAATCCGTCAAGGAGCTAGTAGGCCGTCGGAGGCGGCGAGGAGAGGCGGGAAGAGGGCGAGGGAGCCGGCACAGAACAGGTCGGCGAGGAGCGCATTCCATCGGGGGAGGGACGACGCGGCGGTGGCGGAGGCACTTTCATGACAGTGGTAGTGTTAGCATATACAAGCAATCGAGATCGTGGCATGGGAACAAAAATATCGACTGGGCAGCATATACATAGATAGATATCTCCACTGCATAGCAACAAGTGCATGCAGCATAACTAACCCTTTTTTTTGTCGGTTCATTTTGCATGATTCTCATTTCAGCACTTTCTCCTGATATATAGGCTGGCTAATTATTAAGCACTTGTGTACTTTATTAACTCACAATTAGTCATTCATTATTGTTTTTAATTTGAGGATGATATTATTAGTCATTCTTTTCATCGATACACCCTTTATATTAATAGGAGCTGATCCGATCCTTAGTTATATACGTACGGAGTATATATACGATTGACAAGACGAGCAGCTTGAGTTTCAGTCAGCTTTCAGATGCTGTAGTACTCCTATATATTAGGGCAAATATATATATATATATATATATATATATATATATATATATATATATATATATACACACACACACACACAATATATGGCATCGTATTTGCAAAAATAGATAACATATTGATGTATTTACAAATTTAGCATGTGTATTCGGCACTCAAATTTTGAAAACCCAATTTTAACACCTGAGACACCGAAAAAGCTTGGGTCCGAAAACATTCGGCACCTGAGGTACCGAATATCGTACTGTGCACCATATTTGACATCTTAAGTAAAAAAATGGCTTGTATTGAGACGTCGAATACGGTGAACAGTACCATATTCAGCATCTTAGGTGCAGAATATAGCTGCAACCCAGTGTTGTGCCATCGCGAAGAAAGAAGCTAGTAAGTTGTGTGTGTACGTGGGCATTTAAGTTTTTATTTAACTCCTGATTTTATTTGGAGTAAAAAATAATCCAATTTTTTTTAAATATTTTCATGTAGAGCTCACTAGCATCACGTTTTAATAAGTTTGATCCAAAAATTCTATGCCAATATTTAATTAAAATTCTCCAAATAAGACAACTTTTATAAATTATAGCAATTTTTAATACCTCAAATAAATTAAAAAAATCAAGAAAAACTCATTAATATTCTTCTCATGTGATGTACTAATTTATAAAAATGTTTCTAACCCTAGGTTATTTTGTGAAAAATTGAGTTCCTTTGTAATGCTCCATTTATATGAATTTTTATCATTTCATGTGATATTCTCTTTTAATTCAATCTGAATAAAAAAAATATACATTCATATTGATACATAGAACCAAAAAATTAAAAATTCACTAATATTCTTCTCATGTGATGCATGATAGTTTGATTACTACTACTAAGATGATAAAGTCAGACACTTAACAAGCATAGAATCCAAGAATTATAAATATATATTTACATTCATCTTTTCAAAGCAGGTAGCGATACGACAAATTTTAATACTTATCAATTAAATATGACAAATGATATATCCAAAATTTAAATAACTAGATAAGAAGTATGCAGATGGGGATGCCATCTCTCAAAGCAGGAAGAGAAAAAGAAAGAAATGAAGCATCAAGAATAGCAAGAAGAGGCTTAATATTAATATGAGAGATTGCCCGTCATTTTTAGCTTGGTGCCGGCAACAGATTAAATGGAGCATGTTTGAATTAATCTGAGAACCAAGGTTTTATGCATGTTTGAATTTTTTTTATTCAAATTGAATTAAAAAGAGAATATCACTGAAAGTGCATTTAGCCCTTATGTGTGGTTTTAATAATTAATGATAATATTTATGGACTAACAATGGTGTTAAGTTTGTTAGTAGGTTGTTCCATTGGTAATGTATTGAGAGATATGCATGAGCTATAAGTGAATGGGGAGATTGAAAATGCATCAAGATAAATAAGCTCCAGGTTATTTCATAGGAGATACATAAGTGATGAATCATAGATTTCCTGAGAAATGCTATGAGAACAAAAGAAATGCATCGTTGTTATTGAGCTCCTAGTGATGCTCATAAGGATAAGGAAAAACTCAATAAGATTGATAATAAATTTGAAGATTAAGTTACTTGTAAAGATCAAGTAACTAAAGGTATGACATTGTTAATAGAGTTTTATAGACTAATGCTCTCGAAACCAATTCACTTGAGTGAGACAGAGGAGAGTGGAATTTCGTGTGTAGGATCATTCAAAGAGAAGTTACCTTTTCTTCTTTCCACCGTGTGCTATGTGCTTGAAAATGAGTGGGGTTAGGTTCTATATGAAGATTGATAATATGCATGAAGGCTAATAAGTTACGTGTGGAGATCAAGTAACTTAAGGTACAAAAGTTATCAATTAGGTTTTATGGACTAACCTATATGTTTTGTGCTTGAAAGTGAGATGGGGTTAGGATCCATAAGAAGCCATCAATTGAATTGAAATCATATATTCCAAGAGTGAAGAAAAAGAGCGGACTCCATATTTGATAAAGTGAATTCCTTTAAGATGTCGAATATAAAATGGTCTTCTATGGTAAGACGGTAAAGGGCAAGTAAGACACGACTGCGATGAACCATCTGGTGGTAAAGGGTATGCAAATGGCTTGGCGTCGAAAGATCAAGGTGGTGGTGAAGAGCGAGTAAAGGCTTTGCGCCAATGGACCGTGTGAGGCCATGAGAAGCTATGAGTGATTCGCATCAATCATATGAAGAATCAAGAAAAGATAGAGTGAAAAATATATGAAAGTTGGCAACCCTCAAGGTTTGAATGAAAGAAGCAGTACTTCAAAGTTATTCAAAGGCTCAAAGTGGTTTAAACGAGTTTTATCCTTGAATTTGAGTATAGGTATACCGCTCTATTAAGAGGGATGCAATGTAGAGCTAATTGTCGTGTCTCAGTGCTTAAGAGTTTCTAACCAAACCCAAGCGAGAGTTATTTTTTGAAATTCTGGTGTGGAAAGTGTGGAAGTGTCTGAATTAGATTTTGGAGTGTTCCTTATTTGATCTAATATGTTTGAAGTCATGAATTCAGTTGGGATGTGCAGCCCTCTGAATAAGCTTTCCATAGAGTCCAAAATCGTCAAAATCGGACTTCGGGATCAAATGTTATCGCCGTTTTTTGAAGATCAGTTGTGCTGAATCCGGATATTCCGTGTTAACCCGGATTATCCGAGTTGCCCGGAGTCTTCGGGTGAGATTCTGGGGAGAGGTCTCGGTTTGGCCCCTTTTAATTGACCCGGATACTCCGGGTTGACTCGGATACTCTAGATTATGGATACTCCAGGTGAGGTTCCGAGTCTGGGTGCTCGGTTTTGCCTTCTTTCGCTTGCACGGAGACTCCGGGTCAGTAAAAAAAGTGTTGTAACGGCTAGTTTTGGGGGTTGGGTATTTATACACCCCTCACCCCCATACTTTGGGGTTGTTGCAAGAGCACGAAAGAAAAACATTGTAGAGCCAAAAGAATTCCATCCCACTCTATTTTTGTGAGAGATTTAAGAAGAAAAGTGAGTTGGGTTGAGAGATTGAAAGATTGAGTGCAAGTGAGCTAAAATCCATTATTGAGCACTCGAGTTCATCGGCAAGAAGTTCATCGTCGCGTTTGTTACTCTTGCAGCTTTGAGCTCCTAGGCGGCTAGGTCACCCAAGGTTGTGGTGTGCCGTAGGAAGTTTGTGAAGGCTTCGATTTCGCCTCCGTAAGAGAAGAAATCAAAAGTAAAAGTCAAACTCAAGTGTGATCGAGCTTGAAGAGGAAAAGGGTTGAGAGAGACCCAGCTCAAGTATGACCGAGCCTCTCAACGGAGACGTAGGAACCTGTAGAGGAGGTGTTCTAACTTCGGGAAATAAACATTGTGTCTCCCCTTTTGTTTCCTCGTTCTTGTGTTCTTGCTCAATATTTATACATATTGCTCGATCTACTTGCTCGTGTGAATTTTATTGTAGGTTCTCCGTGGATCTACTTGGGATCATCACTTGTAACACACGACTTCATTTTATTTGAGCTAGAACTCTTTACCCGATGTTTAATTTCAGTTTCGGGCAAGTTTCTGTACAGACACCGGAGATTCTGGATTTACCCGGAGATTCCGGAACTGTACAACCCGGAGTATCCGGTGAACAATGTTTTCAGGATTTTTCAACTAATATTTTCTTGCACATCTTTTGCTAGAATTGAATATTTTTTGTCAGCATAGGATTGTAACTTTCACATTTATTTAGGGTGATTATGCACTAGTTGAGCCTAGCATATTTAGGTTTTTCACTTGTGAAAAATCCGTTAGTTTATATTCTGCTGCAAGTTTAGACCAATGGTAAAAGATGACGAATTTTTGTAAAAACACCTATTCACCCCCCTCTAGGGCGACATCATTATTCTTTCAATCACATCAAATGATAAAAGTACATATAAATAGAGCATTACAAAGGCTTAATATTAATATGAGAACCAATGTTTTGTGCATATTAATTTTTTATTAAAATAATAAAAAATATAAATAAAGCATTACAAAGGAACTCATTTTTTCACCAAATAACCTAGGGTTGAACACTTTTTTATAAATTATTACATCACATGAGAAGAATATTAGTGATTTTTTTAGATGTTTGGGAATTTATTTGAAGCATTAAAAATCGCTAGAATTTATAAAAGTAGGCTTATCTGGAGAATTTTAATTATATATTGGCTGAGACTTGTTAGATCAAACCAATTAAAACAGGTTGATAGTGAGCTCTAGTTTACTTATAAAAATATTTAAAATATTTGGACTATTTTTATACTCTAAATAAAATCATAAATTAAATAAAAAACTTAAACGCACATGTACACCTTAGGTGCTGAATACGGTGAACAATGCCGAATGCAGGTGCCACCTAGTGCTGTGCCGAATTAAATACAGGACGTTTTTGGCATCCGAGATGCCGAATATGGTGCACAATGCCATATTCGGCACCTCAGGTGCCGAATACTGCCGTACTCTAGCTTTTTCGGTGCCTCAATTGTTGAAATTGGGTTTTTAGAATTTGATGTGTCGAATACACATGCTAAATTTGAAAATATGCTAATATGTTATCTATTTTAGTAAATACGGTGCTGTATATTGTCTATTTTTAGAATTTTGCATATATATTAGCTACATCTTGTAACAGAATCAAAGATAGATGTTGTATAGTATGTAGAATCAACCAATTAACCAAGACATATGGTAGCACAACATATAGTTATATATATAAATCACGCATCATTAACCAAGACATGGTAATTAATTAAGCTGATCGACACCAAGCGAGAGACGGGCCGTTGCATCGTCATGCTGCACATATACATATGCAGGCATGCAGTGGCCTTAATTTGAGCCTGCTTGACCATCATCATCATACTGTATGAGAGGATTGCATGATAGGAGGAGTACGTAGG
Organism: Phragmites australis; assembly: GCF_958298935.1. Classification (NCBI taxonomy): domain Eukaryota; kingdom Viridiplantae; phylum Streptophyta; class Magnoliopsida; order Poales; family Poaceae; genus Phragmites; species Phragmites australis. Next base: position 51,485,093 of record NC_084922.1, on the reverse strand, counting down.
ATCATCATCATCTGAGACAGAGAGTATTATTTATTTAGATGGTAGCTAGGTGGAGCCGATGATGTGTGGGTTTCAGTTGCAGCTGCAGCAGGAGCAGCCGCAGCTGGTGCCGCACTTGCAGGCGTTGCAGTCGCAGCCGCCGTTCTCCGCCGCCGCCATCTCCAACCCGCCGGAAGTCCTGCACAATAAGGACCGATCAATCATTTACTCTACGATCGAGGGGAACAAGAAGATCAACTTATCCACACACAATACAGTAGAATACATACCCCTTGTGGGTGGCAGCAGCGATGAGTAGCATGGTGCTGGTGGTGGCAGTGGCCTCCACATCAGGGTACATCCCACAGCCGTTGCACCCGCTGCCGCACTGGCAGCTGGACCCGCACCCGCACTTGCCGTTGCAGCAAGACATCTTCTTCTTCTTCTCCTACCTTAACTTGTCTGTGCTGATGATCGAGGAGGAAGGCTAGCTAGCTGCTAGAGTTGCTTCTTCTTCCTCTTGGCTGGCCTGAGGAGCGATGCCATGGAAGCCAGGGCTATTTATAGGCAGGCAGTCTCTCACAGCAGGCAACAACTGCACTGTGTCTGCGTGGAGATGAGATCGATGCTGCACTTGCCAAAGAATGGACGCCAGCAATCCTGGGACCACCACACCACACCACAGCATATGCATAGGGAAGAGGAGTAAGGATAGGACCAATGCCCTGCCTTGATTAATCTCTCCTATTCTTTCTCACATGAAAATTAATCTATAAACAAGATTTTATGAGAGAGAGAGAGAGAGATTAAAAGGTGAGGTGAGTGGGCAACCGGCCGCTGTCGTTCCTTTCTTGTCTCCCTGTGGAAAGCCCCTCCGCCTCTGCTGTTGCTTTCAGTGGAGAGGACACAATTAATCCCCATCATATAATTTTATGACCTGCGTACGTGGAGATAAATTGCTACAACCAACTTTGGTAGATGTCTGCCTTGCACCAATTAATTGCTACTGAATTAAGGTGAAAATAACATCGCTACTGATATACGGTACTGGTATGTATGTTCTACCGATATATATATATGTATTGCAGGCGCAACAGACATGAAAATTTTCTTAACCATCAGATAGAGGTGCATGCATGCTCAATTGTTCAGTCATCTATCTGCAATGCCTGTGCATATATATTGCCAGCTCCAGTTAACAGATAGTACTAGCTTACAAGGAATTAAAAAATGGCAAATGTTACAGCCATGAATGAATACGAACTTTCCATTGTCCAAAAAAAAAAAGAATGAATACGAATGACAAGGAGGGAATGGAGAACGATCTCTTTTATTCGTTCATGTCCACATACAGACCACAACAGCTGCAATAATGCATGCAGGCACACATCTAACAGGGCCTGCAATCTGAATGCGGCGATGGGTATCCAAGTTTATAAATTCGTTTGGCGAATAAAAATCCAGACCTGACGGTTATCGAAAAACCGCGGTTGTCATGATAACCGCTCGAAATTCGACGAAAATTCGTACAAATTTAATTGGGCAAATTTGCAAATTGGTACCAAAACCCGACTGAATTGGACCATCGGTTACCGAGCGAACTAGACCAGTAACCGAACGATTTCTACGATTTATCGACCGATTTTGATGATAACCGATCTAGTCAAAATTTGAGCTTTTTTGACGATAACTGATCGAATTTTGGCGGTTACCGAACACATTATTTGAATTTCCAATGAGTTAAAGGAAAATGACAAAAAAAAATCATTAAAATAATAAAAAAAAGTTAGAAAAAATAGAAACAAATATGGCATGAGATTTGCTATATTTTATTTAATCATACTATCTACTCCTTGCATATATCATACATAGGGAGCAAATATGTAAATAATGAGGGAAAATTTTGGCATTGACCTTTACTATATTTTGGACATTTTCAAGAAAACAAATAGATACTAATAGCAATACGAGTATGACCATATAATTGTTTCATCAAATATATGCATACATTACATAAGTAGCACCTCAAATTAATAAATTTATCAAATTATCCATACAAATGCTAGAAACATAATCACATGTCATCCATAAATACTTACCAAAGTGATGATCGATGTTTAAAATGTAGTTTGTATAGTATCCATGCCATATGCAACCTCGTCTCGGTACTTATCATATATATCCCGACCAGTTGGAGATGAGACACCCTCTCCTGTTATACAACAGATGGCCATAAGTCAAAAAGAAAGAAATATGACAATAATAAATTTTATTACAAACTTTATCACTCATTCTATTTCTGTGTTTCTTTCACTGCATCCACAAAGAATGAAGTGTGAAAAAATTTGGACCATGCCAAACCAATAGCTGCCTTTGCATTCTTTCCCTTCACACTCCATGACCCAGTGTCAATCCTCTGCTGCATAGGAGCTTTTGCTACAATAACATTATAATCCTTGACATTTGGTGGTGGCTCCATGGTTGTATCCTCTTTAACATATTGTCTCATCTAGCACTTTCACTATCATCTCCATGCTCGTAGGATTCACCTAACCTCCTCATGAACTCTTCCTCCTCCCTAGACGGAGCTATGTCACACTGCACCTATTCCTCTTTCGTCTCCTCATTACCGCTTATCAAATCTACCTGAACTCTTGCTGACTCTTGCCTCCGAAGACTATCCTCAGACCTTCCATTCCTCTTATCTCTTGTCTTATCCAGCTCACGCCTGAAGTAATCACGCACATCTGGAGGCACCCTATCACAATGTATAATATTCAATCTGTGCCCTGTCAAATGTTCTTTCAACCTTGTGGCACCACCGCCTTTCCTTTCCCTATTACAGTAATTGCACATAAACCCCAGAGCCAAATTGTCCCTGCACTGCCACACCACATCTCTATCCGCCATCGATTACTGCACAACAATATATATCATCTTATTAGCACTCCACAAATTCCAATAGTGAGTAAACATTGAACCAAACTAAGTACTAGATGCTAACCAACACTATTGGACACTAACTAACCCTAACAACTTAAAAATGAACCCCAACCGACACTAACCACTTTGAACTAACCCTAACCAAGCATAACGCATACCAACAGAGCACACATCGTTTAAAACCGATCGCATCTGACCGATAACCGAGCGAATCGCATAATAAATCGACCACATCAACGCCGAACCTCACTGACGAGCTCCTACTAGCGGTAACCGACCTATTTAAGCAAGGAATCGCTCATATTTAGTGACTTACCGCCCACACAGCCTTGGTTATCGTTGTGATGCGTTCAGTCACCAGACACGCGAACTTCCCCACGATGCGCTCGGTTAACACTCCAATGCGCTCGGTTACCGCCTTCTCCCAACCGATTTTTGACCTTTCTCCTACGGATTGCCTCGGCTACGCAGTGGATCTGGCGGAGCTCACGATGGAGGCGATGTTTTTGCTGTGGTCGAAATGATGAACACGAGTTTTTTGCTGTGGCTGAAGGGGATAAGGTAGGAAGTCTTATCCCATTGAGTTGGGCCGAATAGGGCCGTTTACACTGTACATTCAGCCCGTTTCATCCTTTTTGTTTTTTCAGTCTTTTTTTAATGTTACAATACTTGAGCACATATTTCTTGATGAAAATATCATTTTTTAAATGGTTTTAACAGATAGTCTTAAAATCGCCTTAGTTTTTTATGAAATTTTTTATTTTATTTTTCAAATTTGATTTGATTTTTTTGAATTTAAATTCGATAATCGTTTGTATTTTGAAATCAGTTTAGAGCGGTAAGTTTGGTTACTACGAATTTAAAGCGGTAACCGTCGAATTTTGAAATCACGTGGTATCTGCTTTTTTTCCGGACAAGTAGAACATGGCGTAGACTCCAAATAAATTTGCAAGGAGGAAAATGATACTCCAACTGCTAATCAGGCAAGCGCGAACGCTAACTTATTGCCTACGTACTCCCCGCAAAAAACCAAAAAAAAAAAAAAGCCTAGGTACGGCTTCAAGAGAATCACTTTTGCTCTACCTTGTTTCGTATATATAGATCACCAGGCTTTTGTTAATTCTTCCTGGTGTCGCGTGCTAAGTCAAACGCAATATGGTGTGGTGCATCCCCAACACAAATAATAATCAGGTAAGGTGACTGAGGAACTCTGCAGCGGTTGCGGTTGCTGTTCACTGCAGAGACCAAGGCTCCGGTTACGGCACCGCCGAGCATCGCCTTCTTCTGCAACACCAAACAATTGAAACATATATGTCAGGAGAGGAGATTGCATGCAAAAGTACATATTAGTTGCTATAAATATATATGGTCGTAATTATACTACTTTCTGTCATATGATGATAACTTGTTCGTCTCTGCATACACCCCTAATTACGATCCTATGAGATCCGTGCGTCAGATGTTGGACGATTAAATATCTATGGTCGTAACTTGGTAACATTTTTTAGTCGTAATTATATACTTTTTTGTTATGTGATTGTAACTTGTTCACATCTGCGCATACCCTAGTTAAGATTCCAAAAGTAGTATAGTTACGAACTACAAGATAGATCCGTTACTATAAATATGTATGGTAGAAACTCGGTAACATTCTCTAGTCGTAATTATGTACTTTTTGTCATATGATCGTAACTTGTTCATCTCTGCGCATACCTCCAGTTAATATCCTAAAAACAGTATAGTTGCGATCTACAAGATAGATCAGTTACTACAAATATATATAGTCGTAAATCTTCTCTGATCGTAATTATGTACTTTTTTGTCATGTGATCAAACTTGTTTACCTCTGCGCACACCCCCAGTTACCCCAAAAGTAGTATAGTTACAATCCACAGGATAGATCAATGACGACCCCAGTTACAAACTGTCAAGCGTACAGTACAATGCCTCTAGTTGTAGAATACTCACTCTTATACTGGCATACAGTTCATGTCATTAACTCGAGTGATTAAGAATTATTACAAAGCACCATAGTTACCATTACCAAGGTAGTAACCTAGCTAGCATAGCTAATTTACCAAGTACGAAGTGAAACAAACGAATCACATGAAGTAATCATACATACTAGCATCATTAACGTAGCAACAAGCTTCATAGGGTGTAGACACAGAAGAGGAAGAAGCAGCACATCACAGAGACGAGCGTGACGAACTCGACGGCGGCGATGACGCCCCAGAGCATGGTGTCTAGGAGGAGCGGTATGTCTGGGATGAACTCGGGCCACCGCCACACCGCAACCCCTAGCTGCTTAGAGCGCAGCCACTGCTGCCACCACCCGTGAAAACAGGACGCGTACGGCGAGGGGAGTAGGGCGGCGAGGCTAGGCAAGCCGAGGTCCGACAGCCACCGGAGCATGGACACCAGGTTGGGCAGTGACATAGCGCAAGTCTGTTCTGCGCTAGGCGTATAACAGACTTGCATTGTGCTATTGTGGCTGAGTGAGCCAAAATCTTCTACGCGTGCCCCAGCTTCTTCGCGGTGTACGACGGCCACAGCGGGGCGCGGGTGGCAGAGGCGTGCAGGGAGGGGATGCACGTGGTGCTCGTGGAGGAGGTGGGAATGCGCCGACGTGTCAGGAGCGACGTGCGCTGGAAGGTGGCGATGGCGGCCAGCTTCGCCAAGGTGGACAACGAGGTCACCAGCTACTTCGCCCAGGCCAAGGCCAACATTGACACCGAGTCGCCCTTCCTGATCGTGGGCTCCACCGCCGTGGTGGCCATTCCTGGGGCACCACCGCATAATCGTCACCAACTGTGGCAACTAGCATGCCATCCTCTCCCACGGTGATGTCGCGGTGCCACTCTCCATTGACCACAAGGTATCGATCTTCGTCTTGATAATGATATCTACTCAATCACCTCAGATCGTTGTTTAATAAGTACATAAATTAATATCTAATACTAGATTGTAAGTATCCCCACATGAGTCAATACTCTACTACCTCAGATTGCTGTTTAATTTAGATGGGTATGATTGTTATACAATTACATTATGGTATACATTCAGTTACGATTTGTGCTATACTGCAGTTACAACTTGGGCCTAGCGCAGTTACAATCACCTTTACGCCACCCTCTAAGTTACGACTAAGAAAAATAGTCAGTTACGACGACCCAGATAGTTGAGTTACGATCATATGATAGAAAGAATATAATTACGACTAGATTATGTATCGAGTTACGACTATATATATTTGTAATAACTGACCTATCTTTTGGATCGTAACTATACTGCTTTTATGATCGTAACTGGAGGTATGTACAGAGGTGAACAAGTTACAATCACATGACAAAAAGTATATAATTACAACTAGAGAAGATACTGAGTTACGATCATATATATTTGTAATAACTGATATATCTCGTGGATCGCGCTATACTATTTTTGAGATCATAACTGACTTGTACGCAAAGACAAACAAGTTACGATCATATAATAAACAATATATAATTACAATCATATATACTTATAGTAATTGATCTATAATAATTTGATGGTGGTATAACAATAAACTACAGTACACTATACGCATATATATATATACATATATATATACATATATACATATACATATATATACATATATACATATACATATACATATACATATATGTATACATATATGTATATATATATGTATATATATATAAGCAAGACATAATCATGAATCAGAGAGATTTCGACCAAGGAGTCAACCACTGATTACAGTTTGCTTGTTTCCAGTTCGCATAATTTGAGTGGAGTGTGAATGATTACCCCAGTACGCGCTTTCCTTGCACATTTTCTTCAGCTGCATATAACACATGTACAGTCAGCAAAGTATTAGTTAGGAGTAGCACAGGGAAACAAGCTACTATATATATAGTCCAGAAAAAACATAGGTCAGGTCAGTTATTCTTTTTTCCTTGTACAAGTACAAAAAGTGAGATAAGATTTTCATTGAACATACAGGTGAGATTACATTTCTGAAGACACTGTATATCCCTTCTGAAGAAATTGTACGTTCCTGTCACTTCTTCACCAACCCCCCAGGTGTAGCGCGCAACATTACCGCTACGAGACTTACTTTTTTTTCTAATAATGGAAAAAGATTATGAGACGTCGGCTTCTTCAGTAAACTGGGCTAAATTTGTAATACCCCGAATCTTACAGCACAAAAAGAAAGAAGAAGCAAAATCGATCAAAAATCTAATGGTCAGCCGCCGCCCATCCTCACTTAAATAGGACTCGAGTAGGAGTCGGACCCAACCCTAACCCTAAAATTGCAACCACCTTACCTGCTGGTGTCGGTAACCACATCCGTCCAAGCTGCACCACCGTCCAAACCCTAGCATCACCGTCCGCTGTGGTCTCGACTTGCCTTGTGGTCTGCGTCGGTCCGCTGTCACCACTTCTTGCGTCCAACGCCGCTCTACCTCGCCCAGCCCTGCATCGCCTCCTGCGTCGTCAGTCGATGCCAACAATAGCCACCTCTAGCCACCAAAGCTGCTAGCCGACGCCGACAATAGCCACCTCCGACCACCAGAGCTGCTAGCCGCCACTAGCTGTGGCTATGGTGTTGAACCGAGGGCCATGAAGAGAAGAAGAAAAGAGAAGCAAGGAAGGGAAAAGGAGAAAAAGAAAGAAGGGAGGAGGAAAGAGGAAAAGAAGGAAAGAAAAGGAAAAAGAAAAGAAAGGAAAAGAAAGGAAAGAAAGAAAGGAAATGAGAGAGAAGGAGAAGAGGAGATTTTTTTGGGGGGATTTGGTCAGTTTTGCCACCAATCTGTGAACTTCTCGCTTAAGGTAACATCTTCATAATCTATAGTTGTCCGGAAATAGAATTTCGATGACCGGACTCATCACCAAAATTAGAGATTATTGAACCGTATAATAGTTTGATGTGAAATCTAGGGCTAGTGGAGGTCAAATTCAACCATGTGATTAAGAGCAACCTAGATTATTGGTCTGATTTTTCGAAAAATGATAGAATTGGAATTTTTGGGACTTAGATAGAGAACATAGTTTCGGACAGCTGATATATAGTCATGTGGACTTTCTAAGGTAAATTCTGAGTATATTATGTTTTTTAGGAAGTGTCGGTGCTAAACGTGTGAAGCCGGATCCTAACCACGGTTAAGGCAAGTACATAGTGAACCCGTGTTATGGCATAATTCGCTCACTGAATATTTTAATTGATCCATTTGAATTGTTTAGTTCCATATTCATACTTCCTTTCGTATTTTCTTATGTGTTCACGTGTTTTAAGTTCATGATTTGTGTTTATTTCAAATTATCAAGTTTCAAGTTGTTCCTTTACATTTTATTCAAGTATCGGTGATACTAGAGTTACAATTTGGTTCTTATGTTCAGGATCCTGTGAGTGAATACTGGCCTCACTTATTTGGCTTTACTGTAAATGCAAGGATATATTTACATTTGTCCGTTTCAGTCGAAAACTACTGTTTTATTGTTGTTTTGAAGAAAAGAAAAACTTTGTTGTTTTTCATTCTATATCGGCTTTGGTGATGTGTTGTTCTTTTGGTTCTAAATTGTACTTGCCGAGTATTTTTACTCACTCTTGTGTTTCATTTGTTTTTTAGCACCCAATTATGGCAGCATGTTTGGAAAGCGAAGTAATATCACATGGTAGCACGTGTCAATACCTATATATCAATATATAGTGTTTCAAACATATCTTGTTCGTGAATGTTATGTGTTTTATTTGTTTGAAAAAAAAAGGGTAAATACAGGAAAGACTGTTGAAAAATGTCGTCAAGCTTTTGTTTTGGCTACAATTAAGTGTTAGATGTAACCTAGCAAGATGTGTTATTGGGGATCATGTGAAATTTTGCAGTTGAGGGGATCATGGGTGTAGTTGAAGGCAAGTTTGTACTCACTGCACACTCGGCTTTTGTGCTTTGAAACGTCCCCTGCAAGAGAAGCCGGCCACGTCCGAACACATATACAGATGAAAATCGAAGAGGTAGCTAGTAGAAGTGAAGAAGAGGACCTCTGTCTCAAAGGTCTCCTCGGCGGCAACCTTGCAAGGACCAACCTGCGTGTGCGTGTGCGTGTGCGTAGAGAGTTTCATGCATGGATCGAATAATTAGTTTCTCAAGACACATCCTTTCTGAAGGAAGATGGACGAAACACGAATCCTTTCTGAAGGAAGATGGACGAAACACAAACGACGCCGATCTCTTTACTTACACGCGCACGCAGTGGTGATGTGATGTGTGCGCGTGCGTTTTAAGAGTTGTACTACGACCTGACCAGTTGAGTAGTGCTTCCGCGCGCCGCGCATATGGATCATCTTCTTCTTCTTCTAATTACTCCTACCTGTATAACACATCTTCTTCTAATGCCTTCAATTTGCGTAACATAATAAAAAAAAAATGCAAATAAAACTTATGTGCGGCTTCAGCACAGCATGTCTAGTAACAAACACACACTTCACTGGACAATGTGCCATGTGCAATACGTCGGATCTCGTGACTTGATTACACTTGTTCAACCAGAAAGCTAAGTTATAAACAAAAATGGGCCTATATGAATGGCAAGAGCGCACGGAGATATTTCTCCCTATGCCTGCCTTTTCTTTTTGGCTTAATTGATTTTAAAAGGACAAGGAATGCAGAAAACTTGGACCAAAACCAACGGATATTAATCCCACTAACCAAAACCTGTGGAACATTTGGTTCTCTACCCAACTGATTACCCCAGTCTCACCCAGACAGCCTACTCTACCAACAATTTCCCGTTTCAAGCAATTCTGCACAGAGAAAGGTCCACTCAACAATCACAGTAGCCTGCTAAGAGACTTGATCAGAAGCTTGATGTTCCGCCTTGTCGTTTCATCACCGGTGAAACCAGAGATGTCTGAGCTGATACTCTGAAAGCACGGAAATGATACAGCAAATATTTTTGTCAACCTCTTGATCATTTTGAGAAATAGATACTGCAAAATGGTGAAAAGTACAAACCTCAATGTTCTTAAGAGTAAATATAAGGGTGAAAATAGACTGCTTAATAAGATCACTGTTCTCTGGGGTAAGCATGGAAGACTTGAGCCTTCTGCATGGCAACACAAGAAAAGTTAAGAATCACCATAACATTACTCCCAAACAAAAATAGAATTTATACTAGTGTTATGCTATAATATATCTTTATGGAGCATGGTTTATTTTAAAACACAATTATTGTGGAAAAATGTAGCAAGCAACAGGATTTCTAGTTCAGTTGCGCAGATATTTTTTTATTTTGGGGACAAAATCATTGTATTGGCAGTTCATGCCCTTGTTAATCGTGAGCTTGACTAGTCACTACACGTGTATTCCAGAAAAAGAAGCAATATGCTTGAAGTCAAATAATTATTATTTGTTCGATCATAGCACTTCACAGCAGTACCTTAAGTCGCCAGATGCATCCGCCAAGCCTTTAGTTATAGTCTCCACATCCTTCAGAAGGTCACTGTCCCGAACCTCAGAGAGCATAGGTTGAATTTCTTCAGCTAAGGCCTCAATCTGTTCCATAATTACCATTTAATTCCATGTATATGACATTTAACAGCAGAAGTAGCTTCCAACACAGAATAAAATTCACAAAATACATCGAGGAAGCACCACACACCATCCACTTTTCCAAAAGCATGCAGGATAAAGAAGAATGATCTAACACCACACTCAACTAAGTGGAGGTCCCCTACTCTTGAGTCTTGACCATTACTCAGCAAAAAGAGGCAAGTAAACATGCCAACCGGGGCAGGTATGCTGTATAACAAACCTGATCTTGAACTTTTAGCAGTTCAACCTTAGTCTCACTAAAGTACGGACAAGTTGTACCGTTTCTATTTGAGTTATTGGTGAATGCAGAGCTAGCATGATACTTGGGATGTGTAGCAGTGCACCAATGCAAGTAAATGAAGGTGGGAATCTATTTGGATCAATAATGAATAACGTGATTTGCACCTTGGTGTATGTGATGCATTAGGAAAAGTTGTGGAGCTATGCAGAATCAAGCCCCAGTGACAGGGAACAAGGCATTTGAACCATGCAATCCTAACCGGCAGTATTAAGTGAAAGAAACTGGTTGAACAGAGATTCCAACAAGCTAAATATCACTAATGTACTAGTTTGCAAACAGTTATGTAAAAATTTGGAGAGAATATTGTACCCGTGTAAGAAGAGGTTGAGCTTCTTCCATTATAGATGCAACTTTTTCAGCCAACTTATAGCTTTTACTAACACCGATTTCCTCCATGTCTCTTCCTAGACGAGTAAATATTCCAACCAGAGCATCTAAGCTTACTCCTTGCTGTCCTCTCATCCTCTCTTTGTCACAGAGAATCAGGCCTTCTTTGGAACAGTCTGGGTCAAGTGGTCCCACTGAAGGTGCAGGGAGTGGATCTTTTGGTGTAATATCAATCAGTGTCTCCATTAGAAGACCAGACTGATTCACCTCAACCACTGAATTACGTGGTATAATAATTTTATCATCTTCAACCTGGCACAACAGAAATAGAAGAAATTCAGCTCAAAGCATATTGCTAACGAGAATCGAGCAGTTCATGCACTGATGTAATGTAGATATCAACAGGGGCTATGGATATTGGATACCCATGCACAAAGCTAGTGTTAAATTGGAATGCGGACCTGCCTCCGCGCAAACTTAAGAAATGACATCTAAATAGAGATGGGGTGATGATAGATAACTGAACATACTGATGTTGCTGTGATGATTGAAAGCTAAAACTAAATCTAATTGTCTGGCCCAAATTATCCATAAGAAAAAAAAAATGTACCTAAGAGAGCTGAAAATTTTGTTGGACTACAGGAACATAAGACTTTCTGAACAATAGACATGGAACAACCAAAAAGTGCCATATTGGAGGAGTTAAGCTATGGTTCGGTTTCAAAAGGTTGTTCTATCAATTAGAAGCATCCAAGCGAAAGCATTAAGGCAATGTAACGTTTTGAAAGGTTGTACTCTCAACTTGCATACAACTCATAGGACTGTGATAGCAGCAGTGAAATGATTGAAAAACATTGCAGAGAATGGCCTCACCATTCATGACAACAAGTTTATCAGATTTGTTCTGCACACACTGTAGTAATTTATCAGATTTGACAGATGTAATGGCAGTATGCTTGGATAGGCAGTATGAAATCCACTAGGCAACAAGACTACTGGCGGGACATTATTTTAGGTGCCTTTTCCTTGATGAACAAATTAGAGATCTTCCTGTGATCAACTACTCTAGTTGGAGTTTAATTTTAACCATTAGAGCAGAACTGTGATCTTCGGTAGAATGTAGAAAGATGCATCATACATCAGATTAGATGTTTGTATTTATTCAAGTAAAATAAGTTGTGATTCACAATGTCCTGGAAGTGGCAAATTGATTAGCACTCAAAGGCAAGAGTATGGTGGATTCAATTAAACAGAAGTAGTATAACTATACCAGATAATGCCCAAACATTCATGCAGAGCAAATGCTAGTATCAGTAGGACATGAATGTAACAAGAAGTATGATAAACTGTCCTAGTTTCTGCATACTATTTAATGTAACTTTGGTATCATCTGCAGTAGCAGTGGTGCAAAAGTGGAAGGGAAGATGCGCACCTCGACGACAGCATCGATGCTCCTGAGGGAAGAGTCGACACGGACGACGGAGCCAACGGTGACCCCTCGTATCCGGACGGGCGTGCCGACGCAGATCCCGCAGGCCTGTGTGAACTCAAATACGGTCTGGTACTTGCGGAAACGGGAGCGCAGCTGGAATCCGCGGAGCCATGCGAGCGCGAGGGCGAGGAGGGCAGCCCCGGAGACCATGAAGAGGCCGACGCCGCCCTCCCAGACGCTGCGCTTGCCGAAGCCGTAGTCCCCGAGCGGCTGCAGGGTGCGGCGCCAGAGCGTGCGGGGCACCTCGATGAGCGCGGCGAAAGGGTTGTTGTTGCCTTGAGGCGCCGAGTCCCCGCCAGTGGTTGCGGCGGCGCATGCCAGCAGGGAAGTGGGTGGCGTCTTGCGGCGGGCGTTGAGAGCGAAGGCCCGAGGCTGCGGGCGGGAAGAGATGAATGGGGGAGTGAGGAGGAAAGATTTGGTGGCCATTCAAGTCCAAGATGGAAGGGAGGCAGGCAGGCAGGCAGGGTTTGGTTGATTGTTGCAAGTGGGAGAGGTCCTCCTTCCTCTACCGCGCGCGCATCCTGCGAAACGCAAGAGGATACAAGAAGAGATTAGCAGAGAGAGGGAGGGAGCGTCCATGGATGGATAATCCAAGTGGTAAATGGATAGAGAGAAGAGAAATCTCTACTGTAGAGAATGGGGAGAGGATGAGGAGGAATCAATCGGATGTTGTGGTTACCTTGGGTAAAGCGGTTGCATCGCCGTCGTCCTCTGCCGCTCTGCGAGAGGAGGGGGGAAGTGGAGTGGGCGGTCCAGCAGCAGCAGCAGCAGAGGTCGGGGGAGCCGGAGCCGGAGCCGGAGCCTCTCTATACCTATCGACGGACGGGACGGCGGCGCGGCAGCGACACAGGACGAGGAGGACGGGATGGCATGCGGCTCCGTCGGTCGGACCAACCAAACCAACCAGATGGATCGGCTCAGGTCATATGCTTTAAAAATCCGTTTCTTATAATAATTATATTATATTACTTTTTATTTTTTATTTTTTTCATCTCTAATAGCTACTTATTTATTACATTTCACTATTTTTTTATCTCTCTTTAAATCTATAATTAGGTTATATTCACTCCGCCGTACAGTGATACCAGCCCCCTCCCCGTATTTTTTTCGCCCTTCTCTCCTCCTGTTTTCTTGTAATGAGCGATGCGGGAGATACGATGCAGGACAGGAGGAGAAGCAAATGAGGTAGAAGCCGATACAGGCGGGTTTACTGGCTGTGCTGAAGTTGTTTGCCAGTTGTTGAGTTCAGGCCGCACGGCACCTACCTGTACACAACAGTACTGTACTGTATTCTAGCGCAGCGCAGTTGGGAAATACGTACAATAAAGGAAACAATAACATATACTCCGTATTATGCAGTGGAGTGGATGAAGAATAATAATAATAATACATTACTCCACCTTCTTTTCGTTTTCCTTTCTTCTTGTGTAGAAAAAAGAAGAGCAGCTCTCTCAGCTGCGATTGATTTTGTTTAGGAGACAGGCCACTGAGATGACGAAATAACCGGAATGGGCTGAAGAAGAAAATCGCGGCCCAGCCCATCTCAGCTCATGTGCCCATATCATATACTCCAGGAAACAAGGGGACCGAAAATAGGCCCATGATCCACCCTAGCTACCTCTTCTTCTAACACAACACAAAAAATATGTCATATGTAGTTCCTTGCTTGCTTGCAATGGGAGGTGCATTTCATGCCTCACACGAAAACAGATGGCCAAAAGCTAAAGTCTCCACATATATACTCCATATACCTTCTTCACATCACAGCTTCGGTTATGTCCTAACAGGGAGACGGAGTTAATTAGGATCACTTAAAACACAGCTCAAAACAACCAGATAAATCTGTCTTAATTTCTATTAAAATATGATTTAGGTTTATCTAGTATTTCTACTCTACTATAACAAAATTTTGCACACTAGAAACCAATTCTACCAATTACTCGTGGCAATTTTAGTAAAAGTAAATGCGGAATAGTAAGTACAAGAAAATAAGTACGGAATGTAAAAGTTAGAGAGAATGCAAACATTCGGTACAACGACTTTCCCCATGGTATCGGATGGATTACCATCCACCCCTAATCCACGATGGAACCAAGTTTCTGGGTCAGATAACTCCATGGAGAACCCCTCGCAAGAGCCAAGCTCACCGGTCGGATAACTCCATGGATAGCCATTAGAAATCCCTGGTCAGAAATGGGTCCTCTACTGGACCTCTCTCGGATGCTCACCACCGTCTTCACTTCAGTATTGTTTCGCCACTCCAACACAAGTCACTCCTTCCACTCATAAAGCTTGTGACCGCTCCATAAGAACGTTGCCAAGCCGTCTAGGTGTCAGCAAGCACCAAGAGTAACAAGTGTGAATCACTCACTTGATTCAACTCTAAGCTAATCGTTTAGCTAGATGCAGGCTAGACCTAAACTAGCATTAATCAAATCCTTAAATTTGTGCTATTTATCTTGGTCTTTAATGTTCTTAACTTTGGTGACAAGAACTCATATCAAGCGTATGTGTATGCTCTTGAGCTATAACACCCTCAAATGGAGCGAGGGTCTATTTATAGCCCCCACTCCTAAAACTAGCCTTCATAAGCAAAACATATATTATAAGATTATGGATCTTTCAACAACACAGCACAACAGGAATTCACAAACATAGCCTTCATAAGCAAAACATATATTAAATTCTGTAACGGGAAGAATCTGCTTCATAAGCACATGAAGCAAAAGATATACTCTTTCTCTTTCTCCCAATACAGCGTGTGATTCAACTTTTACAATTACAAAGTGGGAATCAACAGTGTGTATCAACCTCTCTGCTACAAGGGAAAAAGAGAAAGTGTGCTTCAAAGGAACAAGGTAAAGGGAACAACTGTATGACCAAAAAATCAATAAGGGGGGAAATTTTGTAGTAACTCTCAATTGTACAGGGTATGAAGCAGATTCACCACTAGCATATCCATCTTTGCCGAAAGAACAAAAACCAAATCCAAAAAAGATTTTTTTTGTATTTTTCTTCTTGAAAAATCCTGGCATGTTGTCTCCACTCTCATCTCATGACCTGTCAGTATCCACCACCTATTTCACCTTATCTGTAAACTCCAAAACCTGCAAAAGGAACCTCATTTCTTTCCTTTCGTGAAGAGAGAAATGTCGAGCTACTGCTCTTTTTCCTCGGTATTCTTCTGTATTCAAGGAGCGCAGATATGTATCAACAACTGAGAAGGGAACGCCTCCGCCGCCTCTCAAACTTTGGCATCCTCTTCTTGTCAGCTTTGATTGACATCATCTGCAATCTTCCGGTATCAAGTTCTGACTGCAGAGAGGATTTCAGCCTCTTCAGGTGCCCAATGCACAGTGCATGATCTGAACCTGTACCGTCGAAGTCCTGCTCAGCATTTAAGTCTTTCCTCTCATACTTGGAGTGCCATTTTGCTTGGAGATAAGACAAGGATCTCCAAGGAGGCAGGGGCATAGAGTTCTGCTTCAGGGACCATTTTGCAGCATCTACCATCACATGCAGGAACTGCTTCAGTCTGGGAAGCGTGCCAACATAGACCACGGGAAGCGAGTTCAACAGAGTGCCATAGGAATCAACTGCCCTGGCAATCTCAAAGTGGCTCCTGAAGTCGATATCAATGATCAAACGCTCTGGGCCTGCAGGATCATTGCTCATTATGACATCAATGTACTCATGATCACCTGATTGACAAAATACAGACAGTTTAGTCACACAGCTGGATTCATGCAGCAAATTACGGAAGGACTCTCAGTATTAAGCATTGGTAGCCAAGCTCTCATCTCAAGTACCTCCAGGTATCTTGTCAAACCCCTGCCATTTGGATGTGCAAACTGCCGCATCATATCCCGAGTATCTCAAGAGCTTCACAAGTAAATGGCGGATGCAACTGCCACTGCACTGACCTCTTGTGAAAGCCTGAAGCTCTGACTCATGGATAGAGAACAGTAGAGAGTGGACCATGGAGAGCAGCTCATTTTCTTTCTCATCTCCACCTTGCTTGTACATCTAAAACAAGATGCACAGAAGGTAAGTTCCGGCATAAATGATATACTAACCTATATGGCATCCAACAATAACTATCCGACCATGCATTAGTAGACTAATTGTAACGTGCAAAACAGATAAGGCAGTACCTTTTTCTAAACCAGACTAATTGATAAGGGCACTCGGGGCGTGAATATTTTACAAATTACTAGCACAAGGTCACGACAACAACAACAAAATGAACAGGCAGGTATTTCCAACGCTAGGCATACATGTGTGGTTTGGTGAAATTGTTGAGTAAGCACCATTTATAGTAGCAAGGTTTAAGTAACACAATTCCAGATGTATGCTACAATTCCAGTGTATTACAGCTGTGTAATATAAGAGAGAAAAGGGAAATAAATGTTGCACTGTTAGCCTGTTAGAATTTGCTAATCGTAGAAATCCCAGTGCATATTTAAAACTTGAGGACGAAGATCTATATTGCAACTGGAGCTTGTTGCTAGTTTTGGTTTGAAGCGTGGTCATCCAGTGAAGTCATATCAGTCAAGCAAGCAATCTCACAAATACTAATACAAGTCAACTCACATGAAAGCAACTAAGATGAGAAATCCTAATTTACCATTTTTGGAGAATCAAACGACCATGACCATCTCCGCAAGGGGGGGGGGGGGGGGTCGGGCATGCGTACCGAGATGTTATCTGTGAGGTGGGCGAGGTCTAAGAGGCCGGAGTCGCTGTCGCTGCTGCCGCGCGAGTCCCCGCCTCCGCTGCCGCCGTTCTCGAGGAAGTCGCTGACGAGCATCGCCAAATCCATGTCGCTCTCGTGGCTGTGGCTCCCGAACCCCTCGGCGGCGGTGGAAGCGGCTCCTCCCACCGTCCGCAGCCAAAGGTTTTCCCCCACCCCACCGCCGGGCGCAGCGAAGGCCCACGAGGCCACCCTCCGGCGCGGCGCCACCGCTGGCGGCGGCGAGATGCCGAACTCCTTGGCGACCAGCATCATCGCGGGCGAGGCGAATGGAGGCTGGCGAATTGGTGGGGAAATTGAGGGCGAGAAATTGGCGAAATCTCGCGGAAGGGGAGGGGTGGGTGGGGGAATGGAGGAAGGAAGGAGGAAAAGCCAACGCAACGCGGCCGCCTTTATTTATAGCCTGCCTTGCTGGCCCGTGTCGGGCGGGAAGCGGTTTACCGTTTCGAATTGGCGTCTTGAGCCGTCTGATTGACGCGGTTTGGGACTTGGACGGTCGGATCCGAGCGGCGGTAGGGGGGCTTTGATTTCTTGGGGGTCAAGAACTATACTACAATAATATACTGGCTAATATAATATACTGGTTGTTGGTGGTTCCCTAGCAAATACAGGATTCTAGCATGATCCGATCTATTCTATGGTTAGGACTGGATAACGAGTCAGTTTAGTTTGTTATGGTTGTTTAAATAACGAGGTGGCTCAGCTTGTTAATGAAATGAGAAAAAAAGTCAGCTCGATTCGGCTTGTTACGCTCACAAGTCAACTCATTTGCGTATCAGAGGACTATCAGTAACGTGAATAGAGGTCTACGATAATATCGAGTAGCCGAGGTGGATGGGGATCTAGGTGACTGTCGGAGGGTGAACTCTTTAAGCCGGGATCCGGAGGGACCCCTTTGAAATTCAGCCAGGGGATGATTTTGAATCCGTTTTGTGGGTGAAATAAATGGGTGTAAATGAGATGCAGCTGGGATGGAATGATCGGATGCATAAAGTAGTAAATGCTCAGGGAATTTTTAGACAGGTTCGGGCCACACTGAGCGTAACACCCTACTCCTGTGTGTATGCTATAAATGCTCTGAGATGTCTCTCTGAGTATCTGCTGAGTTACAAAAATATTTGTCTAGTCTAGAGCTTCGTGCTCCTTGCTCTTCGACCGATCTAAGCTTCTGTGCTTGTCGCCGGTTGCCGAGGATTCAATCTGGTCCGAACCGGTCCTCCGTTCTCCAGGGAGCCCACCCCGCCTTTATACCCGCCGGGGCGGTAGCGTGCCCAGAAAGGATGGCGCGAGTTCCAAGACGCCATAAATGGAAAGCAACCATCATGGGCTGCTGCGCGAGGTGACAGGGAGGGTTGAAAACGCGCCCCCATCCGGTCTTGTTCGTTATCATGCCGTTTTTCAATGGGCGCCGCGGGGAGGACCCACCGAGTAGCCCGGCGTGCCCGCCCGATCAGAGCAGACCTGACACAACAGGGCGGCAAGCGAGGCGCCTTGGGCTTCGCGATGTTATCCCGAGGCGCGCCGGATGTCGCGCGATGGGACCTGTGCATTAAATATCTCCACGCCTCCCTGCCAGGCCGTGGCAGGGATTGATAGAAGGCGTGGGGGTGTCAGTTGGAAGTGATAGGCCACGCGCCCTCTTAAATGCGGCATCAAGCTTCTCACCAACTGACACCTAACTGCTGGGCCTCTGTGGGGGCCACCGGCGAAGGACTTCTCAGGCCCTCGGGAACCGAGTGCTCGGGGGGCCACTGTTCGCCGCCCCGAGCACTCTCTCCCGGATATGCCCTTTCTTGGTCCTCAGGGAATCGAGTGCTCAGGGGGGGGCACTGTTTACGGCCCCGAGCACTCTCTCCCAGAACTGGCTGTTTGGGTCCTCAGGGAATCGAGTGCTCGGGGACCACTGTTCATGGTCCCGAGCACTCTCTCCCAGAACTGACTTTCCTTGGGTCCTCGGGGGACTCGGGTGCTCAGGGGCCACTGTTCGCAGCCCGGAGCACCCTCTTCCCGGTACTTGGCTTTTCTTGTCGTCGGAGGACTTGAGTGCTCGGGGGCCACTGTTCGCAGCCCCGAGCACTCTCTTCCCGGTACTTGATCTTCTCTGGTCATCGGGGAACTCGGGTACTCGGAGACCACTGTTCATGGTCCCGAGCACCCTCTCCCGGGACTTGGTCTTCTCGGGTCATCGGGGAACTCGAGTACTCGGGGACCACTGCTCGTGGCCCCGAGCACCCTCTCCTGGGACTTGGTCTTCTCGGGTCATCAGGGAACTCGGGTACTCGGGGACCACTGCTCGTGGCCCCGAGCACCCTCTCCCGGGACTTAGTCTTCTCGTACCTCGGGGAGATAACCCCCGCGGGAGGGCGCCATGTGGCACTTTGCTCTTCTGGCCTCGGAACTCGGAGACCCCTGGTTCCTGTGTCACCGACAGTAACCAATATCATGGACGTCATGGACGGCCGACGGGGGACTGAGGACTGCTATAGACGGAGGATGGTGTTGCCGATTCACCGCTCACCGAGTCACTGACTACGAGAGAATATAAATGAGATGTTGCGTTATGGTTCATAGGAGTGGGGGTATATATTTTGGTTTTGCAAATAGGCTACCTGATCTGGGTTGCACAATGTTATATTGGCTGTCTCCTGAATCGTTTGGCTTGCGAGCCAACTCGTTCTAAACGAGCTAGAAACGAGCCGAGCCAAACCGTACCAGCCACGAGCTTCAAGCTTTTCGTCCAGCTCTATCCATAGTTATGCAAGATGTATAAGTTGTATGTAATTTGTCCCAAGGATGATGATGCATCATTCTCTTCTATATATACCACATTAATAAATGAAATGTTGGAAATTAAGGCACCCTTCATTCGTACAGAAGCTAGCACGGCCAACAAATTAATATGTTTCTAGTTCCCACGATAATTTACAATGAATTGCCTTCCTTCATCTGATTAGCAAGAGGCAACTTGGGAGCAGCATGGCAAGAAGCTTCTTCATCAACTAGCTGCTAGTTACTAAAAATCAACCCAGACAACTTGGTAGGTTGTTGTCCATTGAATTGGCATGTGATTCCCGTCCAAATGGATTGGATGTAAACAACCTACGGACCAACCATTAGGGATCTAAGAAACCAAGTAAAGAAATATTTTGATTTGTATATGATGAAGCACTGATAACTGTTGATGTGTTTTAAATTTGGTTAGTATGTGTTTGTGGATGTTTATTCTTGTTCATATCTAACTCGAGTTGGTGTTGTTTGGAATTAACGAATTCTTCTCTGTATGTAGAAAAATTACACACATCGGAAGTTCTGGTATGAACATCAGATATTCCGGTGTAGGCAATGTATACTCGCCGGATTATTTCTTGCAGAAATCAATTTTTTGGGTGAAATTGGAGATCAATGCACCAGAAAGTTCGGTGAGTGTGGTGGCTACACCGGAGGGTATCACCGAAGCATTTTCATTGCTGAAACAGAAACAAAAGTAAACACGAATGGTCCGGTGATGAACTTTGAGAGCGTTAGAGTATTTTCTACAGAGAGAAGATTTTTTGTGCCAAGTTTGATTATGTACGCCGGATAGTCCGGTGTTGTAATTATGAACACTAGAGAATGCAGTGGACCTTTTGTTACAGAGAGGCTGCAGGAGGGTGGATCAATGGATTAGCACACAAAAGATTATCCAGTGATGGACATGAGATTACCAAAAGCCTTCACCGGACCTTTTCTTGCAGAGAGCAAAGTTTTTCTGGAATGGGTAGTGTTACATTCACCGGATGGTCTGGTGTTCAGGAGTAGAACACATCGGAACATCCGGTGCTCACATTTTTCTGCAGGATGTACTCTGAGTTGAAGTTTTTGATTTAATACTAACCTGGAGATATTTTGGAGTATTGAGGAATGTGTTTGCTTTTTTCAAGGTGTGTAGGTGACGAATGCAACTTGACGATCGACAGTGAGTGATCGGAGCTAAGCGGGTGCTTGGTGCTGGACAATCCAGGAAGGCTGGGCGCCTAGGCGGAGTCAAGGGTGATCCCAGCTATGCACATGAAAGTCAAACAAAATATAAAACGAAGGATGAAGATGGTATATTGATAAAGTCAAGCGAAGGGAATGCCGGCAAGTGACAAGATGGCCCGAGGGATCAAGAGCAGGAGAGACTTGCCGGTGGTCAAGATCACAAGACAGAGGACACGCGTCTTTATTGGAGCGCTAGCTTCAGGTGAAAGCAAGTGGCGGCTAGTCATGCTTTGAGAAGCAAGTGGCGGCTAGTCTCTGTTTTTTTAAATTGAAGGCATGTCTCTAATATTCACTAACCGCTACTTTCTTAATTATATTCTTATAAAAAAACCGCTACTTTCTTATATGAAAACGATAATGTAAAATCACTATGTAATAAAAGTATAATTAATCCACGACAAATCCAATTACACTATTCAAATAGTTATTCTTAAACCAGTGGTCAAATCTAGATTCATGTTTGGCTGCACGTTTTTTATGGCGCCATGCATTTACCAACGAACGGAGAAACTATCATATACATGTTTTTTAAACCATGCATGTGATTTGGTACCATATTAAATTAAGAATTGTCATCGTTCCGAAAGAAAAAGAAAAAAGAATTGTGCGTGGGAAGCAAAAGTAGCTTGTGAAAAGCAAGAGTACTTGTGGATAATATATAGCTGCTAGCTAGATCTTCTTGTTGTTAATCTAGCTAGCTAAAAGAAGAGATTAGAGATTGCTTGGCGTGGCAAAAGTAGGATAATATCCAAATGACATGGACAGGTAAGGTCAGAATGCAGTGTATGTACGCAGGAACTCATCTATTACAGCTAGCTACTATGTCTGGTATATGTGTCAACGCAACATGGATCTCCATCCACAAGCTAGTCGCATCATTAATTCACATTCGTCGTCAGATCAAAATCTTTTCTTTTAACAATAATATTTCATCAAAATCTTGACGACAAGGAACCTAGCTTTTTCAACCTAATTTAAGCACACGTACGACGAATGCATGAACGACCGGATCGATATGATCCTTGCATTGCATGCATGAGCTGCAAGCGCGTTAATATAAGTTGAATAGCGGTTGGGTTGGGTTGGGTTGGATGGAGTCACAGCATGCAGGCAGCTACTATATATACGCATATCATGTATAGTAGCAGCATCGCAGTCCACAGGATGGATCTATCGATATATTATCAGTGCCGGCGGGGCACTTGTTGTGACTGATCGAGCTCAAGGCAATGCAATCAAGATGCATGCACGCATGCATATGTGGATCCATTCCATCCACGATGCATGCGGTGCAGGTTAGTCAATGCGTTGGACTTTTGCATGAGCGACCTTAATTTTCTTGCTTGAAAAGTCAAAAGGGCTCCACCTCCACCTCCATGGATGGATCGTCACGAGGAGGGCAACCGGCCAGATGATGCAGCGCGGCGACAACTAGGTCCAGGGTTCACACCAAAGTAACGGACGGAGCCAAAGCAAATTGCAAGAGGAGCACATGAAAAGCGATATATACATATAGATGCGATGCAAGGGGGTCCGATCCTACTTTTCTATCCATGCTTCGCCGAGTATATACTCCGTAATATAATATAATATATTCCAAGTGGATCGGAAGCCAATGCAATCTGTGGTTCATATACATACTTTGCAAGCTGCAATTGCATCCTCTTTAGTATCTTCTTCAAAGAGAAACAATAACTGATCAAGCATATATTCGTACAGTTTAATTTGCTACGTCTTAGGAAATTGGGATTATGGTTAGGATTTGAGGTTTGGAGGATAGGGTTTGGGGATTACCTGAGGCCGTGCAGACTTTGAGGAATCATCGTGGAGGTTCGTTGGCCAAAGATGGTGGCAGGCCACGAGGTGGGACAATGGTGGGGGGGGGGGGGACGTGGAGGACCGTTGGTGGAGGGAGGCGAGGGCGACGCACATCGCTATGGTTAGCGAGGTGACAAATGGTGTTAGAAGTCATCGACGACAGATGATGAAGGCATAGCAGGGAGCCTTGATAAAGTCAATGAAGATAGACATAACAATGAGAGGAGAGAAGAGGAGCACCTAGGGAGGGAGGAGGGCGTGGGACATCAAGCATGGCAATAGTGAAGTATAGGTGTGGATTGGTCGTGTGTGAGGAGGCAACGAGAGGGTGGGGGGAGATGGGATAGGGATAGTTTTTGCTAACCTCAGTAAAGTAAAGTTGATTATCTCACCTCACCTATTATAGAGTAATCGCTCCTATATATTATGTTAGCTATTACAATTAGCACATCTATTAGATATGTACTCCTTTTGTCTTAAAATAGATGATATTTTAAAGTTAAGCATAATTATTAAGGTGAAAGATAAAATAAATATATTACCTTATTTTAATATCATTTGTTGAATAAGAAATAAGAGTTATATTAGGAAAGAAGTTACTTAATAGAGATTATAAAATTGGAAACTTAGATTAAATTAAGTTATCTTAAAATTATAGAATATTATGTATTTTAAATATTATAGAAAAGATTAAAATATCATCTATTTTGAGACGTAAGTTGTGAGTACGTCCATAGCAGCAACGAATTAAAGCACGCAGTGCTGTGCAGTATTATAATTATACCAGGCAAGCCTGCAGAAATATCTTGTAGCTCATCGAGATGGACCGCGTTTATATATATCTTAGCTTGTTGTATCTAAGTCTCATCGTCACACGCACGTATGAAGGTCACGTCACGTCACGTCACGTACAGGCGGCTTACGAACCAAACCATCTCGCTTAGCTTATAGGAGTACTCTATTATCTACCTAAATATTGTAGTATAGCTAGAAAGATGTATGATTGCCATTAATTTCCAGGCACCTTGTTGTTTTTGTTTTCGCCAAATTTCCTCCATTCTTATTTTATTCTAAGCATATGTCAACCAACTACCAGTACTACCTCCGATCCCAAATATAAGCTAAGTCCATTAGGAAATAAACTCGTTGCTAGGCAGTGAACCGTACGTACGTCCATTGTTTTGATAAAAATACTTATCATCAGTCAGCGTTGTTGGGTCCAGGATTAGGCAGTGTGTCTATATATAGATTGATAGATAGATACACGCAATCCAGAGCAGATATGATTTAACATAACTAACTATTCTTTTCTTCGAAATATCCCTTTTCTTCGGAAGAAAATAAAAAGAGTCAGAGCATGAACTTTGCCCATATCATGCATAAAAAACAGCTCAGTCGATTGAAGGGATTGTAAAAAACGTTGAATTCCTTCACGTGTGCTGGTAGTGTACGTTATATTTACCGAAACTGCCTGCCAAAGTCTACTTTTTTTCTGGTGGTTGAAACATGAGCTGAGACATGTATAAGGATAGTCGAAATGCCTGCCTGCTTGGTCTCCAGCATCCAATTACTTACGTAACCATTCTGTCGTCTAAGCCTGAGACAATGTGTGAACATGCTAGTTTACTAAGGTAATTCAGTAGCAAAATCATCCATCCTATGAAACGAAGAAAAATAAAGGTGATGCTACCTTACGATTGCCTGTTTTCTAACAACAACAAAAAAACAGTCAATGAACCAAAGCCATCGGATCCACCGCCGCAAATTGTCATGCCTCCTCTGACCTGCCACCATCCAGCAGTTGATCTTTTACCAGAGCATCCTCTAAGCATCTGTTTGGTCGGGTGGATCAAATATGATCATTCTATTTTTAAGGTGGTTTATTAGATAGGAAAAAAAATATTCTTAGGATGCTAGATGGGGATCCGGGCAAAATGGTTGGACCGAGCCATCCAGGTTCATTTGTTCCATGCTCGTAAAGTACGTGTGTATATGTTTTTTATTTAACTCTTGATTTTATTTGAGAGTATAAGAGTGGTTAAAAATTATAAATATTTTTATGAGTAAATTAGAGTTTGATAACAAACTATTTTAATTGGTTTGATCTAAAAAGGCTAAGCTAATATTTAATTAAAATTATCCAAAAAGTCTACTCTTATAACTTCTAGCAATTTTTAGTGTCTCAAATAAATTTTTAAAAATCAGATAGAATTCACTAATATTCTTCTCATGTAATTTACTAATTTATAAAAATATTTTTAATCCTAGGTTATTTGTTGAAAAAGTGAGTCCCTTTGTAATGCTTCATTTGTATTCATTTTTATCATTTCACATGATATTATCTTTTAATTCAATTTGAATTTAAACATACACAAATTCATCCAAATACTGTACAATCGAGAGGTAAGTTCACTAAAAAATCATTATAAACAACTCAACTAATCCAATCTATTCAACCAAACAGAAAACTAGCTCATCCTATCCGCTTTAATCTCACCAACTAAACAAAAAATTAGCTCATTTGATCTCATCTATCTAGTAAAATAGAAAATTTGATCATCTCATATTAAAAAAACGGAGATGACCTTATTACATTCAACTTTACTCTCTAACCCAATACACCTAAGATCGCCAGTGACACAAAGACGAGTCACTGAAAAGGAATCATAGATTTCAGCCGATTGAAATCTAGGATTGCATTGTTGACAATGTTTGTGTCTCCCCTTGCCGTCCAGGCAAATCCATTCATTCAGATTTTTCTAGCACATAGAAATGCCCACTTTTTACTACTGCCACTATGATTTATCTGATGTGGAAACGAAAAGCAATACAAAATCCACCGTACGTGGTAAACACGCCCAATTTTACTGCTAAATTACCAAATATAGGAACGAGATTAATAATTAAAGAAGAAATAAATAGACATCTTAATAAAAAATTTAAACCGATGATCTCTCCTATTAAGATCATCTAATACACTTAAAACTTAAGCAGAAGCAAAAACAGAGAGAAGTTTTAACAAGAGAAAATTGATAAAACACGATTTCACAAATGGTATATGAACCGTAGATTCTATTTAAGATCAATCTATATGTTTTAGCACTCGAAATATCACAACTTGCAAAGAAACATGAAAAGATAAACACCGAGCAACGAACTCTCCAAATTGATTATCTAGAGATAAGAGAATTCAAGACTTCATCATATAAGCGTGTATATACGTATTGTATACCTCTAGCAATAAAAAAACAACATCACAAGGTGCTAAAATTTCAACCAAAAACTAAAACAAAAATCAAATTCGGAAACCGAAAAACTTCCAAACTTGTAAGAGAACCAATAGAGAAAAACTAGAAATAGGTGAGCACAATAATATAAAGAAAAATAAATTTTATTGAAGCAGATATCAATCCTATTTTAGACAGATTACAAAGATTTTTTTCTCACAAAACTCTCATCTAATACATAGGCTAAACACTTCTCTTCCTCTCATCTAAAATCTAAGCACAAGGCTCTCATATAGATGTCACAAGATGCTCTATTCTTTTATTTTATAGGTCTAAAATATTTAATCTATAAGTTTCCTATTTTTTTCCTAAAATATTCCTCTCTTATAGTACACTCATACCTACTATTGAAGGTATTTTAGTCTATTTTTTTCTTCTTTCATCGGACGACTGTGGCGATTTCACGACTTAGCTTTACCTCGACGCAAGCTTCGCGATAGTGCCACGTACTCTTCCAGTCCTCACACAGTTTTAAGCCTAAACCACGAAACCCTAGCATGTTACTTGCACCGATATCTCTTTCGTTTGACTTTATCAAAATACCTTCTTTATCCTCCATTTCATGTTTTACTTGACCTCCATGTGTACAACTAGGATCACCTTTGACTTCGCTCGACCTCTTTGATCGTCCAGAACCAAGCACCTACTTAGCTTAGATCACTTATCATCAACTGACAAGTTGCATCCGTCACCTGCATACCATAAAACAAATAAACACATATCTCCAATTCTAATTTCAGTTAATCCATAATCAATATACTCAAATGAAATCCCCAATTAATTCAAATCACATCAAAACTCATACAAATCGAAAATCGTTAGACCAAATAAATACCAATATCAATCACTAATTGTAAATAAATCAAGAAATATTTTAATTTGAGATATCACCAAGTGATTAACAAATGACTAGACTGTCACAAACAGGAAATGGCAAATGATTTGCACTGCACAAACGGATCGGATCGGATCATAATCCGCCAAGCGAACGGAAGGTTCGGTTGGTGGATAGCATGGGATGCAGTATAAAGGAAGCGAAGCGAAGCGAAGCTTTTTGTGCTGTCAAGTGAGTCTCAACCCGGGCAGAGAAGAGCAGAGGAGGCAGCCACCCACCTTCTTCTCCCCTTCTCTCTCTCTCTCTTCCCGCCCGCCATTAATGCCCACCTCTGTCTCCCCCTCGGGCTGGCAACTAGTACCAGCAGCTCTCGTGCCTCTGCTTCCAAGTGGTTCCACAGAAAGGTCAACCTCCTCACCTTAGCTCCCCCGTGATCCATCCGGCAACAGGGCCGCCTAGGTGCAGGGAAAGGGAGGAGACTCAGGCAGGCGTATATATCAAGCTTAGCCTTTGGGCCAAGAACTACGCTTCCTCTTCGTCGAAGCTCTCCCCTCATCCCCTGCCCTGCCCCGCCCTTCGAGCGAGAGGAATTCAAGGCACCGCCTTTGGAGGCCCACCGATCTGCTGTTTTGGTGATCGGTCGCCATGGGGAACTGCTGGGGAACCAAGATTGGCTTGGACAGCCCCTCTCGAAGCACCTCCCCTTCTTCAGGTGAGCCTGCCTCTTATTCTTCTTCTTCGTCAGAATATATAGTATTGTCTCCTTCAATTCCCAGTTGCTTCCATTAGTTTCTTGTTTCAAGTATCTCTGAATGATTTGGATTGGACGGACAAACTACGCCCTTGCCGCGCATCTGTTGATTAATCACATGATTAAGTGTTTACTCCCTCCCCTGTTCTTATCACTGTTCATCTTGCCTCGTGGTTAGTTGAATTCAACGGTTGCGGCGGTATTAGCTGCTGCTGGTTTTCAGTTTTAGTGGTTTGAGGCAGGCTGTGTATAGTATTAGGTCATCTCGTCTCATAACTTGGCTTCTAGTACCACCTCCTTACATGTAATTTTTATTCTGGATTCTCCCTTTTGGTTTGTTCAATTATACGTGCAAAGTAACTAAAAAAGCTTCCGGTGACCATCTTAATCGGAGAAGAAAGTTCGAATTTTGATTTTACTCTTGTGGCTTTATTCGTGATCTTTCCTTAGGTTGGACCAGAAATAGAAAGATGATGAATAGGATTCTGGTTGCAGCCAAACAGAATAGGTAATTTGTTTTGTGTGTAATGTTCAGGGGCAGGTTCCAAGTCTGCAAGAGGAAAGGGGGCGGGACTGAGCGCATCCAGCAGCCGTGTCTCGGCGGCATCGGTGCCTCCCACCCCTCGGAGTGAAGGTGAGATTTTGCAGTCAGCCAATGTCAGGAGCTTCACCTTCAACGAGCTCAAGACCTCCACCAGGAACTTTCGGCCCGACAGCGTTCTCGGGGAGGGAGGGTTTGGGTCAGTCTTCAAAGGATGGATTGATGAGAACACCTTCGCCCCGACCAGGCCCGGCACTGGGATGGTCATTGCTGTCAAGAAGCTCAACCAAGAAGGTTTCCAGGGTCATAGGGAATGGCTGGTGGGTAGCAGCAATCTGCGTCATATCGTTGAAAACATTCTTCCTTCCTTCCTTGGGTTTCGTTTTGTTTACAATCTGTTGCTGAACCTTGCAGGCTGAAGTGAATTACCTTGGGCAATTGTCGCACCCCAATCTTGTAAAGCTCGTAGGCTACTGCCTTGAAGATGAGCAGCGGCTTCTTGTCTACGAGTTTATGCCACGAGGAAGCTTGGAGAATCATCTTTTTAGGAGTAAGCTTCCGGCCTTTGATTTCATTTACCCCTCTTTTTGAGTGTAAAATACTAGGATATGTGCACATGGCTTGTGATTTTCTGGAATGGTTTTGACATGTTTTAATGATCACGTAGGGGGTTCACATTTTCAGCCACTCTCCTGGAACCTTAGAATGAAGGTTGCCCTTGGAGCAGCAAAGGGGCTTGCCTTTCTCCACAGCGACAAGGCAAAAGTTATCTACCGTGATTTCAAGACATCTAATGTTCTTCTAGATTCGGTATGCTCTCCTCTTCGCACCATTGTCGATTATTGCCCATTTTGAACGAGAAAAAATGGTTTACTAACTTGAATCTTGGGTTGATTGCAGAACTACAATGCGAAGCTGTCTGATTTCGGTTTGGCAAAGGACGGACCAACTGGCGACAAGAGCCATGTCTCGACCAGAGTTATGGGAACATACGGATATGCTGCTCCTGAATATCTCGCGACAGGTAATGCATATACCTTTGCTTTTTCGATGCCCTCAGATGTAATATATATATATATATATATATATGACTTCATATTGCTGAAAACTTACTCGTTCAGAAAAAAAAACAATGCTGAAAAGCTGTTATGATCAAAGTTTGGCGTAGGAACAATAATTTGCCTGGTCCAGGCTCATGCTGTTCTTATGCAGTAGGTGTAGTTGGATTTGAAGCGATAAAAGTTTGGAGTAGGAATAATTTGCCCGGTCCTGGTCCAGGTTCATGTTGTTCTTATGCAGTAGGTGAAGTAGGAATAACTAGCTTGGCGGTTTGCGCTCGTCCTGAAGCACTAAGAAGCAGTAAAGAATACTCTTTTCAGTGTTGAGGTCATATAGTTAGGTGCAGACAAGTCGTCCATTTAGTCATGGTTTCAGACCAAACTGGACCCCTTGAGCACATGTGCTAAAACAAAATAAGTATTGCCATTTGCATATCTTTTAAAGGGGTGATCATCCAGAGGAATCTTGTAGCGAGATTAGCATGCAGCTGAGAAGGATTGCGGTTGCAGGATTTTCAAATTACTCATACCAAGTCAATGGCTACTACGGTCGTACTGAATCCCCATATTTTACATCCATCTTGGGTACATCTGGTTAATCGATCGAGCTCTTTGTCGCATTCTCCCAAAGAGCTAGCACTGGATTAAAAAAGATTAGGCCTATGGAATCTTGATATCAAATTGCAATAACTAATCCTAGTAATTTTACAGGGCATCTGACAGCAAAGAGCGACGTCTACAGCTTCGGAGTAGTCCTTCTGGAGATGCTATCCGGGCGCCGTGCCTTGGACAAGAATCGCCCCTCTGGTGAGCACAACCTGGTGGAGTGGGCACGGCCATACCTGACAAACAAGCGGCGCATCTTCCGCATCCTGGACGCTCGGTTGGGCGGGCAGTACTCCCTCGCCGGGGCCCAGAAAGCTGCGGCGTTGGCGCTCCGGTGCCTGTCTGGGGACTCGAGGAACAGGCCTCGCATGGACCAAGTGGTTGCAGCGCTGGAGCAGCTTCAGGATGCCAAGGAGACGGGGGGCTCTCAGTCTCAGCTGCAGAGGAAGCTGAGCAGCAATGGCCACCGGTCGCGCAGCAAGTTCCCAGAGGCGGCGCCAAAACCAAATGGAAATCCAAGACGGCCGTTGCCGGCCTCGCCTCTGCGTGAGTGATAATTGAGACGGAATTAATGTAGATTCCCATTCCTGAGTGACTTGTACAATTTGTCTAGTGTTTCTTCCTTTTGCAAATCCAAGTTTTCTTCCTTTTGCATGCTTCTTCCTGCTTCTAGTGCTGCTGTACCTTGTTTGACAAGACCCTCGTAAATATATATATATATATATATATAGTTTATCCCGTTTAAAGTAGGAGGGGAACAGTATTCGTGAGAGTGATTTGCAGTCGGTTACTGTGGCATCAAATATTATCCACCTATCTGAGATCCGATGTACCGTGCGCGCTGCTCGGCCTCTCGGAGCCGGAGCTCCGGCAGCTCTCCCTCGACCTTTTCCGCAGTTTCTTGGCTCGGCTTAGAGTTGTCCTCTCCTGCATGCGCTCACGATTGCACCCGCTTCCATTTGCGCAGCAAAACAAAACTACAGGGGGAAGCAGCTGCACGATCTCCTCTACAAGTCCAGGGCCAAGCAAATCCAAGAATTCAACCACGGTTCTCTTTCTGTTCCATTCATACACGCCAACTGTTTGGCTCACCAAACCAGTGGTTCTTGATTTTATTCAGTCGATTGTTGTTGTTGCGTTTGTGCGTTTGCGCAGTGCCCAAGGTGTCCCGGGAGGCGTTGCTTGGCGTTGGCCGCTCGCCGGTGCACCACGCCGTGACGGCCTCTGATGGCACTACCAAGGTGACATTACGACATTATTTATGCGCTACTTAACTTTGTTCTCCTCTACTGCGCTTTTTAAAGGAAAACAGTAGGGGGAAGTTCCTACTATGGTAAATATATTATATAACTAAATAATAAACAACTCAGGGATGTACAGGGAGACCTAGACTAGGCAAAGAAAGGAGTTATACAAGATTGTTTCATTTCTAAAATTCTTTTTAGAATGATTCTTGTATTGAGTCTGTCTATTAGAAGTAACCATGGAAACACTTTGAGCTTCCTGTTGCAAGTAGATTTCTAGATCCAGCACAAACTTCACCCATCTGATGGAACACCATTTTCTCCAGTACTCATTCTTGCACTGTAGTAACTTTAGGATGTGTTTTTTAAGAATAATCATGAAGTTCTTCTCCTGAATGAAGAGAGGCCTAATATCTTCAATCTTATCCAACACCTGGAGGACCCCATTACACTCAGTGACCAAGAGATTTAACTGAGAGAGACTTTTACTCCATCTCTTGAGTACTCTTCTTAGCAATTTGAACTTAGTTGACACTCTCTTTGCACTATCACTTTCTCTGATGGGAACCTGCCAAGCACCACCCACAGTCTCCATGAAACTAGGTTGCTCAACCCAGAAGTTCTCAAACATAAAAATATGAGCTCTTGGAATACTTGTTCCAATTTGAACAAAACAAGGGATGTGGTCCGAGATGGGCTTTGAAAGAGGAAGAATTAGAGTGTTTGGAAAAATCCACAATCCAATTGGTGGAGGTGAAGCACCAATCCAGTTGCTCAAGGCGAGGATCATGCTGCATGTTGTTGTAAGTGAATTTTTTGCCTTTTAGAAGAATTTGTAAAAGATCCTGGTTGCCAATTACCTCATTAAAAGCTTCGATGTCACTTAAGTTTCCTTCTGGTTTGTTGCGGTCATCCAAAGATCTATAAAGGTTGAAGTCTCCAATAATCATCTAATTCTCCTCTTCTTCTATATTGAGGTCATTCAAGCAACTAAGAAACTCAGTTTTCTCAGGGCCACTGCACAAACCATACATATTCATGAGGAACCAATTATCACCATTAAAGGCAAAGGTGAAAGCCACAGTCAAAGCGAAGGGGGTCGAGAAAATGACATTCCCAATGTCAATCCAAGCCACAAGCAGACCACTTGAAGCTCCAGCCGATGGAACAAATGCAAATTTATTAAATCTTTTGGGAGAAACTTCTTTAATGTTGAGTTGTCAATCA
The DNA here is from genome assembly GCF_958298935.1 of Phragmites australis. Taxonomy (NCBI): domain Eukaryota; kingdom Viridiplantae; phylum Streptophyta; class Magnoliopsida; order Poales; family Poaceae; genus Phragmites; species Phragmites australis. The sequence continues at coordinate 51,452,310 of NC_084922.1, read as the reverse complement.
ATTCCATATTTCCATCTTTGTTTCCTGAATACAAAGGATCGAGCATGAACTTTCCTCAATTTTTTGCTTTTAGAGCTAGCCATTTGGATTCAGCGTTTAACCCTCTAAATGTTCCAATTTAGAACATTCTAATTTCTCTTGAGATTACTAATGGCAAGTATGATCTATGAGGGAACATCTAATCCTTGGCCATAGACCTAGAACTTTCAGCGAGAGACCCCCAATCACCCATTGAAAATCCACTTCCACGGGCAGATAAGAAGAAAAGAAACCGAAGCAATCAAGCAGGGAAACCATGAGGGAAACCACAAACGCACATGGAAAAGAAGGCACTCCCTCTCCTTCAGACTGGAGATAGAACCAATAGAGTGAGCATAACAAAGTATCACATACCAAAGTACTAGAATACATCCAGAACTTAACCAACTTAACAAGTGTTTTTCCCAACAAACCGAACCACTTTAAGTTTTGATCATCCATTAAACAAAATCTAAGGAGCAACTAAAGAGAGCTAGCTCTCTGAGGGTACTTCCATCCTTGGTTCTAAGAACCGCTCGCTGGACACCTCCTCAGGGGGTAGGCTGCACTCCTCCACTGCCACCTTTTGGATGGTAGAAACAAATATTGTCGGTATTTGATTAGCAAAAGAATTGACATCATCTCGAGATGGAAATTTGGAAAGTCCGGTGAATTCATTAAGTGGAGGAACATTACCCACAATCATAGCAAGGCTATCAAGGTCCTTGTCCACCCTTGAAGTTCTTTTGGTGGCCGTTCCTTCATTGCTCTTCATGGTATCCCTGTAGCCCGACAGATTCTTGCTATTTCTTTAACTCCTTCTCAAATTATTGGTCACAAGAGGAGTGATCATCTTCTTTTTCTAGAGAATTTGAGACTCAAGCTATCAGCTGAAATTTGCTAGGGCTGCAGTGCCCGCTTCTTCCTGACATAGGTCTTGGTAAAGAGCTTGTTTACTTCCAACCTGATAGCAGCATCGACCTCCATCTTGGAAAGTATGCTAGCTTGTTTCTTTCAGCTGCTCTGTTGGTACTCATCGTACCAAGTGAGAAGGAGAGGAGCCAACCAATCAAAAGGTTGTTCTTGCAGAGGAGCAAAGTCAACAAAATCTATTCTCGGAGGTGATGGGACTACATCAACCGGAGGAAGAGTCTTTGGAGCCGGTAGAAAGTCAATCGGCTGCGACTGAAAAGCTTTCAACTTGCCCTGGAAGGTTGAGAGCAAGATGGATTGCACCAAGGACACAAAGTTCTTGTATAGCATGAAGGGGTCCACTGAAACTTGTGCTGACTTGACTTATCCATGAGGAAGATAGGCAAAGGCTAGTGAAAGGATCAAATGGTCCAAGAAGAGGGGGTGAATTGACCCCTAATTAAAACTATCTCAAGCGAACTCTTGAACAAGTAAACAAACTTATTCCAAATGAATAGTAAATCAACTACAACGATCAAAATGTATAGAATGCTAAGCAAGAAAACATGCAACCTACAACACGAAGTGAATTGCGAAATATTAGCTTGCAAGAATGTAAATGCTCAAAGTATATGCGGGAAGACACCGGATTTCTTTCCTGAGGTATCGAGAAGTTAGCACTTTCCCCTAATCCTCATTAGAACATCCACTGAGGATATCACTCCCCCTTGAGTCACCAAGACTCAAGTGCTCACTAGTGACAGTCACTTCTCCATCTTCATATTGATGGACTTTAAACCAAGCACAAAGCTTCCTATTGGGGCTTCCTCATGAACTCCAAGAGCTCACTAAGAAACCTCTAATCGCCAAGACCGGCTAGGTGTTGACAACAACCAAAAGTAACAAGCCAATAGCTTCACTTGACCCAAATTAAGCCTAAAATATAGCTAGATACACACTTGCTAATCTCCTTGCACTAATGATGTTATTAATCTTCAATTAAGAATTTTGCAAATCACTCTAGTGCACTCTCTTGCCTCTTGATCACACACCAAGTGTTTCAACTATTCTGGCTCGAAAGAGATTGCCACTGAGACGGAATGAGGGGGTATTTATAGGCTAGAGGTCCAAAACTAACCGTTGCCCAACCACCTACATTTTTCGTGAACGCCGGATGATCCGGTGTGCACAAGCTCCAAACGTCAGACCATCCAATGTGAATCGTCCACCAAGGACTAGTTGTTACAACCACTAAATCCTCTGACGAATCCTCTGATACATATGTCGAACCATCCGGCGTGTATAAGTTCATTTTCCACTCAACAGAAACCTTCTGGACTTTACTCCGGTTACAACTTGAAATATCTCTTCTGAAAAATACTTCGACGCAACCAATTTAACCACATCGGATCATCCAGCGTGTACAAGCATTAAGACCCGCTTCTGAACAAATACTCCGGCATGTACAAGCTCCTTAGAACCGGACCATTTGACATATAGAGGTTTTTCAGAACTTGTCCAATTCAAACTTATTTAAGTGCTATCTTCGTTTCAATTTATCTATGGATTTCTCTGAGCGACCTAGTGCTAAAATTTCACGAGTGTGCATCAACTAAATCTAAACTCAACTAGGTCAAACTACTACTCGTAGCCTCTCTTTATAGTACGATCAAAGAACAAAGAAAGAGAGCATATATTACTCTAAGTGTCCTTCATCTCCTTGTGACACTTAGAACTATAAGGTCTTTAATCTTAACGTTCACATCCTTTGATCGCTCAACTATTCAATTAAGGGACTAAGATCACCTAACCACATTGTGAACTAATATTTTGATTGCTTTCTATATCCTTGCAATACTTAGAACTAAAAGGTATTTAATCTTGACGTTCACATCCTTCGATCGCTCAACTATTCAATTAAGGGACCAAGATCACCTAACCACATTATGAACTAATCTTTTGATTGCCCTTCAAAACAAACTTGTTAGTCACAATGATATGGTTATCATTAATTACCGAAATACTTACCACTTACTTAGGAGCCTAGATGCTACAACTTGATAGGAGAAGAGCGGAGATGGCATAACTGGTTGGCCGCCTCCAAGATCCTTATGAAGGAGTCATTCATGAAGGGCATCATCATATTCTAAAATTGGTTGACTTCTTCAAGGGAGGGGGCACACCATAGTCGTGCTGAAAGACCATAAGGTCTCTATCTGGGCCACCTCCCTACTCTAGCACTTGGTTCACTGAGGAGGAGGAAGAGTCGATCTCTTCTTCTTTAGCACTAGAATTAATAGAATGGGAGTGTTGGGTGACATAGGGCTGCGAGGCTTGAAGGACCTAGATGATCACCGAGTTTTGCTGCCTCCAACACCCATTCTAGCCTACTACACTTGAAGTTCCCAGGTCGGATCACCTTGAACCGGCTGCCATTGCTGGATGACCCGGTTCTCCAAGTTCTGGTTTTCTACCTGTGCCACTGGGTTGTCAAAGGGATGTGGATTTCCATTCCCGAGAGGAAGATCGTCTTCATCTTGAGGCTGCAGATCGGCGAACCCATTGTTAAGCATGTAAATTGGGGCCATCCAGGATTGACCAGTCCTCCCTACTCGAAGCCCTGTTGAATTACCAAGCTTCTGGGCATGCTGTCCACATTATCAAACAAACACTTCACCAGCACATATGCTTTATTTCTGGTGTTGGAGTGCCCAGTGTATCAACTTTCCAAAAAGAGCACATGCTTGATCAATAAAGCTCAAATTCATATAGTGCAATGGAAAGCCAAGGAGCAAAAACCAACCAACTCTAGAGTAGGGGGAATTCTTGAGATTTTTGGCAGCACCATGGTTGATAAATCTAATTCTGAATCCGTCTATGACATAGAAAATCTCGCTAACAACACGATCACGTTGAAAGAAATCCTCATTTGAAAGAGACCGACCCCATGAGGATGCGGACAATAGAATTGCATATGCATATGCCTCTCATCGACTAGATACTAACAGATTTGGTGCATAAACACATTGTAATCATCTACATCGATGCCATCATCTAAAGCCACAACGATCACCCACTCTTCATGCTTCTTAGGAGGATTACTAGCCAAGGAGACCGAAGCTCGAGCCAGCCTCACATCACCACCTTCTTCGGCCACCATCTCTGGAGGAATGAACCGCAATGGGTCCATGGCAAAGCTCACCATTAGCTTTCCCTTAATAGCTTCGGAAGCATTATAGGAGGAGGATGGAAGCCACAAGAGACGATTGCCAGGATTTGATGATGGAGATTCCAAAGAAGTGAGGAGTGTTTTTTTTTTCATTCGGAGCAATTGGAAGAAGGGGGCAAGGGGCAGGCGAAGCGACACGGATCACAAAACCACTCTAATCGGCAACAGTGCTAGCAAAACTTCCTTTGGGAACCTATCTGAGCCGTCTAATTTCACCGATATCTAAAACAACCCTTCTCAATCTGACCATATCCAAAGCAGGCCCTGCATCTGATTTTCTCCACGCAATCCCTAACCAAGTGGCCTAAGCCCAGGCAATTAAAGTAGCGGCTAGAGGCAAAAGAAAACCGTGGTAAACTGACCCCAAAACCACCCCTATTGCCTGGGTGACGCACGGGATTCCGATTTATTTCGGTTTTCCCAGCTTCTCCAGCGTGACGCTACAGAGAGGATTACGACGTGCTCATCGTCTACAGGATTCTCGATGGGTCCTGGTGATCTTCGGATGGACGCTTTCTTCAAGCTGCGTGTAGTTGTAGGGCTAGCATGTGCGTGCGTTAGGTGTGTGTGGAGTGGGTTCGTGTGTGTGTGGTGAGTACGCGCGCTCATGTTCAGATACTACACCTGTATTCAGTGGTGAAGAGTCAAAAAAAAAAAAACCACCCCTATTGCAGAAGGGCACTCGATGGCTTGTTCATTCCCTAGGACTTATGAGGAGGGCCTTGGGCCAAGCAGCCCACCACTTGGGTGCGCCGGGTCAGACATGGGAGGAGGTCGTGACTGATTAGACATGTCTGCAATCCCCCGCCTTGTGGACGAGGAAGACCAGAGTCTTCGTCGCAAGCATCGACCTCTTGGCAAAAGAGACTTGTTTAGGCGAGAGGGAGTTAGGCTTCTTTTTCGTATGAGTAACGCTGATCTATTGCCTCTCTTCCTCAGCCAACCAAAGCTTCTTTTCTCTTCTCCAGTCTGGATCACCGTTACGCCAAAGGTGAAAGTAGACATCAAAGCTTTCAGAAATCACTCTACGCATGTCATAGACCATAAAGCCCATATCTTTAGAGGCAACTGAAAATCTGAAATGGCTTCCCAGATGAAAGATCGAAGTCCGGCGGGGTGAGAGCCCGATCTTCAACCATCTTGGCGGAAGGGAGCTTAGTAGCCATTGAAGGCGGGACGGAGGGTGGATCGGAGGAGGGAGAGGGACGCCCGGGAGGTGGAGGTGGCGGCGGAGTCTCCTCTACTGCGTTGAGGCTCATACGGCAAGTTTTGCACCTGTAATCTGAAACCAGAGCTTGCCCGTTCAGTAATCAAATCAGTGCATTGAGTGTGCGATACTACTGTGCTCGCGCACTGCAGAATCCTGATTGGTTTGTTTTGAAACAACACTGCTAATAAGCATGTTTGGAGAAATAGGAAGCTCACAACTATTCCCTTCGTCTTTGTAGATACTTCTCAAGTTTTAGGATAGCCGGTTGATTGAGACAGTAGGGATTCCTGTTGATGACGACAAAGGTTCGTCCAAACTCACTGCCTGTGTTCCATCACAGGTGCTGTGAATCCCCTACATTGGGCATTATTACTTAATCAATGGGTGTGCATGTTTTCTAGCTTGACACTAGTGATGTATATGCAGGTCGGCTGCCCTTTGCGCTGTTCATTTTGTGCCACAGGCCAGGGAGGGTTTGCAAGGAACCTTCAACCACATGAAATTGTTGAGCAGGTTCTCTCTCAGCAGCCTCTCCTCTGTATCTCTTGACCTCGCAATAAACTTTTCTGTAGACAAGATCTTTATATTCTGCCATTGCAGGTATTGGCCATAGAGGAGAAGTTCAAACACAGGGTGGCAAATGTAGTGTTCATGGGGATGGGTGAGCCCATGTTGAACCTAAAGTCAGTTTTAGAAGCACACCGATGCTTCAATTAGGTACGTTGACAAGTAACTAGGCTGTGTTCGTTCTTCTCTGTCAAATGTTGTAGTGCGGCTTATCTTAAATTGTTTTGCCTACCTTTAATAAGAAGCTGATATTCCTTTTGTCTTGTCGACATGAATTACCTACTTTCAGGAACTAAAAATTGGGTAAAGGATGAAGACAATTTCCACAGTAGGTGTTCCTAACACAATAAAAATGTTAGCATCTCACAAGCATCAGCCAACACTGGCAGCGAGGTACATTATTGAGAATTTAAACCTGGGTTAATATACTCTCAGTATGTGCTTGCATTCACCACACTTCATTCTCAATGACCAGTTTTTCCTTTAAAAAGTCTTCCCAGTTAACATCATGGAAACTCTGAGGACTATTGTATTCTTCCTAAAGTTTTGGCAGCACAAAGTTTTCGTTGAACTGTGTTTCTCTAACACATAGGAACAAAGAAGCACATGCAACACTATTCCTGTAGTTTATGACTGACTACTCTGTTGTATTGGGAATCAGCCTGCACGCCCCAAATCAGAAGCTGCGGGAGACAATTGTTCCTAGTGCCAAGTCATACCCCTTGGGAGCACTAATGGATGACTGCAAGAATTACTTCCTCCAAACTGGACGCAGGGTATCCTTTGAGTACACTCTGCTAGGTACTTCGATCGTACCTTCACTCTGTATCTATTGATTTTAAGATAACAGATTATGAAACTGCGTTATTGTTTCACCTATCGTCCTTTTGTGAGATTAACACCTTTTGTGATACTAACATGTCTGAAGTCAATTTTCTCGCCAGCCGGGATTAATGATGAAAAGGAGCATCCTGAAGAACTTGCAGAACTACTTCGTAAATGTCCAATTGAAGGCTGAGTACAAGAGGCCCTATAGAAAAGTGGTATGTTTTCTCAGTTTTAGGCACAACACCTATTAAGAAATTAGTGTCTGGAAGCGAGTTTTTGATATTTATTTTGTTACACTGCACTGCATAGGTTCGAGCGTTTGTTGACGCATTAGAAGCCCGAAAGATAACCGTCAGCGTTCGACAGACCAGGGGTCTAGATGCTAATGCAGCCTGTGGTCAGCTAAGAAATGAGTTCCAGAAAAATGCACTGCTCGAGTCGTCACTCTCCGCAGAGCCCAGCCTCGTACCTGCTTGATGAGAAGAGTGGAGCTCCAATTGTCCATGCATAATACAGATCATCAGTTCGTGATGCATCATGTCCGGCATGGGAGGTTTCTTGTTTATTTGAGATCATAACCTCATAGTTTTTGTAACTAGTAAACTGATGCAAGTTACGTAGACAGCCAGTTAATTTTGGGATATTCTGTTGTGCCACGGAAATGTAAAATCTGCCTTATCCATTGGATATCATGAATAGTAATTCGCAAATGCCATGCTTGTTGTGATACATTCCTATACTTCAAATAACAAATAAACGTCGGCTATGAACTCTCACCACACAGGATTCGCTGTGCTACTCTGCACCCTCGGCATTGGCAAATAATGTACAACATTTACAAGAGGCTAAAAATTGACGCCTCACTCTATGATTGCCACAACTCTGTTCAGGAGGTTTAGGGCAAACGACGTATCTTCACAATTCACCTTAGCAGTGAGATCCAGTGGTCCTGATATATGCCCTTCCGCGACAATGGTAATTAGGCATGGATTCGAAGTGCTTTGGATTTCACTGCTAAATCTCCAGCATAAGCCCGAGGCGTCATCGACGCTGAAGGTTACTGGCATATCCATTGAAACAAGGTGAACATTGGTGTTGCTTAGTATTTTTGATGCAAGACTCTGGGCTAACAGAAGGTTCTTATCAGTGTGCTCTGCACCCTCGGTGTGCTCTAGCTTCTGAAGATGATCTTTGAAGGTGCACCTGTTGCAATTTCATTAGATTAGTTCTAGCACATATCGTCGACAGATGTGACCAATGAAACCTAATCTCATATGAAGAAAAAGGTCAAGTAACTCATCCAGCAAGCATTGAATGAAAGAAGGAACAAATAGAAATAGATACATGACCTGGGTTGTTTCGTATTGTGGTTGATGGATTATCCTAACAAGTGAGATTGATAACAAGTGGTCACAACATAGCCTCTTTAATTACAAAAACCATCAACGGATGTTTTTGTCAAATCCCTAAATTTATCCCCATCTCCCTCTTTCTCTCTCTTCTCTCTCTCTTCCATCTCTCCCGTCCCTCCCCGTGACCCGCCTGCCCCGTCGCCTGCAGCGCCGCGCCGCGCCACGTTGTCGCGTCGCCGACCGGCAATCCTCGCGCCCCGTGCAGGCGCCTCGCGCCCCGTGCGCCCGCCGGTCGTCGGCCTATATAAAGGGGTGAACAGTGTCACCCCTCCCCCACCTCACACCCTCTCTCTCTCTCTCTCTGAGCCCCTCCACCACCTCGCCGCCTCACTCCGAGCCCCTCCGTCGGGGAGCCTTCTCTCTTTCCCTCTCCCTCATTTTCCTCCCCTTGGGCGTACCTGGGCCTCCGTCACCGCTCCCGTCGCCGGCCGCCGCCGCTTTCCCGCCGCCGCCGCTTTCCTGTCGCCGGGCCGCCGCCGCTTCTCCGCGCTGGCCGCCCGCCGACCAGATCCGGCCGGCGAGGCCCGCCGCCGCCCTCAGCCGGCGCACCGCCGTCGCCCGCGCCCCTTCTCCTCTCTCCCTCCTGTTCTCTCTCTGCTGCCCGAGCCGCCCCTCTCCACTCTCTCTTTTCTCTCTCTCTCTCTGTGTAGCCGACAGGTGGGCCTTTTTTTAGCCGAGCTGAGCCGAGCCGTCTCAGCAGAATATTCCGAGAATACTCTCCCTTTTTCTTTTTTCTGAATTTCTCTCCCGGCAAAACTTCCGAAGCCCGTTTCTCCTCCGTCCTAACTCCGTTTTCAACGATTCTTCCACCGATATTCATCTAAATTCGAGATCTACCCAATCATATAAATTTCATAATTTTTGTAAATTATTTGGTCATTGTTCTAATCATTTGATTGATCGTGTATGCCTCTGTCGTTGTTACGATTATTAGAGGAAGGAGCATTCGAGGAAGACCCCGAGGACCCGGAGTTTGAAGAAGGAGCAGACGAGGACTTCAAAGAAGGCAAGTCCTACAACCGTTGATCATGTTGATCCTATGTTTTTAAATACAACCTGTAGAGTCGTTGTTTCAAACAATAGGAGTATGCATGATTAGATTAGTAGTTGTGATTTTAAAGAAATGCTAGAATAGTTATGACCCAGCTTATTTATCCCATGCCTTGTCATTGTTACCTTTATTCCGTTGAAACCCTAGAAGGCTCCCAACATCAACTATAATGATTGTTTGGACAAATACTTGCTTACTAGTATGCTTAGGATTGCTTTGCTCAAAAGAAAGAACTAGATTATTTACATATGATAATCATGCTTTTCAATGTGAAGTGATGTTTGCTTGGTGCGTGTGCGTGTAAAACTTGTGTTCTTGGGAAAACTCTAGAGTAGTGTTGACGAGGGTGAGTAAGGTGCCCCACAAAGGTGGGAACTACCTTGGAGTAAGGTTCGCCTTTGTGGTGTTCTTGCTGGGAGACTCTTGCCTCGGTCGTATAAGGACCGGTTCGCTATGACATCTCACCTAGTATCCACTCGTACAACCACATGGCCTGTATGGGCAGGACTTGACCTAACCCCTCTGACTTAGTGCAGTACCCACCCGGAGGCCGGTAGTGGCAATGGGGACCAGGAGAAGAGTTGGGTGGTGCGTAGCCCAAGGTCCGGCTGGTGATATTGTTGAGGCTATGTCAAGCCTTGGGATTGCTAAGTGGTCTTTCCCGTGAATCTTCTAAGGCCCCTAGTATCTTAGTGCCCTACGGGTGGATATTGTGACTTCGTTGTGAGGTCGTTGCGTCTCGTTATGACAACTTCACCAGTTGCTAAGGTGGGAGCCTGTGCATATCTTGTGGGTAAAGTGTACAACCTCTGCAGAGTGTTAAACATATCCGGATAGCTGTGTCCTCGGTCAAGGACATGCTATGGTTTGATCACAATGATTAGCTTTTCGACATGAGTATCTCCTTGGTGTGTGAGTGAGCTGTGTGCCCGTGTTTTCGAAAAGAAGGGTTTTGGCTTTGTGCCCTAAGCCTCCTGGACTGTGTGTCCGCTGGCAAAAGACTTGTGGGAACTGGCAGGACGAATGTATTCCCCCAGGGCCGTCAACCCCCATAAGCTCAACTTACGCGTTCTCTTTGGAAGTGTTTTTATTAAAGTTAGTCTTTGCAAAATGAACCTTGCATCAATAAAAAACTAGCTTTCCGCAAAACCTAAAAGACTCTATAGCCTTATCCTTGATCTACCCTTAAGCATCTAATTCTCCCCCTTGAGGTAGGACTTGTTGAGTACCTTATGTACTCACACTTGCTAATTGTGGATCCAGATGATCCAGAGGCCGACTTCGTCGAAAGAGAAGATGAAGATTAGAGAAGCTGGTTTCGTCTGCACTCAAGCTGCCTGTAGGGCATGGGTCACTTTTATATGTTTCCGTTGTGCTTTGAGGGTTTGTTAAGTTATGCCTACAGGCTTCTGTTGTAATGAACTCTGTGTTGTACTCTATTATCGTATTTATTCGATGTATGTCTGTGATATCTATTTCTGTTGGAGTTCGTGCGTACCAGCTACTGATCCAGGGACTGGTATGAGCTACACGAGGTGACCCCAAATGAGGGGTCGACAGTTTTGATGTTAAAAGAGCATGTTAAAACCTAGATATTGAATCTTAATAAAGATCAGTATCTGGCAAAAAGAACTAACATAATCTAATTAGTCTTCCTCATGTTCCTTTGTTTTTCTTTTACTACATAACTGAAATTCTTGTGGCACAAAAAGAAGTAAAACTCAGTAAAGATAGGTGGAAGTTTACTGACCTCCTAGCATACTCAAACATGCCCCTCAACTGGTTTTCCTTGCATAGGAAAGCATTTAGGTCCATGGGTAGTGGCCGTACAAAATAAGCAATGTCTGGGTAAAGTTTTGCTGGGTGCCTTTTCCCATTGCAAAGGACGAAGAGCTTTAAGGGCAAGAGATGGTGATGGAAGTGAACCTGAAGAACCATCTTTACCATCTGTTGCGGAGCCAGCAAGTGTATCTCTTCCGCAGGAACAATAGTAGGGATGCTGCAGCTAGAAATAATTACCATATAATAGCTGAAAAGTAATTACCATATAAATGATGTCACAAAACAAAGAATTACAGATGAAGATGATGCATACCTTGCAGATCCTTCTGATGTTTGGTCTACACCATCCTCACTACTAGAAGCCTCTTCAGATTTAATGGTTATATCTTTTAACTGGTGTGTTGTAACATTCTCAAAGTACAAGTCCATGCATAATAGCAAGCGTGATCTGCGCGAAACCTCAGATGAAAAGGCATATAGAACACTTAAGCCATTACTATCAGATGAGTCTAACAGTACATGCAATTTAGGTTTTCGCTCAAAGCTGCGATCGGTAAAAGAAACTCTGGCAAATGATGTCCGTGTAGAATCCTGAACAAGTGGCTCGGCAGGAGCCTCATGAAGCCATGATTCCAGGGCAGACTTAGACATCAACTCAGTCAAATCAGTAGAGATCAGAGCTGCCAAATTTTCCTCAGCATTCTGACTTGTCTGGCCTTGCTCTACACTAGCATCATATATATGTACCAGTGGAGCATCCTGATTACCTTCTCGACGCTGAAGGTTATGGTCATCCTCATTTGAATTGTTAGATCCAACAGCATCCCTGTCAGATAAACTAGCAACTTCACTCTCTGAATCATAAACAGAGCTGCTCTCATATGTGGAAGATCCAGATTCAGCGTCAGAATTATTACTTCTGGAAGAATCAGCTATGTCTCTGGTTGGTTCCTTGGTCCCATGAATTAATTCCATACTTTGAGGCTTTGGAAGTGGTGCATAACCAGGAGCAGCATGAAGAACAACCTGTGAAAGGGAACCTGGAAGATATATGCGATAGTTCCTTGCTGAATGAGATGTTGGCTGAAATTTCCTGTCAAATATATGATCAGCTAGCTCTTTACAGATATCACCATTCTGTGGTTGACATGAGGATCCTAGATGAGTTGTGTAGCATGGCAAAAGTCTTGATAGTAAACGAGCACGGTCACGGACATCATAACTCAAGTCACATGTAGCCAACTCAATGACATATGCAACTATCCTTTTGAATTCTTCCATGTGTTTTTCTGGAGAATGTATTATAACCTGAAAAACTAAAACTATTACTAATCTCCAGATAAGAGATAGAACCTTAATTTAGGATGTACCTTGGCAGAAGCATTTAGGATTTGAAGCTTTGTTTCAACGACATCAGCAGCAAATGACCACGCAAGATACTTGAGGACAGCAGGAACCATCTTTGGAATGAGATCTCCTGTGGAGCTATACTCTCCAAACATCCAAATAATCAAGGATCGTGCCGTGGGCTCCTTAATTTTTTCCAGACTGCGAACCAAGCGTATAATCACCTTCAGCAAAACAAAAAAGTTTGGCAAAGATGTGATGTGAGAATGCAGTGTCAAGAAGAGAAACATGGATGATCTTCTGTAAAAGAATTAGTGCAGGTATCAAATCAAAATATCAAGTTGGGAAAAATGCATCCAAACAATAGCTGACAGTGGCATTTCTATTCTATATTAATTCTTGCATACAGTTCTAATCAATAATTCCATGTAGAGTAAACTCGAAAAAAATTATTATCAAGCTGATGAAAGAAGTTAACGCGAAATGATATTCTGATTTTCATAGACAACAAATAAAGGAACAGCAAATCATTTAAATTACGATGTTTAGAATGTTTACAGGTCCTTCATGCTTGAGCAGGCGAGTTATCACTAAAAGAATTGTTGCTCACGCAAGGTGATCCAGGAAAAACGAAGCATAAGTTGTACAATAAAACCAAGATAACAGGCACTTCTGAGACTGTTCTATTGGAAAAGCATCACAAGGTCAAATAAATGCAGCGTTCAAATTGAGAAGTATACAACAAAACACAAGTCCTGTTCCATACAAATGGACATGAAACGGGATAAGTTCCCGAGTCCCTATGATGATTGGCACATGAATAAATAAATAAATCAAGAGCCTAAAAGACCAGGATAAGCTTCTGTGCAAGAAGAAACTGATCAGGGAGTCATTCCCTAAAAACGAAAAACAAAATGAATTGGCAGCCTGGGTCAAACTTGTGTTTAGCTTGAGTGTGAAAAGAATCATTTAGATCATGGAAAAAAACAAATGGACATGAAACAAACATGTGGAGTTACAAGACTGGAAGCATATTAAAAAATTACATAGTAGTACCTTTTCATGGGATACTGGATCCATTTTCACTATTGCTTTGATCGACAAGATTGCATGAACCAAAACAGCATCTTCTCCATCAAAGTGAACCGAATCACTAAAAGATGATTCTGTAATATGATCAAAATCAAATATTAGTTTGCATGAAGAATGATTTACTGCAAAATACAAAGATACAGAAGTTATTACCATAAAATACAAGTGCCAAAAGTCCTTCAAGGCAAATGGAAGCAATAGAGGGAAGCTTCTGGGCGCACAATGCGATAGCAGCAATAGTATCTGCCACAAATTTCCTGTCTGGATCTTTAATATAATCCTGGCAGCAAGAAAAAAAAAGTACCAGAAACATGCATTAACAGAATGACAAATAACTATGGACTAGTTTGTCTAAATCAGAAATTCTTCACCACGTCGTGGGTGGACAACAATACTTCAATCCTGCAAATTTGACCTTATCTTGCCATTTGATTCTTACTTCTAAGAGCAGTTTACTGGATAATCCCCAAGAACGCATTTTAAAGCCCTTGACATGCAAAGCACAAACCTACAATTAATGTCCATAACCATGCCTGCTGTAATCAGAATGAAACAAATGGAGCTAACATGATTTTCAAAATGACGGTTCGAGAACACATTATCATTTTGTGATCTTAAGATTTAGCAAAAGTTTTTTTAAGGGTAACGATGGGGGGCTTATGCCCACCTGATATTGTGAGTGCCTGGGTTCGAGCCCGGGTAGGCAGGCTCCTCCCCAGGAGCCTCTACCGATCGAGCTAAGCTCGGTTCTCAAGATTTAGCGAAAGTTTAACTATAGATCTTCGTGTGAGAAGAAAAATACAACATTGCAAGTCACAATGAAAACTCAATTGACATAGTGCCCATACGGTTACAAACAACTACCTGAAATTCTTCAAAAATGGCTGGAAGAGATGGCTCTGTGGCGATAGTGGTCAGTATTTCAAGCTTCAAAGCCCTAGTCTGGTATGAGTCTGAAGCGTTTATAAAGAAGTCTTCATAGAACGGGGCAAACAATGATGGCATTGTCTTGGCGAAAACTAGTATGTTGCCAAGCATCTGCAAGAGCAAAAGAAACAGGAGCGTTCAAGTCAAAGTCAAAGTGAAAAAAGAAATGCATGATGAAAGATGATTAAACTATTGTATCTGTCAGGAAAGCACTTGAACTTCGATTCAGAGGAAAAACCAGATGTTCAATTTTCTAGAAAGCTGTATCTACTTGTCTGTGCTGAGTTCCAAAAAAAAAAAAACAGAAACAGAAAGCAAGCATTGAGGAGAAAACTGAGGAGAAATTACAGGTAGCCTATAGCCCTTCAGAGGAATTCTAGTTCGCGGTCATACATTGACACAAGTTCTTATGCAAAATCAAGATCGAGACATTCTTCAAATAATCTAACCAAAATTCAGTGGAAGTAAAGAATTATGAATCAAGCAAAGGCTTATGAATGAACTAATAAAAAATGTCATCAACAATTATTCTCGGTTCCATATCTGCTCTCAGTTGAAATCAAGAATATGAAATCAAAAAGGAAGTATATAAGAAGTACCACATATGCTGCATCATGAGATGACCGTAGAGTAAACAAAATTGGGCCAACAATTCTCTTCAATTCCTCTACAGGAGCCATGATCCAATGCACACTTGCTGCTGCAAGTATGATTCCAGTATTTCGACTCCATAGAAGAGGTGACGTACATTTCAAAAGAATTGCGACATCATCATTGTTATTGGTTGTGACACATGAGAAGCTCAAATTACTGTCTTCTCTACCAAGAAAACCTGAATATTCTTCGATGTAATGTCGAAACAGCGTGATGTTTGATATAGTACCACAAACCTCCTTGCCAATAGTATCGAGTTGGGTGGACATGCTGTCGACAGGACCTGAATCCCTAATGCCCTGTATCTCCATCGATAAATTTGAAGGAAAAAGTGTAGAGTCTTTCACCAATCCGTGTCTAGCTATTACATATCGCAAGAGGATCTCAATTAGAATAACCTGAGTCCATTCTTCAATATCAGGCAATGTCTCACATAGCCTCCGGAAATGTTTCGCTATTAACACTAAACTGCTTGGACAAACTGACTTAAATGCAACAGCAGCAGCTCCCACTACTCCAGGGGAATTGTCACCAAACAGAACATCAACAATCTGCAACAGCATTACCCCAGGCTTCAGATACATATTATATGCAGTGTAGTTGCATAGAAAAGAATAAGTTATACTAGACAAACCTCCTCCAGAGGCGTCCTTTCGTCTGGAAGCAAGTCACACAGCTTACAGAGTGCATATGCAGCACATTTTCTAACATATGCCGACGGATCTCTGGCACATTTCTTTATAGCCACCAGTACAAGTGGGGCAACAACATGTAGTCTAATACCGGCCATAGTGCGTAGGGCCCAAGCCCTAACTAATGGGTTTATATCTGATAAATCCTTCTGGAAAATGTTAATAGAAAGAAGGGCTTCATTTTGGCGCCTGAAGTAACAGCGAGGAAAAAAACCTGAGAGTCAGTTTCAATGGCATGCCACAGAATCATAATCACGGAAGGCCGCAAGCTTGCTATTCAAAATTTAATAATTGACCAAGATTCAGAGGTAGTGTAATCCGTGTGTATATTTGAATTCGCAATAACAGCAAAAACGTGAAGCAACAATTAACTTGGTAAAGAACAGTTGACAGTACTACTCAGGAAGCTCCAGGTGGCTGTGTAGGATATGCTCAGTTCCATCAGCTTTTAACACACAGCACAGCTGACCCAAAATCTCTGTCAAAGAAGAATTTTTTTCCTCTTCCTTTCCCTCCTGAAAGCCCACTGCAGCATCTTGCTGCCCCAATGGACAGAACACTCTAGTCGTTGAAGAAGTCTAATGGAGAGGATTGTAACTAGACAAAATAGCAACAGGTACTCTGACACAGGTGCACGAGAAGTTGCACAGTTAGTAACACGATTGAGCAGAAGCGGCGAACGTGGTATGGCACTCTACTTGTTACTGGGCAGTGGGCACACATAATTACTCCGATGAGAAGCAGGAAACAGTAGGGCGGAATTGAGGAGGCTTACTTGTCGGCGTAGTGGAGGAGGTAGAGGTAGACGAGCTTCTTCACCTCCAGCGACTGCGACGCAACATTCTTGACCACCTGGGAGAGGCAGGACAAATTGAGCACGCGAGCAGCGAGAATACGTAAGGAACAGGAAGAATCCCGAAGCCATAGGAAAGAAGCGGAAACGACAGGATGAATGAGGGGATGGGATGGGAGGGGAAGAGGAAGGTGACCTGGGGGAAGAGGTGGGAGACGTCGACGCCCTGGGCGATGTGGGCGAGGAGGCGCTTGAGGGCGTTCACCTTGTCGGCGTCGAAGCGGGAATCGAGGAGGGCGGGGATGGAGGCGTCGTCGGGGTCGTCGTAGAGGTGCGCGTCGGTGCCCATCCGGCCCACCATCCACGACGCCGCCGCGCCGCTCGCCTGAAGGCCGAACATGGTGGCCTAGCCCTAGCCCTAGTGGGCGGGATGGTCTCTGAATCCGACGAAGCTGGCGGGCGGTGTGGATCTGGGGCTCGGCGGTGTAGTAGAGTTGAGTGGTGGGGAGGGAGAAGAAAGGAAAACGAAGGTGTGGGCCACAGTGGCAGTGACTCACAACGCTTGCTTTACTGGACTGGAGGAGGGTTTCCGCCTTGTGGCTGCATCTTCCTGAATGGGCGTACTCATCTAATGGATGACAACTTTTTAATCCCCCGAGACAGAGAGCATTGCGCGAGAGAGTTAATTGTTTTGGCGATTTTACAGCCTTTTCCTTTTTAACAGTACTGGCTGTTTCTTCTACCTACTACGTACCCTAGGACCAGTAATCGTGCACATATTACACATATATACTGCTCTACAACAACTGCATTATACTATAGTCATACATTCATATCGGTACAAACTAACCACTAGAAGAGTTTTCGCTAATATAAATCTCAGGTTCTCGCACCATCTAGAGATCCCTGTGTTCAATTATCCATATCCCATAAAAAGATGTCCATATATTGGTTCACGATAACCACAATTCTCATATGAACAATAGTGTTCAATTAAACTTCTAGATAATAAGCGTTATTTTAATTGTTATCTGTTAGGTTCTTCAACGCTATCCAGTGATCATCTCCAGTAACCGTGAACACCAACAAACCCTCCGAGAATATGGTGACAACCATGTAGCCATCCTGGCGTGCCGGCATTTGGCAAAAAATACATGCTAGAAATGGCGTCTAAAGGGCACATTTGTGACATAGAGCTCAAAGTACATGTACACTTTGACTTGAGGGATAGCGGTGAAAGACAGTAGATGACCTACACTCTGGTTATAGGGTTACATAAATAAATAAAAATTGTATAATATTCTAACAATTTCTATAAATTAACTGTAATATCTATGTTACCTCTCCAGCATAACTTGCAGTTCATAATGAATAGGTAAGTACATAGAAAATTGGTTTGTCTAAAATTACACAATATGATGCACCAACATTCCTATGTTCAGTATAAATTTGCTATTCTTTTCCATATTATAAAACCACCGACCAAAGCATACTCGTAGCAGTACAAGTAGCATGCTCCAAACATTCCCAATAACATTAAAGCAAAAGGCATAGGCTTAAAATGCCTTACAACCAATAAATAATCCAAATTTTAATCAATGTTTGTCCAACCTTGAATCATGATCTAACGATCCAAGAGTTGCCCTCCACCTCCTGCTTCTCTCTCTCAACGACAGTATGTTACTTTCACCTACGCAGCTCAACAACTGGCTCCCCTGTCCTATCTGCCTACACCATCTCTGGCGGCTCTCCCATCATCACTATCCTCCACCGCTCTAACCATTTCGATTTTAACGCCCCATCGCCGACCCCGCCCAACAGCCTCTCACAACACTATGATGCCACTACATCAACGCCGCACCACCACATCGTTGCTCACCACTAGTAGAGCTGCCACCTTGTGCCTCTCTATAACTTAGTAGCCTCCTAGAGCATCAAAAATCTCAACCTTAATCTCTCCACCGGCACCATCGACTAAAGACTTCGTATATTTTAGTCAATTGAAATCTAGGAAGTATGAAAAGAAGAAGAAAAGCATAAGTTGTTAACATATGAGAACAGAGAAGATATAACAAATGTGATGATATTTATGCTAAAAAATAAAACATAAAAATCTTTATACATAAAACATGGTGGATCCAAAGGAGGTCCCAAATGTGGTAATCGGCGGTAAATATTAATTAGCTATTTTGCAGAGATATAAGGTCATGATTTGATGAGAGGAAACAATTTAGTAGTTGGGCTAGGCATGTTTCATGAAACAAATAGATAGTATGATAAGTTTAGATTAGAAAGTCATACTACAAATAAAGATGTGAAAATTTACCAGTCATGACCTAATGATCCACTATGTTATGCATCTATGCTTATGCATGCTTCTGACAGAACCTATATGACACAACAAAGAATTAGACTACGAGAGTCAAACCATAAGAATCATATGCTACCCACAGAAAAACAAAAGGAACCGTATGGAGGTAGTCAGGTAGGGAATTAAGGTGATTAGGAAAGAGAGTTGATCGAATCGCGAAAAGAAAACTGAGAGATCAGTTGCTCGGTAGCTATGGATTGATGAATATGGTTTATGGAGTGAAAATAGGGGTGGAGATAACGTTGAGGAAGAACCGGACTTGGGGCATACCGATGGCAGGGAAGAGAGGTAGCAGCTAGCAATAGGGGAGGAAGGAGGCCGATGTGGCAGGGTGGGATGAATATGATCTCTAGCATGTAGCTATGTTCACAGATTGCGATAGCGACGCTGTGTGAGAGGCGGGTCTTATGAGTGTCTAGGAGCAGGAAAAGGTGGCACCATTAGGAGAGCCAAGG
The DNA here is from genome assembly GCF_958298935.1 of Phragmites australis. Classification (NCBI taxonomy): domain Eukaryota; kingdom Viridiplantae; phylum Streptophyta; class Magnoliopsida; order Poales; family Poaceae; genus Phragmites; species Phragmites australis. The sequence continues at coordinate 51,432,970 of NC_084922.1, read as the reverse complement.
AAAAGCTAGGCTAGGCGCTGGAACTTAGTCATTCTAGGTCACACATTGACGTCCACGAGCGGTGGTGCAACACGAGGCGATCAAGCGCCGCCAGTTGATGATGGGTTGTGTCGTGCCCCTAGGTACTATTGTGTCATAGTGGTGCCCCTGGTCATGAGGGAACACGCCAATGTCTAGAAGAAATGGTCTAGAATTGTTCCGAGTCGGTGACAATCTTTTTACTCAATTATCATATAGTTGTTTGAAACCATTGAAATATAAATCTGATCAATCAAGTGAATATCTGAATAACACCGTAGAAACCAGTCAAAGAACAATCGAATGGTTTACCAATCACTAATTCACAAAAGAAGATCCAAATATAGTAGGAGTTCGCCAGCAAAAATCCCCCGCATTCTAATCTGTGAGTTGCTTTGATCTGGAATGCAAACGAAGCAATTAACCCATGACACTACTCTTGTTGTTGGTGTTAACTAAAAATCAATGTAGGTGGAACCACTTACGACAGTGACCAGATCAGTCCGGCAGCTGGTAATGAAGGCAACATCTCGGGCAAGTATGACAGAACCAAGCAAGAAGGTCAATGGCTACTGGGAGAGCCTTTGAGGGTCTGCCATCTATAGACAAAGACACGTGCTCTTGTGCCTCGTGCCTGTGATGTCCTGGCCCTTGGCGAATTCTCCCGCCAAGCCCTTGGAGAGCTTACAACTTCTTGGCCCGTAGGGGAGGCAGATAGGTCCATGTGCTGTCTAGGGAGGCAGATAAGTGGCCAAGGCCGCATGGGAGGCGGACCGATGTCTGCGCTGGTAGGGGAGGTGGAGCAGTTGACGCGCCGGCCAGGAGGAGCAGCGTATGTAGATGGTAGGAAGGAGGAGCATATGTCGGGGAGAAGAGGAGCGGATGCTATGAAGGAGGATCATTGGAGTCGGCGTTTCTCGAAAAGAGACTAATCATAACCTGTGATTCATGGATGGAGATACCATGAAAGGATTCGGTATTGTTTGGAACGAGATTAATCACATCCCATAATTTGTGGGTGGAGGGACAACATAATCTCGACCATTGATTGTGGAGTTTTTTTTTTCTGAAGGAAATGTGCAGATGTGATTATGGGAAGAAAATTAATGATTTTTCAACAGAATGAGTAGATGGTGGAGGGACAACGCAATCTCGATCATTGGATTTAGATCAGAGGATTTAGGTAGTTTCGTGGACATATGTTAGGTGGATATAGGATTTGTAACGGTTGATAGATTCAATGAAACAACATCAAACAAATCTCAATTGTTGAATTTGTTGATTGCTGACAGATATGAGGATGTTGATTGTTCTATGGACATATTTTTAGATGGGCATATGATTATTTTAACTCGTGCTTTTATAGTTTATTATTATTACATGGATGGATGGATCGATCTTTCATGGTGTAGTGTTGCCAGCCTAAGTGGTAGCTGGATCCATACATATAGGTTCTTGGCTTGGTCGGTATGTACAGGAATGGAAACGAATCGAATAATTCAAATACCTGCTATATATTTTTCACGTAGCTAGTAGGATGAAGCAATCCGCAACTGCGACTGCATGGTGCGTTGCCATGCCAATCACCTCTGTTTGCTGGGTGGCTGCCCAAACGAAACACAATCACAAGGCCCATCCTCCCAACTCCCACCCTTCGACCGGGCGGCAAGTGAATTTCAACTCCGCTTCATCATGGCTTAGGATGACCAACCACTTATGACTGATAATAAATGATAGGATCATAACTACGACACATCACTATTATCATAAGTGACGAGTTCTATTATAACCCGTCATTAATTTTATATTTTTTTTGTTTGTTTTCACGTAGTGTCACCTAGAAGAAAATTACTGGCAACAGATAGTACAGACCTTCCAGTTCCAAGCTGTTTGACAGCTTCCACCAATGCCTCCACCTCAGCAACAGAGAAGGGCCTCCTTGTGCGCCTTTGACCAATATCAGATCGCTTCAACTTACAAAGAGGCACAATGGCTAGAGCACCTAAGTCTGAAGGTGCAACAGGGATGGGCTTGGAAGCTTGCTAATGAATCTTGTGAGGCATTTCAAAAGGACGATGAATAGAACCAGGATCATCGAGATAGCCATTTGGATAAGCCTGCATAGGCTGCTGGTTGTCATCAACGACCTTAGTTTCAGGAAAAGGATCTTCACACTTCATTCTGGAAATCATGGAATATTGAAATCCTTAGACTTGGTTTGGTAGTGCACATTTGATCTATAGGTTTGGTAATGCTCCAGAATTTGTAGTACAAACATCAGAAAAATGTGGGGAATGGATGCCTAGTTTCAACACCGTAAACTACTAAATCAATAAATTGAGAACAAAATACAAGCTGCATCCTATCAACATATTCCAATCATTAGACCTAAGACCAAACATCCTGTATAATAACACAAGAGACAACTGAACTGTAAGTCACATACCAAGATAATGGTTCCACAACATCTGCACTGAGCAAATCCATCTCTTCCGGTATTATGACTCCAGATGGAGAATCTTGCCCACCCAAGTATTCAGTGGCAGTGATATAGCGGAATCATTCGCTGATGGAGCCATCATTTGGAACTCGTTCATGTCTTATTTTGTAAATTGACTACACACAGGCCCAAGTGTGTTGGGTTTAGGGTTTTCCTTTCTGCTGCTCTTGGGGTGAGTATTGTGTCCGTTGTCATTTAAACTCATTTAGCCGCACAGGAAGTTTCTTATTTGTGGCCTCCTGAAGTGCAATAGCTCCAAGCAAATAACACTAGCACTATAATGTGAGATTTTTAACACTAAAGCTATAATGTTAAGCTACCTTTCATGACGAACTGTCTAAAACATTTAAAACTGATATTATGACAAATTCAGCTCTTAGTGCTTTACATTACTAACAAAAACTTCAGTTGTTGCAGCTTTCATGGATTCTGGTATGCAGTCTGACTCACCTCTGAGAAGCCCCTCTATTGAAGTACGCCAGGAAATTTTCGTCATTCATGTCATCTACCTTTCTGTAGAATTGTATTAGTCGCCATGGATGTACCAGATTCTTTAGGTTGAAGTTATATAGAACAGCACCGCGTCGAGCTATTCCTGTACCTTATCTGAATAGCTCGGTTGCGTTGTAATTTTGATAGTTTTGATTCGATCCAGTGTGGTCTAGGGCTTCGCTTGTGGGCTCATGATACCCTGAAACTGCTCGCCTGAAATTCTTAACTGTTTGAATACAGCGTCGGTGATTTCTATTTTATATTGCAACCGCCCAAAAGAAAAAATATGTTTAATGTTGCAACTTGATTCGATGGCAGCTCAGCTTCTTAAACGCCACAATCCCATTATAAGACATACACCGATTGCGTTGCGAAAAAGAAAAGGAAATATGTGATGCTAATTTCTGTGAGTTACTAATCAGAAAAGGTACACAGCGTCTGCCTTCATTTGATGATGAACAAGTACCACGCGGATAAGTGCTGTGTCTGGTTTGTATTGAGGCATATCAATTCTGGATATTTTTCTTGAAGTGCCTTTTCGGTTTGCTACTGTATGTGCTCTTCCAGTTAGCTGGAATAAGAATAATTTCCTGAAGTGCATTTTCTGTTGATATTATAGGTTCAACAAACAAATCATTAGTATACTCTCTGAAAGAAGTTATGTTAGAGTGAAATCAGACAAGTTATACATGTCTAATATACTTAGCTCAAGATTCTATTAATTATTTAAACATATTAAAAACTTTAAATAAAAATAATATCAATTAAAAAAAATATAGATGCCGTCGAGAGCTATAATTTTCATCTATTCTTCTTCCCTCCACCGTCTAGCTCCATCTCCACGCTCATGCCTCTTTTGGCTGCAGCGGCAGGGTTTGGACGCGCTGCACCGTCTCAATCACCTCTGCTGACAGAAAAGGCCTTGTAATTGAGAATCCGATCCTAGGTTCGTGTGCTCGCGGAGGCAGGAAGCAGATTTGGAAACCAGCTAGCTGACCGTTTTGGAAATAATGCACACATTTAATTATGTTGATGATCATATTTGATACAGACGGCCTGCTTCGAAACGTTCCTGTTTCATTCGGTACGGCTGGCTACGTAAAATCAAAGTTGTAATCGATGAGCTGCATATTATACATGTCCTCCTCTCTATCTCTATATATCTACCTATCTCCAGGAATCCAAATTGAAGTGAGCCGAATTTAGTAGCCCGTGATAGCGAGAGAAAAACTTGTCAGGGATCCAAATGCCCAACTAACTCTAGTTTCTTGCTCAGCTAGGTTTGCCCAAGGATCCAAACACACCATGTGCCCGAGATTAATCGCAACCTAATCTCTTTTTATTTTTATTTCTCCTGTCTAGACATGTGAGCTGTGGCATGTGACGTGCCTAAGGCGCCAATACATTTTTTTTAAAAGCACATATATATATGCATCGTAGTCTGATCTGATCTGATCCCATCCAACTCTCAAGTGAACAGTGACTGCATCTTCCTTCCTTCCTCACCTTTTCTTACATTTAGTTTCCTCGTTGACAGTTAGTTGAGCGATTAGATCTAATAAGCATGTAAGCTCAGAGCTTGGACAAGTCTAAGGCTGTGTTTGTTTGCTGCTTCTGAAACTGCTTCGACTACTGGCAGAAGCCAGAAGCTAGAAGTCAGAACAAACGAGGTTCTGGAGAAGTAGCTTCTGGAGAAGCCAGAAGCCTGTTTCTGAGGAAAATGAACTAAAGCTAAGAAGCTCGCTGAGATGTGCTTCTCTAAGAAGCTATGTGCTGAGAAGCCAAAAATTTATTGCAGAAGCTAACAACCTATTTCTAAAAACAGCTTTTCAGAAAAACCAAAAACACTGCTTTTCAAAAAAGCTCAAAAGCAGAAGCTCAAACAAACACGGCCTAAGAATCGAGCGAGAGCAAAACGGAAAGACCCATAATACGTAAGCATAGAGCGAAGGCGGGAAACACGCGCCAACAGATACAGTCGCTGCCTCTCACGGCCGGGCCCCGCCCGTAAGCAACTTGGAAAACGAGCAAGACCGTACACGATCTCACTTCCCCTCCTCTTCATCTCATCTCGCCGCCGCCGCCGCGCAGACCGCGGCCGCGAGAAAGCCATGAAGAAGACCAAGTCGTCGGCCGCAGCGGCAGGTAGGCAGCCGCACGCGCAGAACGGCCACGTTCTCCCCTCCAAGCTCGCCAAGTACCTCGATCCCGAGGCCTCCTGGGACAAGGTAGGCACTAGTCCCAACAACCACCCGCAGCTTCTTGCCTCCTCCTAGATTCAGTCAGCAGTTGCCTCTAGTTTGTTCTTGATGTGCTCTGCTTCCTCTCGCTGCCTCTGCAGGATCAATTACTGGACGCGGTGCACTGGATCCGGCAGGTCTTGGGGCTCGTCTGCGGCCTGCTCTGGGGAGCCGTCCCCCTCGTCGGTGCCGTTTGGATCGCCCTGTAAGTGCTCAAAGCTCCAATCTTTGTCAACCCCCCCCCCCCCCAATTTACCACTCTCATGCGTGAAAGTTGCTATAGATAGGTCGTGCCCATTATCTAGGCTTCTGAATCTTAAAAAAAATCTAAAAAAATATAATTCCCTTATCTAAAAAAAATCTAGGCTTCTGAATTGGATCTTCGTCGCATTATGTGATATAATTCGTACCTTCAGTTGTAGTAAGCAAGCTCTGCAATCTTATCTCTTACAACTGAATTGGTGCAACTGATGAGTTAGAAAGCACACATCTTTCTCTGGTTGCTGTCATGAACTTGCTACAAATCTGAAGTTTCACCAGTATGGTAGCAATCCTTGCAATTGCATTGCTATCTCATGCAATGTTGAATGACACTCTTTTCTATTTCCCCGTATTTCATGCATCTTGGGCTGTTCACTATTTATCTGTTGTCAGCTGATGAAACAATTAGTTGAAACAGCACTTGATACCCTAGCCTAGTAGCGCGAATTATGCATACAGTGTTCTGGTAAGTGGTCACTATCTAGCATCGATGATTTGATGCATGAACTATGATTTGGTGGTTTTTGAAGTCTTGCTTGTGTTCCTTAGAAGTACTGCCTTTTAAAACGTTGAGACCCACATATGGAGTATCTTTTCCTGACAGCTGGATTGAGAGAGTCTTCAATTTCCATTCCATAATTATTTGTGGGGAGCTAACTTCCCTTAGCAGATTTTTATTCTTCTCTCCCAAAAAAGGACACCATTAGTTCTTTATTTGTTGCGTTCTGCGGTTATATTATCTGATTATTGATATTTGTTAAATAAAGTTGTTAATCTTAAACATAATTTGCTTACTATCATTAAATGGGTCCTCGTTAGATTTCTACTTAAATTCTAACGGTATGATTACAACTGGACAAATATTCATGCCCCCCCTTGATAATTTCTTTTTGGCTAATTTTATGCTTATTTTGGTGCTTGCCTGAACTACTCTTGATTTACGTATAAATTCTGGTACAAGCTCCTCATATGATCCTGTAACATATTTTTTGTTATGTTACAGATTTCTGACTATCTCTACTGGTATCGTTTATTGGTATTATGCTTACTTGTTGAAGATCGATGAGGAAGACTTCGGAGGTCATGGTGCGATACTTCAGGAGGGGCTCTTTGCCTCTTTCACCCTTTTCCTGGTAATGATCTGGGTCATCATTCAAGTTTATTCTTCCATTCCACTAGTTGCAGTTGCAGTCATGTCAAACTCATATTGTCGCTCACATGTAAGTTGCATATTTGTGGCCTCCCAAAGTGCAATGTCTCCGAGCAAGTAACACCAGCACCATGATGTGAAGCTACGTTTTATTGCAAACTGTTTACATGCATATGAGCTACGGCAACTTCAGCCCTTGCTGCTGTACACTGCTAACGAAATCTTCTGTTGGTTGCAGCTCTCATGGATCCTAGTATACAGCCTGGCTCACTTCTGAGAAGCCCCTCCGTTGAAGTACGGCAGGCAACTTTTGACGATCATGCCATTTCCCGCTTCCGTTGTAATTTTGATAGCCTTGATTCAATCAAAGTACGTCTAGGGCATCGCATGTGGCACTGAAACTGCTCATCTGAAATTATAGATTGTTGGAACAGGGAGTTGGTAATTTCTGTGTTACGGTGCAACCATGCAAAAAGGCTGTGGTTTAGGGGCAACTTGCTTCACTGACCCTTCAGATTGCTTGCTCAATAACAGGGAGTTGCTCGAACTAACCCCTGTTAAGTCATACACCCATTGTGTTACCAAAAGGAAAGAAAGTATGTGATAATAATTTGTTTGAGTTCCGAAACACACACAGTAAGGTGTACAGAAAATGGAAAAAATGTATGGCGTTTGCCGTCAATTGGCGGTGAGCAATTACCATTCATTCGTTCACACAGTTTTCTGTTGAATGTCATGCCATTGGTAATCGACCTCACCACCTGCTCTTGCATACCACACAAGACTGAGCAAACAACTCACAATAGTGAGTATACAGGTATATGGGCAATAATGTTTTTCCATAGGCAGTGGTTGTTGAATTCATCCCAAGTCCCAACCAGTTCGCTGCTACCAACCATCAGTAGTGATCGTCTGCACTTACGCGAGAGATATACGGGCCCGGAGACGATCGGAGCACATAAATGTGTAGCATCTTCCGTGCAAGACGGAAGTAATGCACCCGGCAATTATTCCCTGTCACAACCATAAGGAGCGGAGAGGAGCTGAAACAAAAGGGGGCGAGTAGGAGACGATCGAGGGAAGGAACGGGAGGTAAGAAAGACATGAGCTCTGCTGAATTAAAATGCAGTGTGCGTTGTTACTGTGTTATTAGCGGTTTCATGAACACACACACTGCTACAGAGACAGGTTCCACCTCTGCAGAAGCAACGCTGTTATTGTTAACCTGAGCGGGGCGAAAGATTAAGCAACGCGGTAACCTGCATTTGCCTTCGATCAATGCGTCAGCGCATCTGCATGCCGCCGCGTGTATCACGATCCAATCTGCACATGATCGATCGAGCCCATCCATCATCTACTTTTACACGCTATCACGATTCTTTCATAAAATTAAAAACAAAAGTTGTGATCGGAATTAAACAAGGTCATAAAAAGAAAAGAAAATAAAAGAGACCTCATCGATCTCATTCTCATCCAGAACAGAGCAGAAGATAGGTCTCTTGGGCAACACCCCGATTCAATAGTACTACTCCGTCCGTATTAAACTATTCCCCAAAAGAAAATTAGAACTCCTACTATTAAACTGCAGCTTCAAGGTTGGGCTGCACCGTCCAAACTCCTGGTCTTCGTCTTCGTGTTGCTTTATGCCGGCTCAAAGGCAGATTTTGCATGTCACACACACATGCATGTGTGACCTAACGCCCTCGCCGGCTATCTTATCACATTCTATATGCCGGCTACTCTTTGATCCATCCTGGATCGATTCGAGAAGCATCACAGTAACATCTGATACTATACTGCTCCAACTTTAAGGAATGAATCGTAACCAAAAAGATCAAATGCGGACACTGAGAAAACAAAAACACGACCTCACCAGTGTGATTCATTTCCCAATTGGTTAGATACATCAGCCGACTCAACTTTATGGGGTTTTCTACTTCAAAGAATTGATTAAGTGAATGAACTCTCTCACACTCACAAACAACAATGAATGAATAAACTATCAGTCAGACCTCACAATTTACAAATCACTCAACAAATTGCACATGTACATAAAATGTTCTCCAACAAAAAACATATGTATCTTGTTGACTCCTGTGATCATCGGATTTGGCTTCTTGAAAATGACCAGAGCCCACTATCACGAACAGGAGCCTGCAATGCAAACGAGATGGGGTACAAGTTAGAATGATGATGCCTTCAAACACGCGAATTACTGAATTCTGAATTGTTTCTGATGCTTAAGGCCTACCTGCGTCTTCACTGAAGGGAAAATGTTCCAAAATCTAAGAGTTTCGTCGCCAGCTCCTGTTACTATGGTCTGTAAATTACATATCATGAGCTTAGCTCTTCACAACGAGATAATTTCTGGATTAACTAAAATGATGTACAAATTGGACTAGGGTTTACCTGGCCATCAGGTGATGATGCTAGGTAAAGAACCCGCATTGTATGTCCGGTTAGAGTTGCAACCTGTTTTCTCGAAATATTCACTGGTCAGTATCATTAGGTGGCATTACAATATTGCACTAAGAGAAACTTTTCTCCAGGAACATTTAATTGTAATGAATATTAAAGTTTCAAAGAATTTCAGTAACCAAAGCAAACGAAATAAACCCTCCTGGCAGACTATTTAACTTGCCTTATACAACCATATCGACACGATATCCATATAATAGAACCATAACTTATGCATCAGTCTTCTTGTAACGTTATTATTTTTACTATATTTTACATTACTAGTACCTTTATTATTATTGTTGTTTTCTCATCTTCTAGTCGGATCCTGTGGATTTCATCTCTAACCTACCCCAGCTTGCTTGGGACAAAAGCTTTGTTGTTGTATACAACCATGTCGATACGATGACCTGTTGTGGATGGTACATAGAAAATAATTTCAATTGCTCAATTTACAATCGGTAAGTCAATGTCTCAGCCCACAGAAAGAAATGACGTTTTTGAGGAGGAATCCAAGAAAAATCTAGCTAAATAACTTGCAAAATGGAGTCCTTGCAGGGCTTTTGACGCTTCGTATCTAGACGACGCGAGGTACTGATAACTACAATGTGCTAGCCTACCTTAACCCACAATGGACGGTATACAGCAAATGGTTTTCGTTGCTTAATTTAAGTTTCACTGATGTTTTCAGCAATCCTAAATTCAATGTCTCAGCCCACAGAAAGAAAATAGACTTTTCAGAAGCAAGCCGAGAAAAACCTAGTTACATAAATTGGGAGGTCATTGCAGATGTATCCAAAGGATGAATGCTATACTATAATCCACAATTGTCTTACTGATAATATCAGAAGATGTGAATGAGATCCACCATGTGTAAGCTCACCTTTGACATAGATGGATATTTCCACACCATGATTTGATTTTGGGAATAGCCATGTGTGCTCACAAGCTCGTTCACATTTTTACACCAGGCAAGGTTGCATACCTGCAACAGAAAGCAAATGATGAGGATAGCAGCACCACAGTACCACACGACACGGAGGTCTTGTACAGAACTACAGCTTGCCTGGCTGCCTGTGTCAATTGAGTTCAGAACATTTCCATTAGCCGTGTTCCAGAACCTGATACACCTATCAGCTGTTCCACCTCCTGATGCCAGGAGGCCTTGTTGATGTGGTGACCATGATATTGCTTTAACCGCAGCTGTATGTTCTGTCAATCTCAACACTGGTTGTTGCGAGCGTTGGTTCCATACTAGCAGCTGGTTGTCATTTCCACCAGAAGCAAGCTCGCGGTTGTCATGCGACCATTTCAGTCCACAAACCTGACAAGATGCACGGTCATGTCAGACAGAGTTCTGAGATCTAAATGTTACAGAAGATGCTTTTAGTTTGCATAGCAAACGATTTATTTTCCAGGATGTAAGTTATGTATTGGAAGCCTCACCTCTGATCTGTGCCCAGAAAACTTGCTAATGTAATCGCTGGGAACACGGATGTCGTGCTGCAATATGTTCTTGTCCCTGCTACCGGAGGACAAGATGCATGAACTCCACGCTAAAACCCCAGTCCGTGTTTGGTGACCTCCCATGTTCCTAATCCGTTTACAGCGCGAGCTATCCCAAATCTGTTCAGGTATTAGATTTATTGGTACATCAATATGTCATATTCTCGGTAACTAGGACTAAATTCAAGGTGTTCGGAAAAAAAGTTTAAAACTGCAGACAAAGATGTCACATTTGAGTCAGGCATATATATAGTGGTTGTGAGTTATCTTATCACAATAACTAAGCTTTATTGTTACACATCGAAAGAACAATTCTGTGTCATGTTCTACTAGTCGAGGCGGATGAAAACTACGACTTGTAGCACTGTGCCTGCTTTGTGATTCAATTATGCTTCAGTGTGTGCTGTGAAGTCGTGAAGCAAGCAAGCTACATCAGCCCAGAGTTACATATATACTTCAAGTAGAGCAGTCCATATAGCATTTCCCATTTGGCACTAGATTTCTAACATGCCCACATAGTTGAGAAAGCAAACCTGGACATCTCCAAGGCCGGTGCCAATGGCAAGATAAGAGCCTTCCCGTGACCAATGCACGGCGCAGACGCTGTCCCTCGGCCCCAGATCGCAGAGCTTGGTCACCTGGATGTTGATTATGGCATACCATCCATTAGAATCATATACGCATTGTTCCCAGTTGATGAGATTGAAAGAGCTTGGCCACCTTACTGTTGGACGCCGACCAGAGGTAGACGCAAGTCCCAAGGCCGACGGCGAGCATGTTCTGCGACGACCAGTCTACGAGGTTGAGGTAGAAGTCGTCCAGAAGGGATGGCGCGTCCAGAACCTGCCCGCACAGACAGCAACGCAAGGATCTGGATGAGTATAAACAAAATTGTACCTTGCCAACGAGGTGTTTGTGGGATTGCCAAGAAAGAAAGAAAGATTTTTCACCTTGTGCGGCGTCTTGGGGACCTTCCTGGGTGGCTTCTTCGGCGAGGCCGTCTCTCCGGATCCTGCGGTGCAGTCCTGCTGTGCGGCGGCGGCGGCGAAGGGGGAGGTGGGCGCGGAGTGGTCTTTCTTGAAGCGGAAGAGATTAGTGCTGGGCGATGCGGAGGCGGGGGAGTCGGGACTGAAGAGCTCGGCGCGGAGGAGGCGGGAGTAGGGGGTGTCGTCCTTGGAGCCAGGGGAGGTGTGGGTGTCGAGGAGTGCGAAGTTTTGAAGGCGGGAGGAGGAGCGGCAGGGGATGAAGCGGTCGCTATAGGTGGTCTTGGAGGGGGAGGGCGTCTTGGGGGCCTCGTCGAGGCGGCGCGAGGGGGAAGGCGACGCCACGGGGTCCAGGCGGAGCGCGCCCGCCATGGCCGGCGGCACGTTGAGCCGCAGCGCCGCCGGCTTCGCGTCCGCCGCCGCCATCGATTAGTAAGTAGATGGCGTTTTACCGACCCGAGTGTGCTTGTTAGTTGCTTCCTGCCTGCCTGCCTCCCTCCGTACGTCGCCTTCGCTTCGATCTCCGGCCGCCGCGTGCTTGGCGCGGGAGAGAAGGGAAGGGGAGGGGAGGGAGCTGCAACGGTCACTAGGAGCTGGTGGCGCTGTGTCAGTCAGTGGAAGTAGCCGTTGGAGCCATCCATTATTGGGTTGGGTTGGGCCCCCGCCACGTTCTCCTGCTTTGCCTGTCTCAGATCAGATGGGCCGGGTCTTAATCTTAATTGGGCTCTCAGTCACTCTCTTCTTAGCCATCCCTCCAAAAGATTGGAAAAAAGAAAAAATACACCAAAGATCGGTCAGTCTCATATTTATTTAAGCTTTGGGCCACATTGTTAGTACATTCTTCTGTCAAAAACCTTTTTTTTCCAAAGGAAACATGAATCATCTATCTCTTAACGAAGAAACAAAGGATATCAATGCCATATATAGTGCAAGGCAACAATATATGTAGGATATAGCTTATTGGAAATACCACACATGTCTCCCAGGGAGGAGATTCTCACTGGACGCGCGTATTGGAAATACCTTATGCATCTACAGTATACTATACTCTCTCTCACACACACATGTTCTTCATGCAGATTAATTTGAATACACACACACATGTTCTTCATGCAGATTAATGCAGCCATCTGCATGCTTAGGTACGGTTGCCTACATGCATCTAGAAGATGTTGGAGCTAGAGTATGGCCATATCGATGTAGGGCGACGTGGCCTGCTGGTTCCATGAGACGGATGACGCGGAGGGGGACGGCGACGAGCTGGAGGCAGTGGTCGCCCCCGAGCTGCACGGCCGCCGGACCAGCAGCGGCACCACGTCTTCCAGGAGCCCGTTGTTGGTCTGCTGCTCCTCGTCATGAAATTCTTGGAACACCAATCCATCATCAAAGTAGCAAGCTGGTGGAACCACATGCTCACTGCTGTCACCACCTGCAGCCACCGCATGCACGACCTGGCTGCCGCCGGTGACCATGGCCGGAGCTACTTCCGGTTCCGGGCCATCGAGATCCAGCAGAGATGTCGGGATGTGGATGTGATCTGGTGAGATGGGTGGGCAGCGGGGGTGCAGCTTCGGCTTCTTTGGGACGCTAAGGCTTCCTCCTTGCTGCTGGTGGTGATGGAGGAAGTGGGAGTAGGTGTAGTGAAGGTGGAGGCCCTCGTAGGTGACGACGAGGGTGTCCGGCTCGTCCATGGCGCGCTCCACCTGCTTCTTGGCGTTGCACCGAGGGTTCGTGCACCGGTAGTAGCTCCTGCACCCAAGCAACATCCATCCTCATCGTCATGCACGTTCATGTCAAGAAAATGAACTTAATTCTTCAGATTAACAAACTAGCTGGCATCGACTGCAGAAGCATAACGTTGGATCGAGAAATCAGTTGTGATTCCGTCAGAAATGGTATCTTTCCCCCTTTTACATGCAACCGATTAATAAGAAACCTTAGCTTAATTGACATGAAGATGAAAATTGCTAACTATGGATTGATTATCTGTGGGGGCTATGCCTTTAAGTTCTTGCATGATGTAGTATTAATTCTGCACCTACCTTTGCAAATATTTCAAGTACACTTCCTGATCCAACCACAGATTTAATTATGCATAGATAGATAGACAGATATAAAGGTGATTGGTTCATTGGCTGCAGGCTCTGGATCGGAGGAGGATGTTGTTGTCCTGGGAATTTTCAGTTGGAAAGGCTAGGCCAGGGCATACCTAGCTAGCCCTCCTTTATTTGGTTCACTTCGCTGGAGTGATTCATGAACAGTCCCATATATATATATAGCTCTTCAAGTTTATCTTCGTCGGACCGTGACAGGTTCAAGCAGGGATTTCAATTTCGTTTACAATTTTTTCCGTTCACAGGCGAAAAGATCAAAATTCGTGAAATTTCACTGAAATTTTGGTCATCTTTTCGTCCTCTAATTTGTGGGGCCCACATGCCAGTGAAAGAAAATTTCTGGAATTAGACATTTCATTCCAAATTTCGGCAAAAAATTAATCCTTGGATTCAAGTTTTTCTTCTTCCTTTTCTATTTTTTAAAGAAATGAAAGTTTCGAGCAGTTAATTAAGCAAACAGAAAATATACAATTTATGTTGCAATGTCTAGTTGTTGCACCATGCATGATGGATTATATATATTGGTGAGTAGTGATAAATCAACTAAAAGATGTGTGAAGAGAAAGTTGATGTATGCATATATATGTACGCGTAGTACCTTGGGTTGGGGCTATTCTTGATGGATTTTTGGCCGTATTTCCTCCATTTGTATCCATCTTCTGCAGGCCCATTATTCCCAGATGTCTTGATCTTCAGCGTGTACTTGTTCTCCATCTTGCTCAATACCTTCTCCGGGGAGAAAACCCTACGTACACACAACATGCATGGAGTATAATTCAGAAGCAGTTGATTGAGGAAAATTGAGGTGAATGATGAACAGAAGCTACAGCTAATGATTAGAAGAAGGCTAAGGATTCAGTGCTTCTCTGAATTCCCAAAAATTATACGTACACCGGGCTGGAGTTGTAGTTGCGGCCGTCGACGACGAGCTGATCGCCGGCGCCAGTGAACGAGAGCGCGCTCTCTATGTCGCTGATGGTGGGGCCGGAGTAGACCGTCGAGATGAGCTTGTTCACCATCGACTCCCGCCGGTGCCGAGGCCCCTCCTCCTCCTCCTCCCCCTTGGACGTCTCGTCGAGGAGGTCACTCATGAGCTCCTCCCCCTTGGACGTCTCGTCGAGAAGGTCACTCATGAGCTCCTCCCCGAAGTTGTCGTGCCAATACTTGCTCTGAAGCACAGCTGATACATCTAGCTCCTCCATGGCCGGCCTCTCCTAGCTAGTTGCTCCCAAGGCAAAGACGATAGAATTGCTTATAGCTAGCTGGCTACTTATGTCTTGTGCTACTACCTATAGAGAGCATGCAAGAAGAAGCATATATTGCTTTTGGGTACCGCGCGTAGTGACTTCACTCACCAACCCACTCCAAGGGTGTATATATAATGGAACGTTTCACCATGCATGCTAAATGACCAATATACCCCTCCCCAAATGAATGAATTGAATTCATCAGAGAAATTTACTAGTGCTACACACTGCATGCAGGGAATTAAGTGGTGCAAGTGAAAGCTAGTCATTTGAAGCAGTTGCCATTTGAATTGACACACATGCCCTTAATCTTTAAGCTTAGGGTTGTTTGGGGTTCGGCCTTTCGATCGCTGGGATTTAGGGGACTGCCTGCCTTTAAGCTGCTGTTGCAATTGCAAACAAGAATTGAACGACTAACGTGTAACAATTATATATCCCCGGCCCGGTGCAGCAACTAATGCATATATTTGTCAACCACTAAAGCTAGCGTGTATATATGATTATTGTAGGACGGAGTTGATCAGGCCCTACCTTTCAACCAATATATGCATGCATGCATGCACCACTTTTCCTGGCCCCTATATTTGAGTGAGTATTCATCTCATAAATCCTACCAAATCAAAGAATTATGGGCACGACAGCAGTACTGTTATTTATTTGCATTTTGCATATTGAGGGGTGCAAATTCTCCCCGTAATTTTAGTACTATGATGTGTACCGCTTTCCGAAAGAAATGCATGCAGGCCAATAGAATATATGTATAATATAATGTGCAGGAGTACGTTGCTATATATATATATATATACACACACACCAAAGTAAAAAAAAAGCACATTTTTTTACATTAGTGATAGAGTCTACACCAGCTGTAGATTTCATCACTTGATGTTTATCGATGATTTTCTGTATATGATTGCTGCAGAGTTAATTATACTGATTTTTTTCATTTGGAACAGTGTGGAAGCATGCACTATTTAGGAGTATGTGCAAGTAAGACTAGCACTAAAGGCGCGCGTGCAAGTTGAACTGCTCTGCTTAGGGCATATCAAGGGCCTAAACTACAGGGGATTAGGGGAGATGGTCTCACGGGTAATAACTAATGAGGGTCTCTATCCGCCCAATCGAAGCAACCACCACACTGAACAAGGCAGCAAATGCATGCCAAGGGGCGCCGTATACCTAATCATACCCCTTTTTCTCCTAAAGATAGGCCTACAAGCTGCCTATCCGCATGAATAAATGGAGGCGTCACGACAAGACTCTCTTAATCGCTTTGCCAAACTTGTACAAGCACGTCAAGTTAATTTGCATTTGTCTTGCAAGTGGTATATACTTGCACCCACCCATCTCAATGTGGCTGCATGGCACATTTGGATTGCAACGTCTTTTTGTGGCAGCTCTGAAGATTCAACCCTGCCTCTACATTGATCATGCATGTGTGAGCAGCTTGCTATGTTAACTTGAGATCCACATCTATGTTCATTTTATATGAACACAATTAATCTTCATTTTATATATGTGCAAGCAATTAAGCTGAAGGGCATGCAGTGACACATAACATAAGCCGGCCGGCGATGGACGAATTGGATAGCATTCTTGTGAACCCTATCTGCTACCAAATCCAACCAAAAATTGACTGATGCGCACATCCGATCCATCATCCATCCATGGGAGGGACTGGTAGATATTCATGCCGTAAAAAGACTACAGATCTGCTCCCTCTGGCGTCTTGCATTTGGAGTTTGACTTTCTTGTCAATGCGATTATTTGTCCACGATGCAGGAGACCTAGCAGCACGCATGAATATATAATATACTAATAATGTTCTAACACATGAATTAATTAATCAGTTTTACTTATCACTTGTCGCATGATATATATATAATACTTGTAATGGGTGGATCTATATATCATGCACCGAACCCAACCGAGAAGGGAGAGGGAAATTATAAAGGAAACGAAAAGGGAAACTACCGCATCGCAATTTGTACAATTAAAAAAGGAAGCGGGTAGCTAGATTTCACCGGAATAATTTGGTTGTATTAGGGGTTGACTTTTGTTAGTGGCCGGGTGTATGATCGAGTGAGAGCAAAGGAAAGGACGAAGGGGGATTAATGAGCAGGGGGAGAAGCCAGGGGATACGACAAGGGGTTGACCTGACCTGCAGAACGGGGCATGTACGTGTGGGGGCTGGACTGGATTGCATGCATCGTCATCTCTGTCGTCCGCACTGCCCTACACCTAGCCACGACTATTTATCTCCTGCTGTAAACTTCACTGTGACGCCGACACGTGGGCCATCCTTGCCCTGCAACCGCATGCAGTGGGCGGCTGACTGATCGATCGAGATCGCAGCAGCATGCAATGCTGCCATGCATGATGAGCATGCGTGCAACAGCGAGTCAGCTCCAACTTGGCTCTCTCTCTGCAGCACCCAGACATGCGTGGATCGGACTTGGACCATCGATAGATTTTCTTTTGTGTCGGCTTACTAATTTCAGATCCATAATTTGATCGATGCATGGCGCCATGCATGCAGTACATTTATTAAGTTTCACTGTTTCGTATCAGGAGGAGCCATGCATCAATTAGACTCTCGATCCTGCATCATCTAGATATTGACCGGTTCAGGTTCAAAACCTAGCTAGGTCAACAAGCATCAGCGTTTTGTCCCTAACTCTTATATATATACAAACTAACTCTTATATATCGATCAGTAGTTTAGTTAGTTGAGTTTTTTACCAGATTCGATTTGGGTTAAGTTCATTTCACTTAGCTTTCATGCAAATCGATCAGCATCCGTCTACACGAATAATATGTTTCTTGGGATCCATTAATATTTACGGCCGGACCACCAAATGCCGCTGGAATTTTAGGCTAATCATAAGAAGATAGTGATCCAAACTGAGATCTAGCTAGCAGCGGCGTTGAGGGTCAACGCAGCCATGCATGTATGGGCAAGACCAAAGGGAGCTCGCTAGCGCTAGTAGATGAGATGCATGGAAACTGAGGACCACGCACGACGTCGTGCTCGCTCGCTCGCTCATGCAAGGGCTTTATTTTGTTTGCTCATGTCACATGTCACACGAAATTAAACAGCTACGTACGTACCTACCTAGCAAGGTATGCATGTATGTATGTATGTGTGTGTATGTATATACACACACATATGTATGTATATGTACATATGCGTGTGTGTATGTACATATGTGTGTATGTATATGTAACATATACATGCATGCATACATATGTATATATGTACCTATGTATATAGGCATACCTATATATGTGTATACATACATACATACATATATATGTGTATGTTTATACGGTGAGTCTATTCTAAACTTAGCCGCAACAATAAACTACGTTGCGCCATCTCTTGTTACTGCAGTCGTCTTTGCACCACTCCCAAGTTACGATTAAAAAAATAGTCAGTTACGACAACACAGATAGTTCAATTATGATCATATGACAAAAAGTGTATAGTTACAAGACACACTGAAGTTTACTGTTACGTCACCCCAGCTACGACTAAGAAAATAGTTAGTTACGACGACATATATAGTTAAGTTACAATCACATGACAAAAGTGCATAATTATAACTAGAGAAGGTACCAAGTTATAACTATATATATTTGTAGTAACTAACATATCTCGTGGATCACAACTATACTGTTTTTGAATCGTAACTGAGGGTGTGAACAGAGGTGAACAAGTTACGATCATACGATAAAAAGTACATAATTATGACTAGAGAAGGTACTGAGTTACGATCATATATATTTGTAGTAACTGATCTATCTTATAAATAGTAACTATATTATTTTTAGATCGTAACTGAATGATAACGTAACAGTGAACTACAGCACATCTAAATATATAATAAAAATACAGTATGTATATATTAATGGACGCTAGCTGTTGATACATATTGATCGATAGGTAGATGTGCTTCACATAATGGAGGGCAGGAGGACAATTACACATCCATGTGGCATATACGCTGCTTGCGTGCATGCATGTGAACCGCTAGCTCTGCTCCAGTAGTGCATGCATATGCATCGCTGCCTAATATTCTGCTCAATATGGTAGCAGCTGAGCCTTCCAAGTCGACATGGCATGCATGCGAGAGGAGGAGACACGCGCGCAGATACACGTTACCTGGATTATTTTCTTTTGCTAGCTGCTGGCGCTTGCATTCGATCTTCTCCCAGTCGGTAACTGATAAATAACTAACTAACAGCTCTTGCAGTAGATACCCGTCAGTTAAACTTTTTTCAGTATCAGCTTCAGATGTATGGGCGGCGTGAGCACAGACTGTTACTGAGTACTGAGTGCTATTCTGTGGTCATCACTGGATGAAACGACGGCGTTTCCACCTTGTAGGCGTTGTTGTAGATATACATGCTTTCACCTCTACGTACGGCTTCGTTGGACGATGGAGTTTGGTTTTGGGTGATCGATCGTGAGTTGCTTTAGGCGCCCATGTTTTTTGCCTCCTACTTACAGACGGACGTTGGACGGGTAAACGGTATGCCTGTAGGCGATAGGTTTATTCTCCGCTCTTCGCTCACAGGTATTTATAGATATACTACAGACGAGCTAAAACTAACCGGTATAATTATTATAAGGAAGCACTACCCGTTTTGGTCCCACTCGACTGACATCCCTACTACCAATGCTATATGCGCCTGAAAACAAACATTATTACCATACCACATCGGTGGGTGTCTTGTTTCTTTTTTTCTTGGCTGGCCCGGCAACACTATGAGATTTTATTGTGCCGGGCTCATGGATCAACCACTCACGTATATTTGGGCCCACTGCGATTGTGGATTAATGGAGGCCCATCGTTATACTTGGTTGGGCCTCCAGCGGCACATTGTTGTGAGTGGCCCGAGCCGCGCGCCTTCGCTTTGCTTCCACTTCTGTGCCAATCATCGTTCTTTACGCCTTTTATTACTAATTAAAAAGTCTATAGTGTATAGAATCATCATGTTGTGTTCCGCTGTCCAACACATTTCACTTCTCCGCTCCTATTGAAGCTACTGCACATCCTGTCCCACGACCGCCACGGCTGTGTCGCCACCACCGGAGACGAACGGCAACTCCGATAGGAAGAAATACGCGCTACACATCCAAGACCACAGAAGAGCGATCGACCCTTCCCCAGCTTCTCCTCTAGCGCTGCTCATTAATTGTAACGAGCCAATACAAAATCCGGAGAAAATTGCAGGAGGCGAAGAGCAGATCCGCTTCCTTTTCCAGGGACCGACCCATCCCCGGTGGGTATTAATCGCACCCCAAATCCCCCTGTCCCCAAATCTTCTTCTTGTTTTGGTGTCAGTTGGGTCACCTTGAACCGCAGTCCGTTGGTCGCAAGGTTCGATCTGGTGGTTCGTCCAATTTCGCTGATCGTTTCATTGGTTCCGTGATTGCTGATTTGGTTTGGTGTCTTTGCCACAGCGGTAGCCATGGCGTCATCGGCGCTCATCAGCGACACTGAGCAGTGGAATGCCCTCCAGGTGCGTGAGCTCGTGGTGCTCTTCGTCAGAACACGGCCACATCTCGTGCATTGCTGCGAGTTTGTGTGTCTGTATATGCGCTCGCGTCTTGTGCTCCGACTAGGCTGGTAGGCTCACTGTGTCTTGGTGTTGTGACTGTGGGGGATGCAGGTCGACAATGCCTCAATGTTTTTTTCCATGCCGAACCAATTATAATGTAGCTTTTATTTTATTTTTTTCCCTATTGAGTATTTCATTAGGCTTTATATATATATATATATATATATATATATATACTCCTAGGAGTATATACTCCTAGGAGTATGTACTCCCACATGCAATATACCACCTAAACAAACACTTTATACTCTTTTATCATTTTTAGTATACTCTAATACTAATTCTAAGATACTCCAATATGAGTTGTATGAAAAAAAATTCAATGTTAGCCTTTCATTTTTGTTATATACTCTTTTTTATACATAAAAGAAGTATATACGCAAATTAAGATAAAAATCATGGAATTTCATAAAAATTTTCGTGGGATTTGTATTGTAGTATCTTATAATTACTAATGAAGTATATTTAAAGTGATAAAGAAGTATAACTCATATGTAAAAGTGGTATATGAGAGGTGGGAGTACATACACCCAGGAGTACATACTAGTTTTCCTATATATATATGTGTGTGTGTGTGTGTGTGTGTGTGTGTGTGTGTGTGTGTGTGTGTGTGTGTGTGTAGGGAACGTTATTTCATATGTTTTTATGAGAAATATTTTGTTTGAGTAGCAGAATATATATAGGTGAATCTGTCTGCTGCTAAGCTGCATGTGGGTTTGAAAACTTTCAGAAGGGATTCAGCTTACAATAATTATATCTCTGATTAAACTATACAAAGAAGTACTATACTTATAGACATCATAACTATTATTGTATGATTTTATCGATGCATTTTTAGTTGATGTTTATATTCTTTTGATCCTAATAACAAGCTGCTCCCTTAAAAAAAAAGTAACATGCTGCTCGCGAGCCAAACGAGTCGAACCGAGCTGATTTTTTTGCTCGTTATATTAAATGAGCCAAACAAACCGAGTTGGCTTGTTATCTAGCCCTACTTGCGACCAACGAACTGCGGTTCTAGGCAACCCAACCGACACCAAAACGAGAAGAAAATTTGGGGACAGGGGGGATTTGGGGCGGGACTAATACCCACCGGGGAGGGGTCGATCACTGGAAAAGGAAGCCGATCTGCTCTTTGCCTCCTGCAATTTTCTCCGAATTTTGTATTGCCTCGTCATAATTAATGGGCAGCGCTGGAGGAGAAGCCGAGGAAGGGTCGATCACTCGTCCACAGCCTTGGGTGAGTGGTGCGTACTTCTTCCTATCGGAGTTGTCGTTCAGCTCCGACGGCGGTGACACAGCCGTGGTGGTCGCAGAGGCAGGAGGCGTAACAGCTTCAACGGTGGCGGCAAGTGCGATGGGGGTGGGTGCGGGGGTTAGAGCGGGAAGAGGCGTGGAAGGAGTAAGGGAGATGGGGGAGGGGAGCTTCAGTGGCGAGGGAAGGATGGGGTGATGGTGGTTCCAGGAAAAGGGAGGCTGGGGTAGCGCGTTCATCTGCTGGGCGCACGAGGGGAGGGGAGCTTCTAGAGGCGGCGGAGGAGGAGGAGGAGGAGGAGGAGAAGGGCGGGTGGTGCCAGGTCGGAGGATGAGGGTGGCTGGGACGACATCGGGAGGGGGCGGAGGCATGCAGCGAGGCCGAGGTGGACACGATGGTGGGGCTCATGCTCGTCATCATGGCGAGGAGGAGGGGGGTGGGGTGGCGCGCGTTGTGGAGGGGGGGTAGAGAAGTCAGGGGTGAGGTTGCGCGATTGGGGGTGCGGCTGGGCGAAGTAGGAGCAGGGGAGCGGAATGTGGGGGGGGGGGGGGGGGAGCGAAACACAGCGTGAAGATACGATGCACTACGAATTTTTTAAGTAGTAGAGATAGAGATATGTGTATATGTATATAGTTATCTGTTATGTACTCACTCGTTCAAAAATACAATGCGTGTTTTATTTTAAAAAAACAAATTATATATTTTTTGATCAATAATTAATTAAATTAAAAGTATATTTAGTGTATAAAAATCATACAACTAGATTTATATTCTAAATTACTCCCTGAACTATTTCTAGTGTCCAGATACCCCCTTCGGAACTTTAAAAACTTTTGTTTAACCCTTTGGACTTAAATACAGGATCACATAACTCACTAAAGTGGTTTTTCTTGGTAGTTTTGCTAATGTGACGGTGGTTTCACTGATGTGGCAGCCCACGATGCCATTTTTGCTGATATGGCAGTGGACATGTGGCAAGCAGGCTCACATGTCATATTTTTCTGGCTCACCCCTCTCCTGCTGGCCTCTCTCGCCCTCCAGTCGGCCTCTATCTGCCTCCCTCCCTCCGGTCGATCTCTCTTTGCCTTTCTCTCCCTCCCGCTGACCTCTCTTTCCCTCCCATCGTTCTCTCTCTTGGGCCGGATGACTCAGACCATATGCGACGAGCTCCGCCAGTGCCCAAGCTAACTCGGTTACAAAACGCGCGCGAGAGATGACATAGTAGCCACGTGACAAAAACAGGTGACGTGGAAGCTATGTCATCAAAACTGCTATTGCAAATCATTTCATAAGATTATGTGATCCGGTATTTAAAGTTTGGCGGATTAAATAAATAGTTTTAAAGTTCAGAGATTATTCGAATATTACGAATTCAGAGAGTAATTTGAGCTCCTTTCGATTAGTTTTGTAGCAGTAAATTATATACTTTATAAGAAAACAATTATCAATATCTAACTTTAAAGAACTAGTCAAAATAAAATATGCTTTGTATTATTGGACGGAGGGAGTATGTGTGATGTGTCTCGTGGCTATTTGCGGTTAGAGAACAACGTGGTACTCCACGTACGCTGCACCAGCGTAACGAGCTCGCCAGCCTTTTGCAGTACGTACTATTAGTAACGTGCATATGCAGGCTAGCATTGCATGCACAGCTCCATCCATCCATCGGTCGATCAGATCGGACTCGCCGTTGCATGGCCGACACCATGCAGACATGAGCGACCACACCTGGCTGCGCAGCCCGTCCGGATCATCAGGCGAGACCCAGCTAGGTAGGGCTCATGGACAGAGAGGCAGCAGAGAGCAAGCGAGCTAGGTGATGTATCTCCGTTGGTGGCTGCTCTGCTCGCCATATATTTCTGCACTGCTCTGCAAACGACTCTGCATGCATGCTTACTGGTCGCCAGGCCCTATATATCTTCCAGAAGCTCAGTAACATGCATGCCTGAAAATTAAACCGCGTGCAGCCCGACCCAGTGATGTATACTTTAGTTGGAGTGGATCGCGAGAGGAGTCCTTGGATCGATTCCTTGTGTAAATAAGCAGCTGAATACCCGCGCCTACGCTTCCCGGTCAAATTGCCAGACCTGATCGAAGAGAATTTCTTTATTTGATTATTAGTACCTGCTGCATGCATGTCTCAAGGAACAAGACGTACACCACCAATCCATCACAAGTGTTCGTTCTATCGAGACGAGCTCTCGTCCATCACACTTTACCATGCATTTTCGGGTTTTCCTATTATCGATGCACGGTACGTAGTGATGATCCTGTCTCCCTTTTCCCACCCCACAAGAAGGAAAACACAAACGCTACTTCTCCGGCTCGCTCGCTCCAGATCATGTCTCCCTTTCACCATGCATTTTCGAGTGATGACTTATCTCGATCGTACGTGTGCATGCAGATGCAGTGTCTGAATAGTTGTCATGCTGTGCATGCGTATATAGATGCCCCAAATGGATGATCGAGCCAAGCAATTAAACTGATGTGAGCGAGATAGACGCATGCAAACACAAGAAAGCTCAATATATGCCGATACGCATGCAACGTGGTCGACCCGATCGAGGCGTTCCGGTTTTGTTTTGCTGACGACCACAAGATCGTCCTCGGGCTCTGCCTTGTTTCTTGCGCTGTCGTCGCATCCATCCATGCATGCAGCTACTAAACTAAACTAAACGTGGCCCAGAGATCACTGGCATAGCCGGTATTCGTGAAGAAAGCAGAGCAAACTGCATGCTTTAGGGAGAGGAGAGCAGCGATAGATAGATGCTCTAGTTTCTGTGTTTTCATGAGCCGGAGATGACAAACTGACAGGGACACGGATGGACGCACGCGATTGACTGATGGATGGGATTGGACGGGCCGGTCCACTGGCAATTTGACGGGTGCAGGCTTTATAGTTAGTAGTATTCCTTACTTAATTTCTCTCTCTCTCTCTCCACTGGCGCTGCATGCACCTCACCTCTGCTCGTGTTCCTCCTGCATGTTTTGGTTCGGAACCAACAACTGTAAATAGTACCACACCGACACCATGTTGGAAAACTACTAGTATAAATCTTTTCGTATATTTGAAGTGCCGCTCAGTCCCAACTAGCTAGCTACTGAAACTGATCGAGAAAAAGGTCTGTGCATTTACAAGCATGCAGCCCACAGGTGCAACATGGCTTCAGATGAAAAACAGATGAGCAGATGTAGGGGCCAGGGCCACCATCGAATTATATATATATTGCTGAATGATCAGATAATTAACTGATAAAAGAACACACACACACACACACACACACACACACACACACACACACACACACACACACACACACACACACACACACACACACACACACACACACACACACACACACACACACACACACACACATATATATACACTTGCAAAACTTAATTCACAATGAGATTTAATTGGGGCAATAATCTAAAGTTTCCTTAGCATGAAAAATAATGCAATTAATAGGTTTGCTGCATCTTATATATGGTATCGTTTTAGTTGCTTAGAATCACTGCAGTCTGGATATGCACTCCAGTATGCAAAAGCATGGTTGAGATCTTTCTTCTTCAAGGACACAATGATGGATCCCAAAGCACAACGTAATACGTACTGCAGTACAGTTGGAATATTCCGGAATGCAAAATTACAATACCATTATTTACTTAATTTTGTTTCTCTTTCACCGTTACCGAGAGAAAAAAAAAAAGAAGCGCCAGGTAGTGGTGAAAAGGACAGGTAAATCAGTGGAGATTCTGCGGTGGTTATTCGGACAACGACGACGCATATCGTCATATCTATGCTCGCGCAGCTAGCAACTCTAGGAGCTAGCTACTGATCGAGCAATCTGCACTGGTCAGGGTGGTGGTGATTTTCAGGTGGGTGGGCACATGCAGTGTAGATCGATCGATCAGACGTCTGATCAGATCATGGGATCCTGTGCCATGAAATCCATCGCCCATAGATACATCTACGCCACTAGCTATCATGTGCATGCATGACTGCAATTTTTTTTTACCGGAGATTACCTCTGCTTATATTAAAAACCAATTAAACAAAGTTTACAACTATTAAAAAAACAAATACTAGAATAAACCAAAAAAGGACTGAGGTTACTAGCACACTAGTTGCAACAACAGTGACAAACATAGAGAGAGGAATGACACTTGAGAGGCCGGCCGGCGAACCATTTCACTTAGCTTGCACCATCATCATATATATACTTATAATCGATCTCGACGTGACGAATGCATGCAATATATATAGATTACATACTCTCCTCAATCCGATCCGATAGCATCATGGACGGTACTCTGATCTTGAGGTCAGTTGCGAGGCAACTTATTCATGCCTGTGGATCCCAGCTGGCTGCTACATGTGCATCCACGTAGACGTACGTTTGGGTATCCGGCTAGCTGCCCACCACCTTTAATTTCGTGGAATTTTGTTTCCCTTTTTGAAAACATAATGTACCTTCAAGAAAATGATGTTCAGAAATATACCATTTGTATGGCGCTATGATCCGTGACACCGTTGGTACACGTCACAACACCTTGATATTTGGTGTATTTATATTACACATAGTATGTGGGCTGTATCGGTTGAGATGACGTGGTAACTCATGTATCAAATATTATGACACTGTAGTTAAATAGTATGATATCATGATGTTTGACGTCGTGCGCTATAGAGTAAAGAATTTCATAGTAAAGAGATTGTCAGACGCAAATTTATTTCTGAGCATTGCAGCAGCCATTCAGCCAGCATGTATAGGCTTGCTTTCCTTTCTATGTATTCCATCCATCAATCAGTCCATGCATCTATACATATTTACTGCATGTTTGGTTGCAGCAGTAGCAGTGTTGTGTCAATCCATCGCTAGCTCTTGCATACATGGAATGGAATGCACTAGACATACAGAGAAGCGCATTGCAGTGTCAGTGTGCAAAGGCTTCAAGCAAACGTGATTGTGATCTGCAAATACGCACCACGCCGATCGAATTACGTAGTAACTGCTTGCTTGGGTCAACGTACGTACACAAGCTACTCAATCCACTATTCCATCTGTCCATCTATCTACGTCTCTTGCCCCTCACGCAACACCCCAGCAGTCATAGCTTGTGATCGTGATCGAGTCGATGATAGCTAGGGCGTCAATGTTACAATCTAGTGATTTCGGGTGTAGAATAGGGTCCCTGTTTGAAGGGCTCATATCAACTAATATTAGTTGATAGAAGATTTTTTTTCGAACCAGAGTTTTACCGCGCGATAAGCTTGCACCTTCACGATCAGGATTCTTACCATATAAGAAAATCTCGCGACCAGCGAAGGATCAGGGTTCACCACGTGACCAGTTCGTGCCTTCACGACTAGGATCCTTACCACATAAGGAAATCCCACGACCAACGAAAGATCAGGGTTCCACCGGACAACCAGTCTACGTCTTCACGACTAGGATTCTTACTACATAAGGAAATCCCATAATTAGCTTTCGCTGATCGCGGGATAAGTACTCACGAAACCAGTCTATTCTCATTAAATGATTTTCACTCAAGTGTTTTTCTTTCACTAGGCACTCCTCCCAGGTGGATTGGTCCTGGCCGGCGCAGAGGTGTCGTGTCCCATCCAATAGCATTAAACACTACGGTATGGGCTCGTAGGCGTGTAAGACTACTTCACATGCACGTGTGCGAGACCGGTGATGTGACAGGTCAGATCGGCTGACCGAGGTGAGGTAAGCATGGAGGAGTCCAATGGATGGGATAGGCTCGGCAGGATCATCAAAGCAAAAGGGGTGCATGTACCGCCTGTTATAATAGCCTAAGGGTGAAAGATTTAGCGAGGGATGGGTCTACTATTTTTGGGTCCACTTGTAAGTCCTCCTTCTTTGTAGAATATAAAGAGAGGAGAACCTGATTTATAAGGGGAGGAACTTATCTGTAAGCAGTTCACAATAAACACTCATAATAAATACACAGGAAGTAGAGCAACAGATACACACATGTCCAAGATATTGATTGGTACCTATCGTATCATTGGTAAGCGCCAACCCAGCTTCGGTTCATATCAATTTTCATGTCAATTTGCACACACAACGTATTTCTTTATTTATTTACAAAGAGAGCAATATATGTGGGTACACACACTATTACATAACCCCTAAATCCAGTTGGTTCGCATAAAGTAACCCCAGTTGGTTTTTATGTTACCTTTGAAGTTTCGTGCTATAGATGAAGATGAAGTGGCATAATTGGAATTGGGACTGAAGGAAGCTCTCTTTGAAAAGCCAAAGGAGATGGATCGACACTTGAAACCTTTATATGTGAAGGGTCATATTAATGGGAAGACGATCTCAAGGATGCTAGTCGATGCTGGAGCTGCAGTGAATTCGATGTCACATTCAATTTTTAAGAAGCTTGATAGAAATGATGATAATTAATGAAGACTAACTTGGTGCTCAATGGGTTCGTGGGTAATTCTAATGAGGTCAAAATGTTATTTCTATGAAACTTACCATTGAAAGCAAGATATTATGTATTGCTTTCTTCATCGTTGATGTGCAAGATAATTATAGTGTTATTCTGGGATGGAATTAGATTCATGCAAATGGTTGTGTCCCCTCTACTTTGCATCAGTTTTTGATTCAGTGGGTGCACGATGAAGTAGAAGTGGTACGCACGGATACTTTGGTCTATGTCGCTTTGGAGTACTTTTGTACTAATAATCAAGCCGAATATGAAACACTCTTGTTAGGGTTAGAAATTTTGAGCTCCATGGGTATAAATAATATAAAAGCTTTTGGTGTTTCGTTATTAATTGTGCAACAAGTTTTCGATAATTATCAATGTTTCAACAGATCACTAAATATCTATCTTTGTAAATGTCTACACATCATTGCCATCTTGTATGATTTTGCTATCAATCATGTGTCTAGAGATGATAATTTTAGAGCTAATGACTTAACATAATAAGTATCTAGTTATCAAGTTAATAGATATAAATTATTTGCGATCGAAAGACCGATGATTAAGAATATTGATCATCATGTAGCTAAACATGAGTTCTTGGGTTCGATTATGTCTTCTCTAGTAAGAGAAAAGGTTGAAGTGGCTATTAGGGGATGATCCTGATAATGTATCCGGGATATACCGAACGATGGGCGAGTAGATCTACGTTTCTTATGGTTGTGTGTGATTTGAACGGACTCAAGGACACCAGGGTTATCCATGTTCAAGCCTCATATGAGATAATAGTCCTACGTCCTGTGTATTTCCTTATAAACTGAGTGAACTTGTTACAGAGTATTTTGTGTAGTCCTCTCTTCCCTGCTACCCGGGTCATTATCCCTTTATATACAAGGGAAAATGTGTACATACAAATGGGCCGTGCCAAACCGGAAGATAAACCTACAATTGACAAGGCCTAACTAATCCTAGCCCATTATGATGGTGAGTAACCACGTCCACCTTGCTCTGGTCGTCCTGCATGCCCTGTCTCATCATCGAACGCCATCACATCCACTGGCCAACCCATCCAACATTATTAAATGCTACGGGACGGGTCACTGCAACACCACACCACTCCACGATCATGTCCGCCAAAAGCGAGTGCTTGGGGAAGGAAAACACACTTGAGTGGATAGCATTAAATAAGATTTGACAGGTTATGTGAGTACCTGTCATGCAATAAGCGAGAGCTGATCGTAGGGTCACTTACTACGACCAAAGGGTTGGTCACGCGAGCCCTGCTCTGGTTGCGTGGTGTGGTCGTAGTTCTGAAGATAGCTACTACCGGCCCCACATGGCGATGTGGTCCCCCTTGATAGGGCACCGCTTACCTAATACATCGACAGTGTCTGAATCTAAGGATTGAAGAAGACATTTGATTGATTATTTGAAGGATCCAAACAAAAGTGTTGATAGAAAGATTCAGTGTCAAATCTTCAAATATATATTGTTAAATAATGATCTATATCGCTGAGTTATAGATGATTTACTTCTCAAGTACTTGAGTTTGGATCAATTAAATTTGTGTCAAGCCTACTATACGAGTGAAACAGCTAGCCATTGTATGAAGTTAAATATGATCATGCAATCCTATATATATGCACAATGACACTGCAATGCGCTTCTCCATACATCTAGTTGCATTCTATTCCATGAATGCAAGAGCTAGCGATCGATTGGCACAACACTGCTGCAAGCAAACAGTAAATATGTATGGATGCACGGACCGATTGATGGATGAAATAGAAAGAACGGAAAGCAAGCAAGCCCATGCATGCTGGCTGAGTGGCTGCTGCAATGCTCAGAAATACATTTGCGCCTGACAATCTCTTTACTTTGAAATTCTTTACTCCATAGCACGGCACTAAATGTAATGGCGATGTGCTATTTAACTACGACGCCATAATATTTGGCGTTGTGAGTTGTCATGTCATCTCAACCAATCCAGGCCACATCCTATGTGGAGTATAACGGCGTCAAATATTAATACGTTATGATGTGTACCAACGGCGCCACATATTATGGCACCGTACAAATGGTCTATTTTTGGACATCATTTTTTTAGAATCTATTTGTGAAAAATGTTTTAAAAAGAGCTAAAATATAAAAATTCCACCCACCTTTCCTTGCGTGCATGCTCCTTGAATTGGGTCACCAGATATTGCTAGCTAGCTGAGCCGTGAGGGGCCGGACCAGCTTAATTTTTTGGTCAACTTAGGATATATATCAACCTAGCTAGCTACTTAGTAATCAACATTACATTCCAACGATGCAGCATTATATATATATATATATATATTGCGTATAAATATATATCATGATCCGTTTCTTAAGGAAGTACTTGAGGACGCTAGCTAGCTATGCAACTGCAGTAGCAGTACATTATTGATGGGATCGAGTTTGTTTAGTTTCCTCAGAGGGAAAGGTTTCTCGAGCATCTCCGATCCGATCGATCCCTCGTGAATGGTCGATCTCTAGCTAGCTTGTAAGTAGTGCATCTTGGGTTTTTGGTAGACGAACGGTCTCTTGTGTCTTTTGAGCAATTCGATCCGATGGGATGTGTAACCGCCACTGCTGTAGCTAGCTGCTTGTGGAGCCAGCTATATCTTCATCACTACATACCAATACGTTACGTACTCCACATGAATGACGTTGGTAAGGTTGCTTTACAATATATACGTAGGAGTACGTTCAATTCGTCGCAGTGTATAATATAATATAATATATATGCTTGCTTCACCGACCGGACCTGCTCAGTGACGACTTATTAACTAACCTAGCTAGCTAATTGATTAGTAATAACATTTGGATGCATGGTTCCTCCCGGCAGGGCACGACCGGGTCATGTTAATTGCTTGCGACCATGGACTAGTACTGTACGTGTCCATCTGCGAGTCAAGTTTGTGCAACAGCCACAGGCAGCTGCGAGTCAACCATGGTGCCTGTTTGGTTAGGCTGGATTTTTTTATTTTTTATTATTATAGTATAATAAATTTTTAGCTTCTTAACATATTAAAAGTCATAAAAACTTACAACAAATAGCTTCTAAACTTTTAGTTTATTTTCATAAAAATTAGCTTTTCAAAAGACAGCTTATACCTAAGCTGCTTGGTTCAGTTTTTGACTTCTACAAAGTAGAAATTTAGAAAAACTAAACCAAATATGCCCATAGCCCTGCCCAGCTTGCTTCGCTATTGCTATAGCTAGCTTATATATGCCACCCTCTCGATAGATAGCTAGATAGATGGCCTTTTCTTTCTCGCCATTACTTTGTTCAGTTCAGGCTTGCATTGAGAGTGTGTGTGCTGCTAGCTCCAGCTACAAGTCACAACCTAGCTACTTGTCGAGCATATCGATCGTCTATCTATCTCCCATAGATCGATAATCCCCAGTCACTTGCTTGTGGGATCGTCGTCTCCGCCGGATCCGGGGCCATGGCAAGTCGGTGATTTCTAGTGTGGCATCATCAAGATTCACACAGTGCGTACCATGCATCAGCGTTCATGTATGTGTGTGGGAATCTTGATGATGCTGCATTGGAGATCAAGGGCTAGCAGAGAGATGCATGGGACTAGATAGATTAATGACGTACGGATGGAACCGGCCGGCCGGCCAGTATCGATAGATCTGACGAGCGGAGCTAGCCACTCATGGATCAACCCCGCCGGCCGAATGCAGATGCTTGCTTATCAGCTAGCGTTCTCACTTCTCATAACATGGATCGATCTCTTGATTTCTGAGTTTATTCCAGGTAAACAAACTCAAGCTAGCTTACATCGTCGAAGCCAGTGAGTCATATATATATATACACACACACTTATATTATATGCCTAGTCGTAACTGCAGTTCACATTGCGTCTAGCCACTCAGGGAGCCCGTTTCTCCCCGCGCGTCCCTGACCGAGCCTTCCTCCCTCTCGCGCGCTCCCGACCGAGCCAGGAGTTACGTCCATGTAAGTCACTAGTTGCTCTTTGTACTATACTATAGTTACTGGTAATTGGTATATTGTGTTTATAGTAACTGGTACATTGTGTTAATAGTAACTGATATATTGTGTTTGTAGTAACCGGTATATTGTGTCGATAGCAACTGATATATTGTGTTTGTAGTAACTGGTATCCAGTGTTGGTAGTAACTATACTGCCTTATATGTTGCAACTACCCTACCTTTTGATATTGCAACTGCCCTGCCTAAATGTGTTCAAAATTCTGAATGTTTTGATCGTAACCGGTTTACTATCCCGGTAGTAACTGATATACTATGTTGGTAGTAACTACACTGTCTTGCACGTTGCAACTGCCTTGCCTTTGATGTTGCAACTGCATTGCCTTTTGATCGTAACTAGTGTACTATCCTGGTAGTAACTAGTATAATATGTTGGTAATAACTACACTGCCTTACAAGTTGCAACTGCACTGCCTTTGATGTTGAATTGTCATGCCTTTTGATCGTAACCGGTGTACTATCCCGGTAGTAACTGTTCTCACGATCCTAAAATTTCATTAAAATATAGCCTTCATGGATCTTATTTTGTTAAGCGTATTTTTTTCAACAATATGCTTCAAACGGATCGAACATCGGATATGTGGTTCTAGAAATATTGCATTTTAACTATTCGAATCAACAAAAAATCTCCCGCGTGCATGCTCTTGTGGGTGGGGTGGACGAGTATGTGGTTGTAACTGATCTTCTTAGCGGGTTGCAACTGACAGTTTTTTGAGTTGTAACTGAGGCTGCACGGGAAGAAGTTGGCTCGGTGGCCGTAGTGGCGCATTGTAAGTCTATTTTGTGCCTAGACGCAGAATAAACTTATCGTGTGTGTATATATATGACTCGCTAAGTAAGAGAGAGAGTAGGAGTAGTGAAATTAGTCAGGGTAGGTATATGCTAGCTAGTAAATATACATGTAGTCACTTCTACATAAAGCCTTAACATTACCGTTTCTAAAATCCTCTTCTCTATTGATTTTGAAGTTGGCAGTGAGCAACAGGGAGTGATAGTCCTAGATTATCATTGCTGGTCTGTAGATCGATAATAAAGAGGTTATTACTATCAGCTGAAGGCTTCAGCAGGCAGTGACAATTAGTTATCACTGCTAGGGCTGGATAACGAGCCAGCTTGGCTCGTTTGGGCTCAACTCATTTGAGCTCAGTTCATTTGGGCTTGACTCGTTTGGCTAGTTTAATATAATGAGCAGAAAAGCCAGCTCGGCTCAGCTCGTTTGGCTCGCGAGCAGCTCGTTACTTTTTTTAAGGGAGCAGCTCGTTAATAGGATGAAAAAAATATAAATATCCACTTAAGAATACATTGATAAAATCATACAACAATAGTAATGATATCTACAAGTATAGCACTTTTTGCATGGTTTAATTAGAGGTATAATTATTGTAAGCTGAATCTCTTTTGAATGTTTTTCAAACCACATGCAGCACAGCAGACAGATCCACCTATATATGTTCTGTTATTGGAATAAAACATTTCTCCAAAAAATATAAAACAATGTTTCCAACATATTCGTCTATATATGCAAAGCCTGAAGGAATGATCGATGGGAGAAGAAAAAAGAGGTTGGGAAGGAGCCACTCCATCAAAGATTAAGATGATCAAATAACAAACTGATAACCACCGTGAAAAGAACCGATATGATGCAGACGATAGCCTTGACTCGTTTAGCTCACGAGCTGGCTCGTTATCTAAATGAGCTAAAACTCTGGCTTTGCTCTTTAGATTTTGGAACGAGCCTTATCAATCTGAGCGGAGTCAGACACGAGTTAAGCTCGCTCGCGAGTTTCGAGCTTTTCGTCCAGCCCTAATCACTGTCGGCTGAAAGCTTCAGCTAGCAATGATTGTCGGTCCCTGATTCAACGTGTGTGTGGCCAAAAAAGCATTTTTTTAGCTAGAGGCACCCGATCGACTATTACTCACCCGCTCTCGATCAGAAGCTCGAGTACCGATTACTGCTCACTCGTTATTTTTTCATGCAAGTTTCAAGACTTGAATTCATGGCCTCGATCAAAAGCTCCACGCACGTGATCTCTCTTACTATATCACATCTCATTCGTTCTTGAGTACAATAGCAAAATAATTCCTCTTGATCTCTTCTGATCGAATGTTTGAATGACTATTTGCACATCTAAATAATTATAAATGAAAAGGTTATCAACTACAAAGTTATACATCTCATCGAGTTCTATAATATTAATATAAAGTTTGTTTCCATCCGACTCTGTATGAAAAAAAAATGTCTAATCCGTACAGTGTTCAGTAAAACAATCATAATTTTTGCATATGAAGTTCTATTTTAACGTTCGACCTCTACTTTCGAAGCTAATGAGGAGGCGTATCCGAAAGAATTACATGTATTTAGAACTTTACCTTTCTTGACCCTAAAAAAAGGCTCAAAAGACCCTTGACGAGGCCTTTGTAGCTTTTGATAAAAATTGATCTTCTCTAATTTGCATGAAGTTTTTTAAGACATAGTGCTACGTCTGAAAGTTAGTATTCGCAGACGTTTCATCAATCCGAATTACCAAACTCACGATAAAAATCTTTAAATTTGCAGTTTTTAACTTTGTGGCCATGTGTGTATCTTTTATAATTATTCATACTATGTTTCACACTAATGCTAGGTCAAAAGTTTGTGGTTAGATATGTGGCTCCCTCTGTACTAGTTTTAGACATTTATTTGTGTATCTCAGTGGCTTCAAATAAAAAAATGATCAACTACAAAGTTGTAGATATTATCGAGAGCTATAATTTCCATATAAAGTGTGTCTTCATCTGACTTTGTATGAAAAATGTTATGAATTTTTTAAGATGAGGTGTCATCGACCGAGATTGAAACTTTGTTAAGATTATTTGGATATTTAAATAATCTTAAATTAAAAAGTTTTCAACTACAAAGTTGTAGATCTCATCGAGAGCTATAATTTTTATGTAAAAAATTTTCCGATCCAATTTTATATGAAAAGGTTATGAATTTTTTAAGATAAATTATCATATATTATCACTGTTGGCTCATCACACGAACTGGCAGTGATACCCATTATCATTGCCAGTTCAAAACACGAACCGATGGTAATACTTGATGAAC
Organism: Phragmites australis; assembly: GCF_958298935.1. NCBI lineage: Eukaryota > Viridiplantae > Streptophyta > Magnoliopsida > Poales > Poaceae > Phragmites > Phragmites australis. The sequence continues at coordinate 51,397,515 of NC_084922.1, read as the reverse complement.
TATCACTATCGGATCATAGCTGAAACTGGTAGTAATAGTTAAGGTATCACTGCTGACTGATGTCTCACGCGGCAGTGAAGCATCAGTGCTGGCTGATTCATAAATCACATTCACTTATTCTTTTCACATGATTTTTGAACTGACAGTGATGTCTCGTCATTATCGGCCTATTAGCAACAGATGATAATGAGCTAATATATATACATAGTTTTGTAGTATCAAGTCAATTATTATGTACTACTTCGTAGCTAGCTAGCTTGAAACAACAGTGATATATGGAGTAGTTAAATACAACAGTGATATATCGAGTAGTTAAATTAACCTTGGTCCACTGTCGTAGCTAGCTTGTAACCAAATGAATTAGCTACTGTTGCTCCGAAATGTTAGCCGGTGACGCACTAACATGTGGACCACACAGTGCACTAGTACAGCAACCTAAAGTCGCAGTAGTCCTGACGGGCTAGTGGTACAGCCGCGCGATCGTGCAAATAACTTGCTGACTCATGCGGCATGTATAATATCTGATGATACACACACTAGTCAAAAAAGAAAAGAAAAGAAAGGACATGTATATGTATGAGTGGCCTGCATATCTGATTTAGGGTTATCAAGCTGCGCTGCTTTAAGTCATCCGTTAGTATGAGAGTCCCGTGTGCGTCTAGCACGCTCGTGTCGCACCTAGTAAGATCGATCATGCGTTGAGTGCTGCTTGGCCAACTCATCTACGTCCCCCAACCAGCTCTAACTTCATCCTACACTAGATATATATATCTATTATCTACTATATAAAACAGAGTTAACTTATGAGTCGCCTTTGCACATTCATTCTCACTCTCACCTAATGAAAAATTATAAAAAACTATCATCTAATAAAAAACCAGATAACCTCAAAAGCGATCTCTCGTCGGCTCGACTCAATCCTCCTCGTAAGTTACAAAACTAATTTCATTAAGAAAGCTGGCGGTGTTGTGGAGATGGTCGTATGTCTCCTTTTGTTCAGGACATAAACTCTTATTTTGTAGCCTAGGTCAGCAATTTTTCTCTAGATTTATAGAAGATATTTATGTTTTTTAAATGTACTACAGTTTTAATAGGGGAGAGTAAGTGAAAATTTTGCTTTGAGCCATCATTCTTAAGGGAATATGTGCTGCAATAACAATTGACATCAGTTGTAATATTTTGGAACTGTTGTAGCATACGGGCATCTTACTTTATTCATTAGTTAGGTGGAGTTGTTGGGATGCTATTATCAAAGTGGAATAGCAGAGGTTCTATAGTTAGTGGATGGATAGTGAACCACCGTTTTGGATGGTGATATGTCTCTGAAGGAATGACGAACACGTAAAGAACAGTTAGAGATGAATGTATGTTCTAGTGCCATCCTTTGATTTTTGGTTGCCCTATAGTTGCTGACAATGTTTTTTTATTGCAACTGGCAATGTTTCTTTGTGAATCAATGTAACAGATTATGTCCAATTGGTGAATATTTTTTCTGAAACTATTTCAGATATAATAATCTTGCAGTGTCATAGGACCATCTGATCATGTATTTATGGAAACTACAAAAGTTTATATTTCTTGGTGCTCAACAAGACAATTTTGCTAGAAGCGATTTGATGTGTAACTAGCCTCTGTTATGGATGAGATCATCGATAGCTAGCTTGTCAATTTACAAGTAGTTTACATATTTTCTTATATTAGTTTTCTGATAAGTAATAGCAGCTTGATAGGTGTACTGTTAAAAAACTAAGTCAAATTGATAGATTGCAGGATGACATATTTGCAGCTTTTATTAGAACAGAAGGGAAGCTAGGATGAGTGAAGGATAGTTCTGTCAGTATGTTCAATAACTGATATTTGGCTATTATGGCCTTATTCGATGTATCATGGCAAAAAGACATAAGAATTGGAATTAATGTGCACTGATAATGCACGCCAAGTGTCGGTGATCTATTTGGGCCGCTGGCCGGCGACGGTGGATCCCAAAAAGATAAGAAGTGTAACAGCAGTCAGCCCACACACAGGTGAAGATGCAACTCACCTTACGATTTCAAAGCAGGCAGGCAACCCAAAGGAGAAGATGGAAGCCAATCTTCCACCTCCGGATCCCTACCACCTCTCCTCTTGGTCGTCGTAGCTGCTGGCCGGGTGCTGGGCAAGCTGCAGCTACTCACTTAACTGGCCCAGGCCCAGGCCTATCGTCATCTTGCAGAGCACCTGGGCAGCTTGTCGATCGCTAGCTACTGCTGCAATGCTTGCTCTGGCCCTACACTGCTGTGCTAGCTACCCGGATTCGTGCATTTCCGGTACGGTGTCCAGTCCTTGGCACTACACACTACACTGCTGTGCTAGCTAGCCCGGCCCTGCAGCAAGCGAGATCCGTCATGGATCTTAACAATCGACGGTACCCAAGATTTTTAATCCTTATTGATTAGCTAGTCTTCTGCCTTTGGGAGTGTAGCTTGGATGTAATGTCCGTCCCATACGTGTGCATGGTATATACACTTTTTTTAGTAATTTTTCAGAAAGATAATTTTGCTAGGCTCAGATTAGACTTCCGCTGCGCCGCGGCACCAGACTAGAGGCCCGACTCCTCCCCCGATCACGCCCAACCGATCCCGCGCGCCATCCCTGACCGTGCCCCACTGATCCTGTGCGGCTACGACCTGAGCCCACCTTCCTCCCACGCCCAGAGCCAGCAACCGACTCCAATCAGGCTTCCACCCCGTAGCTCCCTACAAAAAGCATGGTCCAGATGCCTCGATCCCGATCCCTCCAAAAACCTACCCATGGACGTCCAGATAGGTTCTCCGCGAAGCGACGATTTCACCCTAGCGGCCACCGGAATCCACCGAATTCGATGCCACGCTGTCGCAACTATGGCACCGCAACTCGAACCGTGGCGGGTTTTACGACTCCACATGCACAACACCACCGATTCCCCTGGATTTGATCGATTTCGGGGCTCTCCACCAGATACATCACCGATCGCAATTGCTACAACACCGATGACCACATATCCAGCAAGATCAGCGATAGCTTCCGCTATGCTGATCACATCGGTACCGCCTCCAATCCATGGATCCTCTACTCCACAAATTGCAAATGGCGCCCCAATTGCAATTTCTCCAAGTGACATGGTGACACTAACGGTGGATAAGACATACGTCTATGTAAGTCTCCGATTGCGATCTCTAGCGCTTTCCAGTTACTATTGATAATATTCACTGGTTGCAATTCGTTACAAGGTCTCTCGTGATGCGTTACAATTGCGTGCATATGGTAGTTTTGACTGATTACACTTGTTGCCGAAAAACTTGGATCAATTGCAATTACTATTCTTACTGGTTACTGTTTCGAACACTCACTTGTTACAATTAGTTACCAGGTCCCCCTGTGTGTTACGACATGCTATGTTGATTACACCTAAGTTACAATCTACTAATTCACTTAGTTACTAATGAGTGTGCTCTCTAAACATCATTAATGACTCCATTATTAGTAATAGGTTTTGAGATGACCCGTCACTACTATCTTTAGTGATAGGTTGTTCCTTCGCCGTCACCAATGATCCCTCATTAGTGACAGATCTTGGCCAAGTTCCAACCCGAGCTACACATCAGTGACGGGTCATCATTTAATCAATCATTAATAGTGCATTAGTGATACGTACTGAATAGCCATCACTAATAACTTGTCTCCTTTGATGTTTTCTGACGTAGTGGTAGCTACACTTATAACACACCGATTACTACATCTGTCTCATATCAGTTACCATATCATAATCACCATACAAATAACAACAAACAAATATAGTAGCTAGTTAGGTTAATACACCAGATAAGATGTCAAATTAATACATGCACGCATAATAAAATAACAGCAAGAGAAAAAAATAAATCACATGTTAAAATACCAATCATCACATAGTATGTCGCAACTAGAGTTAAAATCCATCACGACTCAAACAGATCACATACATCAACAACAGCTAACATTAGTAACTCAATTCAAAAAATTCATATACAACTAAAAAACAATTGCACTGAGATCTCTCTTCTTACTAAATGCTTCGTGCATGCTCATACAAAAAAATTTGCCCCCAAATTCGTCAATAACACTGTCGGAGCATGAACTCCACAAGCGGGGATCCGGAAGGACCCATTTGAGATTCGGCCGGGGGGATGATTCTGAATTTACCTCGTACATGAAATAAATGGGAGTAAATGAGATGCAGATGGGTTGAATGATCAGATGCAGGAGGAAATAAATGCTCAGGGGATTTTAGACAGGTTCGGACGTAATACCCTACTCCTGTGTGTATGCCATAAATACTCAAGGAATGCCTCTTTGAGGATCTCTTGTGTTATAAGGATGTTTGTCTAAAACTAGAGCTTCGTGAGCTTGTCTCGGTCTTGAAGAAGCCGTTGTCTTTTTGTGTGTCTCGATCTTCTCAGTTCGGTCTATCAATCCAGAGTTTCTCTTCTCCGGGGAGCCCGCCCCTCTTTTATACCCTGTCAGGGCGGGTAGCGTCTCAGAAAGGATGGCGCGAGTTCCAAGACGCCATAAATGGAAAGCAACCATCATGGGCTGCAGCTTGATGTTACGAGGAGAGTTGAAAATGTGCCCCCGTCCGGTCCTGTCGTTATCATTCCGCTTTTCAGCGGGTGCAGTGGGGAGGGCCCGCTCGGGCAGCCACCGAGCACCCCGCGTGCCCTGCGTCGTTATCCCGAGATGCGCCGGATGACGCGCGATAGGACCCGCACATTAAATGTCCCCACACCTCCCTGCCAAGCTGTGGCAGAGACTGACAGCAGGTGTGGGGGAGTGGTTGGAAGTGACAGGCCACCCGCCCTCTTAAATGCAGCATCGGACCTCTCACCAATTAACACCTCACCGCCGAGCCCCTATGGGGACCACCGGCGAAGGACTTCTTAGGTTCTCGGGGAACTGTGAGTGCTCGGTGATTATTGTTTATGGCCCTGAGCACTCTCTCCCGGATATGCCCTTTCTTGGTCCTCGAGGAACTCGGGTACTCGGGGACCACTGTTCATGGCCCCGAGCACCCTCTCCCGGAACTGTGTCTGCTCGGGTCCTCGGGGAACTCGGGTACCCGGGGACCACTGTTCATGGCCCCGAGCGTCCTCTCCCGGAACTGTGACTTCTCTTGTCATCGGGGAACTCGGGTGCTCGGGGCCCACTGTTCATGGCTCCGAGCACCCTCTTCTAGAACCGTGACTTCTCTTGTTATCGGGGAACTCGGGTGCTCAGGGACCACTGTTTGTGGTCCCGAGCACTCTCTCCCGGAACTTGGCCTTCTCGGGTCATCGGGGAACTCGGGTACTCGGGGACCACTTTTCATGGCCCCGAGCACCCTCTTCCGGAACTTGGTCTTCTCGGACCTCAGGGAGATAATCCCCGAGGGAGGGCGCCACATGGCACTCTGCTGTCCTAGCCTCGGGACTCGGGGACCCCTAGTTCCCATGTCACCGACAGCAGCCCCTGGGCCTATTGGTAGGCGTTGGCCCAGAGACTGCGGATGGGGCCCTCGTTTTCATCGAGGCCGATCCCGGCATCGGTGCCACGTGGCCTGTTCTCAGGCGCTGATCTTTCTGTCCCAGGCTTTTGGTACAGCCCAGGCAGGGAACCGAAAGGACGCGTGTCCTTCCGACTCCCGAGGAGTGTGATAACGAGGCGGGAGGCATGCGTGGCAACCGCGCGGATCGAGGATAGTGCACCTGGCAACCGCACGGATCAAGGGAGATTCGCCTGGCACCCACGTCGATCGAGGGAATGCGCTTTGCAGAATGCGCCGTGGAAAGCGCCGTTTGAAATCCCCAGGATATAAAAAAGGGAGGGGGAGTGAACCGTTGCCCCTTACGCCATTTTTGCGATCACCACCTCTGTCTTCTTCTTCCTTGTACTCAGGAGCTCTTGCCCTCCTTTCGGCCCGCAGCGCACCCTCTTTCTCATCCCTTCTAGCACACTCCCCACCCCCAAAGATGCCGAGGGCAGGAAGCAGCCACCGGGACAAGTCGAGCTCCGACAGTGTGCTACCGCAGTCACACATTGTGAACGAGGAGGGCGCGGAGAAAATCCGCAAGCTGATGGTGCCCACCGGCCAGTGGGAGGCGTCGGTGGTGACGCCAGTGAGCTTTCCGCCCTCCACGCGTCGATCGAAGCGGATCGTCATCTTTGTATCGTTCGTCACCGCCGGGCTGGTGCCGCCCTGCTCGACCTTCTTCCTCCAAGTGCTGGATACATTCGGTGTCCAGCTCATCCATCTAAGTCCAAACTCGGTGGTGATCCTGGCCATCTTCGTGCACTTTTGCGAGATGTTCGTGGGAGTGTCATCATCGGTGGCCCTGTTCCAACACTTCTTCGTCCTGCGAGCAGCCGGGAAGAAGAAGGGGTCCTCTGAGGTGGATGTCGCCGACTGCTGCAATTTCTGCCTGCGGGACAGGCTCGGCGAACTCTACATTCCGCAAGTGCTACGCAGCAAATGGGAGGACTGGCGTCGGAACTGGGTCTACATCGATGTCAGCCCCTATGACCGTCTCATGCTGCCCGAGACACCGGCGGAACCCCACAGGCCGACCTGGGAGGCGGCCCCGTAGAAGATGAGCGCCTTCGCCTGGTGTTGAACCGCATCGACGACATGCGCTAACATATCAAAATGCAACTGCCTCTAGTTTTGCATCACAACCCCACATCGATTTCGCAAATAGCCATCAAATATCGCACAAAATCTATCATTAATCGGGCAAAAAACATCGAATACCAACATTAAATACCATCACCCAAAAAATCACAGGTCTTGAATCAAAATTGCAACAAATGAAAACATCAGGGGTTGCGGGTGCCTTCTCCGGTTGATGAGGTTGATGAGAAGCACCGGTGCGTGGCGACAACGGTGGCGCCGATGGTGGAGAAGACGACGTCGCCCACGACGCTAACTTCCGCCACGGAATCCCACGAACCCGTGTGAATTCCCACCGTCGAATCCCAATTTGCGAGGACTAGATCCGATGGGAGACGAAGAGGGCGACGAGGATACGGTAGCGCGATGAGTTAGGCGACGACTTGCGACGGCGACGAGCGAAAAACAGTCCGATGATGGTGAGGGCGATGGAGTCAGTGAGAGCGAAATGGGAAAAAATAAAAAGCGGGCGGTTTCAAACGATAGCCCATATCCGCGGGTCGAGTTGGCTGACACGTGAGGGGAGAAGCGAGCTCGCTGAGTGGGTCAGGTGCAACATGAATAACAGTTATGTTTTGACACATAATATATATATATAATGTGTATATATAGAGAGAGTACGTTATAGTACCAATTTTCTGTTCCGGTTGCCCGCAGCAGTGCGATACATACATTACATGGACCGACTAGCTAGCAGGATGGGCCATGAACGGACATTTTTCTCTTGTTCAAATTTCATACATGCACAGAAGATCGATGCACGTTTCATGGAAGCTCTCAATGTCCAATCCAGCTAGCTATATATGGTCTCTGACCTTTGGAATAAAATTAAAATACATTATCATTCCGATCAATTCAGCTCCCTCAATAATGTTAAAAGTACGCTTATTTTTTCCTCGGTTAGTTCCTTAATAATGTTGGCCCATGCATGATGTGACGTAGAAATCGCCATCGTATCTTTTTAGCGGCGCAACCATGATTTCAGCAAAGAAGAAGTCCATTTTGTACCCTGAACAACTGCCAGAGTGTAATTTCCATCCCTAAATTGCAAAAACAGACATAATCTTACCCCCACCCCTCGAGTATCAAATCGGTCAAATTACTCCTTCCCCTGTGCCGATTCAAATGTGTTTTTGTTTTGAGCGGCGCTGACATAGATCCACTTTGAGTCTAGTCACCTTCTCTTTCTCTCCGTGGTTCGTCCACTCCACCCCTGGTTTATATCGTGATTATGTTTGGTAAGCTCTAGCTTTGAGATCCATATATAATTTAAAATTTATATAATAAAATTAAATAGTTTAGATATCTATTTTTTGCTAAAATCAAAATAATATGTCTTAATCAAAGACTCTCAATCTATCTATATCTTCAACTCTAAATATTTCTGGAGCTAGAGATGACTCGCTCCAAAAATTCTTAGAGCTGAAATTCTATCAAACATATCCTATATATATAATGCTGAGATCCACCTCGCTCGTGTACCATTGTTGGATCGATCCACTATAACATACTCCACTTGAAGAGTCGTGACTCGCCGATAGCAGGGAAGACAAAGTGGCACTGCCTCGAGCACTATAACACTGTTTATTAAAGAGGTTCAACCAAAACCTATATTATTAGAGCATATAACTATATACGCTTCTGCTCATAGTTGCAACACTGGCAACTCCGGGATCTCGACGGAACTGTTGCCTCCCCTTATCAGCATGTCGCTATATCATTTTGGTTACAACAATAGTCCTACTCTCGTATTTATGAGACGCTAGGTTAAGAAGTTTGATACCGACTCCATCATGTACCGTTAATTACAACTCTAATTTTTTCTATAAAAAAGACCCACACCCCACAGCCACAAAGAAACTTAGAGGTGCCTCCGAGTGGGAGTTGTAATTAAACACATAATCTATTAGTACACATATTTGACAAAATATTCAGCAAACTAATGCATGTATAGACACTCCAAATTAAAACTCTACACTGAACACATAATCTACTAGTACATATATTTGACAAAATATTCAGCAAACTAATGCATATATAGACACCCCGGGGTCCCGGAGGCAATGCACGCACAGACGGCACCCTGCTTGGAGAGCTGCGGTGGTGTGGATGCATGGCGCCATGGCGGTGCGAGGGAGGGAGAAGAAAGAGTAGGTTGGCATGTTTGCTTTGGTTTTGCAGTTTTGGTGTGTGAAATGGACTCGTTGCTTTCAACAATGAACTGGTTAAGAGGAAATTAACAGTGAGAATGGCGTACGTCATGCATTGCCGTTGCTCATGCGGGGCCGGACATGCCGCGTGCAGCGGGTAGGTACGTAGCTCCGTAGCTGGACTGGACTGGTGTGTAGCGTACCACCGTAGGCGTAGAGTAGAGTAGCTTGGCTCTTGGTGCAGTCAGTCCTGCGCCTGCCAGCCCCAAAAGTAAAATAACAAAGGCTGCAATTGCTAGTCCTTTTTTTCGCCTCGAGATCACCGCGCACGCACACAGTTGCTCGGATCCAGCGGCCCGGCCTGCCGGTCCCGCGCGCGTGCCAGTCTGCCTGCCAGAGCAACAGGGGCAAAACAGAAGGGAACAGAGCTGCATCGATGCATTCATCGCAGCGCAGTATTTGTGATCCAGTCAGTAGCCGTCCACCAAGCCGTATCGTAGTTTGCAGCGTGGGGAATGGAGGAGACGAGGCCGAGCTGAGAGAGAGAGAGAGAGGAGACAAGGAGGACCCATCTGTCTGCAGTCACTGCACACCATCTGCTCTCTGCTCTGCTCTGCTCCGCTATCACCACCACTTCCTCCAATCCTCTCTTGCTCTGCTCCCCATCTCATTCTCCGTTTCACTCCTCCATCTCGCTGGCCCGCTCTGGCAGTCCAGCTCCATAAATCTAGCCACATTTTCACCAGAGGGCAGAGGAGAGACACCCGTGCCAAGGTAGATCAATATAGCAGGTACAGTACAGGATGGAGGACGAGAGGTGGAAGCTGTCCAAGAAGGGGCGGAGCAGATCCGGCAGGGCACACATCATGGACGGCGCCGGGAGCAGCAGCAGCAGCGCCACCGTGCTCAGCCGGAGCTACTCGGCCAGCGTGTGCAACACCAGGACAGGCGCCGCCACCGGCAGTAGCAGCAGCAGCAGCAGCAGCTCTCAAGGACAAGGGCAGGGGCAGGGGCAGCAAGGGTCGTCAGCGCGGCTGTCCAAGAAGTGCGTGGAGACGGTGAAGGAGCACCGAGCGCGCTTCTACATCGTCCGCCGCTGCGTCTCCATGCTCGTCTGCTGGCGCGACTACTAGCCACACCGGCCGCCGGCCCGGGCATCCATGAGACCATGATCCGCCCGTCCATGTAGCTATAAGATGGAGCTAGCTAGCTGAGTCTCTCTCCACCTCAATCCATTCATCTCCTTGCATTGTTCTTTGCTTCCTAATTTGTTTCTTGCTTTTATTAATCTGTGTATGTACATAAGTATAAGGGGAGGCGAGAAGTAAGGGATCGAGCTGATCTGAGCATTTGAGCAGGGGAAGCTACATCTCTTCTTCTTTTTCCCCCTTCTATGTATCCCCATTTTTGGAGCTGGGGCTCTTTGATTGTGCTGCATGCTGTTTTTGAGGGAGAAGATTCTGAATGTTACTCTAATCAGTGATTATTTATTATTGTTCCCCTGATTACATGGCAATTAAAGGGAGTAGAAAGCAAACAAGCAAGCTGGTTCTTGTTAATTGTGTTCCTTTTGCATTTGACCGGCCGGAGCAAAGACTGTATGGATCAGCATGCAGGAGAAATGTTTTGGACCAATATAGAAATGTAATCGATACTGGTCCTTGCTAGAAGAAGTGGAGCGTCGTCAATTGACTAGTAGATGTAGACGCACGTTGTGTTTGCAGCAGCATTGTGGATGCATGCATGGTCCCCGGCCGGCGCGACCATCCTGATTCCTCAAGAAGGCATGCAAGAAGCAGAGCAATTTGCCATCGCCGGCCCATCCCATGTGTGCGCTCGCTGCGTAGACCAAATGTCGTCGTCCCACTCGGTGCACTTGATCACTCACTCATTTATTGAATAATAAAATCTCATAAAAATCTTTTTAAACAAAACTCTATAGAATTTACTTTCTCACCTGGCTATTAGCCAACCGATGCATGCATGGCAGCATCCATCAGTCACATCTGCACCGCACGCATGCATGTGCGACCGACCGGCCATTTCCATATCTCTTGCTGGTAATCATGACTGATTAGTACTTTGTACTTCCTCTATTTCATAATATCTATTTATGATCTCGTAGTATCTATCTCAAATTATATATTTATTGCGGTAACTAAGGATGCTTTATAGTCTATTTTTCTGCTACGTTCTTAAGTGCATGTATATATTTACTTTTAACGTTAGTGAGTTACTTGCTCTCATCATTACATTGATTAGAGATAATATGATCATCTTACTATATTTTTTCACTTGATTTTAGTATTTTTTAGTTTGTATGTATTGATGGGTGTGGACAAATATTACGAAACGGATAGAGTACTAATTAAGTATCTTGCAGTAGCTGATTAGTTAGCGATGGTTATTTGGGCACACACTTATATATCGTGCATCCATGGCTCTATCGATTTGTACCAAATGAAACTGACCGACCGAACAATCAAAGCCTAGGCGCGCAGCATGCATGCATGCATTCTGATACGGATTCTGACAAAATAAATTAAAATATATTTTAATTTATATGTGATGAGCGATTGATAAGATTGAATTTAGCTGGTTGATTTGTGGGATTGTATAAATATATTTATGTACTGCAATTATAATCATGACTAACTAAATTTATATAAGAAATGGAGTTAATGTGCTTGTCTCTGAGTCTAAAAAAATTAGACACGCCAGATAGTCCGATGTCTGAGATTTTGATCTCACTGGATAATACTGCACTCAGATAGTATACATGTTGGAGCATTTCAAACTAGAGTGAAATACAAAGTGTACGCCGGATAGTCCGACGATCGGCATTGTGAATATTGAAGTATTTCTTGTAGAAAGGTTGCAAATCGGCTCTGGTAGATTAACATGCGTCGGATGGTACAGCGATGTTGGGTATGAACGCTAGAGAGATCGTTGAAGCTTTTCCTGCAAAGAGACTGTAGAATAGCTCTGGGGTGAATGCTACTTGCTGGATGGTCAGGTGATTGTGTGAACAGAACGTGTGTCGGACTGTTTCTTGCAGAGAGGGTCGAAAGTTGGCCAGTCTGATGATTTGTACACGCTATATTGTCTGACGCTCAGATGGTGTACATGTCGGGACATCTGGCATTCATATTTTCTCTGAGATGTGCTTTGAACTGATAATTCTAATTTTCAGCTAATTGAAGATAGAGTTGGGATATGTGTTTGCTTGTCTCATGTTGTGTAGGTGATAGATGTAACTTAGCGACTAACGGTGGGAAGATCGATGCCAAACAGACTGTTTGATACCGAATGATCGAGAAGGCCAGACAAAGTCAAGGATAATTCTAATTGTGCATGTGGAGGTCAAGCAAAGTATAGAAAAAATGATGAAAACGGTATGTTGACAAAGTCAAGCGAAGGGTATACTGATGTAAGTGACAACGCAGTATGAAGGATTAGGAGCGGGAGAGATTTGCTGACGATCAAGATCGCAAAACAAAGTACACATGTCGATATCGAGATGCTTGCTTGAGGTGAAAGCAAGTGACGGCAAGTCACGCTTTGAGAAGCGTGTTAGACGGTTTCACAGTTTGACCTTAAAACCATGGAATAATGGAGGACACGTGGTATTATCGCGAAACTTGCGTTGAGACGAAGCTAAATCGTGAAGGCATCACTGGTCATGAAAGAAAATTGATTTTTACAAGAAATTAAGTACATGTTTACTACGATGTGCATCTCATTCTAATTTTGCTCTATTGGCTCTCCCGTTTTGTTGCGAATTTTTCATTTTTGATTGTAATTTTTTTAAAGATTGAATTTTCCACCTTAATAAGTTATTCTTCTTATTACTAGAGGTATTAAATTTATATATAAGTGTATAAAAATAGATTTTGAATTCTGTTACCTCTAAATAATTAATTTGAAGAGTTACTTATTTCGATGCTCTCTTATTTGGTTCTATTTTTTTTTCCGTCAAAGTTGTTATAGTGATACGCATAGGATGACTGTAAATAGATTCTAATGTTCATCTACAGGTGTCTGTTAACTGCATCGATCGCATCGCATGCAAAACGGAGAAGTGAGAAGCTACTCCAGATAACAAGACGACGACGGATCGGAGCTGCCTGCATGCTCGAATTGAATTGTATGTTTTGTAGAGAACGTATCGTACAATAACAGCCCATGTGAGGCTGAGCCGTTGAGGCCGGGCCGGCCGATGTATCGACGGGGTAGCTTGCATTGCATTGGCCACCTAGCTAGCTGACTGATGGGCAACTACGCGATCGATCGATCACTACGTACCTCCTCTTGTCTACTTATCTGATCATGCATCGATATGATCGATCGACATGACGACACCGTCCATCTATCGTCTATCGACCACGAGCATCAGATCATGGACAGATCGAGTACGTACGTACGTGTCTCTTGCTGATGGATCGAGGCCGCCATACATTCACGCTAGTTGAAAGATTTGTTTGTTTCAGCTGGAGATTGTGCAAAATAATCTGTAGATTGTGTATTGTAAAAAGCTAGATTGTAAAATTTAGATGGTAAAAATTGGATTATGTATTGTTACAATTTGGTGGAAAACAGATTGCTAGATTGTTATAATCTGAATGTTAGATTGTAACAATCCAGTTTTTATAAACAGGTTTGTTTTAGCTTTTAGATTATAATCATAATCCAACTTTTACAATCCAACTGTTTATTTCAACTTTTAAATTTTAATCACAATCTAGCTTTTACATCTAAAACAAACAGAGCCTAATTAGCTCACGCCTCCTAAGTACACGGAGAGATTTCAGGAGCCCGTATGAATACAACGGCCATGGAAATTAGAGGTGGGTTTTTACGATGAGATGGTTGAGGTGACAGATTTTGAGGGAGGCTGAGGATGATGACCGAACCAGAGGTAAGCAACTGCTTGACGGTGCGGCGATACCGGTGTCACAGGCGAGCGGTGGACGGAGTTGGTGGTGGGGAGCTCGAGACAGACAGAAATTCAAATCAATAAAAGCTAGCTAGCTTGAACAAGTACAGCGTGTGATTATATTGTACTACCGTGCGTGCAATATTGCCATCATACGCACATGGAATTATTAGCCAGGCACTTAATTTCTGTAGCTAATGATCCATACGATGGATCGATATATATATATCATTATTATATCCCCACGATCCCTCGCTCACTCCACCTGGGTATCGATCTCTCACATCGAGTTCTCAGCATGTACAGATGGATCAGCACCCGTACGTCTGCTTGCAATCAATGCAAGAGCATCACTTTTAAATTTGTATGTATATATATGCCTGAAATTCATTTCATCGATTATATATGCAAACATGCAGGTTAAACTGAGATATGCGTCTATCAACAAATAATCTTTGCTTAGTTTTCGCAAAAAGAAAAAAAAATCTTTTGTTACTAGTAGCTAGCTGCCATGCACATCTATTCCCATCTGACTTTAACTGTTTTTCTGATCAATCATGCAAGCATTGTCGATCTATATTGCTATTAATCTACAGTTAAAGCACGCATCGCATAATACATGCCCGGTCCAGCTGCGCGGTAAGTTTGCTTTAGTTCGAATCAAATCCACCCAAAAGGGCCGGCTCCACTCCACATTGAGTTGTTTTGTGTTGGGCCCGCGCCTCTTGCTATTCATGAATATCTATATTGATCAAATTAAACATTCTCGCTCTACTCATCTCCTGTACAACGAGGCCCCATGCATGGTATTTCGAGAATTTTTTTGGTTGATTTGGGGCTCTATATAGTAGCCATTCTTTTTAATTTGTTGTGTTGGAAAAATAACAGAATCTGAATTAGTAACCAGCGGGGTTACCGGCAGAAAATTATAAATACGATTTGTTGCAAACCGATACTTGTCATGTTTTGCTATTCATAGTCCCCGTGCTCCTTGCGGGATAGATATATAGTAGGAGTAGGTAGGAAGGAGAGGATCCAAGGAGGAGCACAGAAAAAGGAAAAAAGAATGGGCTTCAGTGACCAGTGTGTCAGGATTGGGTCAGGTCATTTTTGCAGCAAGACTAGTGTGTGCAATTGCATGCAGGATTACCTCACCTCGCCACCATTTGCTAATCGGAATGGAATGGAAGGCGACTTTTCTTCTCCGGGCAAAAGGCCAACAACTTCGGAATGGAATTCACTCCACGAGTTCGTGCTTGAAGTATTCGGAGCCCAACTGACCATGTAACTTACATATTTACCAACGCTACCGAAGTGATGGAGGAACAGGGGGACCTGTTTATATATTCATCAGGAGTTGACATGGCTCTTGTACTACACACAACATGCATGCATGTACAACTACAAACCTCACTCGGCATTCTTCTAGAAATTTAATTAAAACATAAACGTCTATGTCTATTCGAGGGAGGTTGAACTCATGAACCGCTAAAGTCTAAGTAGTCGGCGAATAAACTAGTGCTTAATTTGAAGATATATATACCACGAGAGGAAGAGGAAGAGGAAGAGGAAGAGGAAGTACGTACGCATCCCATTCATACATCTCCATGAGATTGTAGTACAACCCTCGCCAAGTCAGCACTTGTACTGCATAGGAGTAGCCATACAACTGGGAATGAACAAGAGCAGTTTCCAGTGCTTGCTGTCTGCAGTCACCTACTGTGTACTAGTTTATCTCCCCTGCATACTTATTTTATCATTTAGCAGACTTGAACAATAATCGAAGCATTTTATATTAAGCATCTTATATTATCCAAAAGATGAGAAGAGAGGAGAGGAGAGGAGACGACAATATTATATATACATTCACGCTTCTCTCTCTCTCTTTCTCTTGTGCATGCGGGAAGAATTGAACTTGATTAGCCCAGAGCCACCATACCACCATGATCAGCATGAGGAAGACGTCGTCGGCGCTCCTTTGCACCCTGTTCCTCCTCTCTCTGACTCTGCTGTGCTTCCACCAGGCAAGCGCCCATGGCGGCATCCACGACGGCCACGAGGACGCTCCGGCGCCGCCCGTCCAATGGGTGGTCAACCTGCGTTCCAAGGGCCTGGTCGCCGTCAAGGTGTGGTGCCTGGTCATCCTGTTGGTCTTCACCTTCCTCGGCGGCGTGTCCCCCTACTTCTACCGCTGGAACGAGGCCTTCGTCCTCCTCGGCACGCAGTTCGCCGCCGGCATCTTCCTTGGGACCTCGCTCATGCACTTCCTCGCCGGATCCACCTCCACCTTCAGGGGCCTCACCAAGAGCCACTACCCATTCTCGTACATGCTCGCCTGCGTCGGCTTCCTGCTCACCATGCTCGCCGACTGCGTCATCGTCGCTGTCGCGCGCAGGAACCGCGACAGAGTCGATGGGGCCGATGAATCTGGACAGGGCCGTAGCAAGGAGGACGGCAGCGGCGGCGCTGACGCGGCGCACCACCCGATGTTCGTGAGGACCTCATCCTTCGAGGACGCCATCCTGCTCATCGTCGCGCTCTGCTTCCACTCCGTCTTCGAAGGGATCGCCATAGGCGTCTCAGGTACAAGTATATATATATATATAGAGAGAGAGAGAGAGTTCCAATCGATGTGTCTGCAAATTTTCTTCCACAATTAATTACACTGCTGCAACGCACCCCTTATTATCTAGTAGCGGGCAAGTGCCGCATTTCTGCCTCGGGGAAAATATTTTCACGAAACATTTCATCACATTTTATGCGTGAACATTATGCAATTCAATACTATCTGAAATGAATCGCTTGTCATACCTTTATTCATATACTTGAGATTACTATTTGTCCATGCAAATTGCAAGAAATATATCTAAAGAACAGATGCACGATTATGTAGTCTCCTCCCTAATTGATACTACCTATTTCTGCTCTTGATTTTCAGAAGAAAAAAACCCACAGTACAAAACAATTGATTTGGCAGCTGCTACTTAGAATTTCGAGTTTCGTGTGTACACTTTTGGTACAATCAGTAAAATTTTACACTTAAAGAGCATTAATTATTTTCTTGAAAGAAATTCATCTCCGGTCCATTAAGCTGCACCACATAACATTGTGCACTTTGAATGTCCAGAAGTCTAACACAAATTACTACTCCTACTACCGGCACAAGCATTGCAAGATGCATCACTAAAGCAAATTCTGTACTTTAATTAATTGTTTCTCATGATTTTCTTTTTAAAAAGAAGGATAACTTTTTCCTTAGGAAACTAGTACTTTGCGCATTTTATGCGTCGATAATAAATTAATTAACCAGTATGTTTCCGGGCACCTAAATTACAAGCGCCTATCGATCATGTATGCAAGTGGTGACGTACGTGCAGCTCTAGAGTGAATAATGCACGGTTAATAAGATGCATGCATGGCAAGAAAATTGATGAAAAAACTGCAGCAACGAAGAGCGACGCGTGGCGGAACCTGTGGACGATCGGGCTGCACAAGATCTTCGCGGCTGTGGCCATGGGCATCGCGCTGTTGCGCATGGTCCCGAAGCGGCCGTTCCTGATGACGGTGGCCTACTCGCTGGCTTTCGCGGCGTCGAGCCCCGTGGGTGTGGGCATCGGCATCGGCATCGACGCCACGGCAGAGGGTCGTGTGGCGGACTGGATTTACGCTATCTCCATGGGGTTCGCCACGGGGGTGTTCGTCTATGTCGCCATCAACCACCTCATGGCCAAGGGCTACCGCCCCCAGGAGCCCACCCGTGTGGACCGCCCCATCTTCAAGTTCCTCGCCGTGCTCCTCGGCGTTGCAGTCATGGCTATTGTCATGATCTGGGACTAGACTCATCATCCACTTACGGATCGACTCATCCGGCCTATTTGGATTATTTCATGCTTCCTTGCATTGCATGCTTGTTGATGTCTGCCTGCCTGCTAATAAGGCTATGCATTAGGATTAATGGCTATTGTCATGTATGGCCTTGCATTGCAGTCATGGCTATTGTCATGTATGGCCTGGTCGAATTTTCAGTTGTGTGTGATCTCAAATTGTTCGATCTTTTTGGGTCATGAATTCTTGTTATATACTATGTGGGCGTGATTAATTATGAAACTATAGTCGTGCGGAATACTATTTGAGATAAATAAAGCCGCCAGATGCTGATTGGTTTGGTTTGTTAACATGTGTGTCATATTACTGTATCTTTTAAGATCCTCTGGTTCATATTACTAGTAGCTTATGATTAGAGTACACGAGTATACACGTCTACCATGAATCCATAAAATTGATGAATCTACTAAATTTAATTAGTGTTATTTTGATCAAAGATAACATAGAGAGGAGAAATTGGCAAGGAAGAGAAAAATGTTGCTTCTATAGTAGTAATGAAACTAATCAACATTTATTCTTGATAGTTATTTTGCCAAATTTATTTGGAGGATGATACAAATTACTTTTTACTTTTGGTTTACATCCACCTAGCAGTGTATCTATATGTTTGGTTCATGGCTAAATGAGATTGATGTAAATCTAATAAACTATTTTTTGTTTGGGCATGTGCTTTATGTTGGGATTTTGACTTAGCCGAAATGATGTGATTTTGATAAGGAAATAGCTTGTGTTCAGAACTACTTATTGGATTCATTTCTAAGCCTGCGATGCTGTAGAGGGACAGGCATGGGCTGGATTTTTTTTTTTATTTCAATTACTCAAACCGCTGGGTTTTTATTTAGTATAAAAAAGATGGATGTGGATGAAAAGTATTCTCCATGTCATCTCAAGATTGTACAGCCGTTCGATTTGGGCTTGGACGAATATAAACTCCCAGATGGATCCTACCCGCACAAAATATCAGTTGAGTCCTTCCACAAACGTTGATTTCACATTGGCCATCCATGCGAGGCTCTTTGAGTTTTATGGATAATTAAGATCCGAGTAGTGTGGCTTGCAACCCATTCCCTCTCCTTCCCTCACACCAGCCCGCACAATCCCCATGCTCCTACGCTGCCACCGCCATTGTCCCTCTCTCCACTAGCCACCCCTCTCACATGCATGCGCCGTCTCCGTGCCACGCGGTGGTGGCAACGTCCTCTTGGTCACGCTCCTCCACCCGTCGTCTGCACCTCCGCGGCCAGCGTCATCGCAGAGGCCATGCCATTGATCCAAGCTCTTGGATGTTGCGTCCGAGAAGGCGGGAGTCACTACTTGAAAAAAAAAACATCGATGACCAATAATAACCTTCATGTGATCACGTTATTAATGAGTCGTCATTAGTATCGGACCACGATCTGTATGAGATCACAGATGACAAGTCATGTATAACTGTGACCCATCACTGATTTGCGTCTTCCATAAGCTGGGGAAAAAGATATAAGTGACGGTAAACTTTTCACCTGTCACTTAAGTGAATACATATGTGAGAAAGTTTTTTACCCATCACTTATGTGTAGATTGCTCTACAGGTTTGTCCTGTTTTCTAGCTGCATCCTGGAGCATACCCAGGTTTTGGCAACTGTCTTCTCCCTGCAAACAACAATATAATACGTCCAAATTCATATCGACAAACACATTTATATAATAACTCACTTCATCACAGAATCACAAAAAGTTTCAATTAATTTGTCACAAAATCGCAAAGGTTACAAAGTTACAATCAATTCATATTACATAAAGAGCTCACAACATAGGGTTTCTATAGTGTAACTTGTTATGTGGGTTGGTGACTTCAGACATCATGAACTCAGCGATATGTTGTCGAATCTACGGGAGTGCACTGACGTTGAAAAAACAAACCTGATAATCCTATATAATTTGACGTGTAACTAATATCATGTTGTCGGTGAATCAGGAACCAGGGGTCCCCGAATCCCGAGGTCAGGCTAGCAGTTTGCCACGTGGCGCCTTCCCGCGGGGATCATCTTCACGAGATACGAAAAGACTAAGTCCCGGGAGGGGGTGCTCGGGGCCATGAACAGTAGTCCCCAAGTACCCGAGTTCCCTGATGATCTGCAGACCAAGTGCCGGGAAGAGAGTGCTCGGGGTCATGAACAGTGGCCCTTGAGCACCCAAGTCCCCCGACGACCAGAAAAACCCAGTACCGGGAAGGGTGTGCTCGGGGCTGCGAACAGTGGCCCCCCGAGCACCCGAGTACCCCGAGGACCCAAGGAAGGTAGTTCCGGGAGAGAGTGCTCGGAGCTACGAACAGTGGCCCCCGAGCACTTGGTTCCTCGAGGATCGAACAGTCGATTCCGGGAGAGAGTGCTCGGGGCCGTGAACAGTGGCCCCCAAGCACTCGGTTCCCCGAGGACCGAGAGAGGGCATTTTCGGGAGAGAGTGCTCGAGGATGTGAATAGTGACCCCCGAGCACTCGGTTCCCCGACGACCTAAGAAGTCATTCGTCGGTGGCCCCCACAGGGGTCCAGCGGTGAGGTGTCAGCCAGTGAAAGGCCCGATGCTGCATTTAAGAGGGCGCGTGGCCTGTCACCCCCAACTGCTCCTGCCACGCTCGGTGTCAGTTCCTGCCACATCCTGGCAGGAGGGCGTGGGGACATTTAATGCACGGGTCCCATCCCGCGTCATCCGGCACGTCTCGGGATAGCATCGCAAGGCCCAAGACACCCCGCCTGCCACCCTGCTGTGTCAGGCGAACAAGACCGGACGGGCACGCCGGGCTGCTCTGTCGCTGCCCGGTGGGCCCTCTCCACGGCGCCCGTTGCCAACGCCATCATGACGATCAAGACAGGGCGGGGGTGCGTTTTCAACCCCCCGTCACTTCGCGCAGCAACCTATGATGACTGCCTTTCCATTTATGGTGCCTTGGAACTCGTGCCCTCCCTTTCGGGGCACGTTACCGTCGACGAGTATTTAAGAGAGCCGGCGGGCACGGACAAAAGAGAAGTTTTTAGAGAGGTCTCGGATACACATTCTCAGAGGCTGAAGAATCCAGAGCGAAGACAGAAAAACACCTTAGTACAAGCACAGAAGCTGAGGCCACCGAAGAACAAGGAGCCTGAAGCTCTAGAATAGACAAACATTCTTGTAACCGGTAACATCCCTGAGGGACATTCTCAGGGCATTTATAGCATCCACACAGGAGTAGGGTATTACGCTCAGTGCGGCCCGAACTCGTCTAAAAATCCTTCCAGTGCATTTACTGTATTCTGCATTAGATCATTCCATCCCACCTGCCATCGTATTTACACCCATTTATTTCTCCCACAAACATATTCAGAATCATCCCCCGGCCGAATCTCAAAAAGGGGTTCCTCCGGATCCCAGCGATAGGAGTTCACCCTCCGATAGCTGGCGCGCCAGGTAGGGGGGTTGCATCCCAAAATTTGTTTATTTTTTCTTGCAGAACCTGAGACCACCAAAGAACAAGGAGCACGAAGCTTTAGGATAGACAAACAATCTTGTAACTGGCAACATCCCTGAGGGACATTCTCAGGGCATTTATACCATCCACACAGGAGTAGGGTATTACGCTCAGTGCGGTCCGAACCTGTCTAAAAATCCCTCCAGTGCATTTACTGCATTCTGCATTAGATCATTCCATCCCACCTGTCATCGTATTTACACCCATTTATTTCTTTCGCAAACATATTCAGAATCATACTCCCGGCCGAATCTAAAAAGGGGTCCCTCCGGATCCCAACGATAGGAGTTCACCCTCCGACACATGTTATCATAAAATTAAATTAATTACTAAAATTAGATATGAGTAATATTGTATTGAATTTATATCGAAAGATTTAATATCTTTCCTCAGATAGTAAAGAGTATATAAGTACATAACATAGAATCCGTAGGCTAGTGCAAGACTTACGATATAGAATCCGCAGGTTAGTGCGAGACTTACAACTGCTTAAACGAACATTAATGTTATCTCTGGATTTAACGAACATTGTTATCTCTGGATTTTTGGTGCAAGACTTCTAATAGATTAGATAAATTGGTTTGTGGTTAGTCTACTCGCTAATGCACGGTCACTGCTTAACCCGAATGATGTGACTTACAACTCTATTTATTTTGTGCTAAACCGGTGTATGCTTCTTTGTTATATATGAGCCGCTAGCTGTAGTGGTGTGTCTATGTTTTCCATGTACTAAAGGTTTGGCGCTTCATCTAGGAGATCACTGAGTGGAGAAAACATGCTGCAAAGTTTCCATATACTAAATATTTGGCGCAGTCCTGAATTTCTTAGCTTACCGGCAGTGCGATGTTCTACTTTCCATACTATAATTATCAGTCTAATATAAAGAATAGCTGTAATTTTGCTGGACCTTCGGTTTCATGTGTGTGCACATAACTATTTGTCTTTTACAGTACTGTACTTATCATGCCTTCAAGAAAGGATGAACCCTTCGAAAGCAGCAGCTTAGGCCATCCTGTAAGGGAGGACTCGCTCATGGATCTTCGGGAGCGGCAGCAAGTATGGGTCTTCAGCAACAGTTGCACTCCCATGCTTTATATCCCTACACGTTTTTTATTTTTTTGCAAAAGAAAATTTGCCACTAGTAGGCTTTAAACCTGGTACGTACGTGCAGGTGGGTAATGATATTACAACACTGATAACTGATGTCTTTGGGACTTATATTGTTTAGAAGGTATGGGGGATCAATGAGTGTTTGTCAATGAGATAGAGCACTCCTTTTTTACCTGTCTAACCATAACCATTGGAACAGTTCTTTGAGTTTGGGAGCACAGCCCAGATAAAGGAATTGTCTGACCAACTAATTGGGCGTGTCTTATCACTTAGCCTTCAAATGTATGGTTGCCGAGTTATACAGAAGGTGATGATCCCTTGAATATGTTTATTTCTGCTACAGTAAAATATTTGATAATGAATTAATTTTCATCTTAAAATGACGCTTCTAGATTGCTGCTTGTTAGGAGTAAAGCACGATAGGATTGAACACGAGATACGATTTTTACGTGGAAAACCCTTGCGGGAAAAAAAACACGAGCGTCAATCAGCGATCTTCACTATATCAGGGATGTGTACAATACAAGGGATTACAATGAGTCTCTCTCTCCTCCTTGCAGCTTACAAGATATATTTATAGGGGTGGACATATATGACTCGAGTCTAATACAGACCGTTCCGAAATATGGGCCGAAGGCGTCCCTCGTATGGCTCAACAAGAATTCGGATCACAATCCAACAAACTCCACCTTGAGACGAATTCCATCTTGTAGCAAATAAAGAATCATCAATGAACTCCCTTCAATAATAAATATTACCGACGCCAAAAGTCTTTAGAACTCAAACTGTAACACCAACTAAACTTGAGCATAGCTCAAATTTAGTAGCAGGAACTGGTTTTGTCATCATATCAGCAGGATTATCATGAGTGCTTATCTTGCATATTTTAATATCACCTTGAGCAATAGCATCTCGAATATAATGATATCTCACATCAATGTGCTTTGTTCTTTCATAAAACATTTGATCCTTTCTAAGGCAAATAGCACTATGACTATCACAGAATATATTAATGCAAGAATTATTTCCACAAAGCTCAATATACAAACTTCTCAGCCAAACAGCTTCTTTGCATGCTTCAGAAATAGCCATATATTCAGCTTCAGTAGTTGATAAAGCAACAGTAGCCTGTAAACACGCTTTTCAACTAACAACACAACCACCAATGGTGCAAACATAACCTGTGAGAGATCTTCTCTTATCCAAATCACCAGCATAATCTGAGTCAACATAACCAACAAGTCCATCTTCAGATTTTCCAAACTGCAAACAAGCATTAGAAGTACCACGCAGATATTTGAAAATCCATCGAACAACTTTCCAATGTTCTTTGCCAGGATTAACCATAAATCTACTAACAACACTCAGTGCATGAGATAAATCAGTACGAGAGCAGACCATGGCATACATAAGTGAACCAACTGCACTAGAATATGGAACTCTAGACATGTACTCAATATCGAACTCTGACTCAAGACATAGAGCTGAAGATAATTTGAAATGAGCAGCTAATGGAGTACTCACTGGTTTTACATCATGCATATTGAAACGATGAAGGACCTTCTTAATATAACCTTGCTGACTAAGATATAACTTGCGAGCTTTCCTGTCTCTAATGATCTCCATGCTAAGAATTTTTTTTGCTGCACCTAAATCCTTCATTTCAAATTCATTACTTAACTGTGGCTATTTCTGATTCATCCTTTGCAGCAATCAACATATCATCGACATAGAGAAACAAATAAATAGCTGAACCATTAACAATCTTGAAATAGACACAGCTATCATAATCAGAACGCTTAAAGCCATTAGAGAGCATAAAGGAGTCAAACCTCTTGTACCACTGTCTAGGAGACTGCTTCAAACCATAAAGAGATTTCTTTAATTTACAGACAAAGTCTTTTTTTCCAGGAACAACAAAACCTTCAGATTGATCCATATAAATATCTTCATCTAACTCCCTATGTAAAAATGCAGTTTTAACATCTAATTACTCAAGTTTATAATCATGCATAGCAACATTACAAAGTAAAGTGCGAATAGAACTAAGTTTCACAACAGGGGAGAAGACATCATTATAATCAATCCTGGAATCTGGCTATAGCCTTTAGCAACCAACCTTGCTTTATACTTTGCTGCTTCATTAGGAGAAATACCCTTCTTTCTTTTGAAAATCCACTTGCAACGAATATGCTTCTTTTCTTTTGGCAATTTGACTAATTCTCAAGTACCATTCTTTTCAAGTGACTCCATCTCATCTTGCATTGCAGTCATCCAATTATTGCAATCAGCAGAAGTAATAGCCTCATTGTAATTAGAAGGTTCTACATTACCTTCAACTTCTTCTACACAACTCAAAGCATAAGCAACAATATTACACTCTCCAATTAATCTCTTGGGTGGATTAATTTGCCTTCTAAGCCTATCAACTGCAATAGAATGGTGTGTAGGCTGCACAACGGATGAAGAATGTGGAGCACTAGATGAATCATAATCAATAAATAAATTTTCAGCAATAGGTGTATCTTGGACAACGGTATCTGGTGTACTTTCTACATTAATAAAATGCTCCACATGCACACTAGAACTCTGCTGACTCTGAACAGGAGCATTTGGTAACATAGCAGATTCATTAAAGACAACATTCCTGTTAACCACTACCTTTTGTGTTGTAGGATTCCACAATTTATAACATTTAACACCATATTTATAACCAAGAAAGATGCACTTAACAGCTTTAGGCTCTAATTTACCATTATCAATGTGAGCATAAGCAGGACAAACAAAAACTCTCAATTCTGAATAATCAGCCTGAGAACCAGACCATACCTCAATTAGAGTTTTATTATCAATGGCAATATTGGGTGATCGATTAATAAGATAGCAAGCAGTGGAAGCGGCTTCAGCCCAAAAACGTCTATGCATACTTGCATTAGACAACATGCAACGGGCCCTCGAGATAATAGTTCTGTTCATACGCTCAGCTACACTATTTTGTTGTGGAGTACCAGGAACAGTGTAGTGCCTCGCAATACATTCAGACTTACAATATGAATCAAATTCATCAGAACAAAATTCCATCCCATTATCGGTGCGAAGTTTCTTTACCCTCTTTTCAGTTTGTCTTTCAACCATAACCTTCCACTCTTTAAATATTTTAAATGCTTCTGATTTATGCTTCAAGAAATAAGGCCAAACTCTTCTCGAGTAATTATCAATAATAGTTAACATATAACGAGAACTACCTAGTGAAGACCTACGAGATGGTCCCTATAAATCAGAATGCACATAATCAAGAATACCTTCTGTTGTATGAACCGAAGTGTTGAATTTCACCCCCTTATGCTTGCCAAAAATACAATGCTCATAAAATTTTAGCTTGCCGATACTATATCCATCAAGAATACCTCTGTTGCTTAATTCTGCCAAACCAAGTTCACTCATATGTCCAAGACGCATATGCCAAAGATTAGTAGCATCAGAATCTGCTAATGAATGTGAACTTACAGCGGCATCACCTGTGATTGTAGTGCCTCGGAGATGATATAAATTGGCAGACTTTAAATCACCTTTCATTACAATAAGGGAACCTTTTTTCACCTTCAAAATACTATCTCCACCTGACCAATCATACCCTTTATTATCAAGAGTACTCAAAGAAATAAGGTTCCTTTTCATACCTGGAACGTGCCTCACATCTGTCAAAGTTCTAACAATGCCATCATGCATCTTTATCATAATTGATCCAATTCTAACAATTGAATGTGGGTTGTCATCACCCATCCTAACAGAACCAGCATCTTGAACAGAATTATAAGTGGTGAACTAATCTCTATGTATGCATATATGAAAAGACGCAGCAGAGTCAATAATTCATTCATCACCACTACTAGCACATCCAGTAAAAGCAACGAGTGTCTCTCCATCAGAACTATTATCGGACGCAGCAACAGATGCTTTACCTTCTTCATTAGATTTACCTTTCCACTTTTCTTTATTCTTCAACTTGTAACATTCAGATATGTCATGATTATTTTTTTTTGCAATACCTGCAGAATTTTTCTTTGCCTCTGAACTTTGAACGACCCCTGTAACCGTTCAAACTTTTATATCTTTGGCTATTATACGAATTCTTCTCCTTTGTCCTGCCACGCATAATCAAACCTTCTCCATTGAAAATCGAGCCATCAGTAGACACTATCTGTTTCATCTTTTTCTTAGCATGCAAGGCCTCGTAAACTTCTTTCGAAGTAAGTGTATCATGACTGTATAATATGGTATCTCTGAAGTTTGCAAAAGAACTGGGTAATGAGCACAAAAGAATAAGACTCAAATCCTCATCATCATATTTTACCTCTATAGACTGTAAGTCAGCAACGATCTCCTTAAAGACCAAAAGATGATTCAACACAGAACCACCCTCCTGTAATTTGTGCGTGAACAACTTCATCTTCAGATGCATTTTACTGGTTAGATCCTTGGACATGCAGATCAATTCCAGCTTTAGCCATAAAGCAGCAGCAGTTTTGTCCTGCAAAATATTGTTAGATAAATGAAGATAAATTTGTGATAAATCCTTACGACCATTTCTCTTTTCTTCATCGGATGAAGACTTTTGATCCTTATTCCCAAAATTATCAAGCGTATCATCCAGATCAGTATGCGCAAGAATAGCCCGCATCTTTACTTCTATAGAGAAAACCTTATATTACGATCTAGCAACGGAATATCATATTTCACAGAAGCCATAGGTGTGTACGCGAAGCAATATCAATGAGAAGCAATATACAGTACTAAAAACCTAGTAAAACCTTGTGTGTGCGTGTAGCAAAAATTAGCTTGAAATTACTTTTCTTCTTCTCGGGACAGGACACGCAGACTTAAGGGCAAATCCTTTTTTTTATCTCCGAGATAGTACACGCACGTGGGACAGATGATCTCACCGTCTCGAAACAGCTGCCCTCCCTCTGTACGCGTGGTAGAGCGGTGACCTCGCCTGCGAACAGGAATCGGACGGAGACGAATCCGGCTAGGCGAAATCGGCGGCTACGAATCCGGCTGATAAGATCGAATGAGCGCACGAATTGGGCTTGGCGATGACAAATCCCACGCGCCAGGAAGAAGGGAGCGCACGATACGCAACGGGTCACGCGGCGGCGCGCAACAGTCAACGATGAAGATCTTTTACGATGTCGAAATCAATTCGGCGAAATCGAATCAGACGTCGGAAGAAACCGATTTATTTTTTTCTCGTTTCCCGTGTATTTGATCCGGCTCTGGTACCACTTGTTAGGAATAAAACACGATAGAATTGAACATGAGACACGATTTTTACGTGAAAAATCTTTACGAAAAAAAAACCACGAGCGCCAATCGACGATCTTCACTATATCAGAGATATGTACCATGCAGTGGATTACAATAAGTCTCTCTCCCCTCTTTGCAGCTTACAAGATATATTTATAGGGGTGGACATATACGACTCAAGTCTAATACGAACTGTTCTGAAATATAGGCCGAAGATGTCCCTTGTATGACCAATAAAAATTCGGATCACAATCTAACACTGCTATCTGCATCATTTTTGCGTAGCTGTACACCTGGCCGAATACTGCATCAATACATTCTAACATATGCAAATCGATGCCTTTAATTAGATAATTTCTTCATGTCTAGTGATAACAGATAGACAACAAGTTATGTCTGTACCAGCAAAACTCTCTAATCTGTGACAACACACAACTGCAAAATTCATCTTATGTGTAACCTTTAGTGATAAGTATGTTGTTCTGTGTTGTTGTCTCGATTTACACATTTTTGTTTATCTAAGTGCATATTGGATGGTTGCAGGCAACAGGCATGCTTGGTTTTATCCGTCTATGTGTGTGCATGGACAACAAATAGGAAGCCCTTACATGTGTATATATCACGTGAAGGGCTCACACGTGCGGGAATTAATATTTAACTGATGTCATGGATGATATTCATGCAGGCCATAGAAGTTGATTTAGATCAGCAGACTAAAATGGTTGCTGAGCTTGATGGACATGTGATGTGCTGTGTACACGATCAAAATGGGAACCACATTATTCAGAAATGCATTGAATGCATCCAACAGCATGCTATCCAGTTCATTGTTTCAATCTTCTATGGCCAGGTTGTGATGCTATCTACTCATCCGTATGGTTGTAGGGTCATACAGGTAAGCTTGTACTAGCACAACTATATTTTCAAGTGTATAGATATTATTTTGCACTTCCACTCACCTTATTGTTCAAATACATCGGATGCAGAGGGTACTGGAGCACTGTGATGATCCTAAAACTCAGCAGATAATGATGGATGAGATCCTCCAATCTGTTTGCTTGTTGGCTCAAGACCAGTACATTAACTATGTTGTGCAGGTCAGTGCCATCAGCATTGCTGCTAGTGTTTGTTATTGATGGTGGTATTTCTCCCAGTCAGTAGCCTTTGACTATATCTGTCTTGCAAACAAACTGTCGAATTTTCTCCCCACCTCATCAATTATTCACCTGTTAAAAGCTGGGTTCTATTGACCATTAATTTCTTGAAATAATGGTCTTTGCTTTTTAATGCAAAACACTAGCAATATGCTATGCCTAGTAAAGCTAATATTGCTCAACAATTACATGTTAATTTCCTAATACTGTTGAAGAGATGGGATCATCTGGTCCTTATGTTTGGGTGACCATGGCATGATGAAGATACATTTTGTGCACAATTTGTTCAGGCTGCGTTGAAATTTATGCAAAAAAAAATTATTTATCTGGACCGCACTCGATTGTGTTTTACCTAGGAGTTCAGGAGTAGTCAATTCAGTTGAATATGTTTTTCCTCTCCCCTCTCCCTTCTACCCCAGGTCAAATTTTTTGTATCAACGTTTCGAAACATTAAGGTAGTTGAGAAATAGTGATGGGTCATTCTGGGTGCGCAGTATGTAAGCTGAATCAGTGGAGTTCTTGTGCTGATCAACTTTTGGGGAGTAGTTCTGTAATCACATGCTTTGTCAAGATTGAAATATGGATGTGCTGAAGTTGAAGTTAGTAATTTTGGAAGTTACACAAGTAGGCATAATCACAGGGAGTATTGTCTTCCTTTAATAACCGCTGGTCAATACTTTGCAGATGTGCTATTATTGAGAAGCTGATTGGACAAATTGTACAAATGAGCCAGCAGAAGTTTGCTTCGAATGTCGTAGAGAAGTGCTTAGCCTTTGGGAATTCTGTGGAGCGCCAGATCCTGATAGGTGAAATGCTTGGAACCACTGATGAAAATGAACATCTTGACGTTTGTGTTCCTTAAGTTTCTTGATATGTTAAGTTATTTTTACACTCGGTTAAGTTCTGCAGTGTCTTTGGATTATTGGTCTGTTGGTCCTAATTCAGTCTCTTAACACAGTGAAGCAGATTGCTATTAGCCTGTTACTGAAGTGGTGTTTTACTTCTGTTTGTACTGTGAAGGTGATGATGAAAGACCAGTTTGCAAACTATGTAGTACAGAAGGTGTTAGAGACTTGTGATGATCAGCAGAGAGAGATGATACTCACAAGGATAAAAGCTCATCTGAACACACTGAAGAAATACACTTACGGAAAGCATACAGTGGCTCGTGTGGAGAAGCTCGTCGCAGCTGGAGGTATGGCCTGTTATCCACCTTCGACATAAGTGGTGTTTTATGTACCACTAGGATACCATTTACATATAGCTATCTGTTACTTATGGACACTCTTTTGTGTGCAGAAAAGCGACTTGGACTTCAACCATCGTGTGCCGCCTGAAGAGTAAGAAATCTAGTGTACAGCTAACAGTGGCTAGGTCTGCACTCCATCATGTTTTTCTATCTAAAACAACTTTGTGAGGCTATGGCCTCATTGTTGGAAATAGAAGAGTAGGAGCTAGCTTGCGCTGAGTGTACATTCTGTAGCCGAGGAACTAGCATAAGTGATACAAATCACGTGTTGCTCTGCTGTACAAATTTAGAAACAGAGAGTGAAAGAGAGCTGTTAACTATTTAAACTAAGGACGGTAGTACTTTATGTTGTGTTGTGTGTCGATAAAATGCCATGTTGTAACATAAACACAGATGCTTGCTAAGCTGTTTCTCAGTGAAGCTGGACCTATTAATCTCAGTTTCGCTTTTCCTGCGTTCTTAATGGTTGTTCTGTCCTTTTCAAAGTAGATCTTGCATCATTAGCATCTTCGACTTGAAGAAATTGATAAGAAACTCTTGTTTCTTTCTTTGATGATTCAGGAAGCTTTTGAACTGTATGTTTGTATGATATATGTTTGCAGCAGGGTGCACACTTTTTTAGAGTTTGTTTAGTTTGCGTTTAAGTTTAACACGCTTAAAGTTAGTTATGTTATATATTTTTAGATAATTATTTAGTTGATTATTATAACTATGGTAAGTTATACTTTGTTGTTCATTTAGTTTTTTTTAAGTAACTTTAGTACATTTATGGTTTAGCCGTACTTAACTAATCTTAGATGTGAATCAAATATGTCATTAGTTTTATTGCGATGTCCTGAATTATCAGAAAGAGCATAGGTTTTACTGTTCTTCAATGTTTCTTTTAAGATAATGTTATATTGTTGTAACCAAATACCCTTGCTGATTCTCGTAAAAACCTGAATCTATTTAATATTTTATACTGTGATGTGCTTACAAAACTAGGCAGCGTAGTTTACCAATGTTGGACTCCAATGGTGAAGTCAAATCGCTGTTGATGGTAGATGGATGGACAGATGCCGTAAACAGTAAAATTAGTAGAGCTAATCATTTTACTGCTACAGTGCTGTTGCTACCCTCTCGCATTTTTGCTAACGGATTTCGATCTTGTGCACATATCCCGTGTAATTTCATCTGCTTGTGATTGTAGGGAGACGGCAGAATTTTGATAACAGAATCATGGGTTTATTATTTGTTGGATAATAGATATCTCGTTCTTTCTTGTTACCTGGGATAGTGTTGATTGCAGGAAAAGAGAGAGAGAGAGAGAGAGAGAGAGAGAGAGAGAGATCTAGTGGAAATCTATTGTTGATTCGCTTGGCGCTTTTTGACCAAGCAGGGAGATGCAGGAATCGCATAAAAGAAAGGAAAGGAAAGGAAAGGAAAGGAAAGGAAGAGGACGTCTACGGTCGTCGGATTGGTGGTACCCGAATCTCGAGGAAATATCTGGGGCCGAATGGGCCCCGGAAAACAAGAGTCGGAACGGACGGCGGCGATGGAAAATATCTGGGTGGACGTTCATGTTCATCCCGATCTGCGCTTTTGCTGCCCTTTATTCTCATTTCCGCCATTAAATTATCTTCTCTTCTTCCCTCCTCAGCTCAGCTCAGCTCAGGTCAGCTCCTCTCCTCTCCTCTCCTCTCCTGTCCCCCACAACACAAATATCTCTCTCACCCACCGCCGCAGCAGAAAGCTGGAGATCCGATTGAACCGCCTCCGATGGTCTCCTGACAGGTTAATTCTGGGTCGGATTAGCAAGTGAAGGAGAAGCGGATTTGGAGGGTGCGGATCGATGGGCCAGGAGGCTCCCGACGATTACGAGCTGGCCATGCTGGGCGGCGGCGAGGACGAGCGGGTTATGGAGTGGGAGGCAGGCCTCCCGGGCGCCGACGAGCTCACCCCGCTCTCCCAGCCGCTGGTCCCGCCGGGGCTCGCCGCGGCGTTCCGCGTCCCGCCGGAGCCTGGGCGCACGCTGCTGGACGTGCACCGCGCGTCGGCGGCGACGGTGTCCCGGCTGCGGTGCGCGTCGTCGTCGTCGTCGAGCTCGTTCCCGGCCTTTCAGACAGGGGCAGGGGCAGGGGCAGGGGCGAGGGCGGACGAGGCGGACTCTTCGGCGGGCGGAGCGACGCCTTCGGCAGCAACGAACAGCTCGAAGCGGCCGCGGCTGGTGTGGACGCCGCAGCTGCACAAGCGGTTCGTGGACGTGGTGGCGCACCTGGGGATCAAGAACGCGGTGCCCAAGACGATCATGCAGCTGATGAACGTGGAGGGGCTGACGCGGGAGAACGTGGCGAGCCACCTGCAGAAGTACCGGCTGTACGTGAAGCGGATGCAGGGGCTGTCCAACGAGGCGCCGTCCCCCTCCGACCACATCTTCGCCTCCACGCCGGTGCCCCACAGCCTGGTGCACGAGGTGCCGGTGCGCACGCCCTACGCCGCCGCGGCCATGTACCACCACGTCCCCATGGGCGTCGCCGTGGGGATGGTGCCCATGAACAACGGCCACCATCAGAACGGGTACGGGCACGGGCACGTCTCCTCCTACTCGCAGCAGGCGCAGGTGTACCACCACGGCCACGGCGGCAAATAGCACTCCCTCCGCCGCCGCCGGTAACAATTCATGCATTCAATCGTCCACTCCCCCGGTGGGTCCATCAGTTCGTCCACTAAGCTAATATTAGCTGTGTCGGCAAATATATAATACATGAGTAGCGATGATGATGATAAGAAGAAGAAGAAGAAACAAATTGGAGGTGCGTGTGGCATAGCTAATTAAGCATGCGATTCTGTACCATGTATGGATGAGGTAAAAACTAAAGTTTTTCAACCGCCGTTGCATCATCAGTCATAGTAGCACTAGTAAGTACATTTTTACTGGCAGCTGACGCAGGGTCAACTGTCAAGTCATGGCAGCCGCCACGCTTCATTTCTGCTGAAATACTACTCCTGTCCTGTACTTGGTGAGGTGATGTTGCCTCTTCCCTTCCCACGACGATAGGAATAGGATGCTCTCCCCAATTGCACCCGTTTGAAGAAGAAACTGACACCCATGGCGTGCTCCGTGTTTCTCCTCTATATGTTAAAAACTGTGGCAACGGGTTGTTTTTCCTTGGAAATTTCAAGAACAAATGTGTTGATAAGTATGGTTAGTTTTTATGTAGGTTGATGGTAGCATTGTTGAAGGTGGGGAAAATTCAGAGTGCCAGGGATCCCAGACAACACTTTCTTACCTGGTTGAGCTGGAGCCTAAGCTCTGGGTTCCAGTGAGGCTTGCTACTGGAAGGAAGGAAGGAAGGAAGGAAGGATCTGCAGTGAGATGAAGACCAACGAACATTTGTTTCAATCAGAGAGCAAGCACAGAGGACCGGTAGGAAGAGGGGGAGGTTCCACAAGAGCAATTACACTATTATTAGCAAGAAATTAGCATCATAATATTCCACTACTCACAACTGACGTCTGGCGGGCTCCTAGGCAGCATAATCCAATACTTGCACGCACAATTTCTTTGCTCCGCGCCAAATAAATCATGAAAAATGAGCAGAGAATTCCAGATCAAACAGCGAAGGGAGAGGAGAAGGTGCGGCGATCGCTCCTCCGGCCTCTGGAGAACTCCATCGGGGCGACACAACGGACGCAACCTCGAGACTAGCAAGACAAAGGAAACGCACGGAGGCCCAGAGCACGACTCGCGCCTCGGCAGGCATGCTTCGCCACGCCCACGCGCGAACCCCGCGCGCCTTCCTCCAGCTCCTCGCCGCCCAGCCGCCGTGCCCGTCCGCCGCCGACCAGTTCCACGCGGCGGCCACCAAGCTCGGATTTTTCGCGGCCAACGTCTTCGTTACCACCGCCCTCCTCGGCCTCTATTGCCGCTCCCGCCGCCTCCAGGAAGCCCAGCAGCTGTTCGACCAAATGCCTCACCGGAGCACCGTCACCTGGAACACGCTCATCTACGGCCACGCGCAATCCCTCCGGGCTCCCGACCTCGCCGTGGGGGCGTTCGCGCGCATGCTGCGCGACGGTGTCGCACCCACGGCGTCGGCCGTGTCCAGCGTCCTGGTCGCGTGTGCCAAGCTGGAGGACGCGGACGTTGCCGCGATGCTACACTCAGTTGGCCTCAGGTGTGGCGTCTCTGCCAGTGTTGTCGTGGGTACTGCCTTGGTGGATATGTACGCGAAATGCCATCATGTCTGCGCGGCACAGAAGGCTCTTGCGGAGATGGAAGATAAGAACGTGGCCACTTTCACGGCACTGCTCGGTGGGTTCGCTGTAAGCGGAAAGTCCCATGACGCCATGTTGTTGGTCAGGGAAATGGAGCAGACAGGAGTAGCACCAAACGTGATGACTTACAGCAGCCTTCTCAGCTCGTTCGAGAGTCCCGACGATGTTGATCATGGGAGGCAGGTGCACTGTGCACTGCTGAAGAAGGGGCTGGAGCGCAATCGACATGTCCTGTCGACTCTTCTCATCATGTACTCCAAGTTTGATAGTTTGGAAGATTTCAGGAGGGTACAGATGCCCGTTTCATGCCTGGATCAGGTGTCGCTCAATTCTGTCATCTCTGGGCTCTCCTGGCTGGGAAGAGGTGAGGAGGCTTTTCAGCAGTTTGCAGAGATGAGAAGGCAAGACGCTGACACAGATGTCTTCACATTTGCCAGCGTATTGAAGGCTGTAGGGAGCTCGTCATCATTGCTGCAGGGAAGGCAAGTTCACGCTCTTATTCTGAAGATTGGATATGGCTCGAACCTTGATGTCCAGAACGGCCTCATTTCCATGTACGCTAGGCGTGGTGCGATTCTGGAATCTAAGGATGTTTTCACTTCGATGGAAGCACCTGACTTGATTTCTTGGAACTCACTTCTATCAGGATGTGCCCAACATGGGTACGGGAGAGAGGTGGTTGACATGTTTGAACAGATGAGAAGGCTGAATGTTCAGCCAGACCATACCACCTTCTTGTCGGTGCTTACAGCTTGCAGCCATGGTGGCTTGGTAGATAAAGGTCTTGAATGTCTCAATTTGATGAAAGAAAAGGGGTTTCTTGAGGGAGCAAGACTAGAGCACTATGCTTGTATGGTTGATCTTCTTGGTCGAGCTGGGTATCTCTCAGAAGCTGAATCTTTGATCAATGATATGCCTATGAAGCCTGGTTTGTCGGTATACAGAGCTCTACTCAGTTCCTGCCTGATTCATGGCAACCTTGAGATAGCGATGCGGGTGTATAAGCGCTTGATTGAGCTATATCCCCGTGACTCATCTGCTCACGTTCAGTTATCAAAGGTCTTTGCTGGTGATGGTCACTGGGATAATGCTGCCGAGATCAGGGAGGCCATGACAGGCAAAGGAATAGTAAAGATACCAGCTTGGAGCTGTATTGAGGACCGAATGCAGGCCAGCTAAGCAGGCTGTGAGTGCAAGACACATGCCATCCAAACCAAATTGTCTTGCTTGCTAACTGGAGGTGACTGAAAGGTGAAGCTTTGATGGCGATGTGTAGTGAAGGAAGCTAACTCAGAATTTAGCCATAAGTGTGTTGACCTGCTGATAATTATTTGAAGGAGCAAATCAGATGCAATCATGTATATATCACCAGAACCATGCTCTTTTGTCACCGACCACAATAGTTTTGTACTCTCCAGTGGTCAAATTTATTATTTGATCGATGGATGTTACTGTAT
Organism: Phragmites australis; assembly: GCF_958298935.1. Classification (NCBI taxonomy): domain Eukaryota; kingdom Viridiplantae; phylum Streptophyta; class Magnoliopsida; order Poales; family Poaceae; genus Phragmites; species Phragmites australis. The sequence goes on along the minus strand of NC_084922.1, from coordinate 51,361,826 downwards.
TATTTATGCAGATCATAACTAGTCTGGATGCAATTCAGCAGGCGCACTTCCTTAGACCGTGGGAAGAGGAGTCCAGAGAACAAAAGGTAACCAACAGGAAGCGTGCAATCACGTCGTCAAGACCGAATGCTTTGGTTGTAAACCATGAAAGAGGCCGAGAACAAGACTGAAAATGGAAAATGATTCCCCCTACCGTACAGTTTCAAAAAATAATGGAAAACGGTTGGCGTGATGTTACAATCCATGTCCTGTCTGGCCGTGGGCGCTCCAAGAAACGAATAGTTCACTTGCTACTCCAGTAAGCAAATTAAAGGGTGGAAATGTGTCAAGAAGGCAAGCTAGATGTTCATGCATGTTGCCTGACGGCCTAGTTATGTATTATGCTATGCAGTTGGATGTCAACTTATGAATCAGATGGAGCTAGCGACCATGGTTGGAACCTGGAAAAGATTGTGATTTTTCAAAGGGGGTGAAGCGGTTTGGGCCCTTTGGTTTTGGGCCAAGTGGGGGCCAGAGCGACAGCAAACTGCCTGCTTCGATACCACCGAGACGAGACGGGATCTAGGAATCCTCCGCGCCACCGTCTCTTTCGTCTCTTCAGTCCCAAGGACGGAATGGCAGCGACTATTGCCTGGTAGTGGTAGGCATTCGACTCTTGGGGATGCCCGCCCCTCCGTCCTATCTAAGCTAGCGACATTCTTCTCCTTTCCTTCTCTTCCCCGACCCAATCTGTTGTATATATACGCCGCTGTCTGTGGGGCACTAGGTCCGTCCTTGTTCTTGTGCTTGTCGTCATTCTTGGTTTGCTCGATTTGCTGGGCCGCCGGGTTGTGGTTGGATACTTGGTTTCTTGATCTGCATTTCGGCCGCCGTGAACCGGACCGCCGCCGGAGATGGAGAACGGGCACGCCAAGTACCGGGTGGCCGTCATTGGCAGCGGCAACTGGGGCAGCGTCGCCTCCCGCCTACTCGCCTCCAACACCGCCAAATTGCCATCCTTCTATGGTAGGTAGCTAGCATGTATCCCTGTTGCATTGTGTTCTTGAATTGCTGACATGTAGGTACCGTGTGTAATGCATGTCTTTGTTTCAGCCACGCCATTTCGATTCTCATTCTTGGTGTCTTTGCAGCATTCAACCATATTAGATAAGATTGCCTACACCCACCCTGTCATATCTTTATGTAAGGTCTTTAGAGACATGCATGGCCTTATGGTCTATATTATTCCACCTGAATATCTGTAAGGGTGTACAAACTGCAAAACTACTGAAAATGTGATAGTTGCCAAGTTACCATTAAGGCACAGAGTTCTTTTTTTGTACTTATTGGTGTTAACTCTTGGGAATCTTTTTTGCAGATGAAGTAAGGATGTGGGTGTTTGAAGAAATACTGCCAACGGGCAAGAAGCTATCTGAGTCCATTAATCAAGAAAATGTAAGAGTTGAAACTTGTTAGCTTATTTTACTTCTGGAACTACTAATGGCTTGTAAAATAGTAAATGATTCTAAAGTTATTCTCACATGTTGCAGGAGAACTGCAAATACTTACCGGGTATAAAGCTTGGAACTAATGTTATTGCTGATCCCGACTTGGAGAGTGCAGGTAATCACAATGTTACACACTTTTGATAATTTTTGGGAGGAATGATTACTTTTGGATGCTAGTAATACATGCAGCTCCAATTGATCTATCAAGGAAACTTTAGGGGGGGGGGGGGGGATAGGCAGGCCGAACCAGCACAATTAAATTTAGTGTTCACAGATATGCTTAATAATTTTGGCTTTGATAGGCAATTTGGTGCTATTTCAGAAAGGGCAAGGAAACTTTACATCAGAATGCTCGTGTGTTATCAAATAAGTATCAATAAAATTTTAATTTGGTTTTCTCAGTCAAAGACGCGAATATGCTGGTTTTTGCGACTCCCCATCAATTTGCGGAGGGCATATGTAAGAAGCTCGTAGGCAAGCTAAGACCAGGAGCTGAGGCTATCTCCCTCATCAAGGGCATGGAAGTCAAGATGGAAGGACCGTGCATGATATCTAAATTAATTGCGGATACACTTGGAATCAATTGTTGTGTTCTCATGGGTGCTAACATTGCAAATGAGGCAAGCATTTGTCGAACTTGCCGTGCAAAAATTCGTGTAGTCTTCAGAAGCAAAAATAAGTGGTTGTACATTTCAAATGCAGATTGCGGTTGAGAAGTTCAGTGAAGCAACAATTGGATATAGGAAAGATAAGGAAGTGGCAACCCGATGGGCCAAACTTTTCACCACACCATACTTCCTAGTTTCTGTTGTAAGTTCTTCAACTATAACCTCATAAATAAATGAAATAGGGAACAACTCTACATTCTGGCCCTCTCAACATAGGGTTGTATGGGAATATGATTGCCATCTTCTTAGTAAATGCTGATTTTTTTTTTTTGTAATCAGTTATGAACATGTTCAGAGGTGGCAAGAAACATAATGGTGGGCACAACATAAAAAAATGGAAGCATATAAGACAAATTATCGAATATAAAATGAAGACTGAGTGAAGTTCTTAGTTGCAAATCTTACCCTTCATATTCAGGTAGAAGATATTGAAGGAGTAGAGCTATGTGGAACGCTGAAAAATATTGTGGCCATTGCAGCAGGTATTACATGCAACGGTATTCTGTATGGTTACATCCATTGTTTTCTTTCAAATTTCAACGGCTTACATGACAGACTTAACTTGCAGGCCTTGTTGATGGCTTGGATATGGGAAATAATACAAAGGTTGCAACTTGACCATTGAACATGTTTTGAACAAAGAACATAATTTTCATCATATTGTATAAACTTATGGCCTCTTTCCCCCTAGGCTGCAATAATGAGGATTGGCTTGCGGGAAATGTGTGCATTCTCTAAGCTTCTGTTTCCTTCAGTCAGAGATAACACATTCTTTGAGAGCTGTGGTGTGGCTGACCTAATAACTACATGCCGTACGTATCTTCATTGTTCTCAATTAACCATTGATCACATTGATACTGAATAGTGAGTGTTCCATGACAGTTGGTGGCAGAAACAGAAGAGTGGCTGAGGCCTTTGCAAGAAACGGTGGCAAAAGGTTTCTTCTTTAAACTGCACATATCATTTTCTAATATAGGGATTGTTCGTTTTTGCTCTTTGTAAGAGAATCCCAAAAACAATCTGGTGGTGTTCATAGCTATATTAAAAAAATAGAGAGCTTGTCCATGTCCAGATCTTTGCTACTTCATCTCATCTTCTTTCTGACAGATCTTTTGATGAGCTGGAGGCAGAGATGTTGCATGGCCAAAAACTTCAGGTCGTATATTATTTCCTGATTAGTGCATATTCTTCTCGGTGCATCTAATCTCGTTAGTATTACAGGGAGTGTCCACAGCAAGAGAAGTTTATGAAGTCTTAATTTATCGAGGGTGGCAAGAGCTGTTTCCTCTGTTATCAACAGTACATGAGATTTGTATTGGACAATTGCCTCCTACATCAATAGTTGAATACAGTGAGCACACGCCCAACCTCTCCATCATCGGTGGTCCTACTCCATGCTACTGAGCTTGATACTACAATTTGGACTACTGCTACAATTCTCAGTATCACTTGTTATAAACAAAGAAAGTTGAGATATACTGAATATCTGAATCTTTTTCGCATACAAATACGATGATTCAGTCATGTCACCTTATTAAGTGCATGGTTTTATAAGTCCGTGCTATTGTATCCATTTGGTTGAAAATAGGATGCCTATTAACCTTCATGAGAAATCAGTGGATGATAATCAACAACAGCAAAGCATTTGTCCTAAGTAAATTGGGGTAGATTAGAGATGAAATTCACAAGATCCAACTAAAAAGTTGATGAGAAAATAATAATAATAATAAAGGACTAGTAATAGTAAAAAATAAAGTAATAACAATATAAGAAAACTGATGCATAAGCTATTGTTATAGCACGTGGATTGTTAACTTTTACATGCTTCTATCTGTGGATAGTTCTTTAGGGATATTTCATTCCCTCGAGTCTCTTTACGGACTCTTCCCGTGTTAGGTTTGGTCGACCCCTGTCTCTCTTCACATTATCAGTATATTTTAGTATCTCGTTATGCACAGGTGACTCTAGAGATCTCCGTTGGATGTGTCCATAGTGGTGGCTAAAATGAAGCTGCTTAGAAGAAATCTAAGGAATGGAGCAAATCCATCTCCCACTTAAACAAAATTCTCAAAGAAAGCAATGATTCACTTCAAGTCATGGACAAGATAGAAGAGAGGAGCACTCTATGTGCAAGAAACTAATTTCAAGAACATCCTCAAAGCCCACATTTTAAAGATGCTCAAGGCAAAGTATGAGTATTGGAGGAAGAAATACACAATTAGATAGGTCAAATTAGGGAATGAAGAAACAAAATTCTTTCATGCCGCAACCACTGAGAGATATAGGATCAATACTATCATAAGCCTGAAAACTGAGGAGGGAAGAATTGTCATTGATCACAATCAGAAGGCTGCAGTCCTCTGGCAAGTTTACAAAGACAGAATGGGGGTTTCTGATGACACTGATTTGGTTTTTGATCTTGATTCTCTTATGCACCCCAGAGAAGACTTGTCTTCACTATCATGTTTTTTCTTCACATCTAAGATTGATGAAATAGTCAGGAGAATCCCTCCTGACAAGGCACCTGGACCTGATGGGTTCAATGGGTTGTTCTTTAAGAAGTGTTGGCACATCATCAAAGAGGATTTCTATGGTCTGATTAAAAACTTTGAGGAGGGTACTCTTTCGCTTCACTCCTTAAACACCTCTCACATCACTTTGATCCCCAAAGTCAATAATCCTGTGATAGCCAATGACTACAGCCCTATCTACCTACTAAACACAGCCATCAAACTCATCACCAAACTACTGACCAATAGGCTTCAGATCACGATACTTGACTTGGTCCATGAGAATCAATATCATCAAAGGGAGAGCTATCCAAGATTGCTTGGGCTGCATGTTTGAATACATACATCAATGCCACCAATCTATAGAAGAAATTATAATCCTTAAGCTGGACTTTGAGAAGGCCTTTGACATTGTGGATCATAAGTTGATCCTTAAAATATTGGAAAATTGAGGCTTCAACAGGAAATGAATTGGTTGGATTGAGGTGATCCTGACGTTTGGCTTGTCATCTATCCTCCTCAACGGGGTTCCTAGTAAAAGCTTCTACTGTAAGAGAGGTGTAAGGCGGGGTGATCATCTTTCCCCTTTGCTCTTTGTCATAGCAGTAGACCTCCTCCGGTGCTTAATCAATGAGGCCAAAGGCATTCTATCTTTGCCGCTGAATTTACCTCATACAATTGAGTATTCTATTATCCAGTATGTTGATGACGTGATCATCATCTTGAAGGCTCATTAGAGAGAACTTTTCTGCCTGAAAGGAATCTTGCACAACTATATGCAATCTTCTGGCCTCAAGGTGAACTTCGCCAAATCTTGTTTGGTCCCCATCAATTTTTCAGCTAAGAAGACTGAGCTCTTGGCAGTTGTCTTTGGCTGCTCTATCAATTCTCTACCTTTTACTTACCTCGGCCTACCTTTGGGTACTACTAGACCGAAGTTTGAGGATACGACCCCCATCATGAGCAGGATTGAGCGGAGAATCACAGCTATCTCCTCTCTGCTTGGCCTTGCAGACAGGTTGACTCTAGTTAATTATGCTCTTCCATCCCTACCGACCTATGCCATGTGTACCCTCAAGTTGCCCAAGAAGACAATTGATGTAATTAACATAGCCAGGAGGAATTGTTTATGGAGGGACCCCAATGGATCATCTAAAGGGAAGGCTCTTATTGTTTGGAAACATGTTTGTATCCCCCAAAACAAAAGGGGACTGGGGGCCATTAACTTGACTATGCAAAACGATGCTCTCCTAATGAAGCACCTGCACAAATTCTACAATAGGCTGGACATTTCATGGGTCAATCTGATCTGGAGTACTCACTATAATAGTGGTCGTGTCCCTCATGCTTATAGGGCTAAATGATCTTTTTGGTGGAGGGATATCATGAGTTTTTCTGATCATTTCAGAGGTGTTACTTTAGGCTATCCAGGGAACGGCTCCACCATTCTTCTCTGACATGATGTGTGGGATGGCAACTACCTTAAAGACCAGCTTCCTCATCTGTACTCGTTTGCCAGAGACAAAAATGTGTCTATAGAGACCTACAGAGAACGAAGCTTGCTTCACAGGAACTTCCACACCCCCTTGTCGACAATAGCATTTCAAGAATTATTGACCCTACAACTATAGCTGGAGAGTGTACAAAGCCAGAGCACGCAAAAGGATTGCTGTATTTATTGTTGAGGCAATGACAAGTACACATCAAGTAGATTTTATGCTTTGCCTTTTAAGGCCATATCGCCTCCAGCCCCCATTACCAGGATTTGGAAATCAAAGTGCTCCAAAAAAGATAAGGGTGTTCACTTGGCTTCTCTTCAGAGACAGAATTACACTCACAATATTCTTAAAAGTAAAAGACAGAGAATTCAGGACAACAATTACAATTGTGTGCTCTGTATTCTAATTATGGAAGAGGCGGCTTTCCACCTCTTCTTTGCCTGCCCTTTCAGCGACAAATTTTTATCCTCCCTTGGTATTGCCTAGAACCAATCAACAGATTTCTTTGCAATGCTGGAAGAAGCAGCTAGGGCCTTTCATCATAACTTCTTCTTGGAAGTTTTTGCTATGGCAGCCTGGGAAGTTTGGAAGCAAAGGAACGCAAAGACTTTTCAGCAAGTCAACCCGGCTTTTCACGAATGGAAGAGCAATTTCATTGACACTGTGCCCTTGCAGCTGCACAAAATGAAGGGAACCTTACACGTTGAGTTATCCCAATAGATTAACAATATTTGTTAGTCTTTTTTCTCCTTTGTCTCTCTGAGACTTGCCCACTTCTAGGTGTTGTACAGTCCTATACCTTTTCTTAATAAAGTGGCTGCTTTACTGGAGTTCTTAAAAAAAATGGGACCCTTGACCTTCCATTGTAGCCTGCTATGCAGTTATTTGTCAGTTATGCTTTCTTTTTCTTGTTCTTCTTATATTTTTTTTTCTAAATCATGTGTTTCCTGTATTTTTCATTTCTGTATTGTATAAGTTAGTATTGGATGAAATTCATCTAGTTTTGACAGGGATATTTATCTATTTCCTGGACATAGACTTGATATTTTGCTGCCAATAACTTACACATTTGCAGTAGCCTTTGGCAGGAATGTAGTTGCGAAAAATGCCAAAACCATAACTGACAGAATAAGGAAAATATATATCATTTCATCTTGTGTCCTAAAGTGATGTTGGTGATTTCATCCCACATAAGACAAACATGAGAAGCAAAAGGACAGCTAGACAGCAGTTCACTCCTTAGCAAGAAATCCGTTTGATGCTGATGGGGTCTCTTCATTTTATTGGCCTAGTCGACTTTCTTTTCCCTAGAACAAGTGCAATTGTATTAGTATTAATGCGGCTTTGAAATACTTCTTTTCTATGCTGACAAGAATCAATTTCAGGTCGCAACTGAAGGTTATTCTTTGAAGGTGCCATGAAGAACAATTTTGGTTTGTTGAATTCATCAGTGAGATGTACTTGATAGCTGTTTGTAATAGATACCAATGATGCTCGCATGTATGGTACTATTTTTTGCTGGATTCAGCGATAGAATCATGCTAATTCAGATCGCAGCAGGGAAGGCAGATTTTGGTGTCGTCTTACAGTACCTTGTTAAGTGGGTTGAGGCCAATTTTCATGGAGGCAATGCTCCACCGCTCAATGACGAGTTTTTCCTCAGCCCCCAGTTGGAAACAGAATAATTGGGATTTCAGAAGTGCTTATTTGAATTTTTTTAAAAGATCCTTTATTTAATCTGGGGGCTAAACAGAAATATTGGGATCTCAGAAGAACTAAAAGTCTGAATGCGGACTCCATGAACATGTAAAGTTTATGCCCCATGCCCCTTGTATTTGTTCTGGATGTTAAAAAATTCAGCCAACTTCTGTTCCATATTTCCTTGCATGGGCATACTTGTGATGTTGAAGCATATAATTGCAAACATGTGATTTCGCAAGCTTATTCAGACTGAAGCTACTTTCGGAAGTATGTCCCAAAACATATCTCACACAGAACAGGGGATAACACAGAAACAAACAGCACCAAACAAGAATAATATAAATCGCAACATTCCTCACGAATAAGGAAAATAGAACCGAATATCCATCCATTTCATTTGAGTCTCATTTACCAATAGACCGTAACCATACGACCACAAAGACTGAAATTTCTGAATTCATGATAGACCATACTCGTATAACATATGCAATCCTCACTAACTTATTCAGTTGTGATCTTTGAAAGACTGACAACAGTACTAAGCGGATTCCGACTTGGTGTAGATCCTTACAGCGACGGCCAAGCCTAATATTGCCAAGGGGACCAAAAACCGCAGGATCTTGATGACGAACTCGGGGGTCTTATCTTGGTTATAATGTGGCTGCTTGGGGGGCGTGTACTTCACCTTAGTGGGTATTGTGGTCGCATCGATTTCACCAACTAAGTACTCGTCCATCATTGCACGAGCAGTGGTGCTGTGGCCCACATCTTTAAAGTCGTCAGTAGCATCTTTGGCTGAAAAATTCCCATATCAAAGTAACCTTGTGAGCAGAAATCACACATACTCGATTTTACGACACCTGACAAGTATGCGATGGTACTGTACCAGTTGAAGACAGCAGAACATCATCGCCTCCTGGGTGATCCTCCAAAAAGTTGGTCACATTGTACACCTAAGAAAACATAACACATTGATTAATAAAACTTTGTTTGTGGAAACTGGAAAGGGTAAACTTTTTCCATCATATAAGCTTTGTAGATACAAAAACAACAACACTAGAAACTTGAAAGAAAGCACATGACTTTGCAGCATGACTGGCACACATCTAGATAGAGAAATGACCCAAACAGCCAGAATGTCTTTCTTCATGACATAACAGCATAGCGTTCATTGTATGTAAATAACCATCGTTTTTAAGGAACGAGATAAATCCTGCAAGGTTCTATATTTGCTTGAACTTAAAATTGATATGTAAATCAAACTGATTTCGCTAGGCCTTGTACAATCAGGGATCTTGAATACTGAACTATAGTTAAGTTACGATCCCTGTGTGATAAAAGATGATATCAAGAACATTGCAGTTGTAATAAAAGGCATGGTTTTTGGAAGTAAACCACCAAGTATTATAGGGCGCATGATAATACTTTTAAAAATGGGCTCCAGGAGAGTGATAGGTTACCAAAGAACATTCAAGTGCATGTACAGACAATATGGACAACATCATACCTAGCAAAAAGTAAGGCTAGTATAAGCTCGTTGATTGGATGTATATTTTCTACCATCTACGATGCAACATCCTGATCAAATGTTTAATTCATTAAAGCTTATGAGCACAATAGGTTGTGAGGAGAGAAGTGAGCATAAAACAGTAAAGCACTACCCAACCTAATACCAAAATAGTGAAGATGAAGCTTATTTGGTTTATTAAGTGTTCCTGCACAATATTAAACTGAATGAGTTAGATGAAACAGAAGTTCTTTTTGCCGTATGCTGTGTTATTTTGATCACCATATGAGAGACAGTTCAAAGAAGCTGAGTAAAGCTACCATTTTTACTACAATGATATTTTTTTCCCACAAAAATTACTTGCAGTTGAATGAGTTTTAATGTTTAAAGTATTGTGATGAAACAGAATCATCGAATTCACATAATCACAGGGTTCCGAGGCAAATTGCACCCTGGCCTGGATCTGCTTCCTTGTTCTTTAGAAGAAACAACTGATATAGAACTTTCCACATAATCGCGCACTTCACCAGCAATAACAACTGATATCACATTGTAACGAGAGATTGAAGCATGAATTGAACCGATCCATCAACAAACATAGCATTCACAGGAATATGCTAATCAAGCCCATTAAAAGCTGCCTTTACCAGACATGAGACATGGAAGGGATAGTACGACCGGACCGATCCATCATTTGTTGACAGATCTTTGAGCCCCATCTAGGCGAGCTCTAAGCACTAGAGAGTACCTCCACAGAATCAGATACATAAAGAAGAGGGTTTTCAGATCCCAGGAAAAATAAAGATGTGAGCTTCGAAAACCCAGACAAAGTAGGGCTGGGCAACCCGTGGAGGTAATTCTTGGGAGTTTTCTTTAAAATTCGACCACAGGAAAGAAAGGAAAAACGCAGCCACAGCCCACAAGGATCTTGAGGACCAAGAAGAGGAGGGGATCTATCCTTGGGAAGTGGGAATGCGGCCACAGGGAGGGAAAAGAGAAGGCACAAACAATTTTTACCTTGCCGCCGATGATGAGCCAGCAGTCGTCCTTGGTGTTGTGCTTGGCGACCTCCTCGAGGGTGTACACCTTGGACGACATCTTCTTCCTCTTCCCGTGTCTTTACCTCCACTCCTCTGTAAGGTGAGAACTGAGAGGGTTTACGGCTGCACCTGTGTGGCTGTGTGGATCCGACGACGAGGTGGCGAAGGGAAGCGAGATGGCCGACGACAAGGTGGGGTTACGGGGAAGTGGGGGCCCATGAGTCATTGACTATTGGGTATAGGAAGCCGGAGGACTCGTCGCCAACCGTATCTACCTCATGGACGAGGATTGCGTGAGGTAAGATAACCTCGTGCCCAACCCTGTGGCCGTTCTTGAAAGGACTCGCTGCTATCAGCTCAGCTGCATCCTAAAAGGATTCAATCTCTCCTACCGACTTGGCATCTACTGTGCTATGAAAATAAGTAAGTATTTTTTTCCTACTTTGTTGAGGCTAGTTTCGGCAGTCCCTAAGCAAAAAAAAGAGGAGCAAATTATTGCATTCTTCCTGATAATTGCAGTGCTGTACTGTACTGTACTTGTACTTCAGTACAACCTGCAAATTTGGGCTTCATTTAATGTTAGAAAATAATGAATCAGGAGGACCCAGGAGCAATCTTAGAAAATAATGTTTCTTTCATTCTTTAGGAGGAGTTAGTTGTTCTTGGTTGGGTAGGAGGGCATCTTGGTGATGCCGCAGAGGCCGGTGCCCCTCCTCATCCGGATGTACCCCTTCTCACCCCCACAGCGGGCCCCACGAGTTCTTCACGATGATGTAGTCGTGGCCCCGCTTGCCGGCCACCGTCCCGTGATCCAGCTCCGTGCGGCAGGGACCATCGAAAGAGAAGTGAACAAAGCATGCTGCAGCATCAATGGATGAACGGAGGACTCGTACGTGAGTACCCCGCTGTAGAACTGGAAGTTCCTGCCTGAAGCCTCAATGGCGATGCTCATAGGCTGGTGCGCCAGCGCTTTCAGCAGTGCCTGCTCGTTGTTCCTCGGCACGTCCTCGTACCCCGAAATCGTCACCACATCGTGCTCAGACTGAAAAACAAATAACACTTGCTTCATCTCGATCAGTCCAATGAATTATACAGTATTTGATACCAACATCTGATCAGAAAGTTGAGTGATCTGAGATGTATATAGTCCATTGCATGACTGAGCCTCTTGCGCTCGCAGCTGCCTTCCTCCATGAGGTAGGGGTAGTCCTCCTCCGTGTGGAGGCCGCCGTTCTTGGCGATGTCCATCAGCACCCCGTTGCATGCAGCCGTTGTTCCCGTCGGTGTCGCAGTCGATCAGCTCCTGCTCCGACAGCGCCGTCAGGTTTCCCGTCACGATCTGGTTTCCCTGCATTTTGTTTTTGTTTTTTTGCATGCAAATCACAAATCAGCCTGACAGTCTGATGCATTATTCTTCAAACAGTTTGGTTCAGTTTTTGCATGCATAATGCGTTGCTTAGCGGCTTAGCGCTTAGGCTTAATTACCACACTGTCCCTGGTTCTTGACATCCGTGACCGCGCCCTTCTTCCTCCAATCCACAGGCCACCCGCCACGTCCACGGCTTCGTACCTGAATCCCGTGGAGTCCCTGCTCCTCCTCGGCGGCAGGTCGACCCTGACACCGAGGTACGTGGCCTTGAACTCCTCGTGTGTGAGGTCAGCGAACTCGTTCAGCCCCAACCAGTAGCTGTTGCTCACCTTCCGATTGGTCTCATCGATGTGCTTCAGCTTGTCCTTCAACATGCACCTCGAACCACCTCAGCTTCTTCTCATCAGCCTGTGGTGCGAGGACAGGTCCTCCTCCGAGTAGCACACGATGGAGAAGTCGCTGAGCCGAACCACGCACGCACCCAGGCCGAGGAGAGGAGGATGAGGACAATGGAGAGCTTCATAGGAGCATAAGCCATGGTCGATCAATGCTTAGTTATTGCAAGCAAGCTTGAGGAGGACAGTGTTCGCTGCTGCGCTGAAGAATATAATGGATGGTGGTAGTGCAAAAAATGTGGTGCAGAGTGCTGCGCTTTAAGGTTGAATCTCGGGTTTGGTCTGTGAGGCTTTGCTTCAAAGCACCATTGGTCTGAATCTTAAGGAAAAATGTGGTGTGTGAGTTCTGAAGAAGTAGCTGCAATAATGCAAGCATGCATCTGAAGCAAGTGCACATGGAGATCAACTTGACATGTAATGATATCTTGGAACGAAAATCAGGAAGATTTGCATACATGTAAGGTGTCCCATTGACATGTGGGTGTGAGATGCATACGTTAGTCTACAACCATTTTCTTTTCTGGAACAAATAGTCTCATTTTTCTTTTTATAGACAGAAGCGATGTCATTTTCGCGATTGGCACACTTTTGCAGTGGCATGTAAGGAACCTGCCCTAGAAAAGAAGAAGAATGAAGTTAGGAGGTGGTGATTTACGGTGATAGATGAAACGTCAATAGTTGCCAAAGACGAAGAAGAAGAGGGTGGCAAGCTATGCAGAGGAAGGTGGTGTCCATAGTCGCGGCGGGAAGCAGTAGTAGCGAGGGAAGAGCGAGATGAGGGAAGCAGTTGGGCGATGCTGCAATGGCATCAGGAGACAGTGATGGATCACACCTTGGGCCTCCCGACCCGCGCGTGTGGAGGCTCTGACGCAGGTCGGTGATTGAGTCTAGTAGGAAAGGAAGTTAGCGCGGTATGGGCCGGTGCAGTTGAACCCGAGTGGGACTTGCCGAAGTCCTACATGTCGAAGAAGAAGACGAGGAGGAGGAGGGAGGAGAAGGGCCTGCGACGGCGTGAAGAGGCTCGTGGTCATGGAGCGCGGAGGTCGGCGCGGAACCAGACAAGGGTGCGATAGCGGGTGCGTCGGATGGGAATGAGCCGGAGAGGTCTGTCCTGTTGTAGAGGTCAAGAGTGGGGAGAGGATCGAGGAGGTGGGAGGAGGAGGGGTGGAGGCACACGACAAGCATGGAGATTTAAGTGCACAGGTTGATGGTGGAGGGGGTCAGGGTGAGGGTGTGTGGACAGAGAGGGAGAGCGAGAAGGAGGCAAAGGGGAGGAGGTTGGGGTAGTCATGCTGCTGGGCACCAGAGTTGGAGGTGGCGAGCACGATTGGTGAGATGTGGGAGACCAAGTACTTAAGTCTTTAGTGAGATTGAGAATAGAAAGTCAATTCCTATTTATTTATTTCACATCGGTAAGAATAAAAAATGCTAAGTGACCATTTTAAGAAAAAGACCTTAAAATGATAAATTAGAGTTCTTTTTAAGGTGAAGGGATATTTTAGAACAGCAGATTGAGAGAATATCATTTACAAAGTTGCCCGGGGCCTGTCCTCAACGTCTAGATAGATATACTTCATTTCAATCTGCAGCCACCGCCCACGGCATCGAAACGAAACGAAACGAAACGGAGCTGAAGCCGCGCCGCGGTTCGCTTCCTTTCGTCGGTTTCGTTTCTCTCGTCCCGCATCTGACCATCTCCATCTCCTCCCCTCCCCTCCTACGCGTGCCGTGGCGTGGCGTAGGCAGGCTTCCTCCCCACCCCCCACCCCACCCCCTCCACGCACGCCACGGCCGCCGCGCCGGATTCCTCTACCCTCTAGGGTTTCGCCGTCGCCGCGCCCTTCCAGGTAATGGCTCACTGCCTCCCTAGATCCCCACAGCTAGCCTTTTCAATGGATTTCCCAAATGTCCGTTCGTTCGAGAGCTCAGGGCTTATCGATCTCCGTTCACGTCGCGCGGGCTTCGTTTTGCTCTCTGTTCCCATTCACGCGTTCCATCTAGTAAATTTACTTACCTTTTTACAGTTTTTTCTTTTGCGGTGACGAATCCGACCGGGAGCTTTTCGTTCGTTCGGGTGTGAGATTGGATCGAGCATCCACATGGGAGGATCAAGTTCCTTGATGACAACAGCATATTTTAGGTTTTCCTTTTCCTACTTTTGGTTGGTTAGGCGTTTCGGTGTGGCCAGGGCGAGGCAACAGGAATCAATTCGTGCTGGTAGGTTGCAAGTTTAGAGCCTGACATATTCCGCAAGCATAACCTCCCCTTTAGTCCATGAATGAATGTTGCATCTAATGCGTCGTACAGGGTCCTCTCATCAACACTTGTTCAAATACACACGGCAATAACCAACTAGTACTGCATTGCTTTTTTCTTTTGCTTTCACGTGGCTATGTGGAACCTCAATGTTCTATGCACAAAATCTGTTTCGCACAAGGGCCTTCCATTAATCCTGCAGAACCCATAACATGACAATCCAAATCTACAAAAGTCCATAATTTGTGAAAGTCTATAGTTTGTGAGGAGAAGATAACACATGTTAATTGGAGCTTTCTGTCTGTCCATTTACTAGAATCCTGATATAATTTTGTTTCAGTGCCTTGTGATTATATCTTTTTATGCCACTGCAGCGAGCATATTTTGAATTTTGATGTCTATGTCTCTGTCTTTCAGGTGGCCGTTTCATTGGTGTATATGAGACTCCAGCTACCAACATTATGCTCCCATTGAGCAATGTGTAGAAGTTGCCACTCACAAGACTCAATCTCCGATAATGGCCAAACTTCCTATAGTTGCACGCAGGTTTGCATGCTGCCCTTTTCCTTATCACCTGTTCCTCACGGTGGTACCTTGTTTTCATCTTTCTCTTGGCACCCATGCAACACAATTAGGCAATCTAACGGAAGCATGAGGCTTATTGTACTTACAATTGTTGGGGTGGTGTTCGGTTTCTTTATTGGGATTTCATTCCCAACAGTTAGCATAACAAAGGTATGGGCATGGTCTATTTGCATACTACACCAATGCAATTCCATTTCAACAAGTTAACCTATTACTGTTTGAAAATTTCGCAGCTTCACTTTCCAACTAGCATTGTTTCCTATATAGAAGACAAGAACTCAGGACTGGCAGCTCAAGCTATACTTAATCATGCTTGGACTGCTGCTAGGAATGCTAAGGGAAATAGTTCTGAACCAAGTTCAAACACTACCACAAAGGTAGGATGCTGTGCACTTGCAGGATTCCTCAATATGAACCTTTGTTTCTGCATTTCTCACTCAAAGTACATTGTTACTATATCCATATGTTTTGTTGGAAATACACCAGAAGTCACCTCTTTTAGTTCTTCAAAAAAATTTATTGCGTTAGAATACATTGTTTCCTTGCAATTACAGTATCATTGAGAATTATACCTTAATTTTTGTTTTGTGAGCAATCTTTGCTTTTTAGTATATTTGTTGAATCTAAAAATGATCTTGGTTGATGACTTTGTAGATTTATGTACCAACAAACCCCAGGGGTGCAGAGAGCCTAGCACCCGGTATTGTTGTATCAGAGTCTGATTTTCATCAGCACAGGTTATGGGGAAACCCAGATGAGGTAACTATTCTTGTACGCGCTGCTTGTAATCATATCGGATGTATTTCAGGTTCTAGGATGCCTTTTCTTCCTTTCCTTTTCCCACTAGGTTATGGTATATTCGTGCTAAATAACAAGGTTGTGCTGTATTCTTCTCTTCTCATTGTCTGCAACGAATTAGCATACGCTTGTTCCGTGTCATCTTGTAAATACTTATGCCTGTGTGCTGCTCTTACACAATCCTTTCAATAGCTATTGTTCTCACACTGCTGGTGAAAGCTGTCATATGCTGAAGATCTGACTGTCACTGTTAATTCATATCTTATTATCTATTCAGTTTATTTTATTTATTAATCCTATTTTTTGTTGGATTTTGTTGGGTTCCCTCTCTAGCCTACCCCAACTTGCTTGGGACTCTAAAAGGCTTTGCTGCTGCTGCTGCTGCTGTATTCAGTTTATATAAATTTTCCATCTTTCTCTATATTCTTCATTTCTTACTGATTTTTAACTCCAGTTTTTGCATTCTGCCCTTCATCTTTTGTTAAAGTTGATTACTGCCATCTAAATTTCTGCACCCTGGCCATGATGCTTTGCCAAGTTAACCTCAACATTTGAATTAATTCCCACTCACGTTTTGTAACCTGTATCTCTGTTTCTCACTGATGCGGATATTTGAATTTGCAGGACCTACCCTTCAAGCCGAAATACCTTGTTACTTTCACTGTTGGCGTTTCACAGAAAGAGAACATAAATAGGGCAGTCAAGAAGGTATCTTTTTTAGAGAATCTATTTAATATATCTGAAATTACTCTTACATACCTGGTTCTATAGTCTAGTTAGGACTACTGCTGTTTTCTTTCTTTTTGTCAACTTTAAATTTATCTTTAAATTTACATATCATGGAATTATAACTTGGTAAACTGCCTGATAGTTTTGACCTTTGGCTGTTGCAGTTTTCCGATAATTTTGCTATCCTATTGTTTCACTATGATGGCCGGGTGAGTGAATGGGACGAATTTGAGTGGTCAAAGCGAGCTAGCCATGTAAGCGTCCGGAAACAAGCAAAATGGTGTGTTCTGATGCTTCATTATTCTTTACTTGTTTAAATTTGGAAGGTGATTCTAAAAATTTACTGATCATCATGACCTCTAGGTGGTATGCCAAAAGATTCTTGCACCCTGATATTGTGGCACCCTATGAGTATATATTTATCTGGGATGAGGACCTTGGAGTTGAGCATTTTAACGCAGAGGAGTAAGTTTTTGAGCTTCGGTTAACCATTTCTTCAGTTCAGTTTTTTAGATGACTTGCTAACATGATTTACATTGCAGGTACATTAAACTTGTCAAGAAATATCAACTAGAAATCTCACAACCTGGTTTGGAGCCAGATAAGGGATTGACATGGCAGATGACCAAAAGAAGAGGGGATCGTCAGGTCCACAAGTAAGTGGAGGGGACTCTAGTTTGTATCTACAAGGGGCTGTTTGCTTTGTCCTCTAGAAGTGTGTATACCTAGTGATGCTCAATACATTGTTTCTCAAAATGTGCTTTGCACAAGGTTCCAAAATTTGAAGACTGATACGAAGGCAACAAAAATACTCAGCCTCTTTGCTGAGATGTAGAACTTGATTTTCCAAACAAAAGAAAAAATAAATCTTATGAAGCTATTTGTTTGGTGGATTGGATCTGACAGGGATACAGAGGAGAGAGAAGGCTGGTGCTCTGATCCTCACGTTCCTCCGTGCGCTGCGTATGTAGTTTTGCCCCCATAGCAGCTGAGTCTGCTTACTCTGGTTGCCCGGTATACAGGGGCTAACTGTGTATGTTTGGTGTTCAGGTTTGTTGAAATAATGGCTCCAGTTTTCTCCAGAGATGCATGGAGATGTGTGTGGCATATGATTCAGGTATAACATGTTTTCATTATCTGCTCTCCTCTGCTTGTCCACTTCGCGTGGTTGATATATGCTTGTTATTGTCCACAGAATGACTTGGTGCATGGATGGGGCCTCGATTTTGCTGTCCGGAAATGTGTGGAGGTATGCAGTGCACGGCATTGTCCTTGCTACCACTTCTTCAGTAATTCGCTAAAAGGAATAACACTTTCAGTAACTTTTGACCATCTTGTCCATGTCTTCGATTAATGCTTTTACTCTTTGCAGCCTGCTCATGAGAAAATCGGTGTTGTCGACTCCCAATGGATTGTACACCAAGTGGTTCCTTCTCTTGGGAACCAGGTAAGAGTAAAAGAAGCATACTGTTCAGAATCAGATCCTACTGCAATGCCCGAATTTGCACTTAATGTCCACCTTTTTCCATACTGAAAATGCACAGGGGCAGTCGGAGCATGGAAGGGCACCATGGGAAGGGGTATGGATCCAACAACGTTCTTAGATAATCTCATCTTCCTTGTAGGAGTGTGTTCAGGACTTCAGGCTGAATGTTTATCACTGAATTTCATCATCGTGCTGTTTATGTAGGTAAGAGAGCGTTGCCGGAAAGAATGGGGAATTTTCCAGACAAGAATGGCGGAGGCTGAGAAAGCGTATTACGAGATGATGGGTGTCACTCCTCCGAACGTAACATTTGTCTCCTAGGATAAAATTCTGATGTTGATTCCACTCACCGTTTTTTGTTCTCTTGTAGCCCTTTGAGTAGAGTTAGATATAGTGGTAACATGTAGATCATACAAGATGTTATATATATGATAATTTATTTTTTTCGTTCTTTGACCCCTTTCCTGTGTGTTTCTCTTGGGCTGTTGTATCTCACTTTTCACCGGTTCTTACTAGGGTCTGTTTGTTGCGGTGTTATATTATGTACTCTGACCACAAAGCATGTTCCCAATTTTTGCTGTATCTGGGAAACGCTCCTCACAAATGGAACAGACTAGTCTTTATGTTTCTTAATGTAGAGTTTTATTTCAATCCTGACAATTCATATGGACTAAGGTTGGGCCAGAATGTGTAACATTCATATATGAGAGCCAAGGCTATCGTATTTATGCGAGGCAGGAAACTGCTTTGCGTACGTGACAGTGATACATCTGCACCCACAACTTGCTCAAGATGCCTAAGCAAACCCTAGGTAACACATTAAAGAATGATTGACATGAGTATCTCCGTGAGAAACTCGATCCTCTGCAACCTCTCCTCCAGCCCCAGCTTCGAATCCGATGCCTTGCTCGACCTGAGAAGCAATACTCACTCAGCGTCCAATGAAAAGACACATGGGAGCTACTACTGAACAATTGGTATCTGAATTACCTCTCATCATCTGGGATCGCTGCAATACCATTCTCAGTATTTGCATCAACCGAAGTAGCGTCGTCGTCGGTTTCCGTGACGCCGCAGATGAACTGGGAGAGCAGTGGGTCAGGTGCAGGATCTTGGTATGGCCTGTTGCTGCTCATCCTGTAGTGTTGCTGTTGGGGCTCTTCAAAGTAAGAGTTCACTTCATATGTGGTTCCCTTCCCAAATGCCGAGTTGTTAGCAGCTGCAGACCATGAGCTTGGTCTGGAAGGCTTCCTCCTCTGTCATGAATCATGGTGAATCAGTTCATGGGCATGGTGCCATTGGTCGTTGTGAATGTGAAGTAGTAATAGGAGCACAAGTACCTTGAGAAGATGCGCGTGTTGAACTCTGAGATGTGCTGCCATGTCTTTCCCTAGATTGTTGGCGCAGATTGGGCAAACCTGAAGGTCACCAGGAATCATTAAATTCTTTTTTGCGAAGAATCCTTTGCTATATGATGAGGAACAAAATGAACATTGGTTATTTTGTCTAGCTTGTCGGTCAGATTTTAACATTCAAATTACATAGATAAAAAGGGTGGAATCATAAGGCGAGTACTTTGTTATCATCGTTAATAGCTTCAGGACTTCTGGTTGGAAAACTTGCATATATAGGAAAGCTTACCAGAACACTTCCTTTAATTTATCTTAGAAAAATGGCCAAACAAAGATAAACTTTCCAGGTTGCACTGATATTCAAAAACTGACTCAAGAAAGGAATTCCCTGTTACGTAAAAAATAAAATACTAGATACTGAAGTGATTACCAACTGTATCATGATTGGAAGTGCATCTGTACCATGAGCAATTGATTATACTCCCAACAAACAGGCGCGCTTGGAGAGAAGGAACACAGAGAGACTTACAGCATTTTTGGTGTCAAAGCAATGCTCCTCCTGAAGGTGGTTGCAGATGAAGGGCACCTCAACCTCGATGTAACAAAAAGGGCAAGGGAAGTAATCCCAAAGCTCACCATCTTCTGCAATTGCATCAGGCTGTAAGTAAGCCAATTTTTTAACTGATAGTTTTCTGTTCTTTCAAATGATTCCTTAAAAAGAAATAAAGGACACAAATTCCAATTTGAGATCAGCTACCTTTACGTCAAGAATAAATTTTCTTATTTCTCTTACAAAAATTCTTGTTGCATCTGATGAAACAGAATATAACACACAGAAACCCCACTATGAACCTCCTCAAAGACAAGACCAAAACAATGTTCTAAACCACCACGAAGAAGTAACAGAAAAAATAAATGTAAAAAGGTTAAGAGAAATCTGTGAACAAGGATGATTGGACTGTTCATAGGAAAAAATACTAATTCAGGAATCAAAGAAGTAGTTTCTTTCTTGGGAACAAGCATGAATGGACTCCAAAAAAAAGTGAAGAGAAAAATTAAAGGAACCATTCAGAAACTAAACAACAGCTGAAGGAACAAAAATAAAAAAAGTGCCAGAAGCATGCATGGATGAGAAGACAGACCTGCAGTAGGATGGGGAGGAGGGGGCCCATGTCCATATGGTGGTTGGTGCCTGCTGCCTGCAGGGAGGAAGCCATAGTTGTAGCAAGCCTCAACCTCCATTGCTCAGCTGAACTCAACTCCACTGCTGGTCCTCTTCTCCTAGTTAACTGCCTCAACAAGAAGGAGAAGAGCAGTACGTGTAAGTGTAACTGAAGAGCACAAAGGGAGTGGAGAGAAGAGAGTTGGATCAGAGCTCCGTAGCCTCTTGTGTCTTATATATATGGCTCTCAATGCAAGGGTCCTGCCTTTTCTGGCCACATAAATAAAATAAACACATAACTTTTTTTTGTATTATTGGTGACTCGAAAGTTAAGAAAAGGAGCAAGAGGAAAGGCAGGAAGAATGCAAAAGAAGACAAGATGAGGAAAAGCAAAGAGAAATTTTCAGGGCTGCATGAGGCGCAAGGAACTGCTATTCCTACGGCAGGAGTAGCTTTTAAGATTTCATCAGGAAATAGACAGTTGATTCGTAAATGGGTAAAATATAGAGTCACCAAATAATGGTTTTGCTTTTAGCCTGACAAAAAACGTTTGTGCCGTTAACAGTCTGTGTTGCAACAAGTTAAGAACCAGCATAAATAATGTTGGCATCTTAAGAGACAAGTAGAACTTAAAGTTACAAGCAGCGTAATAACATGTCGCACATACGCTGTACCCAAAGATTATCTATTTTGGTTGATCATGCATATATTCTTGGGTTTCACATGCCATCTCGACAGGAGTTGTACTTACAATTGTCTCCCACATGACTGCACAGTTGAGTTCCCTCCTATTTCATCAAAGTCAAACCATTGCTTTGATTTGCACGGAAACTTTCCGATAAAAAATAGGCAAAATCATCGGGGCTTGCGAACACACGAGCTCTTCTGAAAGCTACCGAAGCTCGATTGATTATTTTTGTTCGTTTTTCCAAGATCAATGAATGGTGAACATGAAAAGAAAGAAACAGAGAAAATCGTATGATTCTCTGCCTCCTTTCTGCATCGGAGGAATTGAACAATAATAATAAAAGTGGTGCAGTGCAGTGCCTTGGCAGTAGTATCTTTCCAGGCAGCAATGGAATCGGAACCAGCTGAAAGCTACACACCCTGATGTCCGGTTGGTGGAAGTCATATCATCTCCTCATGAAAGTGAGTGCGACGAAAGCTACCAGTGGGCCTCGGAGGAAGAAGTTGTGGCCACTCGCTTCAACCGGAGACAGCGATGTGTGTGCACTCAAAGTGGCTCGGCTGCTTTTCTTCCTCATCGTGCTCCTGCATTGAGAGAGACTGAAAGTTGTGTGCATCGAGTTGCTGGGCACCTTCAACTTTGCCTCAAAAACGATTTGCCCAAATAGGAGTATATATCATATTTACTGGCTCACAGTTCAGCCCTCTGATTCTATCCCACAGTCATATCTGTATCCGAATGAATCTAGGTTGATTTTTCAGTGGCAAGATTGGTTTTCTGCTGTAGATATGCACATATCACAATTTTCAGATTTCAGGTAATCATATCCGCAGAATCTGACATTCATCGGACTTCTTGGTCTTTACTCAAAGATAGGACGAAAGAACTAACAAACTATCCTAGAATTGTGCTTGCACATGGAGTTAGAGTGTAATATTCTTTCCATCAAGATCCCTGCCATCTGTACATTGAACCATATTTTATCACACAACAGACCCGATGAACAAAGTGCAAAATCCACAACAAACTTAGTTTAATGAGGCATAGCTATCCAAATGCAATTCGAGTTTACTCCTTCAGAAAAGGTTCTCCAGTCAGTCATGACAAAGCTGAGAGCGTGGATGGACTCACTTGTGTTGTCGTCGACTATTATAAGCAGTGAACCAACTTAGTAGGTCATGCTATTGCTGTCCAAATAGATTCTCCCATCACACATCTGTCCAACCCCTCGACCTAACACACCATTCCCTTTTTATTAACTAAGAAAAGCTTAACAATATCTTCTTTTAACCACATACTTTTACTTACATCTCTTAGGTTGGCTACTGTAATTAGGGGTGGCTACGGAGCCAAGTTTCCCTATATCTAGCAGAGCCAAAAAAAAAAAAGTGTTCTGAATTTGATCAGATCCTTCTGTCCACTGGTCTTAGGCTTGAGCTTGTATCCCTGACAAAACTGAATGAGCTGCTTTGTCTGAGAAAAGAAAAAGAAAACTGAATGAGCCAATCTACATTCAACAGGTGTTCTGTTTTCCCATCAATCTTCAGTAGAAGTAATTTGTGCATTGCCAGAATCAACAAGTGTTGGAGCCGGATGAAATGAATCACTGCATACGCCCAGATCTTTTTGTACAGGACGGCAAAGAAAAGCTGTGAGAAAAAGTGCCTTTTTTGCCGTAGATGGCTTCAAACAGGCGATGAAGTGATCTGGAGATGAGTCAGCTCAGTTAGTTCTCTCCACTACATCGCTGTCACCTTTCTCTTAGTGTATGTCTCTTCCTCAGAATCAAAGGGTCGGTCTACACCAGGAACATCGATTATGGGTTTTGTTTAGTGGGTTATAGACCAATTAGGGCATGATGCATGGTCCAAGGAATGTTCATGTTCTTCCCTACTTTTCCTGAATAAGATCATGCATGATGGTGTTCTTTGTCTTGTGCACTAACAATCTGCCTTTTTTGACTCTCTGATTTCCTTTGTTGTCATTGGCTGGATGCTGGGTCTTACCAACTCTAACTGGACGGCCTCGCTATGCCGACTATCCATTTTCTTGCAACTGTTTCAGCGATGCGAATTTTTGTTGAGCATAGATAGTTTCTTTTCCAGAGAGTAGGTGAGGATGAATTTGGTTAGAATATATATATATATATATATATATATATATATATATATATATAAAATTATATGTCCGTTTAAAAAATTGGTATGAATAGGCTATCGCAGTACGCTGTATGTACGATAGCAATGTATCATCTATTCAACAAACGACAACTTATAGGCCCTACGGTTAAACTGGCTCGAATTAAATAAGGCTGGTGACCTAGTGGCCAACGAGCGACTTCAGCCACTCCATTTGTTGTTGCCCAACCGAGAGAGGCAGAGAGAGAGCACTTAGAGGGAGGAGAGTAGGAGAGGGGACGAGAGGGAGGAAGAAGAGGAGGCGAAGCCTTGTGGAAGAAAAAAGGTAAAAAAAATTATTTCATTTTTTTATATAAATATGGTAGTATAGCAACTAGTGGTATGTTTTAACATATGTTAGATGTTAGATCTAGGGTTTAGACGTAGGTTATAAAAAATCTAGTATTATAATTAGGATTAGACATAGTTTAACAATTAGATCTAGTCTGTAGTCATATGTTAGTAACTAGATGTAGTATTTAGACATTGGTTATGTATTAGATGTCTAATTTAGACATAGTTTAGATAGAAGTTAGTTAATAGATGTAGGATTTAGAGGTTTTAGATGTAGCGACCTAGTGACTTTTTTTTACAATGTGGAGAAAAATGTTGGATCATGTTTTTAATCAATATTGTAATATTGTAGATATTGGTTTACATATGTTGTTTTTATTAGAATAAGATGGAAGCTAACGAGAGGAGGGAGGCTACACGCAAGCACATTTAGGAGGAGTAGCAGAAGGTGAGGGAGGAGTGTAACCGCATGATGAAGGAGAGAAAGCGTGAGAGGGCACATTAGGCGTGAGACAGGACCGGAAGCGACGGGAAAGGAAAAACACCAACATTGCATCCAATAGACTATATATTACAATCATGTTGTTTATATTCCCTAATGGCACGGGACAAATTGACAACAACAAAAAAATTACGGAACATGAACGTGTATTCTGCCGCAAACAAAAGTGAATCAAAGCACATCAAGGTATATCCCGTTCATTGGGCGATACTTTACTGTCGCCCAAGTATTGGGCGAGAGGATCTCGCTCGTTCAGCGGACAAAAGCAAGATCTCACCCAGAGCGAGACGTGTTACGTCATGCCATTTTTTATTTCTGACAGGAGGGGCTCATAAGATGTCACCCATTTATGAGGTGAAACCTTGCTCTCGTTTAATGATGGGACGACGATAGTGTATTCATGCTAAATTTTGAAATAGATATGTAATTTTGTAAGTATTAAAAAAATATAAAAAAGATCAATTAGGGTGAGAGATTTCTCTGTTGCAAATGGGGCCAATTCAATTGGGAGACCCAAGCTTAGACCGAACCCAACGGGTTCCCTTCGCGATGGGAAAACGCCCGAGACGGGAACGGGTGAGCACGCCCAATCGATTCCCCTCCCGGCACGGCGTGGGACGGGAAAGGAGAGAGGTTCCCTCGCCGTCGCGCAGACGGAGAGCGGCCAACGGTCCGGCAGTTGGCGTCACGCGCTGGTGCGGAAGCCGTGGAGAGGCGAAGCGGAGGCGGCACGAGCCGGGAGGACGGAGGCGCAAGGGTCGGCGGGCCGGCGACTTGGGCGACGGGGGCAGGTCGACCGCGCGGGGACGGGAGCGACGACGTCGGCGGAGGCGGCCAGGCGGCGCAGCGTCGAATCGACAGCAGGTACGCCCACAGTAGCTTGGCCGTATATGAGTGGTAGATCCGGGGAAGGGTAGGTCCATGGATTGGGTTCCAGGTTGTTGTTGAGGTCTGGAGGGTCATCGGTCCTTGCGCGGCGGGGGAAGGAGGAAGGGGGGGGGAGGCGGCGCCTTCGGTACATGGAGCGATGGTTGGACAGGGGGGAACGGCGGCGGTGGTCGATTGCTTCGTTGTCGGACAAGGGGGTAGCTCGGACGGGGTGGGTGATGGAGGCCCTGTGCTGCGCACATTGGCGGCAATGGCGGTGGGAGGGCGGAATACTTCCGTACTGGGGCGGGGGGAACTTACGATGCCAACGGTGAAGGGGAGTCATCGGCCTCATGGGATTGTCGTGGTGAACTATGTAGATGGACGCGGCGGCACTGGCGAAGCTTGTGTCGTTGATGCAAGACCAAATCCAGGATGCGGCTGACGCGTTGAAGAAGGTAGCATCCGACAACATGAGCCCCGAGAGCACACCAGCGGCTGTCGATCTGAACATGGCGCTTTTGCAAGTCGATGCTATTGCCACCGATTTGGGTCAGCTAGTCTTCTAGGTGGAGGATGCCATGCGCCGGTGTTCTCTGTCCGTGCGTACCGAGGAGGAGGACAGGAGTAGCGTTGGGGAGGAAGGAGAGGCATGGGCTTCCTTGAACCTCGCCGGCGATGACTCGGACCAATCTGAAGGGAGCTCCGATGAGGTGCTATGCTCCAGTAGTGAAGATTGCGGTTCGGTTGAGTCCGATAGGTCCTGGCGGCTGCAATCTGGCTGCCGGTTAGGATAGATAGGTGTCTTTCGTTGTCGTGGTGTTCTGCGATGTGCGTCTGGTGCCAGTACTTTGGTTGGTAGCCCTACAAAGCTTGTTTGATGCCGGCTTAACCTGTGTGATGAACTGAACCGCTATCAGCAATATTGTCCCCACTATGTAATGTATCAGTATTGCAATAATAATGTTCTTCGCATGTTAATTTCTTCTACTGGTCCATGGATACTACATCACTTTGTTTCCGAGGACATGCCCTCTATGTTTGTGTTATGTTTCATGAAGAACAAACAATGGCCGACTGCAGGTAGCCTTTAGTGGCTATAGTGTGGTATTTTTGTAGCTTGGTCATGCAGGTCATGCAGGTGTGCAACCTTGATTAGGTACATTTGCTAGATGCATCGGTTAAAGCTGTTATATTCTGGTAATATGCCATAGGTGTTTCAGTAATGCAGGTGTGCAACAAAAATTGGCATGATTAGGTAGTAGTGTTTCAGTAATAGGCCATAGGTGTTGGAAAGGTCATGAATTGGGTACATTCTGGTGCTTCAAGTATTGATGTACTATGCTTAATGTTCAGCAATGTTCGGTTTGCTATTTTTGAGTGACAGGGCTATTACCAATGGGACTGTACTATGCTTAATGTTTAGCAATGTTTAGCAATGTTTCTGCTTGTTCATAAATAGCTGCTTGTTGCTGTATGAAGTGTGATCTATATCATAGATACTGAAACTTACCTTATTTCAAGGGGCCGAATGGATCCCTTTTACGAGAGCATCCTGCAGGACGGTTTCGACCGTATGACTTGGGGGGGTGAAGACATGGGTACCCAGGGGGGTCAACCGACGTTGCACAAGTGGAGATGTCGCAGTTCTCGCAGCCTGCTGGTCTTGGAGGGCAGTCGGAGTTAGGCCAGTTTAGTCTCGGGAGCGATGAAAAGGGCAGGAAGAAGGTCACCTCGAGGAAGAAGAAGAAGGTGGATGCGAAAACTGATAGGACAAAATGGACAGACAAGGAAGATGAGTTGTTAGTGTCGGTGTGGCTTAACGTGAGCCAAGATCCGGTTGTGGGCACGGATCAGTCAAGGGAGACATATTGGGGCCGTATCGCGAAGTACTTCAACACTTACAAAAAAGAAAGCATGATGCCGAGGACCGAGAAAGCGCTCATAAATCATATGAAGCTCATCATGGATGCCGTCACTAAATTTACGGTGCATTACGGTGCATTACACTTACAGCTGAACCCGAGTGGCACGAACGAACGTGACAAGGTAACTTTTCATTTCGGTTAAATTGTCCATGCATGTATAGGCAAACATGACTTATATTTATATGCTTCGCAGATGGCTCGAGCGTGCTCCGCATATAAAGCAATCGAGGGCAAACCATTCGCGTACACACACTGTTGGGTGTTGCTGGCCGAGCACCCAAAGTGGCATGCTCACGAAACGGCAAAGGCGCAGAAGGTCTTGGATCTTGCGGAAGCACAGTGCAGCCAAGCTGCAGGCAACGACGTCCCAAATGATGCGGCTTCCAACGCGTCGACGGACCTTCCCCGACCTATTGGCCTTGACCAAGCCAAAGCTTCCCGAGCTCGCAAGTCACCGTCTCAGTCTTCAGTTCCTACTGTGTCCGGAGGAGCATATGAAAGACAATTGCAGGACATCAGTGAAACAAAGAAAGTTATGGTGGAACTTAAGAAGGAACAGCTGGAGGTGATGCGGCTCCAAGCCACTGTCCGAATGAATGACCAAGACGAAAGAATTATGAAGGTTGATTTGGACACCGTTTCGGGACCCCTGCGCGAGTATTATAGGAAGCGCCAGGAAGACATAATGGCGCGGTGGAAGCTCCTGGAGGACCGAGAGTAGCTCCAGTAGTGAACTAGTCAAGCATTTGTTATTTCGACTGTAATATGGATGGACATGTGTGTGTGATGCTACTGTACAACGTTTGGAACATTTACCTTTGGTTTGCAATATTTGTCACATTCAAGAACTTTCGTTGAGGACTGCAATAGTGGTTCATGTATTGATTCGTAGTAGTAGCATTACAAACCAAAGTACATGCGAAACGATGACCCTATTGGGAACATAAAACCAAACTACATGCTTGAAACTAGCTTATGGAATACATAATTTCTGAATTCTACTGTGCTCCATGAATACTCCAAAGGTGCTCCACAAGGTCAGCACGCAATTGGCGGTGCACTACACGGTTGCGGATAGCTTGAGTTGTTTCGACATAATGCAGGACACCTTCGTCACCACTTCGATGGACTTGAGTTGGTTCCCCCATGAAGTCGAACACCTGCACTAGGGAAGCGGTACCACGCTCGTCCTCAATTATCATGTTGTGCATAATAACGCAGGCGGTCATGATATTGTGCAATGTAGACTGATCCCATACTCTAGCCGGTCCGCGAACAATAGCAAACCTAGCTTACAACACACCAAATGCACGTTCGACATCCTTGCGGAGAGCAGCTTGCATCGCGGAGAAATGGATGCTCTTGTTGCCTCGTGGAGCAGGAATTGCCTTCACTATGGTCGCCCATTCGGGGTATATGCCATCGCCGAGGTAGTATCCCATGTCGTACCTGTTACCATTTATGATGTACGACACAGGTGGGGCACTCCCATCGATAAGCCTAGTAAATAAGTTAGAGCGGTACAATACGTTTATATCGTTAAGACTCCCAGGCATGCCAAAAAAAGCATGCCAAATCCATAAGTCATACGACGCAACAACCTCCAAAACTATAGAAGGCTTGCGAGTATGGCCTGTGTACGCGCCATGCCACGCTTTTGGACAGTTCTTCCATACCCAATGCATGCAATCGATGCTCCCGAGCATCCCGGGAAACCCACGGCGATCGCCTTCTGCCAGGAGACGGGCGGTGTCAGTTTCATTGGGAGCCCGGAGATATTCTTCTCCGAACACCTCCACAATAGCTTGCACATATTTCCGTAATGCCATCATCGCCGTGCTCGCCCCTATCCGCACGTACTCGTCAACTGCATCGGAACTGACTCCGTATGCTAGTTGCCGTATGGCCGCTGTCATTTTTTGCAAGGGGCTAAGCCCGAGCTTCCCCGTTGCATCCCTTCTCTGGCTGAACCAGGTGTCATGCTCCTCCACAGCGGCCGCAATACGCAAGAACAACCGCCGCGACATACGAAACCTGGGTGCGTGAACATACATGACTCAGTGTGCACAAGGAAGGTTACGGCTTCCATTACAAAATCGAACTTACCTCCGACGAAACAGGATATCGCCGTACACAGGGTTGTCGGCGAAATAGTCGTTGTACAGCCTAGCAGCACCTTCGCGGTGTTGCCGGTCTATAACCGCATGGCCGGGCATCGACCCACGCTGCCTGCTACGACGCGCAGCTCCTGCTTCTTCCTCCTCGATGGCAATCAGCACAAGCAGCTCGTCCTCTTCGTCACTCGAATCTGAGGAGAACATCATCATTTCCTCCGAATCTGAGGAGTTCATCTTGTATTTGGAAAACGAGGAACTAGTGTGAGTCCGCTATGAGCATGCCGGCCCTTTTGTAGTGGTACAAATCTTCCCTGCGAAGCCACACTTCAGTAGCTTCCATTGCAAGCCGCTTGAAAAGTCCAACGTTTCCTTCCACCACAAGCTGTCTACCCAATCAACACTCTAATCCCGTACTGCATACGCCATATAAACGCATTCATCGTAAATATACGGATTCGGTACCAAATATATTAAAATATTAAAAGTCTGTTGGAGTGCAGAATCCTGAAGAGAATGAATTTGGGAAGAGAATCCTACTGCGAAGGGATTTTAGAGTGGGAAGGGAAGGAAACCGTTGGGGTTGGTCTTACCTCCCACCCAGGCCATAGACGCGAGAGAAGGAACCAATGGCAGCGCCTCCCTCCCTCCGCCGCCTCCTCTCCCTCCGCCGCCACCGCCTCTTCTCCACCACCAACAGTACCACACCCGCCGCCGCTCACTCGCCGCCGCCCGTGCCCGTGCCCAACACCCCGACCCCAGAATCCGTGCTCTATAATATCAGCAGCCTCTCCAAGGACCCCTCCCTCGCGCTCGCCATTTTCCGCCGTTCCGCCGCAGCCGGCCACCCCGTCGGCTGCGCCGCATACAACCTCATGCTCCGCACCCTCGCCTCCGACCCCGCCTCCGCCCAGTCCCACTTCTGGCCCTTCCTCCGCGACATGCAGGACGCCGGCCACTCCGTCGACCAGGGTACCTACCTCGCCGCCCTCGCTTCTTTCAAGAAGGCGAGCCTCACCGCCGACTACGCCTCCCTCACCGCGCACTACACCAAGGCCCAGAATGAGGCCAAGGGCGGTAACCCCATCTCCACCGCCGCCGAGGCCGTCCGCTGTCTCGACGGCTCCGAGAGTAGCGCGGAGCTTGATAGCAAACTGGAGGGCATCGATCTGCCGCTCACGGAGACCGCCGTGGCCAGGGTGCTACGGGAGTTGAGGGACTATCCGATCAAGGCTCTCTCCTTCTTCCGGTGGGCTGGGCGTCACAAGGGGTACAAGCACGGGTCAGTGGCGTACAATGCCATGGCGAGGGTGCTCGGCCGGGAGGAGTCGGTCCGGGAGTTCTGGGAGCTGATCGAGGAAATGAAGGCCGGCGAGATGCACGTGGATATCGACACTTATGTGAAGCTGTCCAGGAACTTCCAGAAGCGGCACATGCTCAGGGAGGCTGTGGAGCTCTATGAGCTCATGATGGATGGTCCTTTCAAGCCGTCACAGAAGGATGGGCCGGTGATCATCAGACGCATCTCGCTGGGGCCATCACCAGACCTTGAGCTTGTCAATCGGGTTGTGAGGAAGTTTGAGGCCGTGTGGGAATTCAAGACGAAGGAGTTGTTCGATGGGATCCATAGGGCACTGACGAGTAATGGGAGGTTTGATGAGGCTGCAGAGATTGTGCAAAGGATGAAAGCTGAAGGCCACCGGCCAGACAATATTACATATAGCCAATTGGTGTTTGGGCTTTGCAAGGCCAACAAGTTGGATGATGCTCGCAAAGTGTTCGATGAAATGGAGGCTGAAGGGTGTGTCCCAGATTTAAAGACTTGGACCATGTTTATCCAAGGGCACTGTGAGGCTGGGGATGTGGAAAAAGCTCTGCAGTACTTGACAGAGATGATTGAGAAGAACTTGGACGCAGATGCCAATTTGCTGGATGTGATAGTGAAAGGTCTGTGTAGCCATGACAAGGTTGATGCTGCTTACACTTTGTTTGTTGAGATGGTGGACAAGGCTCATTTGGGAGCTTGGCAAGGCACTTACAAACATGTAATCGGTGAGTTGCTGAGGGTAAAGAAACTTGAGGAGGCACTGCGCCTTCTGAGATCAATGAAAGCCCGCAAGTTCCCACCTTTTGCAGACCCATTCCCTCCTCACATCGCCAAGTACGGGACGTTTGAAGATGCAAGGGAGTTTCTCAAGGCCTTGACAGTGAATAACTATCCGTCGCCTACAGCCTACCTGTATGTTTTCAAGTCATTCTTTGCAGAGGGGAGATATTCTGAAGCTCAAGATTTACTGTACAAATGCCCAATCCATATCCGCAAGCATCACGATATAACCAAGCTGTTTGAATCAATAAAAGTTGAGAGTGCTTCTTGACTGGAACGCAAGCAAGCAATGGCTGGTGATATTATGGTGAACCCTTAGCTTTGCATACTAGCTAGCTGTTGTTCAGTAGCCTTGGTATTGCATACAATAAATGATATTTATAGTTTGATGTGATGATAATAGTTAGATGATGTTTCTTTATTTTAAGTGTTGCTAGTACCATTGCAACTCTGCAGATGGCTTTTCCCATAAATTAGCCAAATGAACCAAAGCACTTGTATTCACATTTTGAGCACTAAGTTGTTATGCTGTGTAAACTCTGGACCATTCTCTTTTTCCGAAGCTCTGTTAAGCAAATGCTTCCGCTAATGAGATTATAGGATTGTAGCTACCAGCAGTGTTGCTTGTGTACCTTGAGAAAAAAATGTTTGCTGCGCAGGTAGCTTTTTTCCTTTTTAGTGGCTAGTATATCTACACGGAACTCTATTATCTATGCTATATCTTGAACTGACAATTTTACTCAAAAAAACATACTGTGGAGTTATAGATCCACATGTCCAGAGCCTAGGGAGGTGCTATATGACCCCAATGATGATTGGATTTAGTTGGGGATTCATGACTCTTCCCGGGAAAAATAAGAACTTGAAGTTCCTATAGCGTGTTATACACTGATATGTTGCAATAACACCCTGTTGATTTAGTTTGGGGAAGACGCCTAGTTGATTTAACATCTTTAAGTTTACATTATCAGGATTAGTTTAGGAATGATGTTCCGTTATGCTATTTCATAATTTATTCCCGTCTTAAATGATCGTTAAAATGACTAATAAGTAGAAGAATATGTCAAAGAATATGTATTGCTTTACATGTTAGTATGCTAAGTAGAAATAAGTGAATCTACAGAATTATAATACCACCAGTATCATATATAAAAGTACTCCATGCATTCGTCTTGTAAATAATAGCGCCACATATTTACATTACTTCTTGTTCATATTGCAACAGCGCCATGGTAACATGACTCGGCAAATATCCAAAGCTCCAAGCGGCATCTCTTATTCAAAGTAGGACCTATAGAGACAAAGCATAAGTAGATAATGCTGGCTTCTTGAACCATGTCACTTTTAAGAAGAAGCTGGATACATGGTTGTGCTCTTCTGGAGTGCCCAAGCCCTGTGCTTGAGCTTGATGAACTCTGAAGCTACTGTATCCACATCCTTATTTTTGTCATCCTTCATCCTGCGGCCACCCCCAAACTTCTCATTTGTTCCTGGTGCTGCTGCTTCCTTCATAGCATTGGCTTGGGTATCCTGAAATTTCACTGTGTGAGACATTGGTCTTTGGCTCCTTGCTACCTGGTATTGAGGTAATGCAAGAAGGGTGTGAATTGCTTAATTGGTTGCCAGCTACCATCGTTTTCCTGTCCTCTTTTATAGGCCCAAGGATTTATACTTTGAAAGGATAAGCCAGCATCCTATTCTCTTCTTTTGACAAATTTGAGCGAATCTATCGTGTTTTCCTTGTTCTCTTTCTTCATTCAAACTTGTTAGGCATCACAGGACTTCACTGTAATCTCTTTAGCTGTTCATCTGCTTTGGCTAGCTATGGTTTGACTTAGGTTTGATTCTAAGGTAAGCTCTTAAGGTAGTTTAGGATTTTTAGAACTACATTCGTATGCTGCCTTGCTGACATAACCAGTTATAGATTAGAGTTTTTTGTTAAATGCGAATAGTAAGAAAAGCATGCTATATGCTTTTTATTTCTTTTTCCATGTGAATATGTGATTGAATGTTCCAGTTAATAATACTTCATCCTTAACCACTGGAAGTTTGATTTGTGTTACTAGATCAAACATTCAAGACCACAACACGGTCTTTTTCCTGGAAAAAAAACTTAGAAAGCTTTGTTTCTTAGGCATGCGTGTGCATTTAAAACCTTATAATTCATATATTGC
The DNA here is from genome assembly GCF_958298935.1 of Phragmites australis. Taxonomy (NCBI): domain Eukaryota; kingdom Viridiplantae; phylum Streptophyta; class Magnoliopsida; order Poales; family Poaceae; genus Phragmites; species Phragmites australis. Next base: position 51,328,431 of record NC_084922.1, on the reverse strand, counting down.
TAGCTTGTTTTTTGAATCTGAACAGTATATCCATCATGTAGATGCTGCAAGCGCTACACTATTGATGCACCATATTTCTCCATGAAAAGTTATTCCCATTCATTTGCATACGAATCTCTTTATATGCTCTCTCTTTTGGAGCGAATAATCGGATGCTTTTCGGGTGTTAATCATCTTTTGACGTGCAGAATAACATCTTTGGACAGCAAAGGAACCTAACCGCTGCTTTTCGTGTATTTGCAGAGTTGCTCACCTAGACGGATTTCCAGCACGATCGAAGAAGCATGTGAAAGATAATGCCTAATAGAAACTTCAAGACTCGCTGGATAGATTGTATCAGTGAAGTCCAGCCCTCCAGGTTTGACGGAGTTTGGCATGATGTAGATTGGTAACAGGAAGCGGTGATATACTCCAGTGGTTTCTCTTTTGAAGATGCTGCTTCCCTCGTGCACTAACAATATCTGCAGAGTATTTATCGCGTGGGCATCTTAGTGTAGCTTTATTCTGACCGAAGCTGCTGGAAGCCAGATTTCAATAAACAAGGGTATTTACTTGTCATGTCGGGCTTGATGCCTAAATTGCCAAAGTTAGACGGTTCGACAAGCGTTTGTACTCTGGGTTAAAATCTTTTGCTGGTAGTGTTATCAGCGTGTCAGAAATTTCAATCATACATTAGGAAAAAAGGTTCAGCACAGAGAACATTGTTTTGTTTGGCACTATCAAAGTTGAGTCTTTAACTGCAAGTTCTCGGAGAGCAGACTCTGAGAGAACTCGTGTTTTTTGTATTTTGCTCATCGTTTTTTTTTTTGGGTCTCTTTTTGGGAGGCTATATTCTTTGATTGGAGCCTTGGCAGGATTCTACTTCCATTGGCATGTTTTTCTGGTTGTCTCAGAGAAGTCTGAGTAATGCTTTCGTCTTACATTTCCAGAGATTTCAGCTGTTTACTATAGTATGTTGCTCGAAACATATATCTGATGTCGGACTTGCACAACTCGCTGTTCTCTCTCTTGATATGTAATCAACAAATGCATTAGGTCTGACAGTCAGTTAACCCCCTTTTCATTCTGAGGAAAAAGAAACAGAAGATTAAAAAAACTGAATACAAGGATTTTAAAGAAATCGAATTGGAAGCGTTTAAAAAAATTGAAAACAAGAAATCGAGCTGGAAACGAACAACATCCGCCGGCGTGCTTCCAAGCAGAGCAGCAACGTCACCGCTTCATCCTACAGTTATCATCTGCTCGCTGTTGGATAAGGGGAGGGGTTGATTGCTCGCTATCATGGCCGTCGCGGCAGCCATGGCGGCGGCCTTCCCCTCCGGCTACGCACTGTCGTGTCACGTCGCTGGAGAGGGGTCACCTCCGCTCCCCACTACCACCTTCAACCGTAGCCCCAGTAGCCATCTCGCCCCGTTCACTCCGCGCTTCCGCTTCCGCCTCCGCCACCATCGCGCCGTCGCCGTCGCTGCCGCCACCCTCCGCGAGGTCTGCGGGGGCCGCGTCCCGGACCACGTCCTCCAGAGGTAAACCCCAACGACACAAGCGTTGCTTTGAATTGGTTTCTTGCTCATCTCAGTGGAAGCAGCAATCTGTAATTAGCTCATTGGCGTCGTGTGCCGAATCTCGGCTTGCAGGGCAGAGGAGGTTGGATATGTCGTGCCTACCGAGGTGCAGGAGCAATCCCTTCCCGTTCTTCTGTCCGGCCAGGATTGCATTCTCCATGCGCAGGTGGTCCTCTCCTCAATCTTGTGTTACTGATTTGTTTCCAAGAGCTCGTGTTGTGAGATGCTGCTGTCATCTCAGTTTACAATTGAGAATTGATTGTAGACAGGCTCCGGGAAGACGCTGGCCTATCTCTTGTCTGTGTTCTCCGCCATCGACTTCGGTAGGTCCTCCGTGCAAGCGCTGGTTGTTGTCCCGACTAGGGAGCTCGGCATACAGGTGATAGCTGCCTCTGGCCATGGAATTTGCTTGCTGCGTCCCTTGTCCAGTGCATTCTGTCTGACTGGGTTGCTTCTGTAATTTTGCTGCTCGAAGGTTACCAAGGTTGCTAGAATGCTCGCAGCGAAGGCCTGCACCGTCATGGCTTTGCTTGATGGTGGAATGCTGAGGAGGCAAAAGAGCTGGGTGAAGGTAATACTCTCCATCTTTTGCTGTATTTGTGTCTTTTGTGGATGCTTAATTAGTTAGAAGAACATTTTGGTACAAAATGGCCATTAAATGGTTAGGTTCAGATCTCCTTCCAGTATTTCAGGGCCCTTTCCTTTTGTTTTGTGATTACATTTCACTGGCAATTATGGTATCGAAGCCCTTATGATATAGCATGGGAATTGGCTTGTCCCCGACACGTTGAGAGTAGTGTTTTTTAAACTTTCCACTTCTCTGTTGTGCTGTGTCCCTGGCTCCCTGCTAACGATATTGGTATATTTCCAGGCAGAGCCCCCTGCAATAATTGTAGCTACTGTTGCAAGCTTGTGTCAGATGGTTGAAAAGCGTGCTTTCAGCCTTCAATCTATGAGAGTGTTAGTTATTGATGAGGTGAGACAATTGTTGTATTCATCAGTCGTAGAATTAGTTGCGGTGTTTTCTTGGTCAGTTGATGCAGTGTCTATATATTTGTCAAATGGTCATGCTATGTCATTTTGCTGAACTTTTTGAGGAGATTAACCGATGTACAATCTTTGTCATTTTGATAGGTTGATTTTATTTTTGGATCATCGAAGCAAGTAAGCTCTCTTCGTAAGATATTAACTTCTTACTCAGCAGCTTCCAGTCGCCAGACCATATTCGCTAGCGCATCCATTCCTCAGCACAACCGCTTCATGCATGACTGCATACAACATAAGTGGACCAAGGTTGTACTAACTTCTATAAAAAAATGATCTACTGTTGGACATTTTCATCTACATGTCTTGAATGTACATTCTCATTATTATCTGAACTGCTGGAACTTTTGGACTTCAAGGCTAGTGTTTCTTCACATATTCTGTCGTACCTTGGTGCAGGGTGATGTGGTTCACGTTCATGTAAATCCTGTACAGCCCATGCCTTCGCATCTACGTCACAAATACCTGGTGAGCCTATCAAATTCTTTTTCTAATGACCTTGCATCTTAGATTTTCTCACTTGTATTCTGCTCGATACCTTTCAATTTTCTGCCCCATTTCCTCCCACAATCCATAGGCACTTATCCACAGGCATGCCCACTACAAGCTCATCAATCGTTGTGAATACATCAAATTTTGTCCTCGCCACATCTTTGAATCTTCAATTAACCCCGTGGATATAGAAGTAGCCTCTCCCCAGCTAGGAATTTTACATGTTTCTTTTCCACAACCACAATTAGTTCCTACTGGCCAGCTTGGTGCACCATGCACAACCAACCTCCTTGCTCTTGAGATTTCTTTTCGACCTCAATCTGATTCATGGTGATTATAACAACACAATCAATGTGCAGATCTGCAGTAAGAAGGAAGGGCTGCATGTTTTACTATCCTTGCTTGAGAGGGATGCACCAAAGTCGGGAATAATATTTGTTGCTGAACAGGTACTGGTGTACATGAAATTGTTTTTATGCCATGCCTCGTTGATTATAATGTTGCTCTGGGATCATGGGAAATTGTGTCATCCATTTTCTGGGTTGCTTACTCAGTAGAGGGGCCAACTGGCCAAGCGAGTGCTCGAGCATTTCCCAGTCTGTACCTAGTGGTATGGAATGATAATTATGTTATAGAATGATGCGTGCTGCAGTATGTGCTATAGTACTATGCACAAGTAGGCAACTTGAACTCTTGAACACATATGTGATGACTTGAGAGCCATTCAAGTTTCTTCACTTACCAATGACTGGCAACAATTCAATTAAAATGACTTCTGCGAAAACAAGATCCCAGCCATCATTTAAACTTTAAACCCCAAACTGGTTCCAGTAATGACATATTGGCATTGTTTGGTGCAGGATCCACCAAATTCAGTATGATTATCCGCAATTTCATCATGCTCTCTGTTTCCATTATTGTTGTTCTATGATCAATGCCCAGTTCATAAGCATAGCATCCTATTATACCTTTATATTTCTTGAAAATTTGTCTGCGTGCCATCTATGTTGCTCCAATTTTTCAAAACTTGGTATTCTTTGAAGGTTTTGAGTAACAAGTCTGGATTGTTAAAAAATATCTGTCACTCAACAAGTCCTGAGCACTTGTCTTGATGATGAATAAATCTTACTCAACCCGAGTTATGTATCAACATCACATTTGCATTCTGTTTCTTAACTTTGCAACCTATTCTTTTAGACTGAGAGATCAAAGAAGGCTGGCAATCCTCCTTCAACCACCATTGTTGTTGAGTTCCTGAGAAGTACATACAAGGGAAGCCTAGAGGTGCTTCTGTTGGAAGAAGATATGAATTTTAATGCTCGAGCTGCCTCATTCTCTGTTAGTGCCTCTGAGCTCCTTGTCTGAAGTACTCTGGCATCTTCATTTTGCTAATTGAAGAACCTTCACGTTTGACTATGGTATTTCTACATTTACATGTACTCTTCCTCTGCAGGAAGTTAAGGGAAGAGGTTTCCTGCTAGTATCAACGGACATAGCAAGCAGAGGGTTTGACCTTCCTCAAACCAGCCACATATACAATTTTGACCTTCCTAAGACGGCGACCGACTATCTGCATCGTGCTGGAAGAACTGGGAGAGAACCATTCTCCAAGTTGGAATGCGGTGTGACAACCGTCATAACAGAGGATGAGCAATTCGTGTTACAGAGATTTCAGAATGAGCTCAAGTTCCACTGTGAAGAGCTGCCCCTCGAGTCCATGTTCACTTCTGACTTGTGATGTAAATACTAGTTTTTCTCCTTGTTTTACTGTTCCATATCCAGCTTTCTGAATATTCTGACGAAACGATCTTGAACTGTAACAAAGTTGGTTCTGACTTTGTGGCTAACATCTTGAAAAACAACTTGATCCAAATACAACCTTCTAATTTAGTTCATTGGATTGAAGATTATTAAAAATAGCTGATATTATCTATTGGTTACCTAAACCAAAACTGAAGCATCCCTGTCGAATTCCACACTTCGTCTGGTCATTTATGCAAAATTCTCAACAGAAAAGAGTGAAACCATCCATAAACAGTATGGATGACAAGTTCACAGCCATGATACTTTAGTCTGGTACCACGGTCGATTGTTCAGATTCACACGAACTTTTGGAGAGGACAAATTCGCATGAACCAAGAAAACATGGTAAAGTTTGGGCGGCGCCGGGTCTAGCATGAACTGAGTAAAACTGGACGGGGAGGGACGCGGAGGAGGCTGGCAAGTTATGCTTGAGGCTGCAGCAATTTGGAATCGCAGGCCACGATCTTCACCTTGCTGAGTGTTTCTGAAATCTCCTCACTCTTGAATGTTGCGTCAGTTAGGATGAAAGTCCAGACGTTGTCGCAGAACCTGTAGGTGTGCAGATGGCCCTGTAAAGCGACAAGGAAAGCCATTACAGATCTCGTCTGGTAAGGTTTCAAATGCCAATAACAAAAGAGATGAAAAGAGCTACACCGGGATGCTACCAGTCTGAACTAGAGATTTAAAAGACACTTTGAGAACTTCCACACCTGATTTTCACAGATTTTTTAACTTTTAAGCCTTTCACTAGATATGCCCCAACTTACAGATTGCAGGGTGTCAAATTATCAAACGTCAGCAGGAAGCATGTACACTGAACTCACGGCAGGCAAGCATAGTAAATGTGCAAGGCATACAACCTCTAACCGAAATACTGTGCATAAGGGCATGAGGTCGGAACAGAAGTGCTAGTCCTTGCAGGGTAATATTCTCAAGTTGAGTGAAATAACAGCAAGAGTTCATTATGTGAAGCTACTGGCATGTACAATATCACCTTCAACAAAGAAGGATACAAAAAGGCCTTTTTGCTTCCAAGTTCTTTCATGATTTGAACACAGAGAAGGAATACCAGAGCTCATATCAATAACAACTATGTTTATAGTTGAAAGATCTCTTTAAGTTTGCAATGGCAGCCGGCATTTCTAAGAGGGTGCCTTTTAACAAATTGGAAGGGAAAACTGAACAGGAAGCTACCTGGAATTTTCATGTACACATAGCACTTTGAAAAGAAAAAACATGTGCGAAATTACCATATGTTAAAGTAGGGAAGCAAAATTCAATCTTGCAGTTATTTTCGAGTCCAGTTATTAGTCCGCAGAAGGTTCAACCAAATCCCAAATATTGATATTAACCAAGTTGAGGTTGTTTTCACACACAAAAAAAAGGAACCTGCTCATACAAGAACAGTGCACTGTAGTGGCTTAGAAAAATGACATGCCACACTAACTTGATTCGCAGACTGCACTACACGTACTTTTTTTATGACATAATAGAGGCAGTGTGCACAGATGGACAAAACATAAATTTCAATGTTAGGAGTTCGTTATGATGATAATGGTGATATTAAGTCTATTAAAGCATCCTTGAACATTCTGTGAGCATAGCAGTTGACAACTAGCTTATGGTATAACATAGTAACATTCCTGTGATACGCATCTAGCAAACATGAGCGGTTGAAGCAGAGAATGACTAAATACATGCTAAATTCAACAGCTAGCACAGATGTCACTAATGCAAGGGCAAATAAGAGCAACAGTTCAACACATAACAGAGCAATGTGTTGAGGTTGCATGTCATGCTGTGCATAAAACGATAAAAGTAAACCATTAACTTAAGTGCTTCCTCATTTTGTATAGCATTGCATAATTAAACACAATCCACATATGGAGAGAGAACAGTATTTGGGACCCATCTTTTTCCTATACCAGATTTGAACAACAGATGAATCGAATAAATTTGCAGTGCATAACTAAATTGTGTGCAAAACTAAGTACAAGTTGAGACACATAGTAGTGCATACAACCATTAAACAGAAAATTCAGTTGTCTACTTTGATCTTATATGTGTGTTATAACATCATCAAGTAAAAGATGTTCGTTTGGCAAAAACATTGTTGAAATGGCTAATAATTAACAATATTGTATCATTAGATTCATTACAGCTACATTGGCACGTAACGAAAAGGAATCTCAACATCCTCTCCAAAAGTACACGGCACCGATAAAATCTTAGCAGTAGCAGCAAAATACACAGCACCCAAAGGGGGAAAGGCAGTGACATCAATCAATAGAAAGGGCAAACCTTGATGTTAACCTTGCTCTTCACGTGAGCCTCCAGTGCCTCAGTCATCGACTAAAACAAGAAGAGAAGGATCAGAGCAAGCAGCAAATCACAAGGATCCATAGCGATGAAGACTCCTATTGCCAAACCTTGTCGAACTGCACAAGGACTTGAATGGCGAGCTCAGGGCTCACCGCCCCGCTGGTGACCAGGTCGTCCAGCGTCTCAGTGAGGCAAGTGCCGATGGTGGACCTCCGGTACAGCTCGAAGGTGGCCATCCCCTGCAACGGCGTCAGAATTCAGAAGACCACGAAGAAATGTTTCAGACTATGACATCAATGCTCACGGAGAATTGTAATCAGGATCATTAGGGCACAACCAAGATGAGACCTCCGGTGCGCATTGCGCATGTACAAAATAGTACGTACGTATTACTGCTCATTTTGGCTACAAATTAAACGATCAAATTTTCCCCGGCGCAGCTAAACCTCGCAATCACCATTCGTATGACGGCGAAAACAAACCCTAACTAAAAGTCCGCGGCGGTCAGCAGCGTCGTGGCCAAAAAGACAGGAATCGAACCGTAAGAGCCTCTTACCCCTTCTGGATCGGGTCAGGACGGATCGCGGACGAAGGAACGGGCGGGCCCCTTGGGATCTGAAACCTGGATGCCGAGCACGGAGACTTGTGGAAGGAGGGAGGGAAGGGATCCTCCTGATGAGGAGGAGGGGGAGGAGGAATTCGAAATCTGGTTGCTTATATATATACGGATGGAGAAGGGATAGGGGAGAATATGAATTGGGGATGCTTCCTCCCTTATATATCCACCCACCCGGGAGCAGATGCAGAGGGAGACACAATTGGGGCTTCGCTACTCTACGTCGGTGCGAATTCCCGATTCTGCCCCTCCATCACAGAAGGAGACTAGGAAGGACAACCACCAAGGTCTGGTCCTTTTTCTCTTCTTTTATGGAGAAGATGGGTAACAAACATATTATACTTCCACCGCTTTTCAATACCGGTTATTTTTAACTATTTTATTTATTTTTAAATATTTATCACTTTATATTTTTTAAGACGTAGTTTTAATTTTATCATTATAAAATAGTATCTCTTACCACCAATTTACGGTGGGTTCTAGAATGTTTGAGTTAGTTCTTAAGTGTATTTTTGTTATTTCTTATTTAAATTTAGTACTATCTTAGTATGCTTGTTTGGTCAAAAATGACAAATATTGAAAAACGGAGAAAATACTTGAACAGGGCAATCCTAAATTGAGAAATCTCTATAACAGAGCGCAGCGCACGACACAGTGGTTGCCGGCCCAAATCCTATGCGCCCCGATGAGCTTCCTCGAGCCTAAGCCACGAGGAGCTAAGGAAGGGATCGTGCGACACTTCACCGACCTAATCTCTCCAAGACCCCACTCCTCCCGGTCGGATTTCGCACGCCCGTGACGTCTTCCTATGCGCTTGCGTCTTTCCTTTCGCTGTTCATCGTTGACCCGCGGGGCTGCCGCTTCTCCGGTCCAACCAAGACGTGGTGAGCTTCCCCACCCCTGTGGAGTCTAGTGCGCGTGCGTTTTCCCTTGCTGTCTGTCGCCGACACGGCTTTCCGCGGCAACCAAGTCGCCGCCGCCTTTGTGAGTCACCGCTGGCCACCTTCCTACTGGTCTTGTTGGCCATGAGTCACGCTGTCGTGTCTGTGTGCCCGTGCTGGTCCCGTTGATGCCCTCGGCCGGGCTAATGGCTAGCGCTCACCATAGAGTCTATGTTACGGTTGCATACAAAATTTACTTAACCTTTGTGGATTTTTTTCTTGCTATTGGTTCAATGCATAATCCTTGAAGTCGAGCTGTTTATATGTGATCTATATGAATTAAGTCTTGCGAGTACCTTCGTACTCATATTGTTTTTTCAGGTTCTATCGGTGAGAAAGATACGGTGTTTGACTACTTCACGTCTGTCGATGTTGGTGACGGGTATGAGTAGTACATCCTACTCTAAATGGCGTGCTTTGGGGTGGAGCCTATGAGCGTACAACTTCACCTAGCTTTGTTGTTATTAGTTTTACTTTCCGCTACGTAGTATCTCCATAAAGTATTGTAAATGATGTTTGCCTAAAAGCTTGTAAGATAATTTTAATTACTCGTTTTTTCTTAAGCTTTATTGATATGACTTATATTGGAAAGACACGTGTTTCAATATTGGACATAAAACACATGCCGAGACTATCGAGATAATATTCTGGTTAATTATGGAATTTATAATTATGAATAATAATCCTCCTAATAATTAATTAGAATACTATTTAGACGAATCCTCACATTAGTCCCGCCTGAACTGCTGCACACAGCAGTCGAGCTGGCCTGGACAGCACCAGCCACCTGACTCTACCGTAGCCTGCTCACATTTGCATGTGAACAAACACTTATATCCAATACGCTTCTGAGCCGCTTGCCACGCACACCTGCTAAAATAGTCGGCAACTCCTGTAGCTTTTCCACATGTAACTGAACACGAAATAATATTTGCCAGTTTGACTCGTAACTTTGATATTACGCTGTGTATAGTTTGTGCTTCCGATGCAACACACAGACGCTAGCTAGTTAAACTAAAATCTGCAAGAGATATGAAGCAGTTAGACTAAAATCTCCGAGACTTTAATTAGCTATCCTATTCCTATATATGGCTCATCTTCCCGTGAGCATTCATTCATCAGGGGAACAAAACATAACATAATTAGTCGAAACTCTCACGTTCCTCCCGTAATTCCTTTTCTTTTTTTGGGCACACCAAACTCACTGCCCAATCAATTGGCAAGATAATACACGTATCAAATCAAATTAATCAGGATGAATTAATGCTACGCACTGTGAGCTGCCAGTGCCAGGAACTGCAAAGTGCAACTTATGCAGAAAATGTACGAGATGTTCAAAGAGGAGGCCGAGAAGGACAAGAGTCTCTCCAGGATTAAAAAAAAAAAACGCTGGGATCACGACGCCTACGTCGAGGTGACCCCGTAATCAACTGCCTGTCCATCGCCTTGGCCGCCGTGGTGCTTGCCCTGTTTGGATAGGCCACAATCCCCAAGAGGATGATTGATGCCAGGCATCATGCTCTCATCTGATTCAGATCTTCTGGGTCTCTACAATACAAAGTTGAAACCTACACAAGTTGCCTTGGTTCGCATCTTTTTTATTGGCAAGCATGTCCTTAATGCTACCACCATATCAATCGGACTCCCGTGCAGCAGATCAAAGCTTACAAATGCACCCCGTCCTTCAGTTTTAAGCACAACTAAACAACGACAAGAAAATGTGCTTCTCTGAAACATAGCAAAACCAGAACAGTGATAAAAGAAAACCTCAAGTGACTTATCGAGTACAGAAATAGATGCAACATATTAGGTTATGTTTATACAATTCATAGCAACAAATAACATTCACCAGTAGCATTAAAACTCTGCAAGATACTACTGCATCGAATAAAACCATCCTACATGTCATGTGGACCTGCTACTCTCAGGGGTCCGAGTATCAGGATCAAACTGTGTAACAGTTCTTAGGGCCTTTGTCCGCCTTTTTTGCATCGTCCTACAACAAAAATAATCAATTGAGAAACGGTACACCTTACCCCGGACATTGAGAAGAAAGGCGGACTTAAGCACTACTCACATGAACAATGAATCCAATGGAGTCCTTGTAATCCAGAAACTCCTTCCACTGCTTCCCAATGCTTATCTGATAAAAAAAAAGAGGGAATATGTTCAGCAAGTTTGGCCTAACTAATTCGGAGCTACACAGAATCGATGTTAATAATGTTGAGGATGCAAACAATTCACAAACAAAAAACACTTTACTAGTGGTCAGGGTTTACAAAAACGGTTCTCAACGATTCCTGGACCTTGGCCGGGAGCATGGAAGTGGCCAATTACTGGAATATAATCCCAAAATAATGTTCCCTTCATTTCTCTTTCAGACTTTCAACAATTTTCAATTTCCAACAACATCCAATAACAACTAGAGTTCAAATTAACAAAAAAAAAACATATTAAATAGCATACTCCCACTGGTGTTTTTTCCGCTCCCCAAACCCATCGGATTTCCAGTTGCCAGCAGTAACTGGAAAGTGACAGCAGCGATTTCAGACCCTGGCACTGATGGAAATTGTACCACTAAGTACTAACACACTTGCAATTTGGAAGGAAAAGGAATTACTAATGTCTAAATGCCATAAAATAAGCATATATTAGGGTGCAGTTCAGATTGCGTTCGTCTAGAGACTGAATTAGTTTGGACATTGACCCGCTATATAGGTGACTGCCCTTGTCATCTATTAGCAAGCAATAAAGAACAATCGACCATCCTATACCTATTCTCTACTCTCATATCCCTACTAAAGCCACAGCTCCAAAGCCACGTGGAAGGAAGCCGGCCAAGGAGAGGTCAGCAACCTCAAAGTTATCCTCTCTGTTCTCATCACCAGGACATGACACTTGGAGATTAATAACAACCCTTCATTATATAAATCTTTAAAATATGCCATGCCCTCTAGAATATCATATATAAACTGACAACCTTCCCTTAGTAGAAAATTACATTTGGCACGAGCACATGTTGTAAGGGGTTCCACGGTGCAAGGTTACAGCGATAAGATACATATTAATATGTGAATATTCAGACATAATCATTTGTATTCATCATGATATTGTAAATTATCAGAAAAGCATGATGGTTACAAGGAAAGAAACAAGTTGTTGTACAAGTTTTTTAGATAGGGAAGTCACTACAGCACTCATACCTGAGCAGCTTCATTAGCAGCATCTTTGGTCCAGATAGCTATTCTTTCCTGCTTCCCTCGCACACTGACAACTGCTCCACAAATTTCATCACCATAATCGAATTGTTCACCAATCATTGCCAACAGCTAAACGAAAAACATAGGGGGGGAAATAAGGTGGGGGCTATAAGAAGGATAAATGTGCAAAACAAATTTATCTTCTCCAATGCAAAAATGCTTACAGTGTGGAGCCACATTGTGTCAGATTTTCCTCTGCCACAGCTGATGGTCCATTTACCGCCATTAGCACAAATAGGGTCCTCCCATTTTGGCTCAATCTTGTTCTTGAAGCAATGGAAGTCAGCTCCAGTAACCAACTTGCTAGGGTGATGAATATTATTGTAAAGGCTGAAAAAACACAGAATTCGTTACTTTACTCTTGTGGAATATATAAATAAATAAAGTTGGAAGAGGATATAAAGGAATGAAGCAAGCATCAGACAGAAGATCAGCAGATTCCTCAACCCATCACTCCATCAGGAAAATAGACCAGGAGCACTTATCAAGAAAAGGGGGGGGGGGAGGGGTGTCAAGTTAAAACACAATTTTTGACATCTGCTACTCAACCACAAGAGTCGATGCCCTACCAAGCTCAGCTCAGTGGATCAAATCAAACCTCTGAAGTCTGAAGAGATATACGTTGAAGTTTTGCATGAGGCTCAGATTAATAATAAAACTAGAGCCATGAAGTGGTCTCACTTTCACTTAATATCAGCTTTAGACTTTATACGGCTTGCATTTGCATACCAACAATCAACCCTGGTGAACAAAGACAAACAGCTAGAACTGGGGAACAGGCTGTTAAGAATGGGGTACCATACCATGCTACCCAACAAACAGCTCATGCACGTCAATGAAAGTTAAAAACTACATAATCAATCAACAACTGCATCTAATATGACAAGAGAGAAGGATAATATCTCCAATATAGTAGGAAAAACATGTAAAAGTAAAGAGTAATGTCATAGAGATACAAATAGCAAGAAATTGTAAAGGGACGACAGGCAATATCCTAACAGAAGAGCCCTTTTGTGCTTGTTGAATCATCTCTAAATGCCTAATTTCCTAGAGCAACTACTAACACTTTCAACAAGGACTCATGACTTACAAAAAAAGACAGCATTTATCTCCTCAAAAAAATCTATGTAAATAATCAACCAGTACAGATGAAATATTATTCTTGAAAACGGTTCAAACATATGTCTCGCAAGGCACCGAAAGCTATAAAGTTAATACACCATTTATCTCATCAAGGAATTAATCAATTCATCTCCTCATAAGTAAATAATCAACTCAAGAAGAACAGTTAGGCAGTAACCAGAAAATTTTCCCGATTATAGAAACTAATGCTGGCGGTTTAAACAAACTAAGCAGCGGCGAATCCAATTGGACACGAGCAGGGACATAGGTCCTCACCCAAAATCTAACATGCAATGGTAGTTTACAAATCCTCACCATTGATGCCCCCACTGAGGTCAACTAAAATGCACATACTAAGCAAAAAATTTAGGCTAAACTCTCCTACTGTAATAGTGTGCCCCTACTCATATTTCATCCTGGGTCCATCCCTGAAACTAACTAAGTAACCATAAGCAGAAAGTAATTTAAAAAATATGAAATCAATTATTTGGACCACCATCTTCAGTTGATTTGACACTTGATCAAGATTGATGCAAACGAAACCAAAGATGCCTTGCATTTTACTTGCAACGATAGCTATCAATAAGTCACCCACCCACGTGAAACCTAGTTATAAACTCATTCTAGCTGCGCGCGGCTAATATAATATACCAAGACAATTGCCAAGATCGTAACCCCCAATGTCTTAATATCCATTCAATACAAACAGAAAGTAGCACATATAAGTTTAGACACCCGAGATCCACGAACCTTTACACTAAACATGGCTCCTATTATATAGCAGGACTATGGCGAAAAGCGTAACAAGCGATCCAATCGGATCGGCAATCGGGCGGGTAATAAAGGGAGGGAGGGAGGGGAAGGCAAAGGAACGAACCCCCAAAAGTCCTCTACGGTGGAGAAGGTGTGGATGGGTCGAATGGAGCTCCCCCAGGCGGCCTGCTTGGCCTTGGCCTGGGGGTTGTCGAACCAGAAGGTCCAGGCGTGGTCAAGCGCGTGGGAGGAGGAGGAGTCAGCGATCTCGCCCTCCTCCCTGTCGTGGTCCTCCGGCGCGCGGCCCCGCGAGCCCGCGGACGGCGGCCTCGTCTCGGTGTCCTCGGCCATGGCGGATGCGGCGAGGTTTTGGGGGTTAAAGCCGGGTCTCTGCTCTGCTCCGGAAAGAGGAGAGGAAGGAAACGGGCTGGGCTCGAAGACTGGGCTTTATAGCTGCTGGGCTACTACAGGTTGGTCTAATTGAGAATTTTTTATATTTTTTCAAATATTTCAAGATTATATGTCCGTTTGAAAAATAATTAGCCCTATCTTATCGTCGCGCGTTCAACGAGCAAGAATAAAGTCTCGCCATTGAACGGATAAGACTTTATGGGTCTCGGCTGTTGTCGGAGGGTGAACTTCTCAAGCGGGGATCCGGAGGGACCCCTTTGAGATTCGGCTGGGGAGATGATTCTGAACCCGCTTCGTAGGTGAAAATAGGAGTAAATGAGATGCATGTGGAGTAGAATGATCGGATGCAGGAAGAAGTAAATACTCAGGGGATTTTTAGACAGGTTCGGACCGCACTGAGCGTAACACCCTACTCCTGTGTGTATGCTATAAATGCTCTGAGAATGTCTCTCTGAGGATCAACTGTGTTACAAGAATATTTGTCTAAGTCTAAAGCTTCGTGCTTCTTTCGTCGTCGTCGTCCGGAGTTCATCGGATGTGCCCTGACCGATCTCCGTCCGATGTGTTCTTCAGGCTCTGTCACTCTGTCTTCGTCCTCTTTTCTCCGAGGAGCCCGCCCCTCTTTTATACCCGACGGGGCGGGTGGCGTGCCCAGCAAATATTGGCGTAAGTTTCAAGGTGCTATAAATGGAAAGCAACCATCATGGGCTGCTTCTTGAGGTGACAGGAAGGGTTGAAAATGCGCCTCCGTCTGGTCTTCATCGTCATCATTCCGCTTTTCAGCGGGGGCAGCGGGGAGGGCCCGCCGGACAGCCACCGAGCAGCCCCGCGTGCCCGCCCGGTCAGAGCGAGTCTGACACAGCAAGGTGGCAGGCATCGCGCCTCGAGCCCTGCGACGTTATCCCGAGGCGCGCCGGATGACGCGCGATAGGACCCGCGCATTAAATGTCCTCACGCCTCCTTACCAGACCGTGGCAGGGACTGACAGCAAGCATAGGGGGAGTGGTTGGAAGTGACAGGCCGCACACCCTCTTAAATGCAGCATCGGGCCTCTCACCAGTTGATACCTCACCGCTAAGCCCCTATGAGGACCATAGGCGAAGGACTTCTCAGACCCTTGGGGAACTATGAGTGCTCGGGGACTACTGTTCACAGCCCCGAGCACTCTCTCCCGGATATACCCTCTCTTGGTCCTCAGGGAACTCGGGTGCTCGAGGATCACTGTTCACGGCCCCGAGCACTCTCTCTCCGAAACTTGACTGCTCGGGTCCTCGGGGAACTTGGGTGCTCGGGGGCCACTGTTCACAGCTCCAAGCACTCTATTCCGGAACTGACTTCTCTTGTCATCGGGGAACTCGGGTGCTCGGGGACCACTGTTCATGACCCCGAGTACCCTCTCCCGGAACTCGGCCTTCTCGGGTCATCGGGGGACTCGGGTACTCGAGGACCATTGTTCATGACCCTGAGCACCCTCTCCCGGAACTTGGTCTTCTCGGACCTCGGGGAGATAATCCCTAAGGGAGGGTGCCACGTGACACTCTGCTGTCCTGGCCTCGGGACTCGGGGACCCCTGGTTGCCATGTCACCGACAGCTGTCAGCGAATTTAATAACCAAATAGAGGAAGGTCTCGTCCGTTCAGCGGGCAAAAACTTGATCTCACCTGTTGAATAGGTGAGACTTTCTTGGATGCGACTCCACGCAAGCCTACCCAAAAGGTCTCGTCCATTTAGCGGATGAGATCTTTTAGTATTTAAACTGGCGTTGTCGGTCCTGCCGACGTTAGTATATCATCTCATTCTCATTCAGCCGAGAGAAGAGGAGAAGGGGGGGGGGGAGATTTGTGCGATGAAGGCTTATTGAAAAAAAAAGAGGTAATTTTTCCCTTTTTTTTAACAAACACAGTAGTATAGTAACTATTGCTAGGTTTTAACATAGGTTAGATGTTAGATTTAGGTTTTATTTTACAAATATGGTAGGATAGTCACTAAAAGTAGGTTAAAATGTAGATCTAGTTTTAGAATTAGAGTTAGGTATAGTTCAGCAATTAGATTATGTTTATACGTATGTTTTAGTAATTAGATGTAATATTTAGACATATATTAGATATTAGATATAGAATTTAGACATAGTGTAGTCATAATTGATATGATAGATATAGAATTTAGATGTGTTTGATGTAGTGAATCAGGAATATGTTATTCCAGTATAGATTACATGTTAAGTTACGTTTGTAATGAATTTTGCATTGTAGATGTAGTTTAACATGATTCTTTCTATTATATCGCAATAATGTCATAGTTTTTGTCGATGTTTGTCAGGTATATCGGATATGTGGCAGTTTAAGATTTTTTACGAGGACAATGAAATCTTATATAGTAAAGAAGGGGTAGTACTGTCCGTATTTAAGTCAATGGACAAGGGTATATCTAGACCAATGCCTAAAAGTGTCGAACACTTGTATGTTTGGTTGATGCTGGGTTTCAAAATAGACCTCGAGGTTCAAGAGGTAACCATTAGCATTATGGGCAACCGTTTCAGAGTAGGATGTTGTGCACAAAGGTTGGCCTCCTATATTGCTTGTGCAATAGAAGAATAAGAAGGCAGCTGAGAAGATGCATGGTAGAGGGCAGATAGAGGAGGAGGGTGATGAGAAAGAGTATGATAAAGATGTTGATCCGGATGGTGCTTATTCATTGGATTATCTGACTGAACCGACCGGTGAGGCAGACGAGGGGGAATGAATCCCTTCTCTAATTGAACAGATGAAGTAGGATGATTTTCAGGCTGATGAAATTCCTGAGTATGACATCTCTCTGATGAGCATGATGCTCCGGTTCCCACGGACTGGAATAATCCAAACTTCAATAACCTTATGGTGAATAAGAGGAATCAGGTGCCCTCGGAGTATATGCAGAATGAGGTGACCTAAGGTGCAAGGTATCCTACCAGTCAGACCATGAAGGATGATGTGGCTCAATGGGCGACCTCGCTTCAACGACAGTTTTATGTTGTCAAGTCAAGTAAGAAGGAATATAATGTAAAGTGCGCGAATAAGGGTTGCCCGTGGCCGGTGCACGTCTTCAAGGGGAAGTAGGTTGACTATTGGGAAGTGTCGTTTGTGGTCGACCATGGCGAATGCGGTGAGGTTTTGGGGTTTAAGCCATCTCCAGCAGATACTCTAAAAATTCGGTCCCTATAACACATTATAGCATCTCCTAATACTATTATAACATCTTCTATTTTTTTCATTTCCAACAGCTACTCTATTTTCTACCTTTCATTACTTTCCTCCTCTCTTCGGATCCACATACACTCTTTGTGAACAGTGTTGCAGCCTCCACCTTCTGTCCGCTTCACTGTAGCGGTAGAAACCGCCTTCGCTGGAGCCGCTTACGGGGGCGACATCGAGCAGCATAGTGATTTGGGGAGCGACGGCATAGCATTTTGAGGACACTGCTAGAGTTAGCCTTAGGTCGGGTCTCTGCTCTGCTCTGTAAAGAGGAGAGTGTCACACTCGTTGTCACCGGTTTTGATCACCAGGGCGCGAGGTCCATCTCTCAGCAGATAGAGGAAGAAGAACTTACGAAAGGGGAAACAGAGGTAGGTAATTTTTACTTTTTCATTTCTTACTTGTCTGATGTATTACAAGACCGGTTATATACTCCAGCTTACTCACTCTGTACCGTTTCTGCTTGTTTGAGCTTATTGTTCTCCGTTAGGTCGCTGCCAACGAGCTGGCACATAGAGAGAGAAGAGGAAGGAAACATGTGAGTTGGGCGGTTGGGCCAAATTGGGACCGAGTCGGTGGGTCGATTATGCCTTCCTTTGAGTTTTTATATATATTTTTAACATTAATATTTAAATAAATAGATCACTAATGAAAATATTTACATAAATAGTACCCTACCGCCCTCTGAAAGGGCGTTTTTAGACCCTTACCGCCTCCTCAAAGGGTGGTAAACAATCCGCATATCGTTCCATGGTAGTTTGGGTGCTAACTACCCTATGATGAGGCTGGTAGTCTTACCGCCTCCTCAGAGGGCGATTACTGCTTAGATGAACAGTACCCCGCGTCGAGTACTTCTCACCTCTCAGTTTTCATGTCCCATATTCTCTGTACAAAATAGTAATATTCTGTTGCTCCAAAAATTTTAGAATTTTTGTACGTGTTTCATATTCCGTGTGCAACCCGTTTTAATTGGATTTACCCAAAAAAACTATGTAGAATTTAAATAAATTTCTCTAAAAAGACTATTTTTATAAATTCAAACAATTATTAGGCCCTCAAATACATTCCAAAAATTTGGAAAAATTCACTAATATTCTTCTTATATGATGGACTAATTTCTAAAATTATTTGCAGCCCTAGGTTATATAGTGAAAAAAATGAGTTCCTTTGTAATACTATATTTATATGTATTTTTATCATTTCATGTGATACTCTTGTTAATTCAATTTGAATTCAAACATATACACACCTTGATTGTGCCAAAAGTACTGTTTATAGCTCTATTTTTCCTTACTATCTTCTCTATACGAAACAATGATCTTATGTTGCTCTAAAATTCTAAAACTCCTTGTTGAACTTTTGCATAATGAAATGACCACATCAAGCAACAACTTTCACAAGGAATCTCTACAGATATCTAGGTGTAATTAGTAGAGAACATCCATTTTAACCCGACCTATTTTCATTCCCTAATGCATGTTACGTTTAGTAGCGACAAACTATTAGGTTAGTCTTTAGACGTACCGTACATGCCAAAGTTTGTTGTCGTCATCTCTTTATGGTTAGGGTCCATTCGCATAGCGACAATAAACCCTATATCCCATGCAATGTTGTCACGTCCCAAATTCCATAATCACATAATTAAGCATAATTATACTTCTTAAGTATTATGTTTAATTTTGTGTAATTCATTTTGTGATACTAATGCAATTCGTTTGAAATCATTTGGATGAGAGAAAGAAATTCGGTAGAGAAAATGATTGATTTCGCAGCAAAAATAAACCCTTTTCACTTACCTGTGGGCCCCACATGTGGACCCACTCCTCACCCACCCTCTCTCTCATGTGGGCAGCAGCCCACCTGCTCTCTCTCTCCCCTCACTCTCTCTCCCGTGCTCCCTCTCACCGTGCAGCACAGGGAGCTCCCTCCCTCTCTCACCCTCTCACTTCCTCTCTCCTTTCTCCCTCAAATCCGCACTTTAGGAGCCGAATCAAGGTATGCATGTGGTACCATTGCGATCACAAGCTCACAAGCATTCCATTCCTCCAATTTGTTTGCTCATTTCCGAAGGATTTGAGCCGGATTTGGTGTCTTTTGGTGTTAGGGTTGAAATGTGAAGAACACCGGATTTCTTCGTCTCCCGAGCTTTTCCCTCCGTTTCCTCCTTCAATCGACAGTCTACAACCTTGGTAAAGGAATTTGGGTGAGTTCCCTAAACTCCCATGGCAAGAATCCGCCTTTTGGATGGTTGGATTTCGCATTTTGAGCTAGGATTGTGAAGTTCATGAGTTCTTGATGAATTAGAAGCAATAGCCGAGTTTTTGTAGATTTCGGCATATGCATGTTGTCCTATGCGGTAGAGGGAGTCAATGTGATGCTCTAGGTCCAAGTCCACACTCCAACTGTTGCCGGAATCGTCGCCGGTGAGCTCCCCAAGTGCCCCCGGCGACTCCCAGCGGTCTGACCGCCACCCCAGGCCGGTCAGATCGCCAGGGGCCAAAACTCTCTTTACTGGGGCGGTCTGACCGCGTTTCCGGCGGTCTAACCGTGAGTCTTGGCGGTCTGACCGCCAGTGACCCTCGGTCTGACCGCTGTACACCCAGACAACACATTTGCTGCTTGCTGAAACTTGTAAAATTCATAATAAATTCTCTGTAGCTCCAAAAAATTATGAAACAAATTTTGTTGGTTTCATAATAACCTACTCTACCTATTAAAAATATCTCCAGCCATGAAATAATGAATTAAATTTCTGAGATTAATTAATTGGGTTAAAGCTTCATTAATTCACCGTTAATTCATCATAAGTCCAAAATTGATGAATCCAATTTTGCTAGTTTCCTTATGACTTGTTCTATCTAGAAAAAATATTTTCATCCATTATATGCATATTGTGGCATGTATTTGCACTACATTCATACTCATTGCATTGCACACGTTGATCCATTTTAGAGAACGTCGATCCATCGATCCCGGAGGCCGAGGTCGATCCCGACGCGCCGCACCTTTATGAACCAGTGCATCAAGGCAAGCATATATCATATTGAACCCTGTCGGTTGTATTGAATGGAGTCTAAATATTGATAAATTATGCTTATGTATAGGTTTGCATGTATAGGAAGTCAATGTTGGGTAGATCCTATGTTGAATTGCATTGTCTCTACCTTGATGTATTGTTGATCCATATCCTTGTAGCCTGGGTTTAATCATATTAAGGTCTAACTTAAAAGTAATACGAGGTGCTTAGCAATGCATAGGTCCTCGGTAGAAGTCGAGCGGTGGAACGTCCCATCGTTCGCGAGCTGTAGGTTAATTACCTTCACAATGATTACAATGTTGGGTCGATGATGTTGGTTGATCGAGTGGTGAGTATGAGACGAGATGTGGGCGGTGTTAGGGGTGTCATCTGCCCTCAAGGAAAGTCCGGGGGTAGTTCGGGAAGGGAACCCGGACACCGTAGGCCGCTTGCATCATTTAAGGCTGATCGTCGGGGTAGTTGGCTTTAGCACTTACCTTACTCACCACATGCCGATCTAATGGTAAGGCGAGCCGAATACCTTCGCAGCTGTGGCTTTGTGGGGCCTGAACAACGACTGTGTTAGCGGGCGGGCTTGTAAGCGGTACTAGTTTGCTCCGAGAGTAGTTCTGGTACCGCCACGCCGAGCGTTGCATGTCGCACACGGTTGGGGCTGGTTGGGAAAGGTTGACACGGGTACCCCCTTGTGTGCACTTTAGCGGGTGGCACAAGCCGTATGGTCCCTGAGTCGTGTGGGTCCAGGAGTATCCCCCTGCAGGGTGTATAAATATTTCGAAATGCCGCGCTCTCGGTCATGAGCATGCTATTGTTTCAGTTGGACCCGGTCGTAGAGTTCTCGTGGTTGATTCGGTTGTATGGTTCGGAGATGTGGTTGTGGTTCGAATATGTGGGAGGTGGTCGAGATGGTACTTGTTATACATTGATACTAATGTGGTTTCAGTTTCATATGATCAGTTGGTAGTTGCAGAGTAGTTTCATATATGTTGGTTAAGTTAGTTGCTCACACATATGTCTAGGTTGCTCACCACGTATGTTTTACTTAACCTTGTGGTCTACTCTTGCTAACAGCTCAATGCATAATCCTTGGAGTCGGGATATTATATACCCATATTGTGTAAGACTTGCGAGTACCTTTGTACTTAGGGTGCTGCCCTTAAGTTGATGCAGGTTTACAGGTCGGCGAGGAAGATGCGGTGTTTGGCTACTTTGTGCCTGCCGATCAGGGTGGCGGGCAGGAGTAGCACATTCTACTCCGAACTCGGTGTTCTTGATATGGAGCCTAAGGGCATGTGGTTCCATATCTTTTTGTTGTATAATTTATTTTCTTCCGCTGCGTAGATTTTTTTGTTGGTTAGGAGTTGAGGGGTTTTGTCTCCTCCTAGCTCGCTTTTGTTGTAAACTGTTGAAATCAGTTGCATGCTTAATTTTTGTAATATAAATGTTTATTACTTGCTCTTTATTAAGCTGTGTTGTGATGCCCTATGTTGGAGGCATGTGTTCCGATCATTGGGCACAAAACACTTGCCGGGACTGCCGGAATGGTATTCGGGTTAATCGTCGAGGTTGGATTATGAATAATAATCCGCCTGATGATTAATTTGAATACTGTTTGGATGGGTCCTCACAAATGTTTATCGGTGTATGTAACCTCCGTGTCAGATTATATGATAATTGTGCTTTACAACTATTATTGTTCGCAAAATTAGTATTTGCGCAATAAACATTTTCGGCTATACGATAATTGAAGCACTTTGTTATGCTGTTTGGATAACTATTTGCACAATAAACATTTTCGGTTGTTAAACATCCGCGCGTCTCATTGCCTCAGCCTCCGTATAGCCGTAGTTGATATTTTTGAAAGAGTGTGACTTCTTCTATAGGATGTACACTGAGTTTTGACTATGTCTCATTAAATACATGATATTTCTCAAATTATTAATAAAAAACAAGGGGTGTATATGTATAAATTCAAATTGAATTAAAAGAAAAATATCACATGAAATGATGAAAATGCATATAAATAGAGCATTATAAGAAAACTCACTTTTTGATCATATAATCTAGTGTTGCAAATAATTTTAGAAATTAGTCCATCACATAACAAGAATATTAATGAATTTTTCAAATTTTTGTAAATTTATTTGAGGCCCTAACAATTATCCAAAATTATAGAAGTAGTCTTTTTTATAATTTTAATTTAAATTTTACACAAGTTTTTTAATGAATCCAATTAAAATAGGTTGCATATGGATTATATAACACGCACAAAATTATAGGATTTTTAGCGCTACAGAAAACTACTATTTTATACAGAGAATATAAGATGAAAAAAAATGTGAACAATATTTTTAGAGCTACAGCAAACTACTATTTTAAATATTAGTATTAGAAAATATAAAAATAGAAACCCTTCTTTCCTTCCCTCCCGTGTTGTCTCGTACGCCGGTCCGGCGAGACGCTCCCTCCCTCCTCCTCCTCCTCCTCCTCCCTACAATAAATACTGATAAATAGCCTCTCAAAAAAAAAAAGGGAGAGAGAAAGATAGCCTGCCGCATCACTCACCGCCACCGACATCGCCTCGTAACCCCAAGCCCACGCCGGAGAGCCACCCACGCGACGCGGCTCCACCGGAGGAGGTACCATGTCGTCCTCTTCGTCTTCGTCGCCGTCCCGCCTGGATCTGGACGGCAATCCCGTCGCGCCTCTCACCATCTGCATGATCGGCGCTGGCGGCTTCATCGGCTCCCACCTCTGCGAGAAGCTCATGGCCGAGACGCACCACGTCGTCCTCGCCGTCGACGTCTACTGCGACAAGATCCGCCACCTCGTCGACCCCGCGCCGCCGCACCTCGCCGGACGCATCTCATTCCACCGCCTCAACATCAAGAATGACTCCAGGCTCGAGGGGCTCATCAAGATGGCGGATCTGGTTCGCTCGCACTCTCCCCCATTCTTCCCTCTTCTTCTTCTGGCCGCCGATTTTCAGTTAGCTTCCGTTGTTTACATCCTTTTCCGGGTGCATATTTCGAATCTGTGAAGATTTTGTCGGGTTCGTTTCGCTGTCAATTATGCATTTGTCATTTCAAAAGGAAAAAAAATCGCACTCCCTCTGGAAATTTTGGCAACTTATTGACGACGAATTTTACTTTGCTTTCCTGTACGGCTGGGGTTCGGATCTGCGAAGACGATAAACTTGGCGGCGATCTGCACGCCGGCGGACTACAACACGCGGCCTCTCGACACCATCTACAGCAACTTCATCGACGCCCTCCCAGTGGTCCAATACCAACTCTCTCTCCCCCTCTCTCTTGTTTTCCACTAGTTTGCTTTTCCTTTTTTCGCGCCTTGATTTAGACATTTCCTATCACCGAATGTCTCACGCCTTTCGTGTTGCGCAGGTGAAGTACTGCTCGGAGAACAACAAGCGCCTGATCCACTTCTCCACGTGCGAGGTCTACGGCAAGACCATCGGCAGCTTCCTCCCCAAAGACCACCCTCTCCGCAAGGTGACTGATTATATCTTCTCCATCATGTATCAAGTGTCTGTCTGCGCATGCCATTGTTGTGGATAATGTGATACCTCAAGTTGAATTACTTCCTTTTTGGTTGGTGGAGATTGGGCGGAACTTATCTGGTGCAGGTTGCTAAATTGAGATGTTTAACTATAATTATTCTGTACCTGTAGTACGGTCCTTGTATTAAGGTTGGGCTAGAAAAAAGGTTGTTGGTTGGCGCTGGGGCATGCTCTTGTCATGCTGAATTCTTGTGAAGATTATAGAATGTGTTGACTTTTGAGCAATATTAGGGTTTGACTGCATATCTCAGTGTGGGTCTTTCTTACGTTGCTCTTCCCTTGATGTTTGTAGATTGTCCTGCAACGTTTTACGGTTCCTTTTGCCTTTGGGAAATTAGTATTGTTCAAGGCTTCAAGCTATGACTGTCACTGCACATTGCTTTGCAAGTTGGTGTAGTGATTAAGAAAGCATACCATGATAAGGACCTATCCTTTTCCAATTGCATTTTCTATGCGATAAGTTAGTCAATGATGCTTCAGCATGTAAGGATTGTCAACTACCAGCATCCCTCAAGAGTCAGTGTTTACTTAAATGGCAATTTTGTTTTGGTTCTGATAACTTTCCTAATAAAGTTTGGTCTTATTTGCGGTTATCAGGATATTAGTGTGTTATTTTTATCTTCAGTTCTGTCATTGTTTGGTACTGCGCTCAGGTTAACTCTAGGAAGATGCTTTAGTTGGTGCTACTGTGTTCATTTGTTTGCCATGTGCTTGTTAATTAGTGTTGTAATACATCGACAATGTTGGATAAAAGGATGGACTGTGAAGTTTCCATCTTTGTGTGGTGAGTTAAGTGCATTAGAACAACCTAACATTAAAAAAATGGCAACATACCAGTTATAATTGTAGGCGTGTCAGAATTCTATGTTCTGTATGTGTATTCCCTTTGGTCATATTCGTCCATTTCTGATGTCTGTGTGCCCTCTATCTTTTAAACAGGAACCTGAATTTTACGTTCTGAAAGAAGATGAGTCACCCTGCATTTTTGGTCCAATTGTGAAACAGCGATGGTCCTATGCATGCGCAAAGCAACTTATTGAGAGGCTTATTTTTGGTTAGTACAGTAGCTTGTATCATTTTTGTCACTGGGGAGCTGATGCTCTTAACTTCTTCTCATTCTAACCATTGCCATTTTGAGTTTCCACCAGCTGAAGGTGCAGAAAATGGCCTTGAGTTCACAATTGTTAGACCTTTCAATTGGATTGGACCAAGAATGGACTTTATTCCTGGTGTCGATGGTCCTAGTGAGGGTGTACCTCGGGTTTTGGCTTGCTTCAGTAACGTATGTGCACTTGTCCCTTGCTGAGGATGATTACCTTAATTTTGCATCATGTTCATTCTTCTCAGAAGATGTATGCTACCAATGGTATTGCAGAATCTGCTCCGCCGAGAGCCCTTGAAGCTTGTTGATGGAGGCCAGTCTCAGAGAACATTTGTTTACATTAAGGATGCCATCGAAGCTGTTCATTTGATGATTGTATGTTACTGCTTTTTATATTTGGGTACTTGTTCGTACATTAGCATTTACTGATTCAGTGAGACTGAACTCCTGTTTTTCTGTTATCAATCATCACAGGAAAACCCTGCTCGAGCCAATGGTCACATCTTCAATGTTGGGAATCCAAACAATGAAGTTACTGTTAGGGAATTGGCCCAAATGATGACAGAGGTATGTCATTGATGGGGGCAAGTATAATCTGTATTACTTGTTTGTGTTCTAAGCCATCCATTGGCCTCTTGTACAGGTCTATGCAAATGTCTCAGGAGAGCCACCATTGGCTGAACCCATGATTGACGTGAGCTCGAATCAGTTCTATGGTGAAGGATACGATGATAGTGATAAGAGAATCCCTGACATGACTATAATCAACAGACAGCTAGGTATTACTTTGTTCAATGATGTGCTCTGGCTATGTCGTTTTTTCAAAGTACAGGCTAATGTTCAAATGCTGATTAACTGTAGGTTGGAACCCAAAGACCCCTCTTAAGGATTTGCTGGAGACAACGTTGACATATCAGCACAAGACATACAAAGAAGCTATCAAAAGGCAAATGTCACAGGCTTCAGCGTTGAGTTAGATAACATGTTCCATATTCAAAGGTGGTGACGACGCTGGTTCAGAGTGCAGTCACAGCTGTTATAATCTTTTGGAAGTCGAGTAATACATATACGCTACTAATCATTTTGAGGCTCTAGTTACTCCCTAGATCTCGATCTTGTTAGATTCCATTCTGTGAAACCCTGCAAGGGATTATCCATATCTGTGGCAGAGTTGATGTATTCCATTGTACTTTGGTTGCTCCTCCTGTGTCATTCTTCGGAATTGTCTCATTGGTGAGAGCTGTTGTTCAGTGTAGATGATTGCGCAATGAAATTACATATTGGAAGTTATATTGATTGTGAGCTCAATCTGGGTGAGTTTGGTTTGTAAATTTAATTCCTCTGCTTAGTTTATTCATAGTAGGGTACCGGTATGACTGATGTGGAAGCTGTAAGCTCTGGTGGTTTCACTGGGAGACATTGCCAAATTTAAAGATTTTGGTAAGTTGATATCCTTTTGTCAGGATTTTATGTACACCTGCCAATTTGATCTGAGCTGGGTGAGGCTTATCATTTTTCATGACAGAAGTTTCTGAGAGCGAGAGGGTGTTAATTTCGCAGGCAAGTTTCCTGATCAGAATGGAAAAGTTTATCGTTTTCATCTATATATACTTGTTGAAAAGCATCAGCCAGATAGGTCCTGGATGGCGTACTTATTGTCATCGGTAGCAGTTGGAACAAAGAAGATGAATCAACCTCTCCACACCGGGACCTAGATGATCTAACAGCAACTCTACTAAAAGGGGAAAACGCATCTCCAATCCGACGATGAATGCCTAGCGATCAGAACCAAAAGCAATCTAGAGTTAGCAAGTTTGGCAAGAACAAGAAGAAGAAGAATCTCTACTAAAAGTGTTTTCATCGGTACAGGTTTTGGCACATCAGTTTGTTCCTCTTTGGCCCCAGAAGACAGAGCACAACACAAGGATGAACAAATCAATGGTAGGGAAGAAGAAGAAAAAACCACGAGGCAAAATCAAAATGGAAACGATAAGGTTAAGGGGAAAAGAAATGGTATCATTTGACGTATCATGATGATTTCTTTCACTAATCATTTTAGCTAAGATTACTTTTGGTTTTGTTAACAACTTCTGGGAAAATATATAAGACGATAAAATTGAAAAAAAAACAAAGTAGAGAAATAGAAAAGGAAAAAAAAAGAGAAAAAGAAAAGGAGAAGATTAAAGGAGGTGGCTTGCTTGTAAGTTGCAACCTTAATCGATAACAGGATGAAAATGTTTATCTACCTTAGCTAATTTATATCTTCTCTTGTGTTGAGCACGGATGTGTATTATATTCTTCGACCAATGCATGCCAAAATTGTAAAAGTTATTAACTGTAAAACATAAGGGTTTAGGAACATTTGCAAAGATATATATGCAACTGGGATGTTTAAATTTGGAGAGGAACCTGCTAGTTTACAGAGGCAGAAGAAGAAAGGTCTGCAAAACGACCTAAAGCGAAGAAATTTTAACCAAGAAAAAGAAATGCTTAAAAGGGAAGAACAAGTCACGGTTGTCGTCGGTAGGGAGAAAGGGATGGAGCGCAATGCACGCTGAGATGGTCTGCTCTCTGCTGTGGTGGGAGTACGTGTGGATTCCCGTGCAATTGCATGCGGGGTAGATTTTTGACACCGATCGATCGATCCACTGATGCGTACGTGACGTCCCTTTCCAACATTCTTCTCCTGCATCATCATATCCGATCGACCTACACACATATATATATATATATATATATATATACATGCTGCAGTCAAGCTGATCGATCGAGAAGAGAGGTGCCCAGTTTTTATTTTGTTTGATGATCGATGTCGTCTTCAAAGTAAGGGCGGTAGGAATAGTAGTATTCGGTCACGAAATACATGCATGCAGATGCAGCTAGCTTCCACCAGTTTGGTGACCGACCTACTGACCACTGCTCTGTTCATTTCTACAATCTAAATGCATGCATGCTAACATCACGTTCAGATGCATCCGGGGCCTCTCGCGCCTCCCCGCGACAATAAGTACGCCATCTTCTTTGTTCATCCAGACGTCTGTCAACATTGGTCTCGTAGAGAAGTTGCACTTACGGATTCCTTCGATCCCCCGATATTCGTGAGTCAATAGCTCAGGCATTGGAATTATGTGTTTTTTCTGTATAGGCACCGGAGATGTTTGAGTTTTGATGTCATAACCAATGGATGTTGAATTGCTAATAGGAAACTGATTGCAGATTGTATTGGCAGGACGAGGTATTGACGTTAAATTACGACCAGAACATAACATCTGATAGTACTCACGTTTCTTTTTCAAGTAGGCATCTTTCTTTTCACTGCTCATCTACGAGTATCGCTCATGATCACTTCCCCTTGATCAGTGATGATCCCGAGGGGTTGAATTATCGTGTATTTGTGAGGTAGGTGATACCTTTAGTCCTTCATTTAAAAAAAAACAATACTATTAACATGTATGAAGCATGAGCTTTTGCAAGATTTATAGCGTACGTGTGTTCCTTGTTCGTGAATATTTGGTGTCGACAAATTGACATTTTCCTGTGAGGATCTAATCGCAATATCAAATGTGATGGGAAGCAAACTTCTTGACAAACGACCTGTTTATAAATGATGTCATTTGAGTAATGCAAGTAGAGCAGCATTGATTAAATATGGCATTAATTAAGAAGAAAGACAAAACCAATATTGATAATTGATGCCTTTACCTTTTTTACCAACGCTAGGTAGTGTTGTGAAATCTGTCATATCGGTGCATACATTGGTAATATCTCCGAGAGATTTTTCATAGTCTACTCATCGAAAACAATAAATATTGAAATTTAATTATTAAGTAGTAGAAATACTAATCATATCTGAAGTATGTGGTTTTTGGAAGTAAAATAAATAATTGTATAAGGTACCTAGTAATTGACAAGGGGAATTGGTTTCTTCAATATTGTTCACGACATCTTCTTGGTCTTGATTCAGAATAGGAACATGTTGCCTCTCGATGCTATCATTTCGACGAAGCCAATCGGTACTTTCTTCAGGTGACTTTTTTTCCTTGTTGCATCCGATGACTCCCTCTAATAGCGATGACTTTGCCATACAATTAGGAGAGCAGAACTGCTCGAGGACGTTCGGGGTGCCTACATACATAGTGGACCAAAATTGATACCCTGATATAGAACCTGTAAAGTCTAACCTTGCATACAACGATGAGTTGTGTGATACCTATATGTAAAGTATCTACTTGTTGTTCGACATTGGCAAGGACAGCTACAGTCTTCTTTCAATGCCAGGCTTCACGACGCTTTTTTAGTAACATTTCTTTCTGCTCGGTAGACATTTGGGCATACCGCTCCCTTTCCCTTTGCCTCTTTTTTTCTTTGAGATCTACAATTTGTTGTTGCGCTCCGGATGTAATTGATCCGTTGATGCCATCTAAAAAATAAAAAAGACATGTAGTTGGGAACTATCAGAAGAGACATTTACTGACACAAGTTGATAAACATTACCACTGGATGTGTTGGTGAGGTCTTGGAATGGAGTGCGCCCCCTAATTCGCTTCGAAGATGCAATATGCGAGGAAGACCTCCAGTTAAACTTTATAATTAACAGCAAAGAGGATAGAGCACTGAGGACCAACAACTCATTACAGAGCATTCACCCGAGAAAGAACACCAGGAGTGCAGGTTCAGGTACTATAGGGATTAAAAACAGCAGGGTTGAAAAAGAGAAGTAAGGGCATTACCTACCGTCTGTTAGGAGTGGGAGCTGCACGGCAGTAAGGCAACAAGAAACGGCAACTCTGAAAGGGAAAAAAGTACCAACAACAATTTTGAGATTCTACTTTAAGAAAAAAAAATGGCTCGTCTAGTCGTCGATGCTGCAAATTCTACAATCGAATTAGAACCCATAAAGTGCTGCATGTACTGTGGGACTTGGTACTTTGCTAATTAGCACCATAAAGTGCAGATTATTTACAGCCGTAAGAAAACTTCCTTCTGAAAATTTTGCAGGTTCTCTGAACTTCCTGCTGAAAACTTAGTGTTTCTATACATGTCTCAATAAGTCAGAAAGGTCAACTACAACTCAACATTTGCAGACTTGGCAAGTTTGTAAGTACATTTAAATTTTGTGACCCATTGTGTCTTGAGGCGTTCTCATTTTGTTGAACAGTCAGTTCAAGTTGAGATCAGAACTATAGATTAAGGTACTGAAGCTTATCATATCTTTGCCACAGACTATAGTAAGTATTTCTGGAGCATGGATTGTGTGTCCTGTTAGGGCAGGGAAAGGAAGACTTCTAGTTTTCTGCTTCTGCAATCAAATTATCTATTATTGATGAGTTTCTGAGTGATATGAGAAGACCACTCTACTGTGAACATTGAACAATTGTGGTTGTCTTTTTCTGTAGTCAGTTTTGTATTGGCAAATGAGCAAATATTACTGGTTCTGGTTCTATTCTTTTCCTTTTTGGAATCAGTATGAGAATTCCTTTATGTGTAATGGGCACGATACCTTTCATTTTCAACGATATCGAATATAAGTTTGCACAAGTCAAGTATAAGATAATGTTAGGAATATTTGGAAGAAAATTGACACCCATAGTGCAAAATTCCCCAGCAGACTAATCAAAGCCTTCATCTAAAAAAGGAAAACATAATGCTTTTAGTGGACACTCTCAAGTTGCATACACACATTTGTTTTAGGGAACAACAGAAGGGCAAGGCCTGACTGCACAAATTTCAACATTCACAATTGGTAGCTGATTTTCTATATAAAGGGAAAACAGTGGCCACCTCTGGCGCTCAAAATTTATAAAATTCAAATGACCTAAAAGTTTCATGTTGATTTATCGTCACCCTTCTCAGAAATGGCTGTTATTCACACTGTTTGCAATATAGGACATGAATTGTAATTGAAATCAAATTGCCTCACCTCGGAGCACCCTTTAGAAGAACAACAATAATGTCAAAAGAAAAGCATCCGGAACTGGACGTTGAACAATTGTATTCAGATCTAGCAAATTCAGTTAGGATCCAAGATGCCATGCTAAATGAGATCCAGAGAGTTCAAGATGAACTACGTTGCCTCACACACAAGTCGCATCTGGAAAAGATCTATAGCACCAGATATGGAAGCGTAGAAAGATTCGACATTTAGTGCAGAGCAAAGCATAGAAGAGGCAAAGTGCATAACAATGGTCAAAACACACAACACATAGGATTTAAGCAGCAGAGCAGACCATTGGCCCAAACACACACCAAGAGGTACTCACGTCGAAAAGCTAATCGTTGTGATTGAACCATAGCATGTTCTTGACCGAGAACACGGCTATCCAGATAGGTTTAACACTCTGCAGATGTTGTATATTTTACTCACAAGATATGCACAAGCTCCCACCCTAGCAACTGGTGGAGCTGTCATAACGAGGAGCAACAACCTCACAATGCAGTCACAATATCCACCCATACGACACTAAGATACCAGGAGCCTTAGAAGATTCACGAGAAGGACCACTTAACAATCCAAAGCTCTGATATAGCCTTAACAATATCACCAGCCGGACCTTACGCTATGCACCACTCAAGTCTTCTCATGGTCCCCATTGCCACTATCAGCCTCCGGGTGGGTACCGAACTAAGTTGGAGGGGTTAGGTCAAGTCCTGCCCATTAAGGTCATGTGGTTGTACGAATGAATACTAGGTAGGATATCACAGCGAACCGGTCCTTATACGACCGAGGCAAGTGTCTCACAACAAGAACACCAGAAAGGTGAATCTTGCTCCAAGGTAGTTTCCACCTTTGTGTGGTACCTTACTCACCCTCGTTAACAATACTCTAGAGTTTTCCAGGAACACAAGTCTTACACGCACACACACTAAGCACACGACACTTCACATTTTTGAAAAGACATGATTAACATATGTAAATAATCGGGTTCTTTCTTTTGAGCAAAGCAATCCTAAGCATACTAGTAAACAAGCATTTATCCAAACAATCATTATAGTTAATGTTAAGGACCTTATAGGGTTTCAATGGAATAAAGGTAATAATATCAAGGCATGGCATAAACAAGCTAGGTCATAACTATTCTAGCATATTCTTTAAAATCATAGCTATTAACTTAATCATGCATATCCCTATTGTTTGAAACAATGGCTCTACGAGTTGTATTTGAAAACATAGGATCAATATAATCAACGGTGTAGTGTTGGTAATATGCGCAAAAATCTAATTCCAGATTTTATACAAAGGCATATTTCACGATCTAAAAAATTTGAACATACTTCTAATCCTAGCAGCAAGCAACAGTACCAAAAATCCATCAGTTTCATCAAGAACTCACAGTCGGGTTGATGAAGAGATGAAGTTGACGATGTGTCGATTTGCTGCCGTGCAGATCGAAGATGAAGCAGTGCCGAGCGGTCGCGCAGGTGCGCTGCCCAGAAACCTTATTGCCGTCCCTCGTGCGGGCTTCACGACGGCAGAGGCTCGGAGATACCGCTCACCGTTCAACCTTGTGCACGGCAAGGAGAAGGGCCGGCAAGATCCGGCAGCACAGCACACAGGACAATGATCTGGATGGGTGGAGAAGAAAATGTGGAGCGGAGAGATCTGTCCCAAAAGCCCGGACGTCTCCAGGATTTATAGGGAAATGGCTGCTCTCTTGGAGCCGTTTTCTCTCATAAAGTTTTCACAATTGCAGCCTCCATAACTGACCAATAACCCTCAGAGTTAAGGCATTGATCGTGATTAAAACAGTTGATTATGGCATTGATCACAATTAAAAAGGGAGAGCAGCAAAAGGGCTTGCAATTTTGTGCTGCCACGCCACGCCACGGCCGCGCGTCGCAAGTCACAAGTCACGCGGATATTCACGCGAAAAATACGCGAATACGCGCGCGCGCGTGCGTGTGAATATAGCAAAGTATACTCTCTCTTTCTTATTTTCTCTATTTCAAAGAGGCCAGAGAACTCAAGTATTTAAGTTGGTCTACATCCCCTTACCTGGCAATACGGGACTAAACCTTCTTGCTTTGCATTCTCATGAATGGGCTTTAAATGGGCCGCATTCCAACATGTAGGACTTGACTTTGTTGAAGTCCTCGTCGTTCCTTCTTCAAACTCCGGATCCTCGGGGTCTTCCTCGAACACGCTTTCCTCTAACAATCGCAACAACGATAAAAACGCACACAATCAATCAAATGATTAAAATAAAAACTAAATAAATTACAAAAATTATGAAATTGATATGATTTGGTAGATCTCGAATTTAGATGAATATCGGTGGAAGAATCGTTGAAAACGAAGTTAAGACGAAGGAGAAACGGGCTTCGAAAATTTTACCGGGAGATAAAATCAGAAAAAAAGAAAAGGGAGGAATGTTCCTAGAATATTCTGGTTTTTTTAATCGGCTCAGCAGCTCGGCTAGGTGGGGCCCACCTGCTAGAGACCGCGAGAGAGGAATAAAGGAGGGAGAGGGGGAGCCGGCCTAGTTCCGTCAGGGAGAGCGAGACGACGAGAGGGAGAGAGCGAGGGGCGATGGGGCAGTGGCAGGCACATCGACAGCGCGATGGCAGAGGTCGGCGACGGGCCTTGCCGGCAGACGGACCGAGGTGGTGCCGGCAGGATCCGGTCGATGGGCAGATCTGGCCGGCGGTGAGGAAGCGAGGGCTTCAGTCGCGACGAAAAGCGGCGGCCGTCGACGAAAAGCGGTGGCCAGTGATGACGAAGGAGGCCCAGGTACGCTCCACTGGGGGGAAGAAAAGAGGAAGAGAGAGAGAAGAACGGCGGGGAGCTCACTGGCGGTGGCGGCGACACCCGGAGAGGTGGAGAGGGAGACGACAGAGGTGAGGGAGAGGGTGGTGTGGTGCGGATAGGGGTGAAATGAGCGCACTGTTCACCCCTTAAATAGGCGACGGCGGTTGCACGGGCGCGAGGGGTGGGCAGCGCAGGGCGCGAGGAGGCGCAGGGCGCAAGGACTGCTTGCACGGCGACTCAATGGCACGGCGCGGCGCGGCGCAGTGCGATGTCTGGTCATGGTGGGGGGGGGGGGAGGAGAGAGAGGGAGAGGGAGAGAGGAAGGGATTTCTTTTTCTCTGAGAAATCAAGGGTGTGACACATCAGCTCCGTATCAAGTAAATTGCAGTCTGGGATGGAGACATGGAGCAAATTGCCATGAACAAATGTTGCACAAGAAAAAACATTCATACAAGAACTCAGGGAGTAGAAACGGAGAAGCACAAACCATAGTAGAGATGACGGCGACTCTCACCACATTGCTCATGTTGGTGGCCTGGAACTGGTGGGCCGTTAGGCGTGCAGTCGGGTGGCCGAGCGGCGGTCCTCCCTAGACCGTGCAGTGTGAGGAGATGGAAGGAGGGAGAGGAGGTGTTAGGCGAAGTCGGGTGAGCAGCCGTGCGGCGTGCGGAGGCGGAGGCGGCGACGATAGCACAGGGACAGGCAGGAGTGCGGCGGCGGCGACAATGCGAGGATGGGCAGGAGCGCGACGGCGGCGGCGTGGGGACAGGCAGGAGCGTGGCTGTGGCAGCGGCAGCATGGGGATGGGGAAGATCGCGGGGATCGCGAAGGCGGGTCTCCCCAGACCGTGTAGCGTGAGGAGATGGAAGGAGGGAGAGGAGGTGTTGGATGAAGCCGGGCGAGCGGTTATGCAGCATGCGGAGGCGGAGGTGGTAGCAGCGTGGACACGAGAAGGATCGCGGAGGCGGCGTCAGCGCGGGGACGGGGAGGAGAGCGGCGCAAGCACGTGGTGGGGTACCGTGAGAAGCGGTGATCAGTTTTTAATCGCGTGAAAGGAAAACGAGGGCAGGCGATGAGGAGAATCTTTTAACTATATATCATTAGATTGTGTGTAATGTATGGTGTAAATTATTTGGTTATGTTATAACTCGTGTTTTTTATAAAGGTATAGATATAGATAGGTCAGGTGTGGAGCTTGTCGGGTTTGGTCGGGACGCATCAATTTCGCCATTCAGCCGCGAGACGGATTCTGATTCCTTCGGGTTGTGGGTGTGAACCGGAGACAGGGAGAGGACCCGCGAATCTTACGGCGCCCTTTCCTCACGTGGGGAATTCCGAATGAAAAACGTGCGTGCTTGCGCGGAAATTAACAGACGCATTTGATGGAGAGGAGATTATTGCTGCTGGCTTATTACCTTAATTACCGGCGTCAATTGTCAGGTCGGTGCCTATGCTTCATCCGTGTCATCAGCACAAATCCAACGCACATTGCCATTAGGAAAATTACATATCCCATTAGGAAAATCAAATTGCATAATGATAAACTATTAGTACTGGTTTATTGGAACTTCACTTCATAGCGTGTTATAGAGAGATTCTTTCCCCCCTACCGGGCGACACACAAAAAAAATCTAGGTAAATGTAAAACACAAATACCTTATCAAATTTCAGCTATCAATCCTCATTGGCGATCTCAAAAGATGAAAATCCTCATAGGCTCATATTAATACCAATGCCATGCATATGTTTGCTTCAAGGGACTAACCACCAGATAAAACGACTCCAAAACTGGTTGTTTAGGCGTCCACAGTGAAGAAAACGCCTACTCAATTACAACAAATACTGGTTACAGAATGAAGAAAAGGCCACTGTGAGCACTGCAATGATAAATAATTGTGGCTTTCAAGATTAACATCTTAGACCCTTCTGTTTCAACCGCTGTACACGTTTCCGGTGCCCTCGCCCCTGCTTGTGTTGCTCCCACTCGTGCGCCCCTCGAAGTACCCGGTTGTTGCATGCCTGCAACACAAGATTCAGATTCAGATTCATGCTTCGTCAATAACACATGGCGGGAAAATAAAAAAATACTCCGAGTATCAGTATTTGTTTTTTTATGAAAAGAACCAAAGAATCACAATTACCTCGCAAACATATTGAGTCCATAACTCCCTTGAAGAGATGACGGGATTTCCAGTACCATTTGAAGCATTTTTGTTTGTCCAAGTTGCACCGTCAGATAAAAATCTTTTTACAATATCCACACAAGGTTCAACAACTTTCTTGTGCCATGAGTCGCCAGTGGTACCTAGCAAAATGCGTACTAGTATCAGAGATTATGCGACCCAGAACTCTACACAAGGCTTGTGAATTTGACTATGCAACAATAAGTAAAGATGGCCTTACAATGAAATGCTTCTGTTGCATCAATGTGATGCAAATCCCACCCAAAGTCTTTACTCAGCCGATGCAGTCTCCTCCTCTAAGGAAAAATATTTACCGTGAGTCAAGTATCAACTTCTGCTCAGACAATCTTCTAATCAAAGAAAATGACATAAAAATACACTGGATGTAAAGTGCTCACTTGACGTCGAACAAGTCTGCGTGTGTTTGCCTTTAGTTGGGAAACAGCTTCATCCAACAAGCTCTTAAGTTGATCGTCATGCATATTTAACATAGATGTAGAAGAAGCCAACCTTTTGTCATCAGATTCTTTTCTTGTTAAATATAATCTGAAAAACTCATCAAATTCACGAACCCCAATGGCCTGCCGCAGTCCTTGGGTATAAACAGCATCTGGATCATATATATTGCATACTTCATCCAGCAAGCCAGCATCCATCATGCAATCGACCCTTTGGTTGACATAACTATCCAGAACTTGAAGATCAGCATCTACCCACAAGAAACAACAGTCAAATCTGGAGCGAGTAGGTCGACCCCAATTCTGTCCTGACATAACAAATGATCTCAGTTAGGACTTAGGACAAATAGAATTCATAGGAAGTCTATACTCATACAGAAAAAAAGGTGTGTTGTCAGTGCAGGTAATGGTTCACAACTTCACATTCATATCGTAAAATGGACAATGAACATGTGTATACCTGAGAGCAAGACGATGTGAAATACAAGCATTACACATTTCACAAGGACTTCTACAGATTTGATAAAAGCATTGGCCAGAAAACATGAAGAACCTATGAAAGAAATAGCAAAATATCCTCACCTTTGTGACCTCTCCTTGGAACAGATTGCTTGGTAGGGCACCTGTGGTCGCATACAACTCAAGGTAGCGTTTTATCTGCAGAATGGAATAAGAATAACACAAAACAAGTGAATGAACACCTGTACAAAAGAAACCTAAGATGGTCGACTTGTATGATGTCAGGAAAATTAGTACTTTTCTATGGTTGTTTGGATGGATCCTTTGCGCCGCGACAGGGTCAATTCCCTTCAAACGCTCATACCCGCTGCCTCCATCATCATTGGCGAGGCCTGATTAGCGTAGATGGGTGAAATGCTGTTTGAACACTGAGCTACACACGCTAAACATGAGAAACATTTAATATGATTCGATTATTCACCTGTGTCATCTAGGTGATCACTTAAAGTGCAGTCCTGCATATCTTCTGGCATGTCATCAAAGAGGAATGGGCTAACAAGAGCCTAAGATATTGTATGGGTCAAAAAGACAGGGAATCAGGTACAGCAAACATTTAAAAGAAGATAACCTTAAAAGTATTGAAATCAACATGCATCATATATGAACCTGGATATAGAAGTTTGTACCGCCGACAATAACAGGGAGGCCACCACGATCCAATATATCTTGTATAATCTGTGGCAAAACAGGAACACGCAAGCTATTAATTCACAGGTCGTCTGACCAGGTAGTCACTGAACATGACCAGCGAGAACACTGAAACTTGAAGCAGCGGCAGGATTGGCGTACTGGCACGGCATGGTCGCGGAAATCACGGCAAGTGAACTCCACGGAGGGATCAATTACACTAAGGAGATGATGAAGAACACCTGGAAACACGCAAAGCGACGCTGTTGAACTCAAACGGATGTGAGAATTTGACAGGCAAAAAACGGATGAGAGATTGAGAGAGAGAGACGGGACACTTGAGGTGGGGTTGGGGAGTTGGAGCGGGAGAGACCGTTCTGCTCGTGGAGGGGGACCTTGTTGGTGAGGACGTCGAGGCCGCGGTAGACCTGCATGGAGTCGGCGCTGAGCACCTCGATTCCCGCGAAGTGGCCCGCGAGGTCGACGGCGAGGCGCGACTTGCCGGCGCCCGTGGCGCCCATCACCACCACCACCTTCCCCCGCCCCCTCTCAGACGGCGGCGGAGAGCGGGTGGCGCCTTCCTCTCCGGCGTCAGGGATAGGGTTTGGAGGCAGCGGCGGGGCGGAAGAGGGGGAGGCGGCGAGGTGGGCCATCTCCGACAGACAGGCGGCGGATCTACTCCGGTTCTTAGCTGAATTAAGTAGCTAGCACATGAAGAAAGTGCTCAAAATTAATTGAGGCATCAGTTCTTGGTCTATATTACTATTACTGCTAGTTATAGTAGTATTTCCTAATTGATGACGTGGATTTGTCTCTGCTGTTTTACATTACAGGCTCTTAAAAAAATTGTTTTGATTCTAAAATATCGGCCTCATGTAAGGAAAACAAAATATGCTCATATGACCTCACAATCTTTTTTAAATGAAACCGAAAATAATTAGTACACCAGAACTTGCCCGTAGATCATAGCTTGACAATGCTACAACAAAACTGCAAGTGTCACAGTTTGGTCCCAAACCTGTGAATAGACCATCGTTTCCTTCTTTTTCGACAAATCATAGACCACCGTTTCACAGACAACGCATTCAGAACTAGACATGTGCATCGTACTTGTCAGTCGATCATAGCTTCACACAGACACACATCCAAAACCAGATAATACTGAATTCATATAAGCCACACGGCCTACTCTTGGGGGGACCTACACCATTTCATTTCTCTCAAGAGCTTGACTTGCTCGGTCGGAGTTGCTTTCACTTCAGGAACTGGAACACAAAACAAGTGCGGTCGCTCCAAGTTTATCACACTCTTTCTTTCACGATGGTGGTGGTCAGCCTTCTGCTGCTCCATTCCAGCACTACAGTGTCTTTGTGAACCACTTTTGAGGACCCTTCTCTAGGGAGCTCGAAACAAGACCTCAACGACTTGCATCTACTCATCCTTACCGTTCTCATCATCTTCCCCTCCGGATTCTACAAAATAACGGTATAGACTCTAGTTAGCATCTATCTTATTAAGTTAATCTTCTCTAGAAATCTTGTCGGTACTCACATTTGGGTTATCATAACCCTCTTCAGAGGCATCACAAAGATCCAGAGCCAGCTTCCGTAGTAGAGGTAACTGTAATAAAGATCAAAGTTAGTTAAAGTTAAAGCTTTCAAAACCGATAGGGCTAGAGGAATACTAATAGAGAAGAGAAGATACCTCTCTGATAGCATCATTTATGATGGCTCTTCCAATGCCTCTGCCCTGCAGTTTTCAAGTCTCAGAAGCTACTTAACCAATAACCATTGAACTTCTTAACAGAGATAGTTGTTGGCAGGAAAAAAAACACTGTCAAGTCACTCAACATTCATCATAGTAAGGTGGCAATCACCACTATTTTGAATCCACGGCGTATGTTAGATTTTGCAGTGTTGTGAATGGAGCATGAAGCAGGGCTTAATGCGAGCTTAAAATCACAGTAGCGTGCATCTCAGAAAACAGTTGCAAGTTCGCATATCACAGTGAAATGTTTGTTTTGGCAGTGGCCGAGTCAGGCACCATTCCCTCTTGGGGTAACAGGTATTAAGTCGCTTGCATCCTTTAATATGATTCTGACTTCAAAATTCTTTGTTCTTCAAAATATTTGTTTACATGTACATAATATCAAACATTTATGCTTTAAGAGTTACTAGATCATATCATCTATCTAAAGAACCTGGCTACAACGTGTTTCATACTCACTGTGTGCCGTAGTAGGACATCTTCCAAAGCTTTACAATTTAAAATAGAAGAAACCCCATCAAGTGTTATCTGACCACATTCCTGCATATTATAAAGAAACAGGACATACGTATGATATGCGTTGACAGGATGCCAATTATTTCAGCTGTAGATTAGAATTTCAAAAGTTTGCACAGTATACTATTATATCATTCAAAGTCCAATACACCTCAAAACCAAGTTTCAACCAATATGAATCATCCAGCAGTAAATGAAATACAACTGTAGAATATATGTCAATACACAAAAATGTACATGTCAACGCACAAAAAATGGAGTGGCTATCTTGTTAGTCCTATTACCCTCCCACCGAGCACATCCCAGTTAAATATGAAGCACTAAAACATAAACAAGAATTCAAATGCCTGAGATAAAAGTTTCCTTGGGCATACCTCAAGGTGTAAAAGTGTCAAGTTTGGCCACCCAGACGAAATTATCTTTTGAGAGCCTGTGGATAAAAAAAAGCTCAAATTGACAAATTCACAAGTTGGAGCCATATATTGAACTTGAAAATGAAACTTACTGGAGTCAAGGAGTTTGCAACCTGACAGCGAAAGTTCAACTAAATTACAATTCTGTGTAAGGATTGTCAAGTCATTATTCGTGATCCAGGGAGTAACCCACTCGAGCCGCAATACTCTTAATGCTGGTGCCTTTGTTTGAAAGCTAAATGAGGTTAAACGGCCAAGACAATACTTCAGGCAAAGCACCTGAAGATTTATAGCTGATTCCAATAAATTTCTTAAAACTCCATCAGATATCACCTGGATGTAGATTGCCAATTCATTAAAGGAGTGACAGGCACAAATTTTGGTTTAACATACAGATGAGTATTGGTGCAGACCTGAAACCTAAGAACCAAAGACTCGAGGAATGGGCAAATCTCAGGAAGAGCATATAGGATGTTCTCTGCTAACGTTGTGCCGAGGCCAACTGTCATCTTCCTTACTTTACTAAATGAAAGAATAATGTCTTCAATACGAATAGGGCAAAATCCCCAGCCCATTTCGACATCCTCCAAACTGCTAGTACTTGCTATCTCCTGAAGAAAATCCCCATACTTGTTACCACTCATGGGTTCTAACTCATCATGTTCAAACAGAAGATTACGACATCCAGCTGTTTTCAGACATTTCAAATTAGAATTTATTCGTACAACTGGCGCTAATGATACCATAGAAACCTGCAAGTTTATGGCCAAAAAAACACTATACATCATAATGGAACATGGTGATGGTTATATAGTGGCAGCAAGGTACAGAGGTGATGGTTCTTGCATTCAAATAAAGCAGCAGAAAAGTTCATCAAGAGAATTAAGAATTAATCAAAGGCAGCAGTGACGGTCGAAGAGAGTCACATGCTGGCCCTCGAGTCATCTCGCTGAGGCGAGTCGGGGGTGATCCTGACCTCCGCCTCCACATCTCGACAGCTTGCTCGGCACAGCAACCGCTACCATCGCTGGTGGCGCCAAGTGGCACCCGTCGCGGCATCCTTCCCCTCCTTCTCCTCTCCCTCTCCCCTCCTAGATCTGGTGGCTCTCGTGGTGATGATGGCATCTGTGCGCTGAGCGCGGTGACGGCAAGTTTGGCGCGCGGGCAACCGGATCCTTGCAGTGGCGGTCGGATCTGCGCGCCTTGCCATCGATC
The DNA here is from genome assembly GCF_958298935.1 of Phragmites australis. Taxonomy (NCBI): domain Eukaryota; kingdom Viridiplantae; phylum Streptophyta; class Magnoliopsida; order Poales; family Poaceae; genus Phragmites; species Phragmites australis. The sequence continues at coordinate 51,286,718 of NC_084922.1, read as the reverse complement.
TGTAGGATTTGCGCAATGGCAACTAGGGTACACGATACAGGCCCCTCCCGGCTCCGGTCGAAGTCCGCGACGATGTCCACGGCGGCTCTTTCGTCATGGCAGAAGACGAGTAGATACCCGTCTTGTGGGTCATGGGCGCGGGCAATCTTTTTCCAGACACGGTCTCCCTATTCTTCGTCGACGAGGACCTCCATGTCCCACGGGGGCTTTCCTGCGCAAACATGCCGCTACTTCAGGTTCCGATGTTCCTGTCCCCTCCCGGCTGGATCTAGCCTTCTGATCCAGCCTTCTGCGGCTCAGATTTGGTCTGTGGAGGCGTGGATGAGGGCTTGGCTGGCGTGCCTAGTGGTTGTGGCCTACGCGGCGGATATCTTCTCGCGGTGCTCACCCCGTCCCTCTCGACGCTGCATCGGCTCCTCCCCTTGCCAGATTTGTCTCTCTTCCCCAGATCTGGCCCGTGGAGAGCTTTGTAGCTTCGTGTGGCTCCGAGGACGTTGTGTTTGTGAGGAGTCGGCGAGCGCTTTGTATGTGCGGCCAGTGGAGTGAGGGGCTCCGGGCGAAAGCCTTGCCCGGCTTTTAGCCGGTGCCAGCGATGGCGACGCCCTCAAGTGCTACTCTCCTCCCTTGGAGGCATTGTCATGGTGCTTCCCCCCGACCATGGGGATTCTTTGGGTGAAAACCTAGTTCCGGCTCTCCGGACAGGCGACGGTGCAGCCTTTCGACGTCGTGTCCTCTTTGGAGGCATTGCCTTGGAGGTTTCCCAACGTTTGGTGGCCGTCGGTTGGGGTCCTACGTTGGTTAGTCCGGTGGTAACGTTGCCCACACCAAGCCTAGTATAGCCAGGTGGTTGGGTAGATGTTGCAGTTTAGGGCATTTGTCGGTGCTCCGAGTCTAGTTTAGGTAGGTTGTTTACCTGATGTGCTTGTGGTTTTAGCCCGGTTTTTCCTAATTAACTGAGCGATGTATGGTTTGGCCTTGTTTCCCTTAATATGAGGCAACTTTTTAGTTTTTACATGAAATGGCAGTGCTCCTACCTTTAGTTAAAAAAAAAGAATTAAGAAGCATATACTTATATCAAGCTTTTGGAAGAATGAGATATCAGCTTAATAGATAGCAACACATGTTCCACAGTTCAGTATTTATTACTCTATGGTAAACCAGTGATAAAAACCTCATTAATCAATAATCTCTTAGCTCAGTGAAAGTTCCAATCTGAGCATTTCATCAGTCAATCAATGTAGTGTTTGATTCATTAGAAGCTCAAAACAGAAGATTACATAATTAGAATAATAAATATTTTCTCAAAAAGAAAAGGAAAAGTACCTAACAGACAAAGAAGGTGACCAGGTGCATTGAACAAAACCATGATTCAGAAAAACGTACCACGGTCTCCGAAATGTCAAGATACTCAAGACAAGAGCCAGCAAACTGGCGGAGAGCGCCATCTGTAAGTGATGTCTCCCTTAAGCACAGAAACTTTGTGGCATTTAGACTGCTCATTAGCTGAGACAAAGCAGCACAGTCAATACCTACACATAGATATAAAATTTATATTAGCCATCACACCCATTCAGCTGTAGTGGAGGCCGACTATAACCAAAGTGAATAAAACAAGTATATCATCGTACATCTGCTGTCCTAAATAAGTTATCATCTACTCAGTTGTGCACGAAGCTCAGACATGAAACAAAAGATATTATTTTTACCTTTGCATCCATCCAGATGTAATTCTTGCATATTAAATGCCATAACACGAGCATGCTCATAGTCATGGTCAGTACTGTCAGGACAGGAAGTGCATAGCGTTTGAATCGATTGATTTCCAAAAGAAGTACAAGAAAGAACCATTGAATGGACCTTTCTACACTTCAGCAGTAGGGTAGAAATACCATCATCTGTCAACATGGTGCAATTTCCAATGTTTATATAGCAGAGAGAACTTTTTAGCACAGATATCTTCAACAAGTCCACATCTGCATGCACACACAAAAAAAAAAACAAAGTTAGTAGCTTGCCGTTAAGGCAAAAACCATATGCACAACTGCGAAGCAACAGATGATAAGCACAAGATTCTTTTATTACCACTAATATCATTTCTGCCTTCCAATGTCAATCTTGATATATTTGAGAAAACTGAATTCAGTTGGCTGTCATATGATGAGCATTGTATGCAATATCTTCTCGGATTTGGTTTCACTTTGCATAGGACTTCAGAACTAGAAGATATAACTGAATGTTTGGGTGTTACAGTGCTTGTATCAACAGTCAGATCAATTTCATCAATCCATGGACATCTCAGTAACAGATATAGCAAATCATCAAATCGAAATGACAAACAATATGAAGCCCTGAATATCCTTAATTCTGGAAATGCCAACTTCAACCAGTCAATTGTTGCACCAAAATGAACATTTGGACATTTTGAAAGATCCACCATGTGTACGTTCCTAAATGACAAGGTTTTAACAGCTTTCTCTAGTTCACCATAAAGAAGAAAGCTTTGATGGTCAACCTGCGTGTATGAACTTACTATCCTTCTCTTAAATGCAGCATCCAGATCAGAAGGGAGCACAGATATGTACAAGAATGCTGTAGTTATTTGGGGACATCCTGAAAGCACTATTTTCTGCAAAATAAAATCCTCATCCGTGAAAAATATGCAAAGCGCTTGATCAGCTCTGGAAAATGAAAGTCCAGAAGCTAATTTTGCGAAGCAAGATAAGCAAGCCAATTGTCATAGCAAAAGTATCTCGGGGCACATGAAGCTTGTATAAAGATCTAGTCAACCAAAAGCTTTTCATAATATACCTTAACTATTTTCCCAGCATTTGGTCAAATTATATAAGGAGATAGTCATTCAAATTTCAAGCACAGAAATACACGAAGAGGTTGCATTAGGTTTTGTTCACTAAAAAATAGCATAGTTTTCGCAAAGCAACAAGAGCAAAAAGAAAAATCACGAATGTCATGAATTCTAGCCAGCTTAAATGTATCACGACAATATTAGACTATTAGGACAAGGAAGTGTCACCAAATGAAAACCTTAGAATATTCTGTAATTCGAATGCGATATGTCCCCAAGTTACCATCGGCAATTGCATCCAATAGAGTTTTCAAACTGTCCTTGAGCAAATTAAGAATCGCACATACAGCGTTGTTTCCAAAGTCAAACCAATGTCTTTTTGTACCTAAAAATATGATTCTCCATCATATTACTGATACAAGAAAATAAAAGTGTGGAAGATGTGTAGCTTAGACAAAGAACAAACATAAGAACTTTGTGTTATCACTTAAAATTACTGATCAAGGAGTTATACCTGTCACAAATCCCAATGGTAAAAGGCATAGCTTCACCTGCAGATATAGTTCAAACAAAAGAGATACATAAGTCAACGCAGCCAGATACTTAAAAAAAACTAATACAAATGCAGATATGGAAGGAGGCAGCATGGATTTTACGCTAATAATTACCTGGATATGTTATAAAATGGCATACCTTGTTAAGAAGGCAGAGTTCTACTGAGTTAGGGTTTGGGTCTTCACAGGGTTTCGTATTTTCTGAAACCCAATATAAAATTGCTTCACACAATTGTTTTTCACTGGACAAGGACCGCAAATCATTTTCCTTCCTAGAGGGAATCATAGCAATCAAGTTATGGAATAACACTGAAAAATGATAAGACAAACCTATCCACCGTCAGATGTGGACATTCAATGGTTGAATATAACAAATCATAAGGTATCTTATTAAATGACCTCCTGGAGATAAACTGTACCTGCATGGTTCACACAACAGTAATTCGGTAACGATACTCTGAGTACATTTCATGTCACAGAGATGCTCATTGAAGTACTATACACAATGTACACAAATTGCTAAAGTTTTTTTTTTAAAATGTTGTGAAATTCATAATGCGTGAGCATATCAAACTGAAAAAAACATATACATGCAAGGAAATAAATTATTCAAATAGCATGGACAAATGTATCATAGTATTGTAATGCAGTGTATTGTACCTACAAAATTCTGAGCTAGATATTCTTGGCATTTGTCTTGAAGAAAAGTGACACCTGCAATCATGTCCAAAGCCAGCAAACATGTTTCAAGAGTCAGCCAGATTTGGTTCAAAAGGAAGCTGCGAGAATGCCATTACCAAAGACACTCACCATGCTCTTGAGCAAAGTACCAGACTTCAATTATGAAATCCAATGGGGCTAACGGGGAGGACGTTGGAGAGCTCATGGTGCTGAACCAACTTTCACACTCCAGTAGGAGGTTCTCAACAGCAAGAAACAAAGCACCCTGAAGAATAAATGAAGTCACGGTAGTACCCACCATCTCAGTCCATACAACAAAGGCAATAGCACAAGCCTTTAATTAAGCAATGTGCATGATCTAAATGATCATCTACCTCCAGCAGCTTTCTGCTCGGCACAAGTTTACTGTTAAAAGCTCATGGAGGTGACAGCATAGACAGTAATGCATGGAATTTCTATTCGCATCACACGAAACTTCCAAAACATGGTACATGTATCAAAAGTAAGTTATTTGACCAGGCGATTATCTTGTGTAATCAACCACAACTTCAAAGTATCACTCAACTATAAACAATTGTATGCATGCCGATAAGAACAAAAAAAAAGGACTGTACATTGTACCACATGTACTGTATTCAAGAATGTATACCTCCAACAGCGGGAGAAAATTATCGTGTGTGATGGTGAAACTCTCGGGAGGCTCAAACAGATAGCGCAGGACTTGTATGGCAACCTCCAAATTGCAGCCGACCTGCACATGCTCTCTACCCGATTCACTGCACCCACAGCGTCCGTGAGAAATTTTGCCCTCTTGCGGCTAACTCGTAGCTTAAGAGCTCGGGGGCACGGGATTTTGCTGACCTGAAGCTGCCGCCGAGGAGGGCGCGGAAGTAGGAGGAGCTCTCGATTAACCTGGTTACGATTTACACACCACGGGATTAGACCAAAGGCACGAATCAGCGAGGGATTAGATCGAGCGGTAACGCGCGCGCTTGCCTGTGCCGGTCGGCTCGAACCGCTACGGTTGGGGACGGGAGGGGGTCGAGGCTGACGAGGTCGGAGACGGAGACCGGCGACGGCCGAGGCGAGGAGGGAGCGCCCTCAGCGGCGGAAAAGGATGTATCGGTGATCTCCAGAACCACCTCGTAGGCGGCGGCGGCATCTTCTCCGTCGGCGGCGAACGCCATGTCCATCAGCAGCGCATGGCGAACTCTTGGTGAGGCGGACGAGCGAGAGAGAGAGGTAGGGGAGACCCTGGGGCCACCCGTCGGTGAGAGAAGAGAGAGAGGAGAAAGCAGGCCGGCCTGATTGACTTGGGCCGCTGGGAAGGAGATGGGCTAGACCCAGACGGGGAGATTCGGCCCAAGGTGCTTTTAGGATTCAGGATTTCAATAGAGATTGATTTAGGAATTAGAGGGGAAACTAGATTTAAATTTGAATCTATTTACGCAAACTCAAACAAAACAGAAAACAACATGAACGTATTTATGCATAGTCTATATTACGGAAGGTTTTTAATCGAAGTGAATTCAAATCACACAACTCAATTTAATCTTAACCCTATTGCAATCTAGTTCTATTTAAAAAGTTTAAAATTTTAGTGACTTCTACTTCCACCAAAAAGAGGCAAAACACACGGTATTACACGTAGCAGGGCGCGGGCACAGCAGGTAGTTTTCATTAAAAAAAAAACGAGTCAACTTTTGGTGGCCCCTAATCGTAAACAAAACATAATTAATGACCATTGGATGTGATCATTGGGTCATAACGATATGTTTAATCGTCATGGACAAGAATGACTAACTATGAACAAAGATAGGAAATAATCTTGAACCAAAGCAACAGTGGATCCAAGCAAACACAACTCTAATCGAACAGAACTATTTCGATGGTATGGATTGGAACCAAAGTTGGTATCTCAAAAATAAAATTCTTATTTAAAATTTAAAACCCTGATCGAATACAATTGGATCTTATTTAAATTCAGAAGGTGAGAAATAATACCAAACCATTCGTGCAAATTAAATCAATTTGGAGTGCATTCGGCCGGGCTTGTAAATTTGTGCACTGTTAATACAACAACACCATTTATACATAAGGAGTGAACGTGCGCAATCATAAACTCAATCGGTTTACGTACGCCTTATTTCTCGTTTCATCAAACCGTCATCGATGAATATTCAACACATGCAAGTGTATAGTATGTTGATGGTATGTAATAGGGGATTATTCCTGCGTAAATGCCAGCCGCATGATCGATCGATCTAGACTTATTCCGTGTTGGTGACCATCGCAATGCCGGGTCCTCCAACGCCTGCGCCGCCGCCGCGGCCACCAAACCGTGCGACGGCACAGTCCGTCGAGAACAAGTCGGAGGACAGGTAGTTGGGCGCGCCGCCCATGACCGGCATTTTGGAGCTGACGTCGAGTTTGTTGACGTAGTCGGCGCGGTACGTCTGGCCGAGGACGCCGTGCACGTCGTCGGTGAGGTCGTAGAACTTGAAGCCGAGGTCGAGGTGTGCGAGGCTGTCATCCTCCGTGACGCCGTAGTTGTGGATCCGCGAGTCCTCCGCCGTGATGGGCACCACATTGGCCATGATGCGGAAGGCGCCCTTGAGCTCAACCACGACGGTGTTCACCTGCGCCGTCCTCGTGATGGACAGCGCCGGCACGGTGGCCGGCACCCACCTGGCACCGACAAAGGCGGGCAGGGTAACGTCCTCGTCGTCGAACGCGATGCTGAGATGGTCGGCGGCCGCGTTCCACTTGGCTGTCTTGACGGCGCCGACGGAGAGGCGGTGGTGGGCAAAGAGGATGCCGAGAGCCTGGATCCAGGTGAAGTCACGGTTCATGGCGGGATTGCGCTTGCCGATGAAGTGGGCGTTGATGTGCAGGTTGGCGTCGGAGACGATGCAGAAGTCCTGGTCCTTCTTGCCGTGGAAGTAGAAGTTGTTGCCGTCAGCGCCGGTGAAGCGCGGGTCGCCGCACGACACACCGGGGTAGAAGTCACAAACTGCATGCATGCATATATATATATATATAGGGCAGTGAGTAGCAGGTACTAAAACTGTGCATGTAGCAGTAATTTGCATGCATGTACTCACGACAGAACGTCTTGCAGACCGGGCACTGGACGACGCACTTGCGAGGGCATCGGTTGGGGCAGGTGGCCGTGCAAGTGGTCCTATTCGTCTTGGTGTTGGTGCACTTCTGGACCGTGTTGCGGCTTGCCGAGCTCACGACCACCGGTTGCGAGCTGGACTGCACGACGGCGAACGCCGCCAAGCACACCATGACCAAGCTCAAACCCAACATCGTCGCCATCTCTTGCTTGATCTCTGTTCGGAACAGACTGGCCTACCTTAAAATTGCTGGGTTCTGTGGTGGAGCTCACACTCACCTCTGCATCTTCTTATATAATAACGCATGCAGCATGCATGCATGTGGATGTGGCATCTGGGTTGGCCCTCACCGGTGAAGGTGTGGCTGCATGCTAGCGATCGAGAGCCGTTGACATTGACATTGCAGATGCCTAGCTTGAGTCCCGGCTCAGCAAATGCATGTCTTTCCCTTGATAATGCAGTAGAGTGAATAGATGGCACAAGCAATTAACATATATCTATCCTAATAAACAACGAGCGCTTGCGATGACGGCCGAGATGCCCAACTCGTTGACCTGGCGTGGCGTGCACTGAAGAACTGGCCGGCTAGTAGGCTAGCAAACGTGGTAAGAAAAGAAGTTTGAAGTGCATGCATGCCTGTTGTTTAACCAATTAACCTTCGGGTGAGAAGGGCGTTTCTAACGGTGCATATGCACACACCTTCGGGTGAGAGTCCCCGCGGGGGAATGCTTCCCCATCCTTATCCCTAATTAACTATTGAGAGAAGTTTTTTTATCTTCATCTCTGTGAATATAAAAATGTAAAATTAAATCATGATTGATTATTTCTATATATTAACGATGTGTTTTAGTATAAATAAGTAATTTATTGATGCATACGAGGATAATTAATACAAGATGAGTTAAATATCGTAGGTTAGGAAAAAAAGTAATTTATTATTTCTCCTACGTAATATTATATTTGTACATTTATAAATACTAAAAAAATATGTATATATGTGATATCGGGGATATACGTAATGTAATGTTTGTACATTTATAAATACTATATATATATATATATATATATATATATATATATGTGATATCGAGGATATACATAATGTAATGTTTGTACATTTATATATAGCGGGGAGCGGGAGCGCCTTTCCTTCTCCGTACTCATATAAATTCGCAGAGATCAAATTTTCTCGTACTATCTTCTAATAAGGGAATTTTCCATAGCTTACCATGGAAGCGGAGCCCATTACTATCCCTAGGTGAGAAGAGCATTTCCCCTAGATGCCTGTTGCATGATTCGCGATCTCAACCTGTTGAGAAGAGATACAAGAAGGATGTGAAGAAAGAATGCTAGTACCATAACAGCATGCATGCATGACACTCTAGCAAGTAAACCTATCGCAATTTCGTCCATGAACGAAGGGACTTCGATAGGTTGCAATTGGTTTGCTCATATGTCTTGTTGTTCGTATGAACCATATACGTAGACTGAGAGCAAGTAGATTGAGTGTATGCAAGAGTATTGAAAATGAGAGTTTTTAGTTGGTTGTATCTGTTTGGACAGGTTGAGCTGAGTTTCTATTTGGTTGACTAAATCTGAGGTCATATGAGCGAATGCAATAGCTGAGATTGTGATTGGTTGCTCGTATGTAAATGATTTTGTGACACTGACAAGTGGGTCCATCTGCATGAGCGCATTGCAAAAGGTCTCTACATCAGAATGGTTGGTCGACATCATCCTAACTGTCGGCCATTATGGGTGTGTTTGTTCTTTGGATAGGTTTTCATACAACTGCATCATATAGTTTGGTTAAGTGAAAGTGGACTGAGAGAAATTATATTTGTTAAAAATAAAAGTGTTTGATTGGTTGTATCTATCTAAACAGACTAAGTAAGAGTTTCTATTGATTGACCAAATCTGAGGTCGCATGAGTGAATACAAGAGTTAGGATTGTGATTGTTTACTCGTATGAAGATGATTTTGTAACACTGATAAGTGGACCTACTTGCATGAGTAGATACAACAGCCTATATCTGCCGAGCTACACTACTACAGAACATGCTATCACTGCCGGTTTTAGAACCGGCAGTGAATAAGCGATAGTGATTATCATGGATTATCATTGTCGGCTTCAAAATCGGTAGTAATAGTAACTATCATTACCGGTTCATGTTTTGAAGTGGTAGTAATAATCCATCCACATATGTAAAAAATACTCTACCGTGAACTCTTCGGGATGGGGATCTGTCTCAAGTTTGACCCCATACCGAAATGTTTGTGGTAGAGTATTTTATATCTAAATATAAATTCGCAACAGAATCTTAATCAGCATAAATGTGTCCTATGGTGCAAAACTGCTCCTAGCTCCTAGCTCCTGGTGGTAAAGTGGTTTTGCACCGTAAGACACACTGATCCTCATACTCAAACTTGATCCTAATTTGAAACTAAAATCTTCTTGAAACCACAATGACATAGAAACGGATGTTATAAAACTGTTGTACCAGAAGCTCTCTGGCTTGGTATCTAGTATTGTAGTATTGCACCATACGTCGAAGAACTATTGGTACAACAGTATCACAACATCTGTTTTATATCTTGCGTTATCCGAGTGGCAATAGTAAAATACAATTATGTTGAACCAAATGTGTTTTCTACCACTCATTCATATCTGCCTAGTGCCGCAATCTTGAACATTCAACTTGCCACTCATTTAGTTAGGGAGATGGGGAGACGAGCTCGGCAGATGAGGAGATGGGGGCAACAGGATCGGGAGATGTGGCAACAGGCTTGGGAGATAAGGAGATGGCTTAGGCTCGGGAGACGACTCAATCTCAGGGAAACGAGGGCGGATGCGAGATCAACAATAGGCTCGGAAGACATGGAAGATGGACCCAAGGGTTAGAGATGGTTGAAGTGGCGATGGTGGTCATCGCACCACTTCGACCGCCACTGCCCCTCGAGATCGATTTCTAGAGATGAGAGCGAAGTGAGATGGTGAGTAGACTGAGGGAGACATGCTAATTTATAGAAGGATTATCATTATCGATTCGTATTTTGAACCGACAGTGAAGTATCACTGCCGATTCTTAATAATCCATGATTAGATCTGTTGGTTCAGCTTATACCTTATCACTACTAATTATTTTTGAACCGACAGTGAACGAGGGAGCAGGGATGACCCTTTTGTAGTAGTGCCAGACTAAACATGTATATTTGTATCTATCAAGCCAGACTAGAATAGTGGATGTGGCCAACCAAACACATTTCTTCCTAATATTATACATATCCACACGAGCCATACTGGGCAAATTTAGTCAATCAAACACACCCTATATAACCTCACCGACACCGAGGGCCATTCTATTTCACCGTCGTCCTTGCTAGGTTAGGTTTCTAGCAGTGGGGCCCTGAAATGAGGCTGTCGGTTTGTAAGGAATTGACACTACCCTAGAACAGGTATTTACGGACATATTTTAAACCCTATAATAGACGGTTATAAGTTCTGTCTCTGCAAAAATTTATGTGATATCGAGCTTATTACAGACGGTTTTAGAACCGTCTGCAATAAACTTACACACAGATGGATTTCCTAGATACTTACACACAGATGAATTTTCTATATAACCGTCTATGTATAGTAAAAGTCATAGATGGTGTTTGTTTAAACCTGTCTGTGAGTACTGAGAGTCACAGGCAGGTTTTGTTTGAACCCGTCTGTATTAATTATTACAAAAGTATATTTTTTAAAATCGCCTATCTTAGACATGAAGCAAATTCGCTTATAGGAGGAAAGTGGTCACACAAATATATACTTTATGATTCTTGAATTAAACACATTGACACATTATTCATAACACAAAACATATGCATTTACATATCATAAAGTTTAAGAACATCACACATTATTCAAAACACATAAACCTAACTAGCTATATATTATTGGTCGATCGACACCATATTCCAAAATGATGAAATGATTGATATCATGGCGATACCGTATTCAAAAAGATAAAAAGTGATCGACAAACTTGGGTAAATCGACGCTATCTATCAAAAAGATGAGATAATAGACATCATCTCAGCCTCATGCGTTTCAGCACAATATCAACCCAAGCATCATCTTCAATTAGCAGCTCGCAGTCATCCAAATCTGGCTGCACCTTGACTATCTCATGCATGAGCCAGAAGCAGATTGCGTTGTTGCCAAACAACTAGCCATGGTTCAACAAAAATGGGCATTCAAGCATGCCTTGCAATTGATGGAAATATTTCCATTCTAACGAACAGTAACGGAGAAATTTCCATTCGGTAGAACGAAATAAAGAACGTGGTTGACGGTGTACACATGGTCAACGGAGGGTTTTTTTTTTTACAATAGCGAAGAAAACAAAGTGCACCGAGCCGAAGTCGACGCCAAGCATCCATGCCGTCGACGCCGCCATAGGGACAACCACATCCTGCCACCTTCTGATTGCCGTGAATTGCACCATCGCACATCTATGACGGAAATAAGATTGTGCCATTAGTTGCACATATCGAAGCAATGAAAACCTAACAAACTCAAACTAAACTGCGAAGGGAACCATATGATAGTCACCTTAGTGCAGTGAAAGGGATTTGACCCCCGTCAAGATCTCGTTTCTCTGACGCTGATGACAAGTGAGGACGCTTCTCAGTGCAGTGGAACACTTGGATATTGCGAGTTATGAAGAAAAATACTCCTCGTCGCTTTATATTGAGGGGAGACGATGGGTTGTCCGTGTGGGAAGCCAAAAGAGCATGAGGAGATGAGTGGGTTGTGTGTGTGGGAAGCCAAAAGAGCCTGGGGAGACGAACAATCAAATTTGAAAACGTTCGTGGGTCTTTAAATGCAGATCAGTGTTTATAAAATCTGTCTATGTTTACTGAAATAGATATAGATGGATCTAACAAGAAATCATCTGTGATAATATCACTAAAAGGATAATGATGTCGTCTAGAGGGGGTGAATAAGTGTTTTTACAAAAATTCATCCTATTTTACTGTTAGCCTAAACTTGTAGTGAAAAATAAATTAACAGATTTTTCACAAGTAAAAATCATAAATATACTAGGCTCAAGTAGTGCACAAGCACCCTAAATAAGTGTAAAAGTTGCAATCCTAGAATGACAAAGATTATTCAAAACTAACAAAAGATATGCAAGAAAACTTTAGTTGAAAATCCTGAAAATATTGATCATCGGAGGTTCCAAGTTCAATCCGGAACCACCGGGTTCAGATCTGATTATACAGAATCCGGAACTTCTAGGTTAAATCCAGAACTTCCAGGTTCAATAGAGAATGAACTGAAAACTGAAATTAAAGGACACCTAAGTAGTTCTAGCTCAAACCAAATGAAGTCGTGTGTTCAAATAATGATTCTAAGTAGATCAACAAAGGACTTACAATCAATTTCACACGAGCAAGTAGATCGAGCAATATGCATAAGTAGTGAGCAATAACTCAAGAACAAGGATATAAGAGAGTAGATACAAGATTTGTTTTTTGAAATTCGTATACCGCCTTTAGAGGTTCCTACGTCTTCGTTGAAGAGCTCGGTCACACTTGAGCCGGGCCTCTCTCAACCATTTTCCTCTCCAAACTAGGTCATACTTGAGCTAAACCCGGAGTATCCGGGTTAGCCCGGAACATCCGAGTTTAGCATAGCTGGACTTTTGAAAATAACGATAACTTTTGATCCCAAAGTCTGATTTCGGCGATTTTGGACTCTACGGAAAGCTTATTCAGAGGGCTACACATCCCAGCTAAATTCATGATCTCAAAAACATTTGATAAAGCTAGGAGCATACCAAAACCCAATTCTGACACTTTCGTCATTGGATTCCTAAATCGAACTCTCACTTTGGGTTGATTAGAAACTCTTGAGCACTGAGACATGACAAATAGCTCTACGTTACATCCCTCTTAATAGTGCGGATACCAATACTCAAATTCAAATGTAAAACTCGTTTGAACCAATTTGAGCCTTTGAAAACCTTCAAGTACCACTTTTTTCTTTCAAACCTTGAGGATTGCCAACTTCTATAGCGTATTCACTCCATCTCTTCTTGATTCTTCATGTGACTTATGTGAATAGCCCATAGCTTCCCATGACTTCGCACGGTATTGACGCAAACCATTCACTTGCTATTTACCACCGTCTTGGTCCTTCAGCATCAAGTCATTTGCTTGTCCTTCACCACCGGATTGTCTATCGCAGCCGAGTCTTGTTTGCCCTTCAACGTTTTACCATAGAAAACTATTTTGTATCCAATATTTTTGATAAATTTACTTTATCATATATGGAGTCCAATCTTATTCTTCAGTCTTAGTATATATAATATCTCAATTTAACTCATGCCTTCTTATGGATCCTAACCCCCAACTCACTCTCATGCACAAAGCACATGTGTTAGTACATAAAATTTCATTGACAACTTTATACCTTTAGTTACTTGATCTCCACAAGTTATTTAGCCTTCATGATTCAAGCTTCTTCTTCTTCTTATGAGTATCACTAAGATCTCAATGACTTTGATGTAATTCTTTGAACTCATGACATTTCTCAATGAATCCATACTTCATTACTTATGCACCTCCTAGGGAATACCCTAATAACAATTCTGAATATAATTGTTAGTCCATATGTATTATCATTATGTTAACTGAGCATCACCTATAGCTTATTTATCTTGATGCATATCTCTTATCCATATATTATCTATGGAACGGCATACTAACAATTCTCAGTAACATTATTAGTCCATATGTATTGTCATTAATTACTAAAACAACACTTAGTGGCTAGATACACTTTCAATCACAAATAGTTGTGACTGTATAATACAAATAGACGGATTAATAAAAATCATTTATGGTTCATTCACATCTAAATATTTATCTTGTATAGACATATCTATCTTAACACTTATATGAAAATATTTTATCTAAGAAACTATATGCGATATATATCTGGTTTCAATTAATGATTCTGTGTACCTTGAAGGCCGTCGTTGCTCATGTCACGCCCGGTGGCTGGCGTCGCTGTTGATCGGTCACAGAATCTGCATGCATGATGCCTCGATGGCAGCCGCCCCGCGACTGCGAGTGCTCCGATCTGAAGTACCTCGAGATGATGTTGACCTAACCAACATGTACCTACGTAACTTTCGCCTGAATTCTTTCCTGACCAAGCAGCGTAACTCAGCTGGTACGTTAACTCTTTCTTAACTAATTATTTAGAGCTAGCTGGAATTAAGTCTAAAAGTTTAAGCTCATACTTTAAATACCATATACACAGAGGAGTTAGATCGATCGAGAAGCTAGCTAGCTAGTATGTAGCTACTGCATTAGGTCGATCGAGATCAACTCAGCTCCCTTAATCTGGGCTCTACTTTATGGAGTAGTTAGGAATGCATGGTAACATGCATGCTTTCGTAGCGTAGCAAGCGTACGTGTTACTCCTAGCTACTTACATTTGAGTCGTATTAGTCGTGTCACTTTGTCCCCTCCTACGCGACTTCCCAGGCAAGGCACTGAATTGACCTCGATCCACTTCTAAGCTAGCAGGCTGCCCTCCGATGCTCAAAGTCAAGTCTCTGCGGTGCCATCCATCTCCCATAAGAACCCCTCATCTCCGCACACACAATCACAGCCACCCAGCAGTAGCTAGCCACAGAACAGATAAATTGATCATACAGATCGAGGAACAACTTCATTGAAGCTCCTGCCTCAATGGTGGCGGGGCGCAGCGGCATGTTGGCTCAGCAGCTGGTACTAGGCTGCCTGGTGGTGGCGGTGGCCCTGCTTGCGCTGTCGGGCGGCGTGGACTCGGCGACGGGGACGAACGGGACGACGCCGGTCGTCAATCCCCCGCGCCGCACCAAGTACATCCGTGTAAGCTCCAAAAAGCGCAACTACGAGGTCTCCTGCACCGACGAAGGCAATCCGTCGTGCTACATCCGCTGCCCAACGCGATGCCCCAACTCTTGCTTCGTCTCCTGCGAATACTGCTTGAGCTTCTGCCGTACGTACCGATATATAAAGCTCCCTCGATCTCTTCATTTTTTATCGGTCCTTCGCCCTTACCATAATTACAATATATACCTTTTCTAAGTACATATATATTGCCGTACGTACCCTTACCCATTTGAATTTCATGTGCATATTATACATGTAGAGTGTGATATCTTCCCGGGCACTTCTTGCGGCGACCCTCGCTTCACCGGCGGCGACGGCAACACCTTCTACTTCCACGGCAAGAAGGACCAGGACTTCTGCATCGTCTCCGATGCCGACCTCCACATCAACGCCCACTTCATCGGCAACCACAACCCCGACCTCAAGCGCGACTTCACCTGGGTGCAGGCCCTCGGCGTCAGCTTCGGTGAGCACCGCCTCTACATCGGCGCCCGCAAGGCCGTCGAGTGGGACCAAGACGAGGACCACATCCAGATGGCCTTCGATGGAGTGCCTCTCGACGTCGACACCGTCAAGAACGCCCGCTGGGTGTCCAAGGCCCTGCCCGCCCTGTCCGTCACGCGGATGGACGCTGTCAACACCGTCATGGTGGAGCTCGATGGCGTCTTCAGCATCTCGGCCAGTGCCGTTCCCATCACCGACGAGGACAACCGGATCCACAAGTACGGCAGGACGGAGAGCGACAGCCTCGTGCACCTCGACCTTGGTTTCCAGTTCCATAACCTCACCAAGGACGTCGACGGCGTGCTTGGCCAGACCTACCGCCCTAACTACGTCACCAGGCTGAACATCACGGCTAAGATGCCGATCATGGGCGGCGCACCAAAGTACCTCTCGTCGGGTCTCTTCTCGACGGACTGCGCCGTCTCCAAGTTCCACCGCAGCGGTGGTGTCGTCACCACATTCGCTTCTTAACTATATTGCAGCCCGGCCACTGATCCGTGCCATGAAATAGTAAGTCAAAAATATCCATCACCAGTGTCGTGTGTAGGGTCATCTCTACATATAAACGTGCGTACGTGCTAGTGAGGTACACACGTGCACCCGGCCCGTGACAAGGAAGAAATAATAAGCTAGTAAGGAGCTCTATAATCGAATATGTTCTTCACTATTCATTGTTTTGAGAAAATGTGACATGTAATTCTTGTTCGAATTTGAAGTCATCTGACTGATGAATAAATTATGCTTATGTTAAATTTTGTTCATATTTGTGTTGAATTGTTCATTTGGAATCGTGGGAGTCAATGCGCGTAAAGGAATTACAAGTTTACAATTAGTTCTTCAACCGCCTTGAAATTTAGATTCTTTAACTGAAAGTAACTCACCATTTAAAATTCATAGTCTTCAATATACTTACGATTCATGCTCCAGTCGATTGTGAAGTCTTCTTCTTTAGCAATGGTGGACGATGGTGGTGTCAGGCAGTGGATTAGGGCTCATGTTCGTCGGTGCCCCTATTATTTTATAGGGTCTACGGAGGAATCATTGACTAACTGTCACTACTCAGAATGGATTATCACATGCGGGTTTGGTTTTCATCTGTGTAAAAGTATCTGTGATATCGAGCTTGTCACAGATGGGTAACACTACGTCTGTAATATAGCTACATACGGACGATTTTTGTTGATGTCTGTCTGTATCTTATGACACATTGTAGATAGTTTTTCTTAATGTTCGTCTGTGTCTTCACATCACAGACAAGTTTTCTTAATATCCGTCTGTATTTTATGATACATCACAGATAGTTTTTTTTAATATCCATCTGTGTCTTATGACACATCAGAGACGTATTTTCTTAATGTTCGTCTATGTCTTATGACACATCACGGATATTTTTTAATGTCTGTATGTGTCTTATAACACATCACATATGATTTTTCTTAATATCCGTCTGTGTATTATTACATATGATTTCTATAAAAAATCGTCTGTGACTTTTGGCATACCAAGATGACTGGTCATTTTACAGATACGTTTGTTTTAGCAACCGTCTCTGGTTGCTTTGTCAGTGACGGGTCATAAAAAATTGTCTGTGACACACCGTCTGCTTTCGTTATTTCTGTGGTAAGATGTAGAATTTGTGGTAGAGCAGTTGCGCGTGCGCCCGTGGCAAGAGGTGGTGATGTCAAACCAGCGTCGGCAAGGCATTAGAGACAAGTGGGGCTTGCTGGCAGCGGGGTGATGGTAGAGGGGCTAACAGACGGATGGGGGTGTTACCGGTTGCTGCAGAGGGGAGCAAAATCAATTATTGGAGGGGCTAGCTGGCAACCGCACACTGGCACATATGAGACATCGAGAGGTGGGGGCACATGAACTGAGTGTGCGGTGGGGTGCTATTACGCTGACTAGGAGGATGTAATGGTGGGATGGCTTGTGTTTGAGGGTTGGCTTATTCTGTGAGGGATGAGGAAGCAGGAGAGCTGTTTGATGGAGGTGCAACGTCGAAAGGATGCGTACATCAAATTTAGAATTGACAGGAAATTGGGATAGCTTGTTATGTTTTTGGGCTAAGAGAAAAAGCGGGCTCTTGTAAAACTTAGGGCTTTTTTGAACGCGGGATTGGAAAAACATAAGAATAGAAAAAAAAATATATAGGAATATTATGATACTATGGTGAATGAAAGACACAGGAATTTTAAAGTAAAAGTCAATTGGACAGGTTTGGCTCGAGCCTACTCGAGCATGAAAAAAATAAGCTCCGGTTGGATGCTGAAAATCCTATGTTTTTATAGGATCAGTACAGTATTCCTACGAAATTCATTTGCCTGATTCCTTTAAACCTAACGGCATGAACAGGACTAATTCAAAGGAATGGAAAATCCTGTGAAAATCCAATGAACCAAAGAAGTCCTTAACGGTATGCATGTGCCTGCAGTTGTTCTGGTTTCACGTCCCGTTATTATTGTTGCCACGTCCTCCATGGCTCTAGTGCACGATCGTACATGAAAAATTTTCGAGCATGTGTACCGTGCAATTTAGGTATTGGCCCATGCCCATCCCTGGTGCAATTAAGGGGCGAACAAAATCCAACGGCTGGCTGGCTTGGATCACATGCAGTTTGCGTAAAGTCCAGGTCGTTAGCTGGCTACTTAGCTTGCATTGGAATGATGGAATCCCATCCCATATGGAGACTGGAGTACTCCTACATACTAGTAAGCATAAAGCCTAGGTGGGCTACATGCAGGGGTGC
Source organism: Phragmites australis (assembly GCF_958298935.1). Lineage (NCBI taxonomy): Eukaryota > Viridiplantae > Streptophyta > Magnoliopsida > Poales > Poaceae > Phragmites > Phragmites australis. Next base: position 51,268,370 of record NC_084922.1, on the reverse strand, counting down.
GATAGCTGCCACTGCCACGAGTCGTCAATGGGCAATGGCTATTCCAGAACTAAGCAAAAGAAACGTCCAAAAACGCACACAAGAAAACACAGTGAGCTACATCTACATGTATGATGTAGGGGGTGCTGGGGGCTGTAGCATCCCTGTCAGCATGTCCCTCCTTTAGGGAGACAAGTGGTGTAGAAGAAGAGGAAAAACACTTAAGGAATGCATCAGAGGGTACCATGTTCTTCTTGCGCTACTAATATGGAGCTCCTTCAGTTACATCAGATACTGCTAAAATTTGAATGGCTGAGAACAACAACATGACAGCCACAAAAATGCTGCTAGAAATATGTTTACTCAGACATGCATTTCCTTCTTTTAGACTTCACGAAGACTCCGTTTACTGAGAATTAATAGTGAAACGCGACCTTGAGATGATCAGGGGTCGTATTTTCTCCCTAAACTGACAAATTTGCATAATTGTCTTTAACTAAGACGACACACTCCTGAAAAGACAATCCATGGTTGCTCAAGAGACTTGTGAAAAGACATGCATCGGGATGAAGATTGGTAAAACTCCACCAGGGTTATACACATGAAAAACATCAATCACCATACCCCCCCCCCCCCCACATCATCTTGTTCGGCATCATCACGACAAATCGCATATGATCCGGTGGTTCTCTTTATGAGGATATGAGGAAAGAAAACACGGACTGCTAAAGCAAAATTTTATAACTATGTTATGCAGTACAAGTAGCGTATCAATTATACTGACTGTTGAGAATCACATAAGGCAAGAATATCAGGTGGTATGTTCATCCCAAGCTCATGACAACGAACATAAAAGTCAACTTAGAAACTACTCAAATATCATGGGAGATTTCTTTTAGGAGTTGTCATTGTCGGACTCTTTTTGGATTTCACTTTGCATCTTGTATCAATCCTAAATCAGTAGCTGATATATAAATAAATATAATAGCATCACAACCATACAACAAATAAGATACATTACCATAATAAAAGCTTACATTACCGAATTCAATACATCAACGGCCCGGCATGCCAAAACAAAAGAAACAACGGCAGTAGAACGATAGATAAGTCCATTTTCTACAGGCAACTTGGGTACGGATGTAGTTTTAAACTTCTACTCTTCACCATCACTATTCCTGAAGTCATACTCTAGTTCCTCATCTGAATAACAAGCAAGAGTAAAATACTTAGCAAGCCCTAGCCTAACACTACTCAAAAAGTTTGATAGATGCTTAATGGGTAAATCAAAGGTTAAGACCATACGGCTTAGTTTGAGTGAAAAGCTAGTTTTAATGCAGTGGAGTTATATTTAATCCATATTTCAAAACCTTTGAAAAAGAGACATGTTTAATTGTTAACTATATTTGTTGGTCCTGGAAAAGCTATTCATTCCTCACAATTTATAAGTTTTAAGCTGATTAATACACTTGCGGTGCCAGAAAACTAGAGAAATTGAAACATCACCCTTCAAACTAATTTTATCGCCCCTGGCGGGTGGGGCGGGGCGAGCTGCTGCAATTATCTTTCTTCGGTTGAGGTTGCACTGCAAGTACCGGTATCACCCGATGCCCACGACCCACTACACGAGTTGCGTAACTTTTTGTTGCGAAATTCTTGCAAAACTCGAGCGTTCCAGCCTCGTCCTCTGCTCTACATCTCTGCATCTGTCATGTGGTTTTCCTGACTCGCAACCTATCACTAGCTCACTCATTGTCACTGGCAGCGTGATCATATGGGATTTTATCACGTTGTATATAAATGCTATATTTATATAGAGCGTGATAAAATAGATAAAAATAGAGTATTATAAAGGAACTTATTTTTTTACCATATAACCTGAGGCTAGAAATAATTTTAAAAATTAGTACATAACATAATAAAAATATTAGTGAATTTTCTCAGATTGTTGAGATTTTATTTAAGATCCTAACAATTATTAGAGGTTATAGAGGTAGCATTATTTGGAGAATTTTGATTTAAATTCTACGTAGGATTTTTATGTGAATCCAATTAAAATGGGTTGCACATAGATTATGGAACACGTACAAAAAGTTATAGGATTTTTTAAAAGATAGAAAATTACGGATTTTTGAAGAAATAGAAGACCGCCGTACCCATAAACAATACTATTGGTGAACAGTAAATTTCGAACAGTAGACTGACGGAATCGCAGAAATGATAGTTTTGTGAGAAGAAACCCCAAGATAGTGGTAGTTTTGTGAAATAACAGCAAAAAATAGTAGTTTTGTGACTATTAAACCAAAAAAATAGTGAGTTTATGAAATTAACTCTTTATTTTATAGATGTCTATCCAATGTAAAACGGCTGACACACTAGTATCCCAATTCAAAAAGTGTCGAATGCAACAGTTTGATAAATGCACTGTGTGCAGAAATTCAAACTAACACCTAACTAAATCAGGAATCCCAAACTGTATATTTCCTTGATAGCGAATCTATTTACTTCATCCAATTACCATATTTTTCTATTGACTGTTGCAAAAAGAAAATGTTTTCCTTTGTCTTGGACCTGTAGCTGTTTTGCTTGCTCTTTCCTTAACCACGACAGCACAAAACTAACAGTGAACCAATTGGGTCGATAGTAAATAAACATATCATCATTGATTCCTTGTTAATTTGATATTTAAATGGAGTTATTACATCATACTAAAGTAATCCAGGTCGATAGTAAATAAACATATCATCATTGATTCCTTGTTAATTTGATATTTAAATGGAGTTATTGCATCATATTGCATCATACTAAAGTAAATAAACATATCATCATTGATTCCTTGTTAATTTGATATTTAAATGGAGTTATTACATCATACTAAAGTAATGCAGGTCGATAGTAAATAAACGTATCATCATTGATTCCTTGTTAATTTAATATTTAAATGGAGTTATTGCATCATACTAAAGTAATTGCATTTCCATGTTTGCACATTTGAGATTTTAGCAGCATCTGGTGATTGATATTGAACTGCTCTCTGCTGATCATTAAAATCAGTGATTAAGAAATGGAAGTCTGGAACTAGATCTATGAAACTTGCAACAAGATTACTTAGGGCAAGTGGCAAGACTGATAATCTACGGTCTGCAAAACATAACAGTTCTCTTATTGTTGCAGAGATGTTGTCCAGTAAGTACCTCGAAACACACTTATGGTGCTAGAAAACCATTGAAATCCGAACATCAGCCTCCCAAGCCAATTTCATCGCCCTAAACGATGTTATCTTGAAAAATCGGCATTTTCCCTGCAAAGTGGAGACAGTCAGACATTCCCTTATAGATTTCCAAAGCAATATCTTCCTTAGCTTTCCAGAATGCCAAAATGATCCGAAATTGGATGTGCAAATCAATGGTTATGACCTGATTACTAAGCTACTCTCTTGCTTTGGAGATCTCCCGTTACTTCCCTTTAAAATAAAAGTTTTTAGTTACAACCTCGCAAGTACCAACACATGGGTTCTTGTCTACAAAATCTACTCTCTCATCCAGTAAATGCTTCGAAACACACTTGCGGTGCTAGAAAATCAGAGAAATCCAGACATCAATCTCCCAAGTCAATTTTAGCACCCTAAAAGACATTATCTTAAAAAATCGGTATTTTCGCTGCATCGTGGGGATAATCAGACCTTCCCGTATAGATTTCCAAAACAACATCTTCCTTAGCTTTTCGGAATGCCAAAGTGGTCTAAAATTGGATTTGTAGATCAATACTTATGACCAGATTACTAAACTACTCTCTTGATCCGGAGGACCCCGTTACTTCCCCATAAAATATAAGTTTTTAGTTACAAACTCGCAAGGACCAACACATGAGTTCTTATCTAGAAAGTCTACTTTCTCATCTAGTAAGTGCTTCGAAACACACTTGCGGTGCTAGAAAATCAGAGAAATCCGGACACCAACCTCCCAAGCTAATTTTATCGCCCTAAATGATATTATCTTGCAAAATTGGTATTTTCTCTGCATCGCGGAGATAGTAAGAACTTCCCTTATAGATTTCAAAAATAACTTCTTCCTTAGATTTCCATAATGCTAGTGGTCCAAAATTGGATGTGCATATCAACGTTTATGGTCCGATTACTAAGCTACTCTCTTACTTTGGAAGTCCCCTGTAACTTCCCCATAAAATAAAAGTTTTTAGTTACAAACTCGCGAGAACCAACACATGGGTTCTTGTGCAGAAAATCTACTTTCTCATCCAGTAAGTGCCTTGAAACACACTTGCGGTTCTAAAAAACCATTGCAATCCGGACATCACCCTCCCAAGCCAATTTCATCACCCTAAACGACGTTATCTTGAAAAATCGGTATCTTCGCTGCATCGCGAAGGCAGTCAGACCTTCCCTTATAAATTTCCAAAATAACATTTTCCTTCTCATACCAGCAATCCTCCCAGAGGACACGCCCCCATGAGGCATCCTCCACAAAGATCTACCTCGCTCACCCCCGCCAAAATAAGTTTTTACCACCCGTGGTTTTATTAACACCAACACACCCAATTTTACTCACACACTCACATCACCAAGCACACCACCACACAACACACACATTTTGCAAAAGCATGTATCATGATCGAGTGAGTAATGCATCTCCAAAGAGACAAAGTATTGATCCTAAGCATAATGGTACCAAGGCATTATCCATCACTATTATAGCAAATGATGGTGTATTCCTAGGGTCGGCATTGCATAAGGTATGTGGTAGTGGAAACATGGCTGTAACATACTCGGATATAACTAGATCAACTTTAAAATAAATTACATAGCATGCAAGTGTATAACTACCAAATTTTAGTTGTCATGTTCATTATTTGAGAGCATGGGTTCAACATTATCAAGGAATTATGACTCGCCTTCATTGATGATGTCTCTCCATCTTTACTCGTAATTCAGGTTATTTCTTTTCGGACAAGTCTTTCCATTCGGCCCTTTCCTCGTATTCTTGCTCGTACTCTTAAACTTCTAACAAACGTAGTTTAGTCGATAAGAGTATAATCAAATAAACCTAAATTTGAACTTAAGAGTAACTCCAAATCCGAAAGAACTCCAAAGCTAAACGGAAAACCTGATCAACTCATTACAACTATGCTAGTGTGATTCTATAGGTTAGCTAGCTATGAAAAAGCCTACTAGGATTTTCTAGGTGTAGCCGTGTAGATATGTGCATGTGTGTCGGTATAATTCTAAGTGCTAAAGTGCGTACTTGTAGGAACTCATGTATGTGGTTGGTGTATATATATCATGTGTGCTCCTTACGTATATATTCACATGAATAAACAAAAGATGTGCCCCATGGGAATCAGCCCGCGTGTCGAGACAGAAGTAGCAGACGAGAGCCAGCCAACGCGGTGTGTAGTACAACTCAAGGGATGTACATGGGCCGCCGTAGGGCCCATTTCCTGATAGGAGGGAGGGGTGGCCTTCATCGTCCTCGGCTTCTGTCCACCGTCAATGCGGCGAGGGGACTCAACGGGAGGTGCAGATGTGCGGCGATGATAATGGCCATTGACATGGCATGATGGGACGGAATGGTGCAGAGCCACAACGTCTGTGACACCGCACAGAGCTGAGCAGTGTGTGTGTTTGCGTGCGGGTGAAACACCATCATGGCACGGCTACGGCTTCAATGATGGGCTTGCCATCGCAGCTCAGACAAAGGAAACACCGGTGCTTAGGAGGAAGTGGAAAGAGACATGCAGAAAGAGACGAGACGAAGGGGGCGAGGGGAAGCAATGGGAGAAAGACGACGGACGATGCGACACAATAGTTAGCATGGGTCGAGGCACGTGGAGGAGCTGAGCCGGGGTTTGCAGATCAAGCTGAAGAAAAGGACGTGACCCGATGGAAAAAAAAAAGACAAAAAAAAAAGGAAGAAGTCATTTGACCTCCTCAACTTTTGCGGTTTGAGTTGCCGAGGGAGCCCACATACTTAGTTTCAGTTGTTGAGGGAGCCAATGTGTTGGGTTTTACGTCTGAAGGAGGAAAATCAGATTGAGGCAAGAGTTGGAGGAGGTTAAGTGGACTTCTTCCGAAAAGAAAAGAGAGGGAGAGAGAAGGGTTGGGCTGAAAAGATGAGAAGGAGATGGGCGGCTGGTTGGTTTGATGGGCCGGACTGGGTGAGAATGATAGATTCGGTCCAATAGGGCTTTAGGGATTTGGAAATAAATCTAGGATTTTCACAGAATTAAGAAATTCAAATTTGAATGCAACTCAAAATTGAACTGCCAACCGAAATACAAATAAACTTAGAGAGCACTTTTGTGAAGGCTTTTAGTTCTTTTAAAAGAAATCAATTTAGGTGCATGCTTGGGATATTTTGCTCTAATTAATTTGTTGCAAATTAAAAAAACAATTTTTTAGTGAATTTTATAAATGATGAAGCACGAGGTGTTACGGTTATCATTTAAAATCCATGTTGTTGATGTAGAAATCCTTGTTATTGTTGTACTGGATTGAGATCCTCTGACTATATATATAGGAGGTAAATAAATTTGTTATTGATTTAGTGTATATATTTATGATATTTAACCATTTATGCAACTTGGCGCCTAACAATAACTCTATGTGCGAGTATGTTGCGTTTTGTGCACGAAGATGATATTTTTGCAAAAAAAACACAAATCAGCACATTCTGGAAGCATAGGAGTAAGACGCGAACAAAAACAAGGGAGACTGAATGAACAAGACATTGAAACCTATCAAGGAGGCCGAGAGGACCAACCCAAAGAAACTGGGCCCAGTGTTGCACGTCTCGGAAGCACTATAAGATCTTCAAAATCCAGAGTGTATTTTACTAATAGCCGACGGTTATTGTCCTTATATAGAATTTTTTTGAAGTGGGCGATGGTTTTCTATCCTAATTTGGATTATTTCCCAAGGGTGAAATGAATTAGTAACAAAAAATCACCGACCAATAATTCCCAACATAATATCACCATCGACCATTTAATAAATAATACTCAGGAATTGTCCAAATAGACTAGAAAACTATGTGAACCGTCTAAATTGTATTCTAATTAATCATTAGGGCGATTATTTATATAATCACGACCATGATGGTTAACAATGATCCAATTTTGATAGTCCCGATATGTGTTTTATGTATAAGATCAGAATAAATACCTTTACAACATGATTCACCATATTAAGATATAATAAGAAGCGAGTAATAAAATTAGATTACAAGTCTTTAAGTGTTTATAATTTTATAATAATTTACCTAACGAATACTAGAAGGATAAAAGACAGTTTCATCTCCTAGTGGGTTAGAGTCGCTACACAACGAAAAAAATATATGAACGACAAAAAATGGGTAGTGCTATATGACCATAAGCACCACCTCATTATATCTTGTGAGCATCTACACCTACACATAAGCAATCTTCTATCCTGAAATCATTGACATAACACATCTATCATTGGAAACATCTCAACTCGTCATCAACAACACCATCCATTCCCAATATACCATGACAACGTTCTAATATTGAAACTCTACGATTGATGCAAATGGATAGAAGTATGCTTATAAACGAGAGTACGGTAATTCAAATTGATCTTACACCATGTAAGGGGTACATATTTACCCACATGACACGAGGACCAGTCGGATACTTGTGACAACCTTTTTTAATTGAGCTCCGACCATTTGAACATGCTCCTATAGGTGCCGAGGTCCACTAGGGCTACTTCCGAAGCACACTAGATACGCCTAAAGATACGGAGGTAGCTAGAACTACTCTTCAAACAAACTATATACCTCTATAATACTATCATGTTCACAACACCTTTACGACATTACATCTACAAGCCTATTATGCCCATGACATCATATGAAAATAAGCCAAAAGGTCACAGCTACAAAAGATATTCGGCTTATCTTACCATTATATCAACATGTGATAAGTACGAAAAGTACCAAGACTAACTACAACAACAAATGATGCTTAACTGATGCAAGCGGTCTATGGCATCCGAGTTTCTCCCCCAACTTACCTGTAGCACCGCCCACATCTCATCTCATGCTCACAACTCATACATCCCAACATCATCATTGTGTTTTGTGAACAAATAAAAGCCTTAAGCTCGCGAACGATGGTCAAACCACCGCTCATTTTCTACTGATGACCTGAACCTTCTAAGCACATCGTGTTCATTTTAAGTTTGACAAACACATAACGATAACCCGTGTTACAATGGATCAAGAGATAAACAACATCAAGGTAGTGCAATGCAATAATTAGGATCTACCCATCAACCCGACAACGACTAACTAACATGCATAACATACATAAAACATAAATTATCAAATTAGACATCATGTGATCCAACATAATAGATAATAGATAGAGTATTCTTATATGCTTTCTTTGGTGGTCAGTTGCTTCATACACAAAATCACAATCAGGTTCCACCTCAAGAATACCCATGTCGCTCTTTGGTTTATCGATCGTTAAAAGAAAGAACGGTGCATCATAATTAACGTAACAAAATGATATGATACATGTACCGAATGCCATGAAAATATAACGGGAGATGAGGTATTTGCAACAAGAATCACTTGAATTACGGTTCATTAGCTTATGGTATAATGATTTAAAGAACATCGACAATTTAAACAGCACTTTCATACCAAGATATATTTTTCCTAGAACGAACTGTCAAGTGGTTTCATAATTTTAGGACATGATATTAACTATGGTTTAATAAAGCTGAAACACATTTAGTTATTTAATTAATTATCAAAAGGTATTTTCTTGAGTTTCAACATTTTTAACATGTAATTCACACTTATAAGAAGCTGACACAACTAGTTTCATAATTTTTAAAGTTCGTATGAATTAACTACGAAATACACAAGCTATCAGCAAAGTAAAAGAAAAGGAAAAACGTGTGATGAACAATAAATCTAGAAGTTTAGGGTTGAGGTTGGCACTTTTGGGTGGTCGTAACTTCCGGGTGAGGTTCCGAGCGAGGGTTCTCAATTAAAATTGCTCGGATTAACCTGAAATTTCCGGGTAGAGTTCTTGGGTATTTTTAGCTAGGATTATTTGGAACTTCCGGGTTGTAACCTAGAACTTCTGGGGTGTAGCAGAACGCGAGTTTTGTGATAATTCTTTGGCTGATTTAACTTGTATATCTTTCTAATTTGAGGATAAGCGTGTTTGACTAACCCAAAGGCTCTAGGCTCTATCTACCCACAATAACAAAGCTAAATCCCGGGTTCTACCTCATCCAAATTCCTCCTATAAACTCCAAGTCATCAAGAACGAAGTGGTATTTCGGAAAAGCAAGAATGCCACTGCAAAACTCATCCAAAGCAAAACAAAAATGTGCATTCCCACCACGAGATCCTAGGGAACTTACTCAAGGTTCTTGTTGAGGCCGGAGACCTTCGAGTGTGGAAGAAAATGGAGGAAGAAGATTGGAGAAGAGTATGAAGGCTGCTAAAAATTTTAGAGCAAAGGGAGTGATTAATTTGATTTGAAAATCCAAATTTTCATGCATGCAATAAAATCTTGGGTGGATGGAAAACTTAGGAGGTAGGGATTGCAATGGGTGACATGCATACTTTGATTCTTGCTCTTAGGGTGGGATTTGGGGGAGGAAGAGGAGCTTGAGGGGGAGAGAGCTGCAGCTCTCTTGGGCTGTTTGGTTGGGAGAGTGAGAGGGAGAGGGAGCACGGTGGGGGAGGAAGAGAGGAGCTGCTGCTAGAGCTGAAAAGAGAGAAGGAGGCGGGCCAGCTCAAGTGGGCCCCACTAGAGAATAAGGTTATTCCAGCTGCAAATTTTATTCTTTCTTTCTCTATTTTATTAATCCAAAATGAGGTACTCTAATACTCCAATAACTCTAGGAATTTTCATGCCGCGATTACAAAACGAGATGAATCCATTTTAAATAAATTCACCCACTACGTAAGCGGAGGTTAAACTAAAAGAAAACTCAATGATCAGGTATTTTTATTACTTTGAACAAAAGTAAACCGTCATTTAGAATAACAAACACTTATCGTATGTTTAACAAATAAATATGATGCGTAATGACATGATCATAGAATTGGCACCTGATAAAAACTCTCGACCAAAATTTCTAAATAAAGATAACATTAACAAAAAGACACTCGGGAAGTCTCAGAGAACTTGGAGTGAGGAGTGCTGCGCAACACTATTTCCAAGGTGGGCCGTTTTGGCCCATCTTTCTTTGAGAGGTGGTTTCTACCGATTTTAAGACTTATGGAGGGTTCCTCATGTATTTTGGAATCCATCTACATTGGTTTTTTCATCTCTCCAATAAAAGGACTTGTGGGGCTGGCACTACTACAAAATTATTTTTCAGAATACCTAGGGTATCTTTTCATAAGCGGTTTATATGACAAACTGTTTGAGTAGTTGGTAGGGTCCCCTTGCGGTTTCGAGCCACCTACATTAACAAATTTCAATATGCACTCCTGTGTAAAAAGTCATTTAGATTACCACAGGTAGTCACTTGTGGTAATGATACGATTTCTAGAGGTGGACGATATAAGAAGTCACATATGTAAAAAGTTATTTGTAAGGTGATTTCTTATGTGAATTTCCTCTGGTAATAAGATGATTGTCACAGGAAGACCACATAATTAGCCATCTATGATAATAGATGATAACTTATCTTAAAAAAATTCATACCTTTTTTATACAAAGTTGAATGAGGACAAACTTTATATGAAAATTATAGATATTGGTGAGATATACATATTTGTAGCTAATTTTTTTTTATTTGAAGTCATTTCAATATCCAAATAATTATTTAAAGTTTCAGATAAAAAAGATCAAAAAGATTTCGTATGCTATTAGTATCACCATTACTTTTGTAGTGAGATGATAAGAATGTATCTGAGAGGTCCCGGGTCGAGTGCCAAAAACGCGTGAAAAATCGCGTGACATGCGACGGTGTGGCTGTGGGTGTGAGATTAAAAAAAAAGGATTTTTTTAGACAAAATACGTCTATTCAAAGACCGACCATCACATATGGTTCCTTAAGATCCTTTACGCCTATAGAAATCATTCGTTTTCACGTACCTTCTAACAGAGACGGATGGTTAAACGTCTTTATAAATATGTTACCATGCAATTCCGAAACTGTTTCGGTAGCAATGTGCCTATAAGTACAAAACGTCATCCACTTGCGTATAAAGACTACTTACAATTGATTTGTATATATTTTCACTCGTATACAAGTTGTGACTGTACGATAGAAACAGCCGGATTTATAAAAATCGTCTATGATTCATTCAAATCTAGACGCTTATCTTATTATAGATATATTTATCTTAACAATTATCTAAAAATATTTTATCTAAGAAACTATCTATGATATATATCATCTGCTTTAACAATTCTGTGTACCGTGAAAACCGTCGTCGCGCATGTCACGCCCGGTGGCCGGCGTCGCTGTTGATCGGTCACAGAATCTGCATGCATGATGCCTCGATGGCAGCCGCCCCGCGACTGCGAGTGCTCCGATCTCAAGTACCTCGATGATGTTGACCTAACCAACATGTACCTACGTAACTTTCGCCTGAATTCTTTCCTGACCAAGCAGCGTAACTCAGCTGGTACGTTAACTCTTTCTTAACTAATTATTTAGAGCTAGCTGGAATTAAGTCTAAAAGTTTAAGCTCATACTTTAAATACCATATACACAGAGGAGTTAGATCGATCGAGAAGCTAGCTAGTAGGTAGCAGTTGGTAGCTAAGTCACTAAATCAAGAGAGTCTTCATTCAAGAGAGGGAAAGAGTTAAAAGTCAGCGAGATGCGATATGTGTTTATAGGGGAGATGTGTAGTTTTATTCATCTGTCTCATCCATTACAATGTTAACCTATTTATAGCCCGCACTCAACTACTCTACGTCATAATTTATAGTATTACCCTCTAATTTTCACATTCTCGGTATATTCAGATATTTTGGTACTATTAAGTACATTTACACATATCTCAGAACTCTTTTGACCACAAACCAATGATAATTATACCCCGAACTGCTACATGGGCTTCGACGAACGCGCGCCTACGCCCGAGCCCCTATAAGGCCAGTCGCAAACAGACCTTCAGAGCACCTTCCACCAGCTTTGACGCTGCGTCCCAAGTCACCCTTTGGTCTCTGTCCGACGGCCTTCTAGGGACTTTGCCTACGTTGTTACTCGGCATCGCAAGTCAACATTCGGTCTCCGTCTGAAGGCCCGCCAGAGGCTTCACCTGCGTTGATACTTGGTGCCGCGGGTCGACCTTCGGTCTCTATTCGAGGGCCCGCCAAAGGCTTCCCCTGCGCTTCCTGAAACATAGCTGCATTATTTGTCAATGTACGGCCACCAGTGGACTTCGACTCACCATCTGAAGGGGCGCGTGAGACCATTCCCTAACAGTAACCCCCTACAGGTAAGGTTCATCTTCGATGGGCCGAACCTATGAATCAAAAAATATAGCTGAATGTCATCCCCTTCGGCCCATCGAAGACCCATGAGGGCTCATTTTACCTTTTAGCAGATAGCCCCTCATGTTGTTCATCATCCTTTTTTTTTTTTATATATGAGGATATGACCATTCTGCCCCTAAACAACAGTCAGGGCTCGATGACGCTAAATTTCTTCGACTCAAGATGAACCATCATTTACGGCAATGGTTTAATTTCCGACACGCCTCGTTTCAACCATTGTTAACCCTGTTTTTCACCACTATAAATGCGCTCCACCCGGCGCTTCAATTTTCACCGCTTGAATCTGCTAAAGTTGTAGCTCTCGTACGAAGACTCTCGCAGTGACATTTCTTTCTGAAGCCCACTGAGAATGGCTCCAAGAGGCAAGACAAGCCGCCCGAAGACTTATTGGATCGGGAAATCTAAGGTTGACGAAGAAATCCTGGTTGGACTAGTAAAAGAGGGTTTGATCAGTGATGTTTCGAAGGTTAGGCTCCCGAAGGGCCAAGAGACTCCGGGGCCTGAAGATGACAAAGTCATTGTCTTCGTCGACTACTTTCGAACAGGGCTTCGCCTTCCTTGCGATGAGATGGTGCTGAAGATTCTGAAGCTGTTTGAAATCTACCTCCACCAACTAACGCCGAACACCATCGTTCGACTCGGCCTCTTTGCTTGGGTAGCATGTTCCGAAGGAACAAAGGCAACGGCCAGGGCCTTCACCGTAGCCCACAAGCTCCATCACCAACCGAAGCCGGTTTTCATGTGTAACGTGCAAAGCGAAGCCCACTATGGCTGCTTGAACTTCACTTATTGCGCTGGCCTGGCCACGCCAGTCGTGGCATACAAAAACATATGGCCGAAAGACTGGACGCAATGGTGGTTCTACCACAAGGTGGACTAGGAGGAGTTTCTCGTGTCCAAGTGCGAAGAGGTCACTGGCGATAACCTTCTCTGCTCGATTTCCTTGGAAATTACTATATATGACATTGCACAACTGCTCCCATGAGTAAATGGATTATGGAGGCAACACGGAGTACCACGACCCCGCTATCCCCTTGATCGCTAACACAAGGGCCTTCGACAGTACCGTGTCATCTCCTCCAGCGGATTCAACTGCCACCACGAAACTCATAACAAACTCCTTCGGATCCGACTCTCTGTCAAACATTACCACCTAGGCATCTTGAAGCCCGAAGGCCATGGTCGGTTCTGCAAACTAACGGAGAGCGGTGATTCTGGATCACTCGCGCATGACCTATACCGAAGGTCTTGCGCCGGTCATGTTGCAACAGCTGATGGAGGAGTCATGTGGCGAGTCGGTTTATCTGCGCACTGCAACATGTCTTCTTGCATTTTATCCAGTGTTCTTTTGGCCTCGTCGGCTCGCCAGCGATACTCCGCAGCCTTCCAACTCGCTACCAAGCTATCCAGCGTGCACTTTTTCCTTGCAATCTGCCTCTCCAATTCTTCGGCTTCTAGCCTGGTAGCTCTTTCCTCTTCTATTTCATCTTTGTCTTCATATTCTTCGAAGTTACCAAGGTTGTCCAACTCTTCGATAACATGTGCCTTTCCCCTTTCTCCTGCCAAAGCCTCGAAGCGGGCACAAAGGTTAGCTTCTACCTTTCGCATTGCTGTTGTTGCATCTTCCTGGAGAGCTGCTTCGTGATGATCTCCGTCCTTTGGAGGCACCACATTCACATCATCATGTCCTTGCTGGCTGCCGTCAGCTCCACCGGTTGAAGTGTTGATCAGCTCCGACACCGTCGAAGGGAGTGTCTCGGCCAAAGCCCCAGCCAGAATCAGCTGCTCCGGCAATGTTGCGAATGTACTGAGTGGCTTCATCTTCTTTTTAGGTGGCATGACTTTAGATTGTTCGATCCCCATGATCGGCGCCAACTGTTGGTAGCTAAGTCACCAAACCAGGGGAAGTCTTCGTTCAAGAAAAAGAAAGAGCCGAAGGCGGCGAGATGAGACACGTGTTTATGGGTAGATGTGTAGTCTCATTCATCTATCTCATCAGTTACATTGTCGGTATATTTATAGCCCATACTCAACCACTTCACGCCATAATTTACAGCATTACCCCATAATTGCCACATTCCCGGCATATTCGGGGTATTTTGGTACCATTAAGAATATTTGCACATTTATAATTATACCCCAGACCGGTACATGGGCTTCGATGGACGCGCGCATTCGCCCGAGCCCCCATAAGACCAGTCGGAAACTGGCCTTTAGGGCACCTTCGACCAGCCTTGACATTGCGTCCTGAGTCACCCTTCGGACTCCGCCCGAAAGCCTGCCAGGGACTTCGCCTACGCTGTTACTCGGCGTCACAGGTAGACCTTCGGTGTCCGTCCGAAGGCCCGCCAGAGGCTTTGCCTGCGCTGATACTTGGTGCCACGGATCGACATTCGATCTTCGTCTTAGGGCCCGCCAAAGGCTTTGTCTGCACTTTCTGAAACACAATTACATTATTCGTCAATATTCGACCACCAGTGAACTTCGTCTCACCATTCGAAGAGGCACGTGAGATCAACTCAGCTCCCTTAATCTGGGCTCTACTTTATGGAGTAGTTAGGAATGCATGGTAACATGCATGCATTCGTAGCGTAGCAAGCGCACGTGTTACTCCTAGCTACTTACATTTGAGTCGTATTAGTCGTGTCACTTTGTCCCCTCCTACGCGACTTCATATGTATTGTCATTAATTATTAAAATAACACTTAGTGGCTAGATACACTTTCAATCACAAACGGTTGTGACTGTATAATACAAATAGACGGATTTATAAAAATCATTTATGGTTCATTCACATCTAAATATTTATCTTGTATAGACATATCTTTCTTAACACTTATATGAAAATATTTTATCTAAGAAACTATATGCGATATATATCTGGTTTCAATTAATGATTCTGTGTACCTTGAAGGCCGTCGTTGCTCATGTCACGCCCGGTGGCTGGCGTCGCTGTTGATCGGTCACAGAATCTGCATGCATGATGGCATGATGCCTCGATGGCAGCCGCCCCGCGACTGCGAGTGCTCCGATCTGAAGTACCTCGAGATGATGTTGACCTAACCAACATGTACCTACGTAACTTTCGCCTGAATTCTTTCCTGACCAAGCAGCGTAACTCAGCTGGTACGTTAACTCTTTCTTAACTAATTATTTAGAGCTAGCTGGAATTAAGTCTAAAAGTTTCAGCTCGTACTTTAAATACCACACACACACAGAGAGGAGTTAGATCGATCGAGAATCTAGCTAGCTAGTATGTAGCTACTGCATTAGGTCGATCGAGATCAACTCAGCTCCCTTAATCTGGGCTCTACTTTATGGAGTAGTTAGGAATGCATGGTAACATGCATGCTTTCGTAGCGTAGCAAGCGTACGTGTTACTCCTAGCTACTTACATTTGAGTCGTATTAGTCGTGTCACTTTGTCCCCTCCTACGCGACTTCCCAGGCAAGGCACTGAATTGACCTCGATCCACTTCTAAGCTAGCAGGCTGCCCTCCGATGCTCAAAGTCAAGTCTCTGCGGTGCCATCCATCTCCCATAAGAACCCCTCATCTCCGCACACACAATCACAGCCACCCAGCAGTAGCTAGCCACAGAACAGATAAATTGATCATACAGATCGAGGAACAACTTCATTGAAGCTCCTGCCTCAATGGTGGCGGGGCGCAGCGGCATGTTGGCTCAGCAGCTGGTACTAGGCTGCCTGGTGGTGGCGGTGGCCCTGCTTGCGCTGTCGGGCGGCGTGGACTCGGCGACGGGGACGAACGGGACGACGCCGGTCGTCAATCCCCCGCGCCGCACCAAGTACATCCGTGTAAGCTCCAAAAAGCGCAACTACGAGGTCTCCTGCACCGACGAAGGCAATCCGTCGTGCTACATCCGCTGCCCAACGCGATGCCCCAACTCTTGCTTCGTCTCCTGCGAATACTGCTTGAGCTTCTGCCGTACGTACCGATATATAAAGCTCCCTCGATCTCTTCATTTTTTATCGGTCCTTCGCCCTTACCATAATTACAATATATACCTTTTCTAAGTACATATATATTGCCGTACGTACCCTTACCCATTTGAATTTCATGTGCATATTATACATGTAGAGTGTGATATCTTCCCGGGCACTTCTTGCGGCGACCCTCGCTTCACCGGCGGCGACGGCAACACCTTCTACTTCCACGGCAAGAAGGACCAGGACTTCTGCATCGTCTCCGATGCCGACCTCCACATCAACGCCCACTTCATCGGCAACCACAACCCCGACCTCAAGCGCGACTTCACCTGGGTGCAGGCCCTCGGCGTCAGCTTCGGTGAGCACCGCCTCTACATCGGCGCCCGCAAGGCCGTCGAGTGGGACCAAGACGAGGACCACATCCAGATGGCCTTCGATGGAGTGCCTCTCGACGTCGACACCGTCAAGAACGCCCGCTGGGTGTCCAAGGCCCTGCCCGCCCTGTCCGTCACGCGGATGGACGCTGTCAACACCGTCATGGTGGAGCTCGATGGCGTCTTCAGCATCTCGGCCAGTGCCGTTCCCATCACCGACGAGGACAACCGGATCCACAAGTACGGCAGGACGGAGAGCGACAGCCTCGTGCACCTCGACCTTGGTTTCCAGTTCCATAACCTCACCAAGGACGTCGACGGCGTGCTTGGCCAGACCTACCGCCCTAACTACGTCACCAGGCTGAACATCACGGCTAAGATGCCGATCATGGGCGGCGCACCAAAGTACCTCTCGTCGGGTCTCTTCTCGACGGACTGCGCCGTCTCCAAGTTCCACCGCAGCGGTGGTGTCGTCACCACATTCGCTTCTTAACTATATTGCAGCCCGGCCACTGATCCGTGCCATGAAATAGTAAGTCAAAAATATCCATCACCAGTGTCGTGTGTAGGGTCATCTCTACATATAAACGTGCGTACGTGCTAGTGAGGTACACACGTGCACCCGGCCCGTGACAAGGAAGAAATAATAAGCTAGTAAGGAGCTCTATAATCGAATATGTTCTTCACTATTCATTGTTTTGAGAAAATGTGACATGTAATTCTTGTTCGAATTTGAAGTCATCTGACTGATGAATAAATTATGCTTATGTTAAATTTTGTTCATATTTGTGTTGAATTGTTCATTTGGAATCGTGGGAGTCAATGCGCGTAAAGGAATTACAAGTTTACAATTAGTTCTTCAACCGCCTTGAAATTTAGATTCTTTAACTGAAAGTAACTCACCATTTAAAATTCATAGTCTTCAATATACTTACGATTCATGCTCCAGTCGATTGTGAAGTCTTCTTCTTTAGCAATGGTGGACGATGGTGGTGTCAGGCAGTGGATTAGGGCTCATGTTCGTCGGTGCCCCTATTATTTTATAGGGTCTACGGAGGAATCATTGACTAACTGTCACTACTCAGAATGGATTATCACATGCGGGTTTGGTTTTCATCTGTGTAAAAGTATCTGTGATATCGAGCTTGTCACAGATGGGTAACACTACGTCTGTAATATAGCTACATACGGACGATTTTTGTTGATGTCTGTCTGTATCTTATGACACATTGTAGATAGTTTTTCTTAATGTTCGTCTGTGTCTTCACATCACAGACAAGTTTTCTTAATATCCGTCTGTATTTTATGATACATCACAGATAGTTTTTTTTAATATCCATCTGTGTCTTATGACACATCAGAGACGTATTTTCTTAATGTTCGTCTATGTCTTATGACACATCACGGATATTTTTTAATGTCTGTATGTGTCTTATAACACATCACATATGATTTTTCTTAATATCCGTCTGTGTATTATTACATATGATTTCTATAAAAAATCGTCTGTGACTTTTGGCATACCAAGATGACTGGTCATTTTACAGATACGTTTGTTTTAGCAACCGTCTCTGGTTGCTTTGTCAGTGACGGGTCATAAAAAATTGTCTGTGACACACCGTCTGCTTTCGTTATTTCTGTGGTAAGATGTAGAATTTGTGGTAGAGCAGTTGCGCGTGCGCCCGTGGCAAGAGGTGGTGATGTCAAACCAGCGTCGGCAAGGCATTAGAGACAAGTGGGGCTTGCTGGCAGCGGGGTGATGGTAGAGGGGCTAACAGACGGATGGGGGTGTTACCGGTTGCTGCAGAGGGGAGCAAAATCAATTATTGGAGGGGCTAGCTGGCAACCGCACACTGGCACATATGAGACATCGAGAGGTGGGGGCACATGAACTGAGTGTGCGGTGGGGTGCTATTACGCTGACTAGGAGGATGTAATGGTGGGATGGCTTGTGTTTGAGGGTTGGCTTATTCTGTGAGGGATGAGGAAGCAGGAGAGCTGTTTGATGGAGGTGCAACGTCGAAAGGATGCGTACATCAAATTTAGAATTGACAGGAAATTGGGATAGCTTGTTATGTTTTTGGGCTAAGAGAAAAAGCGGGCTCTTGTAAAACTTAGGGCTTTTTTGAACGCGGGATTGGAAAAACATAAGAATAGAAAAAAAAATATATAGGAATATTATGATACTATGGTGAATGAAAGACACAGGAATTTTAAAGTAAAAGTCAATTGGACAGGTTTGGCTCGAGCCTACTCGAGCATGAAAAAAATAAGCTCCGGTTGGATGCTGAAAATCCTATGTTTTTATAGGATCAGTACAGTATTCCTACGAAATTCATTTGCCTGATTCCTTTAAACCTAACGGCATGAACAGGACTAATTCAAAGGAATGGAAAATCCTGTGAAAATCCAATGAACCAAAGAAGTCCTTAACGGTATGCATGTGCCTGCAGTTGTTCTGGTTTCACGTCCCGTTATTATTGTTGCCACGTCCTCCATGGCTCTAGTGCACGATCGTACATGAAAAATTTTCGAGCATGTGTACCGTGCAATTTAGGTATTGGCCCATGCCCATCCCTGGTGCAATTAAGGGGCGAACAAAATCCAACGGCTGGCTGGCTTGGATCACATGCAGTTTGCGTAAAGTCCAGGTCGTTAGCTGGCTACTTAGCTTGCATTGGAATGATGGAATCCCATCCCATATGGAGACTGGAGTACTCCTACATACTAGTAAGCATAAAGCCTAGGTGGGCTACATGCAGGGGTGCGATAGCTGCCACTGCCACGAGTCGTCAATGGGCAATGGCTATTCCAGAACTAAGCAAAAGAAACGTCCAAAAACGCACACAAGAAAACACAGTGAGCTACATCTACATGTATGATGTAGGGGGTGCTGGGGGCTGTAGCATCCCTGTCAGCATGTCCCTCCTTTAGGGAGACAAGTGGTGTAGAAGAAGAGGAAAAACACTTAAGGAATGCATCAGAGGGTACCATGTTCTTCTTGCGCTACTAATATGGAGCTCCTTCAGTTACATCAGATACTGCTAAAATTTGAATGGCTGAGAACAACAACATGACAGCCACAAAAATGCTGCTAGAAATATGTTTACTCAGACATGCATTTCCTTCTTTTAGACTTCACGAAGACTCCGTTTACTGAGAATTAATAGTGAAACGCGACCTTGAGATGATCAGGGGTCGTATTTTCTCCCTAAACTGACAAATTTGCATAATTGTCTTTAACTAAGACGACACACTCCTGAACCAACAAGAACAGAGTTCACATCACTCAGTCTATAGGTGAGTACAGTCCATGGTTGCTCAAGAGACTTGTGAGAAGACATGCATCGGGATGAAGATTGGTAAAACTCCACCAGGGTTATACACATGAAAAACATCAATCACCATACCTCCCCCCCCCCCCCCCCACATCATCTTGTTCGGCATCATCACGACAAATCGCATATGATCCGGTGGTTCTCTTTATGAGGATATGAGGAAAGAAAACACGGACTGCTAAAGCAAAATTTTATAACTATGTTATGCAGTACTAGTGGCGTATCAATTATACTGACTGTTGACAATCACATAAGGCAAGAATATCAGGTGGTATGTTCATCCCAAGCTCATGACAACGAACATAAAAGTCAACTTAGAAACTACTCAAATATCATGGGAGATTTCTTTTAGGAGTTGTCATTGTCGGACTCTTTTTGGATTTCACTTTGCATCTTGTATCAATCCTAAATCAGTAGCTGATATATAAATAAATATAATAGCATCACAACCATACAACAAATAAGATACATTACCATAATAAAAGCTTACATTACCGAATTCAATACATCAACGGCCCGGCATGCCAAAACAAAAGAAACAACGGCAGTAGAACGATAGATAAGTCCATTTTCTACAGGCAACTTGGGTACGGATGTAGTTTTAAACTTCTACTCTTCACCATCACTATTCCTGAAGTCATACTCTAGTTCCTCATCTGAATAACAAGCAAGAGTAAAATACTTAGCAAGCCCTAGCCTAACACTACTCAAAAAGTTTGATAGATGCTTAATGGGTAAATCAAAGGTTAAGACCATACGGCTTAGTTTGAGTGAAAAGCTAGTTTTAATGCAGTGGAGTTATATTTAACCCATATTTCAAAACCTTTGAAAAAGAGACATGTTTAATTGTTAACTATATTTGTTGGTCCTGGAAAAGCTATTCATTCCTCACAATTTATAAGTTTTAAGCTGATTAATACACTTGCGGTGCCAGAAAACTAGAGAAATTGAAACATCACCCTTCAAACTAATTTTATCGCCCCTGGCGGGTGGGGCGGGGCGAGCTGCTGCAATTATCTTTCTTCGGTTGAGGTTGCACTGCAAGTACCGGTATCACCCGATGCCCACGACCCACTACACGAGTTGCGTAACTTTTTGTTGCGAAATTCTTGCAAAACTCGAGCGTTCCAGCCTCGTCCTCTGCTCTACATCTCTGCATCTGTCATGTGGTTTTCCTGACTCGCA
The DNA here is from genome assembly GCF_958298935.1 of Phragmites australis. Lineage (NCBI taxonomy): Eukaryota > Viridiplantae > Streptophyta > Magnoliopsida > Poales > Poaceae > Phragmites > Phragmites australis. The sequence continues at coordinate 51,247,018 of NC_084922.1, read as the reverse complement.
ACCTATCACTAGCTCACTCATTGTCACTGGCAGCGTGATCATACGGGATTTTATCACGTTGTATATAAATGCTATATTTATATAGAGCGTGATAAAATAGATAAAAATAGAGTATTATAAAGGAACTTATTTTTTTACCATATAACCTGAGGCTAGAAATAATTTTAAAAATTAGTACATAACATAATAAAAATATTAGTGAATTTTCTCAGATTGTTGAGATTTTATTTAAGATCCTAACAATTATTAGAGGTTATAGAGGTAGCATTATTTGGAGAATTTTGATTTAAATTCTACGTAGGATTTTTATGTGAATCCAATTAAAATGGGTTGCACATAGATTATGGAACACGTACAAAAAGTTATAGGATTTTTTAAAAGATAGAAAATTACGGATTTTTGAAGAAATAGAAGACCGCCGTACCCATAAACAATACTATTGGTGAACAGTAAATTTCGAACAGTAGACTGACGGAATCGCAGAAATGATAGTTTTGTGAGAAGAAACCCCAAGATAGTGGTAGTTTTGTGAAATAACAGCAAAAAATAGTAGTTTTGTGACTATTAAACCAAGAAAATAGTGAGTTTATGAAATTAACTCTTTATTTTATAGATGTCTATCCAATGTAAAACGGCTGACACACTAGTATCCCAATTCAAAAAGTGTCGAATGCAACAGTTTGATAAATGCACTGTGTGCAGAAATTCAAACTAACACCTAACTAAATCAGGAATCCCAAACTGTATATTTCCTTGATAGCGAATCTATTTACTTCATCCAATTACCATATTTTTCTATTGACTGTTGCAAAAAGAAAATGTTTTCCTTTGTCTTGGACCTGTAGCTGTTTTGCTTGCTCTTTCCTTAACCACGACAGCACAAAACTAACAGTGAACCAATTGGGTCGATAGTAAATAAACATATCATCATTGATTCCTTGTTAATTTGATATTTAAATGGAGTTATTACATCATACTAAAGTAATCCAGGTCGATAGTAAATAAACATATCATCATTGATTCCTTGTTAATTTGATATTTAAATGGAGTTATTGCATCATATTGCATCATACTAAAGTAAATAAACATATCATCATTGATTCCTTGTTAATTTGATATTTAAATGGAGTTATTACATCATACTAAAGTAATGCAGGTCGATAGTAAATAAACGTATCATCATTGATTCCTTGTTAATTTAATATTTAAATGGAGTTATTGCATCATACTAAAGTAATTGCATTTCCATGTTTGCACATTTGAGATTTTAGCAGCATCTGGTGATTGATATTGAACTGCTCTCTGCTGATCATTAAAATCAGTGATTAAGAAATGGAAGTCTGGAACTAGATCTATGAAACTTGCAACAAGATTACTTAGGGCAAGTGGCAAGACTGATAATCTACGGTCTGCAAAACATAACAGTTCTCTTATTGTTGCAGAGATGTTGTCCAGTAAGTACCTCGAAACACACTTATGGTGCTAGAAAACCATTGAAATCCGAACATCAGCCTCCCAAGCCAATTTCATCGCCCTAAACGATGTTATCTTGAAAAATCGGCATTTTCCCTGCAAAGTGGAGACAGTCAGACATTCCCTTATAGATTTCCAAAGCAATATCTTCCTTAGCTTTCCAGAATGCCAAAATGATCCGAAATTGGATGTGCAAATCAATGGTTATGACCTGATTACTAAGCTACTCTCTTGCTTTGGAGATCTCCCGTTACTTCCCTTTAAAATAAAAGTTTTTAGTTACAACCTCGCAAGTACCAACACATGGGTTCTTGTCTACAAAATCTACTCTCTCATCCAGTAAATGCTTCGAAACACACTTGCGGTGCTAGAAAATCAGAGAAATCCAGACATCAATCTCCCAAGTCAATTTTAGCACCCTAAAAGACATTATCTTAAAAAATCGGTATTTTCGCTGCATCGTGGGGATAATCAGACCTTCCCGTATAGATTTCCAAAACAACATCTTCCTTAGCTTTTCGGAATGCCAAAGTGGTCTAAAATTGGATTTGTAGATCAATACTTATGACCAGATTACTAAACTACTCTCTTGATCCGGAGGACCCCGTTACTTCCCCATAAAATATAAGTTTTTAGTTACAAACTCGCAAGGACCAACACATGAGTTCTTATCTAGAAAGTCTACTTTCTCATCTAGTAAGTGCTTCGAAACACACTTGCGGTGCTAGAAAATCAGAGAAATCCGGACACCAACCTCCCAAGCTAATTTTATCGCCCTAAATGATATTATCTTGCAAAATTGGTATTTTCTCTGCATCGCGGAGATAGTAAGAACTTCCCTTATAGATTTCAAAAATAACTTCTTCCTTAGATTTCCATAATGCTAGTGGTCCAAAATTGGATGTGCATATCAACGTTTATGGTCCGATTACTAAGCTACTCTCTTACTTTGGAAGTCCCCTGTAACTTCCCCATAAAATAAAAGTTTTTAGTTACAAACTCGCGAGAACCAACACATGGGTTCTTGTGCAGAAAATCTACTTTCTCATCCAGTAAGTGCCTTGAAACACACTTGCGGTTCTAAAAAACCATTGCAATCCGGACATCACCCTCCCAAGCCAATTTCATCACCCTAAACGACGTTATCTTGAAAAATCGGTATCTTCGCTGCATCGCGAAGGCAGTCAGACCTTCCCTTATAAATTTCCAAAATAACATTTTCCTTCTCATACCAGCAATCCTCACAGAGGACACGCCCCCATGAGGCATCCTCCACAAAGATCTACCTCGCTCACCCCCGCCAAAATAAGTTTTTACCACCCGTGGTTTTATTAACACCAACACACCCAATTTTACTCACACACTCACATCACCAAGCACACCACCACACAACACACACATTTTGCAAAAGCATGTATCATGATCGAGTGAGTAATGCATCTCCAAAGAGACAAAGTATTGATCCTAAGCATAATGGTACCAAGGCATTATCCATCACTATTATAGCAAATGATGGTGTATTCCTAGGGTCGGCATTGCATAAGGTATGTGGTAGTGGAAACATGGCTGTAACATACTCGGATATAACTAGATCAACTTTAAAATAAATTACATAGCATGCAAGTGTATAACTACCAAATTTTAGTTGTCATGTTCATTATTTGAGAGCATGGGTTCAACATTATCAAGGAATTATGACTCGCCTTCATTGATGATGTCTCTCCATCTTTACTCGTAATTCAGGTTATTTCTTTTCGGACAAGTCTTTCCATTCGGCCCTTTCCTCGTATTCTTGCTCGTACTCTTAAACTTCTAACAAACGTAGTTTAGTCGATAAGAGTATAATCAAATAAACCTAAATTTGAACTTAAGAGTAACTCCAAATCCGAAAGAACTCCAAAGCTAAACGGAAAACCTGATCAACTCATTACAACTATGCTAGTGTGATTCTATAGGTTAGCTAGCTATGAAAAAGCCTACTAGGATTTTCTAGGTGTAGCCGTGTAGATATGTGCATGTGTGTCGGTATAATTCTAAGTGCTAAAGTGCGTACTTGTAGGAACTCATGTATGTGGTTGGTGTATATATATCATGTGTGCTCCTTACGTATATATTCACATGAATAAACAAAAGATGTGCCCCATGGGAATCAGCCCGCGTGTCGAGACAGAAGTAGCAGACGAGAGCCAGCCAACGCGGTGTGTAGTACAACTCAAGGGATGTACATGGGCCGCCGTAGGGCCCATTTCCTGATAGGAGGGAGGGGTGGCCTTCATCGTCCTCGGCTTCTGTCCACCGTCAATGCGGCGAGGGGACTCAACGGGAGGTGCAGATGTGCGGCGATGATAATGGCCATTGACATGGCATGATGGGACGGAATGGTGCAGAGCCACAACGTCTGTGACACCGCACAGAGCTGAGCAGTGTGTGTGTTTGCGTGCGGGTGAAACACCATCATGGCACGGCTACGGCTTCAATGATGGGCTTGCCATCGCAGCTCAGACAAAGGAAACACCGGTGCTTAGGAGGAAGTGGAAAGAGACATGCAGAAAGAGACGAGACGAAGGGGGCGAGGGGAAGCAATGGGAGAAAGACGACGGACGATGCGACACAATAGTTAGCATGGGTCGAGGCACGTGGAGGAGCTGAGCCGGGGTTTGCAGATCAAGCTGAAGAAAAGGACGTGACCCGATGGAAAAAAAAAAGACAAAAAAAAAGGAAGAAGTCATTTGACCTCCTCAACTTTTGCGGTTTGAGTTGCCGAGGGAGCCCACATACTTAGTTTCAGTTGTTGAGGGAGCCAATGTGTTGGGTTTTACGTCTGAAGGAGGAAAATCAGATTGAGGCAAGAGTTGGAGGAGGTTAAGTGGACTTCTTCCGAAAAGAAAAGAGAGGGAGAGAGAAGGGTTGGGCTGAAAAGATGAGAAGGAGATGGGCGGCTGGTTGGTTTGATGGGCCGGACTGGGTGAGAATGATAGATTCGGTCCAATAGGGCTTTAGGGATTTGGAAATAAATCTAGGATTTTCACAGAATTAAGAAATTCAAATTTGAATGCAACTCAAAATTGAACTGCCAACCGAAATACAAATAAACTTAGAGAGCACTTTTGTGAAGGCTTTTAGTTCTTTTAAAAGAAATCAATTTAGGTGCATGCTTGGGATATTTTGCTCTAATTAATTTGTTGCAAATTAAAAAAACAATTTTTTAGTGAATTTTATAAATGATGAAGCACGAGGTGTTACGGTTATCATTTAAAATCCATGTTGTTGATGTAGAAATCCTTGTTATTGTTGTACTGGATTGAGATCCTCTGACTATATATATAGGAGGTAAATAAATTTGTTATTGATTTAGTGTATATATTTATGATATTTAACCATTTATGCAACTTGGCGCCTAACAATAACTCTATGTGCGAGTATGTTGCGTTTTGTGCACGAAGATGATATTTTTGCAAAAAAAAAAACACAAATCAGCACATTCTGGAAGCATAGGAGTAAGACGCGAACAAAAACAAGGGAGACTGAATGAACAAGACATTGAAACCTATCAAGGAGGCCGAGAGGACCAACCCAAAGAAACTGGGCCCAGTGTTGCACGTCTCGGAAGCACTATAAGATCTTCAAAATCCAGAGTGTATTTTACTAATAGCCGACGGTTATTGTCCTTATATAGAATTTTTTTGAAGTGGGCGATGGTTTTCTATCCTAATTTGGATTATTTCCCAAGGGTGAAATGAATTAGTAACAAAAAATCACCGACCAATAATTCCCAACATAATATCACCATCGACCATTTAATAAATAATACTCAGGAATTGTCCAAATAGACTAGAAAACTATGTGAACCGTCTAAATTGTATTCTAATTAATCATTAGGGCGATTATTTATATAATCACGACCATGATGGTTAACAATGATCCAATTTTGATAGTCCCGATATGTGTTTTATGTATAAGATCAGAATAAATACCTTTACAACATGATTCACCGTATTAAGATATAATAAGAAGCGAGTAATAAAATTAGATTACAAGTCTTTAAGTGTTTATAATTTTATAATAATTTACATAACGAATACTAGAAGGATAAAAGACAGTTTCATCTTCTAGTGGGTTAGAGTCGCTACACAACGAAAAAAATATATGAACGACAAAAAATGGGTAGTGCTATATGACCATAAGCACCACCTCATTATATCTTGTGAGCATCTACACCTACACATAAGCAATCTTCTATCCTGAAATCATTGACATAACACATCTATCATTGGAAACATCTCAACTCGTCATCAAGAACACCATCCATTCCCAATATACCATGACAACGTTCTAATATTGAAACTCTACGATTGATGCAAATGGATAGAAGTATGCTTATAAACGAGAGTACGGTAATTCAAATTGATCTTACACCATGTAAGAGGTACATATTTACCCACATGACACGAGGACCAGTCGGATACTTGTGACAACCTTTTTTAATTGAGCTCCGACTATTTGAACATGCTCCTATAGGTGCCGAGGTCCACTAGGGCTACTTCCGAAGCACACTAGATACGCCTAAAGATACGGAGGTAGCTAGAACTACTCTTCAAACAAACTATATACCTCTATAATACTATCATGTTCACAACACCTTTACGACATTACATCTACAAGCCTATTATGCCCATGACATCATATGAAAATAAGCCAAAAGGTCACAGCTACAAAAGATATTCGGCTTATCTTACCATTATATCAACATGTGATAAGTACGAAAAGTACCAAGACTAACTACAACAACAAATGATGCTTAACTGATGCAAGCGGTCTATGGCATCCGAGTTTCTCCCCCAACTTACCTGTAGCACCGCCCACATCTCATCTCATGCTCACAACTCATACATCCCAACATCATCATTGTGTTTTGTGAACAAATAAAAGCCTTAAGCTCGCGAACGATGGTCAAACCACCGCTCATTTTCTACTGATGACCTGAACCTTCTAAGCACATCGTGTTCATTTTAAGTTTGACAAACACATAACGATAACCCGTGTTACAATGGATCAAGAGATAAACAACATCAAGGTAGTGCAATGCAATAATTAGGATCTACCCATCAACCCGACAACGACTAACTAACATGCATAACATACATAAAACATAAATTATCAAATTAGACATCATGTGATCCAACATAATAGATAATAGATAGAGTATTCTTATATGCTTTCTTTGGTGGTCAGTTGCTTCATACACAAAATCACAATCAGGTTCCACCTCAAGAATACCCATGTCGCTCTTTGGTTTATCGATCGTTAAAAGAAAGAACGGTGCATCATAATTAACGTAACAAAATGATATGATACATGTACCGAATGCCATGAAAATATAACGGGAGATGAGGTATTTGCAACAAGAATCACTTGAATTACGGTTCATTAGCTTATGGTATAATGATTTAAAGAACATCGACAATTTAAACAGCACTTTCATACCAAGATATATTTTTCCTAGAACGAACTGTCAAGTGGTTTCATAATTTTAGGACATGATATTAACTATGGTTTAATAAAGCTGAAACACATTTAGTTATTTAATTAATTATCAAAAGGTATTTTCTTGAGTTTCAACATTTTTAACATGTAATTCACACTTATAAGAAGCTGACACAACTAGTTTCATAATTTTTAAAGTTCGTATGAATTAACTACGAAATACACAAGCTATCAGCAAAGTAAAAGAAAAGGAAAAACGTGTGATGAACAATAAATCTAGAAGTTTAGGGTTGAGGTTGGCACTTTTGGGTGGTCGTAACTTCCGGGTGAGGTTCCGAGCGAGGGTTCTCAATTAAAATTGCTCGGATTAACCTGAAATTTTCGGGTAGAGTTCTTGGGTATTTTTAGCTAGGATTATTTGGAACTTCCGGGTTGTAACCTAGAACTTCTGGGGTGTAGCAGAACGCGAGTTTTGTGATAATTCTTTGGCTGATTTAACTTGTATATCTTTCTAATTTGAGGATAAGCGTGTTTGACTAACCCAAAGGCTCTAGGCTCTATCTACCCACAATAACAAAGCTAAATCTCGGGTTCTACCTCATCCAAATTCCTCCTATAAACTCCAAGTCATCAAGAACGAAGTGGTATTTCGGAAAAGCAAGAATGCCACTGCAAAACTCATCCAAAGCAAAACAAAAATGTGCATTCCCACCACGAGATCCTAGGGAACTTACTCAAGGTTCTTGTTGAGGCCGGAGACCTTCGAGTGTGGAAGAAAATGGAGGAAGAAGATTGGAGAAGAGTATGAAGGCTGCTAAAAATTTTAGAGCAAAGGGAGTGATTAATTTGATTTGAAAATCCAAATTTTCATGCATGCAATAAAATCTTGGGTGGATGGAAAACTTAGGAGGTAGGGATTGCAATGGGTGACATGCATACTTTGATTCTTGCTCTTAGGGTGGGATTTGGGGGAGGAAGAGGAGCTTGAGGGGGAGAGAGCTGCAGCTCTCTTGGGCTGTTTGGTTGGGAGAGTGAGAGGGAGAGGGAGCACGGTGGGGGAGGAAGAGAGGAGCTGCTGCTAGAGCTGAAAAGAGAGAAGGAGGCGGGCCAGCTCAAGTGGGCCCCACTAGAGAATAAGGTTATTCCAGCTGCAAATTTTATTCTTTCTTTCTCTATTTTATTAATCCAAAATGAGGTACTCTAATACTCCAATAACTCTAGGAATTTTCATGCCGCGATTACAAAACGAGATGAATCCATTTTAAATAAATTCACCCACTACGTAAGCGGAGGTTAAACTAAAAGAAAACTCAATGATCAGGTATTTTTATTACTTTGAACAAAAGTAAACCGTCATTTAGAATAACAAACACTTATCGTATGTTTAACAAATAAATATGATGCGTAATGACATGATCATAGAATTGGCACGTGATAAAAACTCTCGACCAAAATTTCTAAATAAAGATAACATTAACAAAAAGACACTCGGGAAGTCTCAGAGAACTTGGAGTGAGGAGTGCTGCGCAACACTATTTCCAAGGTGGGCCGTTTTGGCCCATCTTTCTTTGAGAGGTGGTTTCTACCGATTTTAAGACTTATGGAGGGTTCCTCATGTATTTTGGAATCCATCTACATTGGTTTTTTCATCTCTCCAATAAAAGGACTTGTGGGGCTGGCACTACTACAAAATTATTTTTCAGAATACCTAGGGTATCTTTTCATAAGCGGTTTATATGACAAACTGTTTGAGTAGTTGGTAGGGTCCCCTTGCGGTTTCGAGCCACCTACATTAACAAATTTCCATATGCACTCCTGTGTAAAAAGTCATTTAGATTACCACAGGTAGTCACTTGTGGTAATGATACGATTTCTAGAGGTGGACGATATAAGAAGTCACATATGTAAAAAGTTATTTGTAAGGTGATTTCTTATGTGAATTTCCTCTGGTAATAAGATGATTGTCACAGGAAGACCACATAATTAGCCATCTATGATAATAGATGATAACTTATCTTAAAAAAATTCATACCTTTTTTATACAAAGTTGAATAAGGACAAACTTTATATGAAAATTATAGATATTGGTGAGATATACATATTTGTAGCTAATTTTTTTTATTTGAAGTCATTTCAATATCCAAATAATTATTTAAAGTTTCAGATAAAAAAGATCAAAAAGATTTCGTATGCTATTAGTATCACCATTACTTTTGTAGTGAGATGATAAGAATGTATCTGAGAGGTCCCGGGTCGAGTGCCAAAAACGCGTGAAAAATCGCGTGACATGCGACGGTGTGGCTGTGGGTGTGAGATTAAAAAAAAAGGATTTTTTTAGACAAAATACGTCTATTCAAAGACCGACCATCACATATGGTTCCTTAAGATCCTTTACGCCTATAGAAATCATTCGTTTTCACGTACCTTCTAACAGAGACGGATGGTTAAACGTCTTTATAAATATGTTACCATGCAATTCCGAAACTGTTTCGGTAGCAATGTGCCTATAAGTACAAAACGTCATCCACTTGCGTATAAAGACTACTTACAATTGATTTGTATATATTTTCACTCGTATACAAGTTGTGACTGTACGATAGAAACAGCCGGATTTATAAAAATCGTCTATGATTCATTCAAATCTAGACGCTTATCTTATTATAGATATATTTATCTTAACAATTATCTAAAAATATTTTATCTAAGAAACTATCTATGATATATATCATCTGCTTTAACAATTCTGTGTACCGTGAAAACCGTCGTCGCGCATGTCACGCCCGGTGGCCGGCGTCGCTGTTGATCGGTCACAGAATCTGCATGCATGATGCCTCGATGGCAGCCGCCCCGCGACTGCGAGTGCTCCGATCTCAAGTACCTCGATGATGTTGACCTAACCAACATGTACCTACGTAACTTTCGCCTGAATTCTTTCCTGACCAAGCAGCGTAACTCAGCTGGTACGTTAACTCTTTCTTAACTAATTATTTAGAGCTAGCTGGAATTAAGTCTAAAAGTTTAAGCTCATACTTTAAATACCATATACACAGAGGAGTTAGATCGATCGAGAAGCTAGCTAGTAGGTAGCAGTTGGTAGCTAAGTCACTAAATCAAGAGAGTCTTCATTCAAGAGAGGGAAAGAGTTAAAAGTCAGCGAGATGCGATATGTGTTTATAGGGGAGATGTGTAGTTTTATTCATCTGTCTCATCCATTACAATGTTAACCTATTTATAGCCCGCACTCAACTACTCTATGTCATAATTTATAGTATTACCCTCTAATTTTCACATTCTCGGTATATTCAGATATTTTGGTACTATTAAGTACATTTACACATATCTCAGAACTCTTTTGACCACAAACCAATGATAATTATACCCCGAACTGCTACATGGGCTTCGACGAACGCGCGCCTACGCCCGAGCCCCTATAAGGCCAGTCGCAAACAGACCTTCAGAGCACCTTCCACCAGCTTTGACGCTGCGTCCCAAGTCACCCTTTGGTCTCTGTCCGACGGCCTTCTAGGGACTTTGCCTACGTTGTTACTCGGCATCGCAAGTCAACATTCGGTCTCCGTCTGAAGGCCCGCCAGAGGCTTCACCTGCGTTGATACTTGGTGCCGCGGGTCGACCTTCGGTCTCTATTCGAGGGCCCGCCAAAGGCTTCCCCTGCGCTTCCTGAAACATAGCTGCATTATTTGTCAATGTACGGCCACCAGTGGACTTCGACTCACCATCTGAAGGGGCGCGTGAGACCATTCCCTAACAGTAACCCCCTACAGGTAAGGTTCATCTTCGATGGGCCGAACCTATGAATCAAAAAATATAGCTGAATGTCATCCCCTTCGGCCCATCGAAGACCCATGAGGGCTCATTTTACCTTTTAGCAGATAGCCCCTCATGTTGTTCATCATCCTTTTTCTTTTTTTATATATGAGGATATGACCATTCTGCCCCTAAACAACAGTCAGGGCTCGATGACGCTAAATTTCTTCGACTCAAGATGAACCATCATTTACGGCAATGGTTTAATTTCCGACACGCCTCGTTTCAACCATTGTTAACCCTGTTTTTCACCACTATAAATGCGCTCCACCCGGCGCTTCAATTTTCACCGCTTGAATCTGCTAAAGTTGTAGCTCTCGTACGAAGACTCTCGCAGTGACATTTCTTTCTGAAGCCCACTGAGAATGGCTCCAAGAGGCAAGACAAGCCGCCCGAAGACTTATTGGATCGGGAAATCTAAGGTTGACGAAGAAATCCTGGTTGGACTAGTAAAAGAGGGTTTGATCAGTGATGTTTCGAAGGTTAGGCTCCCGAAGGGCCAAGAGACTCCGGGGCCTGAAGATGACAAAGTCATTGTCTTCGTCGACTACTTTCGAACAGGGCTTCGCCTTCCTTGCGATGAGATGGTGCTGAAGATTCTGAAGCTGTTTGAAATCTACCTCCACCAACTAACGCCGAACACCATCGTTCGACTCGGCCTCTTTGCTTGGGTAGCATGTTCCGAAGGAACAAAGGCAACGGCCAGGGCCTTCACCGTAGCCCACAAGCTCCATCACCAACCGAAGCCGGTTTTCATGTGTAACGTGCAAAGCGAAGCCCACTATGGCTGCTTGAACTTCACTTATTGCGCTGGCCTGGCCACGCCAGTCGTGGCATACAAAAACATATGGCCGAAAGACTGGACGCAATGGTGGTTCTACCACAAGGTGGACTAGGAGGAGTTTCTCGTGTCCAAGTGCGAAGAGGTCACTGGCGATAACCTTCTCTGCTCGATTTCCTTGGAAATTACTATATATGACATTGCACAACTGCTCCCATGAGTAAATGGATTATGGAGGCAACACGGAGTACCACGACCCCGCTATCCCCTTGATCGCTAACACAAGGGCCTTCGACAGTACCGTGTCATCTCCTCCAGCGGATTCAACTGCCACCACGAAACTCATAACAAACTCCTTCGGATCCGACTCTCTGTCAAACATTACCACCTAGGCATCTTGAAGCCCGAAGGCCATGGTCGGTTCTGCAAACTAACGGAGAGCGGTGATTCTGGATCACTCGCGCATGACCTATACCGAAGGTCTTGCGCCGGTCATGTTGCAACAGCTGATGGAGGAGTCATGTGGCGAGTCGGTTTATCTGCGCACTGCAACATGTCTTCTTGCATTTTATCCAGTGTTCTTTTGGCCTCGTCGGCTCGCCAGCGATACTCCGCAGCCTTCCAACTCGCTACCAAGCTATCCAGCGTGCACTTTTTCCTTGCAATCTGCCTCTCCAATTCTTCGGCTTCTAGCCTGGTAGCTCTTTCCTCTTCTATTTCATCTTTGTCTTCATATTCTTCGAAGTTACCAAGGTTGTCCAACTCTTCGATAACATGTGCCTTTCCCCTTTCTCCTGCCAAAGCCTCGAAGCGGGCACAAAGGTTAGCTTCTACCTTTCGCATTGCTGTTGTTGCATCTTCCTGGAGAGCTGCTTCGTGATGATCTCCGTCCTTTGGAGGCACCACATTCACATCATCATGTCCTTGCTGGCTGCCGTCAGCTCCACCGGTTGAAGTGTTGATCAGCTCCGACACCGTCGAAGGGAGTGTCTCGGCCAAAGCCCCAGCCAGAATCAGCTGCTCCGGCAATGTTGCGAATGTACTGAGTGGCTTCATCTTCTTTTTAGGTGGCATGACTTTAGATTGTTCGATCCCCATGATCGGCGCCAACTGTTGGTAGCTAAGTCACCAAACCAGGGGAAGTCTTCGTTCAAGAAAAAGAAAGAGCCGAAGGCGGCGAGATGAGACACGTGTTTATGGGTAGATGTGTAGTCTCATTCATCTATCTCATCAGTTACATTGTCGGTATATTTATAGCCCATACTCAACCACTTCACGCCATAATTTACAGCATTACCCCATAATTGCCACATTCCCGGCATATTCGGGGTATTTTGGTACCATTAAGAATATTTGCACATTTATAATTATACCCCAGACCGGTACATGGGCTTCGATGGACGCGCGCATTCGCCCGAGCCCCCATAAGACCAGTCGGAAACTGGCCTTTAGGGCACCTTCGACCAGCCTTGACATTGCGTCCTGAGTCACCCTTCGGACTCCGCCCGAAAGCCTGCCAGGGACTTCGCCTACGCTGTTACTCGGCGTCACAGGTAGACCTTCGGTGTCCGTCCGAAGGCCCGCCAAAGGCTTTGCCTGCGCTGATACTTGGTGCCACGGATCGACCTTCGATCTTCGTCTTAGGGCCCGCCAAAGGCTTTGTCTGCACTTTCTGAAACACAATTACATTATTCGTCAATATTCGACCACCAGTGAACTTCGTCTCACCATTCGAAGAGGCACGTGAGATCAACTCAGCTCCCTTAATCTGGGCTCTACTTTATGGAGTAGTTAGGAATGCATGGTAACATGCATGCATTCGTAGCGTAGCAAGCGTACGTGTTACTCCTAGCTACTTACATTTGAGTCGTATTAGTCGTGTCACTTTGTCCCCTCCTACGCGACTTCATATGTATTATCATTAATTATTAAAATAACACTTAGTGACTAGATACACTTTCAATCACAAACGGTTGTGACTGTATAATACAAATAGACGGATTTATAAAAATCATCTGTAGTTCATTCACATCTAAATATTTATCTTGTTATAGACATATCTATCTTAACACTTATATGAAAATATTTTATCTAAGAAACTATATGCGATATATATCTGGTTTCAATTAATGATTCTGTGTACCTTGAAGGCCGTCGTCGCTCATGTCACGCCCGGTGGCTGGCGTCGCTGTTGATCGGTCACAGAATCTGCATGCATGATGCCTCGATGGCAGCCGCCCCGCGACTGCGAGTGCTCCGATCTCAAGTACCTCGATGATGTTGACCTAACCAACATGTACCTACGTAACTTTCGCCTGAATTCTTTCCTGACCAAGCAGCGTAACTCAGCTGGTACGTTAACTCTTTCTTAACTAATTATTTAGAGCTAGCTGGAATTAAGTCTAAAAGTTTCAGCTCGTACTTTAAATACCACACACACACACAGAGGAGTTAGATCGATCGAGAATCTAGCTAGCTAGTATGTAGCTACTGCATTAGGTCGATCGAGATCAACTCAGCTCCCTTAATCTGGGCTCTACTTTATGGAGTAGTTAGGAATGCATGGTAACATGCATGCTTTCGTAGCGTAGCAAGCGTACGTGTTACTCCTAGCTACTTACATTTGAGTCGTATTAGTCGTGTCACTTTGTCCCCTCCTACGCGACTTCCCAGGCAAGGCACTGAATTGACCTCGATCCACTTCTAAGCTAGCAGGCTGCCCTCCGATGCTCAAAGTCAAGTCTCTGCGGTGCCATCCATCTCCCATAAGAACCCCTCATCTCCGCACACACAATCACAGCCACCCAGCAGTAGCTAGCCACAGAACAGATAAATTGATCATACAGATCGAGGAACAACTTCATTGAAGCTCCTGCCTCAATGGTGGCGGGGCGCAGCGGCATGTTGGCTCAGCAGCTGGTACTAGGCTGCCTGGTGGTGGCGGTGGCCCTGCTTGCGCTGTCGGGCGGCGTGGACTCGGCGACGGGGACGAACGGGACGACGCCGGTCGTCAATCCCCCGCGCCGCACCAAGTACATCCGTGTAAGCTCCAAAAAGCGCAACTACGAGGTCTCCTGCACCGACGAAGGCAATCCGTCGTGCTACATCCGCTGCCCAACGCGATGCCCCAACTCTTGCTTCGTCTCCTGCGAATACTGCTTGAGCTTCTGCCGTACGTACCGATATATAAAGCTCCCTCGATCTCTTCATTTTTTATCGGTCCTTCGCCCTTACCATAATTACAATATATACCTTTTCTAAGTACATATATATTGCCGTACGTACCCTTACCCATTTGAATTTCATGTGCATATTATACATGTAGAGTGTGATATCTTCCCGGGCACTTCTTGCGGCGACCCTCGCTTCACCGGCGGCGACGGCAACACCTTCTACTTCCACGGCAAGAAGGACCAGGACTTCTGCATCGTCTCCGATGCCGACCTCCACATCAACGCCCACTTCATCGGCAACCACAACCCCGACCTCAAGCGCGACTTCACCTGGGTGCAGGCCCTCGGCGTCAGCTTCGGTGAGCACCGCCTCTACATCGGCGCCCGCAAGGCCGTCGAGTGGGACCAAGACGAGGACCACATCCAGATGGCCTTCGATGGAGTGCCTCTCGACGTCGACACCGTCAAGAACGCCCGCTGGGTGTCCAAGGCCCTGCCCGCCCTGTCCGTCACGCGGATGGACGCTGTCAACACCGTCATGGTGGAGCTCGATGGCGTCTTCAGCATCTCGGCCAGTGCCGTTCCCATCACCGACGAGGACAACCGGATCCACAAGTACGGCAGGACGGAGAGCGACAGCCTCGTGCACCTCGACCTTGGTTTCCAGTTCCATAACCTCACCAAGGACGTCGACGGCGTGCTTGGCCAGACCTACCGCCCTAACTACGTCACCAGGCTGAACATCACGGCTAAGATGCCGATCATGGGCGGCGCACCAAAGTACCTCTCGTCGGGTCTCTTCTCGACGGACTGCGCCGTCTCCAAGTTCCACCGCAGCGGTAGTGTCGTCACCACATTCGCTTCTTAACTATATTGCAGCCCGGCCACTGATCCGTGCCATGAAATAGTAAGTCAAAAATATCCATCACCAGTGTCGTGTGTAGGGTCATCTCTACATATAAACGTGCGTACGTGCTAGTGAGGTACACACGTGCACCCGGCCCGTGACAAGGAAGAAATAATAAGCTAGTAAGGAGCTCTATAATCGAATATGTTCTTCACTATTCATTGTTTTGAGAAAATGTGACATGTAATTCTTGTTCGAATTTGAAGTCATCTGACTGATGAATAAATTATGCTTATGTTAAATTTTGTTCATATTTGTGTTGAATTGTTCATTTGGAATCGTGGGAGTCAATGCGCGTAAAGGAATTACAAGTTTACAATTAGTTCTTCAACCGCCTTGAAATTTAGATTCTTTAACTGAAAGTAACTCACCATTTAAAATTCATAGTCTTCAATATACTTACGATTCATGCTCCAGTCGATTGTGAAGTCTTCTTCTTTAGCAATGGTGGACGATGGTGGTGTCAGGCAGTGGATTAGGGCTCATGTTCGTCGGTGCCCCTATTATTTTATAGGGTCTACGGAGGAATCATTGACTAACTGTCACTACTCAGAATGGATTATCACATGCGGGTTTGGTTTTCATCTGTGTAAAAGTATCTGTGATATCGAGCTTGTCACAGATGGGTAACACTACGTCTGTAATATAGCTACATACGGACGATTTTTGTTGATGTCTGTCTGTATCTTATGACACATTGTAGATAGTTTTTCTTAATGTTCGTCTGTGTCTTCACATCACAGACAAGTTTTCTTAATATCCGTCTGTATTTTATGATACATCACAGATAGTTTTTTTTAATATCCATCTGTGTCTTATGACACATCAGAGACGTATTTTCTTAATGTTCGTCTATGTCTTATGACACATCACGGATATTTTTTAATGTCTGTATGTGTCTTATAACACATCACATATGATTTTTCTTAATATCCGTCTGTGTATTATTACATATGATTTCTATAAAAAATCGTCTGTGACTTTTGGCATACCAAGATGACTGGTCATTTTACAGATACGTTTGTTTTAGCAACCGTCTCTGGTTGCTTTGTCAGTGACGGGTCATAAAAAATTGTCTGTGACACACCGTCTGCTTTCGTTATTTCTGTGGTAAGATGTAGAATTTGTGGTAGAGCAGTTGCGCGTGCGCCCGTGGCAAGAGGTGGTGATGTCAAACCAGCGTCGGCAAGGCATTAGAGACAAGTGGGGCTTGCTGGCAGCGGGGTGATGGTAGAGGGGCTAACAGACGGATGGGGGTGTTACCGGTTGCTGCAGAGGGGAGCAAAATCAATTATTGGAGGGGCTAGCTGGCAACCGCACACTGGCACATATGAGACATCGAGAGGTGGGGGCACATGAACTGAGTGTGCGGTGGGGTGCTATTACGCTGACTAGGAGGATGTAATGGTGGGATGGCTTGTGTTTGAGGGTTGGCTTATTCTGTGAGGGATGAGGAAGCAGGAGAGCTGTTTGATGGAGGTGCAACGTCGAAAGGATGCGTACATCAAATTTAGAATTGACAGGAAATTGGGATAGCTTGTTATGTTTTTGGGCTAAGAGAAAAAGCGGGCTCTTGTAAAACTTAGGGCTTTTTTGAACGCGGGATTGGAAAAACATAAGAATAGAAAAAAAAAATATAGGAATATTATGATACTATGGTGAATGAAAGACACAGGAATTTTAAAGTAAAAGTCAATTGGACAGGTTTGGCTCGAGCCTACTCGAGCATGAAAAAAATAAGCTCCGGTTGGATGCTGAAAATCCTATGTTTTTATAGGATCAGTACAGTATTCCTACGAAATTCATTTGCCTGATTCCTTTAAACCTAACGGCATGAACAGGACTAATTCAAAGGAATGGAAAATCCTGTGAAAATCCAATGAACCAAAGAAGTCCTTAACGGTATGCATGTGCCTGCAGTTGTTCTGGTTTCACGTCCCGTTATTATTGTTGCCACGTCCTCCATGGCTCTAGTGCACGATCGTACATGAAAAATTTTCGAGCATGTGTACCGTGCAATTTAGGTATTGGCCCATGCCCATCCCTGGTGCAATTAAGGGGCGAACAAAATCCAACGGCTGGCTGGCTTGGATCACATGCAGTTTGCGTAAAGTCCAGGTCGTTAGCTGGCTACTTAGCTTGCATTGGAATGATGGAATCCCATCCCATATGGAGACTGGAGTACTCCTACATACTAGTAAGTAAAGATGGCCAAATGGGCCAATCGGGCCGGCCCGGCACGGGCCCATCTCGGCACGGCCCGAAATCGGCACGGCCCGATTGGCCCATTTACTGTTACGGGCCGTGCCGTGCCGGCCCGCGTGCCGAGCCGTCGGCCCACGGCACGGCCCAACTGTCACCGTGCCGTGCCGGGCCGGCCCACGGCACGGTCGGCACGATGGGCCCGGCCGGCACGATGGGCCCGTTCGGCACGATGGGCCCGTTCGGCACGGTGGAGGCACGATAGGCCCGTTTGGCACGACGGGCCCGATCGGCACGGTGGAGGCACGACGGGCCAGGTCGGCACGGGAAGGCACGACGGGCCCGGCCGGCACGGGAAGGCACGACGGGCCCGGCCGGCACGGTGGAGGCACGTTGGGCCCGTCAGCACTCAAAAAAATAGGAAAAAAATCAAAAATAATAGCTAAAAAATCAAAAAAACAATAAAAAATATGGAAAATAAATACATAACATCTTTATTGATTGGTTGCCTCGTTAAAAACCTTTCTACTAGAAGGAAAAAAGAGTACAACCAATGATTATGCTCCGAAAATTACATGGTTTCATTAGAAACCCCAGAATTTTGCTTGCAATTTTTCATATGCTTCCTCAAGTGTCCCGTTCCATGTGAAGATCTGGCACCTATTTCTATACTGCATATATTACACTTAGCAAATCTTACCTGTTCCCCGTTAATTTCTTTGAAGACCTTTTCAAAATGTTGCCACACTTGAGACCATACACCTGAGTTCTCGGCGCCTTGATCCATGAATTGAAATATGGAATTAGTTTCTTGATGTGAAGTGAATACTGGCTACTTGGCTAGCAAATAGGAAAAGAGAGATGGGTGGGCAGGGTGGAGTTTGAGATGGAGTAGATGGTATTTATAGGGATGAGAGGAGAGGTAGGTGGGGGTGGGGCCGCGGGGGGTATTTTAAAAAAATAAACAAAAAACATGAATAAAAAAACTTAGAAATAATAGGGGCACATGATTAATTCTAAAAATGAGCTTTATTGATAGGTTGCCTCATTAAAAACCTTTCTAGCAAAGGAAAAAAGAGTACAACCTAGCTCAGAAAATTTAAAATTACATGTTCTCATCAGCATCTAGATACAAATTTTGGAATGATTCTTCAAGCTCAGTATTTTCTGCAGTGTGTTGCATTCGTGCTTCAGCTTGTTCCCAATCCTTTACTATGGTGAGTATTTCAACCATCTCACTTGACAGATTTGTTCTTCTCTCTTCGATTATCCTTCCTGTAAGACTGAAGGCAGCCTCAGAAGAAACTGTAGATACAGGAACTGTTAACAAATCTCGCGCTAACAGTGAAAGAACTGGATAATTCGTCTTGTGCTCATGCCACCATTGCAGTATGTTGAAGTTTTCTTGTTCGTGGCTGATAACGTCACTGTCGATGAAGGTAGTTAGCTCCCCTCCGGATGTTGAAATTCCGGTGCCCGTAGACGATCGTGACGAAGAGTCTGAACTTCTTGATGAAGAACCTGCACCAAATATTTTTCCCCACGTTGTCGTCTTCTTACTTGTTGTGGGTGCTAGTGGAGGTCGTTGCAGGCGAACTCCGCCATACTTTGTTTCATATTTACTATAAACTTCGAATAACTTAGAACGAACATTAGTATAATAATTAGAATAATCATGGCCAAGAGCATCACCTAGAATTGCGAGAACTCTACAGAAAGCTGCAATTTTAGCTCTAGGATCTAAAATAAAGGCAAAAGCGTATAACAAAGGAATTTCTTTCCAATACTTTAAGAATTTAGATTTCATAGGAACTACACAATCTCTTAAAAGATTGTCATTTTCATAGTTGTTTAAATGAGTAGCAATTTCAACAATATTATGCACTACTAAACAAGATGTTGGATAATAAACTCCTGATAAACTCACAGTTGAATCATAAAAAAATTCAAGAAACTCCAGTATCCTTTCAGCAACATACCAATGCGCTTCCGTGAGTAAAGTTTGACCCCCATGCTGATGGTAATGTGTATGAATAAACACACCAAATGTGCTCTTATATGGTATCAAATTTTTAAGCATCAAGAAAGTAGAGTTCCATCTCACCGGCATGTCCAGAGCAAACTTACGTGGACGCACACCCATTGCAACACAATACTGTTTATATGCTGCAATTCGTTGGTTAGAGGAGTTCACAAAAGATATTGCAGTACGAAAATCTTCTAAGTATCGCGATAACCTCTTCAAACCGGATTTTACTATAAGATTGATAATATGACAAGCACAACGTTGATGTAACAAGAAAGATTCAGCATAGGTACTAAACAACGGAGTAAGAATATCCATTGCTCTAGAATTTGCACCGGCATTATCTAAAGTGATAGAAAATATTTTATTCGTGAGGCCAAAGTCTGCAACTACTTGAGATATTTTTTCAGCAATATTTTCACCGGTATGCGCGTTGTCAATCAAGCGAAAACCTATTATTCTCTTTTCTAATTCCCAATCATTATTAACAAAATGAGCAACCACACTAAGATAATCCTCTCTAGCCCTACCTGCCCATATGTCCGAGGTCAAAGCAACTGAAAATGTACATGTTTGCAACATTTCTTTAAGTTTGCTACGACACGTATTGTAGTATTTTACCATATCCCTACTAGTTGTCTGTCTAGAAACATGCGTGAACCTAGGATTATGAGCTTGCTTAATGTAATCTTCAAATGCAGCAGACTCACCGATATTGAGTGGTAGATCCGCTCTTGCAATGAAGCGACATAGCTCTTTTCGAGCATTGGCAGAGTCGTACTCCCAATGATGAACAGAGCCGTCGGGGTTGTACTGCAACACCGTCTGCTTCATGGCTGCTCCACTCTTTCGCTTGCAACTTATGGCGTGCCTCTTCAAGTGCCCCGTTCCACCCGAGGGCTTTGCAGATAATTCATTTTTACAAATATAACACTTAGCATACCTGACACTTACCCCATCTTTCTCTTTGTAGATCCTTTCAAAGTCTTGCCAAACATCGGAAGTACCGGCTCTTGATCTTTTAGACCCGCTGCTTGCTAATGTGTGCGCACTTGTAGAGCCTGACGATGGCACTCCTGCTGCATCACCTGGATCTGGATGTGAACCAACCGGAGGTTCACCGTCGGGTCCATCATCACCTGCAGCACTAGTATCAAAGGGGCCGTAGTCCCCTGTGAGTCCTTGGAGAAAAAAATCATGATCTATGGATGTATCATGATCACCGGCATCCATGATCAATGTCGAATGACACTACAAAAATTGCAAATATTCAGAGTTAGAAATAATCAAATAATAAAACTAATAATAAAATAAGACTCAACAACGATGCAAAAAAATCACCAAGATTTCTTCAACTTCAAGATAGCAAATCAGCAGGATGACGATTTTGGAATTGCTCGGATTTTTTTGCAATAATTCAAACTAATTTTGCCAAATTATCGCTAATTCTCACGAACTTTGAGACAAGAATGAGAGGAGGAAACAAGAGAGAAAATGGTGTTGCTGGTGTGGAATGGAAGGGCAAGGTGCTCCTCTATTTATAGGTGAAAAATGGTGATTTTTGCAATTTTTTTCGAATTTTTTGGAGCTCAAACGGTCACAAAACGGCTATAAAATTCAAAAATATCGGGTTAACGGGTTAAACGGGCCGTTCCCGGCCCGTTTAACCCGTTAACCCGCGTGCCCCCGCCGGCCCATCGTGCCCCACGTGCCGGCCGGGCCGTGCCCCCCCGCGGTGGGCCGTGCCGTGCCGTGCCGGCCCGGCCGTGCCGTGGGCCGCCGCGTGCCGAGCCGGCACGGTGGGCCGTGCCGTGCCGGGCCGACCGTGCCGTGATGGGCCGCCGCGTGCCGTGCCGGCCCGGCCCGGCCGTGCCTCCTGGGCCAACCGTGCCTGAGCCGGGCCGTGCCGGGCCGTGCCGTGCCCGTGCCGCCCGTGGGCCGGGCCGTGCCGTGCCGGCCCGTCTCAGCCGGGCCGTGCCGTGCCGGCCCGCCGTGCCGCGCGCTCGGCCCAGGCACGGCCCGTGGCCTCGTGCCGTGCCGGCCCGGCCCATCTCGGCTCGGGCCGGGCCGTGCCTGGGCCGTGCCTACAGTTCCGTGCCTCGGGCCGGCCCAATAAGCACGGCCCATTTGGCCATCTTTACTAGTAAGCATAAAGCCTAGGTGGGCTACATGCAGGGGTGCGATAGCTGCCACTGCCACGAGTCGTCAATGGGCAATGGCTATTCCAGAACTAAGCAAAAGAAACGTCCAAAAACGCACACAAGAAAACACAGTGAGCTACATCTACATGTATGATGTAGGGGGTGCTGGGGGCTGTAGCATCCCTGTCAGCATGTAGCTCCTTTAGGGAGACAAGTGGTGTAGAAGAAGAGGAAAAACACTTAAGGAATGCATCAGAGGGTACCATGTTCTTCTTGCGCTACTAATATGGAGCTCCTTCAGTTAGATCAGATACTGCTAAAATTTGAATGGCTGAGAACAACAACATGACAGACACAAAAATGCTGCTAGAATATGTTTACTCAGACGTGCATTTCCTTCTTTTAGACTTCACGAAGACTCCGTTTACTGAGAATTAATAGTGAAACGCGACCTTGAGATGATCAGGGGTGGTATTTTCTCCCTAAACTGACAAATTTGCATAATTGTCTTTAACTAAGACGACACACTCCTGAACCAACAAGAACAGAGTTCACATCACTCAGTCTATAGGTGAGTACAGTCCATGGTTGCTCAAGAGACTTGTGAAAAGACATGCATCGGGATGAAGATTGGTAAAACTCCACCAGGGTTATACACATGAAAAACATCAATCACCATACCTCCCCCCCCCCCCCACATCATCTTGTTCGGCATCATCACGACAAATCGCATATGATCCGGTGGTTCTCTTTATGAGGATATGAGGAAAGAAAACACGGACTGCTAAAGCAAAATTTTATAACTATGTTATGCAGTACTAGTGGCGTATCAATTATACTGACTGTTGACAATCACATAAGGCAAGAATATCAGGTGGTATGTTCATCCCAAGCTCATGACAACGAACATAAAAGTCAACTTAGAAACTACTCAAATATCATGGGAGATTTCTTTTAGGAGTTGTCATTGTCGGACTCTTTTTGGATTTCACTTTGCATCTTGTATCAATCCTAAATCAGTAGCTGATATATAAATAAATATAATAGCATCACAACCATACAACAAATAAGATACATTACCATAATAAAAGCTTACATTACCGAATTCAATACATCAACGGCCCGGCATGCCAAAACAAAAGAAACAACGGCAGTAGAACGATAGATAAGTCCATTTTCTACAGGCAACTTGGGTACGGATGTAGTTTTAAACTTCTACTCTTCACCATCACTATTCCTGAAGTCATACTCTAGTTCCTCATCTGAATAACAAGCAAGAGTAAAATACTTAGCAAGCCCTAGCCTAACACTACTCAAAAAGTTTGATAGATGCTTAATGGGTAAATCAAAGGTTAAGACCATACGGCTTAGTTTGAGTGAAAAGCTAGTTTTAATGCAGTGGAGTTATATTTAACCCATATTTCAAAACCTTTGAAAAAGAGACATGTTTAATTGTTAACTATATTTGTTGGTCCTGGAAAAGCTATTCATTCCTCACAATTTATAAGTTTTAAGCTGATTAATACACTTGCGGTGCCAGAAAACTAGAGAAATTGAAACATCACCCTTCAAACTAATTTTATCGCCCCTGGCGGGTGGGGCGGGGCGAGCTGCTGCAATTATCTTTCTTCGGTTGAGGTTGCACTGCAAGTACCGGTATCACCCGATGCCCACGACCCACTACACGAGTTGCGTAACTTTTTGTTGCGAAATTCTTGCAAAACTCGAGCGTTCCAGCCTCGTCCTCTGCTCTACATCTCTGCATCTGTCATGTGGTTTTCCTGACTCGCAACCTATCACTAGCTCACTCATTGTCACTGGCAGCGTGATCATACGGGATTTTATCACGTTGTATATAAATGCTATATTTATATAGAGCGTGATAAAATAGATAAAAATAGAGTATTATAAAGGAACTTATTTTTTTACCATATAACCTGAGGCTAGAAATAATTTTAAAAATTAGTACATAACATAATAAAAATATTAGTGAATTTTCTCAGATTGTTGAGATTTTATTTAAGATCCTAACAATTATTAGAGGTTATAGAGGTAGCATTATTTGGAGAATTTTGATTTAAATTCTACGTAGGATTTTTATGTGAATCCAATTAAAATGGGTTGCACATAGATTATGGAACACGTACAAAAAGTTATAGGATTTTTTAAAAGATAGAAAATTACGGATTTTTGAAGAAATAGAAGACCGCCGTACCCATAAACAATACTATTGGTGAACAGTAAATTTCGAACAGTAGACTGACGGAATCGCAGAAATGATAGTTTTGTGAGAAGAAACCCCAAGATAGTGGTAGTTTTGTGAAATAACAGCAAAAAATAGTAGTTTTGTGACTATTAAACCAAGAAAATAGTGAGTTTATGAAATTAACTCTTTATTTTATAGATGTCTATCCAATGTAAAACGGCTGACACACTAGTATCCCAATTCAAAAAGTGTCGAATGCAACAGTTTGATAAATGCACTGTGTGCAGAAATTCAAACTAACACCTAACTAAATCAGGAATCCCAAACTGTATATTTCCTTGATAGCGAATCTATTTACTTCATCCAATTACCATATTTTTCTATTGACTGTTGCAAAAAGAAAATGTTTTCCTTTGTCTTGGACCTGTAGCTGTTTTGCTTGCTCTTTCCTTAACCACGACAGCACAAAACTAACAGTGAACCAATTGGGTCGATAGTAAATAAACATATCATCATTGATTCCTTGTTAATTTGATATTTAAATGGAGTTATTACATCATACTAAAGTAATCCAGGTCGATAGTAAATAAACATATCATCATTGATTCCTTGTTAATTTGATATTTAAATGGAGTTATTGCATCATATTGCATCATACTAAAGTAAATAAACATATCATCATTGATTCCTTGTTAATTTGATATTTAAATGGAGTTATTACATCATACTAAAGTAATGCAGGTCGATAGTAAATAAACGTATCATCATTGATTCCTTGTTAATTTAATATTTAAATGGAGTTATTGCATCATACTAAAGTAATTGCATTTCCATGTTTGCACATTTGAGATTTTAGCAGCATCTGGTGATTGATATTGAACTGCTCTCTGCTGATCATTAAAATCAGTGATTAAGAAATGGAAGTCTGGAACTAGATCTATGAAACTTGCAACAAGATTACTTAGGGCAAGTGGCAAGACTGATAATCTACGGTCTGCAAAACATAACAGTTCTCTTATTGTTGCAGAGATGTTGTCCAGTAAGTACCTCGAAACACACTTATGGTGCTAGAAAACCATTGAAATCCGAACATCAGCCTCCCAAGCCAATTTCATCGCCCTAAACGATGTTATCTTGAAAAATCGGCATTTTCCCTGCAAAGTGGAGACAGTCAGACATTCCCTTATAGATTTCCAAAGCAATATCTTCCTTAGCTTTCCAGAATGCCAAAATGATCCGAAATTGGATGTGCAAATCAATGGTTATGACCTGATTACTAAGCTACTCTCTTGCTTTGGAGATCTCCCGTTACTTCCCTTTAAAATAAAAGTTTTTAGTTACAACCTCGCAAGTACCAACACATGGGTTCTTGTCTACAAAATCTACTCTCTCATCCAGTAAATGCTTCGAAACACACTTGCGGTGCTAGAAAATCAGAGAAATCCAGACATCAATCTCCCAAGTCAATTTTAGCACCCTAAAAGACATTATCTTAAAAAATCGGTATTTTCGCTGCATCGTGGGGATAATCAGACCTTCCCGTATAGATTTCCAAAACAACATCTTCCTTAGCTTTTCGGAATGCCAAAGTGGTCTAAAATTGGATTTGTAGATCAATACTTATGACCAGATTACTAAACTACTCTCTTGATCCGGAGGACCCCGTTACTTCCCCATAAAATATAAGTTTTTAGTTACAAACTCGCAAGGACCAACACATGAGTTCTTATCTAGAAAGTCTACTTTCTCATCTAGTAAGTGCTTCGAAACACACTTGCGGTGCTAGAAAATCAGAGAAATCCGGACACCAACCTCCCAAGCTAATTTTATCGCCCTAAATGATATTATCTTGCAAAATTGGTATTTTCTCTGCATCGCGGAGATAGTAAGAACTTCCCTTATAGATTTCAAAAATAACTTCTTCCTTAGATTTCCATAATGCTAGTGGTCCAAAATTGGATGTGCATATCAACGTTTATGGTCCGATTACTAAGCTACTCTCTTACTTTGGAAGTCCCCTGTAACTTCCCCATAAAATAAAAGTTTTTAGTTACAAACTCGCGAGAACCAACACATGGGTTCTTGTGCAGAAAATCTACTTTCTCATCCAGTAAGTGCCTTGAAACACACTTGCGGTTCTAAAAAACCATTGCAATCCGGACATCACCCTCCCAAGCCAATTTCATCACCCTAAACGACGTTATCTTGAAAAATCGGTATCTTCGCTGCATCGCGAAGGCAGTCAGACCTTCCCTTATAAATTTCCAAAATAACATTTTCCTTCTCATACCAGCAATCCTCACAGAGGACACGCCCCCATGAGGCATCCTCCACAAAGATCTACCTCGCTCACCCCCGCCAAAATAAGTTTTTACCACCCGTGGTTTTATTAACACCAACACACCCAATTTTACTCACACACTCACATCACCAAGCACACCACCACACAACACACACATTTTGCAAAAGCATGTATCATGATCGAGTGAGTAATGCATCTCCAAAGAGACAAAGTATTGATCCTAAGCATAATGGTACCAAGGCATTATCCATCACTATTATAGCAAATGATGGTGTATTCCTAGGGTCGGCATTGCATAAGGTATGTGGTAGTGGAAACATGGCTGTAACATACTCGGATATAACTAGATCAACTTTAAAATAAATTACATAGCATGCAAGTGTATAACTACCAAATTTTAGTTGTCATGTTCATTATTTGAGAGCATGGGTTCAACATTATCAAGGAATTATGACTCGCCTTCATTGATGATGTCTCTCCATCTTTACTCGTAATTCAGGTTATTTCTTTTCGGACAAGTCTTTCCATTCGGCCCTTTCCTCGTATTCTTGCTCGTACTCTTAAACTTCTAACAAACGTAGTTTAGTCGATAAGAGTATAATCAAATAAACCTAAATTTGAACTTAAGAGTAACTCCAAATCCGAAAGAACTCCAAAGCTAAACGGAAAACCTGATCAACTCATTACAACTATGCTAGTGTGATTCTATAGGTTAGCTAGCTATGAAAAAGCCTACTAGGATTTTCTAGGTGTAGCCGTGTAGATATGTGCATGTGTGTCGGTATAATTCTAAGTGCTAAAGTGCGTACTTGTATGAACTCATGTATGTGGTTGGTGTATATATATCATGTGTGCTCCTTACGTATATATTCACATGAATAAACAAAAGATGTGCCCCATGGGAATCAGCCCGCGTGTCGAGACAGAAGTAGCAGACGAGAGCCAGCCAACGCGGTGTGTAGTACAACTCAAGGGATGTACATGGGCCGCCGTAGGGCCCATTTCCTGATAGGAGGGAGGGGTGGCCTTCATCGTCCTCGGCTTCTGTCCACCGTCAATGCGGCGAGGGGACTCAACGGGAGGTGCAGATGTGCGGCGATGATAATGGCCATTGACATGGCATGATGGGACGGAATGGTGCAGAGCCACAACGTCTGTGACACCGCACAGAGCTGAGCAGTGTGTGTGTTTGCGTGCGGGTGAAACACCATCATGGCACGGCTACGGCTTCAATGATGGGCTTGCCATCGCAGCTCAGACAAAGGAAACACCGGTGCTTAGGAGGAAGTGGAAAGAGACATGCAGAAAGAGACGAGACGAAGGGGGCGAGGGGAAGCAATGGGAGAAAGACGACGGACGATGCGACACAATAGTTAGCATGGGTCGAGGCACGTGGAGGAGCTGAGCCGGGGTTTGCAGATCAAGCTGAAGAAAAGGACGTGACCCGATGGAAAAAAAAAAGACAAAAAAAAAGGAAGAAGTCATTTGACCTCCTCAACTTTTGCGGTTTGAGTTGCCGAGGGAGCCCACATACTTAGTTTCAGTTGTTGAGGGAGCCAATGTGTTGGGTTTTACGTCTGAAGGAGGAAAATCAGATTGAGGCAAGAGTTGGAGGAGGTTAAGTGGACTTCTTCCGAAAAGAAAAGAGAGGGAGAGAGAAGGGTTGGGCTGAAAAGATGAGAAGGAGATGGGCGGCTGGTTGGTTTGATGGGCCGGACTGGGTGAGAATGATAGATTCGGTCCAATAGGGCTTTAGGGATTTGGAAATAAATCTAGGATTTTCACAGAATTAAGAAATTCAAATTTGAATGCAACTCAAAATTGAACTGCCAACCGAAATACAAATAAACTTAGAGAGCACTTTTGTGAAGGCTTTTAGTTCTTTTAAAAGAAATCAATTTAGGTGCATGCTTGGGATATTTTGCTCTAATTAATTTGTTGCAAATTAAAAAAACAATTTTTTAGTGAATTTTATAAATGATGAAGCACGAGGTGTTACGGTTATCATTTAAAATCCATGTTGTTGATGTAGAAATCCTTGTTATTGTTGTACTGGATTGAGATCCTCTGACTATATATATAGGAGGTAAATAAATTTGTTATTGATTTAGTGTATATATTTATGATATTTAACCATTTATGCAACTTGGCGCCTAACAATAACTCTATGTGCGAGTATGTTGCGTTTTGTGCACGAAGATGATATTTTTGCAAAAAAAACACAAATCAGCACATTCTGGAAGCATAGGAGTAAGACGCGAACAAAAACAAGGGAGACTGAATGAACAAGACATTGAAACCTATCAAGGAGGCCGAGAGGACCAACCCAAAGAAACTGGGCCCAGTGTTGCACGTCTCGGAAGCACTATAAGATCTTCAAAATCCAGAGTGTATTTTACTAATAGCCGACGGTTATTGTCCTTATATAGAATTTTTTTGAAGTGGGCGATGGTTTTCTATCCTAATTTGGATTATTTCCCAAGGGTGAAATGAATTAGTAACAAAAAATCACCGACCAATAATTCCCAACATAATATCACCATCGACCATTTAATAAATAATACTCAGGAATTGTCCAAATAGACTAGAAAACTATGTGAACCGTCTAAATTGTATTCTAATTAATCATTAGGGCGATTATTTATATAATCACGACCATGATGGTTAACAATGATCCAATTTTGATAGTCCCGATATGTGTTTTATGTATAAGATCAGAATAAATACCTTTACAACATGATTCACCGTATTAAGATATAATAAGAAGCGAGTAATAAAATTAGATTACAAGTCTTTAAGTGTTTATAATTTTATAATAATTTACCTAACGAATACTAGAAGGATAAAAGACAGTTTCATCTCCTAGTGGGTTAGAGTCGCTACACAACGAAAAAAATATATGAACGACAAAAAATGGGTAGTGCTATATGACCATAAGCACCACCTCATTATATCTTGTGAGCATCTACACCTACACATAAGCAATCTTCTATCCTGAAATCATTGACATAACACATCTATCATTGGAAACATCTCAACTCGTCATCAACAACACCATCCATTCCCAATATACCATGACAACGTTCTAATATTGAAACTCTACGATTGATGCAAATGGATAGAAGTATGCTTATAAACGAGAGTACGGTAATTCAAATTGATCTTACACCATGTAAGGGGTACATATTTACCCACATGACACGAGGACCAGTCGGATACTTGTGACAACCTTTTTTAATTGAGCTCCGACCATTTGAACATGCTCCTATAGGTGCCGAGGTCCACTAGGGCTACTTCCGAAGCACACTAGATACGCCTAAAGATACGGAGGTAGCTAGAACTACTCTTCAAACAAACTATATACCTCTATAATACTATCATGTTCACAACACCTTTACGACATTACATCTACAAGCCTATTATGCCCATGACATCATATGAAAATAAGACAAAAGGTCACAGCTACAAAAGATATTCGGCTTATCTTACCATTATATCAACATGTGATAAGTACGAAAAGTACCAAGACTAACTACAACAACAAATGATGCTTAACTGATGCAAGCGGTCTATGGCATCCGAGTTTCTCCCCCAACTTACCTGTAGCACCGCCCACATCTCATCTCATGCTCACAACTCATACATCCCAACATCATCATTGTGTTTTGTGAACAAATAAAAGCCTTAAGCTCGCGAACGATGGTCAAACCACCGCTCATTTTCTACTGATGACCTGAACCTTCTAAGCACATCGTGTTCATTTTAAGTTTGACAAACACATAACGATAACCCGTGTTACAATGGATCAAGAGATAAACAACGTCAAGGTAGTGCAATGCAATAATTAGGATCTACCCATCAACCCGACAACGACTAACTAACATACATAACATACATAAAACATAAATTATCAAATTAGACATCATGTGATCCAACATAATAGATAATAGATAGAGTATTCTTATATGTTTTCTTTGGTGGTCAGTTGCTTCATACACAAAATCACAATTAGGTTCCACCTCAAGAATACCCATGTCGCTCTTTGGTTTATCGATCGTTAAAAGAAAGAACGGTGCATCATAATTAACGTAACAAAATGATATGATACATGTACCGAATGCCATGAAAATATAACGGGAGATGAGGTATTTGCAACAAGAATCACTTGAATTACGGTTCATTAGCTTATGGTATAATGATTTAAAGAACATCGACAATTTAAACAGCACTTTCATACCAAGATATATTTTTCCTAGAACGAACTGTCAAGTGGTTTCATAATTTTAGGACATGATATTAACTATGGTTTAATAAAGCTGAAACACATTTAGTTATTTAATTAATTATCAAAAGGTATTTTCTTGAGTTTCAACATTTTTAACATGTAATTCACACTTATAAGAAGCTGACACAACTAGTTTCATAATTTTTAAAGTTCGTATGAATTAACTACGAAATACACAAGCTATCAGCAAAGTAAAAGAAAAGGAAAAACGTGTGATGAACAATAAATCTAGAAGTTTAGGGTTGAGGTTGGCACTTTTGGGTGGTCGTAACTTCCGGGTGAGGTTCCGAGCGAGGGTTCTCAATTAAAATTGCTCGGATTAACCTGAAATTTCCGGGTAGAGTTCTTGGGTATTTTTAGCTAGGATTATTTGGAACTTCCGGGTTGTAACCTAGAACTTCTGGGGTGTAGCAGAACGCGAGTTTTGTGATAATTCTTTGGCTGATTTAACTTGTATATCTTTCTAATTTGAGGATAAGCGTGTTTGACTAACCCAAAGGCTCTAGGCTCTATCTACCCACAATAACAAAGCTAAATCCCGGGTTCTACCTCATCCAAATTCCTCCTATAAACTCCAAGTCATCAAGAACGAAGTGGTATTTCGGAAAAGCAAGAATGCCACTGCAAAACTCATCCAAAGCAAAACAAAAATGTGCATTCCCACCACGAGATCCTAGGGAACTTACTCAAGGTTCTTGTTGAGGCCGGAGACCTTCGAGTGTGGAAGAAAATGGAGGAAGAAGATTGGAGAAGAGTATGAAGGCTGCTAAAAATTTTAGAGCAAAGGGAGTGATTAATTTGATTTGAAAATCCAAATTTTCATGCATGCAATAAAATCTTGGGTGGATGGAAAACTTAGGAGGTAGGGATTGCAATGGGTGACATGCATACTTTGATTCTTGCTCTTAGGGTGGGATTTGGGGGAGGAAGAGGAGCTTGAGGGGGAGAGAGCTGCAGCTCTCTTGGGCTGTTTGGTTGGGAGAGTGAGAGGGAGAGGGAGCACGGTGGGGGAGGAAGAGAGGAGCTGCTGCTAGAGCTGAAAAGAGAGAAGGAGGCGGGCCAGCTCAAGTGGGCCCCACTAGAGAATAAGGTTATTCCAGCTGCAAATTTTATTCTTTCTTTCTCTATTTTATTAATCCAAAATGAGGTACTCTAATACTCCAATAACTCTAGGAATTTTCATGCCGCGATTACAAAACGAGATGAATCCATTTTAAATAAATTCACCCACTACGTAAGCGGAGGTTAAACTAAAAGAAAACTCAATGATCAGGTATTTTTATTACTTTGAACAAAAGTAAACCGTCATTTAGAATAACAAACACTTATCGTATGTTTAACAAATAAATATGATGCGTAATGACATGATCATAGAATTGGCACCTGATAAAAACTCTCGACCAAAATTTCTAAATAAAGATAACATTAACAAAAAGACACTCGGGAAGTCTCAGAGAACTTGGAGTGAGGAGTGCTGCGCAACACTATTTCCAAGGTGGGCCGTTTTGGCCCATCTTTCTTTGAGAGGTGGTTTCTACCGATTTTAAGACTTATGGAGGGTTCCTCATGTATTTTGGAATCCATCTACATTGGTTTTTTCATCTCTCCAATAAAAGGACTTGTGGGGCTGGCACTACTACAAAATTATTTTTCAGAATACCTAGGGTATCTTTTCATAAGCGGTTTATATGACAAACTGTTTGAGTAGTTGGTAGGGTCCCCTTGCGGTTTCGAGCCACCTACATTAACAAATTTCCATATGCACTCCTGTGTAAAAAGTCATTTAGATTACCACAGGTAGTCACTTGTGGTAATGATACGATTTCTAGAGGTGGACGATATAAGAAGTCACATATGTAAAAAGTTATTTGTAAGGTGATTTCTTATGTGAATTTCCTCTGGTAATAAGATGATTGTCACAGGAAGACCACATAATTAGCCATCTATGATAATAGATGATAACTTATCTTAAAAAAATTCATACATTTTTTATACAAAGTTGAATGAGGACAAACTTTATATGAAAATTATAGATATTGGTGAGATATACATATTTGTAGCTAATTTTTTTTATTTGAAGTCATTTCAATATCCAAATAATTATTTAAAGTTTCAGATAAAAAAGATCAAAAAGATTTCGTATGCTATTAGTATCACCATTACTTTTGTAGTGAGATGATAAGAATGTATCTGAGAGGTCCCGGGTCGAGTGCCAAAAACGCGTGAAAAATCGCGTGACATGCGACGGTGTGGCTGTGGGTGTGAGATTAAAAAAAAGGATTTTTTTAGACAAAATACGTCTATTCAAAGACCGACCATCACATATGATTCCTTAAGATCCTTTACGCCTATAGAAATCATTCGTTTTCACGTACCTTCTAACAGAGACGGATGGTTAAACGTCTTTATAAATATGTTACCATGCAATTCCGAAACTGTTTCGGTAGCAATGTGCCTATAAGTACAAAACGTCATCCACTTGCGTATAAAGACTACTTACAATTGATTTGTATATATTTTCACTCGTATACAAGTTGTGACTGTACGATAGAAACAGACGGATTTATAAAAATCGTCTATGATTCATTCAAATCTAGACGCTTATCTTATTATAGATATATTTATCTTAACAATTATCTAAAAATATTTTATCTAAGAAACTATCTATGATATATATCATCTGCTTTAACAATTCTGTGTACCGTGAAAACCGTCGTCGCGCATGTCACGCCCGGTGGCCGGCGTCGCTGTTGATCGGTCACAGAATCTGCATGCATGATGCCTCGATGGCAGCCGCCCCGCGACTGCGAGTGCTCCGATCTCAAGTACCTCGATGATGTTGACCTAACCAACATGTACCTACGTAACTTTCGCCTGAATTCTTTCCTGACCAAGCAGCGTAACTCAGCTGGTACGTTAACTCTTTCTTAACTAATTATTTAGAGCTAGCTGGAATTAAGTCTAAAAGTTTAAGCTCATACTTTAAATACCATATACACAGAGGAGTTAGATCGATCGAGAAGCTAGCTAGTAGGTAGCAGTTGGTAGCTAAGTCACTAAATCAAGAGAGTCTTCATTCAAGAGAGGGAAAGAGTTAAAAGTCAGCGAGATGCGATATGTGTTTATAGGGGAGATGTGTAGTTTTATTCATCTGTCTCATCCATTACAATGTTAACCTATTTATAGCCCGCACTCAACTACTCTACGTCATAATTTATAGTATTACCCTCTAATTTTCACATTCTCGGTATATTCAGATATTTTGGTACTATTAAGTACATTTACACATATCTCAGAACTCTTTTGACCACAAACCAATGATAATTATACCCCGAACTGCTACATGGGCTTCGATGAACGCGCGCCTACGCCCGAGCCCCTATAAGGCCAGTCGCAAACAGACCTTCAGAGCACCTTCCACCAGCTTTGACGCTGCGTCCCAAGTCACCCTTTGGTCTCTGTCCGACGGCCTTCTAGGGACTTTGCCTACGTTGTTACTCGGCATCGCAAGTCAACATTCGGTCTCCGTCTGAAGGCCCGCCAGAGGCTTCACCTGCGTTGATACTTGGTGCCGCGGGTCGACCTTCGGTCTCTATTCGAGGGCCCGCCAAAGGCTTCCCCTGCGCTTCCTGAAACATAGCTGCATTATTTGTCAATGTACGGCCACCAGTGGACTTCGACTCACCATCTGAAGGGGCGCGTGAGACCATTCCCTAACAGTAACCCCCTACAGGTAAGGTTCATCTTCGATGGGCCGAACCTATGAATCAAAAAATATAGCTGAATGTCATCCCCTTCGGCCCATCGAAGACCCATGAGGGCTCATTTTACCTTTTAGCAGATAGCCCCTCATGTTGTTCATCATCCTTTTTCTTTTTTTATATATGAGGATATGACCATTCTGCCCCTAAACAACAGTCAGGGCTCGATGACGCTAAATTTCTTCGACTCAAGATGAACCATCATTTACGGCAATGGTTTAATTTCCGACACGCCTCGTTTCAACCATTGTTAACCCTGTTTTTCACCACTATAAATGCGCTCCACCCGGCGCTTCAATTTTCACCGCTTGAATCTGCTAAAGTTGTAGCTCTCGTACGAAGACTCTCGCAGTGACATTTCTTTCTGAAGCCCACTGAGAATGGCTCCAAGAGGCAAGACAAGCCGCCCGAAGACTTATTGGATCGGGAAATCTAAGGTTGACGAAGAAATCCTGGTTGGACTAGTAAAAGAGGGTTTGATCAGTGATGTTTCGAAGGTTAGGCTCCCGAAGGGCCAAGAGACTCCGGGGCCTGAAGATGACAAAGTCATTGTCTTCGTCGACTACTTTCGAACAGGGCTTCGCCTTCCTTGCGATGAGATGGTGCTGAAGGTTCTGAAGCTGTTTGAAATCTACCTCCACCAACTGACGCCGAACACCATCGTTCGACTCGGCCTCTTTGCTTGGGTAGCATGTTCCGAAGGAACAAAGGCAACGGCCAGGGCCTTCACCGCAGCCCACAAGCTCCATCACCAACCGAAGCCGGTTTTCATGTGTAACGTGCAAAGCGAAGCCCACTATGGCTGCTTGAACTTCACTTATTGCGCTGGCCTGGCCACGCCAGTCGTGGCATACAAAAACATATGGCCGAAAGACTGGACGCAATGGTGGTTCTACCACAAGGTGGACTAGGAGGAGTTTCTCGTGTCCAAGTGCGAAGAGGTCACTGGCGATAACCTTCTCTGCTCGATTTCCTTGGAAATTACTATATATGACA
Organism: Phragmites australis; assembly: GCF_958298935.1. Classification (NCBI taxonomy): domain Eukaryota; kingdom Viridiplantae; phylum Streptophyta; class Magnoliopsida; order Poales; family Poaceae; genus Phragmites; species Phragmites australis. Next base: position 51,211,456 of record NC_084922.1, on the reverse strand, counting down.
TTGCACAACTGCTCCCATGAGTAAATGGATTATGGAGGCAACACGGAGTACCACGACCCCACTATCCCCTTGATCGCTAACACAAGGGCCTTCGACAGTACCGTGTCATCTCCTCCAGCGGATTCAACTGCCACCACGAAACTCATAACAAACTCCTTCGGATCCGACTCTCTGTCAAACATTACCACCTAGGCATCTTGAAGCCCGAAGGCCATGGTCGGTTCTGCAAACTAACGGAGAGCGGTGATTCTGGATCACTCGCGCATGACCTATACCGAAGGTCTTGCGCCGGTCATGTTGCAACAGCTGATGGAGGAGTCATGTGGCGAGTCGGTTTATCTGTGCACTGCAACATGTCTTCTTGCATTTTATCCAGTGTTCTTTTGGCCTCGTCGGCTCGCCAGCGATATTCCGCAGCCTTCCAACTCGCTACCAAGCTATCCAGCGTGCACTTTTTCCTTGCAATCTGCCTCTCCAATTCTTCGGCTTCTAGCCTGGTAGCTCTTTCCTCTTCTATTTCATCTTTGTCTTCATATTCTTCGAAGTTACCAAGGTTGTCCAACTCTTCGATAACATGTGTCTTTCCCCTTTCTCCTGCCAAAGCCTCGAAGCGGGCACAAAGGTTAGCTTCTACCTTTCGCATTGCTGTTGTTGCATCTTCCTGGAGAGCTGCTTCGTGATGATCTCCGTCCTTTGGAGGCACCACTTTCACATCATCATGTCCTTGCTGGCTGCCGTCAGCTCCACCGGTTGAAGTGTTGATCAGCTCCGACACCGTCGAAGGGAGTGTCTCGGCCAAAGCCCCAGCCAGAATCAGCTGCTCCGGCAATGTTGCGAATGTACTGAGTGGCTTCATCTTATTTTTAGGTGGCATGACTTTAGATTGTTCGATCCCCATGATCGGCGCCAACTGTTGGTAGCTAAGTCACCAAACCAGGGGAAGTCTTCGTTCAAGAAAAAGAAAGAGCCGAAGGCGGCGAGATGAGACACGTGTTTATGGGTAGATGTGTAGTCTCATTCATCTATCTCATCAGTTACATTGTCGGTATATTTATAGCCCATACTCAACCACTTCACGCCATAATTTACAGCATTACCCCATAATTGCCACATTCCCGGCATATTCGGGGTATTTTGGTACCATTAAGAATATTTGCACATTTATAATTATACCCCAGACCGGTACATGGGCTTCGATGGACGCGCGCATTCGCCCGAGCCCCCATAAGACCAGTCGGAAACTGGCCTTTAGGGCACCTTCGACCAGCCTTGACATTGCGTCCTGAGTCACCCTTCGGACTCCGCCCGAAAGCCTGCCAGGGACTTCGCCTACGCTGTTACTCGGCGTCACAGGTAGACCTTCGGTGTCCGTCCGAAGGCCCGCCAGAGGCTTTGCCTGCGCTGATACTTGGTGCCACGGATCGACCTTCGATCTTCGTCTTAGGGCCCGCCAAAGGCTTTGTCTGCACTTTCTGAAACACAATTACATTATTCGTCAATATTCGACCACCAGTGAACTTCGTCTCACCATTCGAAGAGGCACGTGAGATCAACTCAGCTCCCTTAATCTGGGCTCTACTTTATGGAGTAGTTAGGAATGCATGGTAACATGCATGCATTCGTAGCGTAGCAAGCGCACGTGTTACTCCTAGCTACTTACATTTGAGTCGTATTAGTCGTGTCACTTTGTCCCCTCCTACGCGACTTCATATGTATTGTCATTAATTATTAAAATAACACTTAGTGGCTAGATACACTTTCAATCACAAACGGTTGTGACTGTATAATACAAATAGACGGATTTATAAAAATCATTTATGGTTCATTCACATCTAAATATTTATCTTGTATAGACATATCTTTCTTAACACTTATATGAAAATATTTTATCTAAGAAACTATATGCGATATATATCTGGTTTCAATTAATGATTCTGTGTACCTTGAAGGCCGTCGTTGCTCATGTCACGCCCGGTGGCTGGCGTCGCTGTTGATCGGTCACAGAATCTGCATGCATGATGGCATGATGCCTCGATGGCAGCCGCCCCGCGACTGCGAGTGCTCCGATCTCAAGTACCTCGATGATGTTGACCTAACCAACATGTACCTACGTAACTTTCGCCTGAATTCTTTCCTGACCAAGCAGCGTAACTCAGCTGGTACGTTAACTCTTTCTTAACTAATTATTTAGAGCTAGCTGGAATTAAGTCTAAAAGTTTCAGCTCGTACTTTAAATACCACACACACACACACAGAGGAGTTAGATCGATCGAGAATCTAGCTAGCTAGTATGTAGCTACTGCATTAGGTCGATCGAGATCAACTCACCTCCCTTAATCTGGGCTCTACTTTATGGAGTAGTTAGGAATGCATGGTAACATGCATGCTTTCGTAGCGTAGCAAGCGTACGTGTTACTCCTAGCTACTTACATTTGAGTCGTATTAGTTGTGTCACTTTGTCCCCTCCTACGCGACTTCCCAGGCAAGGCACTGAATTGACCTCGATCCACTTCTAAGCTAGCAGGCTGCCCTCCGATGCTCAAAGTCAAGTCTCTGCGGTGCCATCCATCTCCCATAAGAACCCCTCATCTCCGCACACACAATCACAGCCACCCAGCAGTAGCTAGCCACAGAACAGATAAATTGATCATACAGATCGAGGAACAACTTCATTGAAGCTCCTGCCTCAATGGTGGCGGGGCGCAGCGGCATGTTGGCTCAGCAGCTGGTACTAGGCTGCCTGGTGGTGGCGGTGGCCCTGCTTGCGCTGTCGGGCGGCGTGGACTCGGCGACGGGGACGAACGGGACGACGCCGGTCGTCAATCCCCCGCGCCGCACCAAGTACATCCGTGTAAGCTCCAAAAAGCGCAACTACGAGGTCTCCTGCACCGACGAAGGCAATCCGTCGTGCTACATCCGCTGCCCAACGCGATGCCCCAACTCTTGCTTCGTCTCCTGCGAATACTGCTTGAGCTTCTGCCGTACGTACCGATATATAAAGCTCCCTCGATCTCTTCATTTTTTATCGGTCCTTCGCCCTTACCATAATTACAATATATACCTTTTCTAAGTACATATATATTGCCGTACGTACCCTTACCCATTTGAATTTCATGTGCATATTATACATGTAGAGTGTGATATCTTCCCGGGCACTTCTTGCGGCGACCCTCGCTTCACCGGCGGCGACGGCAACACCTTCTACTTCCACGGCAAGAAGGACCAGGACTTCTGCATCGTCTCCGATGCCGACCTCCACATCAACGCCCACTTCATCGGCAACCACAACCCCGACCTCAAGCGCGACTTCACCTGGGTGCAGGCCCTCGGCGTCAGCTTCGGTGAGCACCGCCTCTACATCGGCGCCCGCAAGGCCGTCGAGTGGGACCAAGACGAGGACCACATCCAGATGGCCTTCGATGGAGTGCCTCTCGACGTCGACACCGTCAAGAACGCCCGCTGGGTGTCCAAGGCCCTGCCCGCCCTGTCCGTCACGCGGATGGACGCTGTCAACACCGTCATGGTGGAGCTCGATGGCGTCTTCAGCATCTCGGCCAGTGCCGTTCCCATCACCGACGAGGACAACCGGATCCACAAGTACGGCAGGACGGAGAGCGACAGCCTCGTGCACCTCGACCTTGGTTTCCAGTTCCATAACCTCACCAAGGACGTCGACGGCGTGCTTGGCCAGACCTACCGCCCTAACTACGTCACCAGGCTGAACATCACGGCTAAGATGCCGATCATGGGCGGCGCACCAAAGTACCTCTCGTCGGGTCTCTTCTCGACGGACTGCGCCGTCTCCAAGTTCCACCGCAGCGGTGGTGTCGTCACCACATTCGCTTCTTAAAATTAAGGAGCTCTATAATCGAAGAAATAATAAGCTATAAGCGCTGGTGCTTAAACCATTAATCCGAAAAAACTAAGGAGCTCTATAATCGAATATGTTCTTCACTATTGATTGTTTTGAGAAAATGTGACATGTAATTCTTGTTCGAATTTAAAGTCATCTGACTGATGAATAAATTATGCTTATGTTAAATTTTATTCATATTTGTGTTGAATTGTTCAATTGGAATCGTGGGAGGAGTCAATGCGTGTAAAGGAATTACAAATTTACAATTAATTCTTCAACCACCTTGAAATTCAGATTCTTTAATTGAAATTAGCGCACCATTTAAAATTCATAGTCTTCAATATACTTGCGATTCATGCTCCGGTCGATGGTGAAGTCTTCTTCTTAATTTGGTGACGATGGTGGTGTCAGGCAGTGGATTAGGGTTCATGTTTGTCAGTGCCTCTAGAATTTTCTAGGAGCCTAGCTAGGGAGGAATCATCAACTAACTGTAGGATTTGTGGTAGGGCAGCCGCATGCGGTTGTGGTGAGAGGCGGTGATGTTAAACCAGTGTCGGCAAGGAATCAGACATAAGTGGAGGTTGCTGATAGTGGGGTGATGGTAGAGAAGCTAACCGATGGATGGGGATTTTGCCGGTAGCTGCAAAGGGAAGCAAGAACAACTATTGGGGAACCGGCTCCTTTACTTTACTTTAGCAGTATCATGACTTTGTTCCTCTGTGAGCCGTCTAGATTTGATGCTACAACACACAATAGTATTGCTACATCAAAATCATCGCAGTATGTTTACACCCAATGCATGTGCTACAGTGCTTTACTGTTTGCGACACTGTTCACCCACTCACAACTTATTGTTTATGGCACTGTTCACCCATGCCTTTTCTTAGCAACATCAGAGGATTCAAGTCCAACTATTGGAATCGGCTTCTCTCACTTTGCTTAGTCAAATGATAAACAGTACCATGATTTTATTCCTCTACCATCGGATTGGAATAGATCGTCCAAATTTGATGCTATAGCGCACCACACATCGGAACATATGAGACATCGAGAGGTGGGGGCATAAGAGTATGGGGGTGGGGCGCTGTCACGTTGACTAGGAGGATGTGATGGTGGGCTGACTCGAGTTTGAGGGTTAGCTTATTCTGCGAGGGATGAGGAAGCAGGAGAGCTATTTGATGGAGATCGAAGGTCGAAAGGATGTGCACATCAAATTCAGAGTTGACATGAAATCGGGCTAGCTCGTTACGTTTTTGGGCTAAGAGAAAAGGCAGGCGGGCACTATGGTGGGCTGGCTCGAGTTTGAGAACGATGTAGTCGGCTCGCCGTGCCCATCCGGTGGCAACGACAAGGTTTCCACTATGGGCGTTGTGTCGGGTGCACAGTCCCGCCGTTGTGACATCGTCGCACAAGCCTCCAGGTGGTTAGTGACCAATAGTGGAGCGTAGTCAAATGACTCCTTAGAGATAAGAGTGAGCGTTGGAGCCGAAGACAGACATGTTATCTGACAGAACGGGAAGGACTGCTCGTCAAAAATGACGTGACGAGAGGTGACCATGCGACTCGTCGTGGGGTTATAACATCGATAGCCTTTGTGGTTGAGAGAATATCCTAGGAAAACGCAGATGGTCGTAGAATGGGCTGGCACTAAGGAGGAGCTCAAAGGGAGCAACAAGTAATGTCGCCATGCACGGTCGCCAATTAAGGAGGTATGTAGATGTGGCAAGAGCTTCGGCCAAGAAGTTTGTTGGTAGAGAGGCATTATTATGCCCATTTATTTATGTTGAGATTCGTGCTAGAGGAGTATGTAAAAAAAAATATAAGGTAGGTAAGAGAATTAATTGATATATGAGTATAAAATGGAAGGGATGGACAGATGAGATAGACCATATATGTGCAACGGCATACGGAGTTGCATTTTCCTGAAGGAGACCTCGTAGTTGCGCTTCTTGCCGAACTGCATGTTTAGGTTTGAGGGTGATGAACTTGGAGTTGCAAGGGGGCACGCGGCCGTTCAACCGCTTGCGACGTGGAGACCTCCCCGCCGCTGAGGCGACGCCGCACGACAGCACAAGCGTGACCACCAGGTAGCCTAGTACTGTATGTTGTTGTTCACCCACTCACAACTTACTGTTTGCGACATTGTTCACCCATGACTTTACTTAGAAATATCAGAGGATTCAAGTTCAACTATTGGAATCGGCTTCTCTGACTTTGCTTAGTCAGATGATGAACAATATTGTGACTTTGTTCCTCTACCATCGGATTGGAAATAGATCGCCTAGATTTGATGCTACAGCGCACCGCACACCGGAACATATGAGACATCGAGAGGTTGGGGCATAAGAGTATGTGGGTGGGATGCTGTCACGCTGACTAGGAGGATGTGATGGTGGGCTGACTTGAGTTTTTGACGATTAGCTTATGCTGTGAGGGATGAGGAAGTAGGAGAGCTATTTGATGGAGATCCAACGTCGAAAGGATGTGCACATCAAATTCAGAGTTGACATGAAATCAGGCTAGCTCATTACGTTTTCGGCCTAAGAGAAAAGGCAGGCGGGCACTATGGTGGGCTGGCTCAGGTTTGAGAGTGATGTAGTCGACTCGCTTGCCCATCCTGTGGCAATGGCAAGGTTTCCACTATGGGTGTCGTGTCGGGTGCACAGTCCCGCCGATGTGACGTCGTCACACAAGCCTCCAGGTGGTTAGTGACCAATAGTGGAGCGTAGTCAAATGACTCCTTAGAGATAAGAGTGAGTGCTGGAGCTAGAGACGGACATGTTATCTGACGGAACGGGAACGACCACTCGTAAAAAATGACGTGACGAGAGGTGACCACGCGACGCGTTGTGGGTTATAACATCGATAGCCTTTGTGGTTGAGAGAATATCCTAGGAAAATGCAGATGGTCGTAGAATGGCCGGGCACTAAGGAGGAGCTCAAAGGGAGTAACAAGTCATGTCACCATGCACGGTCGCCAATTAAGGAGGTATGTAGCTGTGGCAAGAGGTTCGGCCAGAGGTTTGTTGGTAGAGATGCATTATTAGGTTCGTTCATTTGCGTTGAGATTCGTGCTAGAGGGGTATGTGAAAAAAAATAGAATAAGTGAGAGAATCAATTGATGTATGGGTATAAGATGGAAGGGATGGATAGACGAGATAGACCATATATGTGCGATGGCATACGGAGTTGCATTTCCGTGTAAGAGACCTCATAGTTGCGCTTCTTGCCGAACTGCATGTTTAGGTTTGAGGATGATGAACTTGGAGTTGCCCGGGGCACGCGGCCGTTCAACCGCTTGCGACGCGGAGACCTCCCCGTAGCTGAGTCGATGCCGCACGACAGCGCAAGCGTGACCATCAATCAGCCTAGTACCAGCTGCTGAGCCATGCCGCCGCGCCTCGCCATTGTTGCCACAGTACAATTTATCGACGAGGATCTTGTTCCTCGTTCTGTGGCTATGGTGCCTGCAGGCTGCTATTTTGCGGTGATCGTGTGTGCGGTGACGAAACAGTGAGGTTCTTAGCTGTCGGGAGATGGATGCATGGAGGCCAGATAAAGAAATGATGATGATATGCGACTTACTCCTAATCGACTTTGAGGAGCTAGTAGCTAAAGTGGAGGTCAAGCGAATTATTTGGGAACCAAGTCGCGTAGGAAGGGACAAAGTGACGATTATAATACAAATCAAATACATGTACTTCTACCTGATGAGCTGCTAGCATGCATGCATAAATTATAGGGCGAGGAGAGTTGACCTACGTACATAAATTAAGGAGATATTCTGAACTAGCTTCCTTCAATTCGTCTCTCTCTGTGAAGTATGATCACAAAAGTTTCGACTTATATATTATCTAAAAAAATGGTTTCGACTAATATAATTCCAGCTAGATGTAAAGAAAGAAGTAGAGTATCATCCGAGTTACGTACGCTGCGGCTTGATCGGTCTGGAAACATTCACCCATTCAGGCCAAAGATACGTACGTACTCCGTCAGGTCAACTATTAAGCCCAACTTGCGCGCGAACACTGAACACACTCGCCGGATGCATGGCGTCGAGGCATGCATGTTGATCGATCCGTAACACATTCATTTGCTGCATAGTACTGGAATTATATGAACTAAGATATCAAAATGGTTATCATGTTTTTACCTGGACATATATTACGAGATTTAATACAGACAAAACTGCATAACGAGACAATTTTCAATCTCGATATGTAATTTATAAAGAAATGGATTGGACGGCTAATTCCGACACAATAGCAATAATGATGCAATTATTCTTTGCAAAGATGGCTTTTTTTGCGTGAACATCCCCTGTGTCTAGTTAACTTGTTGACACATTTATTTATGCTCTCACGATTGCTTACCAAATGATTAACGTGTGGAGTCATTCTTGTTGCGTCGACGTCAATGCGAATTAAGGTAACTTTAATTATTAGTAGCTAGGCCCGGGCGGTGACCATGGAGATGCCGGCGAGCGCCGCGCGGAACGTTGCGACGGCGCAGTCGGTGGCGAAGATGTCGGAGGAGACATACTTGGGCGCCCCACCCATAACCGGCATGTTGGAGCTGACGCCGAGCTGGTTGATGTAGTCGGGGCGATAGGTCTGGCCGAGAACGCCGTGCACGTCGTCGGTGAGGTCGTAGAACTTGAAGCCGAGGTCGAAGTGCGCGAGGCTGTCCTCCTCCGTGACGCCGTAGTTGTGGATGCGGGAGTCCTCCTCAGTGATGGGCACAACGTTGGCCATGACGTCGAAGACCCCCTTGAGCTCTACCATGACGCCGTTGGTTGCGGCGGTCCTCGTGACGGACAGCCCCGGAACGGCGGTGGACACCCACCGTGCGCCGCTCTCCTCGGGGATGGCAAGGGGCTCACCGTCGAAGGCCATTTCCAGGTGATCGACGTCGCTGTTCCACTTGGCGGCTTTCTGGGCGGCCATGTAGAGGCGGTGGTCGTCGAAGCGGATGCCGAGGGCCTGGATCCAGGTGAAGTCGCGGCGCATGGTGGGGTTGCGCTTGCCGATGAAGTGGGCGTTGATGTGGAGGCCGGCGTCGGTGAGGATGCAGAAGTCGTGGCCCTTTTTGCCGTGGAAGTAGAAGTTGTTGCCGTCGCCGCCGGTGAAGCGCGGGTCGCCGCAGGACATGCCGGGGTAGAACTCGCATACTTGCACGATCAATCACAAAATGAAATTAAAAACATGCATGCGTGCATGAGCTAGAAACACAAGCTTGTGATGAAGAGTATATATATAAGTGCAACATGGTGCGTACTGCAGAATGTCTCGCAGCTGGGGCAGAGGACGATGCACTGGTTGGGGCATGGCTTTTTGCACTTGGCCACACAGCCTGGTTTCTTATTCTTGTAGTCATAGCACGCTGTGTCCTGGTTCCTCTTGAATTGTCCCGGGTTGATAACTTGGGAGTGCGGCGGCGGCGGCGGCAGCGGCAGCGGCGCAGGTGCAGAGGCGGCGGCTGTGCGCACCACTGAGACCACCATCACCACCACCAAGGCGGCAATAATTGCACCTGCAAGCTGCCGGGCCATTGCTAATACTATGAGAGCTTGGTGTGGAGGTGGGGGCCAGGGGAAGGCGAAGGTGCCCATTTATATATATCTACCTAGGGTGCGCTAGTTGCTGGTCGCGTGGACGTTCTGTTTCCGACAACACGCCGAAAGATTGACACCTCATTATTAATGGATCTCAAAGCACAAGTTATGGCAAATAGACCTTTATACAAACCGTTTCTACAAATAGATTGCTTGAAAAACTATATGTAAAAATAGACCCTTTTTCTTCTGTTGATGCTAACGGGGCGGAGGTATAACGTCTCAGCGTCACCTTCTTTGATGCCGAGCCTCTTGCCACACGTCACACGTTCGATGTCGCTTGCTGAGGGATCTTAGGGCCGAGGACTTATATTTAGGATAAGAGGAAGTATGCCACAGCTGCACATGTCTGTTAGCAAATTTGGATGCTAAACTCATGTCAAACTCACTTTGTCTCTTTGAAAAAAATTAGTTTTCATTTGGTAACAAAAACTTAGTCGGGTACCTTTTTAATCATTTATACTGCGCCATACACACCACATAATTGATTAAGCTCCACATATATATGTGCTTACTAGAGCATAAATCGTTGGAGTTTTAATAAGAAAGTGATTAAAATTTTCAATTTTGTTTTCCCATTTTCTGAAAAAACAAAAAGGAAATTTGGAGGGGGTGTTGTATGTAGCGGGGCCACCTGTCATCTATAGCAAGAGAGGAAAGCGAAGTATGCATTGTTGCTGTGTGCAATGGAAGCACAACTGAGAGTTGGGAGGAAGGGGATGTTCTGAGTGCGCCTAACTCCGATCCCGTCCGTGAGCTGCGACGGCGACCAATTCCTCAAGTGCGCCGGCCGGCGATCCGATTCTCGAGGCTCCCTCGTTGGGTTCATACATAGCGGCCTGCGCTCCCTGTCACACAAGCATACATACAGGTACTAGCTCCTGCTCCTCAAAGAGAAAATTATACAGAATTCCACCGCTCCCCATGAACGGGGTGAGAGCGTTGGGCTCACTGGATCTACGCCGGCGAGGCAGCTTTTCTATGAGTGTCACCCCCTCTGCGGTACTGTGCTACAACCTCCCAATCCTCAATCCGCCGGTCGTCTTGTCGTGGCCGCCGAACGTGCTAAGCGTTGGCAAAGTCGGGGTGCTTGTTCTCCCTAGGACAGCGTCACAGACGTGCTTTACCTTGCATCTGCAGCTTTCGTCGTCCATCTGTGAGAAAATCTCTTTCCTCTTCTCTTCTGTGCCTTTAATTTGACTGCACGATTATTACAAACAAGTCACTATCCCTATCAAGTGTCCCACTTGAGATCACTAACACATTCATTTGCTTGAATAATATTAGATAACAGTATTTGCTGGAGCACTGGAGCTAGCTATATCATGATTTCTTTGCAGCATGCCATAACTTATAAAACAACCTTCGATAAACACTGGATTCTCATTGCTTCCTTTCATTTGCCCGAAATTTGGATGCATGATCTTTTGAAATTTCTAAGTCATAGTCACAAGGGTATCAGGAGTTTCTATGCTATGAGCATCTGAATTGCGCAAATTAATCTTGTGGGCGTTCAATTGCACTGGTAAAAAAAAAGTCATTTTAGGTTACATGCAATCAACATATTTAAACATTGATCATCAATATCTTTTTTATATTTTGAATAAACTTTTAATAATGTTATAGCTACTTTTGTCTTCAAAAGTAGTTTCATAATATTATAACTTCGTTATATTGTACATATATTTTGTAATTATAATTAGTGGTCAAAGTAGTGTCTCGGTGACCGTTTTAATATCCAAAACGACACTCTTTTATGACTGCAGGGAGTATGTTGTATTGAGAATTAAGATATCAAATGGTTATGATGTTTCCTCATGAACAGATGAACTTATATTAGGAGATTTAATTAAATGCAAACCAAAGTAAATAACGAAAGATGTCTTCAATCTCGATGTAAACAAATGGACTGGCGATTAATTCCAGCAAATTCATGGCAATGACGATTACAATTATTCCTTGCGAAGAAACATCCCACGTTCCTGCGGACAATATTATATTATTTCTACACTCATGATATTGATCTGGGCCAAATGATTAGCGTGCCGTGGCATGTTTTGTTGGACCGACGGCAATTTAATTAGTTTTGAAGAAACTTTAGTAGGCCCTGTCGGTGACCATGGAGATGCCGTCGCGGCGGGCGCCAAACCTTGCGACGGCGCAGTCGGTGGCGAAGATGTCGGAGGAGACGTACTTGGGCGCCCCGCCCATGATCGGCATGTTGGAGCTCACGCTGAGCTGGTTGACGTAATCGGTGCGATAGGTCTGGCCGAGGACTCCGTGCACGTCGTCGGTGAGGTCGTAGAATTTGAAGCCGAGGTCGAAGTGCGCGAGGCTGTCCTCCTCCGTGACCCCGTAGTTGTGGATGATGGAGTCCTCCTCGGTGATGGGCACAACGTTGGCCATGACGTCGAACACCCCCTTGAGCGCCACCACAAAGCTGTTGGTTGCGGCGGTCCTCGTGACGGACAGCCCCGGCACGGTGCGCGACGCCCACCGTGCGCCGCTCTCGGTGGGTATGTGGATGGGCTCGCCGTCGAAGGCCATGTCAAGGCGGTCGACGTCGCTGTTCCACTTGGCGGTCTTCTGGGCGGCCATGTAGAGGCGGTGATCGGCGAAGCGGATGCCGAGGGCCTGGATCCAGGTGAAGTCGCGGCTCATGGTGGGGTTGCGCTTGCCGATGAAGTGGGCGTTGATGTGGAGGTTGGCGTCGGAGAGGACGCAGAAGTCCTGGTCCTTCTTGCCGTGGAAGTAGAAGTTGTTGCCGTCGCCGCCGGTGAAGCGCGGGTCACCGCAGGACATGCCGGGGTAGAACTCGCATACTTGCACGATCGATCACAAGAAGAAATTAAAACATGCATGCATGCACGAGCTAGAAACACACAGCTTGTGATGAAGAGTGTATATATATAAGTGCACGCGCATGGTGCTTACTGCAGAATGTCTCGCAGCTGGGGCAGAGGACGATGCACTGGTTGGGGCATAGCTTCTTGCACTTGGCTACGCAGCCTGGCTTGTTGCCCTCGGAGTCAACGCACGCCGTCTCCTGGTCCCTCTTGAATCTTCCCGGGTTGATAACCTGGGCGTGCGGCGGCAGCGCGCGCGGCGCAGGTGCTTGCGCAGCTTCAGAGGCGCACAGTACTAGGGCAACCACAACCAAGGCGGCAACCGCACCCGAGAGCTGCCGTGCCATTGGTGGCGCTAATGAACTCAGCTCGCGCTATATGATCTGGGTAGCTAGCTAGCTGTGTGTTTTGCTGGTGGGGAGGACGGAAGGGGAAGGTGATCGATGCCAATTTATAGGCCGGCTGGGGTGGCCCATGCATGAAGCGGGAAACCGAGTGAGATAAATATTTTTACAGTCAGTTTTTCATGACAGTTCATTTAAAAGTCGACTGAAATTATTAACTTATTTGTAGTAGTGCTCGTTCCGCCTGGGCCGGGATGAACGTACGTACGTCGGTACTAAGCGAGAGAGCACCTCGTACGTAAAGCGGTTAGAGCATCGCTTCAAGTGCATGCATGCTGCGCGCATCTGAATATGGGCAAGAAGCCTGCTGCTGCTGCTGCTGCTGCTTTCTGTGCACAAATTTAACAATGAGCTAGCCAAGATTAATTTTACGTACATGCATGTGACTACCATGCATGCAGGAGTGGTGGTCAAATCATTTTTTTTTTTACCAAGGAATCACTTGCAGATGCAGGCAAGCAACCAGTGTAATAGTATCTAGCTAAAAAGAATTGAAATATAGTTTGCCACCAGCAGGGACGGCCAGAGATTGATTAGGACGATGAAAAGGTAAACACTTTGCCGAATAAGTCAACTAGCTACTTGTTCGCTCAATCACGCCATGTACTAATTATAAACAAGTAATAATTAATTAATAAGTCAGTCTTTACATCTGTCGACTGAATTTTTTTTTGACAAATTAACCAAGTTTTACAAAAAGCTCTGACATTAGAAAATTGGACTAAAGAGTCTGAAATTTTCAGAAATCAAATGACAAATTTAAAATTGATCATCCTAATGTTCATATGCTTGAGTATGAGTTCGAGAATTCGGACGATAATGATGCTGATGTGTGTAGCCGAATGGGCTTGGTCTTCTAAGTCTAAACCATTCGTTTGCTATTCTCTTAAGTTGATTCCTCCCAAAAATCGGCAAGAAGAAATTAAATTTACTTTTGATGTAGCCAAGTGTGATAGGATTTTCGATTATTTGCTACAAGAAAAACAAATTAAACTTCCTCATAGTCATATAATTCCACCATTAGAAAAATTGAAGAGGCGAGCTTATTGTAAATGGCATAATTCTTACTCTCATGCTACTAGCGATTGTAATGTCGACAGATTCAATCAGCCATTAACGAATGATAATTTAAATTCTCGGAGATGCAAGTTGATAAGCAACCGTTCCTGGTTAATGTAATTAATCTTCAGAACAAGAGTGTTCTAATTCGTCCAACTCAAACTGAATTAGCTAAAGGAAAAAATGTGATCGTCGGTGAAGATAGGCCAAAACCTTTGAGAGAGAACAAGAATTTGCTAAGAGCAGTGCTACTTGAGAAGACTCCCGAAGGCAAGGAATTGATCAAAGTTGTGTTGAACACTTCGACCCCCGGGAGGCATGGCAATGCTAGGATGATCAAACCCAAAAATCCGGAGGTTGGCAGGTGGAAGATTAATAAAGCCAAAGGACATGACAAGTTTGTGAAATTCAAACCCATGTTCGAGCAACTTCTGTCCAAATATAAAAAGGATAAGGCCGTCCAAACTCATACGAATCGATCAAATAATCTCAAGTGACCAAAATCACCTTTGAAGCAAGAAGTGTATGGTCATCATCAACCAAAGGAGGATTGTGTTGCTGCTACTCACCCACCACTTGGGCCGGCACCATGGCCATAGATGCCTCCTCCGATGTCTTTTCCTCCTTGCCCAATCTAGGGTTATAATGGTATGTGGATGCCTCCTCCTCCTGCGCAATTAAATTATTTTTATCCGGGATGGACAACACCATGTAGACCAGTATTTGATAGAATACCACGTCCTGTCAATGACCGATTATGGCAGTCTAGTGATGTTCGACATGATAGAAATGCGAAGAAGGTATACCGGGTCAAGGAAAGTGTTGTTTCTATTCGAACTTCAGATCCTAGTACTGCTGAAACAAGGACCATTACTGCTAATATTATTGAAATAGGGTCAATGAAAGTGGTAGGCGAAGAGCTTGGTAAAGAACCGATTGCTATTAGCAATAAATCGGTCACATCTGAAAGTATACCTACTGCTGCGTATGTTGTTCCAAATGATGATAATTATGAGGCAAATAGCAGCTGGTGGTGTCCCTTCGGCTTATCTCACACAAAAAAAGAGAAGATTGCAGCGGCTACGCAGACAGGAATTAATGGAGCAGCAAGTTGAAAAATTGCGGTATGACACTTTCAATGAAGTTAAGCCAATGAAACCCGCGAAGCAAGTGTGGAGACCCAAGGTAAATGCAATGATAGCTCCTACATCAACCCATTTTTCAGCAACAACACTGGTGCTTATACAAGAAGACAAGGAAGATGAGGATTTGATTGATTATGATGATTCACCGGTGCACCCTAGTGATGCTTCACCGACCGAAAGTATGGATATAAATATGGTTTTTATGTTACCTTTGGAATTTCATGTTGTAGATGAAGGTAAAGTGGCTCAATTGAATTTGGGGTCAAAAGAAGCTGTTTTAGAGAAGCCAAGAGAGACAGATCGGCATTTGAGGCCCTTGTATGTGAAGGGTCATATTAATGGGAAGCCAATTTCTAGGATGCTGTTGATGGTGGAGCTACTGTAATTTGATGCCATACTCAACTTTCAAGAAGCTTGGTGGAGATGATAGCAAATTAATGAAAACTAATTTGGTGCTCAATGGATTTTCATGTGATTGTAATGAGGCCAAAGGGGTTATCTCTATGGATCTCACTATTGGAAGCAAGACATTATCCACTGCCTTCTTCGTTGTCGAGGTGTAAGGTAACTATAGTGTTATTCTTGGGCACGATTGGATTCATGAAAATGGTTGTGTGCCTTCCACCTTGCATCATTTTTTAATTCAATGGGTGGATGATGAGGTAAAGATAATTCATGCGGATACTTTGGCCTATGTTGCGTTGGTTCATGCTTTAGCCGATTGGAGATACGACAATGTTCAGTGCTTGCATTGATTTTAGAGATTTGAATAAAGTTACTCCTAAAGATTAATATCCTATGCATGTAGCCGACATGGTAATCAATGATGCTTCAGGATATAGAATAATTAGTTTTTTTGATGGTAATGCTGGTTATAATCAAATTTTTATGGTCGAGGAAGATATGTCTAAAATGGTTTTTCGTTTTCTTAGTTTGTTTGTTTATTTGAGTGGGTTGTTATGACTTTTGGTTGAAAAATGCCGGTGCTACTTATCAAAGAGCGATGAATTTAATTTTTCATGATTTGCTTGGTGTCATATTAGAAGTATATATTGATGACATAGTTATTAAATCAGATGGCAATAATTCTCATGTAGCCGATTTACGTTTAGCCTTTGAACGAATGTGTCAGTATGGTCAGAAAATAAATCCACTCAATGTGCTTTTGGTGTGTCGGCTGAGAAGTTTTTAGGCTTTATTATGCATGAGAAAGATATAGAGATATATCCTAATAAAATAGAAGCTATACAAAAAGTTCAGACGCCTACCTGTAAAAGAGATATACAGAAATTTCTGAGCAAGGTGAATTACCTGAGAAGATTTATATCAAACTTGCCCGGCAAAATCAATGCCTTTTCACCTATACTTCAGTTGAAAAATGTGACCGAATTTACTTGGCAGGAAGAGCAACAGTGTGCATTTGATAAGATTAAGAAATATTTGTCTACTCCTCCGGTGATTCGGACGCCTAAAGTTGGATTAACTTTTCGGCTATATATTGCTGCAGGAGATAATATGATTGGTGTTGTTTTGGTACAATAACTTGATGGTAAAGAGTATGCAATCGCTTATTTGAGCTGACATCTTCTGGAAGCGAAGACAAGATATACTTTTATTGAAAAATTATGCTTATCGCTATATTATACTTGCACAAAGTTAAGGCATTATTTGCTATCCAGTACTTGTGTAGTAGCATGTCAAGCCGATTTGATTAAGTATATGTTACAAAAGCCAATTTTGAGTGGTAGAATTGGTAAATGGGCTTATGCACTTATATAATATGATTTAGCTTATAAATCATTGAAATCTATGAAAGGTCAAATTATAGCTAATTTTATTGTTGACTATCAGATTGATGATAAGCATGATTTAGATGTCGATTTTATATCTATTAAACCATGGAAGCTTTATTTTGATGGTTCGGCTTGCGGAGTTAGACAAGGTGTTGGTATTATTTTTTGTCACCAAGATGTGCTGTTTTTAAAACATCTTGTCATCTAGAATATTTTTTAACTAATAATCAAGCCGAATATGAAGTTCTCTTGTTAGGATTAGAAATTTTGAGCTCCATTGATGTGAAGAACATAAAGGCTTTTGCTGATTCGTTGCTAGTTGTGTAGCAAGTTTCCGGTAATTATCAATATTTTGATAGATCACTAAATAGTTATCTTATAACTGTCTAGATATTATTGCTATTTTGGATGATTTCACTATCAATCATGTGTCTAGAGGTAATAATTTTAGAGCTATGATTTAGCACAAGGGTTATCAAGTTGGTAGAGGTAAATTCTTTGTGATTGAAAGACCGATGCTTGAAAGTGTTGATCCTTGTATAGCCGAATATAAATTTTTAGGTTCAGTTGTATCTTATTCATTGGGAGACAATGTTGAAGTTGCTGAAGGTGAAGATTGGAGAAAGTATCTCATTGATTACTTGAAAAATCCAAGTAAGAGTGTCGATAGAAAGATTCGGCGGCAAGCTTTCAAGTATACATTGTTGAATGATGATATATAACATCGGAATGTGGATGGTGTGCTTCTCAAATGCTTGGATTCTATTGAAGCTAGAATTGCTATGGGAGAAGTACATAAAAGCATATGTGGCACACATCAATCAATGTGCAAGATAAACTGGTTATTGAAGAGAGCTAGTTTTTATTGGACTACTATGTTTAATGATTGCTTCAGGTATTATAAATGATGCGAGGTGTGTCAAAAGTTTGGTGATATCCAATTAGTTCATGCTGCTATGATGCATCCTATTATGAAACCATGGTCGTTCCGAGGTTGGGGTTTGGATTTCATTTGCTTTATTTTGGTGGCTATTGATTATTTTACTAAGTGGATTGAAGCTGTTCCTCTCAAGAACATGACATATAAGGAGGTAATTGACTTTATTTTAGATCATATTGTTCATAGATTCGACATTTCGCAGACTTTAACTACGGATTAAGGTACTTCATTCATGTCGCACCAGGTATGTGAATTTGCCGAATCATTGAAAATTAAGCTTCTTAACTCATCTCATTATGCTCAGGCCAATGGTTAGATCAAATCTAGTAATAAAATTTTGATTAAACTTATCAAGAAGAAAATAGAGGAACATCCCAGGAGATGGCATGAAGTTTTTATCAGAGGATTTGTGGGTACATCGTATATCTAGATATTGTACTACTAAAGTAACGCCGTAAATCCTAATGCTTTGAGATTAGTCGAGCAGAATAATCTATCGACTGTGAATTATTATGATCTAATGATGGACATGATTGATAAAGTGATGGATGAAAGGTTGAAAGCTTTGAGATAGATTGAGAAAGATAAGTTGAGGGTAGCCAAAGCTTACAACAAGAAGGTAAAAGCAAACTCATTTCAGATTAGTGATCTTGTGTGGAAGACTATTTTGCCTGTAGGATCGAAGGATAATAGGTTTGGCAAATGGTCTTCGAGTTAGGAAGGTCCATACAGAATTGTAAGCATTGTCTCTGGAAATTCTTATTTGTCTGAAAGTTTGCAAGAAGAGAAATTGTCTAAAGCTATTAATGGACGATACTTAAAGAAATTTTATCCTAATGTATGGCAATATGCTTAGAAGAAATAAGGCCAATATATTAGCTACCACCGTCCTAAGGTATTCATGGCCGATGTCTTGATCATCGCCCTAAGAAACGTAAAAGTAGAAAAAATATATTTTTTGGACGCAAGCTTCACCAAAAAAACAGGGGGCATGTGTTGACAAGCGAAATTGGCATGTTGTGAAGAATTTCGGTTCTGAAAGTTTTCTGGTTGATCGGTGAACAGTGGTCCGACCAGATGAACAGCAACCTCCGACCAATGAACAGTAACCTCCGACTAGTGAACAGTCATCTACGACCAGTGAACAGTGATTTTAGACGGTAAATAGTGATATCAGATTATTGGACACGATCAGTGGTCGTGACCAATGACCAGACGACCAGTGAGCATGGTTTGTGTATTTAGTTGGTCTCCAGACAAATAGAAGAGTTGTTTGATTTGAATTAGAAGTCTTAATCTCTTACGGATAAGATATGCTGCCCTTTAAATATGAAAGGATCATAACCGATTGAGGACATCAAGTAACCGACCAAACACAATTTACTTTACCTTTCGTCTTTTACGTAGCTCTCGTAGTCCCGTTCCTTTTTCATATCTATATTGCTTCATGTTCTTGATCTTGACGATCAAGGATAAATCGCCGGTCACCCGCACTCCGACGGGGTTCCTCCCGAGCGTGGGTGATGAAGAAGGTTCGATGACGTAGCGTCACGACCAAGGTATTTTAGGTGCTGCTCGCTGAATATTGCACATAAAATACTCGGCGTGTTTGACGTGACAACTTCCGCACTCCGACGGGGTTCCTCCCGAGCGTGGGTGATGAAGAAGGTTCGATGACGTAGCGTCACGACCAAGATATTTTAGGTGCTGCTCGCTGAATATTGCACATAAAATACTCGGTGTGTTTGACGTGACAACTTTTCGCGTCAACAGATGTCTACCGATTCGAAAACTGAAGATTTACCTCTACAGTTATTCTGGGCGATCTCTCTCGTGTAAGTTAATTTGTCTTCGATCCAACGAAAAATGTTTCCATGATATTTCTCAACCGGAACTGTCAGCGCTTCTGGAATTGTCAAACGAAATATGGTTTTGTAATAAAAGCCTGTATTGTAAGATAAGGAAAACGTACAAAAACAAGAAGAAATACACACTCGTATGTAAAAGAGATGGAGAAAACAGCTGTTCTAACATACTGACACGGAAAACTAAAAACAAAAAATACAAACAGGTCCCTTAAGACTCCAGTGCTTGCTAAAAATAGAAGCGAAAATACAGAGGATGTCCATCGGCCGGGGACATGCCTCGTGTTTCTCCAATCCTGGACTTAGCAGATAGCCAGAAGACGGTAAAGGAGGAGCTCAGATCCACTCGTGACAAAACCACAATCAACGAAAAATGTTTCCATGATACAATTTGGCTAGCGAAAAAAAAAAGTGTGCCACAGGAGTGTAAGCCCCGTTCTGTTGGTCCAAAGGGAGACCAAGTGAATAACTGTGAGATCGGCCATTTGACCCAGAGCTGACTCCCTACGATTGGGCTCCACACGCGTCTCAGCCCCCCACCGAGGCGGGGAGAGCCAGCTCGTGGGCCGTTCCACGTCTCCGTGGGCGCATCGCTGCGCATGGGGGCCCGGGGACTTTCCAGGGCTGGTTATGCCCGCTCACTTCATCCTGTGGCGTGCCAGTAGCGCCCCCTGCGCTCGTTTATAAACGCGGAGATTTAAAACTGAACTAGCAGTATGGGACTATTATCATCAGACAGCCTCAAATGTGTCCGTGCATCCGACGACACGCACATCGGCAGCTTATGGAGTTGTGGGCCTCCTAATCACCCCAAAGCCCAAACCCGCGCGCGCCTCAGGGCTCTTCGTCCACCCCTCGCCCCAGCCGCCGCCACGCCCATGGCCACCACCACCACCACCACGCGCCGCCGGCCGCGGCGGGGCTCCAAGGGCCCCAACTCCGACCTCTCCCGCACCCTTACCGACTGCACCCGCCGCGGGGACGCTGCCGCCGCCATGGCCGCATTCGACGCCGCCGTCTGCGACCCCGACGCGGCCACCGCCCCCCGCCTCGCCGCCCACCAGTACAACCAGCTCCTCCACCTCCTCGCCACCGCCGACCGCTCCTCGTTCCCCAGCCCAGCCGCTGCCGCCCGCCGGGTCTTCGCCCACATGCTCCAGGCCGGGGCCGCCCCCTCCGAGGCCACAATCACCTCCCTCGCCCGCGTCACCGCCTCCGACGAGGCCTTCGAGCTCGTCGCGACCATGAAGGAGAAATACGGCCTCACCCCGCGCCTCCGTTCATACAGCCCCGTGCTCGCGGCGTTCCGGCGAGCCGGGGAGGCCGCGAAGGCCTACGCGGTTGAGGACCACATGAAGGCCTCCGGTGTCTCACCTGAAGAGCCCGAGCTTGCGGCACTCCTAGATGTCAGCTCGAGGGCTGGGGACGTGCACAAGGTGTATGAGTATATGCACAAGCTGCGGCAAGCAGTGGACTGCGTCAGCGAGGAGACTGCAGCGGTGGTGGAGGGTTGGTTCAGGAGCGAGATGGCGATGATGGCCGGTAAGACTGAGTGGGATGCCACTCAGGTGAAGGACGCCATTGTGGCGAACGGTGGTGGGTGCCATCGCCTTGGGTGGCTTGGAAGGGACCCATGGACGGTGCAGCGAGTGAGAGTTGGGGCAGATGGTCAGTGTGGAGGGTGTGGATGCCGGCTAGCTTGTGTTGATATTGACGTGGAGGAGACGCAGAGGTTTGCTGATTCTGTCGCTGGTTTGGCCCTCGAGAGGGAGACCAAAACAAATTTCAGCCGGTTTCAGGTGCAGATCCTCTCTCTGGTTGCTGTATTAACTTGTCTCTCTAGCTAAATTGGTTGATATGCCATAGATTTTGTTAATTCTTGTTACTTTGCTGGCAGGCATAGTCAAGCATTCATTTGCTTACTTTAATTTGATCTAAAAAGTAGCATTGCTTTGTGTGATCAACAAGAACATACATTGGAAAATTAGATAGGGAGATAGTAGCTCGCCATTTTCTTCAACAGCTACTTACGGTGCTATACTGCTATGCTGTGGCATAACTGAAAGGTAGTGTGGTAATATGCCCTATTTGCATTGATTTCCATATCCTTCAGGGAAACTTGTGAGTCTGTGACAATAAGGCATCCTTAAAACACCTTGTGGTTTCTTGTCATGCCTTTACATAATTGCTGGCGTAAATCCTAATAATTAGGCAAATACATCATTTATAAACCATCCTATAACCAAAGCACTGCATTACATGTCTAGGTACTAAAGCTAGCTTACTGAAGTAATTAGGGGCCAGTCAACACATGCTTCAGATACTCTATTTATTGGACGCTTGTATTGAGACAATATCAATTTGTATATAAAAAAAGGTTTCACAATTTGAGTAATATGACTTCTATAGGAGTGGTTGGAAGCAAATAACGAATATGAAGCTATAGTTGATGGTGCAAATATTGCACTGTATCAACAAAATTTTGCGGACGGCGGTTTCAGTTTGACTCAGGTCTGTGCACCGTTTTACACTGAATTTGACATTTTGATGTTGCCAATTAAGCCAGATGTGCTAATTCATGTTCAATTTTTCATGCTTAATATAGAGCAGTTGGATGCCGTTATAACAGAGCTATGTGATAGATATAGTGGAAAATGTCCACTTGTTATACTGCATAATAAACGAATTGCCAGGCTTATGGAAAATTCATCTAATAGACATTTGATTGAAACTTGGAGAGCAAACGGGGCACTGTACACTTCACCAAGTGGGTCAAATGATGACTGGTAATGCTCCTCAATTTCTAGTCTTCAGTATCCCTGCACATACTGTTTTGCTTGGTGCATCAGCTTAAAATATTACTGTATGCTAAATTCTCAAATACAATTGGAAACACCTTGTGCGCACTGTTTTTGTAAATTGGGAGGTGTATTTTAACCTGTAATTTTGCACAGATCAGTAGCATGTACAGTTAGATTTTATCTTTAATTTTCACCAATCCCTCATTGTTATGTTTCACTCCTGGATGTTTCTAATTATACAAGATGCAACCTTTCAGGTATTGGTTATATGCAGCAATCAGACTGAACTGTTTGCTTGTGACTAATGATGAAATGAGAGATCACATATTCGAGCTTCTAGGATTGTCCTTTTTCCTGAAGTGGAAGCAACGTCACCGAGTGAGCTCTGCAAAAACAATTTTATAGTTTCCATTCTCCGTGCATAGTTTATTAGCACAGATGCCTGGTTATAGAAGTTTAGACTTTAGAATGCCAGTTTGAACTAAAAACAATGTAATTAGTTCAGGGCCTTGATCCTTTTGAAACCTGTTTTGTTACAACTGTGCAGGTCAAGTACACCTTTAATAAAGGAAAAGCAGTGCTTATGATGCCACCCCCTTATTCTTCAGAGATTCAAGTAAGTGAGTGTTTCAGGCATATTCTAGAGCTTAGTATCTGCTGTTTGCTCACGTGATCTTCATTACAGGAGTCGGAGATGGGATCTTGGCACGTGCCGATGGAAGAGAAGTCTGGTGATGAGAGAGTTAGGATTTGGCTTTGTATTAGTAGGACAGGGAGCTGCAAAGTACTTGATGAAGCTCCTGTGAGTAATGGAGTTGTCCAGGATTTACTTCCAACTGAGGCATCTAATGGAATGCAGCAGAGGCTACCAGAAAATAAGGCCGAGTCAGTAGCTGGTAAAAGAAAGGATAGATATTGATCGCCTATCCAGCTGCAGCATCTATCGGGGAGTTGCCATCGGTGAGAAATTGAGGCTTACTATGTCTCTGCAGTCTTGGCTGTGCATTCAAATGAGGCGGTCCGAGAATAGGGATGCAATGATAGTGCCATCCCAAGTCTGTGGGATGACGAACATTGTTAATCAGACCTAGAATCGCTTGAAGTTGTGCACAAATTGGGTTATATTTCAGGCGAAATTTTTTGGCACCAAGGATTCGGTTGCATCCATGACTAATGACACACTGGGAAACTGAATTTGGTTGTACCTTTTTTCCTTCCTCCAGTTAATGAAAAGGTGAATTGCATTCTGGATGCATGATAACCTTTCCAGTTGACATTGTTTAGCGATACCTTTCTGAAACTCTTTATCAGAATGTTGTACTAGCTAACGTGGTTTTCTTCTTTTACCAAACGAAGCGGTATTGGGATTTTTATTTTACAAGATTACAGATCTTAACCCATCATCCGCATCCAATATATATAGCGAGAATAAACCAGTGCACCGAAGGAGAAATGGAAGTTTTAGGATCAAAATCATTTCCTCAAGAAACAGAGGGGTCAGTGTGTCGCCTTGTATTTATACTATTAAAATTGATTTTCCAACCCATGTCGTGTCATGAACGGTACAGCCAGACTGGATGTTGGTGTGTATATGAAGTTGATACTATGCTAGATAGCTACAATTCGAATTTTCATTACTTAGGATCTATTTGGTAGAGTTTTAACTATCTAAATTTTCTGAAGAGATCGATTCTCTAATAAAAGTGATTCGAGTGATTCTCTAATAAGACGATGATTATATCAGCATACTGAAGCTGCTGGAAAAAAAAAACAGAAGACAACTTATTCCACTATCTTTTATTGAAAAGAGTCATGCCCTTCATGCACCAACAACTACCATGACCAAATGGATGGAAAATATTACACCATCAAATCTACAGTCCTACAAAGTAGGATATGATAGTCAACACGAAAACCGATACACAAGCCTAATGTATCAAACAACTAATCCGAAATTACACGCCTTTCGGAAGTCCTGTGACTGAATCAATCAATGCTTGGCTTTCATCGGCAACAACCTTTGGGCCAGCCCCAAGCCTGCTGCAGATGAAGTAGCTAACACCGCCCTTGAATTTTTGATCCGGCATCTTCATCTCTGGAGGCGCTGGAAGGGCCTCTACGTCTTGTATGGAATGCAATCCGGCATCACTTAGAATTGATTTATCGCCAACCAAATAGCTGCAAGATCATGTTGGTCAGATAGATCCATAGGGCTTTTCAATACACTTAGTAACAATACTTCTAATCGTGAAAATATCAAGCACACCTGCTCAAATCATTATCTTGTGGAGGGAAACAGTATAAGAGCTTCTGGAGGAGAAGGGTTGCAGTTTTACGGTTTGGTGCAATTAGGACCGCATTAGGCCCAGCATCGAAGGTGTAGGCAACCTGCATTACAAATGCTCAACAGGAATTAGACGTCTACAACACAGAAGTCTACTGCATCCACACTCATAAATGGCTTCACTATCACATCAATTGCACCAGCCAGTACCATGCTCTTGCAGTAT
The DNA here is from genome assembly GCF_958298935.1 of Phragmites australis. Lineage (NCBI taxonomy): Eukaryota > Viridiplantae > Streptophyta > Magnoliopsida > Poales > Poaceae > Phragmites > Phragmites australis. The sequence goes on along the minus strand of NC_084922.1, from coordinate 51,186,623 downwards.
GGATGAAATGCATCAGACACCACAACTAGTCTAAGTAATAAGTACAAGTATCACCAGGGCTGAGTTGAAAAAAACTGCCTTAGGGCTTTAGGTACTTCCAACTTCTGATGACAACTTGATAGATATCACACCCAACAGAGGCATTTAAAAAACTTTGGCTCTAGAGTACAGTACACACGTTAATAGTTCACACCTTCTGGTCTTCATGGTGACCATCAGAAAAGAAAAACGGATTCAAAACATGAGAAGAAACTCAATTTTTTGCTATTTTAGAAATATCTTAAGGGTATTACCACAATTCACTCTTGAGGTTACATTACTCCATCAAGTGAAGCAAGTCATACATCTTTTGGCCAATGCAGTAAAAACTACTCTAACTGATATATTCAGGGAAGTATAACCAGCCCTATTTGATGGTAACTAGAGAAATATTCACTAATGTAGCACAACAGAACCGACTATATGTTAATTTCTAGGATAGAGTTCAGGAAAAAAAAAAAGATAGCAGATGTTCAACGACAGCAGAAATTACCTGTGGGGTTCCTTCTGAGTGGTTCCACTTTTCCACAAGGCTAATTATCCTGTGATTGGTTGAGAAAGCAATTTTTAACTCTGGGAATTCAGCAGTAACAGAATCCAAAACGGATGCACTGTTAAAAAACCGACCTGTGTGATGTATCATTCATATAGAAGATGGGCGGGCTCGTGTCTAAACACACAGCATGGAACTGGTTGCTATCTGCACAAGTTAACTTGGCAAAGGATTCAAAATCACGATTCTTGATAGCCTCTTCCATTTTCAACACCCGACTTGGTACTACAGTCTGGAACATAAGAACAACCAGAGTAGTGCACAGTAAGAACAGGAAAAGAAGTTAAAGTCACATATCAGTTTAAAACCCAAAACACTTGATAGTGTTCCACAACAGTGAAAGGATATTCAGATATCAAAAGTGCAGGTAAATGATTATGCCTCCTCGATGTTTTTCTGAGAAATTTTATCTCTAACATGTAACAGTTAAAACAAAAACAAAAAATCAAGTCCAAGATGAGTCACCTGGGCCCTGTACTGCAAGAGGGGACTTGTTTCAACACTGTCTTGCATCCCACTCGTGCTACTCATTTCCTTTTGCTTTGAACTGACCTAATTCCACAAATCAATGTGTCAACTATTTATGATACCAGATAAAGCACAATAAGAGAAAAAAATTACTAGTATAAACATGAAAAAGAGTAACTATGCAACTCAGAGAGTCAGAGTGCTATCACTGAAGCCACAGGACAATGAGCAGAAGATGTAGTAGGAGGTCATGTGGAATATAGATCACATACCACTGCAATGATAATAACAAGATCATTCCAATGCGCCTCATCAGCAAGTTGTACCGCAAAACTGTCGCTTCCATCATCATTCTGAGAGCATAAAATCAGACCTCACTCAATCGTTATTCAATCGGAAATGCGTACTTTTAACCAATGCTATTTCTCTGCCAAAGCCATATTACTCACTTTTCCCATACACCATTTCACAAATCCACCATATATACTGCGGCAAGCACTTCCAGACCCCTGCCTACATTGAATAGATGAATATGGATTTTACAAGAGACAAGTTCTTGGCGTGCTGATTGGTAAAAACAAAGTACTCGTTGCACTATCTAAACAAGCAAACAGCATGAAAAAGCTAGAGCATAAAAAGGTAGAACTAGATACTGTACCAATAACATGAACTGACCTTGCTATTGAAGAAAGTTCTCCATAATCTTCTTTCACATTCATTAGCTTTCCAAGGGTGAAAACTGCAGCAGTATTAAAACAATAAATGATATGATGTGTTGCATGGTTTACGAAAGCTAGAACATGAAGAAATGTTTATAAGCAGCTAAGAAATAGTGAACCTTCATTTGATCTTGGATAGTAATATGTGGAGCAAATTTAAGTAATATGTGGAGACAATTGGACTACTACTTGAACTGTTAATAGCACATGCAGGTGCATTTAGAAACTTAACAGAAAATTTTCAAGCATAAAGCATAAACAATGAAAGCTTGGAGATGGCATGTACTTTCAAAATGTTACAGATTTGCAGTTTTCGCTAATGTAATTGTCCAACAGACTATCATTCGTTGCACTAGGGACAACCAGAAGTCAACGACAACTTATATTTGAGAGCAGAGGGAGAGTATCATGATATCAGTCAGAAGACTCTTTACCGAGACAAGCAAAGCCAGCAGCCGAAGAGGCCAAACCAGCAGCGGTGGGAAAGTTGTTGTACGATGCTATGTGAACATGCAACTTCTCCCAGTCCTCTTTCTTGATCCTGATCCCCTTCTTCTCATCCTCGAAATCACGAGCGCGCTTCCGGATCTCTCTCAAGCAGTTCTGAAACCTTCCTCCTGACAGCGAGATCTCCTGCTCAATCCAAACCAAAAGCATATCTCAGCCGGTCCATACTAAAGGACTCGCCACAATTCACAGTTATGATCATCAATTTAAAGCCCGATACTAGGATTCTATATCTGCCACTTTCTCAATGTCCAAAAGAAATCATAGACACTGGCACACGCGAAACAAAAAGGTTGCGATTTTTTTTATTCAACAAACGACAAAATTTAATGGAGCTCTGTCGACTTGTAATTATAAATGCGAGAAGCTTTTAAATAGATCCGATCCAGATCTAGGCAATAACTGCCAATTCGATCAGCACAAGCATCAACTACACTAGCACACTTGGAGGTTCAATCCTACCCAAATTAGTGTAATTGCGTTCGAGCGAAGAATGTATCAGACGACTGATGATATAGGTAAATAAAAGAGTGGCGGTAACACCTAATCAAACAACTAAACAGTTGAGGCGGCGGCGGCAAAGGGTTTAGCGGCTGGAGGTGAGTTAAAGTCGCAGTGAGCTACGAACCTTGCCATTGAGCCACATGCGGTCGGAGGGGAAGGAGGGGCTGACGGCGACGGTAGTGGTGGCGGAGAGGTGGTCGGGGTCGAGGGTGACGCTGACGCTGTCGTTGACGGGGAGGATGAGCGCCTCGTCGCGCTTCCCCCAGTACTTGATCACGGCGATGTTGGTCGGAGACCTCCCCGTCGCCATGAGCACCCACTGCCCCTCCGTGGCCATTGGATCCCTTGCGCCGCTTCGGGATTCGCCGGGGATCGGATGTTGGCGCGCGACGGCCGGCGGAGACTACGAGGTGGGGAGGGGAGGGGAGGGGGAGCGGGGAAGCACCGAAGCAGGCAGGGGCTTAAGAGGGCCCAGGGTTTTTTTTGCATGCACACCCTCCTTTTCTTTCGAAATTATTTTGGTTTTTTTTTCTTGTCCTTATGTTTGATCAGTGCTCCTAAAATTCGAAAAACTTCAGCTCTACTCCGCACAAATTCTCTAAATTCATGTCCAAATTTAAATCAAATATTTTACGACTGGCGAACCACCTGTGCAACTTGCCATAGAGCACAACTTACTCCACCTATATTATATATGTATGTATCTTTGATTATCGCCATGGTTGTAACGTAATTGTACTGTAACTGAACAACACATGTACATGCATGCATGGCAAATTAACATAAGACCTGATAGATTGAGACGAACGTATGAATCTGTACGTTCAACTTGTGAGATTAGGCCGTGCAATTTGCTTGATGCACATGCATGCCATGCGGAGCATGATCCAGAATCAGAAGACTGACCTATAGTTTTACCACAATCTTCAACCAAAATCTAACACCCCGCGCAAGTTGCTTGATTACTCTTTTAGTTGTCCTACTCGTAGCAGTCTCTCTTTTAATTAATTTATTGGATTGGAAGAGAGCATATCATCATCATGGCTAAAAAAAGAAAGAAAGAAAGAAAAGATGCATTGGCGGGTCATGAGTTGGCGTAGTGGTGCCGCCCACGTCGTCGTCGTCGTCGCCGGTAGTTGGCACAACTGTACGTATATGGTCTGGATCCAGCAACCACCTTCTAGCCTGCTAGTCATCCATCAATTCATCATCAGGGATACGGCGCTGCATCCCCTTCCTGTCTCGATCTTGCGCTGCATGCTAGCCGGCATTGTGCATTAGGGCCGGTGTGCTTGCTTGCAGTTGCAGACAGGAGAGACGACGTACCAGCAGGCCCCCCCGGGAAGAAGGGAGGATCGTATCCAAGGCGCGTGTTCCATGGTGGACATGGGCGGCACCGGCGAGGAGGAGGAGACGGAGGTCGGTGGCGCCGGCGAGCAGCAGCGGACGGAGATGGAGATCGGGTGGCCCACCGACGTGCGGCACGTGGCGCACGTGACGTTCGACCGGTTCCACGGCTTCCGCGGGCTCCCCGTGGAGCTGCAGCCCGAGGTCGACGGCAAGGCGCCCAGCGCAAGGTCGATCTTGATTATTCTAGCTTCTCCCTGCTCCCTCCCATGCATGCGAGTAGCAGTGCTGCTTAATATATACTCCTATCTTTCTCTCTCACACTTGCATTGCATGCATGCTTAATTACGCACGCGAGCTGCTGAGCACGAATGAACGAACGTCGTTGCAATTGCATGGATGATAAAATGCAGCAAGACGGTGTTCGGCGTGTCCACGGAGTCGATGCAGTGCTCCTACGACTCGCGAGGGAACAGCATCCCCACCATCCTCCTGCAGATGCAGCAGCGCCTCTATCACCAGGGCGGCCTCAAGGTGGAAGGCATCTTCAGGATCACCGCGGAGGACAGCCAAGAGCAGTACGTCCGGGACCACCTCAACTCCGGCCTTGTACCGGACGGCATCGACGTGCATTGCCTCGCCGGACTCATCAAGGTAGCTCAACGTACACATAAATTAAAGCTGCGTACGATGATGCATACATGGATATGCTTTGTTGGGAAATTAGTCCAATTCATCCATCCATTCTGTAATTCGCAGGCTTGGTTCAGGGAGCTGCCCGGCGGCCTGCTGGACTCGCTGCCGGCGGACGAGGTGACGCAATGCCAGTCGGAGGACGACTGCGCCCGCCTCTGCACCAGGCTGCCACCGGCGAAAGCCGCCCTGCTCGACTGGGCCGTCAACCTCATGGCCGACGTCGCGCGGGAAGAGAAGGCCAACAAGATGGGCACGCGCAACGTCGCCATGGTCTTCGCTCCAAACATGACACAGGTAGTAAAAGTAAATCAAATCAATCGTATCCATCTGTATATTTTGCTGCAAGTTAATAAGATACAATTGTGACTGATCGATGCATGACGCCGGCCGGCTGCTAATTCTGATTAAATTCATTGCAGACAGTAGATCCGTTGACAGCGCTCAAGTACGCGGTGCAAGTGATGAACTTCCTCAACATGCTCATCGAGCGAGCGCTCAAACAAACCGATCAACCGCCGCAGCAATCTTTCTGACGCGTCCTCTGAAGCTTAATTCTGTGCTCCAAGCTCCTATGACAAACTGAAGAGGCATCACGCATCACTATTATTGTCGTCACCTTCGAATTAATCAAATTAATTAAGTAGCAATTTGTCGAGAGATGTAGTAGAACTAATGGTTTAAGTGTGTGATCGTGGTTTGGTTTGATTTGATTACCGTAGGATTCAGCAAATCAGCGGCGTGCGTTTTCTGTCTGATAAAGTCCTGGCTATTAATCTAAGGTTTGAGGTACTGTCACTGCAGCATTTATTCATCAGCTCCATGCGTTTGTTTTCTGCGGTTTCTATTTTTTTTAAGTAAATGGTTAATTGTCTGTTGATAGATATGGATGGAGCCAAATCTGTCGAACTTTGGGCCGTCTTTAACTTCTCTTTGCTCCTGAGCCTTGTCTACACATCACCCACTCCGTTGCCTCCTCACCTTATCCACACCCCGCCGCCTCTCCACCGTCCCGTGCGCCACCTCCACCGCCTTTTACCTTGCCGTCATCGTCTCCAGCGCCGACGTGGTCTGCCCTCCTCCATCGCTCCTCCCCCCCCCCTCGTCGTCATCGCTTTTCCTCCCTACGCTCCCCTACTGCCACCGCCTCCCCGCCCGTCCCCGCCCTGCTCTAGCGGCGCCCCCATCGCCGGATCCACCTCCCTCAACCCCCATCGCCACTAACCACTACAACCATGATATCCCCGCTGCCATCCCTGTCCAACCATTGGTCCTCCGCCGCTCGCGGTCGACGGCGCCCCTGCCTCCATGACCGCCTCCGTAGTCAGGCCGACGACTTCCCTAGGGCTTCCCTCTAAATTTGGGGACCATAAATCCACCCGAAATCCTAAACCCAACCCCTAACACTAACCCTAGTTATCGTCGGAGAAGACAAGCTCATCGTAGCAGTCGCCGGTAAGAAGGCCACATGAATCTTGGCGTGGATGGTACAATAAGAAATTCGATAGATTTCTCATTCATTTTTCTATTTATAGATAAATAGATTTTTTATTTTTTATCCTAACGCAATAGAAAACGCTAGGAATCAAATTCGAGCTGTACAAAAATTCAGTCAAAATACCAAAAAAAAAACTTCAGGAAGAACAAAGGCCGGAATAAATAAACTATTTCTCGGCCCAGCCTAGCTCGGCCCAGTGCATACAAGGTCACGCGACTAATTCCATAGCAACACAGGGGGCACCATGCAAAAGCGCAGCTCGTCCTTCCAGAAAAACCTTCGCCTCGTCGAGCCTAGGGTTTCTCCTCGCCGCCGCCGTCGTCTCGCCGCTCCGATTCGCCTCCACGCCCAGGTAAATCCTTCGAGCCCGAAAATGCACCTCTCTTCCTTCTCTCGTCGGCGCCCTCGTCGCCACCATCCCCCCGTGATGGAGGCCACTGTCGTGGAGTGGAGATCCATCCGGAGGATCTGATTACCTCGTTCGTTGGTTAGGATGCCCTAGCTTGCTTGCACGGATCGCTGTTTCGCTCCGCAGAGTCTTTTCTTTGCTATAAGATGAGCCAGCGGACAAGTAGATTTCTGTTACTGGGAATCGCTACCTAGAAGTTTCATTCGAGCAAATAATGATATAGTTTTTCAATGTGCAGATTGCAGGCTCTACTTGGTGAGCCCTCGCACCGATGGCGGAGGAAGCCAATGTAAGCACAAAGTTGCCGCCTTTCTTCCCCTAGTTATGTGGTGTCTAGGATTTTAGGTCTGAATTAGTAGTGATTTGTTTCTCATGTGGTCCTCGCCTTTGTTGAAACAGGGAAAGAAGGAGGAGGAGGAGTTCAGCACGGGCCCTCTGTCAGTGCTGATGATGAGCGTCAAGAACAATACCCAGGTTGGCCGATTTCTTCTACTATTGAGATCTCAGTTTACTGCAGAGCACAGTTTCTTCTTTACTTTCTGTCTTTCTATATTGATATCGTCTTCCAAGCATGAACTATGAATATGCTGTATGCTCGTCATGTAACCTGGCCACACGTTAGCTGAACATCCTGTTATCTGAGGTTCCTGCTGTCCTGTTGTGTTAATGCTCTGTATTTTTCTCAGTTAGCTTCCCTGAAAATTAGATGTATCATCAGGTTTTATGTGTCCATACTTTCTGTATATCCTTTGCTCTAGTGTGATTGTTGCTGCTGTATTTTTACTTTTTAGCTGAGACATCTGACAAGTAGCACTGTGTAACCTGACGCTCCTGTTTCAGCAAATCATAGGAGCCATCTCTACGTTTCTTAGCGAAAACATGTTCTGTAGCTGTGATTCTCACATTATTTGCTTAAACATATCATGTAACTTTGATTCTCACATTATTCTTGTGCATGATGATGTGGTAGTCTTAGTATTCGGTATCGACAGTTGTGAGTATAGTACTAGTACCTCTCCATCCTAGGATCCTTGGTCCTCTCTATCTACCTTCCTACATTACGGTTACGGGCCATGTATCCATTTTGAATGTTTTTATTATGAAGTGGTTTATGGTTCTTTGCCTGGATTTGTTTTCTGAATTGAATTAGTTTTCTATCTGATTTATCTGATGTTGAGTTCATTCAGCCAAAATTGCTTGTCACTTGCTCTTTGGATTGCTAAAAACGTATCATGGAACTTTATTTCTTTGATGAATAGCAAAAGTAAGCCATAAGATGTATGCAATAACTGATTCGCATACTTGTTGCTACGAACCGCCAGACAAGCAAGTCTCATTGTCTCAGATGGCCGTATTTCCTTTCGCTTGACCGAAATTGTGCATTTTATAACCCTGGACCTTTGTTTCCTACAAGTGTGCTAGGTATATCATTGTTACCCAACAACTGTATCATTGTTTCTCTCTGATACATCGCACCTCAATCACTTTATGCTGAATTGCTTAGTACTGAGTTACTGACTGGTGACTGCAGATAGTGTGCTTTTTAACTGCACTTTATTCTGATTATATATCTTCTCCTGTGTCTTAGGTTCTTATCAATTGCCGGAACAACAAGAAGTTGCTTGGTCGCGTGAGGGCATTTGATCGGCATTGCAACATGGTTCTTGAGAATGTTAGGGAGATGTGGACTGAGGTATATGACACGTTCTTCCAGCTGTTGAATAGTTTCCTTCTCTTGTATTGCTGTGTTGATTAACATATGTTGCTTCTGTTACAGGTACCCAAGACTGGTAAAGGCAAGAAGAAGGCTCTTCCAGTGAACAAAGACAGGTTCATAAGCAAGATGTTCCTCCGTGGGGATTCAGTCGTCATTGTTCTCAGGAACCCAAAGTGAGTTGGACAGTGTCTTGTACACGAGAAGGGTCTCTTTGCTACATTGCTATCTAGTCTGTATGCCAAATATTCTAGACATGGAAGTGTAAGAGACGATTCTTGAGCCAGAATTAGCCATGTTCATGGTTGAGTGTTGTAGTTGAATGCTATGAAATTTACCTCTTGTTGCTGACTTGCACTGGTAGTTTCTGTTTGGATCATCTATATATCGGCTGAAGACAATTTTAAAACTCCACTGTTTCAATAGTTGATTGCCATTCTGTGAATCGTCAGGTTCTTAATGGTATGTAATTGCGAAATGTACGGTTCTCATTTGAGAATAGTAAATGCCTTTTTTTTTGCTGAAAGAGGTGGTGCACCTTTAAGCACGATCAAATCACACCTTATATTTGAGCAATAAATTTTGTTGTGGACAATCCAGTTGTAACTCAGTTTTTTTTAGGACTCAACCGAGCTAAGGCTTTATCCATCACACATAATGTCACAATCATGGTCCAGCTGTAACTTATGATCGGCAGTTTATTAACGTCATTCACTCATTCATCACGCTTACGGTTTCAATCATGGTCCAGGTGTAACTCAAGTGGAATTATAAAAAGGAAAGGAACTATGGTTTAACGAACAAATATTATTTAGAGAGTCGTGTGCACAATCGGGTCCATGGCTCAGTGGTAGACTGCAGATCAAGAGGTCTCCGGATGGGCCCCTTCTCGTTCTTCTTCCTTTTCTTTTGGCTGCTCCCCTCTCCTGTTTAAGCTACATCGACTAACATTCGAGCACTGCTGCACAATTGTTGTCTGCAGGCACGATCATTTAAACAGTAGATGCAAATCCATCACCGGCGCTTGAACATAACAGTAGTTTAGAAGAAAAAAATTGCACTTGAACAATGGAGCACTGTCTTCCTCACCAGTATTCAATAATAATCTATGTTTCCTTTCTTTCTAACAAGTAATGAATTACAGAATCTGAGGTCAATGATCTCTCTCTCTCTCTCTCTCTCTCTCTCTCTCTCTCTCTCTCTCTCTCTCTCTCCAGCGAGCTAAAGAATGGGCATGGAAGCAGGAATGCATGATGCCATATAGTAAGTAACTCACGCAGTTCTCCAGTGGTCAGAAAACTTTGTTATTACGAAGTGATGTACAGTAGTAATTTGCTTATCCCTTTTGGACATTCACTCGTGCTCTCCTCATGCTCCAGGCCTTCAACTGAGGCACCCTGACGGTGCTAGTGCCGTTGTTGAACGCGTACATGCGAGTGCCGCCATCGACGAGCGCCACCGGGTAAACTCTGGCCATGATGCAGACCCTGCCACCGCCACCGAAGCTTTCCACCGCGGAACGATCAATCTGCATGTTGCCAGAGGTATTACTGCTGTTACTCATCATTCCTTTTGTTTCTTACATGAGCGCATGAAGAACAGTGGAAGCAAAGCCCCCAACTCACCAACGTTCTCAAAGATATCTTCTTCTCTTTCTCGAGGTCGAATTCGAAGAAGCCTCCATAGGCTGGTGTGTACAGCTCTGGTCTCAAGGACGACCTGCAAAAACGAAACAAATTCTATTGCTTAATTGATGCAACGAAGGGTATGAAGTTTTTATAAACATCAGGATATCTGAAATTTTTAGTGAAAACTGAAAAAGAAGAGATGAAATTGTATGTACTAACCTTCTCAGATCAGAACACATAAGGATCATGTACTTCTGCTGTGATTTGTAAACTCTGAAGTGCACATCTGTGTGCTCTTCCATGTTATCAGACGCAAGAACCACAAGTCCAAATGGACCCACGCCGCCATGAACCGACGCATCTGCTTCCCGACAATGCTTCTCGGGGTCCAAAAGCCAGGAAGGATCAAAAGGGTCAGCACTATCTATGTCTGAAGGCTCAAAATCTATCTCCACATCTGCCTGTTTCAAGAAAATGATGTGCCGGATCAGCTACATTTGCTACGGAAAACATACCGAAATGGCAAAACCTAAGCGCATATATAGTTGATTGTCACAGATTTGACTGTTATGACATCTAGTTGAAGTAAGAAAAGGGTTGTTTGGACGATCAAGCAAGCAAGTGTGACCAGGAGAAACTAGCCTGTAAAGTATCGATTTCCTTAATCTCAAACAGACTCCCTTTCTTGAGCTCCATGCCTTGGTGGCTGACTTGTTTTCTTCGAAGCGACTCGATCTCTTCAACAGGCCATTGCAGCAATTGCTTACTGTCGCTATCTAACCATATAGTCCTGGGGATTGCCTAAATGTGACAAATGAGGATACATAGTTACGCCGACAAAAATGCGTGTTAAAGCAAGGATCACTAATTCAATAGAAAATAGTTGCTGCAGTTAGAGGTAGATTTGCTTACATGGATCCCAGCCCAACCTTTGGCAACATCATCTGACGAACTATCTGTCTCATTAGTCCAACCCCATATAATCCTCCTGCCCTTTCTTGAATCGAAGAACGACTTTGAAGCATAGTAATTTCCATAATCAATCCTCAACCACAGTCTACGGTCATCAAGGACGGTATCTGGCGCAAAGGTATCACTTTTCAGATCATAAACACCAATCATGTACTTGTCGCAGTAATCTAGGCTCATTTTGAGGACATGCTTAGCGCCATTCGGGATAGCTGCAGACAAGTCCAGTCCATTGTTCTTGCCGGGCAGTACTGCGAAGAAATCAGGGCACTCCCACATGGTGGAGGCATTGGAAGAGTACAGTGGGTGATCAACTCTAGTCCAGTGCTGAAAATCCTCACTCTTGTACAAAAGTGCAGCACTGTAGCCGTTCAGCTCAGCCCCAACAGCTATCCTCCATAGTCCATCCGGTCCGATCCAACCGGTTGTCGGATCTCTGAACTGATTTGAGTTCAAGCCTGCTCCGACAGGTTCGATCAGCGGGTTGTTGTCAGATTTGATCCATTCCCTCAGGTATGGATCAGAGAGGTTGTTTGGAAACACAATGTTTTGGACCTGACGCTTCTCCGTGTCGGCACCGGTGTATATGATGGCAGGCTTGTCGCCGGTGAGGATTGTGGCTGAACCTGTCCAGCAACCGTTTATGTCACTAGGAGTAGTCCGTTCTATCGCTGGTTCAAGCCGGATCCAGTTGATGAGATCTGTTGAGACCGAGTGGCCCCAAACTATGTTACCCCAGAGTGAACCGTTTGGGTTATACTGGTAGAATTGGTGATATATACCATTGTAGTACATTGGTCCTGAAAATTGAAGACAACCTAAGTTTTGGAATGCTTCAGCTTCTTCTACTCTTTGTTTGAAGTGGTGTGAGAAACATACATACCATTTGGATCTTTTGAGTTGTCGTAGATTCGCAATGATTTCCAATTTATCAAAATTTTGAACAAGAAAAAGGAGAGAGATGATGTCAGAAACTTGTGATCAATTTTAGACAGTACAAACAGAAGCAAAGATGCTAGAGTTCATAACATGTCAAAACTTCATTTCTTGCCCAAGTACTACGGAAGATCTTTCTGATATGTCAGACACATATTTTCAGTTGGCATAATAGGAAAAGACTCTTGCATTTGCAAAATATGGCAACCGAATACAACTTTTGTGTAATGGATAGCTTCGATTTGCACATGCATCTAAGTATGGCTATCACCATTTTATGGTGTTGCTTAACATCTAACTGCAGTGCCATAAATGTGAGCATCTATCCTATGCGGCATTCAGCAACAGGATTGCACAAGTTATGAGTTGGCTACCTAACTTCCCCGCTCATATCATGAACACACAAAAATTAAGGTCACACTAGTCCACTATTGGGTTCAAATTCTCTAGTTAGTATTTTTTTTTTCAGAGAAAAAAGGAAACTGCCTCCAGTTGGGAAATATTAGATCAGTTGACTTTCTTGAAATCAGGAAAAGCACCTCAAATCAGAGAATACACGACATGACCAAAAGTCAACAGGTGAAAACTAGAGACGAAAGCATAGAGAAGCACATACCATTTATCCAGTTCTTGGGAGGCTGGAAGTGGTATGCAGTTCTGTACTTGTTGCTCACAATAGAGGAGACCTTTGGAGACTGTGGATACAGGAGGACTCTCTTTGTGGCCTCGACTCCATTCTTGCACTGAAGGTTTGATTCGTGGGAGAAAAGTGCAAGAAAGAGAAGAAAGGCCCAGAGAGTCCATGGTTGGAGTTGGAGCTTCGCGGCCATGGAGGAGATGGGGATGTTAGATTAGATGGGAAGACTTTGTTAACTCTTAACTTGATGAGGTAACCAGTACTAGTAGTTAAGTAAAGAACACTTGCTTAGGTTGGCCCAAGTAGGTTTTCAGAATATTCAAAGGAATACTTTATTCCCACTGACTATGGCTGGCCACTTTTCATCCAAAACCTTGCTCTGTAGAAATATCACAAAAGAATACGACGTTGAGGGGGTAATAATATACTGAAGTGATGTGTGACATTGCTGCAAATCAAGGTTCAAAATGAAAAAAGAAATCGAACCATATGAAATAAGTACTACTGTACAGATAAATATTTTTTAAGACCCCGAAAAGAAAACATAGTTGGAAGAATCAACCTAAGCTTCATTGTTGTAGTTTTTGTATTGACTTAGTCCGTGGACTTGGAAGTTCCAGGTTTTTCTTCCTCCTTCGTCGCTTCCTGATCTGCATCTGCATCTGCTGCTGTTCATGTTCCCATCCACATGTTTCTTTCAGCCTCCTCGGCATGACTACCCCTCAATTTCTCTCCAATTATTTGTCTCCTCCGAAGCTTCTGTCTGATCTAGTATGCAGTCCACAAGGTCTCTTCTATGGTGAGCGAGGAATACATGACTACGCACGCACCACTCATTTCCAGCCTAGCTCCCAAGAACAGGGTCGAATCAATGGCGTGTCTTGCGATCACCAGCTCCCATTTAGCTGTTTCATTTGTTCCTGCAGTATCAAATCAACAACGAATCACAAACTTAAAATACTAGTAATTTCCAAAACTGTATATGTCTTTGTTTTGCTGTATGAGCTGGAGCTGCTTTGGCCACTGAAAGTCTGGAACCTGTTCATTTGATTGAGACTGAATGAATACTGGTCTCAATCTTTATTCTGTGTTGGACCGTCCGTCCACTTGTTGCAACATGATTCTGACTGAACCGAACCAATGAAATGCTGGTGAGGTGATGAATGCCGTTGTGGATGTCGATGTTTCTGTGAAGATGATGGACGGAAGGACAGACAGATAGACAATTACAGTGATAAAAAAAAGGGAATTACAAATACCCTCTACAAGTCATTTGAAGTTACAAATACCCTCTATAAGTTTTATAGTCGGATTTACCACCTCACAAGTCTAATCCTGTTGCAAAATCTCCCCTACGGTTCTCACTTGAGATCATATTAACATATTTGCTATGTCGTGATATTGATTCTTCCACGTACGCTAGTAGCATAGATAGGAAATGATTGGAGAGGGTTTAACTAAGTGTTAGGACCACTAAACGTCTTTTTTTGTCTAATTTGTGTAGAGAATTGTAATGGCATATTTGATTCAATGGACTTTATAGTTCACTGTTAGTCTCTTCCTCATCCTTATATTTTTATGCTAACAGCCTATGTGGAGCACACCAGTGATATCATGGCAAATATGTTACTATGCCACCAAGTTAGAATCCCGAGGAAGTATCTTTGCAATAGGTTTAGATTTGCAAGGCGGTAAACACAACTATTTTACTTGTAGGGAGGTATCTGCAACTTCAAGTGATTTGTAAGGGGGTTATTTATAATTTTCTAAGAAAAAAATTACAACCTCAAAAAATAAATGGAAAAGTTGACAGCTGTGGGATTTGAACCCACGCCCTTTCGGACCAGAGCCTAAATCTGGCGCCTTAGACCACTCGGCCAAACTGTCCAACATGTTACGTTAGGAATAGTTCTTTTAACATACAATTCCGATAGCAGCTTACATTTTTTTTTGGCGGTAAATGTACTAATTTTCTTCTGACCTTGCGTATTGCAGTTTTTTTGCCGGTAAATTAATATGAAGGGCAACTGTTTTTTTCCCTGCATTCATCTTTACTTACTTTAATGGCATAGACGCACGAGAAATCGCAACTTCATGTTGTTTCAATACGTAACTCAAACTCAAGGCATTGTGATTTCAGATTGCTGCCAACGCAAGGCTTGTCCCGCAATCGAGTTTTCAACAGCTCGCTTTCAATAAAAGCAGTGTGCACCTGATTTTCTTTTTAAAAAAGAAGAGTTTTCAACAGTTCAGAATCAAACAAAATATCGTCATTAAATTCCCAGTACTTCATTGATAATAGGTTAACGCAATGTAGCAGCCAACCAGGGAAATAGGACGTCTTCCTGTGCTCTTGGTCATGTTTTACACGGATGGTTCACCATTGAACATGTGACGAGAATATTGACAAAACAAGCGAAGATAGAACATTTGCGTTGCCACATGACTACAGAATCTTAAGAGTGTCTATAAAACATCAGCCACACGGCTTCTTTGTACAGATCGATGTTAGCTTCCACATGATTTTTCTTAGCGTAGAGAGAACCGGCCACGAAACGGCTATCCATCACGGTCCTGCACATTTACCAGTCTTCATCCTGGGTAGCCCTATGGAAGCACAGCACTGTGCACACAAGAATGAAGAAGGATGTGAACTCGATGAACATGGCACCGGTCTCAATTAGGCCAGCGTGCCTCAGAATTGCTGGAATGGCAATGCTTCCCATGGCAGACGCACCAGTCAGGAATTTTGCAGCATTAATCCATCTGAAATGATTAGTGCCTCCGAGTGATCAGTATTGTATTGATGAACATGAGATAAATAATGCAACAAACGAGTATCCTAAGCAAATTCCTCTAAGTGGCCTACTCTGTACGACTGTACATCTGTAAATTGTACATATCTGAGTTGTTATCCAATACATGTGATACAGTTTTCCAAAAGTAACCAACGGCATCAAACATTAGAACTTACCCTCCACCATCCCTGCTTGTCAAGAACTGTGTAGATCCACCGCCAAAGAACATGCATGGCATTGGCACAAGGACATACATGAGAGCTGCATAAGTAAAAGAGTATAACAATGTCAGTAGAAAGACCATGATGGCTTTGTCATTGATTGAGGAGGGTAACAAATTAATAATCACCTGCTAACATGGGCCACCAATTGTTGTACAAAGCACATGCCTGTACCATCAAAATAAAAACCAGACATTATAGAAGTAACAGCTTAGTCAAATGACAATAGCATGACGAACCCATGCTGCCTTTCAAACGAAAATGATACAGGTAGGATGTAGCTTGATGGTGTCTGGTGTCTACACAATCTTTGTGTGCATTAACTACAAAGTGGTTTTCCCAGCATGCATGACTCTTAGATATGATGCTTCTACAATAATCCTGGCAAGCAACTGATGCTCTTTATGCTTTTCTATTTCATGTGTATCATGTTTATGTCACAATCACAGGACAAACTAATGGACGTAAATTGTAGGCACGGAACGTGAGATCAAATTTTTAAGTCAATGGACATAAATTGTAGGCATAAAGCATGAGATCGAATAGTTAGGTTCTCGCTTCTCAAAGCTACTAATGCATGCCATAAGTAACAGTTAACTGTCATCATATAAAGCTTTCAGAAATCTCATTTAGTTCCTCAAAGATGCTAATAGGAGCATTAAATAAGTGAGCACCTCGTACCAGTATTTGCAGTAGAATGGTCGTGGAGAACATAAACGCGAGTCCAGCGAGCCTGTAACAGAAGGAATTAAAATGAAGAAAACTTTGTGTGAATGCAAAACAAAAGTTCAAAAAGATTCATGACAACAAACTTACAC
The DNA here is from genome assembly GCF_958298935.1 of Phragmites australis. Lineage (NCBI taxonomy): Eukaryota > Viridiplantae > Streptophyta > Magnoliopsida > Poales > Poaceae > Phragmites > Phragmites australis. The sequence continues at coordinate 51,170,165 of NC_084922.1, read as the reverse complement.
TGTCAAGACAAACACCACGAGTACGTGAACGGCATCATCCAGCACAAAGGTACGGAAGCCAATCAGATAAAGAGCAGATAAAGTTAGCCACGGAAGTCAACTCTTGAAGCAATTTGAAGAACAAAGATAGCTGGTAATCTGATCCTTGATACTCAGAGCACTAGAGTCTAACAAAAGTTTGGAAACAACAAACTAGTCAAACGCAAAAGATCGAAACCAAGATGAAAACACTATAGCCAACTACATTTCGTGGACTGTTTTGCACAAATCTAACTTGTACACTACAACTGCTAGTGCCAACACACAAGACCAATACCATAGGATGATCTAACTGGATCCGAGTTCTCAACGAATGCGACTGATCAAACAACCTTATGCTAGTAAATCACTTTCTCTAAGACTAATCTGGACAATTTCCATTTATCCAAAGTGAACACTTACACAACGTCCTGGATCGCACTAACAATCCAGCGCTGGCGCTGCAACAAAGGAAACACACCCAGGTACCTAACAGTTCCATACCCTAAAGCACACCACCCATAATCCAATTGGGATCTCCCGAGCCCTAATTCGCTGAAACCCCTAGCAAGTCGATCCCCCCCCGATGCCATACTCAAATCGGAGCTCAGACGACGCAGAGATCGACAAGAATATGGAATAAGTGACTGAATTTTCGGGGAGGAGGAGCCCTACCTTGGACGGTCATCGCCATCTCCGCGAGCAAAGCCAAGCGAAGCGCGCCTTCCTCTTCTTCCCCCACCTCACCTGCTTCGCTGTCCCCCGTTCTGACCGACTCGTGCTATAGCGCCGTCCCGTTCCGTCTTGTTGTAGACTGGCAGGTGGACCCCACGTAGAGATGAAGCCCCACATGTAAGTTGGTGTACATGAATAGCTTTAGCGAGCGAGGCCAACGCCGCGCGCCGTTAGGTTAAGCTATCAACAGAGGCAACGAGCGCTTCACTCCCCCGGCGGCGGCGCTTGAGGAGGAAGAAGAAGCCATGGGGCGCCTCACCGCGGAGAAGGCGGTGCTCGAGGCGGGCTCGGAGGGACGCGGCGCCACGGTCCTCAACCTCTCCCACCGTGCCCTCTCCGACGTCAGTGCAGCCCCGCCCCTCCCCTTCCCCCTCCAGCTCGGTTGCTCATCCTTTTCGCTGCGTGGTTGGTCGGTGTGCAGGTGTCGTGCCTGAGTAGCTTCAACAACCTGGAGCGCCTCGACCTCGGCTACAACTGCCTCCTCACCCTCGAGGTAGCTGGATTACACTTATTAAACTGGTCGGTGCACAATTATATTCTTGCGTGCAGTATGTTAACGTCAAGCACACAAAATAAAGATACAAGTTTTATGTACATTTTTTTGTGGCATTTTCATACTGGTCGATATGACGTGGTTATTGTTTCGTGACCCTGTCTGCACACGCTTATAATAGACCGATAGACAATATCGTAAAATCGTCCTAGAGTGAAATAACTTGATGGCTCTCTTCTTTAATGCAATGACACACAGTTCTCCTGCATGTTCGAGGGGAAAAAAACATGTTTGTTGAAGCTGTAGCTCTTATGTTACCCTGTGAACCTGAACCTGTCTATATTTGCTTTCATTTGGCACTTATGGATATGGCTTTTATGTGGTGAAGGGTTTGTCCTCCTGTGTCAATTTGAAGTGGCTTTCGGTTATCGAAAACAAGCTTGTGAGCTTAAAAGGTGTCGAGGGGCTCTCAAAGCTGCAGGTGAGCTACCTTTCTGCCTATGCATTTCCATGTGGCTTAATTCAGTACTGAATCTAAGTGAACTACTTGACTCACCACACTTGCAATCGTTCTCCCCTTCGGTTGTACAGGTATTGAATGCTGGCAAGAACAAACTTACAAAAGTGGATGAGGTCACATCTTTAACAAGCCTGGGAGCATTGATTCTGAATGGTATTGTAATGGATGAATGCTAGAGACTGTCAATTACTCTTCTTTCCCTTGTTGGTAACTTGCTTGATTTCATCAGAGGATCTTTGCAATTCCTAATGCAGATAACAATATTTCTTCCATCTGCAAGCTTGATCGACTGCAAAAGTTGAATACACTTGGTATGTATGTCGAAATAACACATATGTAGTAGCTCGAACTGGATCGCCTTACCCTGTCGACACATACTTATATCCTTTCTTAAAATGACATCTTGGTCAACTCTAGTAATAGAAATCAAAATGTTTGTAGCTTTTGTAAAGAAGAGTAAGCTTGAAATGTAAAACTGTATGCAACTTTGTTGTCAGAACTATAAGGAAATTTGCATGATAAGTAATAGTTGTGCATAGGACGTTCATTTTGTTTCTGTCTATATACTGTAACTATATAGTTGTTTATATTTAGTAACTATGAGACAATAAATTAATCATGTTTCCTTTCACTTAGTATTGATTTTTGAACATTTACTCTGCTGTAGTTCTTTCTAAGAATCCTGTTGTTACTATTGGCAATGCTTTGGTCAAGGCTAAATCTATGAAAAAGGTAGTGTTCACTTCTCTATTCTTAGTAAACATATAAAAATGCTTTGTTGCTTTTGTATGAAGCATTTCTAGCTTTGAATGACTAATGCGTCATTGTTACTTCTTTCCATAGCTATCCTTGTCTCACTGCCAAATAGAAAATATTGGATCTTCTCTTGCTGCGTGCGTGGAATTGAAGGAGCTTAGGCTTGCTCACAACAAGATCAGTGTATGATTTCATTTGGTGATCTTTTTGTACGATTGCTGTTGGTACCATGCATTGTCTTGATGATTTTTTGACATCTTGTTTGTACTTTGACTTGCAGACAATCCCTTCAGTCTTGGCCAAAAATGTCAAGATCTTGAACCTTGATTTAGGAAATAATTTAATTGAGAGGGATTCAGATTTGAAGGTTTGCACCTGATTAATGTTTCCCACCTAATCTATCATGATTAATTCAGACTGTTACAATCAATTGTTTGGTTGCCAGGTCCTTTCTGAATTGCACTACTTGAGGAACCTTAATTTGCAGGGAAATCCTATTTCTGAGAAAGACAGTCTTGCGAAAAAGGTGATTTCCCTCACTTTTTAGCATGGATTGCAGACTCTGGAGTAACTCCAATATTCTTGCAGGTTAAGAAATATGTGCCAACGCTGCGCATATTGAATGGAAAGCCCATAGAGGCCAGCTCCAATTGTGATAAGAGCTCTAGAAAAGAGAATCTTCCAAGCAAAGATAAAAACATGTATGATCATGATTCCCTTGAGATTGATACAAGAAAGAAGGATAAAAAAAGGAAGCAGTCAAAACAACAATTAGAGGGCCCTGAAGAGCCTGCAGTCGAAACTGTCCCCCCGGGTGTCATCACTACTGCTCCAAGCAAATCTGAAGTGCTAGATGGTAAGGAAAGGAAAAAGGAAAAGGTAGCCATGGAACATGTCAATAATAGCAAATTAAAGAGGAAGGATGATAAATCTTCTGTCGATGATGCCAGTAGAATGGACAAGAAGGAAGCCAAGAGGAAGAAATTTGTTGACAAAGAAGATATAGATGCTGAAGGAATTGACAACACAGAAGTTTCATTTGCAGATTTAGTGTCTTCCATAGAGGACAGTCAAGAGCCTAAGCGAAAGGACAAAATCCAGGAAGCAGCTCCAGATGGAAAAATTGTTGGTGGCTTGGTAATTGATCACACGAAGAAGAGAAAGAAGTCAAAAGGTGCAGTCACCATCACCGACTCCTCTACTCTTAAGCTGATATCCTCTGTGCCAGAAGTAGGGGCAGGCGGACTCGGTCTGTCAGGATGGGATGAGTAGTGTCTAGACTGATGACTGATGGATAGTGTTTTACTGTAAATCTCTTGTAGCGTCATCTTGCAAGAAGACTTATGTAGCCACTACCTTCTGGTTTCTTTCAACGGTGCTTTCGATCGTCGCACTTCAAAAATGTAACATCTGACTTGCAAATCTTGTAGTTTGGAATTTCGTGGACCAAACATTTTTATGTGAACTTAAGTGCATGCTTTTCTTTTCTCATAAAATAAACCTCTAGTTTAGTTAAGATTCAAAACTTTACAAATCATTTATACAGGAAATCTAATGTAGTGCTGGAAATTTAAGAGCAACAGAATGTCAAGAATCTGGTCTATCCAGCCACTCCAGATAAACCAACGTAAACTTTGCCACGAAGAGATCATATATAGGTTTTTGACAATTGAACAGCCAGCTACCACCACTATCCACTACCATAATGAAATCGATGTAAACATGACAATAAAAGCACAGATGCATCATGGAGGAATGGCTAATTTGCTGCAAACAAACTTTGCAAAATTTCATTCCTGTCGACCTTGTTCCATTCGTCTGTGTATGCTGTTTGAACAATTGGACTTGAACGTAGCTGCTAAAATCCTAACTCCATTCATTTGTAGGGCTAGGCCTAGGCTGATTCTGAGCTAGGCATAGGCGCCCATTACAACATCATTAAAAACAAAACTCCACGAAGGATTCTTCATGTCCACCAGAGGTCATTGTGTAGGGGTACTATTGCAACCGCTTGCAAACAAATTCATATGGAGGAACTTTGTCGACTGCAAGGGGGGCAAGAAAATCAAATTAAATCATAAACTACATATTTTCAACTTCATATATCAAATATAATTCAAAACCAGGGTGGCATTAAGAAGCATACCATTTCCCCAGCTAGCCATTGTGGGTTGCGAAGCTAACATCTTCCGGGCAAATGCTGTAACGTCATCTAGAGTCATTTCATCCATACATTGAAGGAAGTGATCAATAGGCTTCCTGTTGTGATGCCAACAAAGAGTAAAAAGGATCAATAATTTTCTAAGCGAGCAAAGATAGCATTGAAGTAACAAGCATGCTGATTTACCTGCAACCGTAAGTCAAAAACTGCCTTCCTATATCTTCTGAAACAATTACCTGCAGTGAAGTTGACAGAGAATGTCAAATCTTATTGAAGTATACCTGACATAAACGGGAAAAGAGAATAGGGACGCAAAATTACCCTGGATTCAAGATTCATTAACACGGATGAAATCGTTGAGTTTTTCGCTCGTTTCAGCTCAACCTCTGTCACTGAATACATGCAAATCACATGTTTTAGAACAGGCTGTTTCAGTGAATATTCCGAGCCCATCCACCAAGTAGGACATGACACATACCTTCTCCAGGCGTTGCAATAGCAATCAACTCATTTATCGCAACATCAATAGCCTTTGCAACAAAATCTGACGGCTGGATTAATTGAAATAGACAAAAGATATATCAAATCCCCATACAAAAAGGAAAAGGCAAAGTCGCCATGTTCAAATTTTAAAGACAAAAGCATAGTTTCAGCACAAGCCAAACTACTGTTGTTCATACTAGAATTGACTGCTCCAAGATGTCAGGCATATCTCTAGCATAAGTTTGTGATAAGAAAGCAAAGCAAGTCCATCCAAGATGCTTAGGAGTAATGGGACGATTGAAGCTCACTTTGGCAGGAAAGTATAATTATCATGTTGACCAAGTTCAATCATCACTGCACTTATTCACATTGTGTCTTGTATATAGACTGATTAGGCTCCCATATCACCAGCACGAATTCACTGGAAGACAGGTACATCAATGCCGGCTAGTGCCTGCCGGAAGTTGTGGGGATAAAAGCAGGAATGATAATATAGTAATATCAATAGAGACTTGATCCACATGCTTTAGCTACTCCAAAAGTCATAATCACAGAACATGATCAAATAGCTAATTTACAAACTTTAGTTGAAAGCTGCAACAAATTTAATGAAGCAAATATACAAGACCCAGAACCACATAGAAAAGATTAGCTCACCGTTGTCAAGTAGATACCAAAGAGTCCACTATTATCATATACATTACTAAATGCTGAAAAAGATTGGACAGAATGATATTTATTTAGGACCCGCAGATCTGCAAAGAAACAACAACTGAACTTAGCCTTTACCAGAGATTTCATCCACCTCGAAAACTGCGGAAATAACCAAAACTGCCAAAAAAAAAAACTGGATAATGCAGCATGTGCCACAATTCTTTAGTGTAAAAACAGCCATTAAAATGACCAGAATCTAACCACAGTCAACACCATAGCAATCCTACTACAGTTGAACAATCACAGAGAGTTCAAGACTTACAAAGCCGTGAATGCATCCCTTTTCCAGGACCACCAGAGGAGAATGAACCACCACCACCCATTAAAGTCTGCAAAATATCATTGTTGCGAATGAGCATTCATGGATTAACGATTAGAAAAAGAAGACACAATACAACCAATGTACCTCAGCTGATAACTAGTGAAATTCAGAGTATTAACTCTACCTGCATGACGGTCATAATTGTAGCATCTCTCTCTTGAAGCCAGCCCCCTGGCACTTCAAAAGCTAATGCAACATGTGTCATCTGCATAAGGCAGGGAGATGAGAGAATTGCCAATCTAGCATGTCGATGTAGAACAAAAGGAATACGCCAAATGAGGAGGGGGGGGGGGGTATTTTCTGTAGATTGGTAAGAACATATTACATCTGAATCTGTTTTGTGTCTGGAATCACCACCGACATATGTAGACTTTGGCTTTTCCACTGGGGACCCCTTGTGCCAATCAGACAATAAAGGTTCTGCAATGTCTAACAAGTTTTGATGATCAACACCTGATGCTGCTAGGACCAAGCGGTTGGCAGTAAAATTTTCCTGTTACAAAATAGCATTTTTCTCACTCTTTTTGCATAATATTTCTTCATCAATTTGTAGAAAGAAAACAGAACAATGAAATGTACTAAGTCGTTTCTTATGAGGAAAGCAGAATGAAATGTGATACAGAAACAGGGCCTTACATGATAGAACTTTTGAATGATGTTGCCATTGATTATCGCAAGAGCATCCTCGGGAGCTATTAGCGGATTTGCAAGAGCACCTGTATACCCAACAAGGTTGAGTGTTTCGTTAAGAAACTTCTCCGGATTCTTTTGTAGCTCCTGGACCTCTTCTCGAGCAAGGGCCAGCTGAAAGCGACACAAAAGTCACCATGGATAACGAACGAAAATGCCTAATTACTATATGTTGTGGGAGAGATTATCTATTGAGCCCAGCATCCAGTACCTGCCGTTCGACTTCGTCCTGGAGGAACAGCGGGTTCCTCACACAGTCGACAAGCACCTCGACGGCCTGTGGCAGGTAGGCCTTGAGCGTGTCGTAGCTGTATACCATCTGCTCCCTGGACGCGGAGGCGCCGACGTTTCCTCCGGCGGCCTCAAGCTCCTGCACAATCTGCAGGTGGCTCCGGTGCGCGGTGTCCTTGAAGGCCAGCTTCTCCAGCAGATGTGAGACGCCGGTGGACTCCCCGGTCTCGTAAATCGAACCAGAATTTACGAACACCCCAATGCACGCTGAAGGCCCCTGTCGCAGAATCCCCCACAAAGCATCAGCTCCAAGCCCCCCATCGCCGCAGCCCGCAGCACAGCACACGCAACGATGACGTGAACTATAGGAAAACAGAGGAAGGGAAAACTGAGCGGCGGCGCGGCCGTGTTTACTACCGGGACGTCCTCGGAGGCGACGCGGATGCCGTTGGGTAGCGTGGTGATCCTGGTGGGGCTGCGGCCAAGCTGGTCGGGGAGGCACGGAGGGAGGTCCAGGCCGGGGAGAGGGCGCAGGAGCGAGGTGCCGCGCAAGGCGGAGGCCGAGGCGTCTGCTCCGGAGAGCCGTCGCGCCGCCGCGGTTTCCACTCCGCGCAGCTGCAGCGCAATGCGGCGGGAGCAACCAGTGTCAATCAAGCAGCGTCGCTGGCTGCTATATGCAAGAGGAGATGCGGGTGGTTTACCTTGCGGAGGAGGCGAGCGGAGGAGCGCAGCATCGCGGCGAGGTTGGAGGGAGGCGACGGGGGAGACTTTGGTTGGTTTCACCCAGTCGGCAAGGCAAGGGTTTTTGTTTCGTTTACTGGGCCTGCGCCTTCTACTGGGGGCCCAATAGAAAGTGCGAGCATTCCTGCATGGGCCCGGACCGGCCCGGCCCTTATCCTCCACACACAAGGCAGGCAGGCAGGCAGGCCGGCCAGCCAGCGGTAGCTGCTGCTGCTTCCTCCGCCTCCGCCTCCGCCTCTCATGGAGGCCTCCAAAACCATCCATGGTCAGGACCGCGTCCTAGTTCTTCTCCGCTAGAGGACCATCCAGGAGGTGCCTCTTCCCCGCCGCTGCCAGCCACGGCAAGGTCGTAACTCTTCCTCAGCTTCTTGGAGCTGAATTGAGGACGCAATGTTGCTCATGACTGCAATTCTCAATTCTTGTGTTCAACAGGACCTCCAGACCCACTCAGAGTCAGAGAGATGTAACGATGGTGGCGTTCAGCGAGTAGCGTCAGGCAAGGTGACAGCTCGTGGCGGCCTGTTCGCCGTTGCCGCAGCGGCCATGAGCAGCGTCGTACTACCGTGCCATGCCTCCGCCTTGGCTTTCGATCTGCACCTGTACCGGGCGCTGGCGGTGCTGGCTGACCTGGACCCCGCGACGGCCAAGACGGTGGCCGGCGCTGTCGGCGTTCGGGTTCCTCTTCATCCTGCGGATCGTCATGTCGTGGTACCCGAGGCTCCCCGTGACGGAGTTCCCATACGTGCTGGCGTACGCGCCCACGCAGCCGTTCCTCGCCATCAGGGGTTCGTCTGGTTCGGCCTCGTCAGCTTCCTGAACGAGATCCTCGTCGGCCCACAGGGGCTGCTCCTGCTCTTGCTCCTATCCCAGCAGGTCTAGCAAGCAGCTTATTTTCAGTGATCGACCAGTGCATGTTTTGTGTTCATCGTCCATCGTGTCAATCAATGTACAATGATCGAACGATCGGAGGGCTCCGAACTTTTTGTGCGTAGGGGATGAACGGATATGCTTGGTACTTCTGATTCAATACTTAGTTTATTTTTTTAGCTTAGTTAGATGAAAGTAAATTTTTAATTTATTTTTTGAGTCGACTCAATAGAAAAAATACTAGTAGCCATTGTCCTGGGCAACACCACAAATTTGGCAGCTACAGGTCAGGCAAGACAAAAATACATCAAAAATATGGATTTCTATAAAATTAGTCGCCATTTACAAAGAGCACGCTTCGTGCCCATGCCCACCCATACAAAAAAATAATTGCTAACATGCCGCCATCCGGTTTTGATGGCCACCGCCGACTTATTGTGTATTTCTTTCTTATAAAATCAATCAGTTTGGGATAACAAAGGCTATATGTACTATGCTATCCTATTGGAGCCGCAAGGCTCCAAAGAGATCAATTAAAACCTTTCCCCTCTCCTAACACTGGTGTATATCCTTCTGTATCACAAAATTTCTAACACGCGAACGAAAATCTTCAACAAGTCGTTGGCATCCCAGTGGAAGAGTTTCTTCTTGTGCATTGCGGTTGCCTTCCTGGCTTGTAAAGAAAGACAGCCTCTGATGATTTAGCAACAGATGACAACAGCTCTTTGTACAACTGACATGTAACTAACGATCAAAGTGAGATGACGGCATTGATTATTGGTGGATGGCACATAGCTCCCACTTTCCTTCACCATCAATCAGTCTCAGTTCCAAGGAATGGAAGGGTATGAGGGCAGGTCTCTGTAGGTGAATAAATAAACAGAGACAAGGCTTCAGCAACACGCATTTCACACATGGCAAAGATATATAGGTTTAAATTGTGAGGGGCCACAAAAAAACAACTGCCGACTAGAAACAAAAAGGTTCCAGCACAAAAATGGAAATCAGACCCAATTCCCGGTTACTTGTCCACATTCCGTTTCAAGATTCAGGATGGCAACATGAAATACTTACTTGTGAGGAGGTGATGACTGTTATGCCCATGTTAGTTGCTAGCCTGTACAAATGCTCCTCAACATCGACACTTGTGGCACTGCAAAGAGTACGCTTTGTAAATGCTGCGCAGTGATTGATCTAGAAATGGTAATGAAAATACCAAAAACGTTGGGACATACTTAGTGCACTCATCGAGGATGCCATATTTCGGACAGTGGAAGAATAAACGAGCCTGAAAAGAAAGCAGTTATTCCCACTTAGCACAAAGGCAGCGATTCATGGGAAACATATGGAAATTTGTTAGACAACAAATGCAGGTTAAAAATGTAGGTCTTAATCACTGACCATCCCCAGCCTCTGCTGTTCTCCCAAGGATAGGATATCTTCCCAGTTAGGAGTAGCATCCCAACCTTCCCTTTCTAGAAGATAGACCAAGCGAACATTCTCTAGAATCGTCTTCAGGTGATCATCCAACAACTTGGAAGCTGTGGACTTGTCACCTGCACACCAACGTTTATGGTATAATGCCATGTCACCAAAATCAATAAAAAAGATGGACGACCCTGGCCTACAATGGTGACTTTAAGCCTGGTCTATAAATATGCTTATAACAATAAAGGAGATGATCAACAAACTAAAAATTTATTAAGATTCCCAATTATAGCAGCAAATGTAACTTAATTTTAATACTTTAACTTTATAGAAAGCGATAACAATTGATGTATACTTCTAACTTAGTTAAGGAGGTTATGTAATATATTGAGGGTTAAATATTGCATAGTTAATAAAAACAGCTAGACATCTGCAGAGATCGGTGGCACCTACTTGTTTTTTTTTATGGGAAACTGTGGGGGGAAAACCCCCAGCAAGATTTTATTGCCACAACAAACTAAAAAGGGGATACAGAAAGGGAGGAAACTAACCTGAGAGAAGAACAAAAGCCCTCGAGAGGGCCAAAGATAAAGGAGCAGAAACAAAAGAAGAAGGCACCTACTTGTTTCGTACGACAGCATCTTCAACTCTGCCTCCTCACGCGAGAGAGGGTATATGATCTGATCCCTCAAGGTTCCAAGACAAGTATATGGACGTTGAGGAACATTAAAAATTCCTTCGGATGGCTTGGTCAGTCTGCCAGAAGCAATGGGCCACAAACCTTGGAGCACCCTAAAAATGGAACTCTTCCCACTACCATTTGGACCTTCAAGGGGAAAAAACATAAAAGATATTAGAGAAACAATGTTATCACGGTGCTAAACTTAAGTAAAGCAGAAGCTGCAAAATGACATACCAGTCACAAGAAGGCTTTTTCCTGGAGATACATCACAAGACAACTGGCTAGCCAATAGCTTCTGCGATGGCGTTACGATATCCACGTCACGGAAGGAAATGATTTCTTCAGAGGCGGCATTAATAACATTAGAAGGCACCACGGGATCTAGATGAACAACAAAACCAAACTCAGGTGCAAGTGATAGCATCAAGAACAAAAATAAATAAATATCATTTTGTTATCAGCTGACAGTTAACCTGCCATTCCACTACCTACTAGCACTAAGGTCCAGCATGACTTGACTTACTGCTTTGTGATGCCTGTAGAAGCTCCTCAAGCTCAAATATTCTATTAATACCACCAGAAAGTTCAAGAAGCTTCTTATGTAACTCGAGAATATCACCAAATGCTACGAAGCTTTGTGACACCACAGATGCCAAGAACCGCAAAGCATGTGCCAGCTCTCCTGTAATTCAGAAAAACAAGTCTTAGAAAATGAAAGGATTTTCAAGATATCTTTTTTTGAAATAGAACTTTCAAGATTAATTAACCTTGAATTGAAGTCAAAGCTCGGTCTCCCTTGTGCTCCAAAGCATATAACATACTCAGCCCCCATGTCACATTATGAGGTAGTTGCTTTGTCACAAAATCATCAAAAATACCATAAAGCCACCTTTTTCTCAATAGAAGCTTCGAGTGGTCAAGCCATGTTGTGAATTTAGCTTCGATCATCTGATTTTTTGGGGAGAAAACACAATGTGAGGGCATAAAAATTTACTAACATATCATTATCAGATGGTAAAATATAGAATTGTCATTTTAGCATTTTGATTTTAATCTGCAGACAAACTCGTGATTGAACTACATATACAACACTTGGTATTTAGGATTCTGATTGAACCTCAAACCTCAAAACTGTGATTAAAGATAGCACCAGAAATTACCAAACAACACACTGTTCACAAGCATCACAATACGGACATGTGATAATTTTGAGCAGCATTCATGTGGTATGAAGAAACTTACAGCCTTTTCCCTTGATCCACCACCAAAGAAAGCTATTGACTCAGCATGTGTCCGCAATCTTGAGTGCATGAACCTTCGCATAAAGGTTACAAGGTCAACACTTTTAAGCTTTTTAAATGATAAGAAAGTGAACTTTGCTAAGGCTCAATGAAGTATGTACTAACCTGAATGTGCCTTCAAGTTCTTGTTCTTGGTTTGCAAGATCACCAAAGTCAGGGGACACGGCTCTTAGAAACCCAAGACCTAAGAGCATGTAAGCATACAGTATAGCAACTCCTCTTCGCCCAGACAAAAGCTTCATTCTCCATGTAAACCTGGTGAACTCCACTAGTTACAAACCTCACTAATTAAGGAACACATAGCCCAAGCTCTGAAACCATGAGAAACTCACCAAAGAATGTCAACTAGTGGCTTCACCATTCCAGTAACCAAGCCAGCAAGATCATTGGTCAACTTCTCTACATCATGTGTTATTCTTTGGTCTGCATCCATACTCATACCCGGAATGTTGAATACCTGCAAAAATAAACTTAAACTGCTCAGTTCTCCTGCAAACATAGATAATACGCTCAATGCAATACACAAGCCCATTCTGCAACCCAAGATCTCTAGTGAATTTGCAATAAGCACACCCCTCGGCCATCCAAAAATGTAAAAAGTGTTAGGCGAGCAAGCTAGAACCAAATTTTCAAAAGGAGGACCAATAGAAACTTTAGCTATCCAATCGACAGTCAACTTAGTCATAAAAATTAACCCGGAAATCAACCTGATTGATGCAGAAAACTTTCAGTATCACGCCTTTGAATCGGCCCACTACACATTTTCAATATCAACTGCCAGAATACTTCAATGTTCTGGTGGTAAGCAACTTAGGAAGTTTTTATAAACAGATTAATCAAATACTTATTGCCAAATGCAGAGTAAAAGACGATGGGGTAAATTGTCACATTCTCAAAACCTTATTTCTCCAATAACTCCAGATATATGGGCCAATAATAAGGTGGTGCAAGACTGAAGTTATACACTACTATGCAGGCACATGAGTGATACACCAAAACCAGATGCAGGTGAACAACCAAACAAGATTTGAGAGTCAAGCCAGAATTCTCGAATGCCTGCTCATCCAAACTGATAGATGATGTTATGCATGCCACACAAAAATACAAATGACAGATAAAGGAAAGAAACACTGCCACAAAATGCAACAGAAGGCCGCTTGATGAGTATTCTGTTGGAGACCAGTTCACCTTGTAAAAAGCATTTCTTTTCAAATAATATTGAAGGAGATGGTTGGTCATGCGAATCCGCCATCCAAGGGCAATTCTTGAAGTAAGATTTCTGTAAAAAAAAAGGACTTAATCATACTATGAAACAATTTATATAAATCAGTTGAGTGCACAGTAGCTAATATGTATGCTTAGGAGATTCCATGAGGCACCAAATTTAGTATCTACAAAATACTCCAAATGAGTGGAACCGCAAATTACCTCAGTGACGGTGACACAATGGAATTTGCAGCACTTTGCAGCACACTGATGCAAGTCAAACGAATGAAGGCAGCTTTGTCCTGCTCCAAGACATACTTAACGCTTGTTCCTGTCAAAATGAAATATATTAGAAACTAGGCACACTATCAGTTCTACTTAGTATAGTTAGCGAAGAGTAGCAAACAAACTACCATTCAACGAAGCTATACGATCTGAAATCCAAGTGCGAGAGAATACAAGTAGTGCAACTGCAAGCAGCTGCCCTCCTTGCTTATCAAATAGCTTTGGAACCTGGAAATCAAATATTCGAGAACACTATTAGAGAACTGATGAACTTATAGCTGCTCACAGCCAGATGTGTGGTATGTTTGCAACTTTGCATTAATCCAATTCAAGATTTAAGCTGCTGATGTCTTCAGATGTAATACCAATTTCGAGAGTAAGAGGTCACTGAATACTAGGGAGCGTAAGTAAATGAGAAAGTAATTGCATATTAACGAGCGAAACATATCCTAACACCATTAAAGGGATTATGAAATGCAACCGTGTACCAGTATTTGAGACATTGCAGCAACTCTGACAGGCAAAGGTCTCGGGGAGCATTGCAATTGTGTGACAATAGGTGATTGTGCAGTATGTTCCATTTCCATACTGGGGGAAGATGCTATGACCTCTGTTGAATAGGACTGTTTGTTGGGCTTCGATGATGCATTACCCTGAGAAATAAAATCCAGTTAAAGATCAAGACGAGCAAAATAATAACACAAAGAAGTGGTATTCTGAAATCAGAAGTACCTTGGTACTGGTGACAAAAGCCCTTTGAACAGCAAGTGCATCAGACTTGCGATCAGTTTCTGATAACTTCAAGACATCAAACTCTATTTCAGGAGAAAAGGAAGAACCATTTCTACAAGAATGAAAGCAATTTCAACCTTACTTTGTCAGTGCTTCAAAAGAAAAGAAAAACATAATTTCATGTCTATAACCTGTTATCCTGAACATTCCACCCTCCTTCACCATCCAAGGACAAAACGATATCATGAAATGCAGCTAATGCTGGACGGTGAGATATTGTTATGCATGATGTGCCCATTGCTCGAACCCTTTTGCAGAAGCGTTCTTCCATATCAGTTGTCACAGCACTAGTACATTCATCCAGGATAGCAAACTTGGGCTTATGATAGAACAGTCTAGCCATTCCTAGTCTTTGCTGCTCGCCAAGAGACAATTCATCACCCCAGTTAACTTCCATATCAAGAGGATAGCGTTCTAGCAAGTATTCCAGATCAACCTGCAACCATAAAACAGCATTAAGGATTTCCAACAAAGTTTATTACGTGCTTGTTTCAGCTGTTTGGGAAAACAAAGTACACAAAGGAATATTGTATAGCTTAAGAGGCTAATTCATGAACCACATAGATAAGATTGTTATTACATTCTTTAGAAGAACCACCATGCCACCATAACTGAGTGGTTCAGTTTCCTGGTCAGCTGTGAGCGGATAGATTAACTGGTCACGAAGTGTTCCAACAGCTGTATATGGTTTCTGGGGGACATAAAATATTTCCTTATTGAGATTAGAACCAACACCAGGTTTGACAATATGACCAGATACCAGCGGCCACAGACCCCCAAGAACACGGAAAAGGGAGCTTTTTCCACTACCATTGGGACCTGAAATCAGAGTAATGATGCATCACGACATTAATTTACCATGGATGCTACTTTCATGTAAGGTGAAAGCATGGAGATAAAAATAGCATTAGCATACACATAAAATGTCCAGAAAGAAACATCTACTTGACACATTAACCTTACACACGTTCAAGCAGATGAATTTCTCCTTTCTTTCTTTTTTTAGGACTAAGCGGATGATTCTTGACAGCTGATAAGGCTGTTAAGTGCGTCATCAGCCAAAAAATAATTAAAATGTTTGATCCAAGGTTAGTCATCAGTAGAATCCATGAACCACACTATCAAGTTCAATGCTTTGGGAAAAGAGCCTGAATCTGCTTGGTTTGATAATTTTAATTGGCCTTTAAGCTGAACAGAACATCTAAGGCTACTTAAACAGAAGGGTTGAAGGAAAGAAGGCCAATGATACTCAAAAGAAATATAAAAAATTCTATGCTGCAAGCTGCCTGCTGCACCTGTTGCCACGAGTTCTTTTCTACAAGCCGGTTTAGCCCTTCTTTTTAGTTAGTTTTCCCAGTGCAGTAGCCTATGGTATTGTGTTTTCTTCTTCTTTGATAGTACTGTAGCGGCCTGTGCGCAAGAATGGCAGAGCTCTTGCTCTGTTATCGGAATTTTTTTTGCCAGAGCTCTTGCCAGGTTATCGGGAAAAAAAAGAATGAAATATCTATACAACATAAGCATTGAAGCTAGACCAGTGCAAATTGTAATGCCTCTGTAGCCAAGGATCAAGCAATTTCAGGCCAAAGTGCAGGTTTCAAGACTAGTCCCAGAGCAATGCTCTACAGTCAACTGACTGATTTCAACAGGGGGGGTGTGAAAATATTGGACTATGACACCAACAATATGTTGTATCATACTATCGTACTGATAAATGAGAGCATCTTACTAAAAGGAAAGGCCAAATTATTCTTGCACGAATTTTCTCATTCCTTCTTGCATTGCATTGTGAACATTCAAATACTCAACAATCAATTCAATTTCCGTAACAGCAAGCATTGAGATAACTAACATAGATCCAGATTTACGGGAGCAAATATGTAATAGAGAATTACCAGTAATCAAAAGATTAGAGCCTGACTCTAACCGGAGCTTTAAATCATCAACCAAGACATTCCCAGAGGGTGTCACCACCTGCAACCAATTATTTCTTAGAATCTTCATATAGGATACGGATAGAAAATTAGTATGATATATTATTACCTTGACACCTGAAAATTCTATATAATTTGCCTCACTGATATAATTTCCAGGAGAACAGTTTTGATTCATCAATCTATCACGAACACCAGACAGCTCGCGTGAGACATCCAGTAACTCATGAATACGGTCAGCATAGCCACTGCAAAAGGAAGATAGTTAATCAGCACCAAATACTTGCATTTGAAATTTTCAAGCTCATATATACGCAAACTGAACAGTAGCTTGGTTGGTTAGTGCCTCCAGTAGAGGGGACACCCACCCGGGCTCGAACCTGGGGCGCACCAGTTTGTGGGTACCTCCCCTGAGAAATTGGTTTCAACGAGTTCCCTAACCAGCCAGGGTTCGGTACTCCCCTACCTTAAATTTAAAAAATGCCCGGGGGGAGTCTCTCCTCGTGGTTGAGAAAAAAAACTCATATATACTAGAAAGGCATGAAATAATCCTCACAACATGATGAAACTGAAGTCTAATTAAGAGCATATATAACATCATAAATTGCTCCATTCTCAAATACATTGAAAATCTAGAAACATGAATTACCAATACAGTTCTCGGAAACTGGAAGTCGATACTTAAGGCAAATTGCTCAATTTACAAGCAACATATTTCATTTACAGCTAAACTTTTTAGGAGCCATTTAAGCTATGCGATTGACAGATACAAAGTCAAACTACTTTATTAGTGTGTACTTAACCTACAGGTGGTATCAGCATTAGATGCAATGGATTAAGTAGTTACCTGAGAATATTTAAGCGCCTTGAACTGATAGAAAGGGTCCCAAGAGAATGAAATAGTGACATTATCACACTGGTGTGGTACCGAAGGTTGCTCAACATCTCTGCCCGTCCTAATGTGGATGAGTCGGGTCTAAGATTTCCCGCAAAGAAAGGTTCAATGATTAGGATAACTCCCACAGTGGCGCCAAGATACTTCAGAAGAAAATCTTGAATCATGCCAAACCACCAGTTTTCATGAAGAACAACATTCAAGTGCTTAACAAGTGCCTGGAACCGCTGCATAATATGTGATGCTTCTCTGTTCTCACCACCATAAAATGCCACGCTCTCAGCATGGGTTCTCAATCGTGAATGGAGTTGGCGATATTCCCCCTCTAGCTGTTGTTCTGTGGACTTCAACTTGCCAAAAGCAGGAGAAAATTTTCTAATTGTACCACCAGCACCTATAACATATGCCTGAAAGCACCCACTTATTAACAATTTAACTAAATAAGGAACAAACTGGTGCCAATTCATAAAGAGCAATATTTGATCTTTTATAGAAGAATTACCAGAATCCATAAAACATATTTCGGACTTGCGTAAGAGCAGAGGCGCCAGATATATATTAATCCTTCTGCAACTGCAGCCAGATCATCCTGTACAAGGTCACTTAGTTCTGAGCAAAACTTTGGTATATCGCTCGCAATTCTTTGCTCTGGGTTTGAGATCCGATGATCGACATGAGAGATCTTGTAGTAAACCATGTTCTGGACATAAGGTGAAAAAAATCAACAGCTTATTACAGGAAGCATGTATTCAAAATAGAAACCAGTAAGCATATATTCAATATAGAAAAAGCGAGTTAGTTCATTGTTCTTGGGGAAGACAAAAGTGGACAAATTGAAATCATAAGGAACAAAGAGTGCATACGGTTGGGTTATTCGAACTTTATAACCCAACATACCTCAAAATAATCAGCATGGACAAGATCCGTCAAAATTTTCTTGAAGCACAAACCTAAGGACCCTGTTAAGTACTTTGATGTCTGATATATTGTGGTTTGGAGAAAGCATAGAAGAAGATTTTCAATAATCAGACGAGCAAAGGTTGGAACACGCCGAAGGAATGTAGCTCTAAACAAATACCCCTGGACTTTTGCTAACCTGTGGCCAACAGCTGTACGCAAGACCTGCAGAAAGAGGTGCATCAGCCTACTGCTTTAGAGTTTAGTCTGATAAGTAAACGAGTATGCATAACAAAGCTCTGTGTTTTACATGTAGTTGGAGAAGCAAATATAGTGTCACATTGTACACAACGGCAAGGAAAATGTCCAACGTAGTTGAAGAGAAAACAGGAAATACATGTTCAGAAAGCCAAGCTCTTTAATGATTAAGAGTTAAGACTCAGATACAACTAATCGTAACTAATCAGCAATCAAGAGGGCAACACAGTAACACACCACAAAACATAACCTCTCGCGCAAAATACAATGAGAAACAGTAGAAATGCAAATAATGATTAAAAAAAGGCTAATGAAGTGAATATTTTTGGAATAACACCTAGCTTACATGCATGTTTTGATATTCAGAGAATCAATATGACCAATAAATGAAATGAGCATAATACAGAAAACTATATAACTTACTGCTGTCATTATTAAGCCAAGAAGGTAATTCCTTCCATTTGGGCCAATCTTCTTAAGTAAAATAGCAGCCAGAAAATGTAAAGACTTCAGTCCATTTTTCTTTTTCCTTGTTTTAATCAATTTACCACCAACACCGTTTTGTGTACTTCTCCTTTTATTCCCAGTAAGTGTGTTTGCATCACTGCAAGGACACGCTTCCTGGTGTTTTTTCCATCGGCCTGACTGGGCGTATGCTAAAGTTCCACCAGCAAGCAGTGCACCAGAAACAACTGCAAGTGTTCTCCTGTACACATTTGAGAAACGAAGAAGCACAAGTTAACAGCTAAGGATCAACTAGCCAATTTTTAAAAAACAGTATTTTGAATCAGCATACCTTCTTGAAGACAAAAGGTTGCGCCCATGTTCTGTTAGTTGTAATAACTGAAGCGAAGCCATTGCTGCTAGATTGGCCTCTTTGATCAGATATATATAGCTAAAACCGAACAGTTTAGCAGTGAGAACATATGAATGACTGAGGAGACACAAATATCGCCAGGCAAGATTGTCTACTGCTAGGATGCAGCATCAATGGATCCAATTTCAACCAGTGAAGATGCAACAGACGACTGTACAAGACAATTCAACCTGCAGTGCAAAGACATAGTTAAGAAAAATATAGAAAGAAAATAACCAGGAGCTCAGTAAACAAAATAGCCAAAAAAGAGAGGGAAAAGTAGCAATACATTAGTAAGTGTCAGGTTTGAGATAAATTAGTTCCTGCATCAGCAATAGTAAGGATGTGAGATCCATCCTCTAAAGCATGAACAAACTTATTAAGTGTCACAACCCCCTGCCCCGCAGACGCATATCCATGGAGGATCTAAGAACAGTTCCATAACCCAGTAAGCCAGTCGGTGGAACTGGTTATAGCAGTTGAGCACCTTCAAGTGCCCGGTACTCCTCAAAAATTGATAGACAATGGTAACAGTTGATAACAACTAGCCAACTAGGTAGCTATAAACCGCCTAAAGACATAGAGAAAGTCGATGACAGAACTGTTGACAACCAGCATGCTTATCTGACATCTACCCCTTCATAACCAAAGCCATATCACGTTTCTCACACAGCAAAAGCAGCATCAGCAGGAATAGCATGAAGGGGCTTCGTCTCCCACCTACTAGCTTCATCACCAACAAATCAATGACACCAAACTCACCAGGCCAATGGACCGTCCGGTCACCTAGGGCTACAAAACATGGTACCAGTAGCATGTCCTCGGAGCCACGCACCGGATCGATTTGAGCCCATCGATATTCACTATTGAATGAGGCCATTGCAGTAATGAATTCCATGGAACCCAGTTGAGCGCCCACCAAGTACTAGTAGTATGCAAAAGGTTGAGTATTTACTGCTCCCTGCCCCCACTCCAGTTGTGTTGGGTAACCACCTGACGCTACAATTGAGTTTACACGCGTGGTTTCGGCGACGAGAAGCATACAGAAACAGGAACTGAAACTGACGCGATTCAGTTGGAGCACAGCGATCAGTAATGGCGGCGGCGCAGGAAGCTAGTACCCTCGGGCGGGTAAAGAATTCATGGCCCCCCTAAAGCAAAAGGCAATCTTTTTAGCAGCGGCGCAGTAGATACGAAAAGCGATCGAGCAACCTACTGGTATAAGCGGAAGCAGGAACTCAATCCAGAGCCGGCCAAAAAACAGTCAATCCGATCGAATTCGGGCGATACAAGCCAAGTCGGAGGAACCTAAAGGTGCGAAGAGGAGGAGGAGCGGGTTGGGCGGGTACCTGAGTCTCACCACCGATCGGGGATGGCCGCACGGAGGCGAGGAGGAGGTGTAAGGGAAAAGAAATTGGAGAGGCGGGCGGATAAATAAGAGACGGCGAGGAGGAGTAAGAGGTGTGATCGGTCACGGTCCGATGGTCGGCTCGTCGTCGTCGGTCTCCCTCCCATCCACGCCAAAACTCCTCCTCCACCCCTCCCCACGTGGTCTCTCTCTCTTTCTGCGATGTTGCGACGCAAATCATCAGGACACGGATGGCGTCTTATTCATCGACAAATTATTACTGAACGGTTTGTTTTAGTTTTAGATCGTTAGAATTCAATTTAGTACGTAGAATATGTATAAACTTATTCTATTAAATTATGAATTGTGAAATTTTATAGTATAATTTAACTTATGATAGTAAGAAATTGTTTTTATATTGTGATAGCTAGTTTTTCCTTTTACTTTTAGAGTTAAAATCTATCATCAAAATAAAACAAATAGACCTAAATAAACGGTTGGTTTTTAAGTTTAGGATAAACTCCTTTTTGGTTGGGACATATTTTGTTGTACGTGTGCCAAAATTGCTTTCCAGCCAAATGTGCTTTCAACTTTCTCCAGAATCCCAATCCGTCGTTGATTCTTTTTTTTTTCCTGAGTTCCTAACCGTCCTTGATTCCCCATACCCCATCTCTTTTTTTAGTGAAATCCGTCGTCAATTCCTATGCTGGATTTGGCTACTTCACATGTATGACATGTTTGGTTCTGGTCCCAACAGGCTAGATAAATCAAATTTTGGTCATGAGTAAAATTGAAGCAATAACAAAATTTGGTAGAAAAAATATTATTTGGTTTGTGATCAAACTAAGTTAGGGCAACGGTAAATTTAAGGTTAGAAGTGGGTATTTGGATGGTAGACATGTCAAATTTTGGTCAACTTGTAAGTATGATATGTGGGCCTCACACAGTAGTAAAAAAATTAGCGTTAAAATATAGTCAGCATGGGTTTTGATTGGTAGATTTATAAAGATCGATGATGTTCTAAAAGGAAGATGAATTAAGTACACCGAAAACTAATCAGCTCTAAAAACTAAATAAAATAAACCTATATCAATTTCTATTAAATCTATTATAGTTTTATCTAGTATGTCTACTCTACCGTTCAAAATGGTTTGCAAACTATAACTAATTCTAACAAACTACTTTATGAAAAAAATATGCAAAGATAGATTGCAAGTAAGTAAATACGGAAACATAAAGTTGACAGAGAGGGCAAACTCAGCAGAAGAGATTTTTATCTCGTGGTAAAGATGATAAACGTCATCTCTAGTCTACGTTGGAGTAGTCACCTGGGCTTTTGCTCCCAAACAACGCCCGGTCATGACCATCGAGCCACCTAGACTTCAAGTAGGTTGAGCTACCAAGTCACAAAGGCAAGACTCACCACAAGCCTCTCTTCTGGTCATTTGTTGTCGTCTTCACTTTAGAGTTTCAGCCACCAAGGCAAGGGTCCCCGCGTCCCCATACAAATTTCTTGACGTCGTTCCACACAAAATCAGAGGATCAACAAGCTTGAGCTACCAAGACTCAAGGTGCCGAAGAGTCATCAAGACTCTAAGATGCGGGCGTACCACTTGGTACGAGGTATGATCACTCATTAATCACATCTCTAGGTAGTAATACCTAGCAACAACTCTCTCTAGGCCTAATAGTACTCATCACTCTGCTAATCTTATGTTAATTATCTTGAATGATCACTTTTAGTATTTTGGTGATTTAGATGTCTTCTCAAGTGCATATGAGCTTCTCTGTACTTCAGCACACTCAAATGGTCGAGTAGGAGGTATTTATAGCTTCAACCCCGTGAACTAGCTGTTGCTTCAACAGCCATATTTTGTTGTACTTACTGGATGATTCGGTGTGTGCAACATTACAAGCATTGGACCATCCGACGTGTACTATCTGCGAACTAGCCATTGGAACTCCACTGAATTGCTCCAGCAAAGCTTTCTTAGTATGTGTCGGACCATCTGATGAGTAGAATTTATTTCTCCACTGAGTCGAGAGAAAATCTTCTGGAAAATACTCCGCTGAAGCCTCTGATGTATATGTCTTTTAATCGTCGAACCATGCGGCGTTCAAACTCTTTCTACCACCGAAATACAACTCATGGAAAATGCTCCAGTGTGTTCATCACTTCAACACCGAACCATCCGGTGTGTTTTGCTGAAATACATCTTCTGAGTCAAAACACTCCGGCGTGTACAATTTTCTGAGCGCTGGACTATCCGATGTGTACAAACGTCTCTGATGAATTTCCCAAATTCTGTAAAATGCTCTGGTGTGTACTCAGTGCTCCAACATCGGACCATCCGGTGTAGTCTTGAATTTTCTCTTCGAAGTCAAAACACTTCGCGTGTAGAACTTGTTGAGCACTGAACCATCTGGCGTTAACAATCTTTTCAGAACTCATCCATTCAAACTTTCTTGAGTTCCGCTTCGGTGACTTCTTCATGCATTGCATTTATGAGACATACTAAAGCATATATTTGATAAACATGTTAGTCTCATTGACTATGTTACCATTAATCATCAAAATCGCATATGGTCTAAAAGAGCCATGTTCGCTACAAGATTTCATTACAAAGAACACTATGGTTCAATCATATTTGTAATCAGATAAATGGTTTAGCAATTATTGTCATTAGAAAGATGATTAGCCAAAACGCAACACATTTAATGCATCCAACAGCTAGCTGACACATCATCTCTAGCTCTCGTGCGACCAAGCCAAAATGCGGGTGAGAGAATCGGTCGCTCGAAAGTTGCATACTCTCTTTGTTTACTGTGTATGGGTAGTTCCAAAATTTCTTTGGCTAGGCCAAATTTTGGCCCCCCAACCAAATAGAAGACAAACTGACCGAATAAAGCTAAAATTTGGCTTGACATGTTGGGGCCGAGAACCAAACAGGCCTATAGGCCCGTTCATTGGATTAGCTCCGCCCCACCTGCCTTGAATGAAACTTGAAAGCCTGCCACGCATGCATGCGCCTACCTAGCTACCTAGACAATTTCATTCACTCTTCTTCTTCTTCCTTCACCCACCCTATACTATTCGCATGGTCTGGCCACCTCTCTGTGCATGTGCTTGTGCTCAACATTCTGCCTTCATTGACGACGACCCGTACAACATCATCCTCTCAGCAGCCGCCCCCTTAGCTTGCTACGGAAGAAGGAACGCCATCACTGCCAATTCAAAGTTGACATAAACCGGCAGCGAATAAGTGGCAATGATAATCCAGAATTATCAATACTAGTTTGTAACACTAATCGGCAGTGATACAATCTATCCCTATCGATTCTTGATCTTATTCCAGTCGATTTGTATGGTTATCACTACCGGTTCTATCTACGAAACAGTGATACTTAATCCAGGATAAAAAAAAGATAAACATTCATGCATTAATTTAAAGGATATTAACATTACTAATGATCATACTATACTAATTACAACAAAAGTTATCGTCATGCAGACGACAGCGCAAAATCCTAACACATGTAAAAACCCTAATGCGCGCGTCATCTAACCTAGCTAAATAGCTAGCTAGTAGTCGTGCTCGAGTTGGAACTCGATCCATGAATGGAAGTCTGCAGCCTCATTGTCGTCGGCATCGGCGTCTTTGTCCTCGTCCTCCTCTGACGAGCTCGAACGGACCTTCTTGGCCCTCGGTAGCTCGTTGATGAACTTGTCCCACAACTCGTCGTCTGACAAGGGGGATCCCGGTGGCGAAATGCCAGAATCGGATGAGGTGAGCGACGCCTTGTCCGGTGGGTTTGACCGCCAACACAACATCGGTATGACCGCCAACACAACATCGGTCTAACCGCCAACACAACATCGGTCTGACCGCCAGAGGTTGAAACCTTTTGCACGCCGGCAATCTGACCGCCAGTTTAATATCGGTCTGACCGCTAGCCTCTGAAAGCTAAATGGACCTATGTTAGCTTATCCGGAGTTTCAAACTTTGAAACTCTAATCTTTCAATGATCTTTTGCATATGTTTTCGAACCTTGACGCTCTACTATTACTTGAGCACGTATCTTATGCATACTTTTCTGTTATTGTTTATTTATGCATTACATCTATGATTCTTTTAGAGAACGTTGAGCTGATGACCCAAGCGAGTAAAGACGATGTTAATCTCCCGGAGTTTTGTGAGTGTTGTGTGCGTAGCATTAGACGGTCACCTAAGCAGTAAGGCAAGCATCTAAGCGTCTATTAGATGACCGTGACACCTTCATAACTTATATTCCCCTCAACGCAAGCTTCGTGATGATATCATGTACACTCTATCCTCCCGCAGTTTTTGCGGCCAAATCAGGAAACCACTTTGCACGCTTGTCAAAGCGTGACTCACAGCCACTTGCATACCTTATGCAAGCATCCCGATGATGACACGTGTACTCCGTCTTGTAATCTTGACCGCTGGCAAGTTTCTCCCGCTTCTGATCTCTCGAGCCGCCTTGTCACTTGCATCGGTATCCCTTTTGCTTGACTTTGTCAATACGTCATATCCATCCTCCATTTCATGCTTTGCTTGAACTTTATGTGTACAACTAGGATCACCCTTGACTCCGTCCGACTCCCTCGATCGTCCGACACCAAGCTTTCCGTTTAGCCTTGATCTTCCCGCTGTTGGCCACCAAATTACATCCACCACCTACATATCACGAGACATGCAAATATGTACTTCCAACACTATTTAACTCCATCACAAATTAGTCAAAATCAAAATCCCTGCAGAAATGACACATCTCTGAAAATTTGTGAACGCCGGATGATTCGGTGTTCACTCCTCCTGAACGCCGGACCATCCGGTGTGTTCAACTTAGCAGACCAGGCCGCCTAAAATTATCTCCGAAAGAAATAGTTTGGCATGTATTCATGCCCATCGTCGGACCATTCGGCATAGCCATTTTTATTGGAACCCATTTTGCATCCTCTCTAGAAAAATTACTCCGACATACATATTACCCAGTGCTGGACCATCCGGCGTATACAAGTACGCCAAAGCCAGTTTGCAACATCTCTTAAAAAAAACTCCAGCGTTCACTGATACCTAATATCGGACCATCCGATGTATACTTCAATTTTTGCTTCTTCGTTAAAATGCTCCAACGTGTACTGTATATGAACTCCAGATCATCCAGTGAGTTCATTTTCTTCAACGCTAA
Source organism: Phragmites australis (assembly GCF_958298935.1). Lineage (NCBI taxonomy): Eukaryota > Viridiplantae > Streptophyta > Magnoliopsida > Poales > Poaceae > Phragmites > Phragmites australis. The sequence goes on along the minus strand of NC_084922.1, from coordinate 51,144,341 downwards.
ATCATCCGGCGTATACAATTTTTCTGAACTCAGAGATAAATACGCTAACTCTATTTTATCTACAACTTTAATTAGTTATGATTATAACTACAGTACATAACTATATCTATACGAACTTAAAATCATCAAACTAAATTAACATTATTATCAATCACTTATCGTATATAAATAAAGATATATTTTAAATTGATTTCTCATTTTGCTTTGTATGAAGGTATGGATCCTACGCGACGGCTCAGGACTTTGAGATTTATGCGCAAGATGCGAAGCCGCTGATGCATGGGTACGTCAAGGCATAGTTAGTTGGACGAGGAGGACGAGGCGGCGAGAGGGAGGAAGAGAAGCCAGAACCCGAGACGCCGTTCTACACTAGACGCCGCCTCGGCTCAGCGGGCACTCCAAGGCGGAGGCGGACCAGCTAGCTCAGCCTGAGTGAGTGAGGAGGACACCTCGAAAAGCAGTTGATCCTTTTTTACTTGGGATAATCCTTTTTGTTTCCGTTCCTTTTGGAGCAGAGTTTACCACAAGGATTCGATATTATTGGGATAAGTGTCGATTTCCAAAACAAGTACCTATGAACTGAACTAAAATTCGTAGTTCACGGCTCGTTTTACGGCAGTACGGCGTAGTTCGTCAGCACCTGCAGCCGCTCCCTGAAGCCACGGAGGCTGGCGAGTTTCCAGCAAACGATTTCAGGGGCACGTTGCCGGTGACCAGGTCGGTGAAGCTGCAGAACGGAGCCATCTCCAAGAACGCCAGCTCGTCGTCGGTCAGGCGCGTCATCAGCTGGTCGTCGCCGATCGGAGCAAACGTGTACCTGCTCCGTGGCTCCGAATTTCCCGCTGTTTAATGAAAAACAGTGTTGTTGGGCTAACAGACTGATCATGAACTTGGGCTCACTAACATCATGCTCTGAATTGTTGCGCGCGAAAAGCTTCAGTACCTTGTTGGGGTGGTAGGGGCTGCTGCGCGGCTATGTCTATGGGTTTTTGGAGCAGGGTGGTGCCGGCGATGACCACCAGGCTCAGCTTCTTCATGTCCTCCCTCAACTGAGGCTCCACGGGCCTGAAGGAGAAGGATCTCTTCCAAGTGTCCACTAGATCAGCTATAGCCGGTATCAAGAGATTTTCCACTTGCACTGACGCCAACATCTAATAACAAAGGTCAGAGCACAGTTTTATCGATTTCATTTATGAGGGAAAAAAATCGTTTTACTGACATAATTCTTTCGCAGGAGAAACAAAGGAAGATATAGCTCTGCACCTGCTCAACAGCCTTGAGAAGGCGACGCATCATTCCTTGTCTCTGGTAAGGTGGCAGTGTTCCTGCGAAAGGCATTTCTGCCAGTTTTGCACCATGGAACCTGTTGAGAAACATGGCACGGAGGAATACTAATCATGCATGCGTGTCTATCTTTCCAGCAGAAAAAATGTGTCAAAGCCACCACTAACTAAGCATAAAAAATGCTTTATTGTTCTCTAATCATATATCCAAGTATCTCAACTTTCTTGCATCAATGGCTCTCATTGCTCCATATGTATGATTAAGCAAGCGTTGGAGTCCACTATTTCAGGTGATGGTTGCTGTTTTGTAGATGTCTCTTTTTGTAAGCTACAAGACTTCAAGTTGTCATTGACATCGCATATATGCTTGATAACTGATAGCAATCGCACTGCATTACCCTTACTCAAGCTTTTGCACAATTGACATGCGGTCAAGCATAGGGCAGCAGGAAAAAAATAGGCTACTGCACAAAATTTGAACTTATGTTGGTCTAGTGTACAAAATCGACCATTCTCTTTCTGAATTCTGAGCTGATGAGTAAGTAAAGGGTTCTTAGTCTTTTTCAGTCCACCAATCATAGAGCCAAAAACAAATACACTAAACCCAGAGATGAGCAGAAAGTGGTCCAAACGAGTCCCATCTCAACTGGGTAAGGGACAATTTGACAATGCAACAAAATGCAGCCAATCACGCAGTTACTGGCTCTCTGTTGAATGTCTTGAAGAGTCATCATCTAAGAGAAGTTTTGATTGTGCGCAGTTTGTGCACAAAGGTAGGGGTTCAAATAGGGAGGCTAATATGTTTGGCTAGGCTCCCCTCCTGTATTTCTTGATGTAAACATGGCTACAAATGATGAATAAAGCTCTACTTTCCACTAAAAAAATGCAGTTAGTGGCATTGAGCCATTGACTGTACTAAGTCAATCCTGGTAAACATAGACGAGTAAAAAATTAACAAACTTGTAAGAAACTACCAATGGAATAAAAACTATAAAGAGAAAAATCTGAACCCAAACCTCAGCAAGGCTGCCGAAATGATTTCTCCATCCTTCTCTAGAATAATGGTGTAGAATCCTTGGTAGCTTAGTCGTTTAAACTCCGATCTGTTCAAGCACGAATTTTTTTTTAACGATTCGGAAAGCCAGATTTGATTCGTCCGTTTATAGCAGTAGTACTGTTACTGCTGATCCCCAACACTGACTGAACTTACCCTAGGCTAAAAACAGCTTGATGGAGCATATCAATCTTAGTTCTTCGATCTTTCACTGGATTAAAGCACTCATTTAGCACACCAAGCGCCACTGCAAGCTTCACATTGCATTCAAGAACGACAGGCATGTCCTGGGAACTGGCTGGTTCGTCTTTCTGAATCTTCAAGAGAGCCCATGAGAAACCATCTTCAGTACGGTTCGTTACTCCTATCATATCTGATAGCTGAGCACACAGCTGAAAATCCAAAAATAAAAGGCTCGGTATTCGGTTTAACAAGAATAAAACTAGTTAAATTGTAGGGCAACAAATAAAGCCTGAATAATTTTTGTTTTGACATACTCTAGCACTCTCATTGGAAACTAGAAACAGATACAGGCATACAGCACATACAAATGCAGTTGCTAGCACATACAATGGAAGTAGTATATCCACAAGTGCTCACCTTGTTGCAGGTTTTGCTACAGTACGCACCGATGTCGCGCCCATTATTGAGCAATGGACGGCAGCGCTGATGATCTGCAGAGGAGTTGCCAGTGTACTCCATCAGTTCCTCTTCAGAAAACAGCAGAGAACAGCATGAGAACTAAATGAGACGATGAAGGAGATGCTTACACTTGCGAGTACATTGTTGGCATGTGGACAGGCCTTGATCATCATTTGCCATGCACAACATGCATCGGCAGTAGTGGCAGACCCATGAGCCTTCAGGGACCTGAAATAAGACAGTAGCATCAGCTACATGAGATTATAATTTTGCACTGCTATCAGTACGTATGCAACCAACATTGATTCAGACCAACAGAACGTGCTGATCAAAGAGAGCAGATCAATTCAGACGCTGGTGCATGTTACCTTCATAGCGAGGCACTCAGGGTGGAAGGTGGAGGGGCAGCTGTCGCAGCAGACCAGCTCCCCGCCGTCGGCGCAGACGCCGCAGGCGTCGTCATTGGAATCCTTCTCGCCTGCTTTCGTCTTCATCCTTGGAGACATGATCCTTTCGACAACTCCCTTCTTCTGCTTCGCGAGGAGCTTCCTCTTGGCCGCCTGCGAGCTCTTCTCCTTCTCCTGCTCCAGAGCGGCTCTCACCTTCTCCTGCGCCTGGAAGGTCCTCACCCTCTCCTTCTCCCACGCCTCCTGCATGCACCGCAGGATGGGCTTCCCGGAAGTGAGCAGGAGCTTATCCCACGGCTGCTGCCCGGGCTCGCGGCCGGCGTGTGACTCGAACACCGGCAGCGGCACGATGGCGTCGCAGCAGCTGCAGTGGACGCCCGTCCTGGTGACCGCGCCCGAGATGACCTTCTCGGCGCCGTTGTCTCCTGGCACGTAGAACACCTTCCCTTTGTCGTCCAGGAAGCCGGCGTCGATCAGCCAAGTCAGTATTGTGTGCTTCTTCGCCGGCGCTGCCACGCCCGTGCTGCTCCTCCTGGCGGCCAGGCTGCACCTGCCGCTTCTCGGCGAGGGGGCGGCGGCAGTGTTCTTCCTCTTCCTGCAGTTGCTTGGCGTTGGCGGCGGCGAAGCGGAGACGATCTGAAGATCGTTACTTTGCGCGTCCGGATTCGGGCCGGATTTTGTCAGGCCCGTCTGGCTGTCGACGACGTGGTTCGCGTCAGCCGCAACGGCGTCGTTGCCAGCCGGACGCTGCTTGCCGGCGACCCTCTGCCTCGGCTTCTTGAGTCCGGTTGGATTGTCGCTCTCCTTGTCCTTGGGCGCGCGCTTCCGGACGCGGCCATTTGCCGCGGGGGCAACCTTCCTTTGGGCACCAGCAGCAGTCGGCATTGCGAGCACAGGGGGCAGGCGTTGCACCGCGTCACCTGCATTGCCGCGGCCGGCCGTCGACGCCTTCTTCTTGCTAGCTCCGGCGCCGGTAGCAGCGGCAGTAATCTGAAGCGGCCTCACATTTGCCGGTTTGCCGCGGCCTGCGCTGCTACCTCCGCGTCCGTACCTGCCGGCGGCGGCACTGCTTTGAGCGTTGGCGGGTCCTCTTCCGCCAACGCCGCTGCAACTGGCTCCCGGCGTCCCGGGCGCGAACGACGGCGCCCTACTGGGTCCGGAGGCTCTCCCGGAGGGGAGCAGCGGCTGGCCCTGCGGCGACATGTACGGGTAGTTTTGGACCCATGGCGGGCGGGGACCCCAGCCAGCCAAGATCATAAGCTGCTGCAGCATCTGCGGCGCTATCGCTCCACTGGGAGGACGCGCCGCCACGGTGGTTGGATAGCTGTAGCTGGTGAAGGCGCGCACCGGTGGTGAACGCAACGCGGCGGCTTGCGGAGACCGCACATACACCCCGGCGTTCGCATGCCCCCCGGCCCCGCTGCTAGAGTTAAGCACGTGGAATGTGTTGCTCGCGGCAGTCGCGGCGGCGGCGACGTTCTCCGGCCTGGCCGGCACCGACGACGACGACATGCTGCCAGCTCCACAGGACAAACAGATTGTTAGGGCGTAGGATTAGAACGAAACACAAATAGTTGCTTCCTCTAATGAGAATCAAAACCGGAAGTGAGTAAAACGACTTTAAAAAAACAATGGATGCAGATTGTAAATTGTAATCCAACATTGCACCAACATAGCAATCGTTTACGCACATGATGACATGCAGCCACTAAATGAAAATCCGAATTAATACTTTCCGTAGTCATTTGCGGCTGGACAGCACTGTAAGAAAGATAAAATCGAAGAAAAAAATTGCAACCTTGTCAGGCAAGTCGATAAGTACTATATCAGTGAAATCTCGTGTCTCATCGGCATTGCGTTGCCTCAGGAAAGTGACCGTTTATGGTGTTGGTCGACACGCAGGTGCTCAATGAAAATCAGAATCAATACTCTTTGCTGTCATTTGCATCTCTAGCTGTACAAAAGCTCGATTAGGAAGGAAACAAATAACAACAGGAAGTGTGGCCTGCACATTTTATTTTGGGGGCAACTCCTCCTTAGTCGCGGTTCTTCTTCGTCCCATCACCTCACACCCTGCCCCACCCTCCTCCATCTCCTGCTGCAATCGCCATTCCCAGCTCACCATACCATACCACCGTGCAGTGTCACCTCTGTTCCGATTGCTGTCCATGGCCTTCCCTCTAAGCCCCAACGCACGCACAGCTCCTAGCCCAATGCATGTGACTATGCTTCACGAAGAAAAATCACTTGCAAAGAACAGCCGGTGGCCACACCTCGAAGCCGATCTGCGTTGTCGCGATCAACGCCGGCGTGCCGCACGTGCTATCGCTCCATCCGCCTGCGCCTGAGCCTCGGACCCAGCGCCGGCAGGAACGCCACCACCCCCACGGTTCGGCTCCACCGCCACCGAGCCAGCGCCCGCCGCATCTCCAGCGCAACCGCCACCGCACACGTCACATCCGCCGTGCCCGACGTACACATCTACACATTGCATTCATGCACCCTTCGCGCCAGCAACTCTCAAACGCCTCCGTGAATCTCCAAAAGTCCACTATGACTTTCTTCAACATGGTCGTTGCTCTATCTTGAGCACGCAATAGCCGCTGTGATCTTAATGGTCTGCTCGTCAATCAAATCACGAGTCGAAGCCGCTGCATCTCTTCGCGTCGTCTTCCAGCCGCACCGTCAAATCTAAGTATCATATCTGACTGACCTTTATCGAACAGTAGTCTCCAGCCACCATCAATCCGATCTCCACGTTTGAATGGATCCCCATTGATGCAGCTTATCGGATGGTTCGAGCGGACACATTCGAAATGTCTAAATCCATCGATCGAATCGTCTTCCAGCCGCCATCAAACTTGGCCGTCAGTTCTGACCGACCCTTATCGAACAGCAGTTTACAGCCGCCATCAACCCAATCTTCACGTTTGGACGGATCCCTGTTGATGTAGCTCATCAGACGGTTCAAGCCATCGCGTTCAAAGTGTCCAAATCCACTGATCGAATTGTCGATTGCCATCATGCTCCACCTTGCGCCATGTTTCTCCTTGGACCGTGCAAGATTTACGCGATGTGAAATATCTCCTCGTGTCTTCCCTTGATTTTTCTCCATAGCTCTGGTTACCACTTGTTAATGTTTTAATGAAAGCACACCAAGATCGACAAGCCTAACACAAGATCAACACACCAAAATATGATATTTTTTAACTAGGTTCGACCATCTTATCTATATCCTCAGGGCACGACTACGGACGCTCCTCCCCATATAATCTGTTGTCGTCCCGCTGTTACACAGGTGGTGCCCAATATTTATATATCCGAAAACAAAAACCTGACTACAACTCTTTTCTTATTCCTACCCAATTACAACTTAAATCTATCCGTAACTGACTTTGTATACATGTTCGATATATATTCCAACAAAAGAAGAGAAGAGGGGGAAGAGAAGGGAGAAGTGGAAACCACATTCTTTTAAAGAAATGTGAAAAGTGGGAATTAAATTGTTTTAAAGAAATGTGAAAAGTGGGAAACACATTCTTTTAAAAGAAATGTGAAAAATGGAAACTACACTTTGTTGAGAAATAAAACGACACTCGATATATTTGGAAGTTCGAAGATATTGGAAGTGGGTGTGAAGGAGTATCCGAAATGAATCAAACCCCTTAAATGGCTGACCATGTGCTCGTAGATGGGAAAACGAGTAATTAAAAAAAAATCTATAACAAAGCAATGTAAGATTTTAACGCCTAAAATAAGCGTTTTGATTTGTGACCGGTCAAATTTTTTATTTTATCTCAAACTAAATATTATTTGATACAACCACATTTTAGTATGAGCTTAATTTTAGTACGGTTAAATTTTAACTTAGCTTTTTAGAGACGAGAACCAAACAACCCCTCAGTGCTCGCTTGCTGGTTGAGAAGAATATAGGTGTGGCCGTATGGATGACACGAGCTAGGGAGGTTAGCTAATGGCTTTGGACCAACAAGCTAAGGCCTTCACTTGAACAAGCTAAGAACAGTGAAATAAAAGGCAAAAGCGATGCATAGTGTAGGCTTAAACACATTCAAATCTCACTCAGGATATAAAGAGAGAGCTCATATATATAGGCTCTTCTTCAAATATAGCTATTGCAACTACTTTTCTCTTAAAACCATCTAGTAATAAGATGTTCAAATTGAAGTACAAGCACAAATGACTGTCCAACATAGGCATGACCTCTCAAAACCAACCAAATGTTAATAGAATTTAGCGTCCATTTTAATCCAACTGTTTATAACAAAGTTTATCATATGTCTCATAAAAACTAAAGTTAATTATACGAGACATATGGTCAGAGATAATTAAGTTCGGACATATTACCAAATGTTAATCAAATTTGGACATATAACAGGGATTCCACTTGTCGCTCCTTCTTCCTTCAACATCCTCCACTTCCACCCGGCGGCGGCGGCGGCGGCGGCGGCGGGTGTGTCTTCCTTCACCGGCCGGCGCTCAGTCTTCCAGACCCTAGCTTGCTAGCATGGTCCAAGTCCAAGCCCGCTTCCTCCGCCCAGTCTAATATGGACGCCCCCCGTTGGACGGAGGAGGTGGACGACCTGGTTGACGCCGGCGATGTCCACGGAGCCATCTCCCTCCTCGAATCCGTCGTTTCTAACCTCTCCACGGCCGCAGCCTCCTCCTCCGCTCCTCCGTCGGGCGGCGACCTTCGCCTTGCCGCGGCGCTCGGCGACCTCGCCGGACTCCACGCCTCCCGCGGCAATACTCTCCGCGCGGACGACCTCCGCGCCCGCGCCATCGTCCTCCGATCCCTCGCCGCAGCCCCCGGGCCCTTAGGGTTTGCTCCCCTTCTTATCTTTGCCTTTAACCCCGATGCTTCTCCGGTTCTTGGTTGGGGTATTTGCTTCGTGCAATTTGTTCAACTGCTTATTGGTTGGCTAGATTACTGTTAGAGTTAGGTTCATTGGGTGCATATCATTTTAATGTGAATTGTGATGTAAGATCACGAAGGATTGATCAGTCACTTCTGGATTACTCTTTAGCATCCGAATCTTTCTCTAGTCTATTAGCTGGTACTTGACTATCTGGTTAATCCATTTCTCTGCGTGATTAGGTTGGGTCTTGGCTGTTACTTCTGACACCCAAGATTCAGTTGCAAAATATGATGTGTCTAGTTAGCATCAAAACGACTAGGAGGCTGTGTTCTAGTTTGACTCTCTCAGTTAGTTGGCCTGATGTACACTCTACTCTTTGGGCCACCTGCCTAACTTCTGTTTGTTTTGTTTCGTGTATCGAAGGGATCATGAGGCGGCTGAGAAATCATCTTCAGAGGAGGGAGCTATTGGTTCAAAGGACTCTGAAGTCTCAGATAATCTTGAAAAGAACAATGAAGAGGAAGAGGATGGTATTGTTGCATAGGGTGCCCCAGCTAGTTATCTTGGACAATGATCAGACCAAACCGAGAATTATAAGATCTTGCATTCTTTCTTTGATGCTTGCAGATTGGGAGGCTATTGCAGATCGTGGCGCACATGATGATACACTAGTGCGCTCCCTGGAGCAAGAAGCAAGGGTGTCTTCATGTAGCTCTTCGGAGAAAAGTAGCGCCCTATCTTCAGGACCCAAAAGGAGAGGGAGGGGTTCATTTCTTTACGATAAGAGTGTTCTGTACAGTGACCAGTGTGGTTCGGAAAGAGATTTGGATGACAAGGAGTCTAGTCCTCAGAGTGGATCAAAGGGCCATTTGAATGAGCGGGGGAACAAAGCTGGTACAAGTATTCAGAATATCCATCTTTATTTGTTTAGTTAGCTTGTTCATTGTGAGTTAATGGAAGACTTATTCTTTGGTTTGGTTTTGTAGCTGCAGCACAATTTGGGACAAGGCATGTCCTTGTTCTTTATGACTTTTCACCTAGCACGCGCACAATAGATTTGGAAAAGATTTTTGAGAAGTTTGGGGACCATGGAGTTGCCATTCGCTGGGTTAATGATACTTCTGCGCTTGCAGTCTTCCAGACTCCATCAGCTGGTAATTTGATTCTTACAGCTATTTCTAACTAGCGTTGGGTACTGTTCATTCTTATGGCATGATCTGTCGAGAGAGGTAGCAACAACCCCCCCCCCCTCCCCTCCTCCGTTGGATACAAATTCTGACGTCAAATGTGTTGAACTAGACATGCATAGTTATCGGAGAGAAGGAACTTGTGAACTAAAATGTTAGGTGGTCTTGCCAGAACTCCATCCCTAAAGCACAGCTATTTTCTATCATTTTGTTTGCAAGTCACTTCATCTCCTCATGATATATGTTCTAAATTGGTAAGTAGGCGGGAGTGAAACATCATACTTTGTGAAGTCCAATGTAGACAAAAGGATGTACATTTTGCCATATTTAATAGTTAATTGTTTTAAATTTTATATTTTGTGCTGATTCTCTGTTGTTCCATTCTGTTAGGCTAGAAATACATGCAGATGATATGAAATGTCAAGCCATCCACCATTCTTGTGCTTATAGGTTTATTCTGTCCATTCTGATTCCTGCAACCTTGCTAATTAACTTGTAGCTAATGAGGCGCAAGCTTGCGTATCTCCAAGATACAAAGTGCGGTCACTAAAGGAGGATGATGATCTGTTGACAAAAATAGATGGTAGAGGTAACAACTTGTGCCATTTTTTTTCTCGAGCAAATAACTTTGTGCCTTGTGATGGTTCTTTTCGTGTTGCTCTTGTATCTGTGGATGATGTGTGTATTATAGCTTGTATCTGGATTTTGTGATCTTGTCAAGAATGTATTGCTTACTAAGTTGCTCTTGCGTTGTTGCAGACCTAGAACCGCCCAAGCCAAGGCCAAAGACATCTGCACGAACAGCTCAAAGGCTAATTGCTCATGGGATGGGTTTAAGGCAGTTCTCAAACTTTGGCTCAGATGAGCTGAAGAAACAAGAGGAAGAGAGAAGGAATCGTATCACCGCTCGACAAGCAATGCGTGACGAGGCTTGGGGCTCAGATTGATCTCGAGTCTGTTGCTATGGCTGCTCGCGACCATCACGTCTACGATTTTGTTGCGTGGGTGTTTAGACACTTGTTCTCTTTACCTGGTTATATGTTCATTCCGAGGGAGCTGAGAATGGCATGAAGCCATGAAGATGTGATCAGGTCGCATCACACAATCATGTCGAACACACACAATGGTGTATCAGTTCCAGTATTTGAATGGTGATGGGTATGCTGAGCATGCCGCACTGAACTGGTAGACCGTGATTGCCCTGAAACGAAATGCTAAGCACCGTATTTCCGTCACAAGATGTAGAGCTGGGGCGGATCCTCTTCAGATTGTCAAGTCCATGAACGGTGCATCTCTGTCTCCCTCGCCACCTGGTGGCCGCATCTCGGCTCTTCGGGCTAGGATCCATTCACCGTGCCAACCAGTCAGGCATTAAAATAGGGAAAAATACAAACCCTCAAAGTCAGTTTGGTTTTGAGATTCTTCTCTAGAAGTTATTTTGTTGCAAACCCCCTCTCCCTCAAAAGTCAGTCTCGTTTTGAGGTTCCCCTCAGAATTCAATTTTTTTTTAAATTTGATTGAAATTTAGCTGAAATGAATATAAGAATTAGATTTAAATCTTCACTTGGAGAACTATAAAAATAATTAAATCAAAATGCATATGTTTAATTTATTGTAAGGATTAATTTAGAATTTAATTTAATGCTCTTTGAAATACTTAATCAAAATAATATATTTGAATATATACATACATGTATACGGCGAGTCTAATCTGCGCTTAGGCGTAGATTAGATTGTCGTTGCGTCGCGCACCACCGATCCCGCGTACCAATCCCTGACCGCGCCCAACCAATCCCCGCATGACTATGATCAACGCAGCTTCCACCCTTGCACCTCCCTGACCGATGCCGCACCGATCTCTCACGCAATCCCCGACCGCAACCCACTGATCTCGTGCTATACGAGAGTGAGACCAGTTACTACCAGGATAGTACACTGGTTACAATCAAAACATTCAGGATTTTGAACACATTTAGGCAGGATAGTTGTAACATCAAAATGCAAGGTAGTTACAATATGTAAGGCAATGTAATTACTACCAACACAGTATACTAGTTACTACAAACACAGTATATCAGTTACTATCAACATAGTATACCAGTTACTACAAACACAACGTACCAATTATCAGTAACTACAGTATTGTACAAAACGCAACTGGTGATTTATATGGACGTAATTCTTGTAGTAATTGATATTTCTTGTGAATCGCAACTATACTGCTTTTGAGATCATAACTGGGGTATCTACCGTATTGTAACTATGTTATTAAGCATATTGTAACTCGGCTGTTTCTAAATCACACTATAACACAGGTTGTAACTGTAGTATAACACAAAGCGCAACTGGTGACTTATATGGACGTAACTCCTGGCTCGGTCGAGAGCGCGTGGGAGGGAGGAAGGCTCGGTCGGGGAGCGCAGGGAGGGAGTTGGCTCGACCGGGGCGCATAAGGAGAAACAGGCTCGTTGAGTGGCTAGGCGCAACGTGAACTGCAGTTACACCTAGGCACATAATATACATACAACACACACACACACACACACACACACACACACACACACACACACACACACACACACACACATATATATATATATATATCATTAATTTTATGTTGGTTTAATAATTGGGTTTTTTTTTTAAAAAAAAGAGTGAATTTTGACTATTTTCTAAATACTAAATTCTAATTATTTAGAAAATAGTCAAAATCCTTTCTTTTTTAAAAAAATTCTAATTATTAAACCAACATAAAATAAAAAAAAATATACATACACATGTATGTATATATTCAAATATATTATTTTGGTTAAGTATTTCAAAGAGCACCAAATTAAATTTTAAATTAATTCTTGCAATAAATTGAGCATATGTATTTTGGTTTAATTGTTTTTATAGTTCTTTGAGTAGAGATTTGGATCTAATTCTTATATTCATTTCAGCTGAATTTCAATCAAATTCAAATCTTTTGAATTCTAGATGGAATCTCAAAACCCAACTGACTTTTTTTTTTCCCACAAAACAACTTCTGGAGATTCAAAACCAGACTAACTTTTGAGATTTTTTTGCATTTTACCCATTAAAATACGAGGCGAAACAAGGTATTCAGCACAGTGTCAGGTGCCTGCCCACATCTGATCTAGCCAAGCTAGATTCTACCGGGCCAGAGCAAATGTACACAACACAACCTCCTCTTCAACGGCTCCTGCTGAACTACATAGCAGCAAATGAGCTGCTAATTATACAGCTGAATACCCTACCCTGTGTCGATGCTGAATATGATTACTCGCTCCTCCATCTTCCCCCAAGTTCGATTGGCAACACCCACATGTGCGTGGTGAGCCGGGAGGTTTCGATTCCCCCCTCCCGCATCTCCTCCTATAAAAAACTTCCAAGTAAAATCCTAGGTAAAAAGGACCCGGCTGTAAAAAAAAAAAAAAATCTTCTCCCAAGTTGTGTGTGTATGACTCACTCTTTGCTCCAGAACAGTTCTCCCACCAGGAAGAAAGAAAATCACAACAACCATACCCACAGTTTCGAGCATAGAGGACGATGAACTGACAAGGATGGGGACAATTGCATCCACATTTAACAACAATAAAGCCAAACCGATGGCCACACAATTTGCAAGAGAACATAAGTTTTCTTTCAATTTGAAATGTGCCTCTAACCAGGAACAGTTAGTTCTACTACAACACTCTTATAAATAGACACACACACAAATATTTACTCTCACAAAAGGGATGTGAATCCCTGAATAAAAAATAAAATACGAATGAGAAGATGCATCTTGAGAGCAGGAACACCGAAGATTCCTCTTGGCTCCACAACTGAATGAAGATATTCCTTCACTACCAGTCCCCAGCACCTATCAATTTCTGTCAAATAGGATCTCTTCTGAAAATTGGATTAAATTTGTCATTTGTACCAACAGGCAGTATATAAATTATTGGATTTTGGTGGCAAAACTGGAAATATTGCCAATAAGCCCTATTTTGCCCAGACTCCTTAATATTGGGCAGGTCAAAAAAATTAGGGTTAAGTTAGAGGAAATGATGAGTAGGGTACGCATACTCGTATCCATTGTAATCATAATATAGCTTTTCACCACAAGCTATATCACGGCAGGCGATCAACAAGACATGGCTCTCCCCATCAATGTCGTACCGGACACATTTGACATTCTGCTTCTTTTTGCCATCCCTGCAAGAATTTAATAGTTTCAAACTTAGAATACAGTAGGCTTCCTTTCTTTGAGGTAGAGAACATTGAATTATTTACAACAAGTTCTGCAAGGCAGAAGGCATAAAAATGAATTGCTACAAAATAATAGACAACTAACATGCAAATGCTGACCATAGCATACAGATACATCTAGCTCATTTAACAAAATTAAGGCTCCGTTTGGCGTTGCGGTGGCATTTCGAAAGCACTTTCCTTTTTCTACTTACGAATAAAAGCAGCCAAGGAGCTAGCTGAAAGCATCTTTTTTGGATCCATAGCAACAAAATTTTGTTGGAAGTAGAATCTATCACAGCACAATGCAACAACTGAAAACTGACCCTACAAGCAGAAAAGCAACTACTTACGGAGTGTGGTTATTAATGCCATTAATAAACCGAGAAACGTTTCCACGTTTGTCAGGACAAATAACCAGCCTCTTCGAAGGATCTGCTGGCAAAAGAAGTGTCATTATACAGTCACAATCATCATTGGCCCTGTTCTCCAAATAATCAACATCCCCAATATATTCAGCGATGAAAGTCATATCCTTAATATCCTCATCAGCCTGCACAGTGAAACTGAAAATAGCTATGCATAAGTTTCATTTCTGTGTACTGAAAAAGTAAAGGATATTTTGTGCGTATGCCATTGAGTATTCGACGTTTTGCTTGGGTGCCGTCTCAAACTCGCTACTTGTGTGCATGCCACTGGAAGTTGCGTGTGTGCCATTTTCAGTGGCGCACACACTAGTTCCAGTGGTATACACACAAAGGCGTACACACAAATAGCAACTTTGGGATGGCACGCGAGCAGAACCACGAATTCTCAATGGTATATACACGAATTTTCCAAATGTAAATATCCGAGTGTCTTGAGTCAAGAAAGTACCCTTCACGGGAATAAAAAACCACAAGAAGTGGAGGGCATTCTCCTCTTTGTTGCATGGTTCTGCAGAGTTCAATGGTTTCTTTATCCTCTTTGGTAAGAACCTTGAAAGTTGAGAATGTAAAATTAGAATAACAAAAGGTTCAAATTGTAACATTATTTTGAGCGAAATATTTGCTAACCTGCATACCGCCTTCCTCCAGCCTTGCCTGATTGGAAGATCTAGGGGCCATACCAGGCATGTAAGTCAACTCGTTACTGAACTCTGTTTTTGAAGACGTCAAAGCAGTGGCTAGAGAAGCCATTTGTTTGAGCCTTCTAGCTCTATCTTCAGTTGGAACAAATGGCAGTACCCTCCTCCTCTTCTTGTGCATAACGAGAGAGCGCTTCCGTCGCCTCCTAGCATCTAAACAAGGTTAAGTAAATTACTTGCGTTAAGTCCATAGCAAATGCATATTCATACACAATCTGATTCATATACGTATTCAACACTAGTTCAGTTTGTGTCTGAATCTAACAAAAGAATCCTTAACTTGTACTTGAGGCGCTATGTCCTTAACTTGCCTAAGGCACAAGGCGCAAGACAAGTGTGCACTCAACAAACGTAAGGAGCAAGCAAAAGAAATACTTTCTAAGTGAATAACTACATCAACTTCAACAAAATATTTAGAAGGAAGCTGTGTGTTTGATACTCCTAGTTATTCTATGTAGTGTGTAGTAACCTATCCAGTAAAAATATTATGGAACATGGCAGGCCACCTTTTGTACCAGATTTTGCATTTTGTAGTATCTGTGAGATATATGGCACATACAAAGTTATTACCAAAATAATCCCAATTTTTTAACGCTGTGAACTACTGAACTCCTTTAAGTGACCCTTGAAAATTCACTTTGGACCATCCCATTATCTGATGGGGTTTAACAACGTGGATAACAGTTTTAAAACTTAACCAAAAGCCTACTTTAAGGCTCAATTTGCTTTGACAGGATCGTAGCTAGCGTGTTGAAAAATGAGCAGCTCATAAATAAATAACACGGTATTAATACATCCAGTGCTCAGCAATAAGACCAGTGCAAATATGGATTCTTACGGAACGCGGGAACTATTTTTATGGCCAAATGAATGCAACCAAGATAATCAATAGGGTACACGTGCAACATATCCCACAAATGGAAGTCGGTCAATCCGTTCAAACTTGAATGATCTACAAAGTGAGCCACACCATTTGTTTCAATCTCACATTGCCATTACTACTATGCAAGCATGCATAATTAACACGGACTAAAAATTTTGTTCAATGATGTTTTCCCGCCAATATCTAGTCATGATGCAAGTGATTTCGTCATATTGTAAGGTCATTGTATTGTTCATTGCCTAGAAATTCCAATTCAGTGGAGATATTTGCAGGCACTACTGCATCAAGTGGCCAGCCATGCAGACAAACAATTCGAGAATAAAAAATAGAGCATCCCAAAAAAACCATAGGTGGAATACTAACAGGAATTTTTGCTATTGCTAGCTCTTAACGGGTGCATCAGACCTGTAAAATGATCACATTTTAGATAAAATATTTATAATACAATATAATCAGATGTTGCCAAAGCTTAAGGCCTCTAACAGAATCCAATCCAATAGCATAGCCGCTGTTTCATCGATCATCCACCCAAGCAACGAAAACAAAAGGTCTCACATTTCACAATAATGCAATGGTGCACTTTTCATGATCTCCGCTAATTGGAATTACCTTGGGAGAGCCTACATTTTGCCGCCTCTACATCCTGGTCATCCTTTTGAATCCGGAAGAAATCAACGATCTTTGTCTGCTTCATCGGAAACCCTAAAAAGTCCCCAGAACAGAAGGCACCACGAAAAACAGTGAGAATGTGAGAAAAAGCAACCATCCACAAAAGGCGAGCAGCATGGAAATGAAAGGAGTGGCGAAGATTGAAATGGCGAGATCGAGCTCGCACAGCGCCTCGAAAGACGCACTTTTGATGGTCTTGCGGGGCGGGGCGCAGGCGGGGCAGAACCAGGGGCCGGTGGGGACCCTGGCGGCGATGGGGCGGAGGCAGAAGATGTGGCGGCCGCGGTCGCAGCCGTCGCAGAGGAGCATCTCCTCGTCGCGGTCGCCGGAGCCGCACACGTCGCAGAGAATGCTGCTGTAGATGGCCTCGCGCGCGCGGGCGACGGGGGGCGGCGCGTCGACGGGCAGGGAGCGGCGCATGACGTCGGAGATCGAGCAGAAGCGCCGTGGCGCAGGGGAAGAGGGGGGAGGCGCCGCCGTGCGCTTGCGCCGGAGCTCCGGCGAGCTCGTCGACGATGGCACGCGGCGGCCCATGGCGGCGGAGGGGGTGGAAGAAGGGGGTGGTGACGTGGCGAGGGCGGTGGGCTCACTCGCCTCGCTTCGCTTCGGGAAAGCCACCGCCATCGTGTTATATATAGGCAGCCCCTGCCAGTCACTCTCCAGGTGAGGGAGGTGACAGTTGGTAATTCTAGCTGGGAAGGTGTGTATTTTTAATAGATATATTCTTTTATTATGTTTATTTAATTTGTATAAATATATAAATACTTTATAAATTAATACAAGAGTTTATTACTTTCATTCTCTACTTCTTTATCTCTCTACAATTATATGCAATAATTCTCACCCATCCCTTCACCACCGGCGCACGCGGTTTTTCCTTCTCATATCTACCTTTGTTTTTCGTGTATCTTTCTTTTTTTAGGAACGTATTTTTCGTCTTTTCAACAGAGTTTTCTGTGGCACTTTTTTTACGAATTTCCTCTTTTTTGGCTGCTTGTTGGAGGCTAGAACAATGCACGATGAGACAATGTGTCTGATCAAACTATATGTTACCAGAGTTTTGTTTTCTTCAAAATGTATGACAATTTTGTTTAGCTATCGTGTGCAAGAACCGCCCATATCAACGGAGTTAACTTCATGCCTGGATTCCTTTGGAAATTGAAATGCAGAACTTCTTTTTAGAAAAACAATTTAGGGACACCGTGGGAAAACACAAAAACTTTGAATAGATCAAAGAGCTAGGTAGAGATATTGCATTAGGAACTCAAAAAATATTTAAACATGAGGTTATGTAATTCCTAGAAAAGTTACATACAACGTTCATCAGGCACAGGAGCATGCTGGCTGGTTGGCACTATTTGCTCACATGACATTTGTGATGCAAAAAGGTAAACTTGCAAGTTTCAACCACTTCGAGAATGCAACAGAATCGCAAAACCCTTTACCAGGTGCTACTGAGGAGCAAATAACATATGCAACATGAAATCAGTGAGGAAATAGATTACAAAGATCACCTTTACCACCGCTCAGGAATACCAGGAGCTGTGAAATTGTTCTTTGGGTACATCAACCATACATGCTGCTGGCGACAATCATATAAATTTAGTTTTATTAGATAGTCCTTGAGTCCATTGTACATAGCAGTAGCAGTAGCAGCACTTGGCTGGAAAATTTTGGACCAAGCGTCTTCTCCGAAGGTTACAACTATCCAGGATTTCTATATCTAATCTAGTCTAATTCCACCACCAGCCTGAACCCCCCAAAACCTCCTACGCACAAAATAAATAAGAAAAAGAGAGAGCCACAACTTGTGCAGCTGTTTTTTTTGGGCTCACACCTCGTTAACCAATCTTCTTTCATGACTCAGCACATTTCTGTTTTGTTCCTGATTTCTTGTGCAACCAATGAAGGTACCAACCTTCTCACCAACAATAGCGTTTGCAATATTTCCAGGCTTTTGCAAATTAAACACGACAACTGCAAAATGACGCACCAGATTAAATAAAATAGGGAGTAAGATACAATAAAATGTCTCAAAACTGATTGCATCCATACTGGGAATGTTGTTCTCTTGGCATAGTGTGATGGCAGTCATATCCATTACTGAGAGATCTCTTGTCGTCACTTCATGATAGCTCAGAGTCTCAAGAAGGCGGGCATTTGGGTTATGCTTGGGGTCCGCATTGTACACACCATCAACATTTGTTGCTTTAAGCACTACTTCTGCATTGACTGTTTGTACAATAACAGAAAAAATTGTCAGTGAAAAATAAACTAAGCACAAAAAAAAGCTCTACGGAAACAGTGTTGTTCATCTGAGAAGTCAATCTCAGAAGCTAGTTCCAAGCTCACGTCATGATAACATGTTTCTAGAGGTGCACCACACATTGTGATTGGTGATTGCTTATGTAAATATGTAACATAGTTAGTGAACACACACACACACAAATTTCATACAAGTCCCTGCACTGTGGGGTTAGATGACAGGAAACTAGCATCGCATAGGTGCAGGATTATTTATCTACCCTAACTGTTCCATTTTTTAAGTCATCTGCACCAAGATGTTCATGCAATCATCATCAGCCAAACTAAGAGAAGCGAGGTATTTAACATAAAAAGTTGGTAGTGAGTACAATTACCCGCAACTGACTAGAGCATGACGACTAATGCTTACCTATTTTTAAAGGTGAAATAAATACACATCTCTGCAAGCATATTTCTCTAGATTTTTTTAATAGAAGATGAACTCACTTTCTGCGCAACGGAGAGCAGCAGCTGTATCAGTTGTAAAGAATGGGTTCCCTGTCCCAGCAGCAAATATAACAACTCTTCCTTTCTCTAAATGCCTGACAGCTCTTCGGCGTATGTATGGTTCTGCAACCTCTGACATACGGAAGGCAGTTTGGACACGGGTCGGTATACCAATGCTCTCCATTGTTGCTTGAAGAAATATAGCATTCATCACAGTGGCCAACATGCTGAATTAGGAAAACATAATCAGATGTAGCGTTGAACTATTTTTTTGTAGTAAGAAATAATGCGATTGCTTGCCACAAGAAATGTCTTTCTAAATCAGCTGCAGAGTCACAAAAATATTATGGACAGAGAATAAGTAATAAATTACAGGTGATTTGAGATTCGATAGAATCGCAAGTTTGTTAAAAGTTTCCATAATTTTCCACTCAGTAAACTATTCTGGCAGAATACTCTAGCAAATTTAAATGTGGCTTGTGGTGTAGGAACAATCATCCCTCGTATTACAAATGTTGAACTTGCCAAGAAGTTAACATGAAGGACATACCAATGCTACTACGAAAATGTGTTGATATTGGGCTCAGTTTTTGTTTCATTATCTGGCTCATATTTATTGCGTTTCAACTACTTTTTAAAGGCTACTTAACAGCCGACCACAGATAAGCAAATGAAAATACATCAGTCATTGAACATCTTACCCAATGCAATCAGCAGATGAGCGGTCAAGCCCACTACATCCAGCCCA
This sequence comes from Phragmites australis, assembly GCF_958298935.1. Lineage (NCBI taxonomy): Eukaryota > Viridiplantae > Streptophyta > Magnoliopsida > Poales > Poaceae > Phragmites > Phragmites australis. The sequence goes on along the minus strand of NC_084922.1, from coordinate 51,124,478 downwards.
AGAGGCCCCACGGAAGATATTGCCCCCACCAACAACAATAGCAATCTGCTAGGGCTCTCACATTTTTAATGCACAGCAAGTAGGTAACACAAGATTACTTGCTTGGAAAGCAATGCTGACCATTGAATTAGTGTGTCCTATCAAAAATATCTATGTGCATTCTACTTCATTAGCTCTAAGTAATAAAAAGAATGAAAGGCAGTAGTAAGGACACACCTCTACACCTAGTCTGGTGACGGAAGCAACCTCTCTTGCAATTGCCATTGTGATCTGCAACAAACAACATAGTTACGTTAAATTACAAGGCCTCTGCACATTAAATGTTTACTGTTTGGATCCAAAGATGATCCACCAAAAGAAGCCTCACCTTTGGGTCAATGTTTTCTGTGTTATCTCCAGCAAGAGCTTCCCCGCTTACTTTAAGCAATACTCTTTGCCATCTGTATGGCTTTTTGGACCTAGAAGAACCTTCGTCAAGTGTAAAGCTGAATGGTGGCATCAGTGATGCTTGATTTCTGACAAATAAAAGAGGCATGAGCTGCATTACAAAAGGTAATCCGCAATTACTTGAAGCCTTCAACATCAAAAGAAAGTGCTACAGAATTGGCTGTAGACATCATGAATTGATAGGCAAGCTGCTGATTCCAAAAAATCGTCAGATCCAACATCTCGCAATTGGGGACTTGTACCATGCATAAGTATTGCACGAAAAATTGCTCTTTGTGTCACACACCACACGGCTGTTCAAGTCTTGGTACAATTAATCGCGGCTCTCCCTTGCGAGGCCTAACTGGCAGCTGGTAGCCTCCATTTGCCGCATGCCTCCTACGTCTCCTACCAGGCAAATCGTGGACTCAGTGGCAACACCTTTGAGGGAATGACCAATCTAAACCTTTAGCCCTTTAATTGTGCTCTAGGCTTCTAGCAGTTAACAATCTAGTTCTTCAGGCAAAGAGACGCCACTTGGACCTGTAGAGGCGTTTCTCGTCGAAAGCCTCGTCGCCGCCCCCGTCCACATGACCAAATACAATCATCTAACACACCACAGACGACACTATCCACGTACGCATTGCACCAAGCACCGCAGAGTCGACCGAGTGATGGGAGGGGGAGACAGTTGAATTGCGTACCCGAAGTTGGAAGGGGAGTCGGAGCCGGCGGCGGCGGCGCAGGCGCGCAGCTTCGAGGAGAGGAGCAGTGGAAGCGCCCTCAGGCGCGCCGGGGAAGCCAATGAGGAAGGTAGGGAGAGCGGAGGAGACGGGGACGGGGGCAGGCGGAGGAGGGAGGAAGCCGGCACGGCGGCGGCAGCCATAGTTGGAGTGGGAGAGCAGCAAGCAACCGTCGCTCCGTGAAGCGAGATGAGGAATCGTATCCTATGAGCAAAGTCAGATGATAGAACAGTACTATGATATTGTATTTTTTTTTTAAACAGTTAGATCGCGAACGGAGGCACTAGATTAACTGCTACAGTGACACTGTTGTATTTAGATACAGTAAATTGCTACAGTAGAATAATGTCAGGATACTGTTCGCCAGACTCATTTTACTGTGCATTCCGTGATTTTGTGAATCAATGTTAGAGGGTGGAGAGATTTTTTTTTTCTCGCTTTAGCCGTGCCGTGTCACACCACAGCTTGATCGGTCGAGCCACATCTGAAGCCAAGCGAGGTAGATCCGAGTCTGTCTTTCTCATCCCTTTCTTCCTCTTTCATCCACCACGGACTCTGACGAACAGAAAAACTCCCAACCGATAAACTTTCAAATAAATTAAAAGAAATTTTTTATTCGTGAAATTTTCAACATGGTTCGCAAAAACGTATCACCAAGATTTATAAAAACTATCAACATGCCGAGTGCGGCGGGGCTGCGCCGTGGAGGCAGTCGGCATCGGCGGTAAGGCCGGTCGACGAGCTGACGGTGAGCCCGAAGAGCCGAGCCGAGCCGCGGTGGGCACTGGTATCCTGGCACTCACTCCTCGCCAATGGCCGACGCGGTGACTCCCTGGACTCCTGGAGGTGCCGAAGTGGGGGTGGGCAGCGCCGCAGCGAGGCAGGCAGGTGGCGGCTAAGGCGAGGTGAGGCCGCGAGCAGGTCAGGGCATCAGGGATTCAAGGGCGCCTGTCGCTGCATGACGTCGGGCGAGTTGGGGTCGAAGAGTTAGGCTGGGTCGGATTCTAGGATCTAGGGAGGTACTCAAATTTTTTGGCGGGCCTTGGCCCACCCGATGACCCTGGATCCGCCCCTGATGTCGTGACACAAACGTCAACGACCTCCGGCGACACGATGTGGCAAGGCTAACTTGTGACACATCTTTGCTATATGTAATTGTTCTTTCAATGTCACTATAAAGAACATGCAACACAAAATATCTAGAGTGACATTAGATTTAAATATTAATTTCATAGAGAGGTAATTGGTCTACCAAACCTGCACTGGATCTTGGCTCTATAATCTCTCGATTCTTTGGTTGTAACGTAAGGGGCTAAATGCTTGTAAATATAAAATAACAATTTTATTACTAATTGTAAGAAATAAATGATTCTAAAATTAACAAAGACGACAATAATGATTAAAAGTAGGATACAAGATACCTCGGAACTATGTAGCTAGTTGGTCGTATAGATCACGAAATGACCTACAAGTTAGATAATAAACAAATAAAGATTAATCGTAGAAATTAAATATGATTGTCACTCGGTGGCGCACTATAATCTCCTCTTGCCTGCCGGTCTCTTATGGACCATTGGACAAGAACGACCATTCTTTAGTGCACACGACACTGTCCCCGTACACATATATTAAGAGACGGATTCTGAAATAATGTCTTACGTACTGTAGTTGTACCATTGATCATGTGAAACTTTTTCACTGTAGTCGCATCACGGAGATCCAATCTAAAACTTAGTCATCCACGCCGTCATTGTCTCCATCTGTAGTTTTAATTCTCATATTTGTCCAAACAAACCTGAGAATGGTGAGAGACAAACAAAATGATTTGTCAAAAACAATACTATGTTAAAATTATTACTGATCTACACTAATGGCGTGATGCATGGCAAGCACCTCTATCCTTAAGAGGTCTACTCGCCTATTGCAATGACATATAATAATAACAGAGAAGATCATCATCAAACAAATATATAATTCAATTAAAGGCAAAGATAAATAGCTTTCTTGATGCGATAAATGTTTACACCGAAAAATAAAAGAGAAGACCTATTACAATGGATCTACTGGATGAGAAATTGAGGAACTATGGTAGAAATGGTGATGGCTAGGTTTCCCAGTGGTCCTTCGATGTCTTAAGATGGTTCTGTAATCACTCTCTTTGATGTGGATTGATGCTATCTTTAAATAACCACTTGGATAGTGATTTGCATCGTCTCTGATAGTTAGGGTCTGTTTGTTTCAGCTTCGGATTGTGGCTTTTAGCTTTTACAATCCGAAACTGAAACAAACAGACAGCTTTTAGTTATAGCTTTTTAAAATTTGTTGGTTAGATTGTGGGAATCTGAGAAGCTAATTTTTCTCAGCTTTTGATAGGTTGTGAAAGTTCATTTTACTAAACTATCCATCAAAGTTTTTTAGAATCTACAATCTAAAAGCTTTTCACAATCCAACTTCTATAACCTGCTTTTCAGAATCTCCAACTGAAATAAACAGGTCCTTAATCGACCCTACCACCTTTACGAAAGTTGTTGGATATTGAAAATTGGCTAGATTCCTTACATGTTCCTTTTTCTTTTTGTTGTTTTCTGTTCCTTTTTTGATATGTTTTTTTAAACTTTGTTTATTCCTTTAATATATATAATCAGAAGGGGGCGCTCCCCTCATGTTCTTTCAAAAAAAGAAAAAAAAAGGAAAAGTCCTGTTGTAGTCGAAGACATGAAAAAGATCAATTCACAGCTTAAGGCACAGTGGCACCTGAATCATTTCTGCATGTCTCAGTAGTTTTTTTTTTTTTCAGCCAAACATCCGGCCTTGTAATATACTTCCTATTTTTACACCATATGTTGGGCAAATTTGTCTACTTAGCGTGTCCCACGAACAAATTTGCCTACGTTGTGAAGTACGGAAAAATATTATCCCATCTTTGGCTTCTGATATGAATAAAATGTTGTTAATCGTACCAATTTAGTTTGGAGAAAATGAGGGCTCTTTCACAATGTCTAAAATGTTCTGAAAAAAGATGATGATTGAACTAAAGGATGCTGCCGGTTTGGAATTTGAAAACATAGCTTCAATTACACCAACATCTTTTTCGGTTTACACCAAATGTTAGGTCTCTACCGTAGTTGTTTTTTTTTAGACGTCTCTTCCGTAGTTTATACTCACATAGTTGTGCAACATGCATGCAGCAAATATTTGAATATGATAATGGAAGTTGAAATTTTGGGGGTGTTTGGGTCTGAGGCAAGAAGGGATTGCCTCCCTTTTCGCAAGCCTGCCCGTGGGAGCTCCAGTCTTGGCGCTCTGCAGGTCGTCTGCTGCTTTCGTTCTCCTGCTGCCGCTGCACCTTGGCGTGGCTGTTTGCTCATGACGACCTTGGAGAGCTAGGCAGCGGCAGACCTCCGCTCGGAGATCGTTGACGATCTTGAGAAGAGGAAAGGGAAAGAAATTAAGCAGGTGGCAGGGCAAGGAACCAAACAGCTTTCTTTGCATCTCCTTGCCAAGGATCCAAACATGCCCAGATGCACTTCCCCTCCTGCCAAATAGGCTTCCAAATCCATCCAAGACACGGAACATTCTTCTCAATAAAGTATTAGACAGCAGCGGAAACAAGGGACGCAACCCAGTATCACAGGCAGCTGTATAGTCTTACTATGAGTACGATAGTATAATTTAAACCACAACGCAAATGCATGCCATTACACAACAAAGCACTGGATAATTGTGACACTCTAAGAAACGAAGCACAGCACATGTAATATTAGAAGACTAGGCAACAAACAGATCGTTGTGATAACTAAACTACAGGTCACAACAGGTTACTTCTAGAGTGCTAGCCAACTCAAACAGGTTCACCGGCAACGACATGGAGATAGTGAGACGTATCGAGGGCATGATGGCTTCTACAAGTATTGGACTCTCTTTCCCTTTATGTATCCGTATCTCAGCTTGCAGCGGAAGCCGGATGGGAGTTCATAGTCCTATCAGAATACCTGTTTAACCGAACTCTGTGATCTCCAGCCATTTTCCAGAAATGTGCACCAGAGGGATCACTATCATTGCCAACAGCAGCCTTACTGTCAAACACACAATAAATAGAATTAATAGAAATTATGCTTGACTGAACCTCTTCAGCAAGGTTCTTAAAATGTTCGGCCCAAGTACACATCCTTAAAACCTCAAGACTTAACATATATGACAACCACTTGGAACCAAAAAAGAAATCTCGACATACCTTTTTTCCTCAAAATATGACAGAATGTTGCGAATCTCCTTCCATAACAGGAAAGGGGTTCCTACTTTCCTATCATAGAAGTTCATACCAATAACTTCCCCGTCCAAATTAACAAGGGGTCCTCCGATCCCAGCCTAGCAAGGTGACATGGAGAAGTTGTCATTTGTAATCCAAATAGATATTGGCAGTTAACACATTCTGATGCAATTATTTACTTCCACCGTGACAAAGGAGGCAAGAAAAAACAGCAGCAGTACCTTAGTGATTTTACACGAGGAACGTACAATGAACTTGCAATCAAGTGTGCCCGACCAGGAAACCAGCCACCCACTTGCAGCCATTAATGCGCCTGATTTGAAGCAACGCCCTACAGCTGCTACTTTAGAACTGTTATTCCACTGAAGCTGAATATTTGCTGGACGAAGAGCACGGAAATCCTTGACACTGACTAGAGCAACATTGTAATGTAGACTATAATGCTGTAACGTGCCTTCTCTGTGTTGTTTGTTTGGAAGCAACACTTCAATCTGCAAATGATACAGTGAGACTTAAGCCGTACCTTACAAGAACAGCAATCACAGAATAATGAGGAGCACCAACCCTCAAGTTTTCATCAATCTTGTTTTCATCACCAGAATTTCTAACCAAGCTCGCTGACGTCAGAATAGCCGTAGATCCATTCCATTCAATAAAAAAACCCGTGCATGCGAAAAACCTTTTTTCTCCTGCGTACCATGATTTTGATTATTAACTAGTGATGACCAAATACAAATATGAAATAGTAAATGGCACATTACTGTAAAATCACCATTGAATGAAGCGATTGCGACAACACTGCGACGTATGTTAGAAGAAGCTTTTTTACTGAGTTCGCTCCAGACACCTTCACCACATATATCGCCAAAAGTCTCTTCAAAAGTATGAACCAAAATCATGCCATCTGGTTGAAGATAAATGGTACAATTGTTGTTAGTGGTATAGCACTACAGCAGAGCTAGAAAAGGGGTCATGCGGGAAAAGTCAGCAAATTTAGAAGCACTGACTCACCATGTAACATGGTTATTGGTAGCTTAGGGTAACCCATGGAGTCTAGATCCTCAAACTGTTCCTTGTTGACAACATCTCTATAGACTGGTGCAACAAGGTCAAGTGATTAGCACAGACATATACTAATACTAAATACGACAAGTAAATTCACATAAAATTCTGCGCATAATGATCAGCATGCAGAATTAATTAGGTTATGGTGAAAACCTGAGCAACAATTCACATTAGAAGTTGTTTGTCTCGAACATACCCAAGAACATAGTGTAACAATGTTAACTGATTAGCACTAACACTGTGAAAGTACAAGTGAAAAGGCCAAACTAGTCGATAGTTATTAAGTACAAATGTAAAAGCTAAACTTGCACTACTTGTGAAGACTTAATAGATGTCATTATAATTTACAACAATTTGCATGATACCACAATGTTTAGCGGTCTCTAAGGAGTGGCTGTGTGCTCACCTTCTGGATTGCAGTTAGATGTCTCATCAATGGGTCTTGCTCCAAACCTGCGGAAGAACATCAACATGACTACTAACCCAAAAGTAAAATGGATCAAACCAGTGCGTTAAAATATGCAACGCGGTGCCAAAACCTGCATGGGTAAGTAGAATCGTAGACAAGGAACAAGATAGAGAAAAGAGGACCTGAAGTTGTATGGATATAAATATTCACGAAAAAGAGACTTGAGCAAATGATACAAAGAATCACCAGAACTGGGGAACATCGTAATGCCTTCTAGTGCGCACATTTCCTTTCAATAAGACATACAGTTTTCAACATCGGAACAAGAAATATGACTAATCTAGTACAGGGCAACTGTGATACATGCCAATGGACAGCAAATATCTTGGTAGAGGTGGCAAAGAAACAAGTTAATATTAAAAGTAAACAGTGAAAACTGCAAAGCAACTACAGATGCCAAAAAAGATAAGGAACAACAGATGACGATCCACATTATTGCATAACCCATAAGCCTCATACATTGTTTGGCATAAAAAATGGTTACCTTAAAAGCTCATGTAGGGTAAGGGGAAGTGGGATAGTATAGAATAGGTGAACCAATGAAGGGTGAACATCGATAAGACATACCTGACCCCCTTCAAACTTTTTGACTGTGGAAGACCTGTCTTCTTTTGCAGGGATGTCCAAAAATGATCCAGACGCTCGAGAATTGTGCCCCATGGTAGGAAAAAGGCTCTTTCCATAACCAAACAAATGTTCATGCCAACAAAGTTCCCATCAAAAGAAAAAAGTGGCCCACCTTCCCAAGCCTAACACAAGTAAAAGGTGACAGGCAACAAGGGTTACATTTGAACAAAATGAAGTGATATGGAACAAGAGTTACATAGGAAAAAAGATCTTTTTTATTGCCTCCAAGATAAAGTTTAGTGCATATAATAACAGAAACAGAATAAAATGCTCGTATCATAATGCAAGCGTACCTCCGAGATTTTACAAGTAGACGATATAAAATCTTCATTAATTTCAGATCCACTTAAATCGTCAGTAAGTATCACACTTGTGGCCATTAATTTGCCAGAGATGCCACGCCCTACAGCTACTACCTTACCACGGGGCAGAATTTCCACCGCATGTTCGATAAGTCCAACATGAACATCAAGGAAGGTCCTGACGTCGACAACAGCAAAGTTGCTATCTAAACTATATTCTGCCAAAAACCCCTCATACACTTCATCACCTTCATGGCGCACTTCAATCTACAATGATAAGGCAAGAAAAGAGCAATCATCTTAAACAAACAAATTAGTAAAGGATGATTGTCAGGACCAACCTTTAAGCTATCATGGCCTTTTCTTTTTTCTTTTTTTTTGCGTGGATCATGGCCTTTTCTTGTATCATTGAAAACTCTAACCAAACTTGCTGAAGTCATAAATCTTGTAACATACCCCTGGCGTTCTATAGCTATGCCTGAGCATGCAAATACCACTGTGTCTCCTACAGAAGATCATAATTTAAATCACTTCTAACTGGTGATGTTTCAATATATATTTGCTGGAAAACTAAGAAGAGTATAGCAGCATATATAATCACCATTGCACAAAGCAAGTGAGGCAACACTTTTAGACAAATTTGATTTAATTTCATCACTGAGCCTAGTCCAGACATCTTGATTAGAGTCCCAATGTAAGTCACCTAGTTAAAGAAAAATCATACAACACAACTGTGAGTGCTCAAATAAAGCTGTGAAAAAACACATGCAGAAAATAGGAAGAACCAGCAGACCTGAGATCGATGACTCAGTTATCTCTCCTCCACCATTGCAAGCTCTTCTATTCTTATGGGAGCTTCTTGTGAGATCATCACCACCCCTCTTAATTTTCCGCATCTTTTCCAAAACTGAAACAGATTTATTTAAAAAGGAGGGGGGGGGGGGGGGAGCAAAATGTGGGGTCATAAACAGTAAAGCAAAGTTGTAAAACTATCACAGACCAACTAATCAAAGGGACGCTAATACAGGTCTTATGTAAAGGGATGATGTCCTTGACATAGTATATGCTTAACCCTAAGGTGCCTGACGTCACACAACAGAGAGGGAAGGGATGAGGAGGGCGATGCGATGCACATACCTGGTGTCCGGTCTTAGCAAGCGAAGGGTGGCGCGGCACCCGTAGCAGTATCGCCCGGCCGTCGCTCGCCAGGAGAAGGGACGAGAGGGAAAGAGAGAGAGGTAGGAGACGCTTCCAAGTTTCTCTCCAGGAGGAAGGTATCGGGCTCCTGTAGTTTGTGCCGTTGGATTGTGGTCGTGTGGTCGGATGTGCTCGTCTCCTCTCGTACGCTGGGCCGGGCGTTTGGATTTCGCTGCTTACAGTTCCAGAGGAAAGGCTTCTTTTATTAGTAACTGGTAGCGTAAAATGGTTACGAAATAATTATGTTTTGGATACAATATATACCGAGTATATAAATTTGCAACAAAGGAACATGTGAAATATTCCACCATTTTATCAAACTCGAGAATAAGATTACTTTTTATAAAAAAAATAGCTTTATATAGAAGAGCATCATCATCATCTTCGGTACGTGTGAAGCATACTTGTAATACCAAGTATTTTTAGAATCAAAGATCTCGCAGGCAACATATAACTTCTCACCTGCGAGTTTGATAAAATAGTTCAGTTTTCATCATTGAAGCCAACAAAAACCAAAATCTAACAACCAATAACTTCTCGATATCAACTCATTTAACAAAACATCTTTTGGCTCCACCCCTGCCGCTAATACACAAGTGGAAAATATATTGCGATCTTACAACGCTCAAATAACATAGAACAACACAACAAAACCCAAACATTTGGATCGACCAAAATCCGAGTTGTCTGCCTGGACACATCCCTCAACAATGCAACATAAAGCTGCCCATACGAGAACGCATGCTCATGAAGGTAAATACCTGCATTTGGTCAAGATAAGGAGGCATACATAATCACCACCAATAGTCTCTTTAATTCCATTGCCAATTCTCTGGGCGAAAAGTAACCAAAGTTCTAATTATACATGTTAATCAGCCAAACATGTGATTAAGCATTACATTTGTCTTTAATGAAGCAACTTTATATGATGCAGGGTCCAAGCCGACACGCCAGTTTCTCTATTGAGCTCATAGTATGCTTACTCTGGGCCTCCCCATGTACTTCTCCAATTGGCTCTGAACCGGAGAAATTATGTAAGAAAGACACAAGTCTGTAAAAGGAAGCCAATACGAACTCTGCAATTTCTTTCTTTTGTAATAAGTGTGAAGAGAAGAGAGAAACAAAAGGGGATGTAGTGCCAACTCTGCATAGTGCGAATTCTGCACTTCTTAAAGCCAAGACAATATTGAGTGCCAACCACTTGATGTTTTGCGATCAACACCAAAAAAAAAGTAATAACCACCAGTGAGGACATAAAATCCCACAACAACAGGGAAAAAAGTGCAACTGCACCCACTAAGCATCACCAACGTAATCTCAATTCTCATCACCACCTGAATACATATCCTAGGCATGTTGCCCAAACACGATCCAACAATTTCTAGATTGGTTCATCCCCTTGCACCATGGTCTTGTACAGAGAGCTAACTATGAACCTTTCAGTTTGGTTTAAACTCCATTTAAACTCATCTTGGTCCTCAGACAACGTAATGGTGGTGAGACGTGCTGTCCATTCATTCCACAATTAATTTCGGATCAATCAAGTCTCGTCTGAAAGAAATATTAGTAGGTAATGACTCTATCGATTTAGCTATCGAGTCTTGTTTGTTTCACACTATGCTATATAAAGAAGAAAATTGGACTCTCAGTGGTCAATTGTTTAACCAAATATCCTCTAAAATCCAATTTTAGAGTCATCATTTACGTTAAAAGTATCGTATCGGAATATGATATTTTTCACTTTCAAAAGTCCGGCCCAGAAGTGCGAGTCGCTTGGCTTTCCTTCAACTTGTGAAAGTGGTTTTGCCCCCCTGTATTTGTTTTGAAGGAGTTCTTGCCAAGTCCATCCTCAGTCAGTAACTTGTACAACCACTTATATAGGAGAGAGATATTTTGGATATTAAGATCATTTATCCTTAATCCACTCAGGTCTTTGGGTTTACACCTGACTTTCTATTTCGCTAGGCGGTACTTCTTTTTGTGATTATCACTTTATCAATAGAATCTTGATTGAAAATAATCGATCTTTTTTATACCCCGAGTGGGATAGGCGGGTAGGCTACTAAGAATCGAGTTTAGAAGTACCAGTCTGCCACCCGCAGTTAAGTATTTGGTTTTCCAGTTGCTTGGTCTTTTTTATTCATTCATCTACTCCTTTCCAATCTGAGTTTCTGAGTTTTCGATAGTGAATCGGGATTCCTAGATACCACAGGGGCAGTTCACCTATTGCACATCCAAATATATTAGCATATTGATCCGCCCTGTCTTGAGCCGCCCCAAAGCAAAACGATTCATTTTTATGCAAGTTTATTTTTAACTCTGAATGCTACTCAAATGTATAAAGCAAAAGCTTCATGTTTTTGGTTTTTTTCATGTCATCATCAAGAATAAGATCGTGTCATCAGCATATTGAAGGATTGATAGTCCACTTTTTACCAAATAGGGCACAACTCCTTCAACTTAACCTGTATTTTTAGCCTTCTCAATCAGTACTACTAACATATCTATGACAATATTAAACAGAATCGGAGAGAGCGAATCCCCTTAGCGTAGAACCTTTTTTTTTAAGAATTTGTCGATATCATCATTGACTTTAATTGCTATACTTCCATCGTAAATGAAACTTTCTACCCATGTATTTCTCCAATTGGCTCTGAACCTGAGAAATTATGTAAGAAAGACACAAGTCTGTAAAAGGAAGCCAATGCGAACTCTGCAACTTCTTTCTTTTGTAATAAGTGTGAAGGGAAGAGAGAAACAAAAGGAGATGTACTGCCAACTCTGCATAGTGCGAATTCTGCACTTCTTAAAGCCACGACAATATTGAGTGCCAACCTCATGTTGTTTTGAGATCAACACCAAAAAAAAAGTAATAACCACCAGTGATAACATAAAATCCTACAACAACCAGAAAAAAAGTGCAATTGCACCCACTAAGCATCACCAACGTAATCTCAATTCTCATCACCACCTGAATACATATCCTAGGCCATGTTGCCTAAACACGATCCAACAACTGCATAACCTAAGCTGAAAGATAGTGTTGGTAACCTAAGAAGAAAGCATTTTGGCATTATATTTTCTTAAGGATAGTTGTCTGATATTCAAAGCTCCAAACAAAAGTAGATGAAGAATTAACACCTAGCTGCTAATGTCAGATTCAATGTTGAGTTGATAGACTGAAGAAGGAAATTCCATGAGGCCAAATGTTAAGCTTTTTATTTTGATATATACATCACCCACAAATAATTGATTGATTGAAGTCCGAAAGGAGTACCAAGTGAATTGTCATTTGCATATTCCATTTGGCCAAATATAGTTCCAGAAAAGCTAAAATTGACTAGTCGATTCGATTGATTACCAAAGCCGTGTACATGCATGACGGCTTTACGCTTCCATGAACTGAAAAGGTACCAACAGTGAGGAAGGTTTTGTCCTGGGGAGGACCGGCGGAGTGAACGACATACCTTGTTGTGCAAATCGTAGGCAAAGCCGGCGCCTCGTTCGCGGAGGGCGTCCACTGCAGCGCGGCAGCAGAGGGGTACTTGTAGCACGTCGGTCAGCAGAGGGTGATGGGAGGGGAAGGGAGACGGTAGGAATTAATTTGTGTTTTATATAATAGAGATTTATCTTGTCAAATCAATTGAACTAATGGATGATTAAGGTGAAAGTTAAAATTCTTATGTTGCAAACGTTTATTCCTATAAAATTTATGTGTTTTGCAATCCTCTATTTTATACCTACATTCATTTTCTATTCGTACATTTTCTCTCTTTCCTCACCTTTGTTCCGAACAGGCCCTAATGGAAAAAAACCAGAAGAAATACTCTCTTGGCCTCTCTCTCCCTCACACTCGCCTCCCTCTACTCTTTCTTCCAAGCGGCACGGCGGCGACCGCCTCCACCACCGGATCTCCTCTCGTCGCCCTAGTTCCCGTCATAGCTGATGTTTTTTATCAGGCCAAAATCGAACTAGAAAAAAGATTTTAAGCTGATTAAGAAACATGGATTCATCACAACACATGTGTTTTATTTTTCTAAAAAAGAAAATATATTAACCAATATTAAAAGAAAAATATGATTTTTTTATGAGGATCAATTTAATAGCTTATAAAACCGATTCAAATTTATCTCTCAACCCCCTTATCGTCCTATCCTGGTTCCGCCCCTGCGGCTATCCTCACCCTCGAAGAGGGAGAACTCGACGGCCGTGCCCTCAATGAGGGAGTGGAAGCACTCTCAGAATTGGTAGACGACTGGTGCACGAAGAGATCCTTGTTACCATTGTCGGGGAAGATAAAACCGAAGCTTTTCATGTCGTTGAACCCACCGTCCCACGCTATCTCGCCGTCACCACCGCCGCAAGTAAGCCTCATCTCCATCTCGTCTCGTTGTAGACATGTGCAGCAAAGGGCGACGGCCCTATCCGAATGGAGATGTCGACCCCGTATGTCCCTGACCCTCGATTCGGAATTGTGAACGCGAGGCCAACCCCGTATCCGGTAACTATGGTTCGTCAAGGTCTGATTAAGACTAACCTGGTAGGTCATAAGTTAATCAAGGTTGGATGGGTGATCTGTGTCGATCAAAATCACTCAAAGAACGAAGAAAGAAAGAAGCAGCATGGACATTATCTCACTTTCACCGATCAGCTGAAGAAGTCAACAATAGTGCATTGTTGATCACTCATCACTGCAAATAACACTAACTACTTTGATTAGCGCGTCTACGCCGCGCCTGTTTTTTATTTTTTATATGGAGCACGATAAAAAAAGACTTAAAAAATTAGGTTCACAAATTTGATATATTTCAATATTTATTTATAAAATTATTAATGTTAAACATATTTAATTAATTATAAAGAAACAATAGTACTTTTATGTATGTACATAGTTTTAACATGCAGGTGAAAGTAATACTAACCTAAAAAAATTTGTTTCATATTTTTTTAGTTTTAGATATTTTTCTTTGCATTTTAGATTTTTTTTAGCTGATTTATTAATATAACTAATATTCATTTCGACATTTTCTAAATTTTCCGAAAAAGAAAATTATGTATGTATGTATACATATATGTATATACGTATACATGCATATACATATGTATACATGCATATATATACCCAGGGTCTACTGCTACAGTAGAAATAGTAGCAGACGCCCTGAGAGCTTGAGAATTCTTCCACTGTTAGTATATTGATATTGATTTTTTATTTTTTGTATAGAGTACGAAAAAAAAGATTAAAAAAATTAGGTTCACAAATTTGGTATATTTCAATATTTATTTATAAAATTATTAATATTAAACATATTTAATTAATTATAGAGAAAACAATAGTACTTTTATGTATGCACATAGTTTTAACATGTATGTGAAAGTAATACTAACCTAAAAAAAAATTGTTTCATTTTTTTTTTTTGAGTTTTAGATATTTTTCTTTGCATTTTAGATTTTTTTAGCTGATTTATTAATATAACTAATAGTCATTTCGACATTTTCTAGAATTTTCCAAAAAAAATTACATATATATATATACATATATGTATATACGTATACATGCATACATATACGTATGTGTATATATATATATATATATATGTATATATATGTATATATACATATATATCAGAGTCCCTGCTTGAGAATTCTTCCACCGTTAGTATATTGATATTGATACATCACTGAGTTTCAGAAAATTAGATAAATTTGACAATTCCATTTAACAGCTTAGTGCAAGATACAAATTCCACATTGAGCGCATCAGTGAACTAGAGACCATAAGAAAGAAACTGAAACAGTGCTATTTCTTCACCTTAACAGCTGGCCAGGCAAATCTGCATACTTGTAAAGCAAACAGGTTGGTCAAATAAAACGATTTGCACAATGGATCAGTGCAAAGGATATGTGCTATCGATTTTTAGCTATTTCGAACAGTAAAAATCCCTTCCACTGTTCCAGAACTTAAGACAGAATCTCCGCGCTCAAATCATTTCAGCAAATATTGAACAGAACCAAGAAGGGAAACATAAAAACTGAATGGTTAACAAACTCTGTATTTTTCTACTGGCATAGCTACAAAATTTATTGTTGACCCTCTCTCAAGGTTTGAATAAATGGCAACAACTTATTAGCACCATCAGAAGCCAGCCAATTATCTAGCCACATGCAGTGTACTGCAGACACTTGTGCAAACAACTCTATCGAGCATGAGGGGCGCTGGACAGGGTTCACAAATACTTCAGTTACCGCTCAAAAATTACTGTAACCAAGCTTATTGCTTCCAACGATAATATAAACCGTTCGGTAATCAAATTTGAATTCAAAAAATTAAAAAAATTAAAAAATAAAAAACATTAAAAAATAGAGACAATTCTAATACCTTATGTGATTTTTTTTTCAAAAATAATGTTGTTTGCATCATATTCTTTAGGGAGGAATTTTGAAAAAAAAGGATCGAACGGCGGAGATGGAATCTACCTTGGCTTCGGTGATTTGATGGCGGCGGTGGCGGAGGCTCATCGGAGAACACGAGAATGGCGCTATGCGGTACAAATGTCGACAGCGAGAGGCGGAGCACCACCAGCGAAGATCGATGAACTCGTTTGGAGCGTCGCGGGGCATCGGGGCATGATGTAGAGGCGCAACGATGGCAGGGTTCCTTGGTGGCGATGACGACGCGAAGCAGGGGCCCTGGGGTGGCGCTCTTGCAGCAAGGAGGTTAGGCATGTTTGCTGAGTGGCGTGGGGTGCTCGGTGCGGGGTCTAGGGCGATATAGGTCGGGGAGGTGGGGTCCGGGCCAGGTTGGGTTTCACGGCGGCGCACGGTGAAATCACGGTGGACTTCCTTTTTCTAGCTCGGTTTCCTTCAATCTGCTAGGAGCTTCGATCTTGAGGCTGTTTGATTCCATGTGTGGCGCCAATTGACGATCTGTAGCCTTATTCGCGCGTGGATCAAAAGGGGATCAGAGCTTGGTTTTTTCGGTGCACAGAAGGAAAGGGGGAGGGAGAAAGTAAGGTCCTACTGCCCCAAAAAGGTCAAGGTCATTGGTGTGCTCTTGACGTTTCCTAATCGACCTCCTCACGGGGTCCCGATGGAGCGTGGAATCAGCGGGTGTGTCGGATCCGCTACAGAGGGAAGAAAAGGAAAGGGGGAAATAGGAGGAAGGAGGATCTGACGAGCAAACCTGACGCATGAGTGAGAGAGGGTGGGAGGCGGGAGCGCAGTTCGGCCCAGAGGGGCGCGGGGCGCGCATGCAAGGAGGGAGAGGCTGGCTAGGGTGGATCAGGCTGGGAGAGCGCAGCCCAGCGAGCGCGCGGGAGAGGGAAGGGAGGGAGATGGACCGGTGCTGAATTGGGCCAGTGGGAGGGAGAGAGGCCAGGTGGGTTGGGTTGGGTTGAAAGAGGAGAGGGCATAAAGGGGGATTTTTTTTTTCATCTTTTGTTATTTCCAAGCATTCTTTATTTCATTTGTATTTTTTTCTGAATCCGTTTACTTGGTTTATGAAAAGGGCATTAGGAACATTTATTTAATGTTTTCTTGAGAAATTTTCAGTAGCAATTTTTGGGGTGTTACAAGCAAGACTACGCTATGGTCTCTTTGTCAGACCCACTGATATTTGAGTTCTCTGTTTAGTGCAAGGTTAATAGATGCCGTAGTTCAAACTTTAGTAAAAACCTGTATTAATATACTATTTACCTCATAAATTGTCTAGTTCTAGTTCCTACTTTCGGAGTAAACTTCTTAATTTGATATTTCTTCTTTGCAGTGAATGTTTGTGTGACCATGATCCAGGTGACGAGGAAACCTTGTAAGTTTCCTGCTTGCAGTTTTTCCTCGATGCAAACATTACCACAGGACAAACTGAATCTACTGTTGTCCCTCTGATGACCAATACCATTTTTTCTACACTCTTAGAGACAATTATAAAAGGTAAAAGAAGAATTCACATTGACATACAAGCATATGGAAAACCCAAATACTTATGCTGATGTAATTTTGGCTTATGAGGTTCTGCTTACTTAAGAGCAAAAGACAGAACTGGCACCGGAAATCACAGTGGAAAAGGCTGCAGCTGCAGAGAATGGTGACGCCTGGGGAGTAGCAATGGATGCATATGTCCCTGTGATGGATCTGATCGACACTACCAGATCCATGCCTTACAGTATCCAAGAAGTTCAACAAGTGTTGGGCGTTTGCTGTGGCTTTGATCGAATCACGCAGGTCAGTTCTTTTGTTTCTCCTTTCTGATGAACTCGGATCAACCATAGCTTATATTGAAGGTTTCTCATGTTCTGCTCTCCTTTCGTATCATCTTTTCAGCACCTTTCCAGGGCCGTTGGAATGGTTACAAAAGCAGTTCTCAAAGAGCACCTGATATCTGTTGCAAGCAGCATGACCTGCACAGGTAGCTTGCATGGCTTCAATAGCTCTGGTTACAAGGGCACATTCCAATCCCTGAAGGTTCTGGCACCATTTACAGAAGCTACACTATCTGTAAGTGCCGTCCAATTTTTTTAGTTCCCTATTCTGGTGGCCCAATGCCTATTGCCAACCATAATACAAAAATGTGGAAACATGATGCAGAGACCAATGCAATGCTTTCAGAAGAGTGCAGAGAAGGTACTCTGATCAGCTGGACAATGTGGTGTCAGCTTGCTCTTGGGGCAATCATGCAGCAATCGGGACTGGCTCATCTTTCGAAATCTACTGGAACAATGAGAACCAGGTACTTAGACCATTTCACTTATCTGTTCACTTTTTCATCTGCAAGGCACAAAAACACCCGTTTCCCATCTCTTCTGATTTCTGAACTTATTTTGGTCTCTCACAGTCAGCAGGCAACGAAATACTCGGAGGGTATGGTTTATATGACTTCCTCGGAGCAGTAAGAACAATAGGAGCTACTGAACACAAGACAGTTGTTCCTCATAATTCCTGCTTGTATGATGTTGACCACCTTCCAGAGGATGAAGTGGTATGTTTGGAAGGAAACAATCTGATTTCCTGGACAGACAAGTCAAAAGTTGATTATCTGCAGCGTGATTTTGAGGGTAGGAGGACTGGAATGCACAGTACTGGCCAGAAACATCAAGGAACGCAAACTAAGAGTAAACGGAACTCAGTTGCAAACTAGAAAATGGATAAGCCACGTTGGTGTGAGGGAAATGCCAGGGTCCTCCGCTTTTGCAGGATCAACTAGCACCAGTGGATGGAACAAGAAATGGTTTACCGGCCAAGTGTTTGAGAGAAAGCAACCAAAGCATAGCTGGGGTTCTGCTACAACACGCCAAGACGATAAGCCAAATTGGTGCAGAGAAAATGTTGCACGCGCACAGAACTTTGCCATCGCAGAATCATCTAGCTCAGGTGGATGGAACAGGAAGACTAGTACTTTTGGTCAAGGCGGCGGTAGAGCCGTGTGGAAATCAGAGGGATCACACCGTGGAGGCAGTGACAGCGGGAACTGGAAAGCCGAGAAAAACAGCAGTGCCAGACAAGGAGGGAGTTGCAGTTTCACACCAATGGAGCACCAGATATATGCGCAAGTTGAACCAATCATGAAGAATGTAAAGAGGATCATCCGTGAATCAAGGTACATTTCCTGGCCTAATGCAACTTGAAAAATGCTCATAAGTGCTGACAAGTAGCTAGGATTCTTCAAGTAGTATTCTGAAAGATAAGATGAGCAATGATAGGTTTAAGTTTGAACATCAAAAGGTCCAAGTAACTGCAACACTAGAAAAATACTTATTTTTTCCAGTAGACACCAGGTGGTCCCTTCTGCGTCTGTATCCCTTATTCGCAATCCATCTTGTTCAATACTGTGCAGGGATGGCATTAAACTTTCTTCAGAAGATGAGAAGTTCATCGTCAGAAATATTCTAATGTACCACCCAGAGAAGGAAAAGAAGATGGCCGGTCAAGGCAGTTACATTATAGTAAGAACTAAGCAGCTCATCTTTGCATCAGAAGAACTAGGGAATATTCTGATTAACTGCTTCCCTACTTGCAGTTGCTAAGCACCAAGTTTACCATAGCAGCAGGTACTTGTACGTTGCGTCCACAGACAGATCACATTCAGATTTCTCCTACAAGAAGTGCCTAGAGAATTTCATCAGGATACGCTACCCAGTGGTGCTTGCTTGCACTAGTGCCATATTCTAAGCCCCTGAAATGACCCAGACCATATACAAATTCTGCTACAATGTTGCCTTTGATGTCCGCTAATTTATCTTTTACTTTAATGCGCTTGCACTAGACTTTTGAAAGTTTTCAGTTATATTTTGAAAGTTTTCAGTTATATTATGACTGATAATAATGGTAACCCACTAACGTATAAGATCCCAACTCATCTAGACCACGAACTATCACATTGAGTCTACGCTCATACAGGGATAGAATCCATGCACCTGAACCACACTCAAGATCATATAACTTGTGCTAGTGTAGTCAACTAGTCATAGTCCCATATTACAAATACAAGTTAAAAATCAAAATAAAATCAACAAAACTGTCTGCTTATCATTCGCAGAATTAACACAGTTTCATATCCAATCGTATTATTATGAATTTAGTTGGTAAAATCATCTAGGAGTGAAAAAATAGCCACTGAATGAACATAATCTATTTCCCATAAGCTGCAAGGTAAAAGAAACATCTAGGAGTGCTAGAACTAGAACAACCAAATGGTCAATTGCTTGATATTATTATAATTCTTATGGTCTTATATCATTCAACTCTGTATTGAATTTTTCATGATGCTAAAGCCGAAACATTTAACAAGTACATGAACTGCAAGGTAGCATACCTAGGTAGCCAAAAAGAAAGAACACTTCACAGTTCACACTCCCAATACTAGCAGAGGATGTCACTAAGAACCGACAACAGTTACCTTCCCTCAAGGAAAAGGAAAGCACACAGCAAACTCAAGAAGCAGCAGCAATAGCTCCGGTCTTCATCTCCCCTGCAGCCTTCCTCTCACAGCCTTCAAGGTGCCACTTAAGAATGGCAAGCCTTGCTGTCTCGAAGGCACAGTACCCTAGCGCGGCAAAGCACGCGCTGTGAAGCACCCTGGGCCCAATTCCACGGGATAGGCCCATAAGCCCCTCCTCCGCAACGACCTCCCTCATCGTCCCCAGCACGGTGCGACTCCCCTCCGTGCCCACCCTGGTCATCAGCCGTGTCTTCACCACGTCCAGCGGCGTGGTGAGCGCTGCTGATATCGCCCCCGCAAGAGCGCCGCACAGCACGCTGTCCCCGGGGGTCAGGCTCTCCTTGTTGCGCTTGTTGAGAGTGAAGGCCTTGAGGTACTCGAACGAGGAGTAGCTGAGCACCCCGGCGGGGAGGTTGCGGAGGAGGGTGGCGGTGTAGCCTGCGTAGAGGCCGAAGAAGCCGTCGGTCTGGAGGATCTGGAGGAGCACCTGCCAGGAGCGGCCTTTTGCGGCGCCAGACTGGAGGCGCTGAGTGATGAGCTCCTTGGGGACCATGATGGCGGAGGAGGAGATGTTGCCGCTGGCGCCCGCGAGCGGGGGCACGAGGAATGGCGGGAGGTGCGGGCGGAGGAGCGACTTGGCGAGCTCGCAGGTGCCGAAGTAGATGGCGGAGGAGGAGGCGGAGCCGAGGATGACAGCGGAGAGGCCGCGGTAGAGGCCGAGCGGGCCGTCGGTGCGGAGGATGTCGAGGAAGACCTGCCAGGAGGTGGCCGAGGGCGCGGCGGCGGCCTGGAGGCGGGTCTTGACGGCGTCAATGGGAAGCAGAGCGGCGTAGGTGAAGGCCCCCGCGGCGGCGCCCGCGCAGGCCCCGATGGCGGCGCGGGCGAGCGGGGTGGGGACCGTGGCGGTGGTTGCGGGATTGTGCTTGGGCTTGGGGATGGAGAGGGAGGAGGAGGAGAATACGGGTGCGGCGGCGCCGGAGGAAGCAGCGGGGGAGTGGAGGAGCAGGGAGGTGAAGGATGGCATGTCGAGGTCTGCTTGGGTCGTCATGGTAGAGAACGCGAGGCGGGGCGGGGAGCTGGACGACGGCGGCATCTCGTCGGCGAGGATTTGGTGCGGGTTTTGGTGGGCGTGGGGAGGCGAGTGGATTTGGAGTTGAGGCGACGAGCCGCCGATCTGGGAGGGACTGGGAGCTCCCCTCCTCTCGTGATGGGCTTGGAGCCCAACATGAGGTCCGTCGCGCAAACGCGCTTGTAACGCGTAGGCCCGGCAACGGACGGGCTGGGTCGGGTCCCTGCGGTTTTACACCATGTGAGGGCGGGCCAAGGCTGAGTTTTCGTCCACAGAGGTTGTGGATCAGGGCCTTATTGTGGGTTGAGTAAGGGGCAAGGGCCGATTTTCACTGCAGGCCCTCGGTAGGCACCCGATTCTCGATTGTCGTCGCCTGCCCGCCACCCGCCCCGTGTCTGCTGGTGCCCACCCGCGCTCGCCCGTCGTCGCCTGTGCTTGCCACCGCCCGTGTTTGTGTGCCCACCGCCCGCGGGTCTTGCACGGATTTCGTGCCCCTGCCAGGTTTGAGGCCGGAGGCATATTTCCACTTGTTAAGTGAATCATGTCCGAATTAGGTTTTACAATTTGGATTTTGAGTCGACTCGACCTATTGCCAAGTCATGGTAGCACGGTGGTGAGTGCTGCCGTTGTACAGCCCACCCATCCTGGTTCGACGCTGGGCATCAAAAGATGTTACACCAGCCTCGTTTGCTCGCGTAAAGCCACAATGTCCACCTCTACAAAGGACGCGTTCTTCATTTCTGTATGTAGATGTAGTCCTGAGTGTGTGCTTCGATACGCATGCGTGTGTATGTAGTAGACGTGAGTTTAACCCATATACAGATACTATGCTTATACTCAGATTAAGAGGCTAAAAAAACATTAGTTCCGTCGCACAGAAAACAATTACCAAAGTAGACAACATTGTTGTCTAGTCTTTCTTCAACAGGAATGGGCATGTAAATATGTAACGGGGAAAAGGTGACAGATGATTGGAGAAAAAAAATTGCAACCTCTTTACAACTGCATTACATAAAAGGGAAGCAAGGGCCGCCGAGCTCTCAACACACCACCGACCCTCCCCCGCTACCTGCTTCGGTGTTTCACAGCTCTATTTACATTCCATCAATCAGGGAAGGATGGACAATGACTCAATTTCAAATCAATAGCAATAAAATTATCGACATTACACGGGCAAAAGAGAATTTCTCAAGGCCTTGCCATGCTGCCAAGGCTCGCACTACGGCTTTGAAGCCTCCTCCACTTCATGCTCTCCAACAACCGCCACGCAGCGGGTCATCGAGCTGACCTGGTTGATGACGCCGATGAGACTCGCTCAGAACTCCTCACATTGTACTTTTCATATACCTTGTCACGGTTCTCATTCCACCAGCTCTCTGCTTGATGCTCCCCAAACCGCCTTCGACTGGAGACAAGATTTTAGAGAAGAGGCCATGGCGTAGGCAAATTAGAGGTTGCTGACAGGTGTTTGTGCAATTTTGTAAAGCAGGGTAGCAATGCTTGCGGTGATGATGAAATAAGACGGTAACAAACAATTTATTAAATTGTATTGCACGAAAGATTAGAGCAGAAATGCTTATTAGACAGTTAAATCATAAGGTCGCACAGCCTTCTAATTTTTGCTCCAATATGCCACTATGCACTATTCTGGAATGTTGACCCATGGGCAATTTACAAAATCTTATTTTAAGCAATAACGTGTCTAATTAATTATAAATGAAAAACAAAGAAACAACCTAATAGACATTTGGTTAAGAAAATAAGGAACCATGACACTACTTGAGAAAGAAGACAGAAAATCTCACTTTACCTGAAGCGTACACGCTTTAGATCTCGAGTCCCATCACAAAGTGTTGTCAGGGTTATGTATACACCTGGTTCATACTGTTCAATCCACTCAGCCTGAACTTGGTTGCTGGACAATGATATCGTGCTTCGAGATTTGTAACCATCCTCACCATTTAGAAGGGACCTAGCATCCATGATGCTACTATCATCTGCTCTACTACTTGCACTGAGCCTCTCATCACTACTGATGTGCGCTCTTCGATTCGAATTTTCAGCATCATGGGGATCTGAAACCCTATGGCTGTGAGCAGTCACTTCGCTATTTTCACTAATATTTCCTGGTGACTTATGTTGACTTGAGACTCCATTTGGGTGCAACAGCCGTCCCGTGTTCAGTATAGGTGTGCTTAAGGCACTGATAGACTCATTTCGTGGTTGATGAATACCATTCATGCTAGTGTATATAGAAGCATGCATCTCAATGCCATTTGGAATGTGTGATGGTTTTGCTTCACTACCATTGTAGGCTCCCTGATCTGGAGGTAACCTTTCTGCCATATCCTTGAGCTACACAAGCCACAGTAAAAGAAACACGCAACAATCATCAGACAAAGGAATCTCAGTTGAACAACCAAAGAAAGTTGGCACTTCGCTAAAATAAAGAAAGCTCAAATTAATATTTTGAGAGGCTAGGAGCCAAATACGAAAGGCACTTTAGATCAGTCAACAATCACCAGATATATAGTATTGAAAACATGACTATCTAAGACTTAAGTACTATACTATTTTGCATTTGTGCAATTCAATGACATTAAGCCATTACTGTTCTTGCAATTGGAAACAATGAAACCTCCACCAAAAGACCATTAGCATGTAAATATCTTGCCATTCTTAACCGGCAATGATTTGATTTGCAAGAATACCAAGGTATGGAATAGTACTAATTCGTGATTGCTGGGAAGAAATAAGAGCACTATGTCGATCAATATTACCTGCGCTGTAAGGGACTTTATGACTTCCTTAGCAGCCTTGGACTTTGCTGATTCCTCTGCAACCAGTGCCATGGCTTCTTGTACTTTCTTGGCTGATTTCTGCAACTCAAGTTCTTGAAGCTCACAGCAGTGCCTCAGATTATCAACCTAACGAGGCGCAAAAATTTAATTATTTAGCCACATAATAAATACCAAAGCTGCATACTACATAAATCAAACATCGTACCTGTGCACGGAGTCTTTCAACCTCTTGATTTAACATCTCATTAGTTTTCGAAAGACTGTCGGCAGCACTTTTAGCAATAGAAAGGCCGTGAGTTGTTGGGACTGGTGTGGTTGAACGTGGTGGGCTAGGCTTACGAGAGAAAGGAGAAACAGCCCTAGAAGTGTTTAATGATCGAACCGCTGATGTGCGAACTGCTCTTGGAACTGATCTGTTCAGATCAATACCACCAGATAAAGCAAGATCTCTCAGCTGAAGAAGTGAACTCATTTGAGGAGTCCGAAGAAATGACAGTGCATCAGTTTTCTTCCCTTGTTTTGCTGCCTTGCTATCCAAACTTCTAATCATATCAAAATTGCTAGGTACAATTGCTTTAGCTAATTTAGCATCAGGGTTGCTCTCACCAGAGTGACGAGGCACAGTCTCTTTCCTCTTATTAATTGTACTGGAGTATGCAGCACTGTTCAATTTCATGAAACAAGAATCGCAGACACGGTAAGGTTTCGCAGGATTAGGAGCCAATGCTGCTCTCAGAACCTTATGCGAGGTGCATGCATTACAATGGACAAGTCCACAATTATGGCAATTATGCCTCTTTCGAGTGAATCCAAATGGTTGCCGACATGAGGCACATTGCGACTGCTCAGCTCCTGAGACCCACTTATGCTGGCATATAGCTGCAGTGAAGTTTGAACCACAGGCTATGTGCCTAACAGCCCTGTCTCTCAATGCCTCAACCAGTGTAGGTAATTTCCTATCCTCTATATCTCCATGGCCCAACCTTCCATTGGCCCCTTTTCCCCATGTAAAAACCTCACTCTTATTTGTCAAGACTGCAGCATGGTAGGAACCACAAGCAACTTGCACAACATGTTCACCCATAATATCTTCAACTAAGCATGGAAGTTTACCATCTGAACGGGGATTTCCAAGCTGACCATAAACAGTATTACCCATGCTCAGAACTTGTCCAGATGTCGTCAGGCCCACAGTAAGACTATGACCACATGCTATCCTGTAAAAATCATAATCAATAAGTGAAGCGACACAAGTAGGCTTAAGCCTTGGCTCCTTGTCACCATGACCAAGTCGATGTTTGTCACCATCTCCCCATGTGAAGAGCTTTCCCGAAGATATACTTGAACTGGACTGGGTTACTATAACTTCTACAACAGCTGCAGTGTGCCATACACCACATGCAACAGCAACTGTTTTCAACCCTGATAAAGACTCTACCTCCCTTGGACACGAAATGCTTTCGCGGTTTCCATGGCCTAAAACTCCAAATGTACCATCACCAAAGGTAAATAGCTGACCTCTCGATGTAATCAAGGCTGTATGCCAGGTCCCACAAGAAACATAAGCAACTTGAAGACCTTCCAGTGCTCCTGAAATCCTTTTAGGAATCCAGTGACTTACATCGGTACCATTGCCTAGAAGTCCAATATTATGTGTCCCATCCCCCCAGGTATACAGTTCTCCAGCTGTTGTCACGGCACAGGTATGGAACTCCCCACAAGCAACAATATCCACATTGCAAATTGCTAATAACTCGACTAAACGAGGGTGAATAGAGTCTTCCCTTGATCCATGGCCAAGACGCCCTCCAGATTCTTCACCCCACGTAAAGACTTCCCCATGTTTTGTGACCAAAGCAGCGTGCTTGACCCCACAATCCACATGATACACATCAAGAACTAACTTGGACTCCAAGGGCTTAGGCAGTAGAAAATCAGTCTTCCCAGTTGACCTGATTACTGTATCGGAACCAGATCTAACAGAGTTGTCACAAATAACTTCACCCCACACATACACGTAGCCTGAAGAGTCATAGTCATCTTGTGCAGAACCATGACTTGATGTACTAGGGGCACTAGAAGTGCTAACTCTGATGGCATCTGAAGAAGCCCCTTTGGTGTGCATATTTGTCGCATCTGATATCCAAGTAACTGTGGAGTTTCAAGCACAGTAGCAATACGTATGGACAGCTGACAATACCAAGAGGGCTGACTAAATTATCGAATAGACTGCAAATATTTAACAACAATGTGATAAAGCCCACTATAGCACATCAACTGATACGCCAAGGTAAATGTAAGTTAAATTAAATTATAGGAAAGAAAGAGAGGTGGGAAATTTTTGGGTGATGTGACTGCGAGAATGGCTTAGGAACAGAGTATCAGCAACCTATGAAGGTGAGGCACCAACAAAGGAGCTTACTTGACAGTAAAAACAAAATTTTGATTCAACCAAACGAGCTCAAGAATATAGGTAAACTGGTGTCCCGAGTGGGTGGGATTTAGAAATGAGCTAAGAGGTTCGTAGCACCAGATGTAGCTGCAAGCCTACAATTACAAACTGCAGGCATTGCAATACAACTGTTTGTGATGATTCTCATCTGTAGTCCTGTGAAGCGATGCAAAGTAGTTAATTGTCCAAGCTAGCACTAGCCATCAATTTAACATAGAAGCTACTGGTTAAAACAAATACGCATTGCGGGGATCAGACCTAGCATGTAAAGGGGGTTCATTTCAGCTGAACCCCCAAAATGTTGGGAAAACAAGCTGCCCCTAGATAGCGCCCCTCCGCGCAGCAAACGAATCGGCAGTAAACTGGACAGCAAGAAAGATTCGGATTTGATTGGTTGCGCGGCAAAAGAAGGATCCCGCGGGACAAGACTCGGTCCTAGAACACTATCGAAGCAAGCTAGGGCTTCCTTACCAGGGAAAGAAGGAAGGAACCGGTCCCAACTCCGGGTGGATCTCCGCTCCGCGGCAGCCTGGAAGACGGCCGGCTAAGGGAGAAGGATTCCTTCGAAATCTGAAGCAGTTGGAAACGGGCCTGGAGCGGGGCGGAAGCAGGCAGCAGGCCTCGCCGAGCGGTCGCGTCGCCTCGATTTCGCTCTCTTTTTTTCTCCTTCGCCTCTGAAATCTGAAGCGGTGCCAGAGTGGGAAGGGGGTAGAGGAGCCGAGGGCGAGAGAGAGAGCTCGGCTGCTGGTGGTGTGCTGCGGCCGCAAGTCTTTGCTGCTGCACGAGGCAGGGAGGGGTTGCTTTGCCGCTTGTTCCTTCCTCGCTTCGTCCTGCCTGCCTGCCTGCCTGCCTGCTCGCTCTTTTTCTTTCCTTTTCAGTTTCAGTTTTTCTCATCTTCACTGTAGGCGTGCTTCTTTAACAACATGGTAATTGCAGTTGTTCTTCATGATCTAATCCAAGTTTAAGCTACAAAATTTAAACAAAGGGGCTGTCTATAGCTCACTCAGACAAATTATCGTCTCCCTTCACCGAATTTTGTGACCATCAAATCGAGATCCGACGATCATCTTCCTTCTTCTACCTCTCGCTCGTCCCTTGCCCTTCTCCTCCCGACACAAATCCGTCTCATTGGTGATGCCCCGTCATGCCCTCCTGCTCTCGTCTTCGGCAACTTCCGTCACCGGATCCACCTCCACCGACCACCGTCGCACTAACCCGGTTTTGTTGAGCTGTTGTCGTGACACCCATGTTCCGACACCGTCCAACCGGCAGCGTCCCCACCACTTTGCCGCCTCGTCCACACGACCACCACCACCGCCAAGCCAACCTATCATCGCCAGCCTTCCCTCTAATCCTGCTGAACACCAGTGAAACTCTAGCCTCGAAACCCTGAAATCTTAACCTCTCGGTCTCACCAGAGCTCATCGGAGAGGGAGTAGATCGGGACAGATCTCGTCGAAGATGGAGAAGTTGGAGGCGAATCTCACCGGAATCAGATAAGAGAGGAAGAGAAAAAAAATTAAGTAGGAGAGGAAAGAAAAAAAAAATCCAATGACGTATAGCAGTCCCCTAAACAAAACCTTAGAAATAAGGTTTTTGGTGTAAGTCTATTTTTAGTCCATCGATTTCATTTTAGTCACTCGTTTTTAAAAACTGGTCCTCGAAACCGATGCAAACTACACCACCCAAAGCTTAAGTTTAGACTTACACACCTACCTTCGCTAAGTGGCAATTTATGCACATCGTGATCTTTGAGTCTTCAGTAACTGATATGATACTACGATGTAGCTTTCATTTTATATAATAGCTTCAATAGTTGCTAGCTCTAAGCATTAGAACTGTTCGTATGGGGCTTCTTGCGTGTCTCTAGTTTGATGCATCGCTTGATTTGACCGATCCGAATCGTGGACCGGCTGCTGGTCCAGGCATGTCCATTCCATGTTCATGAGCAAGCAGATGGGCTCCATCCGATCAGGACTCAATTCGATTGGATCGGAGTCTGAGCTATCACTGATTTGTTACTGTCGGAACAATGCTCCGTCGAATCTGTCACTTTGGCGCGCTAGGTAATTACTGATTCTGTCAAACTAGTCTTGTCAAACAAATTGGCAAGATCCGTGGCATTAATCAGTCAGAATGCCAGATGTCTGATCTGGATCATCCAATTCCAACCTCTTGATTCTTGAACACTGCTAGAAATCTTGTCGTGATCATTTGCTCGAGCCAAGTGGTAACAAACTTACGTGCTGTTGCTTTTGAGGAGATCAAGATAATGCAGGCCTCTGCAGATTAGATTAGTAAAAGTTTAAACTAAGCTACCAGACTTGGCTTTACAACAAGCAGCAGCAGCAACAGCTCTTCATCGGAAGAAGTAATCAATTGTATCGTGTTACACGTATGTCTCCCATGTACCATCAACGTATATGTTGTCCACAGCATTGAGCCCCTAAGCCCCCTACAATTTTTAAACATAGAAGAAGAAGAGAAGAGGACAAAAAGAATAAGGAAGAAGAGAAAAAAGAGGAGGAAAGTGAGGGAGAAGAAGAGATCGAGCTCTTCTAAATGTTTGCTCTATAGATTAAAAAGTTTCTACTAGCTGTATGGGTTTTAGTGCTTATGTTGTCCTTTGAACGACCTCATCTCATGGATTCATTATGTGTTCTATAGCTTATGGTATCCTTTCAGAGTATGTTTGGGACTTAATTTCACACAAGATGGTACCATTCTTGCACGATTCAGGTAAAAATCTTGCGTTATTTATTTATTTTTCATTATTACTGCAGGCTTCACAAAATGTACTTATTTGGCAATAGTAGCATATACACCTTCCCGCTTGGCGAAGAGGGGAATATAATTCTACCGAACCTGCAGCTTGTGCATGCAATAATCATGCAACAAACAAGTCTTGAATTCTCATGAAAGGCCAAATTTAATGTGTTGGAACGGAAGGCTCCCTTCCTGCCACAGTACAGAAAGGGCGAACCAAGGGTGATTCTTATCTATCCGCTTCCACCATCGTCTTTGCCGGTGCCCCTCTCTTCTAGTGACCTCACCAATGCCGGAAGGGAAGAGGACTCGATTGTCGGTGACAGATTGTAGATATCTACTACATAGATCTAGGTTCTCCTCCGTGGTGACACATCAGTGGAGGATCTTTTGTTTCCTCTGACTCATCTTCGGCAATAGTGCCACTTTCGACGTCCACTCAGGTGACGAGCTCGTTAGGTACATATTCCTTTGGATGTTTAATGGATGGGTTGAAGGCTATTTCAACCACCAGGAGAGGTTTTTTTTACCCAGGTTGTCGATGTTCTTGTCGATGGCACAAGTTTAGCTCTCTGGGTCATCAGTTCGAACACCAGTGACACCAAATCTGCTTTCTGGACCATTGATTCTCTCTTCTCCGGTAGCGGCGGCATCAGATTTGTGCCCTTCCATGTACTACAAGGCGACAACCGATGTGTCACAATGGCTTTCTTCTCTTGTGGTCTACTATCAATGTATATTGTCCCCTTGCCGTCTTGGATGGAAGATATGGTACATGTCCTTAGTGTTTGTCTCCATCAAGATCGAGCTTGGCACTCCGGCGAATGATCAAGGCGGTTGGCAGTACCGAAGAAGACCCATGTATTTTGTTTTGTAATTTCTTTGTTTGCTAGGGTCCTCATTGATAATTGTCAAACTGGAGAAGTAGTTGTAGTGTGCCTTGTTGTACTTTTATTCTTTCGCGGGGTGCTTTGTGTAACACCAGGGGTGTAACTGTAAAAAAGAAATCTTGAATTCTTGAGTAAATTTCAAAAACCTACAACTATTTTGATATATGTTGCAGAAAATTACAATTTTTAGTGTTAATTTTAAAAACCTATAACTATTTTGACACATGTTGTAAAAAACTACAACTTTCTTACCGTGAGCACACTGTCATCATATGACAATATGTGAGCTCACAATTAATCCTCTTATTATATGTCATAGATGATGACATGTGGGTTCACGGTGAAAAAGTTATAGTTTTTTTAGCATGTGTCAAAATAGTTATATATTTTTGAAATAAGCACTAAAAATTATAGTTTTCTTTGATATATGTTAAAATAGTTATAGATTTTTTAAATTTACTCTGAATTCTTCGGTGACTTGGTTATACTGCACGCCTTTCTTGTGCCGGAAGTGACAGCTACAGACACGAAAATGGAACAGGATTGCACTTCACACATCAATCAGGCCATCATCACAAAGCTTTCGACAAATTAAATGGAGAGCTGAAACTGCAATTAGTTGTAGTGCTTTGTTTTATTTAGATTTGTTAGTACTGAAGATGACACTGGAGCTCCATCGCATGATGAGAGGAGCAGCATGATGGCATTCCTATTTGCCAAGATCGCAACGGACCAAGTAGCTAGGTTAGGTTGTTGACCTATATATAGATCATGTCGATATATAGGTTTGATGCATGCTGTTAGTTTATTGCATTGCTGCTAAGCAATTGCCCACTAGTAGTTGTTTGGTTGCTGTTTTAAGTAGTAGTTTGATTGCTGAACAATAAGACGATCAAAAGTCGATCCAGCTAACTACCATCCCTTTCTTGTGACACCACTGATGATGCACGTCCGTCAGAATTGGCGTCTTGGGTCACATGTGCTTGGAACTTGATGGCCATTAGATATATATATCATCCTCTAACTTTAATTTGTAGGTAATTAAAAAGCTAGGCTCCATGTTGCCATGTTGGCAAGGTCACCAAGCAAGACAAATAAACACAGTATCCAAATCCATCACCTATTCTAAGTTTCGAAGTTCTAACCCCTCCCTCTTGGAGTACTCTCATGGACTGGGCTGGGCTAAAAGTTTAAGCCTGATGCTTTTGTTTTGGTAGGAGAACAGCCCATTTCTTTGTTCAATGTCGAATAATTTTAAAGTCCTAAACGTTAGCAGTCTGGGTTGAATAATTCTCAAAAGTCGATCCAGCTAAAAAAGAAACTGACTGCTGACGCACATAAACAGAACGTCACTTGCGCTGAATTGTCATTGTTGAGACAAACAAAAATAAAAATAAAAAACAGGTGGAATTGACCAAACTACTTTAGAGCTTAAGCTCATCGGACCAAATTAATAAGAGTAACATCAATAATCTGATATATATTGGAAAGTGCTTAACAACAAAGCACAAAGACATTTCGCCACATGTCATTACCAAGGTGGAATTTGGTTGTGATACGATGCTGCTCCCGTTCCGTTGGAAAGGTCAGTTCCTGGGACAAAAAGTCGTAGCTCCAACCACTAGCCCAGCCACCAAACGGGACCATCGTATTTTCTGGGTCAATTCCTTGGCTATCTATCGATTCGAGAGGACGATGTCAAACATCGTGGGTAAATGTGGAAGTGACCAATGGGGCCGATTGAAGGTCAGCAAATAAATACTATGTTATATTCCATGGATGAATCAGCTTGCTTGCAATACAACAATCTTGGACTAACAACAGAACAATCATCTTGAGAGGATATACTAAGAATGTATATATCATGTACGCTACATACTAGTCAGACGGCCAGTTGATCACTAGCACTACTTCTTTTGCAGATATGAAGCTTAGGCAAAGGCATCCATGGTTACTCTGAGCTTACTTAGCTTGGCTATGGCTAAACCCATCCATCTGCTGTTGCTAGCACTCGCCATACTTGTTCCCCTGATCGTGTCAGGTGCGCAAACAAACATCACTTCGGGGGCCTCCCTACAGGCCGCCGCCGGCGCGGCCTGGCCCTCCCCATCTGGCCGCTTCGCCTTCGGCTTCTACGCCACGGACGGCGGCCTCGCCGCCGGCGTCTGGCTCGCCACCGCGCCGAACGTAACGGTCACGTGGACGGCGAACCGCAACGACACGCCGGCCACAGGCGGCGCGCTCCGGATCACGTACGACGGCCGCCTGCTCTGGACCGGTGCCAACGGCCAGGACAGGAGCCTAGCCGTGCCGCCCCAGCCGGCCGTCGCGGCGGCCATGCGCGACGACGGCAGCTTCGTGCTTTACGGCGCCAACGGGACGGTGGTGTGGTCCACGTTTGCGGCCCCGACGGACACCCTGCTCGCCGGGCAGGACCTCGCACCCGGCGCGCAGCTGTTCTCGAGCGTCTCGGGGACGAACAGGGCCACAGGGAAGTACCGGCTGGCCAACCAGCTCAACGACGGCAACGTCGTGATGTACCCGGTGGCCACGGAGAACGTGGCGGCCGCGGCGTACTGGGACACCGGAACATTCCAGATCGGCTTCCCCCTCACCTTGCGCCTCGTTGCCAGCGGCGTGCTCTACCTCGTGGGCAACAATGGCAACTACACCAAGAACTTGACACAGCCCGGAGCTGCACAATTGCCCGGAGAGCAAGTCTTCTACCGAGTCACGCTCGATCCCGACGGAGTTCTGCGGTTGTATCGCCACGTCGTCGCGTCCAACGGCGCGTGGAAGACCGACGTCCAGTGGATCGGACCGAGCGACCGGTGCCATGTCAAGGGCGCGTGCGGGCTCAACAGCTACTGCGTCCTGGATCGCGACGCGCAGCCCAGCTGCTTGTGCCCGCCGGGGTTCGACTTCATCGACGCCAGCAACGCAGCGCTCGGGTGCACGGAGAACTCGGGAGCCGGCGACTGCGCGGCCGCAGGTGGTTCCGCCATGGCGGCGATGCAGAACGTGTCATGGGCGGACACGCCATACGGGGTGCTGGGTGCGGGCACGAGCGCAGCCGACTGCCAGGCCACGTGCATGGCAGACTGCCTCTGCGCCGCCGTGCTGCTGAACAGCAACGACGGCACGTGCACCAAGCAGCAGCTTCCGCTCCGGTACGGCATCTCGGGCGGTGGGTACACGCTGTTCGTCAAGACCGGGGGAGAGACGAACCCGGCGCTCGGTGGCAGGGGCCACCGCGTCGGGCGCGCGACCACCATCGCGTTGGTCTGCATCGGGCTCCTGACGTGCGTGTCGTTAGCCGCGTTCCTGGTGGTAGCTCGGCTGGTCTGGACGAACCGGAGGATCGTGAGGCACCTGGTACTCGCGGACGCGGTCGCCGAGGCCCTGGACGAGGAGGCGCCCCTGAGGTCGTACAGTTACCAGGAGCTGGAGCACGCAACGTTCAGCTTCCGGGAGCCGCTGGGCCGCGGTTCGTTCGGCACAGTGTTCAGGGGGACGCTGCACAACGGCGAGAAGGCCATCGCCGTGAAGCGGCTGGAGAAGCTGGTGGAGGAGGGCGAGCGTGAATTCCAGCGGGAGGTCCGCGCCATCGGGCGGACGAGCCACCGCAACCTGGTCCGGCTGCTGGGCTTCTGCCACGAGGGCGCGAACCGGCTCCTGGTGTACGAGTACATGAGCAACGGTTCCCTCGCCGACCTCCTCTTCAAGAGCTCGTCCTACCCGGCGTGGGGCGAGCGCGTGGGCATCGCGCTGGACGTGGCGCGCGGGCTGCACTACCTCCACGACGAGCTGGACAGCCGCGTGATCCACTGCGACGTGAAGCCGCAGAACATCCTGATGGACGCGTCCGGCAGGGCCAAGATCGCCGACTTCGGGCTCGCCAAGCTACTCCTCCCGGATCAGACCCGCACGTTCACCGGAGTGCGCGGCACGCGCGGGTACTTGGCCCCCGAGTGGTACCGCGGCACCGGGCCGGTGACGGTGAAGGCGGATGTGTACAGCTACGGCGTGGTGCTGCTGGAGATCGTGACGTGCAGGCGGAGCATGGAGCTGGAGGAAGCCGGCGAGGAGCGGACGCTGATGGAGTGGGCGTACGAGTGGCTGGTGAGGGGGGAGGTGAAGGGGGTGATGAGCAGCGACGAGGCGGTGGAGGCGGCGGACGTGGAGAGGGTGGTCAAGGTGGCGGTGTGGTGCGCGCAGGGGGAGGCGCAGGCGAGGCCGTCCATGAAGAGCGTCATCTTGATGCTGGAAGGGCACTTGGACGTGCCGTTTCCTCCGCCCCCAGCCTCTTCTTGAATTGAATCTTTCCTGGAATATCTTGGCTAGATTTGAACAGACTGAGATGTTTATGTTGTTTGATTCGACGGATAATTTTTTGAGCAACTTCGAATCTTCACAGTATTTCTTATGCTGATCTGGCTACGATAAGATCTGGTTTAAAGATTTATTATTCCAAAATGTTCGATACCACGATAATCAGAGAACAAATGAACAGCTAGCAAAATTGACTCTTGACTTACATCAGGAATTACAAATCGATCCAACAATGGAAGATATGGACACAAATAATTAAACAACAGCAATCAAAAGAAGGAACCGATGGAGAAACAGACAGTAA
Organism: Phragmites australis; assembly: GCF_958298935.1. Lineage (NCBI taxonomy): Eukaryota > Viridiplantae > Streptophyta > Magnoliopsida > Poales > Poaceae > Phragmites > Phragmites australis. The sequence continues at coordinate 51,089,832 of NC_084922.1, read as the reverse complement.
CGTTTATGAAATCGGTAGGAGATGTCGCCGTGGGCATCGAGTGATCAACCATGGGTAGCCTGCCGGCGATATATGGATGGACGATGGCACATATATGATGGGGTGCAATCTCACGCCACGGGCGCGCCCGCTGCTGCACCGGCACCCGCGAGCCCCGCCGCGACACCGGCACCGGCACCGGCCTTGTCGGCAGCGCCACACGCCTGGTTGCACATGCTGGTGCAGGCGGGGTCCTCCTTGCCATTGGCGCATCGTAGCAGCCGTACGCGATGGCCGCGGGCACGGACGTTGCCGCCACCACGATGGCGACGAGGAGCAGCGCCACCGCGGTCGTCCTGCTCTGGGCCGTTGCTGCGATCTGGCTTCCTTGAGTATGTGTGGTGAGAGGCATACGTGGGGGTGTCTTGTCCGTGCCGAGTTGTTTCAGATGTGCGTATCAATACTATATCCTAATGGTTTAGGAATCGGCGTCCTCAGTCTCTATTACTGTAGTAGTGGGCCATGTATATATACGTGTACATATATATGTAATTTTTCTTTTTTGAGAAATTCTAGAAAAATATCGAAATGAATATTAGTTACATTAATAAATCAACTGAAAGAATTTAAAATGCAAAGAAAAATATCTAAAACTCAAAAAAAATGAAACAAATTTTTTTAGGTTATTATTACTTTCACCTACATATTAAAATTATGTGCATACATAAAAGTACTATTGTTTTCTCTATAATTAATTTAATGTGTTTAACATTAATAATTTTATAAATAAATATAGAAATGTACAAAATTTATGAACTTAATTTTTTAGTCTTCTTTTGTCATGCTCTACATAGTAAAATAAAAATGGGCGCGATGTAAGCGCGCCAACCAAACTAGTATATGTAGGTGCGTATGGGCAGTGTGAGAGCTTGGCGGCGAATTGCATGTTGGAGCTACAATTTTGTCCGGTATGTATGTTGACCCACCCCCAGAGGACGAAAGAGACGGTATCGGCATGCATGAATGCCAAATATCTAACGTACGTACATTTTCAGTTAAATCGTACGATCAGTTTAACTGGATCATAATACTAGTATCATATTTAGCTTCTCCTCGATACAAGGTTCACTATGCTGCCACGTGTATCTCTATCTTTATCACGGTTTTGAAACTAAACTATGAAACAGTCTTACATGTTTCTTAAAACGTGACTTCCCACTGCTTACTTATATCTTAAGCAGGTCTTTTCGATGTCGACGCATGTCACCTCATCCTATAATCCTGACCACTAGTAAATCTCTACTACTCCCACTCCTCGTGCCGTCTTATCACTTGCACATACATCTCACTCAATTTGACTTGGTCAACATGTCACTTCATCAAATATTTGGTACTTCTTGACCTCTCCATGTGTATGGTATGGATCACTCATGATTTTATCCAGCATCCCGATCGTCCGATCCTAAGCATGCCCGCTTAGCATCGATCCTCCTCATTGTTCACCATCATATTAACTCCATTAACCTACACATTATAAGACAAGAAAGCACACTTCTATCTTCACAAATAACTTCCAACTTCTTCACTAACTATAGTTAGCATAATATATCTCCAATGCATTATACCATGCTTATGCGATCCCAAAAGCTAACAAATTCAAACTCCAAACCTGAAGCAAATACTGAACATAGCAGAACAAACTACCAAACATAGCACAACGGAACTACTAAACACAACAGAATCAATTACTCACCACTACTGAACCATGGCAGATTACTGAACATATGTCACATGGTTCTTTACACACGCACGCGACACACGCTAGCTAGTATAGATTAGCTTCACGTCTCTCTTTCTCTCCACCCATCGTCTCCAATCCGCCTACAAATACACCACGATGCATGCTAGCTGCACATATATCTTCGTTTCTTATTCTCTCATCATAGACTAGAGTATGCAGTGTGATAAGACGGGAGTAACACTAGTGCAGGAGGAGCAACGGTGGCCGGGCCGACCGGCGGGGGGCAGCGACTTCAGCTGGATGCAGCTGCTAGGCCGACTGATGACCATGTGCAGGCGCAGGTGCAGGTGGCAGACAAGGAGGGGATGGTCGCAGTAACTATGGCGGAAGCTTTTGCGGTGGAGGAGCCGCCGGTGGACGAGGAGGCCGCGGCGGAGTGGCAGGCCGACGTCGCCCGCCTCCTCGCCGAGTTCAGGCACCACCTCCACGTCAGGACTGCCCACCACTTGGGTTACCCGTGCAATCTGGACTTGGATTTCAGGCAGCTCGCGCAGTTCCAGAGCCGATCTGCATCAATAACCTGGGCGATCCTTTCATCGAGAGCAACTACGGCCCTTGGAGGTCGGAGTGCTGGACTGGTTCGCTCGCCTCTGGGAGCTCCAAAAGGATGACTACTGGGGCTACATCACCAACTGCGGAACCCAAGGGAATTTGCACGGTCTACTAGTCGGGTCAGTATCAACAAATTCAACACAATCTTTTTCTTAATTTAACCGTGGAACAAAATTCCTCTTGCAAATTAGTGGCTCAAGATTGTCTCGTACTCTGAACAGGAGAGAGCTTTTCCCTGATGGGATCGGATCGGATCATGTATGGGTCTTGCGAGTCACACTACTCTGTCTTTAAGGCGGCTAGAATGTACAGGGTCAAGTGTGTCAAGAACTCAAGATGCACGCACTGCTTTCCGGTGAGATGAACTGTGCTGACTTCAGATCCAAACTGCTGCAGAACACCGGGATCCCTGCCAGTGTTAATGTAAACATCGGTTAGTATTGTATTCCAACCTAAAAAGTGCTAAAATTCATGCATTTAAATTAGAGATATATTCATTCAGCTCTCATGTCTCCCCTTGAATTGGTATTGAGACTTCCTTTTGCTTCTGTCGCTTGCAGGAACAACTGTGAAGGGACGCAATCATCATGGGAAGCCGCAATGGCCATGCTCCAATTTTCTTGAACAAAAAGGGGCACCGAGGCATTCGAAAAGAAGTCTAAAAGTGCTCGAGGAACGCGCACTACCTTGTGTACCATCTCAGAGAAATTGGAGTAAGTGCATCTTTGAACCCTTTGAGTAATGTTCGAGAGATGAAGCCCATTCGATTTCGTGCACAAGTGGCAGCTTGCGTGAGAGGGAAACATCACCGGCACATGTGGTGGTGATGCATAATGTCACTATAGAAATTAACCAGCTTTGTTGAATTGAAGGCCCTGCTACCAAGCCAACTAACTGGTATCAAGATTATAGACCTAATGTCCCGTCCGTGTATTGCAAATGATACAGGGCAAGAAAAAATTTGTGTATGCTGTCTCCATAACAAGAAGCCAAGAACCACGTAAAACTATTGAAGTGGCAGGGAGTACAAACTTAGGAAAATGGTCTCTTAAGTGATCATAATGGTTTTTCATGAATTGGGGATCCTTGTATTCTAATTATCATTTTTCTGTTGATGTATCTATATATCATGGAAACTTGTAAAACATATATTGCAATCATGTGTCGTCAATAAAATACCGGGCCGACGCTCAATGTTGTATTTTTCTTACAACAACAGTTCCAAATGCCTTGCCAAGTCCCCTTTCCTGAACGCTTGTCAGTTAACTTTGAGTGCATATTTATCACGTAATATTCATCAACGAAAATGCAATCATTTCAAGATTTGTAACCTAGGATCAGAGAAATGTTGGCTGTGACATTTTTCAATTCCATAAAGCCAAATGCTAAAAAAAATAAAAATTCTCTCTCTAGAAAAGGTTATTATTATCCGAAAGAACACCTGGAAAAGCAAGTGCTAAATTATTAGGAAGACTCTAGAAAACCAGGAAAGGAATTTCCTAGTGGAAAGAAAATGCAGCTGGTCCTGCTGGCTGTCCCTCCCAGTCAGTATATAGGGGATGGCTGCCGCCTCCGCTTGAGCCAGCCACCCTCCAAGCTCCGCAGCTACTCCCTCCCAAGCTTCGGCGGCCGCAGCCCACCGGCGCCAACCCCTCGCCGTCTCCACTCCGTCCGTGGTAATCCTCTCCTCTCTCTGCCTTTCACGCGCGATCAGGCTTCTCTAGTCTACATCTCTTCGTGCGCTAGTCCCTACTCCTGCATTTGAGTGTTTCGCGGCCAGATCCGAGCAACGTGGCTCGAGATCCGCGGCGAGCCTTGTGTTCTAGTCGTTTCTCGTGGCCTCGTAGTTGCTCCCGCCAGATCCGAGGGTGGCGAGCGTGGGATCCGCAACCGGATCGGATTAGCGAGTCGTTGTGGTAGGCGTTCGTCTGGTATGTGATGTCTATGCTTGATGGACTCGTGAGGGGCAAATGGTAGCTTGGGTGTTGCTGATCTGTAGTGTTTCTGCGCGTCGATGCATCAGATGTCTGCAAATTTGTTCGTGTGCGCGCACATGTGTTTTTGCCGGAATGTCATGGGAGATCGTGTAGACAGGGGTAGTGGCTGTGGTGTGCCTGCATAGGCAGCCGCCTGAATATGCTGAAATTGCTAGGTTGCGACGTTTGAGCTCTTGTGACTGGGTGCCGGTACTCATGTTCTAGTTGCCAAGAAGGTGTGCTGGGGTCCTTTTGGTGTCAGTGGGAGATGTTGAGATTGGTTTGGTCAGTGGTCGGGGGTGGGAGGAATTTCCTCCTGGTCAGGTTTTATTTGACCTGTGGAAATGACTGTAAAGTATGGTCTTCATGGTGTTCTAAACTAGCTAGTCCAGAACTCCACATAGTTATGATAATATGGTTGGATAAAAGCAGCAATTTCTTCACTTGGTGTAATCAGACTACCAGAGTCTGGAATTCGTGTGTAATTCATTGACATTATCGTAAGAGCAATTCCTTAAGCATATCTGCTTTTTACGATGTTTCATCATGATGAGTACCTATGGAGTGCTCCCAAAATTAGTGCTGCAGGTTGACTGGTCCTAGTCAATATTCTGAGTCGTGAATATAAATTTTCTGGGTGATTGACTGACTATGAACTATGGAGTCAATTAGCATGCTCCTTGTTTTTGAGATTTCGCATCTTGAAATCGGCTGGTGGGTGCCTAATGTTTATATGTTATCCTGTTAGGCAAACACATTCAGCATGTGAATTTAGGTAACTCTGCAGAGCACATATCAGAGAAACAAATGTTAATTTGGACTCGTCCATTTTCTTGTACAATGGGTCCAACGTGGGTCATAACTCATAAGTCATAGGTTAAAATGGGGTTACTAACTAGTTCATTTGCAGTGTTTTTTCTAAGCAATGCGAGATTGCTCGTACCACGTTTAGTCATAGAAGTGTTTGGTTATGATGCTTTAGGTATTCTAATTTATGTTGGAAAGTGCAGTCAACAAGTAAATCTTAGATGGTGGTAGTGGATTTCATCTACATTTTGTCACAACATTTTGTCAGTGGAATTGGATCTCACCATATTTTGTTGTCAATGTCTTCTAAACTATGCCATCAATTTAGTAATTTAGTACATATTCTGTACATATTTTGTTTACTAATGCTTTGGATTCCCACTGCACAGCAGGATATCTTCATTGTTAACTGACACCCTTTTTATGCTACCTCTTGCAGAGTAAATCTACAGGAAATGGCTGACGCTGAGGATATCCAGCCTCTTGTCTGTGACAATGGAACTGGAATGGTCAAGGTCAGGAACTGCATCTCTTAACCAGGGTTACATCTGTCATCTCCCATTGCAACTATACTGATTTGAATTGTATTTAATTTGACAGGCTGGGTTTGCTGGTGATGATGCACCAAGGGCTGTTTTCCCTAGCATTGTTGGTCGTCCCCGCCACACTGGTGTAATGGTTGGGATGGGGCAGAAGGATGCATATGTCGGTGATGAGGCACAGTCGAAGAGAGGTATTCTCACGTTGAAGTACCCAATTGAGCATGGTATTGTGAGCAATTGGGATGATATGGAGAAGATCTGGCATCACACATTCTATAATGAGCTCCGTGTTGCTCCTGAGGAGCACCCTGTGTTGCTCACTGAAGCTCCTTTGAACCCCAAAGCCAACAGGGAGAAAATGACACAGATTATGTTTGAGACTTTTAATGTCCCTGCCATGTACGTCGCTATTCAAGCCGTGCTTTCACTCTATGCTAGTGGACGTACAACAGGTATGAAGTATTTCATTTTACCTATCATTTTTTCTTTCCAGTTCCGAATTAATTTGCTGACTAATATATCATTATGATTCAATTGTGCCATACATCACCAAACTAACAGATACATTTAAATTTGTATCGTAATGAAGTACTTGTTTATATCCAATCTATCAATTCCACATTTGTATAATTTGGGTATTCTATTATCTTGGTTAGGACCCAGTAGAATTAGGGAGATGAAAAGGTGATTGTGCAGCAGTGAACCAATTATTTAAATCTACTAGTATTCGGCTAATACTGTTCATAACTGACAGGTATTGTTCTTGACTCTGGTGATGGTGTGAGCCACACTGTGCCCATTTATGAAGGATATGCACTTCCACATGCTATCCTTCGTCTGGATCTTGCTGGTCGTGACCTGACGGATTCTCTTATGAAGATCCTCACTGAGAGAGGTTACTCATTCACAACCTCTGCTGAGCGGGAAATTGTGAGGGACATCAAGGAAAAGCTTGCATACGTGGCGCTTGATTATGAGCAAGAGCTGGAGACTGCCAAGAACAGCTCGTCAGTTGAGAAGAGCTATGAGCTGCCTGATGGCCAAGTGATCACCATTGGCGCAGAGAGGTTTAGGTGCCCTGAGGTCCTCTTCCAGCCATCCATGATTGGAATGGAATCTCCTGGAATCCACGAGACAACCTACAATTCCATCATGAAGTGTGACGTTGATATCAGAAAGGACCTGTATGGCAACATTGTGCTCAGTGGAGGTTCTACGATGTTCCCTGGCATCGCTGATCGTATGAGCAAGGAGATCACTGCCCTTGCTCCGAGCAGCATGAAGATTAAGGTGGTTGCTCCACCTGAGCGCAAGTACAGTGTCTGGATCGGAGGGTCTATCCTAGCTTCTCTCAGCACTTTCCAACAGGTACCACTCGGGCCATTTCAGTTTATAGCACATTTGTTGAATTTGGTTTAGAACTGATCAGGCATCAAGCCCTCTTTTCCTTTTATACCACCACTTCATGCCATCTAATTATATTCCTCGTGATTGATGAAACAGATGTGGATATCTAAGGATGAGTATGACGAATCTGGCCCTGCAATTGTTCACAGGAAGTGCTTCTGAGTTGTTTTCACAGCCCTTTCGTGTAGTCCGATGTGTGGATTTTTTCATGGAGGGAGAGATTGCAGGCTATGTTTGTGTTGTGCAGCTAGTCGTTATTTTGGCCACTCTTATTTGTGGTTGCTCCAGGTATCTGCACGCTACCTTTGTACTATTTTGTTGCTGTGTGATTGTGTGAGGTCACTTGTGGAACTTGGTTGGCTTAATCGGTTGTAACTGTAATAGCTGGTAGCTCTATAAATTGTTCTGGGGGTAGAGAATTATGTGGATTTTTTTAAAATATTTTCTTGCGCATGTGTTATATTGCCTTGGGTTGCCCATCATTTGAAATCTATGGGGGTGCCAGCTTTCTCGATCTACCGTTAATTACCTCCCAGAAGCATGAGTAAATGTATAACATGTCAACGTGCAGGAATGTCTTTATTCCGGCTCTGCGTAAGATGAAATTGACTCAAACTCAATTGCTTTGAACTTACGAAGAGAGCGCAGGAATTGCATGTTCTTTTTTCTTCTGAGCTTGGCGTTTAATGGCATGTTAACAAAACGCTGGTAAATGTATTATGCCTTAGGAAGATGACTCGTTTCAGAACATATCACAGATAACATCTGGGTTTGTAAAATACCATCAAAAGAGTTCCCTTATTTACCATGCAATACTTGCGAATTTAAAAGGGAAATACTCCTAGAAAAAACCAAATCTCTAGAAGTGGTCCACGTTGGCAGCTTCCTCCCTTCCTTTTCGGGTTAATTAATTTTTTACCACTCTAGCATATGATATATTTCAAAAATCACTCATTTGAGATGTTGTGTTAAAATACCATCTAAGCTCCACAAAAACTCATTCATTTGCCCCTTTGTGGCATTTCCCCCTTTTTTTTAGCCCCTGTCAACGTGTCCTCCCCAACTATCGAGGCGACACCATGGGAGCCCCTCAGGATCCTGCTCCAGCACCTTAGACGTGGACACCAGTGGCACGCGCATCAGCACCGACGCCAACACGAGCGGTGGTGTGGGTGGGCCTAAGGAGGATATAGCGACAGCGGAGGGCTCCTCGTCTTCACTGTCGACGGTGGAGACGTAGTAGGAGGAGTGCGTGGAGCCCATCGCAATGACGAGATGCGACTGATAGAGGTGGGAACACGAGTTGGGCGACTGAGGACGACAGGAGCATCCGTGGATGTGCTGACCCTCTTTAGCCTCTGCACCGGTGACCTCCTTCGCGCAGATGGTATCTGACTTGGTCTCGGACTCCTCTGATAGGGGCGGGAAAACTAAGCCTCGTGACGGTGCCACGTTGTTTGCCATGTCGTGGCTGTTCGCCAGGCTTGCCACGAAGCGCGCACCGGATGGCCACCTCGAGGCTTCACACGTCGATGGTGAAGAGGTCGTAGTCATCAGAGTGTGCCTCCGGTTTAAGCCGCTCCTGGGACATATACGCCATTGTGCCAACGTAGGATGTACATGGGTTGAGCTGTCGCTGCAGCATCCCGCACCAAAGTCGACGATTTTGACCTCGTCGGTGGCGCTACTCCACCTCTCTAGATCATCAGCGAAGGAGCTCCTGCCAACAGCAAATCGGGGCGACCAAGATCTGAGGTCATGGCAGAGTTGCCGACAACAGGCGCGACTGAGTGACGCGGCGGAGCTAAAGAGCTCGACCGTGGCAAGCGGCCGCGCTTGGTTGAGTCGAAGGAAGATGAATTGAGAGAGTAAAAAGGATATTTTCACTCACTTTTTATGTCGATAGGGGCTAAAGAAAAAATAACACGTGGCGGAAAAAATAACACAAAGTAACAAACGGGTAAGTTTTCGCATAGGCTAGATGATATTTTGGCATGACATCTGATTGAGTGGTTTTTGAAAATATACCATTCGAGTGAAGAAAAAAAAAATTAACCCTTTCTTCCCCTAACGGCCTAAACTTCCTTCCTCGACCACTCCTCCTCGCTTCCTCCCCCCGTAAGGAATCGTATTCGCCTACGCGTTTCGCACCGCACCGCACCGCACCGCATCGTGTTCTCTTCCAAATTCCCAACTCCCCGCACGCCACCGTTCGTCGTCGCAGGCACCCAATCCCATCCCGCCTTCCTCCCGCCCGGATCCCGCGATGAAGATCACGGCGCTGCTGGTGCTCAAATCTCCCGGCGATTCGTCCTCCTCCTCGTCTTCGGGAGGCGGCGAGCAGCAGGCGGTGGTGCTGGCCAACGCGTCCGACGTCAGCCACTTCGGCTACTTCCAGCGCCCCGCCGCCCGCGAGTTCATCCTCTTCGTCGCCCGCACCGTCGCCCTCCGCACCCCCGCCGGCCGACGCCAGTCCGTCCAGCACGAAGGCATGTCATTACCATCCACCCCTGCTCCCTCTTCCTTCCTCCCCACCCTCGTCTATCCCTCTGTCCCAACCCAAGCAATTGACTTGATTTAACCCTGCACTGCAGAGTACAAGGTGCATTGCTACAACCAGAATGGCCTCTGCGCCATCGCCTTCACCGACGACCATTACCCCGTCAGGAGCGCTTTCTCCATCCTCAATATGGTACCCTCTTCTCCATCTCGCCTCTTCAACACTGTTCTCCACCTCCAACTCTGTGAATACCTATTATGCGGTTACGCTCAATTCAATTCAATGACGCTGATGTTGTGCTTACGGTTTTGCATGCTGATCTGATGAGCCATGAACATAGACTTCTTGCAGTTTCCATATTTGCGCCAATTTAGTCCTTTATAAAAAAAAATCCTAAATTTTAGTCCTTTATCATGATGGTCTCATCTATATGTCTTGAATTAATCAAATAGGTGCCAATTTGCTTTCCTCTGTGATGTGCCTGTCATTACTTTTCCCACCCTTTACTGTTTGTGATCATACGACGTGTCTTTTCGTTGTAATGTTGCTCCTTTGCAGTGGATTTTGTTGTAGACTAGATGCTTGCAACAATGATTGTGATAGTGCATGTTCCCATTTGTCATCATGATATGAAATAAGTTGACGCGTCTTCTCACAAAGGTCATTATTTTCACAGGTGCTGGAAGAATACCAGAAGGCTTTTGGAGAGTCATGGAGGACAGCCAAAGCTGATGCAACCCAACCTTGGCAATATCTGAATGATGCCCTAACAAAATACCAGGTTTCGTTTATTTGCTCTCATATATGATGTTTTTCCATCTCTACTTACGAATAAGTAGTTACTCAGGGGTACTATAGTTTTGGACGAGAGAAATGAACATCTATGCAGTCTGACTTAGTGCCTTGCATTCTCAGTTTACACTCATCATTTATTCGACAGTAAATAGTGCAGTAAGTTAATCACAGGCTCTGCCTCAAGCCCATGCACATCACTTGCCATGCTCATGCTTTCGAACTTAATAGGTTATATCGTGGTGTCCAATATAGCTTATCCATGGACATGATTCGGAACAGATTTTTGTCATGATTCGGAACAGATTTTTGTATGCAACAAAATGGTTGTCGTACCTATTACTCAGGCATATCTCCATATTTAGAAATTAATGCATATACTACTTTTTTCTGGTTGAGTACAACATTGTTTTACTGATTAACTGAAGCTTGTTTCGTCAGTGATTTATTTGTCTCCCAATTCTGTTCTTTGCAGGATCCTGCAGAGGCTGACAAGTTGTTAAAAATTCAGAGGGACCTGGATGAAACCAAGATCATTCTGGTAAGCAATGTTATATTAGCTAACCCTCTGAAACATAACTAAATAGCTTGTTGAATACCAAATGGACCTATTTCCATGTACAACATGCACAAGTTCATATAAGTTGGTCTAAGGCTATAAAGACTTTGGGGGAAAGTTTTACACTGCCAAGATTTAGAACAAAGGAGCAGGATGTTAAAACACTGCCAAACTGGAGCTGGAATGAGTTTAGGACATCATTACCATCTTCTTAGTTTCTTTCTTTATGATTTGCTATCGTAAAAAAAATAATGTATGAAAGAATGCATATTTAAGGAGGGTCAAATAGAGTTTGATACCGTCCTCCTCGTTACTGTTTGAAACTAGCTCATAGAATCTGTGGAGTCAGTGTGCCACATCAATTGTATGTTCCATAGTTCTACCACTTCTACGAGGAAATCTTGTGGTATGTAAATAATGCGAAGTTGATGCTCTTGATTTTTTTTTTGTTTGCTGGCACTTTGAACTGTGGGACTAAGTGCTCTGCAGTGCTCACGGTTACATTTTTTTAATCGCCTGCCATTTTCAGTTCTTTGCTATTTATATAGCTGATGAGGATTTCATGAATGACTGTTGAGGCTAGTTATGCTATTTTCTGATTCTGCAAAACCGTTAATGTCTGTTCATGATTTTGATATTTGCAGCATAAAACCATTGATAGCGTGCTTGCTAGAGGCGAAAGGTTGGATAGCCTAGTGGAGAAGAGTTCGGATCTAAGCGCTGCTTCACAGGTAAGTGCATTCTTATTGTGTTTTTTGTTGTCCCAAGACATACATGCCATGGCCTATGGTTAATTGGTCAAAATGAACCTTTATTGTCCTAAAAAGAACCATTATCCAGTTAGAACCCTCTGAGTTAAATACTGCTTGTAGGACAATTTCTCCCTAAGTTGTGTAATCTTAGTTTAATGGCACCATATATTTGTATAATTTGCACAAAAAGTATGTATGAATCTTTGCCAGCCACATGACTTATAATTTCTTGGCCTGCCCTTGATTGTGGCTTTTACAGGCTTAGAAATAAAAGGTGGATGTAAAAGAGAATATTATTCACACTTTGTAGAGAATTGCAGTAAAATGAAACCTGGTGGTTTCTTTTGTAGTAATAGATCTTGCTTTCAGTGACATCTGATAGTTGGCCCATTGTTTGCTTAGAGAACTTGCTCAAACAAGATAGTAGTGTATGCAGCAATTAGTCCTACGTTTACGCTGTTTAACCAATTCTGCTTATTTTTGATATGTTGTGCTGTTTTTTGCCCCACTTGTGTGCAGATGTTCTATAAGCAGGCCAAGAAAACCAACTCTTGTTGTACAATCCTGTAAGGAAGTTGTACATCCCAAGGCAGTGGTGTGTTATTTAGTGGTGCGAAACGATATATGTTGCCACTTTTCTTTGTTCTTATCTCTGACGAATGGCATAAGCATCACGTTCTTGTCCGAAGTGTTTAACGAAGTTGTGCAAACTTATTAGTAAACAAGTTGGCGCACATTTGTGATTCTCTGTAAGTAACATAAACGTGGCCAAGCTGTTATTGTTATTGTTACGGGAAGTGTCGTTTGCCTTTTTGTGTTAAAGATGTTATGTGATTAGTCTCTTCTGTGTTTTTGCATCGGAAGATGGTTGCTCCTTGATCTTAATGGTGGATAATATAAAACCGGCCATTTGACTTGTTGCTAAGCACATTTGTGATTGACATCGTTAAGAGACGTGCTGCACTGATATAATAGATCGCAATAGATGCAGACATGTGGATATTTTTATATCAGAGAGTAGAAATGCTGGTTTTGTCGCATCGTCAGAGGTGAAATTTAGTAGGATATACCACGAATTCGCAAAGCCAAAGTGAAACATGATGCAGTCGAATTTACAGGAAGATGAAAGCAAAGTCTCTAGATGCATGCCATCAGTTCACAGTAGTTTCGATGTAGGTAGCACAATTAGCTCGTCAACAAGAAGAAGATGGATGAGAAAAGCACAAGCCCAATCATGGAGCCCTGAACACGAACGGACGCGGCGAACCCCACCACCTGCTGCATCAAAGCGAGAGCGCGCATGAGCACCAGAGATCGCATCGCACAGTAAAGAGAGATCATCACATGTACCTTGGTGGTGGTGGCGTCCCCTGTGTCGGGCAGCGGGAGCACGGTGGCGGTGTCCGTCATGCCGGTGGGCAGCGGCACCGTCGGGTTGCTGCCGACGAACGGGTACCCCTCGCCGCCGCTCGGCCCCACCGGGGGCGCCGCGGAACCGAACGTCGGCTGCAGCGGGAAGCCGAAGTGCGGGCCCGGCTGCTCGGGGGCGCGGCTCGGCGGCAGGTCGGCTCCAGCGGTGGGCGGCGGAGCGGAGAGTGGTGGGAGGCCGGCGTGGTGCTGCGCGGGGGTCCGGCGAGGTAAGGAGCCCTTGCTGCTGATGCCGTCGGGCCGTGCAAGACTACGATGCCACTGCGAGACAGTTTTTGCCGTTTAGTGGTAACTGTAGCTCAACTGTATTTGCAATGCAAAACTGGAATGCAACGAATTCACGTGCTTCGGTACAGAATTCCAAGCATTTCCTGCCTTAAAAAACAAAAATCCAAGCGTCCCATCCCAGCAGAGCAGAAAGCAGCTCAAGCATCAGGAGGCCTTCCTACTCCCTGAAGACTGAAGCGACTTCAATCTTCTGAAAGGAACGGGGCGCTACTATGGAACCTTTAAGCTTTGCTAGACTTTACTACATTCAGCACCAGGAAATTAGATCAGGTGTGAGTGCAACAACAGCTCTACTCTACAATCAGTACAACTCAACACAAGAGGTTCCATTTGGACCAACAAGAAGAGGCGAGGAAAATTACCGTGGAATCGGCCGCCCCGGAGGACTGCGGCAGCAAACACGCCAGGGCGCCAGCGCAGAGAAGGCAGAACACGCTGAAGGCGCCGTGCCACTTGCCCATCATCTTCTCCACCTCACTGGAAGAACCCGTCTTCCTCTCCCTCTCCCTCTCCCTCTTGTGCAGCTGAGCTTCCCTTGTACTAGTAAAACGCTAGCACTACTTGCAGTTGCAAGTGTACGAGCTAAACTGACACGAGAGCTATTGCTCTGCGAGCTTTCCTAATTCTTGATCTGAGCAGAACAATGGCAGCAGATGTGGACTGGCTTCGTCCTTTATTGTTGTCCAGGGCCTTCCTGCCTGCTTCTTCTGTAGGTAGGACTGCAGCAGTGGTGATGATGACGCTACAGACACAGTAATGGCTACGGGAGCAGGACGGACGCAGCATGCGGAGAGGAGAGGACACCACGCTACAGTGGGGCATAGGATGCCACAGGATTTGCACAGAGAAGTCGCCGTGAAATTCTTGGGGGTTCAAAGCTAGAAAGAAGCTTAGTTCAAACAACAACAATTAAAAAAAAGCTAGAAAGAAAAATACTGCTGCTGCAACGTGAAGAAACAGTAAACAGACAAGCCAAAGAATGTTGGACCCTTCTTTTCCCAGAGAAGAATCTTTGGATATTTTACCTAAGAGACATGCTGATGCAGGCTGAGAACAAGTTTGCTGTTCCCGGAAGCAGCGCTTTTGACTACAGTTGTGATGAGAAAGCACTGGCCGTGGTTAAATAGTAAAACTTACGCTTATAAAGACGTGCTAAAGGGTAATAAGATGCTAATTACGACGCCTTCTTTTCTGTTGCCAGAGTGCGTGCTGTACTGTACTGTACTGTAGTGTAGTGTCCTGTCCTGGTTGAATGGGAACGACGGCGTAGGTACGTTGGCTTAGTTTAGTTTAGCGATGGCGCGCGACACCTTACCTGTCCTCCATTTCTGCTGCATTGTAGGAGCACAGTGCTATTCACTCCCGAATAGAGTTGAGGCGACCGACCAGATCTTGCCCTTTGATTTGGTGTTTGTGTTTGGAGGGCCTACGCCTAATCCTGTAGTGTCCAGATTTAAATACTCCTCCACATTCGTATTGTCGTGTATAGTAGCTTGCTGTCAAAAAAAGAAAAAGGAAAAAAGAATCGGAGCTCTATTATTGATGTAGAGAAAGCTACTTTACAAACATGCCAAGAATGTAGGTGCTTGCATCAGCCAAGCATGGCGCCAGACCTGTAAACAAACGGATGACATCTCTATCTAATACAAGGTTAAGGTTATCGATCGGAGCTCGGTTACCGATCGGAGCTTGGTTATCGAGTTCTGTCGGTAACCGAAAATTCGCGATATCCGCGGTTACTGGTCAAAAATTTAAAAAAAATTGGAGAAAATTTATTTGGCAAAATTTGAAATTTGGAAGAAAAAAAAAATCATGATTTTAGCCGTTCGGTAACCGGTCGGTTTGGACCAGTTATCGAGCGTTTTTGCGATTTATCGAGCGGTTTTCTCGAATTTTCCGTATTGTTGGTAACCGTTTGGTTTTCTCGATTTATCGAGCAGTTTTCTCGATTTTCAGTGAAGTTCAACAAAAATCCTAAAAATTATCTCAATCTTGTAAAATTAATAACTAATTCATCTGAGCTTCAAATCAAGTGAAACAAATTTTGTTAATTTCCTTGTAACATGATCTACATGATAAAAGTATTTATACTCATAAAAAATTTCAAAATTTTCTGTGAGAAATTGTATTTGTTAAACCAAGTTAAATACATAGTTTACTCTTTGCTAATCCAAAAATCATGAAACTAATTTTCTTAGTCTTCTTACATGATCCTATGTCTTTTAAAAATACATGAACTCATGAATTAGTTATTGTAATATGCATGATTGTGTAAATATGTTGTGACTAGATTAATTCATAACTGACCCATCACACCTCAAAAATTAGTGAAACAACTTTCATTAGCTTATTTATACTATGATTTACGTAGAAAAAATAATAGTAGACATGAAAAAGTTAATTACAGTGTTGTTTCTTAACATATTCACTTTATGCTTGTGAACTTTGTAAAAATCATAGAGAAATTAATAAAACTCTAAATAAAGTTATATCAATTTTAAAGATTCTCTTAAAATACATTTTACACAAGAAAAATATGTGTTTGTATGTTAAAATTTTCCTTAACCTGAGTTAATAACTGAGCCGCACGTTTCAATTTTTTTCATTTTTTCAAACTTCATCCCTATAGAATACGATGCAAACGACATTATTCTTGAAATCTTTTTCACATAAGATCTTAGAGATATGTCTAGTTTTTTTTTTAAGATTTTGTTTTGATTTTTTTTTATTTTTTTCGAATTTTTTAAATTCAAATTCGATTACCGTTGGTTTCTGAAATCGGATTAGATCTAAAAGATCGGTTATTACGATTTTTAAACGGTTACTGTTGGTTTTTTAACCGTGATCTAATAGTACTACATGAGCAATGAGCATCCTTATTTCTCTCCCTCCCCTCACCTCATATCTGATATTCCGACTCTCAACTCTTTCCTGGATCTCATTCAGGATCGAGTGACACATGGTGACACACGATGATGCCTAGCCGGTTTCTTCACATACCAGTAAGGCCATCTCCAGCAGCTACCTCAAAATTTCATCCTTAAAAACACTATTACAGCATACCCTATCACTATTACAGCATCTCTCAATCCCTCCATCTCCAGCAGCTACTCTAAATCTCATCCACTATCTTCTCTCCCCTATATTAAATTGATTTTTTCCCAACCGCCATAACCGACGCAGGAGGAAAGGTTTTTCGCAGGATCCCGTTGCAGCGCCTATCGAAAAATACGGACACAATATATTTCTAAGAAATAAAATTTCTTAGAAATTTTATTTGCGGACGATATTGTTGCATTAAATATTTGAGTGATTTTTTATGGTCTGTGCACCTGCAAGGACGCACTCGAAAATTTTGGTTTGAAACGTACCGAAGGATGATATGGGAGCCATGCAATGTACTGTGTACATTAGAAGGGCCGAATCACCTCTGCGGGTTATTGACCATGTCTGGCTTAGAGCGGAAGGAACTGGGCACCATCATGTGTAAGAAGGACGAGAGGCTTGCCGCCGAAGCCTCACGGGGACTGGCTTCCAGGGGAAGGAACGGGGTTGGCTTCCGTCACAAGGCTCATGATATCCCTATATATATGAGGCTATGGTACTCATAATTCCCAAGCCATGAAAAAATGGATCGTCGCGAAGCATGGAAGGAGACTGTGAGGGAGTTGTGTTTTGGCAATGACTCTTACGATGAGGAAGATAATTTGTTCCTAGCCACTGTGAGTGAGTTGCACCAGGCGGAGGCATCACAGCGGGGACCGTGGGGTGGTTCATTGCCAGGCCGACGGCGTATCGAGCGGAACCGGCTGGAGGGGCATCATAGGTTGTTTAATGACTACTTCGCCGATCACCCGGTGTACCCAGATTACATCTTCCGTCGCAGGTAATGTTACGAAAATGTACAATCTTATCGCAGTTGTACGATGAAATGGCTTATGCTCGTCGGTCCTGCAGGTTTAGGATGAAACGGGACCTATACCTCAAGATTGTACAGGCAGTTGCGGACCAGGACCCGTGGTTCCAACAGAGGAGGAATGCTGCTGGCGAGCTCGGCCTGTCGGCGTTGCAGAAAGTCACTGCGGCGTTTCGTATGCTCGCGTACGATGCTCCCGCCGATTCTCTCGATGAGTGCCTCCGCCTAGGGGAGTCCACTATAATTGAGAGTATGAGACGGTTTGTACGAGCCGTGGTCGGGGTATTCGGGGACGAGTACCTCCGTGCTCCTAATGAGGAGGACACGGCGCGCTTGATTACTATGAACGAGCGAAGAGGGTTCCCCGGGATGCTCGGAAGCATAGATTGTATGCATTGGAGGTGGAAGAACTGTCCGACAGTGTGGTCTGGTTCCTTCTCGGGCCACGTGAACTCACCGACAATTATCCTAGAGGCCGTGGCGTCACAGGACTTGTGGATTTGGCATGCTTTCTTCGGCATGCCTGGTTCGCTAAACGACATCAACGTTCTTCACCGCTCCCATCTCCTCGACAATCTTGCCACTGGAGTGACCCCCCAGGTCCAATATTCCATTAACGGACATGACTACACCATGGGGTACTACCTTGCAGATGGTATCTATCCGGAATGGGCCACCTTCGTGAAGCCTATTCCTTGTCCAGTTGGGAGGAAGCGCCAGCACTTCGTCGTTCAGCAGGCGGCGTTAAGGAAGGATGTGGAACGTGCCTTTGGGGTCCTCCAAGCCAGGTTCCCCGTAGTGAGGGGGGCTACGAGGATATGGGACGAGGAAACACTGCACAATATCATGACCGCCTGCATTATCATGCATAACATGATAATCGAAGATGAGAGACCCGAAGGGGACGTCGAACACGTGTACGACGGTTTAGGTGTTCCTGTTGAGGCATCACGCAACCTAACACCCACACTTGAAGCATTTGCACACCGGTATGGGATGATAACTAGCAGGCATGGGCACCACCAACTGCGTGACGATCTTGTCGAGCATCTGTGGCAGTTCCACGGAGTAGAGTAGTGTGTATTATGTTCAATAATGTGTAATATGTAATCAAGCGCAGTACGTATTATGTTCAATAAATTGTCCCGTTTCCTTAGTAAACTGTCGCACGGCCAAAAGAAGGATGTGGACCATGCTGCCAGCAGCATGCGGGCAGCAGCACAGCACACACATGAGCTATCGGGTAGCAGAACAGCAAACCCTTCAGCTATCTGGCACCAGCACAAACCCTTCAGCTATGAGGCAATTAATACATTATCAAAAAACCGCAAACATCATGTTCAGGAGTCCAAAAAAAATGCAACACATAGATCACCAACTGCAATACCAGTACCATGCCCTAACATACACTGGACAAGCTCACAGCAAATCAACCACACTCAACGAAAACTGTTATGGCAGTAAACGAAAACTGTTATACTTTCACAAGGATAAACTCGACCACGATGTCGCCATGTCATACAAACCCGCAATCAGGTTCACAATTACGAAGATGGGCCTCCGGTGACGCGCCGAGCGGCAATGATGCTCTGCCTGAGGCTCTTGTAGTAGGCCTGCTGGTCCTCGTCCATTTGAGACAGGTCCATGCTCATTATGTTCCTCTCCTCCTTCTCCTTTTCCATTTGCATACGCTCCGCCTCGAGCCTTAACCTCTGCTGCTCCTTCTCCAGTTCCATTTTCATTCTTTCTTCCTCGAGCCGTAGCCTTCGCCGCTCTACATCCATCAACTCAGCAAACCTCTCTGCTCTTTCCTTTTCAATTTTGTCTTTCATTGCCAACTGGCGGTCGAACAGGTCTGTCATGGGTGCAGAAGCCGAACTGGATGACGACGTACCTCGGGCTTCCTTGGACCGAGTGCGACCAGGAGGATGTTTGGCACGGTCACCGGCGTTGGATGTGGTTGCATCAACATCCTCTGCTCCGTTCAAGCCGCCAGACGAGGCTACATTGGGAGTGGAGGAGGGGCTTGCCGCGGCGGATGTCTTCTGCCTTTTCCGGGAGGTTTCTACATGCCACTTGGGATGATCCCTCAACTCCCTCCAACATGGCAGCATGGTGAACTCCTTGTGCTCAGCGGCTTGAAACATCTTGCATGCCTCCACAACCTCCAATATGCAAAAAACATGGTTCATCAGCGGATAGAAGTGCAACAGATATTGCATATGAGCATTGTCAGAAAAGATGCTAGTGTAGTGAACGGAGAAGTACTATCAAAATGATGCTGTACAAAGTGGATGAATCAGTACTGTGCTAGGTAAACAAGGCTGAAATGCAAGTATTTTTGGTGACCTAATGACGTACCATCTCGGCCTCGGTTGTGCCACTCCTCCTATTGCGCTGCGCCCTAGCATAGTGGCCGTAGAACTTCTGCACCATACCGTTGATGAATGTCCATCTCCCCTGCAGCGACTTCCTATTGCGCGTGGAGGTGAATGTTTTGTTTTCATGGTAGAAAGACTCCACCCGCTGCCAGAAAGCACCCAAACTTTGGTTGGTCCCGACCACAGGATCCATGCTCACTTGCAACCATGCTCCCACCAGTAGTAGGTCCTCCTCCACCCTGTAACTAGAACCACGGCCACCCCCAGGTGCGACATCTCCCGGAGCCTCCACGCACTGCACATCTCCCGAAGGGATCTGGCTGCCAAATATGCTGTCCTGGGTTAGCGGCGTAACATCGGCCCAATTCATTTCCTCACTGTCGCCACGAAGGAAACCGGCGTACTCCATAGATTCCCTGAACACATCAACAAAAGCAAATGGACAAACTTTCCACGGACATGAGTATACTGATTCTGAAATTAACTTTGGAAAATAACATAGGTACGCGACCATCACATAAAAACCTGCCATAGCAGTTCATGCACAAATTGTTACGTCTTACGCATTATGACATACATAACAGCTTAGAAGTGCAACACACACATTACGGCATAATCGACACAGCTAAGTATGCACCTTGACCAACTACATGCTACCAGAATGATCGGATTCGTAGGGCATGCTATCCTCCGAAAAGAGTAACTCATCAGGGCTCCAATCAACGGGGACCAAGTCATCATCGGGGACGGGCAACGATCCAGAACCTTCCTCTGCCTCGTCATCGCTCCCATTGTCGTCCTCACCAACTCGGTTCAAAGCATCTTCCACTTCGAAACCAAGTTGTTCAAGGTCTGCCGCAATGGTCTCGACCTGAAGAAGTGCCATGTTTAGGTCGACGGCAGCTGGGGTGTTCTCCGGACTCAGGTTATCACTGACCACCTGCTGCAAAGCGTCAGCCGCCACCTGAACACGGGCTTGCATCTTCGACACAATATCGGCTAGCTCGGCGGAGTCCATCTACAAGCAAGGGAGCGGGAACACAAAAGCGACAAACTAAATTGGACCTCAAAGTAATCACTTCAATGAAATTTCATGCACAATACATAAGTACACAGTACTTCCCTCTAGTATATGTCCCATTATCACTAATGTTCCCCCTTATTTTACATGAAGATTCTACAACATACCCCTAATGTCACATTATCCATATAGTAACTCAACCTACATTTCAGTAACTACTCCATACAGATTTCAAAACCTTCACCTCAAAACTATCACAAACCAACCACATCAGTGCCAGCACTTGCACTCAAACTTCAATTATCACTTCAATGAAGTTTCATGCACAATACATAAGTACACATGACTTCCCTCCAGTATATGTCTCATTATCACTTGCACTCAAGCACAATTGTCATTTGCAGGTTTTTTCATCAGTGGCACATAAAGCAATTCTGAACTCACTATGATCACTATTACATTTCACATGACTAAATTTGCAGTAGCCTATTCAAGGTTGTTCCCTGCCCCATTGTGTTCTCAACATCCCAGCATTCCATTAACAGTAAGATCATTTGGTTCAAAGGTACCCTGTGTACAGCCCCCAGAACAGCAAAACCATTTCACACTTTCCTACAAATTCTAATCCTTCAGAGGAACAAACATCCTATCACAGCCCATTTCGAAGCCAAAGCACAGCAAAAAATGAAAGCAGGTGTCTACTGAAATTATGCATAGTAGGAGTACTTCAACTACCAGACAAGGTGTTCATGTATTTCAATTCTTTCTGTACAGGACCTGCTACGAAGAAATGGATTGGGCCGGATTAACCAGACAACTACCCTCTATTCCTTAGTAATCCAGCTGATTGCCAAACCATTTCACACTGTGAGGTAAATTCTAATCCTTCAGACGAACAAATATCCTATCACAGCCACAGAATAGCACACCATTTCAACCTAAATCCTTCTAATCTGAAAGAGAACTCCAACTCAGATCACGCCGTAATCAAATTGAGCTCATTCGCTCCTTAACCTACAATCCGACCATTTTGCTCCCCAAATCACTGCAACTACGCATCATTGGCTGCCAGATCCGGATGCTAAGTGTGCCACACCCTCAGATCCGTGATTAAAACAAAAATCTCTGGCACAATCGCACCCAACACCCTGCAAATCGCTTCATACAATGGCCGAACCTTCCCTACACCACCTACATCGATCAATCCCCATCAGTGGCGATGCCAACCCCCTGCACCACCACCCATCCTAGCCGCGTATCCATGGATCGAGGAGCGGAGGACTTACCACAGGCTTCGGGTCGACCTCCGTGTTCCTTGGGCGCCGGCAGCCGAGCTAACCGAAGGTGGGGAACCCGCCGGATCCGCGTCGTCTTCCGCCTCACCGGAGGCGCGTCGCTTGCGCTGGCCCCCCGACGTCCCCGCCTCGCCGCCGCACCCTCTCGCCACCTCCACTTCCGAGTCTCCGCGGGACCAACGGCTTGGACTCGCTTCCCCTCGCGCACAGGGTTGCAGCGCCCGCATCGCCCCGCAAATTTGCCGACGGGCCTTCGCTCTTCGCTTCCCTGTGCCACGCGATACGGTAGCCGCTGGAGAGCGTTGCGGCCGGCTTCGGGCGAAATGTCGAGCGCTACAGGCGTTTACGGAGCGGATAAGGACTTCGCTGGAGTTGGTCTAACATGCCCAAAGCAGCCAGCCAGCCAGGCATGTTTCGGCCTTGGAACCCTGGTCCTGTGGTCCAATCCATGTCGGTTTCGTGTTCATGACAACCCAATCACGCATCGGAATCAACAGAAACTGACATACAAGGACAACCCATCAAATCAATACCATTAATTAAATCGTATACACAAGCGTGCAAGGACAAACCATCAAATCAACAGAAACTGACTAACATACGTACATAGGGTAGCATAAACGAAACTGAAACTAGACACCGGAACAATGGAATGACGACATATATCAGCATGCATGTACAAGTAGTACGTAGATCAGGATCAGCGCCTAGATAATCTTGTGACATTTACAATTTTTGTTGCAGTGAAATTTGTCACTAAGATAGAGATTATACAGTCGATATGCATAGATGTAAAGATGTTTTCTCTCTCTCCGAAAAGAGCATGCGATAATTCGCCAACTGGGAGCATTTTTTTGCAGCACTCACTTAAGTTATTCTTTCTGGTTAGTTTGAGTATCAAGAAATGACGACACCGATTTCATTTCTTCTTTTTAATGAGAGAATGCACATCTTTGTTAAAAAAAACGTATATCTTCGGTATCAAAACTGAAAAGAAGATGTGCGTCTGCAGCTCCCATCCCCATTTCAGATTCTTCGTAATTAATGTATATTTTCTTTTAAAAAAGTAGAGTGATGCGCAAAAACAACAACTTACCATAGGTCTTGACAAACCAAAAGAAGACGAAAAGATTTCAGACACACCTTCTGATTGCAAATCTAGATTGTTTTAGATTTATGTATAAAAATTAAAAAAGTAAAACAAAAGATCTTACTACCCTTCATTTATATTGCATTTGAAAATATAGCTCATTTATTTGAGAGCGAAAATATTTATTAAGCCAGGAGAAGGAAGGAAGAAAAGTAAAATAAATGTCTAGAAGTTTGAGGATGACTTACATTTATAAAATAGATGAGAAGTCTAAAACAATATATATTTATAATCGGAGGAAGTAGTACGAACCATTAGCACAACCATTAAACCACAAAACTATAAGCATTACATTAGGGTACTCGTAATAAGCATACAAATCCTTCGCAGAACTCAGCTGATACCTTTGGGTGGTGAGAGTGAGACCATGCACAAGCAACAACCATACAATAACATATGCCAAAATTGCAACATCACATAAATAGCTCTAGAATGTATCCAGCAGCACCACTTCGAAGCTTTACAGAAGAGCACAAGTCTTCCACTAAGCAAACAAAACACTAATAGTCTAGGATTTTCAAAGATCCACTCTGATATTGTCGGTGTATCAGGAATCGGGGGTCCCTGAATCTCGAGGCCAGGCCAGCCTTTCGTCACATGGCGTAATCCCGCGGGGTCTCTCCTGCAAGATGAGAAAAGATCAAGTCCCGGGAGAAGGCGCTCGGGGCCACAGTCGGTGACCCCCGAGTACCCCAGATCCCCGATGATCCACAGAATCCAAGTACCGGAAAGAAAGTGCTCGGGGGAGTGTACGGTCACCCCCGAGCACCATAGTCCCCCGACGATCAGGAGAGCTAAGTTCCGGGAGAGAGTGCTCGGGGCTACGTGCGGCAACCCCCGAGCACTTGGTTCCCCGAGGATCCGTACAAGTGTGTCCGGGAGAGAGTGCTCGGGAGAGATGAACAGTACCCCCGAGCACTCGGTACCCCGAGGACAAGGAAAGGCATTCTCGGGAGAGAGTGCTCGGGGAGGTGAACAGTACCCCCAAGCACTCGGTACCCCGACGACCCAGGAAGGCCCCCGAGGGGCCACCGATGAGGTGTCAACCAGTCAAAGGCCTGAGGTCGCATTTAATGAGCGTGCGTGGCTTGTCACCTCCAACTGCTCCCGTCGCGCTCAGCGTCAGTTCCTGCCACGTTCTGACAGAGAGGCGTGGGGTTATTAATTGCACATGTCCCATCCCGTGCCATCCGGCCTGTCTCAGATAACGTCGTAAGGACCAAGGCGTTCCGTCTGTCGCGCTGCTGTGGCAGGGGAATAAGATAGGGCGGGCACGCCGGGCTGCTCTGCGGCTGCCCGATGGGCCCTCTCCACGGCGTCCGTTGCCAGGGCATTTATTGTGACGGATGACCGGGCGTGCGACGCATTTTCCACCCCCGGTCACTTCGCCCAGAGGAAATGATGACGCCCTTTCCATTTATGGTGTCTCGGAACTCGTGCCCCCCTTCTGTTCGGGCCATGTTGCTGCCGGCGGGTACTTAAAGCAGCCGACGGCACAGAAGCAGGATATACGAAAAAGAGAGCTGAAGAAGACAGTTGAGAGGCAACGAATAGACAAGAACACAGCGCAAGAGAAACACGGTAGGGAAGGCTGAGCCCAGTCCCAACCGAAGAACAAGGAGCCCCAAGCTCTTAGATAGACCAACATTCTTGTAACCAGCAATATCCTTGAGGGACTTTCTCAGGACAGTTATAGTATCCATATAGGAGTAGGGTATTACGCCCCCGTGCGGCCTGAACCTGTCTAAATTCTGGTGCATTTACTTCTTTTTGCACTAGGTCAACACCACCACCATCGGCCGTTGCATTCATTCCCATTTATTTCTCCGACGAACGTATTCAGGATCATCCCCCGGTCGAATATCTAAAAAAAGGTCTCTCGGGATCCCTGTGACAGGAGTTAACCCTCCGACAGATACTATGTTAGAAATAACAATATGTATTCAATGGTAGTCTAATGATAGTAATATATAGAATATAAGAGAAAAATACTTAGACTAAAAAGTTACAATAATACCTTTAACTATTATACTCTTTAACAACTCTCACCTACTTAGCTCTCACAACGAAAAGCCGTCCAACACCAACCGAGCACCACCACTCATATTTACTCCAGAAAAATCGGATAAGTTTAAAGGTTCGGCAAAGGGGTTAAAATATAATCTTAGGGCTTATCTGGATGTTAGGAAGAAAAAAACTAGAAAATGAAAACCCGGGGATGATTTTTTATGGGCACATGACATCCTTGTCAATCCACAGGGAGATCACCGGTAGTCATTTGGGCGACGAGACAAGGGATGAAAAATCCCTACCAGAAAATAAATTCACAAAAGACAGAAAAATCAAATAATTCAGAAATGGAGGAGAAAATTCAGAAATGCATGAACGTTGTATAAACATTCATCAAATCCACATTAGCACTACATGCATTTGATCCATTTTGTACCGTCGATCATTTGCGGAAGAGGATAGAACAAAAGGAACATGCATTAATTCCAATCTGACTCTAAAAGTAAAATAAAAAAATAAATTATTTTTCTCACACAAATCGATAGATCTGGCGTGGAGTAGTAGGAAGCTTGGGCTTCAACCACCAGGTCAACTACGATTCCAACAGGCCAGGAGGTCGGCCAATAGGAAACGAACTCTACACTCTTAACGCTTCGTTCCTTGGACACAACAGCTTCTCCTCTCGACACGGACCGGACGACGATGAGAGGGGCCAGCAGCAGTGTACAAGAGGCGATCGGGGAGGAGGGGTGAGGCATCGGCAAAGGATTCAAGGGGAGCGGCAGCGGGGTCGCTTCATCCAAGGGGGCTTCACCACCACCACCAGATCAACTACGATTCCAAGGGGACTTCCGTGCGTGCGTATTTCCGTAGCTTCATATTTAAATTTTTTTACTGCTCCAAT
This sequence comes from Phragmites australis, assembly GCF_958298935.1. Lineage (NCBI taxonomy): Eukaryota > Viridiplantae > Streptophyta > Magnoliopsida > Poales > Poaceae > Phragmites > Phragmites australis. The sequence continues at coordinate 51,063,772 of NC_084922.1, read as the reverse complement.
CTCCTGACCTTGCCGGCTGTTATTAAAAAAGAGCTGTGACTGGATTAAAAGTATTTAGTTGATCTATTTAGTTTTTATTTTGAGTTCAAGATAAAAGTTTAAATCACTATATTTTATCCTACAAACTTTAAATACAATATGAATCTCCAAACTGAATAATCGAGGGAGAGCAAGAAAGCAACAGGAAGAAAATTTCCCATGTCCGAAGATATTTTTTATTTTTCCTGTGGGCGAGCCGGATTAAAGGAAGGATTTTTTTAGCCCGCGTGAGATACAAATAACGGCCGGGGATGGAAGTGGAAGAAAAACTACCGGCCAAATGTACCTAGGAATGGGCTAAGATCCCTGTGGGGAATGGACCATTCAAATAAACCCTTAAAGGGATATTTATGGCACTTGATTATTCACTACTCAAGCAGATATTCTAAGGTGGATAGATGCTGGAATCCACAATCGTCAGGAAAAAGAATAATTTCATCCTCCAACATGCTTTCCAATACTATGGTTTGCAAGCCAGCTAAAGGATAGAACATGAGAAATTACAAATGGGAAACAAACGTTATGGAATAAGGGAAACGGCTGCAAATGCCGTGTCTATGAAAGTAAATTCACATAAGAATGGATGGAATATGGAGATGGGTAATTTTCTTGTCACTGACAAATACTACAAATGGAACCGGAGGCACGATGTAGGAAAGAAAAATCTAGTAGTTGACTAATGTACGCGGCAAAACATGCTAAAAAAATACCAAGGTATGATGGATGTACACCTCCACCTCTTATATGTACCATAACTTGAGGCCATTTACCTTTGGCAGACGATCAATTCATTGGAAATTCGTTCACATGCATAGTCTGCCAAAAGAAAAAGGTAGCTTCAGCTGGTAGAAATAACTGAATCGTGAAAGTCAACATTGAATATCAATTATGATCACAGATATAAGCAGCCAACATGATTTTCTTTCCAAATATTTAGTAATACAGAATGACCCAGTTACTATTTTTACTTTCACCATGACAAAGAAATATGTTTCTTTAAATAATCAGAAAGTAGGGTCAGACCACTGGTTTCTGTGAACAACTAGGCTAAGGTGAAGAAGAAATCAGTGTAGGATATGTATGATTGAATGTTTGCAACTTGAATTGCATCATGCTTTTAAATATGGTCCTTCTGAATAAAATTTTGAACTGATCCACCGTTTTAACACCATTTCTTTTTAATTTGTTTTTTTTAAAATACATGCCACACAATCTATTCCTCAATCAAACTAAATTGAGTACCACTGCGGTGTGCAAATGGCAATGAAAAGATTTGAACCAGGGTGCATATTTCAGAAAAGTTACAGGAACCAAGTGGTTTCTGGCCAAACCAGCTTGGAGTGGGACATGACATAGCAGATTGTTTCAACACTGAGATAATACTGATTAACTCCAGTTAAGTTCAGTGTAGTCCTAATTTCACCAATTACCAACAATTCCGGGTGACTCTGGCCGATTCACAACATTTCCAATAAATCTCAGGAGTTACCCTGGAGGGGAAAAAATCCATTCAATTCTGATTTTCTCTTTACCCTATATACTATATATACTAACAGGTGTAGAAACGGAACCGTATATACTAACAGGTGTAGAAAGAATAAAGAACAAACATGGGTACATGTCTGCCAATCTAAAAGGAGTGTGATCGCATAAACTTTGTATTGGCTTAGCTGCTTGATTGGTTTAATCTAGGATCCCCAAAGAAAGAACCCCCTCAATACCTGCCAAACGAGGTTCCATTGACATCCGCTCCTAAAAGTTAGTGGAGATTAAAGAAATAATCAAAAGAGAAAAGCTTACAAGGGTAGGTGTTATTTGGCAAAAGAAGAGCTGTATTGTATACATAGATAACTGAAGTTATTAAAAGGTGAATAGATCTAAATTGAGCAAGTTCAGGTGAAGACTAAAAAAACATGGTAAAATAAACCAAACAGCATATGTTATCGACATGGCCTTCCTTTACTTACTTTTACATAGCTTCACTGATTCATAATCAGAGGGGAAAGGAAACAAGTATACTTCTTCCTTTTTGTAACTGTACTTGTATGAAACCAATATGTGACCAACAACGTTCAGTATTTTTGGCCCTCGGCCCAATACAGTAAAAGATCAAGTAGCAGGGGATTCAGATTTTCAATATCAAAGTTTGAGATTGTAACTGTGAGGAAAAATGTCAATTCATATCGTAATCCAAGTAGGGTCTTTTGAACAATAATCAAGAATGTACATCTCTGATCATAAAACTTAACATGTAGAGGCACATGTTATGAGGTAGCAGCACACATTCTTGGGAAACATTTCTGCCCTCCTCACCATATGTGCTACTTTGTGACCGCCAAAGCACTCTCAATCTGTTCGATCAGCTGGTTAGCAGGCAATGCACCCTCCTGAATGCCAGGTAGCAAAACAGACCACAAGGACATAAGATATAGTATCATTAGCATAAACTAAATGACTATTCATGAAAATTGAAAAAAAAAAGGTTTATTCAAAACTTACAAAGCGATAGCAAGGCTTCCCATTCTTGAAGATGATGAAAGTCGGTAATGCTTCAATTTTGTAGCGATTTGCAATGCTTGTGTACTTCTCAGTATCAATTTTCACAACTTGAATCTTGTCACTTAACTTTTCACTAACTTCTTGAAGTATGGGAACCATGTATTGGCATGGACCACACCTGACCAAAAGAACAAAAATTAATACAATTGTACGCTATTAAAGTGTACTTTTATCAACCTCCTAAATCAAGGTACATAAAGGCAGAGAGCCATGCCGATGTATGGACTGCTCGCCATTGATTTAAATGATCAACCAGATGCCTAAGATGCATGGCATAATGAAGCTAAGAAACCAATAGACATTAGCTGCCAGATGAGTATACTGTGAGCTGCGATACTAGGTTTCTGGTTTTGTTAGCACTTCGAAGGAAACAATGCACAGCATCACGAACAGTACATGAACAATTGAGTAATTGACCAAAATGGCTGGTTTTGCTAGAACTTAGAAGAAAACAATGCACGTCATCTTGAACAGTACGCGAATAAAATGACCACACAAAGAAAAATCATTGAAATCAGTAAGGTACATTTCAGATATTTCAAATATCAGTTGTGCATGCACTTGTAGTCAACATGGTGAACACTAAAGACAGAGTGGAAAACATACCCAAGCTCTTCCTCTTCCCCACTCGAGCAATAAAGACTGGATAAAAACTAGTAATTCAGTTTTCATCAAACCTTCTGTATATTCTCGGAAGGAAAAAAACAGGGTAGGAGATGGATATTATGCATGCGATTCACATAGAAGATGATCACAAGACCAGTCCAAGTGCAGTTTCCATTTCCCACATGGTTGGTGGTACTTTGGCAGGAACATGGCATACACAAAACTTGGAGACTTAAAAACAGAGATACTGGAGATAACTTATATCTAGAATAGAGCAATGATATAATCCATCAGGACATTTGTCACCACCAATTTCACTACTTCCAGTAACTTACCAAGTTGCATAGAAGTCAACTAGTAAAGGCTTCTCAGACTTCTCCAGTAACTCATCAAATGAAGAAAAAATTTGCCTCTTCGCTTCAACCTATGAAAAAAAAGAAGATAAAACATCAGAAATAAGTGACAGAAATCCGCAGGTTTTGAAAATGTTATAGAAGGCTATCCAGAACAATAAGCACACACAAAAAACTGCAAACAATATCGGTTGGCAGTTTGGCACTTGATCATTTCTAGAGGTACTCAACAAATGAGAGCAAAGCTACAATTTCAGCAAACTCCTATAGTGATGTTCAGGAAAGTAATATCATGAGTAGTAAAAAAACATCATAGCTATTATATGGCATAACTTCACCTACATCAGGTTAACAACCTTAAAAAATAATTATGTTTTCAAAAAGTTAGATACTGTCACAGAGATATCGAATTACTAGGTTATTGTCTTTGAGCCCAGAGAGGCCACAGACTCAGAATTGGCATTTTGATACAGTATAAGAAATATAATTCGATAGCTCATAATTCCAAAATCTCGAAAGTATGAGGACAAAACGCAGGCATTTAGGCAATGCCAATTTTCCTAATTTGGATTGAGGTTTCTCCTATGATAAATTCCAAAGCAACAATTCTGCCGTATAAAATCCGCGCATTCTGTTTCCTTGAGCTAACTGACACAGTAGCCAAACTACTTGTTCGGGTAACAAGAATCAACGAGTAAAGGAACGTCACGACGGACTCACCAGGAGCGTAGCACCCCGTCGAGGCTGCGCGGGCCCTCGCCGGAGGCCCACGGCCGGCGGCGAGCGACGGAGCGGCGTCCACCGTCCCACCGGCGAGCGCGCGACAAGGATGGAGGGGCGGCACGGAGTCGGCACCGCGGCAGCGGTGGCAGTGGTGAATGCCACCATGGGTTAGGGTTTTGGCCGGCGCGTTTGTGGTTTACCCTTCTCCTCTCCCGATGTTCCGGAGGAAGAAGGGGGAAGGATGATGACTCAGCGTGCCTGCGTGGTGGACCCGGTGCGTCAGCCATGTAGCGTTCCGTGGACCGGGTTCAGCAAGCAATTGCATCGTCAGATAGTGCACCGAGTCTACAGAAGTGTCCGTGGACCAGCCCAGAAGGAAGCAGCGACGGGGCACCGAGCAAGGAGAGATCTCCCGCACCAAATCCATCCCAAATCCCTTGCCCCAAATTCTAGGGTTTGGAAGGGAAGAGATCCAGTCGCCGGAACCCTCTTAACCATAGAATCCGCTCCCGGAGATAGCATGAGCTCCGCGCAAGATCCATTCTACATCGTCCGGGAGGAGATCCAAGACTCGGTAATACTTGCTCTTTACTCTCGTCGTCGTTTCCACAAAGTGCAAACGGGAGTCGTCGTCCTTGCATTGATCAAGATTGAGAATCCGTGCGTGTGCACAAACCCGTCTTAGTCTAATCTCATGGAGTTTGCAAATTCTGTCAATCGGCCTGTTTCCGTGGATTTCGGGTCCAACTCGAACTAGTTAGATACCTGACGCTAGAGTACCCCGTGTGCCCAATGGAGTGGAAGAGTGCGTGCCAGTGACGGTTGTTCTGTCCATGAAAGCGATCTGGTGTTGCTTGATGAACATTTGGTGACGTGAGGAGAGAATTACACACACATGTGCAAGAAGGATAACGGAGTGATTTTATAACACCTTTTGAATTCTTTGCAGTAGATGTCGTCGAAAATATATTTCACATTATGAGGTTGTTTTTCTATGTATAAAACATATGTATTTGTGGATCTTAACTATTTTGCTACATGATACACCTTCAGCACCGAGTCCTCATGGTAGATATTCAGATCTTAGCTAGCTCTCTACATCAGATAACACAAGACCCTTTAACTTGGGAAGTACAAGAGATGAGCTCTTGGTCTACCTTTGATTCTTTATTCTGTCATGATTTCAGAAACATATTGATATGGCATCATTATGCTTTTTTTTCCCTGTGGCTTTCTGTTATTCCTGAAGATAAAGCATTTCTGCATTTGTGTTTCTTATCTCTCTCATAGCTTCAGAAACATATTGCTTCATTCACATGTGTGTTTCTCTTCTTTTAGTCCTGAGGATAAAGGTCTTTTTCTTCCAGATTGATAAAATGCAAAGTACTTTCCACCGATGGGAGCAAACTGCTTCAAACACAGGAGAATATGTTCATCTGACAAAAGAGCTTCTTACCAGCTCTGAAAGCATCGAATGGCAGGTTCGAGAACAGAGTATAACAGTGCCATACATCTTTGTTGTTGCGGTTACTATCTTCCTTTGGTACATGTAGAAGAAAATGTTAGCACATGTGGAGAAACGCAAAAAAAATCTTTGGTCATTTTCCACTACCATCTTTATTCCTTCATCAGGCTACGCATGTAATATATGTAGAATTATTCTGATATGAATGTTGCATGTTTTTGTTGAAAGGTAGATGAGCTGGAAAAGACAATCTCAGTTGCATCAAGGGATCCAGCATATTATGGACTTGATGAAGTTGAGCTTTCAAGACGACGAAAGTGGACTGGTGCTGCTCGTAATCAGGTATATTGTTTGGTTTTTCATCCTTCATTTTGCCATTTCATCCTCTTTTTTATAATATATCAATATTTCATGACTTGATGATCGCTTAATGCAACAACCCTTTGATGTCTTTTCTTCTACATATTTCTTAGTACTATCAATGAGGTGTATCTTGAGCATCCATGAGTGACACAACTACAGATAGCATGATGTCCTGTAGTTGCCAGTGTAATGTGTATTTATTCTGTGTTCCCACTTACGGATAAACATATTCAGGTTGGTATAGTCAGGAGAGCTGTTGAGAAGGGGAAGAACAATTCAGCAATCTCAACACATCAGGACTTAACGGGCACAAGCAGAACCAACTTCTATTCTGGCCAAGACAACGATGACTTTATTGCTTCAGAATCAGATAGGCAGCTTCTACTTATGAGGTGAATTTGATTTATTGTTTTTGACAAACTGTGCAAATATATTGGTTTGAAAACACATTTTCAACTCAGAGGTTGTGACAACTCTGCTCAGGATTTTGGCTTTGTGTATGTAGGTAGTACTTAGTTTATAAGTTTACTATTTTTCTAGTCATCATATATATATAATACTTTTGTACTGTTCTAGTTGATGCCTATGTAGCTCTTTCTAGATTATCACATAGGAACATCTAATCCTTTTTTTTTACTAATTCTTGTCTTTCCACCCGCACCCATATGAATTGCTCTGAATTATAATTAAAAGTTTTTTTTAATCTAAGTAGCCACCATACTTTTTGGTTTTGTTGATATTTTCTTGTTTCTGCAAGGCGTGCGTCTATAAATTGCAGTCAAGTTATGGCTGACCTTTATTTTGCTTTCAGTTGTCAAAAGATATAAAAACACAGATTATGATTTGAACTTCAAAATTCTTGCCAAAATCTTAGCTACATATTTTGCTTCAGTAAACACATGAAATTCGTATGTTTTGCATTGGTTTTAAATCTTTACTGACTTCTTCTTTAGGCAGCAAGATGAAGAACTTGATGAGCTCAGTGCAAGTGTTGAAAGGATTGGAGGTGTAGGGCTAACCATACACGAAGAGCTGTCTGGACAGGTAATTTCTATTCGCAAGCTGCAGTGATTTTTTATTCAGGAGCTAAAATGTTCCTGTGCAGTAAAGCAAGCTTGGCAGTTATGGTTGATCGTTGAGACACACATTCAGTTCAATTTTCAGTTGTTCAAGTGCATTGCCTCGTCATGTTTAGCCGATTATTTGCTTGAAGGAAGTGTAACATTATAAAAAGAATATGGCAAAGTAATTGGAATTCGTACGGCTATTTTTCAGGAAAGGGTCCTAAACGACCTAAGTTTGGAGATGGAAACTACTTCGAACAGACTTGATTTTGTGCAGGTATGTTCTTTCGTAATCTTCAGTGGGTACTTGTATTTATGTTCCAGTTTGCATATCCACATGTCAAGACACTAGATCCTGCACTGCCCTTTACTTCTTTCCCCCCAAGAATTTAATTGCAAAGTAGAGCTCTGACAAGTATTCTCCCAATTTCGGGTGCAGAAAAAGGTGGCCATGGTAATGAAAAAGGCTGGCATTAAGGGGCAGATTATGTTGATCGTGTTCCTGGTTGTTGTGTTCATTATTCTTTTCGTTTTGGTGTTCTTGACGTAGCCTACCTGCACCAGGCTTCAGTTTTTCTGACGTGTACCTGCTCCTTGTTGTAAGATGTGCTGGACATAAAAATACGAGCTGCTACCCATCCCTTATAAATTTTCTTTTCACGTGTACGCCATTCTATTCTATCTGTGATCGTCGACGCTTATGTAGACAAAAGGAAATTATCCATGAAACCGGATTCGCATTACTAGACAAGCATGCTGACAGATTTTGTTACAACGGGCTTTGATTTCGTGCCATGGTCACTTCTATTTCCCCAAGACGCGTGCCTTCGGGCGCTGCAACGTTAGCCACTTACACCGACCACTGTCACCGGCAAGTCCACGGTACGAGCAACCGGAAGTAGTCTAGAAGACGAGGCTCTCTGCCTCGACGACGCTCTCCACGACGGACCATGGCAGGGCGGCGCCGGGGTTGCGCGCCGAGCAGTTGCTGCGGATCTGCCCCTGCGAGCCGGTGAGCACGTTGATCTGCCCCATCTTCACCACGGAGAAGGCGAACTGGTGGAAGAAGGCCTTCTGGCTCTGCGCGAACTTGGCGACGATGGCCTTGGTGGTGGCGTTGGTGAAGAGGTCCTGGTCGGAGGTGAAGAGCCCCTCCCGGTTGACCAGGTTGACGTAGTACTTGTTGTCGAAGATGTTGGGCGTGCGGATGTCCAGCACCGTCCTCCGGTCGGTGCCCTTGGCCGGGCAGGTCCGCTTCAGGCCGCTGGCGAAGGTGTTGTTCAGGGTGGGGTCCTGCTGCGGGAACAGGCGGTCCTCGAAGGAGGTGCAGTGCCCGAGCCCGATGGTGTGCCCGCCGGAGAGCGCCACCAGGTCGTTGGCGTCCAGGTTGATCTTGGACAGGACAGCTAGGAGCGCGGGGACGCTGGCGCTCGGCGGCGGGAGCCCGCTCAGGACGTCCTGCTGCGTCGCGAAGTTGGGGCTGTCGCGCCGCCCCAGGGGCACCTTGTAGCTCGGCCCTCCCGACTGCACAACGCTACCGCAACATCAGGTTTCGCATGCCGGTGCGAATTCGAAACCAGAGCTGGAGCAGGCAGTGCGTGGTGTGCGTACCTCAACGACGGAGTCGCGGGCGGCGAGCGCGAGGATGTCGGAGCAGGAGACGACGGGGGCCCCGCACGCCTTCTCGAGGCGGTCGCGTATGTCGTTGATGGCCTTGAACGCGGACGGGCGGAGCGTGAGGTTGGGCGGCGCCTGCTGCTCGCCGGGCCCGGTGGCCGACCCGTCCAGCAGCACGGACGCGTCGCAGCCCTGACACGACACGACATGTTAGTTGTTGAAGAGATGGTCACGCGTACGTGAGCTCTGCGCGTGCACGAGTCAAGTGTTGAAGAGAGGGAGACCTGGACGAAGCAGTCGTGGAAGTGGAGGCGGAGGAGGCCCGCGGCGAGGCCGATGTCCTTGCGGACGGCGCTCTTGACGAAGCTGCGCACGATGGACTCCGCCTTGGGGCAGCTCCGCTTGTAGAAGTCGAACGACATGCCGCCGACCACGGGCGGCTGCCTGGCCTCCGCAGCCGCAGTCGTAGAGGCGCAGAGGAGGGCAACTAATGCCAAAGCGGCAGAGACCGTAGCACCACGAGCCATCCCTGCTATGCTACCTCCTCTCCTGTAGTCCTGTGTTTCAGTAGTCTCTGCTAGTGGGGAGCAGCAACACAATGGCTTTCTGCCTTACTCTAGCCTTCCATTTATACACGTTATTTTCTTTTTCCAACAACGAAGAAAAACAAGCAAGCGTGACATACACATTGACGTGATGATTGCAGAACGCGAGAAAAGAACATGTCTCTTACGCACGTCCAAGATTGAATAGAAGCGAAACAGTGACTCTGGTGCCATACTGCTGCCATGTGGCCGGTGACTCTTGTCCAAGGTGGAGGATGACACTACTGTGTTGATCTTTGGATTCTGCTACTCGAAGCTTGGGGCTGTCAGTCAGTCAATTGAGGCGGGCGGTTACTTTCACTTGCAGTGCTACGTCTTGGGTTCGCAGGTAGACACTTGGCTTCCCTGCTACTCAAACTCAACTCGTGATGGAGGTCCTGTCAATTTACATGACCCAAAGCCGTGCGGATTGGAATGCAATCGCATTACATTCTGCACCAAGTAGTGCTAGCTCCTTCCTGTACCAGTTAGTTCATCGGTTGGTTGATAGTGCTCTACTCTGGTTTGAATCCTCTTTGCCACTTTTGTGTTGCGCTGAAGCTTCTTGACTCGGAATTGGAAAAGCATGTGACCGCAACTTATCCCTGTTTTGGCCATCGGACGAAATGGAAGTGAAAAGGCATCGTCACGATAGCTGCATGATATTATTAGAGCCTCTGTCTGCATGCGAAAGTTGGCTTGGCAAGTGAGGGAGGAAGGCGCTCATCCGGCCGCGCGACCCGCCTCGGCGTGCATAACTCTTGTCGGTGCAGTGCTGCCTCGGAATTGGAAAAGCTTTTTGCGTTCGCCGTGTCAGCGAGAGGGCAGGAAACCAAGGCGTTCATCCGGCCGCGTGTAAGGCACACGACCCGCTTCGGCGTGTCGTGGCGGCTTCCCAGCGAGCGGCGCCCGGCAACCAACCGCACCGCACCGCAGCTTCCGCGGTATGGCTGCTATCTCTTCAATTTCCCTCACTAGCCCACCGTACATTCAGGGTGGTTGTCTACACAATAGTAACTTAGTTCAATAAATACGTATAGTTTAAAAAAATATGTTTATTTATCGTATCGTATGTATATCTGGTTTATTTGATGTATATTGTCGGTGATATGAGATTCAGGGTTTTTTAGTCTCGAAGACAGGACAGCGTAGTGCTATATGGCGTCTTCTCTCGGGGATCATCTCCCCGAGGACCCCAGGGAAGCCAAGTCCGGGAGCAGGTGCTCGGGGTCAAGAACAGTTGGTCCTCGACTACCCAGAGTGCCCCGAGGACCCGAGAAGAGTCAGGTCTGGGAGTGGACGTTCGGGGCCAAGAGCAGTTGGTCCTCGACTACCCAGAGTGCCCCGAGGACCCGAGAAGAGTCAGGTCTGTGAGTGGACGTTCGGGGCCAAGAGCAGTTGATCCCCGAGTACCCAGAGTGCCCCGAGAACCCGAGAAGAACTAGGTCCGGGAGTGGACGTTCGAGACCAAGAACAGTTGGTCTCCGAGTACCCGGAATGCCCGAGGATCCGAGGGAAGCAAGGTCCGGGACTGGGCACTCGGGGCCAAGTACAGTTGGTCCCCGAGCACCCAGAGAGCCCCGAGCACACGGCAAGCCTATGCTGATGGACTCCGCAGGGACTTCACGATAAGGTGTCGGTCGGTGGGAGGCTCGATACTGCATTTAATGGGGAGCGTGGACGACCACATCCAACCACTCTCTCCCACGCCTGTCGTACTGAATACGCCAGTCCGTGTCGCAGCCTGGCAGGAAAGCATGGGCATAATTAATGCGACGAGCCCCATCGCATGTCCCCTCGAGGGTCCCATAAAGAAAGACGGCTTGAAGATATCTTCGATGGGCTTAGGCTTATCGCTTATCGCCCTGTTGCATCAGACAGTCTCAGACCTACTCTGACCAGACGGGCATAAGAGAGTACTCAGAGGCTGGCCGGTGGGTGCCTGTCGGAGGATGAACTCCTGTCGCAGGGATCCCGAGAGACCCCTTTTTAAAGATTCGGCCGGGGGGATGATCCTGAACGAGCTCGTCGGGGAAATAAATGGAAACGGAAAGAAATGCAACGGCCGGTGGTGGGGGATGATCGACCTAGTGCAAAAAAGAGATAAATGCACCGGGTTTAGACAGGTTCGGGCCGCACGGTGGCGTAATACCCTACTCCTGTGTGAGTGCAATATCTTTCCTTTAAGGGAATTCTTCAAGGATGTGTCTGGTTACAAGGGTGTATTGTCTACAGAGAGCTTGAGGCTCACGTGCTCTAGCTCTGCTCGAGCTTGCTTGTGATGTTCTTCGTCTCTTGTGGTCTCTTCTCTTGATGTTGTTTTGTCTGGCTTAATTGTTTCTTGGTTTCGCTGCTTTCATGTGTTCTCCATCCTTTCCTTTTATACACACGCCAACCTCGGCTTACCCCAAATGGGAAAGAGGGGGCGCGAGTGCCAAGGCGCCACGAAGAAAGGCGTCATCATTCCGTCTCGGCGAAGTGACAGGGGCGGTGGAAAAATACGGCGCGCATCCGACCACCCGCCACTGCGGACGTCCTCCGGCGCCGTTGAGAGGGCCCACCGGGCGGCCACAGAGGCGCCCGATGTGCCCACCCTGTCTTGTTCTTCTGTCAGGGCAGGGTGGCAGGCGAAACGCTTTGATCCTGACAACGTTATCCCAAGGTACCCTGGATGATACGAGACGGGACATGTGCAATTAATGGACCCACGCCCCCCTGCCAAAGCATGGCAGTGACTGACACCATGGCATGGGCAGCTGAGAATGTCAGGATGTCAGGCCGCGCGTGTCCATTAAATGCGTATTGGACCTTTGACTGGCTGACACCCCGCCGACGGGTTCCTTCGGGTCGTCGGGGTGTCAGGCGATCTTGCGCGAACCTTCGGGGAACCGAGTGCTCGGGGGCTGCCACGTGCAGCCCCGAGCACTCCTGTAGGACCCTTCGGGGAACCGAGTGCTTGGGGGCTGCCACGTGCAGCCCCGAGCACTCTCTCCCGAGCACTTCTGTAGGACCCTTCGGGGAACCGAGTGCTCGGGGGCTGCCACGTGCAGCCCCGAGCACTCTCTCCCGAGCACTTCTGTAGGACCTCTCGGGGAACCGAGTCCTCGGGGGCTGCCACATGCAGCCCCGAGCACTCTCTCCCGAGCACTCCTTTAGACCCTTCGGGGAACCGAGTCCTCGGGGACTGCCACGTGCAGCCCCGAGCACTCTCTCCCGAGCACTTGGTTGTTCGGCCCATCGGGGGACTATGGTACTTGGGGGCGAGGGGGAACCCTTCCGAGCACTGTCTTCCCGGTACTTGGACTCTGTGGGTCATCGAGGAACTGGGGTGCTCGGGAACCAGAGGCTGTGGCCCCGAGCACCTTCTTCCGGAACTTAGATTTTCCTCATCCTGCAGGGGGGACCTCGCGGGATGGTGACACGTGGCGAACGGCCGGTCTGGTCTCGGGACTCAGGGACCCCTGGTTCCCGATACACCGACAGTGCCCCTGCGCCTGCTAAAGCTGGGACGTGAAGACCGATAGGACCGTTCGAGAGATGCATTTTCAACCTCTGTAACATCAACTGTAGACCCATGATAGTCGTTTTCTATTTATTGTTTACGGGAATTTGTACTCTCGTTCTGAGCACTTCATAAAGGGCCTCCCCCGTAGATAAAAGAGGGGGAGGGAGCACCTTGTAATGCACAACCAATAGAAGAAAACCTGCTTACGGTGTTCATCCACCGACACATACTCTTGTATTTTATCATACATGTGAGCTCGATTATATAAAATTATCTTTATACGAGTAAATAATCACAATTTTAACTTTTATATCCACTTATTTCAACTCAAATTTAATCAACCAAATATAAACTAAACTTGACCAGGCGTTGCGGATGCTGTGCAACTGCTCCCGGAGCCGAGGTACCGGAGCCGCGTGTACAGTAGACGACTCGCTTGGTGGCGGCTTCTCAGCAAACAACGTGACTGCACCTTCCGGCGGCTTCCAGTAAGGGACCTGTAGCCGTTGCTGCTCTCACTTAAAGTTCCCTACTGCTCGTACTGACACGCACCTACCCTATCCTCGACTCTGAATTGAAGCCGGCTAGAGCACCCAGCGCGCGGGCACGGCTGCAAAATGATGGCGCGTCCGGACGTCACGCTTGCGTCTGGTGTAGCGCATACGATCCGTCGCATGGTGCGGCTGGTGGCTTGACAACCCATCCTTCTCCTGGCGCCGCCGCCTCTCTCAACTTCCGGGGGGGCACCCATGGAGGCCTAGATCAAGGCCTGCAAGAGTCGAGATATCTGGGCCATGGATTAGCCGGCCCTAGTCAGCCTTTTCTCGGCTACGTGAGAATATTGCAACGGAACAGATCAACCTGTTTTCGCTTCTTGGGTTGCAGCTAGCACGTCATTTTACCTTTCACTAGATGGACTTGAAGCACCAATAGATATTTATAAATTCACATTATGAAACCGAAATGGAATGATAAGGTTGGTTATCGCGATTTTCGACAGTAATAATCGAATTCATGAACCTGGCTCCGCTGCCTCCTCTGCCTCGCCGTCACCGTGTGCTTTCCACCCTGGATCTATCTCAGTCCGGCGTGGGTATCTATCCATCGTCATCGTCCTGGGTGCAGTGCTTCTCATCTGGTGCTCCTCGTCAAATTGTGCTGCCTGTTAGCGACCAATTCTTGCATGTAAAGCTGCTGCCACTCACCTATCTGCATTTTACAGTATTTAATTTTGCAAAGAACAAACAGCGAATTAATGATGGGGAATCAGTTTATATTACCAACCCTTGACGAACGTTCTTCTTGCGTAGAGGTGAACGTACAAAAAAGTTAACATCAAAATAGAGAGAGTTTATATTTGCTCCATACCTAGCTAACAAAAGGGAAACAAGTAGTAACTAGCATTTTATTGACGGCTTCTCCCGTATACAATTTTTCTTTAGATATATATAAACACAACACAGTGCATACTTGTACATGCAAACTAAGACGGTGCAGCTATAGCAGACGAATAGAACCCTAATCTGAACCACTACCATCCTTACAGCGTTAACCACCCTATTTACACACCCTTTATTACCAACCCCTCCCACCGCCTCAGCCTCCCTCTAAATCCGATACCTCAAACTACCCACCGAAAACCCCTCCCTTAATTTAGTAGTGACGACATATTCATATAGGCGTCTGGTATCTCTTGGAGATTTCAGACTTTTGAAATATAGGAAACGTGTAAAATAATGTTGCACCATCGTATTGTCTCTTAATTGCTGCTGGATTCCAATCAGTGAAACAAAAATCGTCATCGTTTTTATCACCGTTTATTGCATAATTGGGTCATCGTTTTATCAGCCTTCAATATATTATTGCATAATTGGGTCATCGTCCCGGATTTGTTGGGTTCACGTCCCACGTTTTGGCAGGCAGCGTCTCGCGTTCCTCGACCCCTTCGACCCGGGAACCTGCCGGTGACTAAGCTTGTGCTGCCGGTGACGGGTTTGTGAGTTACACATTAGATTCGATGGCCCCCAAAGGTTACCTCGCATGCGTGCATATATGATCCTCGCGGGGAAGAGTTAGTTGCAGGTTTGATATTATTCTTGATGTGTTTCGTACGCCGGTGCGTGTTGCATGTACGAACGAGTGTTGCTGGAAATTAGACGCTAGATCTCTGCTTTGCATTTGCAAACCAGCATCCAAATGTGTGGCATGATTCCAGGGGGGGGGAAGAGTTACGCAGCACCATTGCCTTCATCAAGTCTTTTTTGTCTTTGCACTTGGCAATGTTTGTTTATTGCAGAGCGTTCATCCACACATTACGAATTACTCGACTATACATCGAGTATTCGAGTAGCGCTACTTGTGCCCTTGTCCATAACTCCATATACGTGTGTGCCACGCCACTTATTCGATCGCCGGCTTGGCATGCATTCCCAACAAAAGATGAACAAACCAAAGCACGCGAAGAAGCTCTAGAGCACGAGGCTCTCGGCGGCGTCGACGGCGGTCTCCACGATGGACCATGGGAGGTTATCGCCGGGGTTGCGCGCCGAGCAGTTGGCGCGGATCTGCCCCTGCGAGCCCGTCAGCACCTGGATCTGCCCCATCTTCACGTAGGAGAAGATGAACTGCTCGAAGAAGGCGTTCTGGTCCACGGCGAACTTGGTGACCATGGGCTTGGTCCTGCCGTCGGTGAAGAGGTCCTGGTCGGAGGTGAAGAGCCCCTCCCGGTTGAGCAGGTCCACGTAGTACTTGTTGTCGAACGTGTTGGGCGTGCGGATGTCGTTGACGGTGGTGTTGTCCGTGCCCTTGACGGGGCAGGTGAGCTTGAGGTGGCCGGCGAACCACTTGTTCATGGTGGGGTCCTGCGTCGGGAAGAGGCGTTCGTCGAAGGACCCGCAGTGCGCGATGCCGACGGTGTGGCCGCCGGAGATTGCCACGAGGTCGTTGACGTCGAGGTTGATCTTGGCCAGGAAGCCGAGGAGATTGGTGACGTCAGAGGTCGGCGGCGGGAGCCCGTCGTTCACGGCCTGCTGCGACGCCGGCTTCAGGCTGTCGCGCCTGCCCAGGGGGACCTTGTACCCCGGCCCGCCGGCCTGACAAGATTAACAAGCGAAGCCATGCATCAGTTGCCATACCATACAGAATCTCATGATCATTACCCAACGTTCCAGTAAAGTGATAAGATCACAGCCGACGTCCATGACCAAGGAACAGCTCAGAACTGTGGTGGACCATATAATAAATCGGAACAGTCATTGATGCATATGCATGGTCCAGTGAGCCCATGATCCACATGAGGGTGACAGTGATATGGTTCCTGTGCTGTGTTCATCTTTATATATCTCTTGCGCGCATTTTCTCTGGGAGACCATTTAACGTTGTACATGGACGGTGGCGGTTCCATGTCGTTTCGATCTTTGTTACAACCGGCGGGGCGGCACTTCATCATCCTCCGTTGTTTATCTTGTTATTCGACTCTTCTGCTTTTCGGTGAATTTTCTCTTCACCTTTCGATGTTTTGTGGATGTGACTTTATTTCGACGTCTTATGACCACATATGTTGAGTTTGTGATTTAACGTGAAAACCACTAGTCGAGTTGGATAGTTAGATGAGAGAGCAGAGCTCCACCTGTTAAGTTATCAGGATAAATGTTTTTATTGAGGTGCTAGCTAAGGACAGTTACACGCGAGAGATAACGTCGTTTGGTGTAGATACCGTTTGGCTATTCATAGATGCCAGGTTATATGCTAGTTGCTGTGGTTGCCGAGTTATACATTGCTTGGTCGTGTTTTGTTGCCAGGTTGTTTAGGGGTTTAGGATTTTTTTCTCTCTCTCTTATTTTCCATGTGAGCTGAATAAAAACAGTGTTTGTTAAGATTTTTAGATTTAATTTTTTTATAAATTAGATCACTTTTCTTTTTAAATCAATAAGAAAAAAAAACCGTTCTGCATGGACTTGAAACGGACTGATATATAGTTCGACCGCGTTTTCAAGCAGTAAGCCGTATCTATATATTAGTATGCACCCAAAGTATACATTTGGACTAGTTTTGGAACGGAAAAAGCAGGGTCCCTGTCGTGTGATTGATCTTTACTGTTGCAGTACCGACTAGCTAGGCTACTACCTAGTCCTGTCCTGTGCGCTGATAAAGCAATCCTGTTACATTATTCGTTGCCAAAAGAAGCTACGTACATGCGTATCATGGTTGTTTTTTCAGCTATTTCGGCCTAATTCCACGATCTATTACTGTATATTATTATTGGAGTGTTAAAAACAGAAACATGTTTGCCTTCAAAATGACGAAAAAAGAAAAGGCTGAGACGGCTGATGTGTAGGTGCTCACGAAAATACGGCGGGGGGAAGACGGAGTACACAGCTTACGTACCAGGCCGACGGACTCGCGAGCGGAGAGGGCGACGATGTCGGCGCAGGAGACGACGCGGCCGCAGGCCTGCTCGAGGCGGTCGCGGATGTCGTTGATGGCCTTGAACGCCGCGGGGCGGAGCGTCAGGTTGGGGATGGCAGCCTGCTCACTCTCCTCGGTCGGCGTCGAGTCCAACAGGATGGAACCGTCGCAGCCCTGCATCACGCATCCCAGGTTAACTTTTTGACTCATCATATCGGATGGGAAGAGTTCGTTCGTTTTGTTTACCTGGACGAAGCAGTCGTGGAAGTGGAGGCGGATGAGCGCAGCGGCGAGGCCGACGTTCTGCATGATGGCCGTCTCGAGGTAGTCCTTGACGATGCACTCGGCCATGGGGCAGCTCTCCTTGTAGAACTCGAACGACAGACCCGGGGCCAGCGGTGGGTACCTGGCTGCTACGTCGGCAACCGCCGGAGCGCTCAACAACACAAGCACCACAGTTGCCGCCGCTGTTACCAGCGAAGCAGGGACTGCGCGCCGACGAGAAGCCGCCATTGCCATGCTTGCCACTTGTCTCGTGTGCCTTTGGCTAGCTGGGCAGTTGAGCTTGTGGCGACCTTGCGCCCTCCCGCCTTCATTTATAGCCATCTCTCGTCTATTGGCCGCCCGCCACGCTGCTGCAAGGGATGTAGGTGGCAAACAGAGACAAGAGTGTGCTCGTCAAAGATGAGGCTCGAGAACGATCGAGGAAACTGCATTGACACGCAATGTCACATGTTGTTGACTTCTCCGAGCCAAAAGCATGCATACACGCGCGTGTACTGTGCATGATTCAGTGCACCAAGATATGGCCGTCCGGGCGCGGGAAACCACCAACCGTACTACAGAGACAACATCGAACTAGCTAAAGGAAACAAGGTTCAAAGATGACAATTTCTCAGTACCTTGCGTCCGTCCGTGGGAAAGAATCTATACTGTTGTTCTACAGTTGCACAACATCTAGTAGCCACATCCAGTTCAACGATTCATTAAAATAGATCTTGCCAATTTTTCCCATCTCGATTCCATCCGCCTCCCTCACCTTTTGTTTCCCAGCTTAGCTTTGGAGTTTGGAGTCGGCAACTTGCAACTTCTTGGTCTACTTTATAGAGTGGAAACTAGCATTCTCGCTATAATATTTTATTATTATAGTATTTAATTAAAAATTAGTCTATTTTTATTACTAATTTTATTTTATTTAGAATTTTGATTTAGATATTTTAATTCCTAAATCGTATGAAAATCGACTACTAATTTTTTATAATTTTAAAATTAAAATTTAGCTATTTATTAATTATATTTTATATGAGTTTTTGGTTTAAACTAAACCGTTAACGATCTATATCTTTTTTTATTAACATGTTAATTTTATAGCATTAAGAGTGAATATGGTGGCTATTTTTTCTTTCAAATAATAATATAATAGATTAAGGCATCATTTGGGACACAGAAGTCTTCAATCACTTGACTTTTATACGAGTTCAGGTCCGTAAGAGAGCGGATCAAAGTTGGCTTCTCTGCAGATGATCATTTCAATTGACTAGGGATGCTTTAGTTACTCTCTTTCAGGTAACAGACTAACAGTCTATCTAATACACGGATTCTTTCCTCATTGCCATCTTCTTTTGTTATGAGGTATGAATTATATATGCCTTTGTCGGTAACAGGAAAAAGTGATGTAACACCCGGCCAAGTTCGCTGCCTTGTCCAACTTTCCTAAGTATCCATCTTTTCTCCTTGCTGAAGTTGCAAAGTTGGAAGCAAATCAAACGGTTGAATCGACTTTTCCAATCTTGATTGCGATACTACTACTTTGTCAATCATCCTGTCATCATATATAGGCCGGGCATGACAAAAGTCTAGATATTGATCGATCATCATCAGAAAAAATGTAAGAATACCTTTAGGGGCGTGTTAGTTACCAAGTTGCGAGTTGTTGTGGTCCATGGCTGTGTAGTTCCGCATAAGCTAATTTACAGAGCAGTGGAAGATTAGCCATGCCATCTGTCCATCCGTTACAGGTTGCACCTGAGCCTGTGCCGTTTCGCGTCGCTCTCTGCTGCACACTTGCAGGCAGGGGCGGATCCACTCACGGGCGCACCGGGAGCCCACTTCAATTACTAGGCACGGAAGACAGCGAAGAAAGAGAGAAGGGATGTTAAGTATAAGATCACGGTTTCCTTCTAGATGTAGATCTTTTTTTTTAAGGATTTTCGTTCTCTTTAGTACTTTAATAATTTTTCTTCATAGTTCTTATCACACGAAGAGATTTTTAAAATTATTATTTTTTCAAAACGGAACTCTTTCTCATTTAACTTCACGATTCTCTTCGAAGAAAAACTGTTAGAGATAAAAAAAATAAAAATAATATGAATGAAAAGGAGAATCGTAAAGGGAACGAAATGAAAAGAATATGTTCGTAGATGGACTAAGAGAGATATTTATCTTTGTTTTATCATTTAGATTTTTAAATGAATTAGTTGGTGTATATCTCTTAGTAAGAGAGACTATTACTTATTAGTTTTGGATCTAGCACTACTTGTTACACTGATCTAGCACATGTGTCGCCATGTCTCGTCATGATCAGTCATCGCTAGCACAGTATGCTACTTGGCTATTTTTTTAGGGATACTTGGCTAGTTAGGTGAGCAAAAGACGAGTGGGACGACACCTCATCCTCATGTGATCATAAGGGATGTAAGATTTGTATTTTTTATTACATTGATCAAAACTAAAAAAACTAAAAAATTATTTATACTTAATTAAATTAAGAAAAAATGAACTAAGTAATAACATAAAATTACTTATTAAGTATCCACTTACATCCTGATAACTATGCTGAAAGGTTTTTTTTAAGGACTGGAAGGTTCTTCGAAGGCCCAGCCGTTTCCTATGGCGGCCCGAAAGAAAATGTGGGCCCGCGCGGCCCAGGTCTGCCTCTCTCTATATCTCGACACACCACACACCTAGGGTTTTTCTCCCCGCAGCGCGCCACCTCCCCTTCCCAAACCCACCCAGCCGGCGCCGCCGTCCTGCCCCTCCCTCCGGCGCCAGTCCTTCACCATGGCAAGCCACGAAATTTCTACGGCAGAACGTTTACTGTTGAACTGCCCCGGTCTTTCCGTCATCTAACGCAATGCCGTGTCGTTTTCTCTCCTCCGCAGATCATCTCCAAGAAGAACCGCCGCGACATCTGCAAGTACCTCTTCCATGGTGAGCTTCTTCTCCCTTTTTGTCCCTCTGGGCGTGGCCATTCATTTACGTTATGCACACTGTGATCGCAAGCCACAATGCATGCCCATTGTTACAATTCTTGTCCCCATAGCTTCGTTCAACTTAGTGCACAACGATAAGGCCTAGGCCGTTGCATTCACATGACGGGGACCTTCTGATTTGCAATTTTGCAACTGGCTGTTTTAGATTTTGATTTCAGTTTGTGTGTATTGTAGTCTTATCTCCAGTGGTACACACTGCATCGGGATGCACTTGTGCTATGTGAAATGATATATGCCACCGATTCATACCTTAGGATTTGAGATGAGAAAACAGTATGCTGAGACGTTTACTTATTGGGCGACAAGTTTTTCTAGAAGAAATATTGGGCGGCAAGTTAGTATTGTATGTGCAAAATGGATGCTTATCCTTGTTATACGTTGAGGATATATTGAAAATTCTTGAATTTATGTGCAGAGGGGGTCTTGTATGCCAAGAAAGACTACAACCTGGCCAAGCACCCCATGCTCGACGTGCCCAACCTGGAGGTGATTAAGCTCATGCAGAGCTTCAAATCAAAGGAGTATGTCAGGGAGACCTTCTCGTGGCAATACTACTACTGGTACCTCACCAATGATGGCATTGAGCACCTCCGCACCTTCCTCAATCTGCCATCTGAGGTGGTGCCTAATACCCTCAAGAAGTCTGCCAAGCCCCCGTCTCGCCCCTTCGGCTCTGGCCCACCGGGTGACCGCCCCAGGTGAGCTTTTGTTTTTTTCCTGTTAGATTTGTTCATGACCTTTTCTGATTAACTTTCAGTGGAATCGTGTTGGTTCTTTTTAGCATTCTGACAGCAAAAACTCAGATAATGCAAATTGAACTTACTATTATGCCCAGAGATGAGATTTGATGATCTCATTGGACAAGCCTTCTTCTGTTGTTCCATATCATTATGAACTGGGCGACAATCAAGGCTATCACTCACTAACAGTCTTATTTCCTAATTTTGGGCTCAACTTGGGATTGTATCTTCTGCTAGCTTATGTTCTAAAGTTCTATTGATGTGCACAATCTTTATATTTGTTTACAGAGTCACTTTTCATTGTTTACCTTTCCCCTACCATAATTGAATTGATCTAACCAGAACCCCAGACGTAGTATTGTATGGCCCCAGAAAAGAAATCAAAAGCAAACCTAGATGCATTTGCTGATTATATATATATATATATATATATCAAAAGAATCTAGAGGTGAGTTCATGGTTATTGGCATGTTCCGTTCATTTTGCAGGGGCCCGCCTCGTTTTGAGGGTGACAGACCAAGGTTTGGGGACAGGGATGGTTACAGGGGAGGTCCGCGTGGTGCTCCAGGTGATTTCGGCGGTGAGAAGGGTGGTGCTCCTGCTGAGTTCCAGCCATCTTTTAGGGTAAGAGTTTAGATTGTTGTCACATTGTCCATGGTTGTTTGATAATGAAGTGTGATCATTCCGCAGTTGCTTATGTGGATGCTGGAATTTACAGTGTCTGGTCCTTTTCAGTCTGTTAAATTATTAGCATATCAATGCTCAACTTTTCTTTACTTCTCAAACATTGTTATATCAGGTTATAACGATGGCCTTGTTGTTGTATTCCTCCTATCTCTTTGTTATTCTCAACCACTGCTTAGTTTTGTGCTTGAATTTTATTTTACAAATGTCAAACTGATTGTAGAAATTTTCAGTAAGCAACTGGGTGATCTGTATTTGGTAACTTAGCGTTTTCTTGCTTGCTCACTAAATGTAGCATGGAAATTTTAATTTCATGCCATGTTAGCAGGGCTTATGTTTGGCAGCTGTTTTGTAACTAATTCGACGCCTTTTTCGTTTTGGTTCTTCAGGGTAGCAGACCTGGCTTTGGCCGTGGCGGCGGCGGTGCTTTTGGTGCTGGGGGATCTTCCATGGAGTGATGCTTCGTTTAGTCGGCACATTGATTTGATCAATAGCTTTTCAGATGCAACGTGCAAGGGGCGTCTTCTCTGTTGATCTTTGAATTACGAGAACAATGAGATTTGTTTATCAAATAGTAGCCGTGGTTGCTGGGGACATGTTTTGTGATATTCGTTTTTGTTAGATGGAACTACTCTAATCAAGGAGGCTGTTGGGTTTTTTTTTTGACAGGAGAAAGATCTCTGCTTCTATTGAGAGTAAAATAACAGAGTACACATATCATACAACATACCAACTGAAAAAGAAATAAAAGGCACAAAAACTAGTGTCTAAAGGACCAGCAGTCCACAGGCCGCCTACCTCACAGCTCAACTACATCAGAAAGCATCCACGCAGATGTCTGTAGATTGTTGTAGCACGCTACGAGGTGATCAAGAGCCGGATCGAGCCTCTCCTTATCGCCCTCCTTGAGCAAAATCTTCCAGCTCTGCAAGCAAGAGATACCCTTGAAAAGAGAATCAATCGGCTTGTTGAGGAAGACCCTTTCAATTGCCATCTTGTTTCGGTTGCACCACATTGCCCAGCTTATACTGCAAAAATGAAGAGACACAATATTACGGGCATATTTAGATTTTGTTTCAAACAACCATCAGCAAGGTCGGCAAGGGACCTGGGGTGTTCAACTCAGCCAAAACTTTCTCGGATAACACTCCAAGTGAATATGGCCAAGACACATTGGAAGAAAATGTGATCGACAGTTTCCTTTTTACCGCATACACAACAGAATTCGCTGCTCTTCCAGCCTCTTCGTTTCAGTGAGGCAGCAGTTTGAAGCCTGTTGTTAAACATCTGTCGGAGAAAAACCTTAACTTTCTGAGGGACTTTGCTTTTCCATGTTTCTCTGCTGACCTTGCTTCTCACACCCCCATCCTTGATAAAACGATAGAGAGATTTAGTGGTGAAGTTCTTGGATCTCTCTAGAACCTAATGAACTTCATCATCTGTGTTGTCCAGGCTAACATGGGACATCAAAGTCTTCAGCTCCTCGAATCTCCCTGATTCCGAGGCCATTCTTTTGAAGTTGATTTTGAAAGTACCTCCTTCGAAGTGGTCAGCCACCTTGGCCGAGGGATTTGAAGCTCATGTGGAATAGCTCGGGGAATTGAATTTTAAGGGAGGTGTCTTGCATCCAGGTGTCAGTCCAAAATCTGGTCTTTTTCCCATTGTGCACCTTGTAGACGGCCCCCTAGTGGAACAGGTGTTTCACTTTGTGTAGCCCCTGCCAGAATTGAGATGAGCCTTTGCTCTTGGAGGTAAAAAAGTTCCCATCTTTTATGTATTTTGCTTTCAGAAGCCTGCACCATAGCGCCTCCTCGTTCTTTAGGATTTTCCAAATCCATTTTACCATCGGGCATTGGTTCATAATATGCGTGTCAATAATCCCTAGACCTCCTTGGTCTTTTGGTCTGCAAGCGATCTCTCATTTGACCATGTGATATCTAAATTTATCCTGGGCCCCTCTCCAGAAGAATTTAGATCGGATGGAGTCCATCTTCTTGTGAGTGCCCGCCTGAAGAAGGTAAAAACCCATTGTGTACATGGGTAACCCATTGTTAGGCAGGTGTTGGAAAGCACAAGTCTCCCCCCGAAGACATGTTCTTCCCTTTCCAAGGGTCCAACCTTTTGTGAAGTTTTTGCACCAGGGGAACAAAAGCAGCCAGACCAAGGCGTTGATCATCAATAGGAATGCCAAGATATTTAATCGGAAGGGCCCCAAGTTTGCAATTGAGCATGTTGGCATACTTTTCTTTAGTTGTTTGATCAGGCCAGAACACAAACAGCTCACTTTTGTGAAAATTGATTTTGAGCCCGGACAACCATTCGAAGCAGTAAAGAATGATTTTCAGGTTCAGCACGCTAGACTCTGAGCAGTCAATCATGATCATTGTGTCGTCGGCGTATTGCACATGAGTCACCCCTCCAGGTATAAGATGGTCTATCAAGCTCGATACAATGCCTTTGTGCCTAGCCTTATTCATTATTACACCGAGAACCTCCGCCATCGTATTGAAAAGGGTGGGAGATAATGTTGGAATGTGGCCCATTTAAAGCCCATTCATGAGAATGCAAAGCAAGAAGGTTTAGTCCCGTATTGCCAAGCAAGGGGATGTAGAGCAACTTAAATACTTGAGTTCTCTGGCCTCTTTGAAATAGAGAAAATGAGAAAGAGAGAGTATACTTTGCTATATTCACACGCACGCGCGCGCGCGTATTCGCGTATTTTTCGCGTGAATATCCGCGTGACTTGTGACTTGCGACGCGCGGCCGTGGCGTGGCGTGGCAGCACAAAATTGCCAGCCCTTTTGCTGCTCTCCCTTTTTAATTGTGATCAATGCCATAATCAGCTGTTTTAATCGCGATCAATGCCTTAACTCTGAGGGTTATTGGTCAGTTATGGAGGCTGCAATTGTGGGAATTTTATGAGAGAAAACGGCTCCAAGAGGGCAGCCATTTCCCTATAAATCCTTGAGACGTCCAGGCTTTTGGGACAGATCTCTCTGCTCCTCATTTTCTTCTCCACCCATCCAGATCACTGTCCTGAGTGCTGTGCTGCTGGATCTCGCCGGCCCTTCTCCTTGCCGTGCACAAGGTTGGAGGGTGAGCGGTATCTCCGAGCCTCTGCCGTCGTGAAGCCCGCACGAGGGACGGCAATAAGGTTTCTGGGCAGCGCACCTGCGCGACCGCTCTGCACTGCTTCATCTTCGATCTGCACGGCAGCAAATCGACACATCGTCAACTTCATCCCTTCATCAACCCGACTGTGAGTTCTTGATGAAACTGATGGATTTTTGGTACTTTTGCTTGCTGCTAGGGTTAGAAGTATGTTCAAATGTTATAGATCGTGAAATATGCCTTTGTATAAAATCTGGAATTAGATTTTTGCGCATATTACCAACATTCCAGAAACCTTATTGCGCTAATTCTTATTCAGCAATGGCTGGTGCTTCGGATGCAATGAAACCTGAGAGGTTTACTGGTGGCATGAACTTCCGTAGATGGCAGACTAGAGTCAAGTTTTGGCTCATGTCGTTGGGACTGTGGTGGGTAATCCATCCACAGATGCCACTCACGGTTGATCAGAATACCAACTTTGGGAGTGCAAGAGACACTGCACTCGGTTGCATCTTGACCTTATTATCAGATCAGTTGTACGATGTGTATATGAATTACACAAACCCCACAGAGTTGTGGGAAGCACTTGAGCGCAAATTTGCGGTCTCCGAATCTGGTCGCTTGCTTTATACCTGTGAGCAATTCTATGACTACAGCATGGATGCTGCGAAGTCGATAGTTGCACAGGCGCATGAGTTACAGCTTCTAGTTGGGGAGATCGCAAGTTTGGGTTGTGTCCTGCCTGATAGGTTTGTGGCAGCGGGTATTATTGCCAAACTTCCTGCATCATGGAGGGATTTTGCCACTAGCCTGAAACACAAGAGGGAAGAGATCTCCACCGAGGATCTTATTATAGCCCTTGATGTGGAGGAAAAGGCAAGAGCAAAGGACATGCCGATTACATCCGCGGCAGCGGAAAATGGTGCTAATGCAAACATCATAGAGAAAAAATTGTACAACAAGAACAAGGGCAAGATGCAGGATGGTGGAAAGCCAAAGAAAACCACTAACTTCAAAAAGAAGAACATTGAGAAGAAATTGAAGGACAAAGCATGTTTTGTGTGTGGCAAAGATGGGCACTTTGCAAAGAATTGCCGCTACCGCAAAACTAGAGAAGATGGACAACCAAACAAGAAGGCTGTGAATGTTACTATTGGCAACAACGGCAATGAGGCCGGATCTTCTGGGTATGGTAATCTACCAGTTGTATTCTCAGTATTACAATCAACAGATTGGTGGGTTGATACTGGTGCCAATATACATGTGTGTTCTGATATTTCCTTATTTTCCTCTTACCAGGGAGCGCGGTCTTCCTCCGTCCTGATGGGAAACGGATCTGCTGCTTCTGTTCTTGGTGTTGGTACGGTCGAACTGAAGCTCACTTCAGGGAAGATTGTCCATTTGAAGAACGTGCAGCATGCTCCAACAATAAACAGGAACCTTATTAGTGGTTCTTTGCTTTGTCGGGATGGTTATAAGTTAGTGTTCGAGTCCAATAAAGTTGTCATGTCTAAATTCGGGAACTTTGTTGGTAAAGGCTATGAGAGCGGAGGCTTGTTCCGCCTAAGTACTATTGAGTCTAATTATAATTTGAATGTTGCATCCATGAATAATATTTGCGAGACCAGCTCTTGGCACTCTCGTTTTTGTCATATTGGTTTTGACACCATTGCTCGAATGTCCAGATTAGAGTTAATTCCGAAATTTGATTTTGTCAAAGGATCAAAGTGCAAATCGTGTGTTCAAGCTAAACAACCTCGAAAACCTTTTAAAGGATTAGAGGAAAAGAGGAATTTGGCACCTCTAGATCTTATCCATTCAGATTTGTGTGAGATGAATGGATTGTTGACTAAAGGAGGCAAGAGATATTTCATGACCTTAATAGATGATGCAACACGTTATTGCTATGTTTATTTACTAAAAACAAAAGACGAAGCTCTAAACTACTTTAAAATTTAAAAGGCCGAGGTTGAGAACCAACTTGAGAGGAAATTAAGCGATTACGTGATGATCGCGGAGGAGAGTATATCTCAAATGAATTCTCTCAATTTTGTGCTGATCATGGAATTATCCATGAAGTTACACCACCATATTCACCCCAGTCGAATGGGATAGCTGAGAGGAAAAACTGGACACTTACAGACTTGGTGAACGCCATGTTAGAGAGTGCCGGTATGCCTTACGAATGGTGGGGGGAAGCTATTTTAATAGCCACTTTCGTCCTAAACAGAGTTGTGACAAAGAATAGAGATGTCACTCCGTATGAGGGATGGAAAGGAAGAAAACCCAATGTCAATTTTCTGCGTTCTTGGGGGTGTTTGGCAAAAGTCAATATACCTACGCCGAAAAAGAGAAAGCTGGGACCCAAAACAGTTGATTGCGTGTTTTTGGGTTATGCTCAAAATAGCACAGCCTATAGATTTTTAGTAGTGAGATCTGATACTCCAGAAATTTGTGTTAATACAATCATGGAGTCTATAGATGCTTCATTCTTTGAGAATATTTATCCCATGAGAGCAGCATGCAGTTCTAACTATAATGAGTATAATGAAACTCATGTAGATATTCCTGAAACCGTTATACCACCTGAATCAAATAATGAGATATCTGACAAGGATGACAATATAGTTGATGAGGCCCCTAGGATGAGCAAAAGACCAAGGATTGCAAAATCCTTTGGTGATGATTTTATAGTATATCTTGTCGATGATGTGCCAAAAACTCTTTCAGAGGCTTTTGTATCTCCTGATGCAGAGTATTGGAAAGAGGCGGTCCATAACGAGATGGACTCTATCATGTCTAATGGGACTTGGGAGATTACTGATATTCCAAGCGGGTGTAAACCAGTTGGGTGTAAGTGGATCTTTAAAAAGAAATTAAGGCCCGATGGTACTGTTGAAAAGTACAAGGCTAGGCTTGTGGCCAAGGGTTATACCCAAAAAGAGGGAGAGGATTTCTTTGATACTTATTCTCCTGTCGCAAGAATTACTACCATCAAAGTGCTTCTTGCTTTAGCAGCTTCCTATGGTTTTCATGTTCATCAAATGGATGTAAAAACAGCTTTCCTTTATGGAGAGTTGGAGGAAGAAATTTATATGGAGCAACCAGATGGTTTTCAGATTTCTGGGCAGGAAAATAAGGTGTGCAAATTGTTAAAATCCCTGTATGGCCTTAAACAAGCACCTAAACAATGGCACGAAAAATTTGATAACACATTAACATCTGCTGGATTCAGTGTCAATGAGGCAGACAAGTGTGTATACTATCGCTTTGGTGGGGGTCAAGGAGTAATTTTGTGCTTGTATGTCGATGACATACTAATTTTTGGAACAAATACTGCCGTGATTGATGAAATCAAATCCTTCTTGTCTCGTTGTTTTGAGATGAAAGATTTGGGTCCGGCAGATGTTATTTTGAATATTAAATTGATCAAGAGTGAAGATGGGATCACTTTAAATCAATCCCACTATGCGGAGAAGATTCTTAGCCAATTTGACTTTGAAGACTGTAAAGTTTCTCCAACTCCTTATGATGCGAGTGTAAAACTTCGAAAGAACGAAGGACAAGGAATAGATCAATTGAGATATTCACAAATAATTGGATCCCTTATGTATTTGGCTGGTGCAACGAGACCTGACATTTCCTTTGCTGTGAGCAAATTAAGTCGGTTCTCGTCAAATCCAGAAGATGATCATTGGAAGGCACTTGAGCGAGTGTTGCGCTTTTTGAGAGGCACAACAGCATTTGGGATCCACTACACAGGATATCCATCTGTGTTAGAAGGATATAGTGATTCCAATTGGATCTCAGATGCAGATGAGATCAAAGCCACCAGTGGCTATGTATTCACACTTGGAGGTGGTGCAGTTTCATGGAGGTCTTGTAAACAGACCATTTTGACGAGGTCAACCATGGAAGCAGAACTTGTTGCACTAGAGATAGCCACTGTTGAAGCTGAATGGCTAAGAGAGCTTCTATTGGACTTACCATTGGTTGAGAAACCAATACCACCAATCCTTATGTACTGCGATAACCAAACTGTGCTAGCCAAGGTTATGAGTACTAAGGATAATACTAAGTCCTCCAAACATGTGAAGCGTAGACTTAAATCTGTCAGGAAAATGAGAAACTCCGGAGTAATAGCTGTGAGCTATGTGCGTACTGAGAAAAATCTGGCAGACCCTTTTACAAAGGGATTACCACGAAATGCGATTTCAGTGATGTCCAAGGACATGGGAATGAGGCCCATTTAAGTTAGTGCATCACAATGGTAACCTATCCTTCTGAACGGAGATCCCGTAAATTAGGTAATAGGAAAAACAAATTGATGATGTAACCAAAGAGTACATTACACATGTTCAAAATAAAAGTACTCTTGACTGCATGGAAGGTTGGCGTAAAGCCTTAATGTTTTTCGTTGCAGAAGATATTAGCCTGCAGGATATCTTGAAGGAAAACACCTACTTGAGCCTAACTGTTTGGTCGCAGTTCATGAGAACAGGGCATTCTCTTAGAAAGCTCATGAGAAGATATGAGAGCAGACCATAAACGCTCTGTTTAGGCGAGGTTGTTTTAGCAGCCTAGTATCAGTTGCGATTTCAAGTGAAATCTGTCCACACAAAACTGTGAATTCAAGGCATAGTCCATTCATCAGTTGTGGAAAGTTGAATCTTGATATTCTAGGTGTAAGTTCAACCCGTACGGGACTTATACTAAAAGACTGGTATATTAACAGCACTATAATACAATGATCCTTTTTTTCCTTCTTTTTCTCGCTTTGGCATTGGTGGGGGATTGTTGGAATGTGGCCCATTTAAAGCCCATTCATGAGAATGCAAAGCAAGAAGGTTTAGTCTCGTATTGCCAGGCAAGGGGATGTAGAGCAACTTAAATACTTGAGTTCTCTGGCCTCTTTGAAATAGAGAAAATGAGAAAGAGAGAGTATACTTTGCTATATTCACACGCACGCGCGCGCGCGTATTCGCGTATTTTTCGCGTGAATATCCGCGTGACTTGTGACTTGCGACGCGCGGCCGTGGCGTGGCGTGGCAGCACAAAATTGCCAGCCCTTTTGCTGCTCTCCCTTTTTAATTGTGATCAATGCCATAATCAGCTGTTTTAATCGCGATCAATGCCTTAACTCTGAGGGTTATTGGTCAGTTATGGAGGCTGCAATTGTGGGAATTTTATGAGAGAAAACGGCTCCAAGAGGGCAGCCATTTCCCTATAAATCCTTGAGACGTCCAGGCTTTTGGGACAGATCTCTCTGCTCCTCATTTTCTTCTCCACCCATCCAGATCACTGTCCTGAGTGCTGTGCTGCTGGATCTCGCCGGCCCTTCTCCTTGCCGTGCACAAGGTTGGAGGGTGAGCGGTATCTCCGAGCCTCTGCCGTCGTGAAGCCCGCACGAGGGACGGCAATAAGGTTTCTGGGCAGCGCACCTGCGCGACCGCTCTGCACTGCTTCATCTTCGATCTGCACGGCAGCAAATCGACACATCGTCAACTTCATCCCTTCATCAACCCGACTGTGAGTTCTTGATGAAACTGATGGATTTTTGGTACTTTTGCTTGCTGCTAGGGTTAGAAGTATGTTCAAATGTTATAGATCGTGAAATATGCCTTTGTATAAAATCTGGAATTAGATTTTTGCGCATATTACCAACAGATAAAGGGTCTCCCTGTCTTAGCCCTTGGTATGTTTTGAAGTACGAGCTCCTTTGACCATTCACGTTGATGCAGAACTGTTCTCCTTGGACGGTTTGCATAACTCACTCTATCCATCTTTCAGGGTATCACTTTGCCGCTATGGCTTCTTTGAGAAAACTCCATCTAACTTTGTCGTACGCTTTTTCAAAATCAATCTTGAGAAGGAGGCCATGTTTCTTAGATCGTCGAAGTTCATGTATTGTTTCATTAATAATTACCACTCCTTCCAAGATGTTTCGCCCCTTGATAAAGGCTGATTGTTATTTCTCGATAACCTTGTCTGCCACTGGACTCACCCTGTCTGTCATCATCTTTGTGAAGGTCTTGTAATCCACATTTAGCAGACAGATGAGTCTATACTGTTTAATATTTAAAGCCTCCTTTGTCTTTGGAATCAGAGAAATCACTCCATAGTTCAATCTCTTGATATGCAAGGAGGCTGTTGGTAGACCGAGAATGTTTGTGATATTCGTTTTTGTTAGATGGCACTATTCTAATCATGGAGGCTGTTGGTAGATCGAGAATGTTTGTGATATTCGTTTTTCTTAGATGGATCTATTCTAATCAAGGAGGCTGTTGGTAGACCGAGAATGTTTTAGAATGTTATGAGCAAGTTATCATTCTAATCAAGGAGGCTGTCGTCTCTTGTTTTGATATCCGATCCCTCTGGAGACGTCTCTTATACTTGTTTGCGCTGGTATGTCTGTGAATTCTCCTATTTATGTAAACGTGGTTGTGTTTCCTATGCTCGACTGATATCCTCATATCTGCGTGATCTGTCATCTCTTTGGTGAAAACTAGTGTCTGATGTGCTGAGCTCTGACGAGTGAAATACGCAGTATTTACATGAAAGAGTCTTCGTGAACGGACCAACATATGTCTGCTATAACGCTCGTGGCTGAAGCTGTCTTTGTCGGATCCGAACCATCCGATCTTCCTTGAATGGCTGAGATGAATCATGAATAGTAATAACGCAGCTACTGTTGATGAAGACGCCAATTACTGTTTGCCTCCACAGAGAGTCAAACTGTAAGACGAACGCCTGGCCGTCGGCATCACCCATCGGACGGCGGCCGTCGTCTGCTGGAAAACGAACGGTCAAAACCGAAGGAAAAAAAAAACGTCCACCGCCGCCCGGGCGCCGCTAAACCCCCCATTAAACCCTAGCAAAAATCTCCCCGCCGCGCCGCACACAGCCCCCTCGAGTCGCCCTCGGAATGGAGGACGGCCGGGAGGAGCGCGGAGGGGAGCAGCCACCCCCCAACGCCAGCTCTAGCTCCGTGGGCGGCGGCGGCGGCAGCGGGAAGAAGGGGTCTCCGTGCGAGGAGTGCGGGGAGCAGCCGTGGAAGTACCGGTGCCCCGGCTGCGCCCGCCTCACCTGCAGCCTTCCCTGCGTGCAGGCCCACAAGCGCCGCACCGCCTGCACCGGCAAGCGCCCCCGCACCGACCCAGTCCCGCTCGCCCGCTTCGACGACAACCAGCTAATCTCCGGTACACTGCCCCCACCCCGACCTTCTCGTTGCTTCGTCTATCAGCAATCGACCGACCAAATCTTGAATTGCTGCTTTGTGTTCGTGTATTTGTCAAGATTACAGCTTTCTGGAAGAGGCGAAGCAGGTCAGGGAGTCGGCGCATAGGATCATCGGCGGCTTCGGCCGCAACTTCGGCGGACCCGGGGGAGCTCAGCTGCCCAGGTGGTTGTTTTTCCTCCGCAAGGCGGCGCAGCGCCGGGGTATCAGGCTCTATTTCCTCCCCAAGGGCATGGCCAGGAGAGAGCAGAACCGTTCGCGACACAACCACAGGTTTGACTGCTTGCTTGCTTGCTGGTCTCTTCAATTTTGTGCTCGACTGGCTCCGTGTTTGCATTGCATTGCTTGGCCTATGTATTCGAGTTCAGCAGGTTTGCTTTGCACACCTCGAATGACATCTGGTTCGTTTTGTATCAGTTCAACTATGCATTGTTCCAGCATTTGGCACTCGGCAGGGGTAGAGAAAAGATGACTTATGACTTAGATGGTAATTGATACGTCTACGGTATTTTGTAGTTACCATTCAAGTTAATAGTTGCTAGTTAGTCAGTACACAACACATATACTATAGCATCTTAAAAGAGATGCTATGCTTCACTCTGTTTGTATTAATAATTATTTGCTTATAACAGCCCATGATCCTCCCACAAGTAGCCCAAACTTTCTTGACATAGTTAATTCAATAGCTAAGAACTTAAGATTTTAATGTCTTGTTGTCTTCATCTACTGCAAAATTATGTCAATATATCCGACCCTTCTCAGTCATTCTATCCTACACTTAGTATATCCCAACGAACCATGCTGCTGGTATCACTCTCTTTCTTGCTTCCCTACCTTGTGTCATATGAAAGCTGCTTTACATCGGAATATATCTTTGCAGAAAGGATTGCATATACTGGACACTTGAGTGGAGATTTAATTCAACCGACGTTGTTCTAACTGACCATGAGTAAGTTAATGGCTAATCCATCAGTACGAGTGTTTACTTCTTCTTTTTATCCCACTCTAATTACCTTGTGAGTTTGGAACTCTTTCAATATGACAAGATGTCATGGTTGAACCATTTTCAAATTTCTGAAATAATTGCTCTTTTTTTTTGGTTACTGTCTTATATTTACGATGTATTTGTCATTTTAAAACTTCTTACCATCACACATTTTATTATTCTGTTTTTACTTGGTTCTATGAGAAACGGTGTAGCAAAGCTAAAAATTCATCAAAATTATTTATAGTGTTGCAAGAGTTATTTCGATTAAATCTGAACATACGATGATTGCAGAAGCTTGGTGTATCTCATTTTTTGCCTTTCTTTTCAGAATAGATGAGCACACAACCTTGCTCTCTTTATTGGAAAAACATCTTTGTCCCGGTCCCTGGAAGGATCAGCTTACACAATATCGTAATACAGAATTGCGTGATCTGAAACTGTTCACTCAAAAGTCTGCCAAGGTATTGTAAATGAAGCTAGCGTGCGTATGTAATGCATATTGATCTTTGCTCTACTATATTTTCATTTATATAATGCCTTATTTTAACTTGCTGTAGGAATCAGAGTCACCATACCGCCAACTCAATATTGAAGAACCTTTGGGCCCACAGCTGAGGAGTACTCTTATTGTCGAGTACCCAACTATTAATGTCTTTCTTCCATCAGACAATTATGACTTTGAAGTCGAGAAAATGGTAAACAAGCTTGCTAAAGATGGAAAAAACCCTGGCTGCACAAAAGATGACCCACTTCTAGAAGGCACTGAGTTTGATGAGGAAGAAATAGAGGAAGGTGAGTTTGCACCAGATACACAGATTATAGATCTCAAGGACTGTGGAACTTCGAATGCCACAAATCTTTCTCCAGCGGAGATTACAAGTGAATCGAAGATAGATAACAATGTTGATTCTTTGGTGTTCTCAAATGCCGGTAGCCAAGCATTACCTGGTCAACAGGAAGAACTGTATCAATATAGCAAGACTGCACTGAAGACAACCTCTGGGCCTCTAAAAACTGAGTCCTGCATGAAAGTCTGTCCTCTGGATACAGATGAAACAAGGGAAGGTGGGTTGACCAAAAAGAGGCGCATTATAGATTTCAAGGATCATGGAACTTCACATTCTGGCAATCTCGCAGAAGCAGAAGGTGCAACTATATCTAAGATAGATGTCAAGACAGATTCTTTAGTGCCGTTGTCTGCCAGTATTTTAACATCTGATGGTGTGAGTGGCCCTCAGCAAGAATGTAGTCAACAAAGCAAACATACACCAAATTCAACTCCTGAAGCTCTGAAAAGGAAATCTTGCATGAAAGTTTACCCACTGAACTTTGAGGACAATAATGGGTTGTTGTTCCCAGAGGTGCCCGACTTGGGCTTTGAGCAAGAAATGAGGGATACCTACCCAGAACTGTTTGGGGATATGGACTCTGATGATTTCTTAAGCTATGATTTTGAAATGATGAATGGAGACAAATCAGTAGAAACAATGTCTGCATTAACGTGGGACGATTTGGAGGAAGGGGAGATTCCAAGCGCTTCATCTTTGTGAAGGAAGAACATGATGCCTGGAATTTATGCTAGCCGATCAAATGAGCCTGCCGACTTCTTTGTCTGGGAGTTCCGTAGAGGCAGTGTGTAATGTAATGGTGGAGCACTCCCATGTATCTGCAGCTGCCACTTAAGATCATGCAGCCTTTGTTATTCCTTATAAGGTTTTTTTTATTTAATTTCATCTGTTTTTTTGCACCTGCCAGAGCAGCATAGAGTGTCGGGTCTCCTTCAAATCAAGGTAGCCTGTTGCTCCTTGTCGCAGAAATTTTGGGGTTGTAACTTTGTAATGCTTGTTACTGAGCAATTCTGAGTTGAATCCACTGACCAGTATTGAGTTGTATGTACAATAGCATTCTGCAGAATTCATGATTTACAAACACACCAACTTTGTTGGAATCGGAGGTTTCTGAGTTCTGACCGAGAATCTACCGCATGCTGAACGTTATGTTCGTAGTCATGAAAATGCATAAACACTGCAAATTCTTTTTCAACAGACATGTAAAACACACACATTCTTATCAAATCTACTTGTGCTACAGCTGTATTATGCAAAAAAAGAAAAAAAGCAATTATATATGCTTCTCCTTCGTTGAAATCCACAAATATTACTCGAGCCTGGAGATTCTTGCAGGTGGAAGCACAACCGGAGGTAGAAAATGCTTCAGTAGTAAATAAATAAGAAGGAAAAAGGGGGAAAAAATCGTGAGGCGTGTTCGCCTCAGAAAAACGCAACCCTTTGCAAAAGGAGCGGCTGGGCCCACCGAACAGAGCACTTCTATCACGCAATCCGCGACCCCCGGGAGGCGAACCACCCGGCGTCTCGGCATCCCATGGCGTCGGCGGGCGGCGGCGGCGCTGGAGGGAAGGTGTCGTTCAAAATCATCCTCACCTCCGACCCCAAGCTTCCCTTCAAAGTGTGAGTACCAACTCCCCCTCCCTGAGATCAAATCCCTTGATTGCCGTGGTTGGTTGCCTCTGCTGAACCCGATCCGGATCGCTCTTGATTCGCGCAGGTTTAGCGTGCCTGAGGCGGCGCCGTTCACCGCGGTGCTCAAGTTCGCCGCCGAAGAGTTTAAGGTCCCGCCCCAGACCAGCGCCATCATCACCAACGGTACGACATATTCGTCCCGCGCCTCAACAGATAGATAGTGGCAAATTTGCCACCCGGCCCACAGTTCATAGACTCAGGGGCCCATTTGTCAGCGGGGAATTTCCGGTAGAACGGCAAAAAGTTAAATATTCCTTTGGGTTGCTCGTACGAGATTTAGATGACATTTTTTTTGTGCCTGGAGAGATCCTGTACATTAGGATAACGTAGCACAGATTTGAGGAATCGACTGAGCAGTTTGGTGGTGTTTTAGTTGGAATGGTGGAGTAATTTTGGTTAGCATATGCCTATGGCATGGGAAATTGCGCTGTAGTTTTTAGGTGTGGAATTCGGTGGGAAATCTTAGGTTCGCGGGAATGTGGAATTCATTTCATGGTGTGTGAATTGAACCTGCAGCACACAACATTCAATTCGGATGCCTGGGGTTACATATTTAGTTCGGTTCAGACTACAGAAAGATGAATGATTTATTTGGGGGCTGTGTCAAGCTAATTTTGGCATTCTAAAAGCAACTTGATGCTTTCTGTGGATGACATGCATACCCAATTCCACGTTGCAAAGAAACGCGGAATTCATTACTGGAATATGGATGGATGGTGCTACTCAAACGGTTGTAAATTTTTGTTTTGCCATGAAATTTCCAAGATCTTTTCATTGTGGGTTAAGTCCTAGGCAATGGCGGTCTGTAGTTTTGGATTGTTCCAATCAGTTCCTCTCTATGGTTGTATGTATCCTGATAATTTAGGTGTTGATGCAATTGGTGCTGATTTACAGAAGGTAATTTGTACCTTTTGAGCTTTTGCATCGATACAGTGCTTTTGTACCTTCTGATTTGCAGAAGGTCATTTGGTTCCTGTTAAGGTAATTAGTATCCGATACAGTGCTTTTGATAGTCGATCACCTAACTCGTTCTTCTTGTGGAGTATTACTGGAAATACGGAATTATAATTCTTGGATTCCCATCTTAATGGGTTGGCATAAGAATTTAAGCAATCATAGGTGCACAACACAAGAAAAACATGTGAGGTACTCTTTCTCAGGTTGTTTATATGTAAGAATGGTGTGGATAGCTTTCTGATTTCTGTCTGTGTTGCCTGTTAGCGGTGAGTGGCCTAGTAACAGTAGCAGTTATTAATGCAACTATCGTTTTGTTATTAACCGTCAAGCTTGTGATATGCCATAATCCAAGTTATCTGCTTCTTTGCATGTAACATGTGATGATCGATAAATCTTCTGCTTGTTTGTCATACACAATGTTCTTACTTCATCTTGAAATAATCTTGCATTGTCTCCTTTGCAGATGGAGTTGGCATCAACCCCCAGCAAAGTGCAGGTACCATTTCCAGATGTTCACCACATTTTGTTTCAGATCTGTGTTTCTTCCTGGCATGTGATGATGTCCTAGTAGCTCCTAGAAATCCATCAGTGCAATACTTTTCAAGCATAAATATGTTTCATAGAAGAATTTGCATCAGTCGACCAGTTCAATTGTCTGGGTTATAGAACATCGATAGAAACGTTTAGCTATTTTGTTCCCATATGATGCACCATTTTAATTGCGCCGACACTAAAGTTGGCAACTGAAATTTCCAAAGGGGTGATGGAATGTGGTATCTCCTTTTGTAGGCTGTAGCTGTATGAGAGTTAGTTCAGTGTAAAAAAAGGGGTAGATGGTCGCCTTCAAGTTTGATCCAGTGCAATTCCTATCCAATATACTCTTAAAAGAATGGCGAATATTTTGCACATAAGTTGACACTAATGGTACTGTGATTAAGGATGGGCGTGGAGCACCAATGGATATCCGAGCACCAATGGATATCCGTGGATCCACGCTAGTACTAAAATGGATCTAGTCATTTTGATTAGTCAAAATAACTAATTAGTTGATTGAGTTATACTAAAATGGATCCACGGAACACTCCACGCCCATCCTTAACTGTGATGTACCAGACTGATGCCATATTCTTAATTTTTGTATGCCACTTCTGTTTTTTAGTTTTCTGACATGAACTACTGTTTCCCCCTTCAGGCAACGTGTTTCTGAAACATGGTTCGGAGTTGCGTCTCATTCCCCGCGATAGAGTTGGAGCCGTGGTTGTGTCTTTCTAGATGATACAATACATAATGAGCAAAACTTGACAGAATAAGATTTGATGTTAGCTGCTTGATTGTACAATGTGACATATATGTTTCCTTTACATGTTTTCCTGTTTGTACTTGGCGCTGAGAAGGGGTTGTTTATTTAGAGACAGATTTCTGCAAGCAAAGCGGGTTACTGACTGTGCAGCATTCAGTCCCGATCAGGGGGGAGGGCCGTACAAGTCTGCGACTCTTTCCCCCTCGTCCTGTCCAATGTCCATAGAAAAAACCCCGGCGGTGATAGTGGCGGTGCCCAGGGCTGGGGACTGCCGGGGAGCAGCGCTCATTGGAGTGCGCTTTGAGCCCATCGGGACTTGAGAAAAGATGACAAACCTAATACTGTATGTATTACCATATCAATATGTGATGTTAACCAAAATACAGAAAAAGGCTTAAATTACAGTGACGGGCATGGTACTGTGAAGCTTTATAATCAGGCCAGCACGGGAAGAAAGGATGATGCCCACGATGAGACCGTAGAGGGCGAAGATGAGGATCAGGATGATGCCCAGGAACAACTTGGGCTGCTGCGCGTTAGCCCTTCAGCACCAGGTTGAAGTTAGACCAACAGATTGGCATCAAAATCACAAGCAAATAGTACGTTCGTACCTGACACCGACATCGCCAACGATGCCGATGGCCGGAGGATAGGTGGGCATAGCCGTCGAAGAGGTAGCATGTATGGCTTGGCCTTGGGGTTGATTCCCGTGCTGATGATGGCTTGGCCTATGCCCCATCATTAGTTAATTTTTTAAGGTCTCGCCGTGGACATGCCGATTATTAACACGGAGTCTCCAAGCCATTACTTTACTTTACTTTCATGATCTACAATGATCACGATCGACCGACCGACGACAATCAAATTTCACTTTACTTTCCCGTTCAAACAAATTTCAGAATCTACCCCTTTTATTTTATTACTTTTAAAAAAGAAAATGCTTCGACTTGTAACCTATACTATACTCGAGGCGAGGCGAGGCGAGGGTATGCCACGCGATAGACACTTACCATACGAAATCGCAAACCAAAAAAAAATCAAGAAAAATGTGCTTACTGACAGAGGAAGGAAGTCGAATAAATAGAGCGAGTCGAAAGGTCAGCTCAACGCCGAGTCGCCGATCCGCACCCTCCACCCCACCGCCGGCCAGGCCTCCTCCAGATCCATCCATCCCCGCACCAGAGAAGCAGCGGCGATACGAGAGGCCATGGATGCGAGCAGGAGGAACAAGTGGGTGGCCTGGGCGGCGGCGGCCGTCATCTTCGTCGTCCTCATGCTCGTCACGCCCGCCATCCCGCAGGACGAGGCCTACCACAACTTCGCCGACCACCGCACCCTCTTCCTAGGTACCATCACCGTCCCCATGCCCCAGTTTGGCCCCCTCGCCTGAATCGCGGTTCTTCCTCTGCTCTGGGCTTACTTAGTAGGCTTAGCTTGGAATTCCTTGCGTGCCCTACCAATTCTGCTGTTTATTTAGTCAATTCATGCTGGAATCTCAACCGATGAACTGAGTTCAAAAGGGGAACAAACTGGGTACGACCAAAGCGTGCTCTCATTTTACTTGTTATTATACGATGCAATGGGTTTGCTGGTAAATGTCAAGACTATTCAGAATTCTATGCTGTTATTTTGGCGCTAATGGCTAAATTGGTAGCTGGATCAAATAATTGTACACTCCAGAAGATTGTATTAATGATACAGATCATGTGCACAAACAGTGTGCACGTGTTATCATGCTGGTTTTGGTATCACCGTTTCATCTACCTTTTTTTTTGTTTTGCAGGGATCCCTAACACGTTGAATGTGATTTCAAACATCCCCTTCTTTTTTGTGGGTGTCACGGGGCTCGTCTTGTGCCACTACAAAGATTACTTCAGGCTAAGGTTCTGAATGGACGCTCATATCAGTTTGTTTCTGGTACCGATTCAAGTAAAGATTTGAAGAATCCTAATGGTAACCTGTGCCGGCAGCTCACAGGGGGAGCTCTGGAGTTGGACACTGTTCTTTGTTGGTGTCACTGCTGTTGCTTTTGGTTCATCCTATTACCATCTCAACCCAAATGATTTCACGCTAGTTTGGGACAGATTGCCGGTAAGTTTTCGTCCTATAGGCCTTATATGCAATGGATATCACACATAGTTCCATGGTTATGATTTTGTTGGGTCTTAAGATTGTCAATGCATACAATATTTTGATCCAACTACATGTCAGTGGACTTAAGCATTCTCCTGAGAGCCAGTCCCATTGCGTAGTACTGAATAATTGCATTCTGGATACTTTTTAAAGGCTCTGTTTAGATAAGGTTCGATGTGATTCTATACCTACTACTTGAAGCGAAATAAAAAATGGATTTGGCTAAGAAAACATGGAGACATCATTTCTCCCTGATCTACTAGGATCTGTTGCCTGATATGCCTCCATAGACTATTAGACTTGTTTTCATTAAAATTGCCTGGTAGAGACTAAATGGCATTGGTTCACAATTTTTGTCCTCACTTATGTTCTTGATTTTTAATGTGGCGAATGATGACATATTGGCTTGTTTGTCTAGATGACGATTGCTTTCACCTCGATCATGGCTATTTTCATCATTGAAAGGATTGATGATAGGGCAGGAGCAAAGTCACTTGCACCACTTGTTATTGCTGGTGCGCTGAGCATCATGTATTGGAGGCAAGTTTTCCCAAGTGTTTAAATGTTCTTCCCTTTCGGAATATTTCCATTTTGCTTTCATCCCTCCATTTTTACTGTCTTAACTCTATGCAGCTTCTTCGATGATCTTCGCCCATATGCAGTAGTTCAGTTTGTTCCATGCATTGTTATACCTGTGATGGCTATAGTAATTCCACCAATGTATACGCATTCAAGCTACTGGTTGTGGGCAGCAGGTTTGTGATAATTTTTCTCATTGTCATTGTGATGTATGTTCTTTTGGTCGTTTCGGACTTTATTTTTAAGAAAAGCTTCGGACTTTATATGTAGATGGAGTATTAAATGTGGTATTTGTGATTTAGTGAATTCTGTGATTGCTCTCAGGCTCTCAGCAGTTGGAGTTCTTCTATTTCTTTTCCCTGTTGATCTTATATCATTCAGTGAGAAGATAATTCATTTCTTTTCCCCTCAATTATTGTTATCTGGATTTCGTAGAACAGTCAGCTGTCCACTCTAAACAAAGATCTGAATTGCAGGTTGTTAGGCATTTCTTCTAAGCATAACTTAATGAATATTATCCAAGGTATGCAATCTGGCTTTTCTATTTGTTCTGATTTGTCAAATAATTTCAGGATTTTACCTCCTCGCTAAAGTGGAAGAGGCTGCTGACAAACCTATCTATAAGTGGACTCATCATGTTGTCAGTGGTCATACTCTTAAGCATGTGTGTGCTGCAATGGTACCTGTTTTTTTGGCTCTCATGCTAGCCAAAAGGACTCTTGAGCCAGAAAGGTATGCCTCTATACTGCTTGTATGAGAGCAACACTATTTTGTCCACGTTAAATGCATCAACTAGCTAATAACATATGATCATCTGGAATTTGAACTGGGTTCAACCAGCTGAGCTGTTTCGTCCGTGTTAAATGCACGAATTGAAAGGTGGAACTTTTTCATTTGTCTTGAGAATTATTATATGCTCCATCGTTAGCTATCTGTTCCAATATGAACATATCTCCTCTATTGTTAGCTAATTGTTCTAGTATGAAGACATCTGGTGTTCAACCATATGGATTTCATCTGAATGATGCCTGCAGTTGCATTAAGCAAACTTTATTGTAGAATTATGCATCTGGCATGCTAGCGATCCCATCCCCCGTCAAAAAGGAAAGCAAGGGATTACCAGTATCTATGGTGTAGCATCTACAACATTAGCCTTTATCTTCCGTTTAATTACTAGAGTGGTATCAGAACTGCAGCCTTTTCATTAGCTGCGTTTTGCCTGTAATTCAGTGGTGCCTTGTCAGTTCTCCCATAGCATGATCTCTTATCACGTCCGTTGTAAAAATCAGCTTCTGCATTCATCTTGGGTAGCTTCTATAACAACTTCATCGGTGCATTGTGTATGCTGCGGATATCATCATCCACTGTAGTATATGCAGGGTAAGTTTAAATCTCCGTACTAGCAACTCATAAATTTTTGTATGTAATGCAGGGTAAGTATGCTGCAGAAGTGGAAAATCAGTTGGACTACTGTAAGAGAGATTCGTTCCAAGGATAGGAACACAGTTGATGTCGATTGCAACTATGCTGCTGTTTCAAGTACATCTGAACAGTAAATATACAGCTAGCATTCTGCACACTTGTAAGGAACAAATAGCAGGGCACATCTGAATATTAGGAAATCCACCACAGCTGAGTTCCATCGGTGCAAAGAGGCTGTCTGATAGTGTAGTAGATGATACGTTTGCTCAAGATGTTATGGTGTTCTATGACTATGAGAGCCAGATTACACGTGTTAATAATATGCGAGAGAATTACAGGTTGTAACTCCCCTTGGGAATGCTAGCTCCCATCTAGAGGCCGAAAGAAAGAGTGCCGCATTTCTTCTTCTAAACGATGTAGATGAGAATACTGTTCATCTTCCATGTCTTGTATTCCATTGGGCGTTGAGCACTTCCTCTTGAGCACATGAGAGACGTATCTCCGTTACCAGACGTCTCTCTTGGTTGACATATATCGACCAAGGATGAATAAGGTGCTGGGCAAACCTCGGTACTCTGTAACCATCTGCTTAAAATACTTTGGTGAGTCAGTGGAAGAACATGGCAATATTTGAAGTACTAGTGGTAGGATTAGCTAATATGCCCAAAGTAAAAATATGTTAAGTAACTAAATAACCTGCTTCGCGAGGCGCTTGATGAGAGGATGAGCGTCCACGATTCCATGACCAACCTCATCTCTGAAGAGTTTCCATGCATCGTCTTCCCCTAAGCACTGCATCCGAATGATGTTGTCGGCACACCCC
Organism: Phragmites australis; assembly: GCF_958298935.1. Taxonomy (NCBI): domain Eukaryota; kingdom Viridiplantae; phylum Streptophyta; class Magnoliopsida; order Poales; family Poaceae; genus Phragmites; species Phragmites australis. The sequence goes on along the minus strand of NC_084922.1, from coordinate 51,020,701 downwards.
ATCTCGGTACAGATAGCATGACTCCTGGTCGTGAAGATGACCTTCTGCCGGTGCCCAAGTGGCATGGGCATGGCGACAGCCGCGAGATCAAGGCTCTCCTGCACATCATCTAGCAGCAACAAGAATGTTCTGTTTCGGAGAATGCGGGAGATAATCTTGGCTGTAGGGACGTCTGTCGGCGCGCCTAGATCTAGGCTGATGGAGAAAGCATTCAATAACATGTCCACCGTCGTAGCTCCAGCGAATAAGATGTAGTCGAAGGAAGAGGAAGATCTATCTCCGTAGTAGTTCGGACAAGACGGAGAAGGGTGGTCTTGCCCACGCCGCATTCCACCAACGACGAGGATGTCGTCCTGCGTTCCAACAAGTCTAGCACCTTCCTCTCGTAACACTCCATCCCATTCATTAACAAACGAGGATTTAGATAATCTAAAAATCGAAACAAACAACTTTTTAATAGGAGCCAGAATGTTTGTTTTCTATTTTTGTTTTTGCTTCTGTTTCTGCCAGAAGCTAAATACAGAAGTTAGAACAAACAAAGTGGTTTTTAGAGAAACTAGAAACCTACTTGTGAGAAAAATAAACTAAAGTTAAAGAAGCTCGTTTAGAGACGTATTTCTGAGAAGCTATGTACTGAGAAGTCAAAAATTTACTGTAGAAGCTAACCATCTATTTCTAAAAACAGTTTTTCAGATAAACTAAAAGCATAATTTTTTAAAAAAGTCTAAAAGAAAAAGTCCAAACAAACAGACCTTAAATGAGCTACTCTCAACTTTGCCGCTTTCGGCATAGCTCTTTTTTTTTTGCGAAAGTTTCAGCATAGTTTTTTTTTCATGTGCCATACGAAGCCTAAGGACACAAGTCAATCTTAGGACATGCAAGCGCGGCATCTTCCAGTTTCAGAAACTCGATCGCTTAACGGACAATACTATTTATGCATTCAGCACCTGAGTGAATGAAATGAAGTAAAAGATGAACTTGAATTGAATCAGGAGGTTCATTAAGCTGATGCTAGCCTGTTGAATCGAGAGGGGATAACCAGAGATCAATGCCGATAAATGATAATTTAGATGCTCATGTTATATTTCATCAGAGAAATGAGCGAGAATTCAGATTCATGCCCAATCGATCAGCAGCAGCTATGAATTCAGAACATTTTAAGGAACTTGTTCCCACCTTGCATGCATCGTCCACTCATCCAAGACTGACAGCAAATTCAGACAACAGAAGCAGGAATGAAACAACGACCACCCTGATCAGCATATTCTCTTCTTTTTGTTCTCCCTCCTCCGGTTGTGATTGCGTATGAATTTTTGTATGGTGTTTCGCAATATCACCCATCTCTTTGCATTTTATCAGATTTTCTAGTAGCGAATTGATTGAGAAATTAAGAAAAATACAAACTTAGGGGTGGTCGGTATAGGAAACAACGACCACGAGGATCTGCAATTTATCTTTTTCTGTTCTTTGTTCACATGTTATAACTGTGCCTCAAATTTGGATGATGCCATATTTTATGCATATGAAAATAACATATTTGCATCATGCAATGTCCGAGACCGTTGGATCCAATTGGACGGATATAATTCATCCTTCTTGCTCTAGTCATTGCTCTCTTTTCCGCCCGCTTGCCTCTGCTTCTGCCGACCGCCACCCTCCTCCACCCATCTGCCCCACCACCGACCTCCTTTGCTCGCCCCCGCCTGTCACCCTCCTCCACCTATCTCCGGCGACGGGAGCGTCGCCGGATCCACTGGCGTTGCCGGCCGCTGCTCTCCCCTACCGTTAACCTCGCCCACCGGTTGCTTGCCGCTCGCTGCACTGTCGGTGTCGTCACCTCGCCGCACCGCCGCCCCTAGCATCCCTCTAAATCCGGCACCCCGAACCACCCACCCTGTACTCTGGGAGGCGTGCTAAAATTTTGTGTTGTGTTCAGAAATTACATCACCCACCTCTAAGATTTTTCTCAGAATTTATAATCGCTATATGGTTGGGAAATTAAGAAAAATACCTAGTCAGCGGGTGGACGGTATTTAAAATACCAATGTTCCCGAACCTGAAACTTCTCTTTTTTATTTCTCCCTCTAAACGAACGATCTCGGTACGAATTTTTGCACAGTGATCCGCAATTGTATCCCGCATCCGTGTAAATTGTTTCACATGTTTTCGTAGTGATTTGACTGGAAAACAAATTGAAATACGAGCTCAGGGGTGGTCATTATCTGAAACACCGACCAACCCGATCTGCAACTCGTCCTTTTCGTTTCTCATTCTGCAGATCATTTTTCGTACTGAAATATCGAGTGTTGTTTCAACGCTCAGATTCCTACCTCCGTGATCTTTTTCATGGCTTTCTGTGTTTATTTGATTCGCCTAAGAAGCACAATCCAGCTAGCGCGACCGTGGCTGACACTCTTGGAGCAGCGGTGGATGTCCTACCGTTCCGTCTTCTCCGCCCAGGCCCCGGCGATCTTCAACATGGCAAAGAGGCAGGCAGGAGATACATCATCTAAGCCATATATAGAAAGGTCCATGAGCCGGGAAAGAGGTCCCAACACTTGCAAACTACACCAATCACTATCCATGAGCCGGGAGAGATTGCACAAGTACCAGTAGGCACAGTAATTCATCTATTCCAAGAGGAGCATCCTTCTGTGTCACAGTAAATAAACCAATCAGAGCTCTTGATCCTTAGGACATCTCTGATGATACTGCAGAACACTCTGCATCTAGTTTGAATCTGGTTGAGAACACAAGGATGAAATGTTTGGATGGTGGCTTAGCCCATTGGCATATTGCCCCTACTTTGATACTTTGATCCATGCAGCTTTAAAGAGAAGCAACAGTCAGTCAGAGAAGCGAACATACTTTGATACATGTTCCAAGACTAGGTTCTCGAACATTGATTGTGATGTTATGGGTGAAAAAGATCGGATTGATAATGTGGATAAAGAATTTTGGGAGGATGAATACAAAGTTCAACATAGATGATGACGAGGAGGTAGAGGAAGAGAGGGAGGAACAAGAGGTGCAATATTATGTTGCCGAAATGACAAAACCTGGGCAGCAGTTGATCATAGCACGAGGAGGGGAAGGTGGACTGGGGAACATGCGGCTATCCAAATAGAATAGACAAGAAGAGATAATCCGCTTGTGTATTGGACAACCAAGAACTGAGACCTTCCTTATCTTGGAACTGAAGAGCATTGCAGTTGTCGGCCTTGTTGGATTACCTAATGCTGGGAAGAGCACATTGCTGAGCGCTCTCTCTAGGGCTCGCCCGGAGATAGCCAACTATGCATTCACCGCACTAAGGCCCAATATTGGTAGCCTAACCTATGAGGACTACTTTTCAGTGAAAGTGGTTGATATACCCGGTCTGATCAAAAGGAGCTCACGGGAACCGTGGCCTGGGCCATGTTTCTTGAGGCACATAGAGCGCATCAAAGCTCTCGCCTATGTGCTTGACCTGGCTGCAACACTGAATGGCAAGAAGGGCGTCCCACCATGGGAGCAACTGCAGGATTTGGTCATGGAGCTGGGACATTACCAAGAAGGCTTGACAAGGTATCCATCATTGATTGTCGCGAACAAGATAGACGAAGAGGGGGCCGACGAAATGTACGAGGAACTGAAGAGGAGAGTGCACGGTGTTCCAATATTTTTAGTATGTGCCATCTTGCAGGAGGGTCACCAGATCTGAGAGTTGGTCTAAGAAACCTTATGGATGATGACTTGAGCAAAATTGTTGTCAATTGAGGTTGCATTTTTTTCCTCAAGATACCGATGCAGTGGAGGTGTTCTACAAATCCCCCCCCCCCCCACCCTTAGCACCAGAGGCTTAGATGCAATCGACATTTGTGTTGCAATTTTTTCTGACCTTGTGATTCTTTTGCTTCTTTTATTGTGTTACTAATGGCAATAGATCATTTACAATGTTTCAGGAAATCATTGTATAATAATATCAAACGCTTACTAGTATCCTCTCCTCGTCTTTCGGAAGAGCAGAAATATGTATACTAGCTACAAATGGTTCTTCCTGGTTGTACATACTGGTGGTAGTAGTAGTAGCTGAAACATTGACCTTGTTGAGAAAATAAAGATAACTACGTTTGCACTTGGGAAGAGAAATATGTGACCGTGTAGTGGATGTCCTGTTTGGTTTGGTTTCTTTCATGCTGAAGATAAGAAATCTCCCACGGACTGTCTGGTGGAGCTGTACTCTACTCACTGAAGACAATCCGGTCCAGATGGCATGTATTGCTCTGCTGGTGGTATCTACCGCCAAGCTAAGGAAACTGAGCGAGCTAGCTCCGGCAAGCGATGCCGATTCCATCCAGCCCTGGCTGTGGCTGGCACAGGTGAGGTCAGTTCTCCTCAGCCTCCACCATGCAGAGGCAGAGCTGTTGCAAGGACAAGCTCATGGACGTCCTGTCCTGGCCTAATGGTCCATCCGTTAGCTGTTGCCTGCTATTTCTTGCTGCACGGCACGCAGATTGTGGCCGAAATTCCTTTTGCAGATTGGAGTAGTTACTGTAACCGAGTGGTGATGAGCGCGAGGCCAAGCAATTCCTTTGTTGGATCGCCATACACAAGTAAGCTTCTGTGATCCTTTCCTCTTCCAGAAGAGAGTTTCGCGTGCAACCCAGGAAAAAGATTCAGATCCAGGTTCAGTTCATGTGACTTTGGAGCTGGCCTTCCTGTTCCCTTTAGTAATATCACATTATCGCTGACAAAACTATGATAAAGTCACCACTTCCAGCAAGCCCGTCTAGCTCAGTCGGTAGAGCGCAAGGCTCTTAACCTTGTGGTCGTGGGTTCGAGCCCCACGGTGGGCGACGTAGAATTTTTTTTCCCTCGGGCAAATTTACCATCCTTCTGCCTGTCACCAATGTAAATAATGATTCTAACCTACTACTCATCAACGTTTCAAATCCCCCTTTTCCCCCTCTGTTACATAAATCTTGAACACACTTATTCTCTCTCTATGTATATCTCTTTGTTTCTCATTGAAGAAGGATACGATCCGATCTCTGAGTTTCTTAACGAACATATATATTTCCAGGTTCCGTGAAGAATGAAGTGACAAGGATTTGACGTAACCTTTGTCACTGCAATGCGATAACATTTTTTATGCCCGGCGCTGCGGAATGAAACAAAATCTCTCTCTAGATGGTTGACGGGAGGATGTGATGGTGAGAAATAAGTTAAAATATATTTTAGTTTATATATGATGAGTAATTGATAAATTTATGGGTTTAGTTGGATGAGTTGAGATTGCATGGGTATATTTATGTATTGTAATTATAATCATGGCTAATCTAAGTTGCGGAGAAAAATAGAGTAGATGTTTTTGTCTCTGAGTTCAGAAAAATGTACACGCCGGATGATCCGACACTGTAGCATTTGTTCACGATGTATGATATGGCGCTAGGCCACAGTACACGTCGGAGCATTTCAGTGAAGAAGCAAAATTGAAGTGTACACCAGATGGTTTGGCATTCAAAAGATTTCACGCCGAAGGGTTTTTGACTCAGAAGAGAAAATTCATTGCAACGTCGGATGGTCCGGCGATGGTTTGCAGTGCATGCCAAACTATTATTTTCAGAGAAGAAATTTTTTAGAGAAAAGTTTTTGTACACATCGGATGGTTTGGTGTGTACACCGGAGGTTTCACCGGAGCATTTATTTCAGAGAGGTTGCAAAATGACTTCTGGTGGAGTTGTGCTCGCCAGGTGATCTGGCGATGAGGCATTGTGCACGCTGAACTGATTTTTCCAGAGATGTTGGAAAATTGCAGGTCTGGTGAGGATGTACATGCCGGATGCTTCAGCGTTGAAGAGTTGATAATGTCGGAACATCCGACGTTTACGATCTGTCTAGGATGATTTCTTCAACAAAGAATTTTGATTTTGAATAATCTATAATGGTGTTGGAGATGCATATTTGCTTGTCTTATGATGTGCAGATGATGGATGCAATTTGACGAACAACGACGAGATGATTGGGGCTAAGCGAGATGCTTGGTGCCGGATGATCAAAGAGGTTGAATGGAGTCTAGGGTGGCCCTAGCTGTTTATATGGAGATCAAGCAAATCATAAAAGGGTGGATGAAGACGACACGTTGACAAAGTCAAGCGAGAGGGATGCCGGTACAAGTGACAAGGCAGTCCGAGGGATCAGGAGCGGGAGAGACTTGTTTGCGATTAAGATCATAAGACAGAGTACATGCATCGATATCGGAGCACTTACTTAAGGTATAACAAAGTTTGTAGGATCTAGGATACCGATTAAAGGGGGCTGAATTGACAGTTTTAAAACTAATTGCTCAGTGATCAAGAAAATTTGTGGAAATAAACTAAAGAACACTAGAGCAATATGAAACAACTAAGAGCTATGTCAAGATTTGCAATCATAGGGTGGCATACAACAATTTATATTCTAGAAAGATAAATTACATGAAAGCAAATAACTCAACAATAAAGTAAATAGTTCGAGAGATGACACTCGAAGTTTATCTCGTGGTATCATGATTTGTCAATCACCCATAATCCACGTTGATGTGAGTTCAATCTTCTAACCGCTTCTCGATCAAGTATCCAATTCTCACACGAGAAAAGGCTCACACCGAGCAACTTGATCTTAAACCAGAATAGAATAATGAACTACTCAATATCTCAATTCAACTAAACTAGCACTTTACCGCTTCAGCAAGGCGTGCTCAAAGCCTCTCACAAACACCATCGTATCTCCTTCACAAGCTTCTTTGAAGGGCTCAACGGTGCAACCACCTCCAAGTTGTCTAGGAGGCGGCAACCTCCAAGAATAACAAGTCGATAATACTTTCTTGAAGGATCACTAGTGACTCAATGCTCAAACTCTTTAAAGTTATGCAATATATGCTCTCACACTTTTAAATATGCAACCACTAAGCCAAGAGAGGGAGAGAAGGAGGGCAAGTGCTCAAATATATTGTAGTGTAGTGCTAGTGACCCCCTTGAACCAGTCAAGCGTCTATTTATAGCCCGCCATTTGAAATGTGGCTGTCGCTTCTGATTTGATGTGTCGCTTCTGATTTGATGTCTCTGCGCACCTGGCCGTCAGACCGCAGTTCATCAGGTGGTCAGACCACCGATCGTACAACGACTACAGAAGCTGTAATCATGACTCTAACATAGGTCTAACAGTCAGATCACCACGTCTGTCGATCAGACCACGAGCAGGAAATAGAGTACCAAAATTCTCTATTTCCGAGTGGTCAGACCGACCATGCCTGACGGTTAGACCGTCAGTAGGAGCAGAGGATCCGAACCCCTCTGTTCCTTGACGGTTAGACTGAGACGCACTGTGGTCAGACCGGGACTAAGGTCTGAACAAAATCTAACAAGTTTATACATCGATCAGACTGGCCAACCACGTCGATCAGACCGCCACACCAGAAACTCGAGCTAAACTGTCTTGTCTATACAGCAGTCATACCAGACCTTTGCTGGCGGTTAGACCGCCACAACACAGAACACCCAAAGATAGTTTTTCTTTGGTTCCACTCAAACTAAATTCCTCACTGTATATGAAATGCAAGTTTGAGAAATTATGACACTTGATATTTCAAGTAAACGCACACCAACCTCTCTTAATCGTACGACACTTATCCTATCAATTCGGTCAATTTTCTTCTCTAATCACCTTTGATCGGCAAAAAAAATGTCATATATTTTATACCTTTTTCTTGAGCTAGCCATTTGCATATCTTTCACACATGCTTCTTCTAGCTTCGCAACATCTTTGGACTAACCTTTTCATAACTCATTTAAACATGTTAGTTCATAAATTACATATTGTCATTAATTACCAAAACATGAATTATGAGCCTAGATGCTTGAATCTCCCCATTTTTAGTAATTGATGACAACACCACTAAGAAGTGATATGATTTTAGTTTTGAGTCAATTTTTAGCACATAGCATTAAGGAGACCCGGAGGTGACTTTCAATAGCAAGTAAATAAAGATGATGGATTTAAAGGATATAAATGCTATCAAAACTCATAGTAAGGTAAGCTCCCCTACATATGTGCACGTGAGATTCAAAAAATAAAACAAGGTACAAGATAAGGATATGAAAAAAAATTGGTGGAGTTTACCTTGTATTTTTGGATTAGAGTAAACATATATTATCAATTGTGATGACCATTTCAAATATGTCAAAAAATAATTTTCTCAAGATATCCAACAATAATATTAAAACATAGAGATAGAGATGAACAACAGGATAAGAGAATAAGCATAGTTCATCACATTACAAAATTTAATGTTCTTAAAACAATAAGATCACAACCAGTTCACATACACCATAAAAAACAAAGATGCAATGCAAGATAGAGTCTTATGAAGATAGCTAAAAAGAAAGATTATTTCTCGTGCTTCACTTCTTCTCCCTCTTTTTTTACTTCTTCCAACTTTCTCCCCCTTTGGCATCAACTACCAAAAAATCCAGTCATCCTGAGAAGGAGGTGGAGGAGGATAAACATTGTAGAAATGATCAGAGAAGCTAGTGAATTGATTCTCAAGCCGTTGCTGTCCAAGAGAGAGTTTGTGAAACATTTTCATGTAACTTTTGGTTGTGAGCATTGAGAGCGGCAATGTCTTCTCGAGCAAGGGAGATGGACTGATGGGTAGATTGGAACTTTGTCATCAAGAGATGGTAGAAGTTCTACTGATAATCAGCGGCCTTTGTGAGAGGGTAACAAGATCTAAATATGCTCAACATGCTCATTTCACTGATTATGTATTTATTGATTCTTTTGAGCCCCATGGTGTTGGACACACTCTGCCTAATTAAAATTAGGTCAATACCATGCATGAAGAATTAGAAAACTTTAAGAAAAATTAAGTTTGGATCCTTACAGAACCACCTTAAATACTCATACCATAGGCACCAAATTGGTTTTTAAAAACAAGCAGGGGGATGGGTCGGTGGTGAGGAATAAAACTAGACTTATGGTCCAGGGTTTCACTCAAATAGAGAGAATATACTTTAGAGAGACCTTTGCACATATAGCTAGACTAGAAGTTATTAGGATTCTCTTTGCATTTTGGCATCCAATGATTTCATGTTGTATCAAATGGATGTCAAAAATTCTTTCCTAAATGGGTTCATAGAGGAAAAGGTCTATGTCAAGCAATCCTCATGTTTCGAGCACCTCAATACCTCATAAAGTATACGAGCTTCAGAAGGCTTTGCATGGGATCAAGCAAGCACCTAGGGCTTGGTATGATATGTTTAAGTACTTTTTGCTAGAGCATGAGTATGTGATAGGCTCCATAGATAAAACTTTGTTTACCTTTAAACATGATAACGATTTTTTTACTTGTTCAGATATATGTGGATGATATCATTTTTTGTGCCTCTTATCATGTCCTTGTGGCTAAGTTTGCAAAAACTATGAGCAAGAAATTTGAGATGTCGATGATGGACGAGCTCAACTTCTTCCTTGGACTTCAAATCAAACAATGCAATCAATGTGCATTCATCCACCAGATAAATTACACTAAGGATCTACTAAAGAAGTTCGAAATGAGCGATGCAAAGCCATTGGCGATACCAATGGCTACCTCAACTGTCCTTTATCACGATTGTCGGTGGATGAACACCGCAAGCGGGGATCCTGAGGGGCCCCCTTTGAGATTCGGCCGGGGAGCTGATTCTGGATCTACCTCGTACGTGGATTTAATGCGAATGTGTGAGATCTAGGCGGGACAGATGATCGTCAGCTAGTAAGAGTAAATGCTTAAGGGATTTTAGACAAGTTCGGGCCGCATGAAGCGTAATACCCTACTCATGTGTGTCTGATGTGTTATTAATACTCTCGAAATGCCTTTCTCTGGATCTCTATGTTACAAGGTTTTTTCTCTATCTATCAAGTCTTGAGCTCCGATCTTGCTTCTCGCTTCCAGCTTATCTTGGCCTCTAAGACTTGTCCTCCTCTGCGCAGTGCACCTCCCCCCTTTTATCCTATCAGGGGAGGCTCGACGTGCCCAGAAAGGAGGCACGAGTTCCCATGAGCTATAAATGGAAAGCAACCGACATGGGGCTACAGTTTGATGTTACAGGGGTTGAAAATGCGCCCTTCGGCCGGTCCTGTCGCCCATTATGCTCAACTTTAGCAGCTGTAGGGGGGCCCACCGGGCAGCCGCCGAACAGCCCCGCATCCCCGCTCGGTCAGAGCAGATCTGACACAGCAGGGGGGCAGGCGATATGCCTCGAGCCCAGTAATGAGATCTCCAAGCCGTTTCCTTCATGGGCTCCGCAGGGTGACGCGCGATGTGACCTGTCATATTAAATGTCCCCACGCCTTCCTGCCAGGCGGTGGCAGGGACTGACGTGCTCAGTACAACAGGCGTGGGGGGAGTGGTTGGATGTGACCGGCCACGCTCTTTAAATGCAGCATCGGACCTCCCACCAATTGACACCTCACCGTGAAGCCCTCGTGGGGTCCACCGGCAAAGGGCTTCTCAAGTCCTTGGGGAACTCTGGGTACTCAGGGACCAACTGTTCATGGCCCCGAACACCCCTCCCAGAACTGGCTCTTATCGGGTCCTCCGGGAACTCCGGGTACTCGGGGGGGGCAACTATTCATGGCCCCGAGCACCCCTCCCGGAACTGGCTCTTCTCGAGCCCTCAGGGAACTCCGGGTACTCAGGGGCCAACTGTTCATGGCCCTGAGCACCCCTCCCGGAACTGGCTCTTCTCGGGTCCTCGGGGAACTCCGAGGGATGGCGCCACGTGGCATTGTGCTGTCCTGGCCTCGGGACTCGGGAACCTCTGGTTCCCAGATCACCGACAACGATGAAGATAGGAATGAGGTAGACCAGCGGTAGTACATAAGCATAATTGGCTCAATCCTATACCTGAAGGCAACAAGATCCGACATCCACTTTGATGTATGCTTGTGTGCTCGCTTTCAAGCATCACCAAGAACATCTCACCGTCAAGCGCTGAAGCACATATTGAGGTATTTAAAACACACCCTTGAGTATGGTCTTTGGTTTTCTGCATCAGCTTTACTTTCTCTTCGAGATTTTTTGGATGTCGATTTTTCTGTTTGTAGAATTGACAGGAAAAGTACGGTCGGTACTTATCATTTATTAGGTACCTCTCTTGTGTGTTGGTCTCTTCACAAACATTCTAGCATTACGCAGTCAACTGCTGAAGCTGAATATGTTGCTATCGCTAGCTGTTATTCTTATATTTTGTGGATAGTTGCTACCATGAGGGATTTTGGGTTAGACTTCAAAAGTGTGCCACTTTTGTATAACAACACTAGTGGTATAAGCTTAGCCAATAACCCAGTCTAGTACTCCAGAACCAAACATATATATGTGAAATTTCACTTCTTGCGAGACCACAATGAAAAATGAGATATTGACTTGAGATACATAGATACTCAACACCAGCTTGCCAATATCTTTACCATACCACTAGATGCAACTAGATTTGCTTATATGAGGAGAGAGCTTAGAGTGTGTCATCCCTATGGCCTTGTGTGAGGGAGAGGTGTCATTGTACATATTTTATCTTACTTTTATTGCATTTGCATTGCATTGTGTAAGATAATCATGTTAGTTGAGCTTTGACTTGTATGTCTTTGGTATTTTCAGTTGCTAGTCTTGAATTTGGACTAAGTTGAGTAGTTGTGCAAAGCAAACTTTTAATCTTAGGATTCTTTCGATGCTTTGACCTGAAATATTTCAAGCAAACTTGCTTTTGTAAAGATGAAATTTTACTATTTTATGAATCATGTAGACTATGAAATTCTACATTCTTGATCACCATGTTTGTACTTTGGCTTAGTCAATGCTTATGTTAAGGCTAGTTTGATGAATATCTTGCGTTAGGCTTCTTGATTCAAGACTGTGGATTGAAGAACATTACACTATATTTTTTGCCTTTGTTAAATGTTTAACTCATGAGAGAACATTGAGGGAACATGTATTCCTTGTGTCGCAAAGGCACTACTTATCATGATCTTGTGAAAACTTGATAATTTGTGCAATTTGAATAATCTTGAGCTAAGATGTGACCTAATACAATTGTCTTTAAGCCTTGAGGTATTTGTTGTATCTAGTCGTGTGATACCTCGCTTGGATAAGAGATAATTTAAAGATAAAATGAAATACAAATAATTGTGCCTAAATGTTTCATCTTTTAAATCACTTGATCTAACTAAGTCTTAGTTTCATATGTGAGTATTTGCAAAGCCTACTGTCATGGATACTTGTATGTTTAATTCGAGATTGAAGTTTGCTAATTCTTAATTATTGTATTATCTTGGCACGAGTGGATACTTATGTGGTGGTAACTTTTAATATGATTAGGCTATGTGAACTTAAATACGCCAACAATTTTTCAGGACTAGCTTGTAAAGCTTCATGCTCTTATATCACTATCTATTTTCGAACCTTTATGCGATTGTAAGCTCCACAGTCTACTCTCTATAGTCATTTGATGTTTCTAGTTTTTGCAAATACTTTGTGATATACTTGTGGAAGCTCATTAGTTTTGCATGTTAATGCGTTGTATGGTCTTTTGTCCTTGATGTTTGTATTACCAAAGGGAGAGAAAATATGCACTAAGCTTTTGTGGAGAAAATGTACACTGAATAACAAAGAACAATCTTGCGGAATGAAAAGTGTGCATTCAGGGGGGGGGGGGGTCTTGCATTTTTGGCTTTTTTTGCTTCTCTTCGGGCTTTTACAATCTTTCTTATGCCAAATGAACTTGATTTGCTCTTTAGCTTTTGGTCACTTTGATGAACTTCTCTTGTTGAATTATTCAAACCAAAATATTTGTACTTTGAGAGTTGTCAATGCACTCATCAAGAGGGAGATTAAGAAAGTAAGTTGAAATGTGCCTTGATTTATACATGATGAGTGATTGACAAAGTTGTCGATTTAGTTTGATGAGTTGGGATTGCATAAGCATGTTTATGTATTGCAATTATGATCACGACTAACATAAGTTGCATGAGCATGTTTTTGTCTTTGAGTTCAGAAAAAATGTACATGTCAGATGATCTGGCACTAGAGAATTTGTTCATGTCGGATGGTCCGGCAATGGGCCACAGTACATGCCGAATCATTTCAGTGAAGAAGCGAAAATTGAAGTGTACACCGGATGGTCCGGCATTCGGAAGATTTCACGCCATAGGGTTTTTGACTCAAAAGAGAAAATTCATTGCAACGCCGAATGGTATGACGATGGTCTGCAGTGCACGCCGAACTATTTTCAGAGAAAGAGTTTTTGTACACTTAGGATGGTCCAGTGTGTACACCGTAGGCTTCACCAGAGCATTTATTCCAGAGATGTTGCAAAATGGCTTCTGGTGAAGTTGTACTTGCCAGATGATCTGGCGATGAGGCATTGTGCACGCTGGACTGATTTTTCCAGAGATGATGGAAAATTGCAGGTCTGGTGAGGATGTACACGGTGGATGGTCCAGCGATGAAGAGTTAGTAACGTTAGAACATTTGGCATTCACGATCTATCTAGGGTGATTTTTTCAACAGAGAATTTTGATTTTAACTGATCTATAATGGTGTTAGAGATGCATATTTGTTTGTCTTATGATGTGCAGGTGATAGATACAAATTGACAGCCGACGGCGGGATGATTGGGGCTAAGCGAGATGCTTGATACCGAACGATCAAGGAGGCCTGATGGAGTCAAGGGTGGTCCTAATTGTTCACATGGAGATTAAACAAAGCATGGGAGGGTGGATGAAGACAGCGTGTTGATAAAATCTAGCAAGGAGGATGCCGGTGCAAGTGACAAGACGGTCCAAAGGATTGGGAGCATGAGAGACTTGCCGACAGTCAAGATCGCAAGACGGAGTACACGTGTCAACATCGGAGTGTTTGCTTAAGGTGTAAGCAAGTGACAATGAGTCACGATTTGAGAAGTGTTCATTCGCGGTTTGGCCTCAAAACCGTGGATTTATGGAGCACATGTGGTATGATCACGAAGCTTACGTCAAGATGAAGCTAAGTTGTGAAGGCATCATGACTGTTCGATGGACAGAACATAGAATAGACCAAAATATCCGGTGGTAAGTATGGGTGTATTAGAAGAGAGGGGTATTTTGGGAATAAGAAAGTTTAAGGGCTAAGAAACCTCTCTAGGCTTATAAATTGAAGGATAGGGCTGTAAGAGAGGGATGAGCCAGTCATTTTAGAGTTGTAAGCAAGGGTTTTAGAAGGGTGAGAGGAGTGCTTAGGCTATGTATTAGATGAGAGCTTTTATATGCAAAATACTTTTGTAATCTGCCAAAAAGAGGGTTATTATGTGTAAGTAATGAAGATCATGTTGATTCTAACGCTGGTGCTCATCTCCTCCTTGTCTCACTCTACTGTATCCTTTGTCTAGTTTGCGAGTTTTTCGTTTTTCATTGTGATTTTCGTTTTGCTTGAGAGCTAAAAAAAAATCATCACTTACAAGTTATTCTTCTTGTTGCTAGAGATATAAAATTCATATTTAAAGTGGTCTTGAATCTCTCTTGCCTCTAGATTCATCAACTTGAAAAATTTATTCATTCTGTGACTAGATTCTTGGTTCTTAGTATTTCTTTTTCAAGTTGTGATCTTTTTGTGGCTATGACTTGTCGAACAAGTTTTAATGGAATCTAGGGTTCATATATTTTCATGAAGAATTTTTCATTGTGTTTTGTTTCTCTTGGTGTCTTGCTTCCGCTCTTTGCTTTGAGATGCGCTTGGTGATAAAATAGAAAAAGTTCATTTGTTTTGAAAAAAATAAGTGAGACACCTATTCACTCATCTCTGATCGTCATCCCCAATCCTACGTATGTTTTATTGTTATCTCAGTTAACAGCTGATACAGACAAGTTGACAATACAGATACAAGCTAAGAAAATGCTAAACTTGTCCTTATACTAATGGCTATAGTACAGATTGTAATAAAGTAGACATATTTCTATCCTAAATCTATGCCTGTAGTACAGATTATAACTTTAATTTAATATTTAGTCCATGAACTTCAATATCTGAAAGCTACCTGATTTCTCGCCGGTTACCAGCTACAAAAGCCATCCATATATAATGACGTATAATAAACTAGTTTTCGCTAAAGTCAACCACGCAATGTTACTTTACCATAAAGCAACCATATTTTCCAATACCGTATATTAGCCCCAGCAGTCGCAATCATTTGGGGTTCGGTGACATGTATTTGGACAATGATAAAATTGAATTATCAAGTGGAAATATTTCATGAATTCTTTCATTGTCAACCGATAATCAATCATGAAAATTGGCCATTGTAGAAGCGATAACTCCCAAAGACTAGATAGCCTATGGCATCGTGACATGCAACATACAACCACGTCTTGTTGCGTGCTTGTTGGCACAAACTTAGTGCTATAAATAGTAGTGTGGGGGTTGAGTCTTTGCAGTGTGCTCAAGCATTCTCAAAGCTCTTCTTCTCCTTCAATTCCATCCAGATCGAGTTCCTTTTAGCTTCTTACAGATCGATCGAGAGGATGTCTTGCAGCTGCGGATCAAGCTGCAACTGCGGATCAAGCTGCAACTGCGGGTACGTATATATGCATATATGTGGTTGTTTCTTGCAAACAGCACGCGGATTAGAGATCATGAACTTGTTGGCAGCTGCTCCCTTGAAAAACGCGTGTCCTTTAATTTTGATCCATCTTTTCTTGTGATTGAGAAGAGAACAATTAAGCGATATGATCCACTATTTTGTTCAAACTGAAGCTACATATATATGTACTCTAGAGACGAGGCAGGACCGACGAAATAGTTAGTACTAGTTTCTTTGCTGATTCTAAAATCGGGTGTTAATTTGGCGTTGACTTGTTGCAGCAAGATGTACCCTGACTTGGAGGAGAAGAGCAGTAGCGCGCAGGCCACCGTCGTCATCGGCGTGGCGCCGGAGAAGAAGGGCCAGTTTGAGGTGGCGGCTGAGTCCGGCGAGACCGCCCACGGCTGCAGCTGCGGTAGCAACTGCAAGTGCAACCCCTGCAACTGCTGAGGATCCAGCTTTGGGAAGCTTGATATGCCTCGTGCATGCCCATGTACCTACCACTTGTGTTTGTGTAGTGTAAGACTGTGAGTGATGATTGAACCAACAATAAGGAGGAGCCATGGATATGTATCGATCTGCAGGCTCTAGCATGGATGCGTGTGTGGTTTGCTACCTTACCTCTGTGGTGTCCTTGTGCTGATGATGTGTGTCTTGGTGTCATCGTAGCATCTCTGTCTCTATGTTTGTGTGCCTGTGTCTCTCTCTAATACAATGATGGACACAGAGTTATGAATATATAAAACCGGTGTGGTTTGCAGTGCCTAATTAGTACTGTAATAGAATACACACTGGTTGTTAATCAACGATGATATGTATCCTACTCTGATCCATATATACGCGCTGGTTGCACATAACTCAACTTCTCAGTTCTCAGATATGGAGTAGCTGCAGTTACCAGTTTTGATGGATCCATGCTTCTGTTCTGTAGGACCAAATTAGCAGTTGGCTATGGACTTTGATCTGTGGCTCGCTCTCCTTGTGGTGGCTGGCCAGAGGCAGCGCTGCGGTGAAGCTACACGCTGAGCCCTGGGCAGCTGCAACGCTGATGGCTAGGGGTGAAAACAGCCTCTGGAGCTCTTGAGATCAGCCCGGGTGCGCTTGAGGCAGAGGTTGATGCGTGGAGAGGCCGCTGGGTAGCCCAGGAAATAATTGCCGGCAGATAGCCCAGTTTTGCATCTCACAATCTGCCACCATGCCAGGAAATAATTCATTCGATACAGAAGCATTCATCAGCTATGTATCGAGCGGACAACCTGATCATACAAGCAAATTTACAGGCACCGTTCGACTCCACGAAATCATTCATTCAGCACCCCAGAAATTCTAGAAGCCTCATGAACATGTAGCGTGATTTCTCATCATTACAGTTTTTCCACCTTGCACTACCCATCCGCTGCAGCTATTTAAAGGTTACTAACTAGAGGGAAGCTCCACAACAGAAAGTAGTGATCCCTGCAGGTAGATCAACCATAAGGCCTGTCCAGACGACTACTTACCATGTCGCACGTTCTCACAATATTTTTCATCCTATTTCTCTGGAGTTATTTTCATAATTGAACTTACCCAAGACAAAGGCTTCAATGCTCTGAATCAGCAAGCCACATATAGGACCAAGGGAGTAGCACATAAAACGGAACCTGTTGCTACAGGAATTATCCATTTCTCAGATGAACCTGTCTCCGTAGTTCACAGTATGATTATATATGCTTTTACAGAGTAACATTCGCAGACTCGGTACATAAAAGGGTGGAAAAGAAAGAAAGAAAACAGATCAACCTCAGATTACAATTGCATCCGGTGATGCTGTCGCTAGTGTACATTTTAAGATTACACAATGATGTTGCCCATCATCCTCTCCGGTGGCCTTCCTTTCCAGAATCCTTCAAGATGTAGCAATCGCAGGCAAACAATGAACTGCGCAGAGATGCATGCCTAGATAAATTGCGCATATAAATCCACTGGCTAATTCTGGCCACCATATCGCGAAGAAATGCGACGAGAAAGAGACTACAGGTGAAGAAATCCACAGACTATGATCCACTCTCAACTTGGTTGCTGAATGGCAATCGGTCAGAGCCTCTCTCGACAGTGTCCCTCCATAACCGATACCGTATGCCAAGCTTGTCATATGATACCGGCCAGTTCCAGACGTTGGCACCGTTGATCATTCGTTCTTGCTGCCCAAGAACAAGCCGCAGGTCCTCATTCAAGACCTGCAGAAGATCATCCACGGTTACCATGAATGTAAGGATTGTTAAAGAACAATTGCTGAAAATCGTCTAGGTGCATTCTGACTTAGTTTACACCAGACAGTAATTTATTAGTAATTTAGTTAGTCCCTTTGCCATAATGAATCCTACCAAAAGGTTAACCACAGTTAGATGCAAACTGAAACAACATTAGCTTTTAAGGTACAAGACTTGCCTTCTCTGCGAAATGTGACCACAGTAGGTGCATGAACGGTATGTGCTTGAGCCAGGGAGCGAAGTCTAGAGACATCCGATACAACAGCCTAGTTTTATTCCTAGAGGAGGGTAAGCAAACATGGAGCTGGTGGAGATGCGTCAAACATTGCTGGGTGCTCTTCCCTTCTAGCTTTCCAGGCTTTGAGATGCCGATGGTTGACAAGACCATGCATGGCGGTCGGAACTCCATGTCGATGGGGTAAGGATCCCAGTACCCTTGGAGCCCAGATACAGGTGTTAAGAACTTCACCAGGCTGACAAAAATAATACAACGTCAGCGAAAATTCATATTCATTGACCAGTTTTCTAAAGCGAGTTGAAAGGTATATAAATACCTTGGAACACTCCAACCCTTAGCAAAGGTGGATGTATGGGTAAAAGGAGCATGAGCAAGGTCTAACAGATTGTCCAGAAGAAGTCCGTGTTCTACTGGTAGTTCCATTACTATCTGTTGAATAACCAAGATGAAATCTGTTACTATATAGGACACTTGCATCACAGTATAATCGCTGCAGCATGGGATTTCCTTTTACCTCTGCATGAACTGTAAATCCTGGAGGAGGCAACAGAGAAGGTATGGTGGATTTTGGTGGGTCATCCCCGGGCCAGATCCAAACCATTCCTTCTTGCTCGAAGCATGGCAATGACTGGATGCGCACATTGAGCATCCTTGTTGATGGCATTTTTTCACATTTTCCATCAGTCGAATACTCCCACCCTGAAGGTTATTGAAAAATGTGAAACATTACTTTCGCATCACTCTTTTCTTTACCTATTACTAGCAGCATAAGAAGACTAACAGAATGACTCCAATTCTTTGGTATGAGTTCATCACATTATAAAGTACTAAGTTCGTAAAACCATATATGCAGGATCCAAGAGATCAATCTTTAGAAGCATTATGTGCTACAATCATAACTAATAATCATTCTTATAACTGTGAATTCAAACAAGCTGAACAAGATAAACATGTAGTCACACTTTTGAAAGGAAGTTAACCATTGTGATATGCTCCAGTGGTAGCTGACACTTCAAAAAAATCAAAATACAAAAACAGCAAAACATGTAGAAGAAATGTTCATCTTTTTCATATGTTAAACTTTTAGAATTCCAGGTTAAATATCTGACTTTCTGTTCTTACCATGGTAAGGACACTGGATCCTACCCTCATTCACCGAACCAAGATGAAGAGGGCAAGCTCTGTGAGCACATGTGTTCTGAACACATCCAGGCCTTCCATCTTTTCCTCGGAATATCACCCACTGCTCTTCGAAACAATCTATTGGTACCTGAGAATGCACATATGACCTCATCAGGTAAGCACACAACTATGTAAACGCTTACTTTAACTTTGTATTGGCTTGGAACTCTTATTGTTTACCATAGTATCCTCTTTCAGATCACTGGAGAAAGCAACTGGGTACCAGAAGTTCTTCAAGCTGGGATTGTAAGGCTTCGCTGGACCAGACACATTAAGGCCTCGACGTGGTTGTTTCTTGGCTCGGACACGGGTCGTGGATGATGTACTTGGAGCTAGGGAAGTGGACTCAGCTGTGGATGAAATAGAGCTTCCGTCGGGCAACAACCTGTCATTGACCAGGATCTCCATTTGTGCTAACTTATCAAGTGCAGATGATACTCTTGCTTCCACTAGATGAACCTGCATCAGACATGCAAAGCATCAGGTTTCAGGTGGTATTGAAGGGTTTCCCTATGTCTCTTTTCAGTAGCATACCTGATTGTGAGCTTTTGCCAGTTCTTGCTGTAACTCAGCGAGCTCTTTCCTCAAGGTTCCAATTGACTTGAACTCTCTTGCTAAAGGATTGAGAACCTCTACCACCTGCACTATGCATGCCATAGTCTGTGTTAGTCCTTCACAATTTCAACCCCAGACAATTGAAATCAAATGCGCTCTTCATGCATAACTTTTGACTATTGATCATTTCAAACCTATTGGATTTCTGAAATTCAGCAAATGCGGACCTTTTCTCTGAGCTCGTAACTGAGCCGAGCCGGCATTTCATACCTTGTTATGAAGAACCATGATGGTGAGGAGATCCTGCCGCGCCCTCCAATCACAGTACTGAATGTCGAATCGGACCACCTCGAGAGCTTGATTCACATCCAAGAACTTCCCTTTCTTAATTGGGACCCTCGGCCCGGGGTCATCAACATGGAACAATGCTTCCAAGTTGTTATTTTTTGCAAATTCAGCTCCATCTTCCCTGAGCACTGCATACACCTTGATTCCACCATCTCTACCAACGCCCTGCACACAATCATCATCATCAACAACAACTCATCATGCAACGGGGACTTCATTTAGCAGCCAATTGGGTCACTTGTATGATTCAGTAGAAATTTAGTACAGTAAAATCTAGCTAAATTAATAGTCAGGTATTTGCTTGTTGGGAGAACTCGGCGCATTAGCCTCCTCTCCTTCAGCGAATCTGCGTAGCGGCGCTAGGTTTCGGGAGTCGCTGAGTCGGGACGCTGTGCAACGCAGCGCAACGATGCCCTGGTCTCAGAACCAGGAAGGGAGTAAAGGATCGGTTAAAATGGGCTATCATCCTCATGGCCCAGTTTCTCATTTTCTTGGCTCATACAGTAGCACAGGATGAGGATGTTTCTTCCTCGCGACGCACGGCGGCACCGACGCGACTGGTGAGTCCATGACCGGGCTTCGAGTTCTGTCCAGGGGCGTAGGCGCTGGGGTACCTGGGTCCTCGGCGGCGAGGGAACCGGGGCAGCCAGCTCCCTCGCCTCCCTGGTGACTCCGCCACTGATTCCAACCAAGAAACCACGGTCTCTTGCATCGGCAAAGAACACAAGGATTTCCGGAAACGAAGAGATGAGAAGAAAGAACTCACCTTTCTGGCGCAGAACCTGGAGGAAGGCTTAATGAGCAAGTGCGGCATCAAAGACAGCGAAGCCACAGTGGTCATGGAGATGAACAACGCCGCCGCGGTTGAGCAGAGCACAGCGGCCGAAAAAGGGAAACGAAAAACAAAGCAGTTATGTCCAAAATTTTTTGTGCAGAAAATTAATTTTTCGCGTCTGAAGTGGCCTTGTCGATAAGAGGCTGGAGGTGCCCGCGATCTCCATGAGCCTCCCACGTGCTGCCACGTGTGATCCTCGAGCCCTGACGTGGCAGCCTCGATCACCAAGGGATGGGAGCGAGAGAATTGTGCGTGCTCCCGGTCCTAACCGGGAGTGGAAATTATCATTTCGAACCTTATGGTTTTTAATACCCCTCCATTTTTAATAATTGACAATTTTAACTTTTGTGGACATGCTTTGACCATTGATTTTTAGCAAATACATATGCAAATAGTCAAAATTGTTGGTTATTAAAAAAACAAAGGTAGTAATGAACTGCAAATTTGTCGGCATTGGATTATGCTTGTTCTTTCAGATAGGGAGAGAAATTGAACAAATTTACCCGTTCATCTGAATACATTAGGACCAGTGTTTTGAAAACAAGTCTAGCAGGTTAAGTAAGATGGAGAAAAAGAGAGAGAAGAAAAATAAAGAAGAGGAAGAGATGGGTGGATGAGCTCTTATAATTAGCTCATCTGCATCCGTCACCATCACTGACCATGTATTAGGGTATTATTTGTTGTTTTTCTATACATATTATTAAGCTATTATCAACTAAACGCATCGTAGCAAGCGTAACAATGGTCTTACTTCTTATGAAAAGAGAATTAGTGACTGGATATAACTATGTCATGGATGAGTGCTAATGTTATTTTTTAATTAGGTACATAGGGGATTAGTCCTAAAGGTGTAGGTGAAAACTAGAAGATGAATAGTATTACTTTTGAAATACTGTATGTTTGCTCTATTTTAAATTGTCTTCCACAGTTGTTTTACAATTAAAAATGCTCATTCACAATTTTAGTTAAAAGAGTAGCACCTAATGTTAATTTTGACCCTCTATGCATGGGTGGAACTGGGGGTATTTTGGATGTCACAGGGACACCAAAAATACCCTAATGCCAGTATAGATTAGTTTTTGTTGAATAAAAATTCACAGATATCAGTATAGATTACTGGCACATGTATATCTATAATTCTCGTGCAGAGGATGTTCTAGTTCTGACACTGTCTTTATGAACATACATATATAAATCTAGAATACAAATAAGAAAGCCAATTACAAGGCTGATTACCGTATAATCACTACTAGGTGAGATGATGGAGCGAGTACCGGTTACCGATTTTCAAAAACTTGATTAGGCCTAACTGCTCCCTGTTGAAACAAGCCCCAGGACGGTAGGTAGAGAAGCGTTCGAATTTCACGTGACTGCAAGGGTCGCACGGGCAAAGAGGCTTTGCCAGCGTAACGATAGATAGGGCCCAGCACGGGGATAAGACGCCGGTTCGATTTTTGTCGGGACGCGTCCACCTGGCACTGGGTACGCGAGGCGAGATACATGTGGCGAGATTTTTTTTTGGCTTTTCCCGCGGATAGTTCTTGGCGCGCCATAGTACACGCGCTCCTGGCCATCAGTTCCCGAGCCGAGCCCTCTATAAGAATCTCGGATGTTTCCTGCCTATTCTGTTGCTCGGATGGATAATTGAAGACTACAAATGCGTAGATAAAAAAAGATGATTCTGTTTTTTTTAGAAAAAAAGATGATTTTATTTTACTATTTAAACATGCCGTTTAAATACTCGGTGAATCAAAACTAATAAATCTAAACCGTTAGATAAAGAAAATTCGGTCGGTGGATGTGCAGGAAGGTTTATAGTGCCTTCCAGTCCGCAAGCAGTTTTGCAGGCCATATCTGGCCCCATCTCATTTACACTTGCAAGACTAGGCAGATTGGGTTGTTCCGATGTTGGCTGCATACTTACTCGCTCTGTTGATTTATAAAGGCGTACTAGAGTTTTGATCTTGATGATAAATATAAGGAGCACACAATCTCCAAAGCAAATATTGTGATTTGTTTCCGTTGATACCCTGGGTCAACACCAAAGCAGAGGCCAGGTAAGGACCGGGCCGAGGACGCGCGGGACGACGGCCCGCGCGACGCCCGGCAGCATGGGCGAGGTGAGCACGCCCAGGAGAACCCAGTTGAGGCTGAGCAGCGCCACGGCATCGGCGGCCGGCCCGCCCTTCCGCAGGGCGGCGCAGGACTGCGACACGCTGCGCATGGACACGCTCACCACGGCGAAGAGCCCCGCGAGCAATGGCAGGCACGGCGCGTCGACCGACCACGCCATCGCGCCCACCGCCAGCGACATGCCCAGGCTCCGCCGCCGCGCGATCAGCTTGGCCTGCCGCGCCAGTGCCTCCTCCGTGGTCAGGTTCGTGGCCGCCTTCGGTGAGATTGTCAGCGACAGGAACGACTGGTCAGCGCATTTCAAGGCCTCCTCCCGTGCTGCCTCAGCGACTTGTTCCTCTCCTCGAACTCTGCCGGCGGCTTCCCACAGCCTCGTCCGTTTCTTGCCAGACTCGGATGCGTTCTTGCCGTCGTTGCCATGATGAGTCGCACCTGCCACCGCCGCCGCCTTGTCCCACATGGACTTCCCCTTGTGCTCGTTCAGCCGCATGTTCTCTTGCCTGTGCCTGGCAGGCGAGCACGTATCATGCTTGCTGTTGTCACCATGCTTGCTGTTGTAATCTATTCCTATCCCCCCTCATTGCCGTGCTCTCTTCGGTTACTCCTGCAGTCCTGCTTCCACCCTACTCTTGCCGCCAGGAGGCAAGCTTCGGTACTCTTCAGAGCATCTTTCTCCTCCCTGACACGTACTGTACATTTCACCGACTTTTAGAGAAGGCTAGTTTGAGTACTGTTGAGCAATGCTGACTGGAATACACGGAGTTTTGTTTTATCTAAATACTACCGTTCTCTTTCAAGTCTAAACAAACTCAACAGCACAGCACAAAGCTAGCCTATTTTCTTAGAATTTCCAAAACAAACACCAATTAATAGAGCATCTGTTGCAGTTACAGGGTACAAAAGATGGCAAGCTGGCTTGACTTGCTTATTTTATGAACACCCTAGGAACACTACTTAGTACTTACACACAGAATTACTTTTGTCGAGCGTACACTGCACACGCTTGGCATGTGAAAGGGGAAGAAGGGGAAAAAATAATCACGCCTTATTGTTGTTACGTGACTTGTGTGTCTCGAAGTATACAAACACGCTGTGTTTCACCTTTGTGGACAAATAATCTTTACAGTGTGGACGTGAGCACGTACGTATGGAGTCAGAGCTGAGAGCGCTTCAAGTAGACGATCACCCCGACGCTGGCGACAGCAACCGCGCCAACCACGATGCCGAACCGGAGAGACGGCCGCCGTTTTTGCGCGGTTGAGGGATCTACAAGCGACACTGTGGATTCCGTCCTGGCCTCGGACGTGTCCATATGCAGCCTCAAAACCTGAAACAGGGAAGAAAACCGAGTGTCAAAAATCTGCACGGTACAGGGCGCTTTTAGTGGCTCAATAAGAAAACAAGAAGAATTGCCTTCCACCCAGCGGATTTGGCATGCTGGATTGCTGCGTTAAGGTCACTGGCAGTACTCAGGAGAACTCTGTCACCTTCATCATCGTCATACTGTTCAACATCGTGTGCAATTCAAGTGAGTGCATTCAAGTAGGCATTATTTCAAGTAAGAGTTACAGAGGGTTTAAAATTCCAATATTTTTAAACCACTAGCTTTGCAAAATACAAATTTTGGCTTGTTCTTCGCAATCTCAGTTGAAAAGCCATTTTTGGATAAAGTCAGTCTGTAACTACCCAAAAACCAAATAATAAATTATCTTCAGACTGAAAGAACAAATCAGTAGAGATATTTTTTTTACCGATAAATTGTACCATAATGTTAAAAACCTAGATACTGTTCTGTTAATATTGTGTGCTTCCAAGACAAGAATTCACCTCTTACCAGAAGGTTAATGTTCGACTTTTCATTATCCATTCCTAATCTGTATGCTACAGCAGACAGAAGCTCATCTAAGCTTTCTGAAACTGCAGAAAGAAAAGCGTGGTCAAGAAGAAGAGCACAAGTTTATACTACATCAACAGTAAACTACAATCAGGAAAGAACAGTGAGCACCAACCACAACTGAATCTGTGCATACGCCCTTTTTTATCTTCAATTTTAAAACAGAATGAAGTGTTAACATGAGGAGGATGTATATGCTTCCCTTCAGCATTGTCTGATGCCACCATACGAGACTCATCACTGCACAGGTTTAAGAAAATAGTATCAAAAGGAACTTCTGAAAAAGGAAAACAAACGTGCAAGTAGAAAAAGAACAACCTAAGAGCATCAGACTCCTCTGCAGGATGCACGGCAAGAGCCGAATCCCAAAACTTCTGCATCATTGTATTTGCCACATCATTTGCCCCAGAGGCTCCCTCAACCTAATGAAAACAAAAGATAAGGATTAGATAGTGATAAAGTAACCGCTTATGAAAAGTAGAAGCTTAACACAGCAGACAGTGCTACAGATGTCAATGCCACAAAGACTAAAATATACATTTGGCATTCCCAATTTAGCCTAATGTATCTCATTCTCTCTAGAAATCTCAGTTCTGTTCACTTGGTAAAACATGACCAGAACAAAGAAGTATGCAGTAACATGACTTGGTACAGGGAAAAGTTTTGGTCCTCACCAACGAGATGGCTGCATGGGTTAGCTGTAGAGCATCCAAACAGGCAACAATCTGTCCATCTATCCAAAGATCTACGTTAGATACACACTTAAAAGGAATGTTACTTTGCTGTTAGAAATCAGTACTTGCTTTTGTCTATGACAGGAATATGCAAAAATTTCCCATCTTGCATCGAGTGCAGAGCGTCAAGGATTGATGTGTCCGATGTAGCACAGTCAGGGTTTGCAGTCATAGCCTTCAGAAACACACAAGTATATGAATACAAATTGTCAACAAAAATAAAGAACAATATCATGAGAAATAAACATGAATGATCTAATTTGTATGTGTACCTTTTCTACAAGAGTTTCCTCCGGGGATAAGTTTTGTGCCACTACTCGCAAAACCAGATCCTTGGAACTGAAGAATGTCCATACAGTTTGAGTTAATCACTATTAAACGGAATTACATACTAGAAAGCAGCACAACTCATCATACTAGTGCCAGCACTGAACAAACATTTGTGTAGACAAAAACTCAAAAGCCTAAATGACTTTTTTGCACTAAACATACGTGATAATTCCTAGCAACATGCTCCCTGTCATGACAATCACCGAATTAACTCGGTGTTCTCTCATCTTTTTGGCGGCTAGAATTACCGGATCTGTAGGAGATACCACTGGAACACTAGAAAAAGAGAAGCAATGGAAAAAAATTCAGTGAGGATAAAATTTTACATCATAGATTTTCCTGGCTATGCAAATGTACCTGCAATTTTCAGTTATTATAGTTGACAATGAAGGCTTGAACATCTGTTCTCGAAGAGATTCCATGAATGCATGTGGTCCTAAGTAAGGAATCAAAAATACAACATCAGTTTGTTAAAAGAGAGCTGGTAACGCATCGTGCATGGTCTTGACGTATAGGTCGGTTCAATATTACATACGAAGATGATTCTAATGTCATTCAAAGAAAGTAAAACAAAGAAACCTGGAAAGTCATTTCCCCATTGTCGCTCAACCCCCTCCATAGCAGCTGCTATTGCACTGCCTTGTTCCGCAGCCTTCTCCATTCTTGAAATTGCGTCATAAAGGAACCTCGTAATGTCCAACATGGCGATGACTTCACCATGCTCCACTACGGGAAGATGCCTAAATTTGCCTGTGCATGAAAGCCGTGTCACCAAAAGAGACCTTCATCATTTTTTACCCGCATCGATAATCTGAAGTTTGCATGCTTTAAGTTTCAACCAAAATGCCGTCCTATGATAATGGCATATTTATCCAGTTTTTCTTCGCATAGATATTTTGAAGTTTTACAAGGTTCAAGCCTTTGGGGCCCCAACAGTGCAAAAGAAACTATAGTTTCTACCCAGATCTTACTCTTTTTTTGCCTCTTCTTTCATGCACCACTACTGTACTACAATTGTTCTTTTGCTACTTCCTCCATCTGTAGAAGCATTTTGATTCAGTTCTAGTTAGTGGATTTCATCATCCAAATGATGGTACATAATTCGACAAATAATTTATATTGTGCACAGCTAAATTGCAGTGGTTCTTTCCCATTCTGCACAGCACAACAGTATATATTGTCAGATTTAGGCCATCTCCAGTGGAAATAATAACAATGAATATGACTCAAAGTGAAACTGCAATGAATAGTGGTGCTGGGAATGAAGAAAATATATTACAAGAAGACCTTGGACCATCTTCTGCAGTGCCTCAATGGCCGATGAATTGGACATAACAAAAACTGGGTTCCGCGTCATCACCTTCACCAAACTTGTTTCTTCAGGCCTGAGACCCTCAGCGATCACCCGTCCTGCTATGTCCTACACAAAGTGCATACACAAATCCCCAGTGAAAATTTGATCCTCAGCATAGATACCATCAAGATCTTGATCATGATTTGGGTCTGGGAAAAAGGCTGATCATGATCGATCCCATGCATGAAATTCCTTAATAGAACCCCAAACCCGATTGTTTACTTTATCTGTTCTTGAAGCACAATATATTACTCTCATTGCTCCTAAAAAGGAAAGGCCGGAGCATATTCTTCTAAATTCCGTCAAAATAGATCTTTCTTGCTCTTGACATATGAATGAACTCATTCCACCTCATGGTTGCTAACCTTCGCGGCAAATTTTAAGAAAAATGCAAGCTTAAAAACAATTCAGCGCAATATCGCACACCTCTGTGCATCTTGACGCGCATTTCTGATGCTCCCCACAAATCCGCCCTCTTTCCTCCTTTTCCAAAAAAAATAAATAAAAAGCTGCGCTCTTTCCTTTCCACCAACTGATGCCACCTTTCCAACTCCCTGATTATTCTTACCTCCGCTGTGACAATGCCCGAGAGCATTCCGTTAGAGTCGGTGAGCAGCGCGGCGTCCACGCGCTTGGCCGCCATCCTTCGGCACGCCTCCGACACCGCGGTGGCCTCCGGGAGCGTGAGCGCCCTCGTCAACCTCAGCTTCTTCACCGTCCTCTCCAGCCTGCGCATGCATAAAACCAAGAAGTCAGCACGTGAAAAGGAACGATGGGGGAATCCGCGGCGCGTACGTACGATGCCTGGACCGGAGAGGTGGGCTTGGACGCCGCCTTCCCGTTGGCTGCGGCCGGAGGGGGCGGCGGTGGCGCGCGGCGGCGAGGCTGCGACGCGGCCATCGCCTGAGCCAGCAAAGGGAAGAGGAGGGAGGGGGATTGGGAGGTGGCGATGGAGGCGGCGGGGGTTTGAAATGGAGTCCAAGGCAAGACGCGCGGCGGCGCAGGAGAAGAAGACAGGAGGTGAAGAGAAGGTCGTTGCGTGCTGCAGCGGAGGAGCAGAGCAGTTAGTTGGTTTGCGTGGGCCCGGCACCTGCCGTGTCACTGCTGTGTGGGTCTAGAGGCCTCTGGGCCAGCCTGTCAGTGAAGCGAATCAGGTCCCCCCCCCCCCCCGGCGGAGTCCTCTACGGGAAGCTGGTCAGTGCTTGCCACGGTGTACCGCAATGGCCGGTCATGATGCCCGGATCCTCTGTGGGTACGAACAGGGAGACCGTAGGACCATAGAGTGCTACTAACTGAGACATGTGATGTACCCATTAAGTAGGCACAAATCAAAGAGACTAATGGCTTGTATGGGTAACCAACCCTGCTCTAGAAAAAGTATAACGATCGAACAATTGCCAATCATCGAGTCCAATGTTATGTTGCTACTCATTGTTCCTTCCCTTTGTGATCCCATGAGTTATTCAGTTTATAGTTTAGCATGAGTTTTTGCCGTTTCCATCTGGCTTAGTAGAAACGTGTACAGGGCCACATTACTCGTGGATGAAGCTTTGTCATCTGATAAATCCACTATATGCGGGACTTGAACTCATATATTATAATAACGATATATAAGAAACATAGTAAGTTATTCAGTGATAAATTATAAAATCTCTCTTGTTGTATAATATAAAACAACCGTACAATTGCTCGGTTGGTAGTTCGGTGACCAACACAGAACGAGTTTTAATTTGTTGTACGCAGAGTATTAGAACAAAGCATAGAAAGTGACAGCAGAGGGACCGTCTATTAATGATATATAAGAAACATAGTAAGTTATTTAGTGATAAATTATGAAATCTCTCTTGTCATATAATCTAAAACAACCGTACAATCGCTCGGTTGGTAGTTCGGTAACCAACGCAGAACGAGCTTTAATTTGTTATGCGCAGAGTATCAGAACCAAGCGCAAAAAGTGGGACCGTCTATTAAGATGCTCAAGCTGCTTAATTTGAATGCATTTACCTTATAAGTTTAGTGGGAAAACACAAATAATATTGTTAAATGGCATCCAAAAACTAGTTTATTCTTCTTGATGTTCAGAGAGGGGGTAGAAAAAAAACTTTTTGACTAGGCATAAATAGACTAGTTATTTAGTTGGCCAAGACCTGGTTTTGTCAATTTCCCAATACAGAAAATTATACGGTGAAGCATATAGATTCAAGTATTTGACTCTACAAAACTAGCAGCGTAATTACAGGCTACAGCACATGGGTTTAATATCGATCAAGGTCGCCGATGACACATATTCCTATCATAGAGTAGAGTGTGGAGATACATGACTTGGCATTTTTGCAGCATATACCAAAGACAATTTCTATGGCCGTCCATTCTCTTTATTAATATAATCTCTATTATATAAAATACGAGTTAATTTTTATATCATATCTTCTCGTACTCTCTTTTTATTTAATAAAAATCTATAAAAATTAAATATTTTATTTACTTTTATCATCAATCCTCGTTTTACAGCCACATTAACTCTTTACTGGCTATGGATATGTGACTTATTTTACTAATAAAAAAATGAAGAAATTTAGAGAGAAGTTAGCAGATAATCTCTTATTTCTTTTCTGATACTGTCGGAGAGTGAACTCCTGTCGCAGGGACCCCGAGAGACCCCTTTTTAGAGATTCGGCCGGGGGGATGATCCTGGAAAAACTTGTTTGGGAAATAAGCGGGAACGTAAATAAATGCGATGGCTGGCGGGAGACGATCACCCTAATGCAAGAAAAAGTGGGTACGCCGGGTTTTAGACAGGTTCGGGCCGCACGGAGGCGTAACACCCTACTCCTGTATGAGCACTATATTTATCCTTGAAGGGAATTCTTCAAGGAGGTATCTGGTTCTAAGGGGAGAGCTGTTTACAAAGAGCTTGAGACTCTTATGTTCTAGCTTAACTTGAGCTGGTTCGAGTGTCTGTCGATCTATCTTTGGCCTGGTTCGTCGGAGATTGTTGGTCGTCTGGTGGTCGGGGGCCTTTTTTCTCCTGCTTTTAGTGTTCTCCATCCTTTCCTTTTATAGGCGCGCCGACCTCAACATATCCTGAATGGGAAAGAGGGGACGCGAATGCCAAGGTGCCACGGAGAAAGGTGTAATCATTTCATTTTGGCGAAGTGACAGGGGCGGTGGAGAAATGCGGCGCGCATTCGACCACCAGCCGCTGCGGAAGCCTCGGGGCGCCCTAAAAGGGGCCCACCGGTCAGCCTCAGAGGTGCCTAGTGCGCCCACCCTGTCTTGTTCTTCTGCCAGGGCAGGGTGGCAGGCGGAGTGCTTCGATTCTGGCAACGTTATCCCGAGGCACCTGGATGAAACGGGACGGGACCCGTGCATTTAATGGACCCACGGCCCCCTGCTAGTGCATGGCAGGGTCTGACACTGGGGCGTGGGCAGCTGAGAATGTCAGGATGTCAGGATGTCAGACCGCGCGTGCCTATTAAATGCGGCATTGGGCCTTTGACTGGATGACACCCTGATGACGGGACCCTTCGGGTCGTTGAATGATCTTGCGCGAACCTTCGGGGCACCGAGTCCTCGGGGGCTGCCACGTGCAGCCCCGAGCACTCTCTCCCGAGCACTTCGGTGGGACCTTCGGGGCACCGAGTCCTCGGGGGCTGCCACGTGCAGCCCCGAGCACTCTCTCCCGAGCACTTTGGTGGGGCCTTCGGGGCACCGAGTCCTCGGGGGCTGCCAGGTGCAGCCCCGAGCACTCTCTCCCGAGCACTTCGGTGGGACCTTCGGGGCACCGAGTCCTCGGGGGCTGCCACGTGCAGCCCCGAGCACTCTCTCCCGAGGACTTCGTTCTTAGTATTTGGACCCTGCAGATCATCGGGGAACTAGGGTGCTCGGGAACCAGAGGCGGCGGCCCCGAGCACCTTCTCCCGGGACTTAGCTTTTTCTTACCTCGCAGGGTGGTGACATGTGGTGGATAG
The DNA here is from genome assembly GCF_958298935.1 of Phragmites australis. Classification (NCBI taxonomy): domain Eukaryota; kingdom Viridiplantae; phylum Streptophyta; class Magnoliopsida; order Poales; family Poaceae; genus Phragmites; species Phragmites australis. Next base: position 50,989,267 of record NC_084922.1, on the reverse strand, counting down.
CCGGCCTGGCCTCGGGACTTAGGGACCCCTGGTTCTGAATACACCGACAGTAGCCCCCGGGCCCGTTGGTAGCCGATGGGACGGAGACTGCGAATGGGCCCTTCGTCACGACCGAGGCCAAGGCTAGCGCGGACGCCATGTGGCAAGCTTTCGAGAGGTGGCCCTTGCGGACCTAGACCTCAAGTACGTTCCAACGGGAAAATGAGTGGACGCGTGTCCACACAACTTCCGAAGGGTATGATAACCATACGGGCGGCACGCGCGGTCGCCGCGCAGATCGAGGAAAATACGCCTGGCAACCGCTGACATCGCGCGATCGGCGGGAGATTCGTCTGACAGTTGCGTCGACCGAGGCGACGCTTCGCCGAGCGAACCGTCTGGGGCGGCAGTTTTCGAATTTTGAGATATAAAAGGGGGAACGGATCGGTCCGTTTCCCCTTTTTACGCTCTCTTGCACTTGCGCTCCTGCCTTCTTGGTGCTCTGCCTGGAAGTCCCGGGGAGTACTCAGTCGGGCCGTTCCCGACCTTCCCATCCCCGAGGAATGAAGTTGTTCCGGTCGCTGGCGTTGGCGCAGCCAGCCCTCAAGCTCTCGCGAGTCCGCACTGCCCAGGTTAAGAAACGAAGACACAGACTCCCTTGCCCGGGAGATAGATCGATCCTGCTCGGAACACGCCGTGCCCAGTGAACACTTTTTCACTTTGCGACCACTCAGTTAGTAGAAGGGAGACGCGTGCGGGCGAGAATGTGACCAAGAGTCCTCGCGGTCCGGTGGTGCCCGGGTTTGAAACGGGCCGGACCGAGCACTGACAGCCTGCCCCCGAGACCTGAGCTCCGGACTACCCGAGTAGCTCGAGCGATAGGATTACCCAGGGTACCCGAGGACTCGGTAGTGCTCGGGGTCCATAAAAGCAGACCGAACACCACGACGACCACGAAGGGCTTCGGTCAGACATTATCGCAAGCACGGTACTCCTTTCTACAAACCGCTATGTCGTTCTGGGAAAAAGTAGACACGCGGCAGGGTTTTTGCGTGCAAGGAGACCACCTCGCCGAACAGATTAAAGCGCGAGAGCCCCCGAGAATGACTCGGGAACATAAATTTACTGAAAGCAGACTTGTCTGAATATAACCACTCACCGGACAGCTGTCGGCCTTCCGGCCAACCGATCCAGGAGGGGTGTGCTTCCGAGCTCGGGGGCCCGGGGACTTGATTCTTTCAACGGAGCGCCCGAGGGCCCAGAGGCATACGAGGCTCCTAGGGTCGGGTGGCCTCGACCACCCAAGCCTAAGTGGTAGGACCACCCGAAGACCCTTGGGGCCGACCAGAGACCGGGGCATTGAAGCCATCGCGGCCGAGCTGCTTGTGATTGCCAGCCTGTGACTTGAGAGAGAAGAATATAGAATTTCTTTGTCTGGTGCGCTCTGTTAGTGCGGTACTTGCTATAGACTGCTCTCGTTTTTGACCCGAGACCTCTCGAATACCCAAACCGGCGGACAAGAGCGGACAGAGGCATAACCTAGAGGTCCTATGGTTCGGTGGCGTCCGGGTATGACAGACCAGACCGAGCACCGACAGCCCGCTCCGGGGGCCCGAGCTCCGGACTACTCGAGCAGCTCGAGCGATTGGATTACCCAGAGCACCCCGAAACTTGGCAGTGCCCGGGAGCCTGCCACGACACCGAACACCACAGCCTACCATGCCGGACGTAGGTCAGCGGCGACTGCTCGCATGCATACCGATCGGGATTCTTTTGTCAACGGGAAAAAAGAGAGAGCGAACTTTTTCTCACACAACCGAGCCCCTCACCAGACATATTAAACATACGGAATCCAGAAAAAGTATTTTGATATAGCGATTGCTTATTGAAAAACTTAATGTGCAATATTTACAAGGTTGGGTGACATCGACTTACCTCACGGGGCGAAGCCCTCAGACTGCTCGGGCGGGGAGAAGCCCCCGGCCTTACTAACCTGAACCGCGAGCACGACCATCTACGGGTAGAAGCGTCGAAGATGCTCGATGTTCCACGGATTCGGGAGTGGCTGTCCTTCCTCCGTCGCCAACCTGAAAGAACCTGCCCGGGGGACCGCGATCACGGTGAAGGGACCTTCCCACACAGGGGACAACTTATTCATTCCTTCGCGCGACTGGATGCGTCGGAGAACTAGGTCCCCCACCTCGAGAGACCGGGCCCGGACATGGCGCAGATGATAACGCCGCAGACTCTGCTGGTACCGAGCCGCCCGGACAGCAGCACGCCGCCGGCGCTCCTCCAGGTAGTCTACGTCGTCGCGCCTTTGATGCTCCTGCTCACCCTCAGAGTATGCATGCACTCGAGGGGAGCCCAGAGTGAGCTCGGAGGGGAGGACTGCCTCGGCGCCGTAGACGAGGAAGAAAGGAGTCTCCCCGGTGGCGCGGCTTGGCGTAGTCCGATTGGCCCATAGCACGGCTGGCAGCTCGTCCACCCATCCCTTCCCGTGCTTAGCGAGCACGTTATAGGTCCGGGTTTTGAGGCCCTTTAGTATCTCCGCGTTGGCGCGCTCGACCTGCCCGTTACTCTGAGGATGAGCGACGGAAGCGAAGCAGAGCTTGATGCCGAGATCTTCGCAATAGTCCCCGAACAAGGCACTTGTGAACTGGGTGCCGTTGTCGGTGATGATCCGATTGGGGACACCAAAGCGGCTAGTGATGCCGCGGATAAACTGGAGCGCCGTGTTTTTGGTCACCTTGATGACTGGGACCGCCTCCGGCCACTTGGTGAATTTGTCGATAGCGACATATAGGTATGCATAGCCCCCGACTGCTCGGGAGAATGGACCCAGAATGTCCAAACCCCAGACCGCGAAAGGTCATGACAGGGGAATGGTATGGAGAGCCTGAGCTGGCTGGTGAATCTGCTTTGCATGGAACTGGCATGCCCTGCAGCGCCGAACCAGCTCGGAAGCATCCTGGAGAGCTGTAGGCCAGTAGAAACCTTGCCGGAAGGCTTTCCCGACCAGCGTGCGGAACGATGAATGGCCACCGCACTCGCCCTCGTGGACCTCAGCGAGAAGATCGCCGCCTTCTGCCCGAGAGATGCATTTCAGGAGGATACCTCCTGCGCTACGTCGGTAGAGATCCCCATCCACAATGGCATAGCGTTTGGACTGCCGAGCAACCCTTTCGGCAGACGCCTCATCCTCGGGTAGGAACTTTTCTTTCAAGTACCCTCGGATGTCAGACATCCACGAGGCATCTTGAGAACATTCGGCGAGCACAGCGCACTCGTCGGACGGCGGCGCCCTGACGGGGCTTCCCACTGAGGGTACCGCCGGGGTCTCCTGAATTGAGTTCGAGGTTTCCCCTTCATCCTGTTCGGCAGGCAGGACGGAAGGCCGTGCGAGTCTTTCTTCAAAGACTCCGGCAGGGACGTGCGCACGTGATGAGGCCAGGCGAGAGAGCTCGTCGGCCGGAGCATTGTCGCGGCGAGAGATATGCCGCAATTCGAGGCCGTCGAAGCGTCTCTCGAGCTTTCTGACTGCAGCCACGTACGCCGCCATTTGAGGATCCGTGCACTGGTACTCCTTGGACACCTGGTTGACGACCAGTTGGGAGTCCCCTTTGACCAGGAGGCGACGAATCCCGAGCCCCACCGCAGCTCGGAGGCCGGCGATGAGACCTTCATACTCCGCCATGTTGTTGGATGCGCGGAATTGCAACTGTACGACGTACCGGAGCTCTTCACCCGTTGGGGAGGTGAGAACCACTCCGGCCCCTGCGCCTTTCAGCGAGAGGGAGCCGTCGAAGTGCATGACCCAGTACCCGGGCGCGTCGTGCCCGGGATAGGCAGAAACCTCTTCTGGGACGACGCAGGGGACGGGCGTCCACTCTGCCAAGAAGTCGGAGAGTGCCTGGCTTTTAATTGCCTGGCGACTGACGAAGTGTAGGTCGAACTCCGCCAGCTCTACTGCCCATTTGACAACGCGCCCGGTGCCTTCCCGGTTCCGGAGAATGGGTCCCAGTGGATAAGTGGTAACCACCGAGACTTTGTGCGCCTGGAAGTAGTGGCGCAGCTTCCGGGAGGCGATGAGCACGGCATAGAGCAGCTTCTGAGCTTGGGGATACCTTGTCTTGGCCTCCCGGAGGACCTCGCTGACGAAGTACACCGGTCGCTGTACCCGGCAGGCCCGGATGGTGGCCCCACCCGGGGGGCTGCCACAGCCCCCAGGGTCGGCGGTATGGTCGGGGTTGGCCGGGCATTCGAGCTCGATTCCTTGGCTGGGAAGAGCAGTGTGCTCGGGCTCGACCCCTCGCTCCGGGGGAGCCACGAGGACAGGTGAGTGGTCGGGGGCCTCTGGGAGCTGGGACCCAGCACCCGGCCCTGAACACTCGTCTCGCTCCACCACCAATACTACGCTCACAACCTGAGGAGTGGCTGAAACGTAAAGCAGCAGGGGCTCACCTTGAGAAGGAGCCACCAACACGGGTGGCGAAGTAAGGTACTTCTTTAAGTCGCGGAAGGCCTGCTCGGCCTCCGGCGTCCAGTCAAAATGACCGGATTTTTTCAGAAGCTTGAAGAGGGGGAGCCCTCGCTCCCCGAGCTTGGAGATGAAGCGCCCGAGGGCGGCCATGCAGCCGGCGAGGCGCTGGACCTCCTTGAGTCGAACCAGGGGTCGCATCTGCTCGATGGCCCGGATCTTCTCCGGATTGACCTCGATTCCTCGGCCAGAGACCAAGAAACCAAGGAGCTTGCCCGCCGGGACCCCGAAGACACATTTCTCCGGGTTGAGCTTGAGGCGGGTAGAGCGGAGACTGTTGAAAGTCTCGGCAAGGTCCTCGAGCAGGGTGGCGCGGTCTTGGGTTTTGACCACGAGATCGTCGATGTAGGCCTCGACGTTGCGGCCAACCTGCGAGTTAAGAGTGATACGAATGGCGCGCTGGAAGGATGATCCAGCGTTGCGCAGGCCGAAAGGCATTGACATGTAGCAATAAGTCCCCATCGGGGTAGTAAAAGCAGTTTTTTCCTCGTCCCCTACGGCCATGCGAATCTGGTGATACCCAGAGTTTGCATCTAGGAAGCACAAAAGATCACATCCCACAGTTGAATCTACGATTTGATCAATGCGAGGTAAGGGGAAGGGATCTTTAGGACAAGCCTTGTTAAGGTCGGTGTAGTCCACGCACATGCGAAGCTTGCCGTTGGCCTTCGGGACGATGACTGGATTTGCTAGCCAGTCGGGGTGGAGGACTTCTCTGATGAATCCGGCGTCGAGGAGCTTGCGGACCTGCTCGCGGATAAACTCCTGGCGCTCTGGCGCCTGCCGCCGGACCTTCTGCTTCACCGGGCGGGCGTCCGGACGCACAGCCAAGTGATGCTCGATCACCTCCCTAGGGATCCCAGGCATGTCGGACGGTTGCCAGGCAAACACGTCCACGTTAGCCCGGAGGAAGGCGACGAGCGCGCTTTCCTATTTGCTGCCCAGGTCGCTGCCGATTCGGACAACCTGGGTAGCGCCTTCGCCCACCTCGACCTCCTTCGTTGGAACAGAGGTGTCGGCGGCGAGTCGGGGTCTGGGTGAAGAGGGTCCCGGGCCCCCTGAAGAGCCATCAACCTCGGCCTGTGCTGAGACCAGAGCCATGTATGATTGTTCGGCGCAGGAGACGGCGCCGCGGGAGTCGGCGACCACGGAGATAGAGCCTGCGGGGCTGGGCATCTTCACCGTAAGGTATGCATAATGCACGGCCATCATGAACTTGGCAAGCGCCGGACGCCCGAGGATGGCGTTGTAGGGGAGAGGGAGCTCCGCAACATCGAAGAGGACGCACTCCGTGCGGAAGTTGTCCCGGCTCCCAAATGTGACAGGCAACTCAACCTGCCCGAGGGGTAGGGAGTGCCCGGGAGTTACTCCACAGAAAGGGAGTGACGGCTTTAGGCGTCGGGAAGATACTTGCAGCTTCTCAAAAGCCTCCTTGGAGAGGAGGTTGAGGCCGGCACCACCGTCGATCAGCACTCTGCCGACCTTAACATTGCAGATAGTGGGAGACACAACCAGAGGTAGCCGTCCCACGGCTGCAGTACTGACGGGGTGATCTGCCATGCTGAACGTGATCGGAGCATCCGACCACCTCAGGGGTCTTGTGGCCTCCTCGCTCGGGGTTGCCGAGCACACTTCGCGCCGCATGACCTTGATGCCACGGCGCGAGCAGGGTGTGTAAGCGCCCCCGTCGATGAAGGCAACCGCATGCTCGGGCTCCTGGAAGCCGAGCTCGGCGTTGTTGGGGACGACCTCGGCATCGCCTCCTCCGTGGGACTCGTCGCGCTCCCTCTGGCGCTGCTCCACGAGTCCTTTGACCGTACGACACTCCGTGAGGTCGTGCCATCTGGTCAGGTGTATGGGACACCATTTACCTGGCTCGGGCCCCGCGGGAGCGGGGACCCTCGCTGGAATAGGAGCTCGGCCAGGGGCCGGGGCTCTTGCTGGAGCTGACGCCCTAGCCGGTGCCGGGGCCCTCGCGGGCACAGAGGCCCGAGGAGGAGCCCGAGCAGGGGCCCTGACGGGGCGCCGATCGGCACCCGGCCGACGCTCTTGCCGGCGATCGGGCTCTTGCGGCTCCCTATGAGCGGGGACTTGGGCTAGCTCAACGGGAGCGGCCTCGCGCTTCCATCTCTTTTTCTTTTCCCGCTTATCAGAGCGGGAAGAACTTGGCTGGTCGGAAACGGGGCGAGGAGCATGCCATGCCCTGGCCTCCGCAGCCTTGGCGCACTTATCGGCCAGTGCGAAAAGCTCCGCAGGGGTCTCGATCTCATGCGTACCTAGCTTCTCGAGCATCCGCTCATCACGGACGCCCTGCCGAAAAGCAACAATAACAGCATGGGGGGCCACTCGCGGAATAGTGTTGCGAACCTGGCTGAAACGCTGTATAAATCGCCGTAGCGTCTCCCCTTCCTGCTGTTGGACGGCGTGGAGGTTGCACTCCAGACCGGGACGTGCGAACGTGCCCTGAAAGTTGGCCACGAATTGGTGGCACAGGTCATCCCAGGAGCTGATAGATCCTGGGGGTAAGTTCATAAGCCAAGAGCGGGCGGAACCCCTCAAGGCAACATGAAAATAGTTTACCATCACCTTTTCGCTGCCTCCGGCCGCTTGGACGGCCGTCGTGTAGATCTGGAGGAACTCGACGGGGTCGATGGACCCGTCGTACTTCTCCGGCAGCTCGGGGCGGAACTTGGAAGGCCACCTCACCCGGCGGAGCTCGGCGGTGAAGGCACGGCAACCGGTGCCGTACCCCGCAGCACGAGCGGGGGTTCTTGGTGGCGAGAAGCGGCGAGCCGGGGATCCCCGGTGGTCGTGGGCCGGGAGAGAGGAAGCCTGGTCCTCTGCCCCAACCCCCTGCCGGGTCTCCCGCTGACGCTCGAGAGTGACTCGGGCATCCTCGTGGCCCCTCCGCTCGTCAAGGTGCAAGCGAAGGTCTCGGGCTTCTGACACGGCCAGGGGGACTGCGCTCCGCCTGGAGACCCCTCGGCCCGTGCGGGTGTTGCCCGCTGAGGAGCCGGCTCTGGCGGCACCGTGCTGAGAAGTGGCGCGAGGACTCCCGGCCTGCACCTGGCGACGAGCAGTGCCGACCAAAGCGACGACATCTTGCATCCACCGGCTTTCCGGAGTGTTTGGCGTGGCCTGAATGGGCGGGTGTCTGAGGAGAGCTTGTGCTGCAAGCAACGCGCTCCCTGGGCTGGCCTCACTGAAAGCGAGCCTGCACCGAGGCGGCACCCGACGTGGTCCAGAGGCAGACCTGGCGGCCGGGGTCCCGACCACCTGCTGGGGGTCGGAAAGTACGTTGGCAGCGGCGGCGGCGCTGATGGGCCCAGCGCCTTGATCCCCTTGGGCGGGAAAAGCCGCACGCGTGGATGGCGGCTGCCGCGGGTACGCAGCAGCGACGGGGCTTTCTTCGTGGGGCAGCGTTCCGTTACTGGAAGTGGAGCCGGAACGCTGGAGACGGTGCCCACCTGCCATCTTTTCCTGTGGAGAAAAAAGTGAAACAAACAATCCAGGGATATTCCCCCCTACCTGGCGCGCCAGCTGTCGGAGAGTGAACTCCTGTCGCAGGGACCCCGAGAGACCCCTTTTTAGAGATTCGGCCGGGGGGATGATCCTGGAAAAACTTGTTTGGGAAATAAGCGGGAACGGAAATAAATGCGATGGCTGGCGGGAGACGATCACCCTAATGCAAGAAAAAGTGGGTACGCCGGGTTTTAGACAGGTTCGGGCCGCACGGAGGCGTAACACCCTACTCCTGTATGAGCACTATATTTATCCTTGAAGGGAATTCTTCAAGGAGGTATCTGGTTCTAAGGGGAGAGCTGTTTACAAAGAGCTTGAGGCTCTTATGTTCTAGCTTAACTTGAGCTGGTTCGAGTGTCTGTCGATCTATCTTTGGCCTGGTTCGTCGGAGATTGTTGGTCGTCTGGTGGTCGGGGGCCTTTTTTCTCCTGCTTTTAGTGTTCTCCATCCTTTCCTTTTATAGGCGCGCCGACCTCAACATATCCTGAATGGGAAAGAGGGGACGCGAATGCCAAGGTGCCACGGAGAAAGGTGTAATCATTTCATTTTGGCGAAGTGACAGGGGCGGTGGAGAAATGCGGCGCGCATTCGACCACCCGCCGCTGCGGAAGCCTCGGGGCACCCTAAAAGGGGCCCACCGGTCAGCCTCAGAGGTGCCCAGTGCGCCCACCCTGTCTTGTTCTTCTGCCAGGGCAGGGTGGCAGGCGGAGTGCTTCGATTCTGGCAACGTTATCCCGAGGCACCTGGATGAAACGGGACGGGACCCGTGCATTTAATGGACCCACGGCCCCCTGCTAGTGCATGGCAGGGTCTGACACTGGGGCGTGGGCAGCTGAGAATGTCAGGATGTCAGGATGTCAGACCGCGCGTGCCTATTAAATGCGGCATTGGGCCTTTGACTGGATGACACCCTGATGACGGGACCCTTCGGGTCGTTGAATGATCTTGCGCGAACCTTCGGGGCACCGAGTCCTCGGGGGCTGCCACGTGCAGCCCCGAGCACTCTCTCCCGAGCACTTCGGTGGGACCTTCGGGGCACCGAGTCCTCGGGGGCTGCCACGTGCAGCCCCGAGCACTCTCTCCCGAGCACTTCGGTGGGGCCTTCGGGGCACCGAGTCCTCGGGGGCTGCCACGTGCAGCCCCGAGCACTCTCTCCCGAGCACTTCGGTGGGACCTTCGTTGCACCGAGTCCTCGGGGGCTGCCACGTGCAGCCCCGAGCACTCTCTCCCGAGCACTTTGGTGGGGCCTTCGGGGCACCGAGTCCTCGGGGGCTGCCACGTGCAGCCCCGAGCACTCTCTCCCGAGCACTTCGGTGGGACCTTCGGGGCACCGAGTCCTCGGGGGCTGCCACGTGCAGCCCCGAGCACTCTCTCCCGAGGACTTCGTTCTTAGTATTTGGACCCTGCAGATCATCGGGGAACTAGGGTGCTCGGGAACCAGAGGCGGCGGCCCCGAGCACCTTCTCCCGGGACTTAGCTTTTTCTTACCTCGCAGAGTGGTGACATGTGGTGGATAGCCGGCCTGGCCTCGGGACTTAGGGACCCCTGGTTCTGAATACACCGACAGATACTATCTGAAATCAAACCATAACATCGCTCCTAACGTATTCGTTGACGATGCTTTCATAGCACATCCATATTTTCATAACTCAAGTTTATATTTAATATTATTGTATTTAATATTTTATATTTTTGTTGTAACACGTGAACACTTAGCTAATATTAAAAAAAACTGGTCTGCGGTGGTGATGGTCACAACTCCTCACCTAGTTTTGGTGCTGACAGGTGGGCCCCGCTACATCTCCAGCCATCCCGCTCGCGTGGTGGTCCCATCTCCATCTCCTCACACAACAGTCGGCGCCGACAGGTGGGTCCGTTCCTCCTCACAAAACCTGGGAGCGTTTGCCTTGTGGGATCACCACGCGAGTGGCCACGGCTTGCTGGGCGTGAAGCCCCTGCCACCAACGGCTCAAGACATGCATCATTGTATTGCTGCATGCGGATGAATCCATCCATCCCTGCTGCTTTCCTGAGCAACATGAACCACATCGATCTCCTTGGCCAATGCACGCACCAACGCGCAGGAAACTAACGAAGCAATTGATCGATCCTGTCATGGAGGTATTGGACCTCAAGATCATAAAAGATATGAACAGGAACGGGTTACGGGTCCATTCTCAAATAAGATCCACCTGAACCCTATATTCAGAGCCATTTATTCGGCTCGTTTTCTGCAGACATTGTTCATGTTTTTGCTAGCTGATCCTTAACTTGTGCATGTATATCTATTACGAAGCCTTCGGTAAAATCTCCTGAGTCCTGACCTAATAACAGTTTGCCTTTTGCGATACTACCTGTGGTGTGTTTCAGCGTGACATAAAATTACATACCAAACAAAAATTAAGATCAACAAATCAAAGTGGAGTAAAGAAGAAATTCAGGGTAAGAAAAATTAATGGGACTATCAGAATATCAGATCTAATCAATCACCATTTCTATCTGGGACTGATGTGAACAATTTACTTTTGCGACCTCGATTCCTCAAATTACATAGATAGATAGCACAAATATCTAGCTAAACACTGAATTTTAACTACTACTCAGTACTCACAACACGCAGAAATAATCATTGGTACTCAGAGGCCAGGTGTATAGCTCACCCTAGTGCCTGTCAATCCTGGACATGCCGATCAAGGAGGCCGCCGCCGGGGAGTAGTAGTATGTAGTGGCGGCGCCCGAGCTCGAAGGCGCCGACGGCGACGTCGGCCGGCGGAAGACCAGGCCGGAGACACGCACAGCCACGATTAGCGCCGTGCCTATCCCCACCGCCATGCCGACGACCTCTTGCAGCCTGCAGATGCTCCTTCGCATCATCACCCGCAGCAGGACGTGGATCGCGCAGTCCATGGACGCTGTCTAGCCAGTCCGGCCTCTCTGGTTGCCGGTCTAGACCTGCAGCTTCAAGAGATGCACTTGCTTTGGTTCTCCCTCGACTCTCACTGTTGAAATTTAGCTCGTGTAATTACGAATCTAGCTACGTATATATAGTAGCTAGAACCCGGCGGCCGGCGTGTGTTTAGGACGGCAGGTAGGTTGGTTTGGTCATCATATCATGTACCTTGCAATATTAATGGGCGTGATGGCAACATGAGATCCACCATACATACTGTGCGTAACTGTTAGGTTGGTTTTAGTTAAAGTGATTGTTGAAGACCCAAATGTTTATGTATCAATTTTGGAATCCACCGATTTTACTTCTCTGTAAACATCTTCCGTTTGTGCATTATATGACTTGTTGTATGAATTTATTCGTAGCACTGATCGATAACATTTTGCAGTTTGACTAATTAGATTTAATTAGGATATTATTACTTTTTTAGGCAAATGACAAGGAGGGGGGAGTTTCCCCACCTAATATTATTGAATCAAATATATGCTTTCGAGTAAAAAAAAACATATCTACGCTTTCCCTTGCATCAGTTTTTTTAAGGACCTTGCATCGGTTTATTACAACCTCATGGTCCTATATATGGTGTGCATATGAAAGGTGCTGTAAATCAGATCCACCCCATTTTATGTTGTCATCTCCATGGTCACATGTTTAGGTTAAATATAAAGCTAATGAAATGACATCATAACTTCATATACATGCTGTCAAAAATGATGCAACTAGCAGCTACCATAAAATAAATAAATTGATCATATAATGCACAAACGGGCACTAGCTACAGTACCAACTTTAGCCCAATTGCGCTGATGAATCATAATTATTTTGTGTCCATAAAAATTTCATCCGCAGCATTCTGAGTTATTTGAGAAAACTACTGTTTTAAAAAAATTAACAGTGCAATGCCTTGAATTTGGAACCAAAGCCAATTAACAACTGGCTAGAGGAATTTTCTTCTGATCTATCACGCAAGAATTGTGATCTATGTAAAGAAAAAGAAATTGAGAAGGAGAAAAAGAGTAACCATGGTATATGTGATATGCATATGAATTATATATGATCAGTTTCTTGTGTGCAGTAATAGTTAACTCAAGGATATATAATTTTACGTCATAGGTTATATTAATTCATCAAAATTAATCTATATGTACAGTAAATCGTAGCGAAATCCATGAGCAGGCGACCGGACAAATTCGCGTAAATCAAAGGAACAGGACGATGACAATCATAGGGCCACCTAGGTTAGTGATTAGCAACATGATGCGCTCACTCCCATGTGGTACTTCACGCGTATACTGTAGCAGATCTGCAGGGAATAAAAATGCCTATAGCAGAAAATATTGTTACACCGTACCAAGCACAGCTAATAATGTGCGTATATGGTTTATAAGAATGGGAATATATTTTCTTTTTTTTCACAACTATTAATAATGGGAATGGATTGGCATGTGTATCATGTCAGATAAGTGTAAGCATCTAGCCCCTTAATTCGAGTTTTGGTGATTAATAACAACACAATCATCGTGACTAACTTTTATTGAGCCCCTTAGATTGGTTTTCATATGTATGGTTCAAAAGATATGTATGAAGATTAAGGACTAACTAGTTCTAAGTGTCGTTTGGAATTGAGAGACACTTAAGTAGTGTATGACTTTTTTTTCTGTACTATTAGGAGGTTGAGAATAATAGCTTTATCTAGTTTGATCTAGATAGATAGTTATGATGCAAACTAGTTAAGCCTAGCACTAGTTAGCTCAGAGTAAACCTAAAATATTGAGAAAGTTTAAGCTGGGATAAAGATTGGTCGAATTGAAGAAGTCACAGTGCAATTCTACTCACCGAAAGCTTATGTGTCTCCACTGAAAGTTTATCGTCAGAAAGTTTTTCGAAGGATGCAGAAATATTGCACTCATTGGAAGCTTAAGTATGTTCACCGGAAGCTTAGTAGAGAGCCTCTACTCACCGGAAGCTTGCATCAGAAGATGTTTACATAGAGATATGTTTTGGTGAAGATCAAGGTACTCTACTCATCAGAAGTTCCGATGAGCATCAGTCTCACCAGAAGAGTTCAAGTCAATGTACCCATCGAAAGTTTCAGTGAGTGCATCGAAAGGTTGTGATCTTTTTGGAGTTAGCCGTGAAATTTGGACTTTCTGCTCATCGGATGTTCCAGTGGGGAATTTAAATTCCCGTTCGAATTTTCAATTAGTAGAATTAAAGTTAACGGCTAAATTTTTGAGAAATTTGAGTTGTACTCATCGAGTGTTCCGATGATGAGAATTTGGTCTCATCGGAACTTTTGATGAGTGCAATTCATCTGAGTGATTGTACAACAGCTAATTTTTGTCTTTGTGCTATAAGTAACCCTCCACCTATTTTAGTTTGCAACTCTTTGCTTGTATGTGTTCTTAGTGGTATTCTAAGAGGATCAAGAGAAAGAAGCACTTAAATGATTTTAAACTCCCTGGTTGCAAGATTAAGGATATCGTTATACTAGGAGAGTAGTTAGTGTGCATCCAATTATCTCTTTGGTTTAGATTAGGTCAAGTGAGATTTTTAGTTTATTACTCTTGGTGATTAACATCACTATTACTCTTAGTGATTGACGCCACCTAGACGGTTTAGTGAAGTTTATCTTGAGTAGATTCAAGGTGAAGTGATTGTTGAATCCCCAAGATGTTCATGCACCAATTTGGAGTCCACCAATCTGGAATAGAGCGTTTGGTCCTTTGCGTGGGATCACGAGTGAGCTAGACCCTTGCGCGGTGCTCCAATGAGGATTAGAGGGAGCGTCAACTTCTCGATACCTTGAGAAAAAATCGAGTCTTCATATCCCTTCTATTTATTTTGAGCAATTTCATTCTAGCATTTAATTTTCATATTTACTTTCTTGCAAGTTTCTTTGCTAAGTTTGTATTGTTAGAATAGGGGTAGTGTTTGATTGAGCTTTCATAAGAGCCTTATGTTTTATGCAAATTTATATTTGAATCATCGTGTCAATGTGCAAAATAAATATCAAACAGTTCATCTACAAAAATTCTTGTTTGGAATCCTTGCAAAAAAAGCTTGCTTAGAACGACCTAGAAATTTTTGCGAGCAAGTATAGTTCAATTCCTACAGGATTCATTGAAATGATATGCATTTACAGTTGGACACCAAGCAGCTAAGTACTCCCTGAATTATTCGTGAATTCTAATCCGACAAATGAAGTCTCGCCACGCTTACGGTGTTCCGAACAAATGGCGGTGCAGGCGTCGGACTCAGCCCGGAGTTGATTGAGGGGCCGGGCCCCGATCAATGAGGACACGATGTGCTCATCTTCCGTAGGCGCTGCATGGTCATTAGGGATGGGGCCAAGTAACAGTGACGAGGGTGTCGACATTTTTGCTCTGGTTGTTTCAACATCATCATCATCATCGAATGGATGATTCTTTCAGAAAGTTTAATAAAATACAGCATGGCCAATAGCTGAATCTATCGACTGATGTTCACTCAGAGCATCTTGAACAGATTAGCTAAATTTCAACCTCCGTATCTTTATTTGGTTATTTATTTTAAAAGATTCTCTTTTCATATTTTTTACACTTCAACAAACTAGCTAAATCTCATTCTTCATATCCCATTTACCTATACTTTATTTGTAAGACTAGTTTTTTCAAACAACTATTTTTTTAATGGCTAATTTTTTGCAACAGATGTTCCTTGCAATGCATGTGGATAGATGGTAAAGAAATTTACAATACGTGTACTTGTATGGTAACAAAATTTACCATAGTGTAATCGCAATTATGATCCCGTCACAGTCATGGTAACCGGAGTTAGATTTCGCCACAAACATAGTAATCGGAGTTATAATCCCACCATAAAAACAGTTACGATCCCACCATAGGCATGATAATGGGAGTTATGATCCCGTCACAGGCATGGTAACCGAAGTTACGATCCCACCACAAAAATAGTTAAATTTAGAGAATTTTTATTTAAAATTTCTAAGAGATTTTTAGTTAAAACTAGTTAAAATGAGTTCTCTATTATTCATTCTATGAGCACAGAAATCAGTGTAATTTTAGAAGCACTATAAAGTCACTTTTTGAATTTATGAAAAAACGAGAGGAAAAAAAATGAAGTTTTGAAGCAAAAGCTAAGGGGTCGTTTGGTAGAGCTCTGATTCTGTGGTGAGAGTGATTCTATGGTGGAAGTGATTCTATGATGGAAGTGATTCTATTTGTAAAATCGTTTGGTATGCTAGTGGTGAAAGTGATTCCTGAGAGAATATTATGTTGAAATTGAGGAGAATCAGATGAAAGCTAGATTTTTCAGCTCCCACCTCGTAATACAAATCGTTAAGTGATTTTCGCGCGGAATCCACTCCCAGGCAAAGCGTTTGGCAGCGCGGGAGCTGATTTCCGCGCGAAATCACTCCACCAAACGGGGCCTAAGTAGCTTCTCTCTCAGCTCTCTCTACAGGAGTTACTATAGGAATTTAACGAGTCTGGAGGTGAACACTAAGTTTGACCAGTGAGTGGAGTCGGATGGTGATTCTCGGTCTTCTGGCCAATTTTAGCGATGACACGTCAAATAGCTCTTTTGTTGGAGATGTTTTTAGTGTGGAGTTAATTTCATAAAGTTTAATAAAATGTTGCCGCGGTGTTCTTGTTGGTTATCAATCTGTTTAGACTTATAGGAAACATAATTGATTTGACGACGTTGGCATCATATATACGTCAAAATAGTGTGTAGCAGAATCCACACAATGGCACATATTGAGCTTCTTTTTTTTCTCCTTAAAATTCGCGTGCGTATTCAGCGACTTTCTGTTGCTTGTTTGTTTGGGTTTCAGTTGGACTTATGATTTTTCTTCCTTAATTTTTAAAACGGCAGATATCAGGTGAAAAAAATCAATGTCGAACTTAATTGCATTTGTAGAAGTTCACAAAACACCATGCTGTACTCGGTTTTTGTTGCTGTAGAGAACTGCACTGGCAAAAACAAAAAAAACTATTTCTCATCCGCGCATGCAATACGGCAGTGACGCTGCATTAAGCAAATAAGAGAGCCAAATGATTTTGCACGAGACGTATATACTCAAGATATTACTTTTAAGATTATAGAAAGACACAAATATACGCACATGGATGGTTCGGTTGACACTTGGTGCGACAATGTTCGCCCAGCCCGTGCAGGTTCCATACCTGGGTTGTAACCTGAGCGTCTTAGACCATCTCTCATAGTTATTCAAATTTTTTATCCTAAAAATACTATTACATAATCCCTTATCACTATTATAATATTTCTTATTTTTTTATCTAAACAGATACCATATTTCTTATCTTTTACTACTCTTTTCCTCCCTACAAATCCACGGTCAGCCTTTATCTACAGTACTACTACAGTAACTTACAGTGTTTTCCTCCATAACACTGTAGTACTGGATAGCGGATTGGTTAGAGTTGGTCTTATAGGGGTTTTTCCCGATAGCGTTTGAGTTGGACCAGATTAGACTAGAATACACATGTGTGCTGTTCAGTAATATTATATGTTGTCACGTATTGGAGGTCTCAAACCTTCTAATCCCTTTCTAACATGTGTATAAACGTGTACGTGTGTGCACGTATGGTATAAACGTGAAGTGCGTCTCTAGTACCCTCTAAAAAAACAAATATACGCACATGCGAATGAGCACTCTAAGCACGGAATAGGGTGATAAATCCGCTACCTTACTGCATGCGCAGGTTCATGCTTTTCTAGTGAGGTGCAGCGCACACTCACATGCATGTGCATAAAGCAAAGCACCAGGTTTGAGCACTACTGGTCAAAGTTAATTGTGTACAGTTCCTAGTACTCCATCCTCACAGGGAGATGCATGGTTCCTTGTATGCAGAAATTGGTTTGCTAGAATTGCATATGCCATTGATGCACATGTTTTGGTTCCTCAAAAAATGGATGGCGATGAGCGCGACAAGCAGCAACCTCATCGTCTACCTGATCAGGAAGTACAATGTGAAGAGCATCGACGCCGCGCAGATCCTCCGCGGCTGCATGCAGCTGGCGCCCGTCGTTCTCCGACGCATACTTCGGTTGCTACCCCGTCGCCAACGCCGACGCCGACGTCACAACTCACGCAGCCACACGTATCGCAATGTCTGTGTTGTAATTAAATCTGTGATACGTTTACTGTGCAGTCATTTGTGTTGTTCACGCTCACGGTCACACGTATCGAAAAAATTAAAAAATAAAAGTAAA
Source organism: Phragmites australis (assembly GCF_958298935.1). Classification (NCBI taxonomy): domain Eukaryota; kingdom Viridiplantae; phylum Streptophyta; class Magnoliopsida; order Poales; family Poaceae; genus Phragmites; species Phragmites australis. Next base: position 50,972,036 of record NC_084922.1, on the reverse strand, counting down.
TTTTACAAAACTACAACTATTTATATATAATCATCACAAAACTATAACTTCTGAAAAATTACCCTTTATTTTTAAATTTTTTATACAAAATAGTTGTAATTTTATGTTACTAGGGTATAACTTCTAAAAATTTACTCTTTATTTTTTATTTTTTTCATAAAATAGTTGTAGTTTTATGTTATTAGGTACAAATACTTGTAGATTTATAAAACTCATTTTAAAAATTATAGTTTTATGGTAGTTATATGTAAATAGTTGTAGTGTTATGAAATTTAAAAAAAAATAAAAGAGTACATGTGGGCGTAAGCTATAGTTGGACCTGTAGTGGGCCTTGTCCAAACCAAGGTGACTTTCCCTAATCGTCAAGTCTCCACCACCGTCTTTCGTGTTGCCTAAGATTGTTTGCGCTCACAAGCCAAATCCGACACCAACACCAGCGCCGCCGAGGCGAGGAGAGGGGACCAAAACTGCACAACCATCCATCCATCGTCGCCGCCATGTTTTTCCATAGGAGCCACCCGTGTGCCCTCCCTCCCTGCGACCTGCGGCGGCCTCCCCCCGTGCCTACTCGAGACCTTGCCTAGCCCCGAGGCTTCTTTCACCGCCGCCGTCGCAGGAGGAGGGGAATACATCGCATGGTGCGCTGATTTTCTGATTCCTTTCTCGATTCGAATTGCTCATGGTGTTCAATACCCTTTTCGAGCTTGGCACATTACCCGATGCTAATGATTTGGCAGGCGGGTAGGCTCCTTGCGAATCTGATCGTAATGGGCGGAACCGTGGTCGGTAGGGCCGTCCTGTAGGCTTATCGCCAGGCCATCGTCAGTGAGTACTCCTCTTCGCTTGCGAAAAAAATGCATCTTCGCGCTCCTCTGATTGTTTGCACAGTGCTTAAGAATTTGAATCCATGGGCCTATCTGTGCGCGGTGGCTTGTGGAGAAAGTATAATTGGGTAACTAGAGTATCTACCTTACAATGTCAATCCTAAAAGATATTTTGAGTCATTTTGCCCCTGGTGACCTGTGCTGTCCCAATTTGGGTGGTGCTCGTCTGAAGGTACTGGGGTAACCAGGCATCCTGTTGGTTGGTCATAAGATTTGGGAGGCGTCATTTGCAGAGCTCTGTTGTCAAAATGCAAATCAAAGATGCAAAGTTTGTTCTTCTTCTTTCTAATTCTTCTAGGCTTATCTGTGAGTATTATCAGGTATATTATACAGCTTAAAATGTCAATCCAAAAAGGAATTTTTTTAGGCTTTTTGACCCCGGTAGCCTGTGCTGGTGGTGGTGGTTTGATGATACCAGGGCAGCACGGCATTTCGTATTTGTGTTGCTTGGCCCTTAGATTTAGGGGCCTCGTTTCAAGTGCTCTGTTGTTAAAATGTAGAAGTTTGTTCTTTCCTTTATAATGCTGCCTCACTGAACTAAAAGCATTTTGTACCTTGCATAATAAGGTTGTTTGTGTCATTAGGATATATTGACATTTCTCACTTTAGCGTTGAAGGATGTACAAGCTAGCTAGCACCGATGCGGATACGTGTATCAGTATCAGGTCGATACAGATACGTGGATACACCACTTTTCTGAAAACCCTGATACGCGGTTACGTTTGACTTTTTAAAAAAATAATTAATATGGTGCATATAATAATAGCAGGAACAAATTACCTTATTCTTGTGTCATTTGTTCTCTCTTTTTCAACAACCATTCCGATTATCCAAGTAGCCAACAACCACAAGTGCATAGCGTATAAAAGTGAGGGAAAACATATTGAATTATATCACCTTTGAGGATGAGGAGCCTTCCACTTCAGCCGGCCTTTCTTCTCTTATAAAATCAGTCAATCAGATAGCATATCACATAGCTACTGCATACTGGAGTTCACAACATAGCACAATATATTGAGATTGACATAGCACATAACGGTTTACAAATCACAACAATAAGCCATCTGAATGTAAAAAAAGAAAAGCACTAATTGGGTACGGTGTACAGACTATAAAGTACAAAGTACACTATACAAATTGAAGTTGAAGCATTAAACCTAGAGTACACTAGTACAAATCGAAGCATTGAACTTGAACCTATACAGATCTACTAAATTGAGCCAATCGGGAGGGGGAAAAGGAGAAAGGGGAGAAGAATTCACCGGTCAGACGGTCACCGCCGGTCACCGTGGCTGCAGGAGGTGAGGAGGGGTGCTCACAGCTGCTCGCCCGTTGTTGCTGCAGGCAGGTCAGGCAACAGTGCGTGACTGCATGGTCCAGTCGAGGCAAAGAATGGAAGCCCATGCAGCAGTCCTTGCTGGTGGAGGTTGTCGCTAGCACGTGTTCGCGCGGCCTGCCGCCGGACGCTCATTGCAGCTACAGAGAGAGGAGGCAAGGTGTCGAGTGTCGAGAGATGGAAAGAGACCGAGAGGGTCATGCATTAAGTCATGGAAGGGACCCTATCAACTTGGGCTAGGCTGTATCGGAGATGTATCGTCTAAGTATCTAGCACGTATCCAATTTTTCTTTTTTTTTTCTTTTTTTCCGATACACGATATATACGTATCCTAGCCATATCGGAGCCGTATCCGATACAGATACGCTTGATCAGGGACGTTATTAATACACTCGATTTGCACTGGATTTATGTTTGCATTGTTAATACACAACCTTGCTTTGCATGTAAGCATCATAAAGTAGTTTTAGCTTCTGTGTTTGGAATATTTGATGATCCCTCCGGTACTGCTACCGGTGAGTGGCTAAGAAAAATTCGCACGGTCTACAGATTCTGTGCAGGTGTCATGGCCTCATAGTTGAGCTTCCAAGAACGAATTGGCGACATATCGTGAGGGGGGAGCCCTAGGCATTCGTGCGGCGTGACGGCTGTGGTGACGTCGCCACCAAAGACCGGGTCCTCTGCGGCAGCTCCTCCTGGCGACGCTTTAGTGGTTGGGGCTATGTTAGAGTGTCCCCGTGTTTGGCGTCGGTTTGTTTCCCTCTGAATGCATGGCCTGGGGATTATCGCTAGCACCCGGAATATGGGAGCCTCCGTTGTCCCCTGTTACATGAACTATCATACAAACGAGCATCGGAGCCCTCAGACTCCGACTCGATGTCCCATTTCTGAAACACATCAGGCTCATCTGAGTCATATCCCATGATGAACACCTCACAGTGATCAGGGTCCTCGGAACGGGACTTAGCGGTTACCGTGGATCCGACCATGGGTAGCCTAATATAATCTTCAACACCTACCGAAACGCAGAAACGCGCCCTCTACTTGGCGTGCCAATTGTCAAGGCTTAATCCCTGATAATGATTTCAGGATGTACCGGTCGATGGGCGTGTGAACGACACTTGCGGTGTATGTGTTTGTGATGAACTCAAAAACACAGTGATTATTCAGGTTCAACCCTCCTTAAAGATAATAACCCTACGTCATGTGTATTTTGTTATCAGTGTTTGTGAACTAGTTACAGATGAGTTTTCTTTACTCTTGTCTCTTTTCCCCCTTACAAACCGGGTCCTCCTCTCTTTATATACTACAGAGAAGGAGAATTTATAAGTCGACCCTGTTTAGCAGGCCCATGTCTGACTAAATATTCTACTCTTAAATCATCATTATAGAGAATCGTGTGAACCCAACTTGCTCTGAGATCTCTGCATGCTCGCCCCATCTGTGGAACGTCGCCACACCTGCCTCCCCCGGTCGCCTGGCCTGTCCCATTGCCGTGCGCTGTAAGTTTGTCTGCCAAGCCATCCTGTCTCTACGCTCCGCGAATCTACCTGTAAAATCATCAACTTGCCTGGTTGTTCTGCAGATTCTGTCCCATCCGTTGCGTGGCGTAAGTCGGTCTGTAACACCTCACTCTGTAGCAAATTAATGCTACGTGACGGAGTACTGCCCATCTACGCCGGTCACGACTTTATTTGCTGGATGATGTGCTTCGAGAAGTAAAACACTTGAGTAGACATCAATAAATACGATTAGACAAGTTAGGTATGAGTATCATATTATGCTGCAAGGTGGTTGGTCACGTAAGCCTCGCGTTGATCGTACGAGCCAAGGGCTTGTGGAGTTTAGAAAATATCCCAGCTGGTCGTCATATCCTCGTGGGGCCGTTAGATGCTCTTGTACTCAATACTTCAACATTTATCTATCTAGATTGCTACTTAATCAAATGGCTTACCAGACTTAATCCTTACATTATTATTTAGAAATTGGTTTCTGATCTGAAGCAACATCTGTGTCACTACATCATCCACTCGACATTTGCTTTTTGAAATGCAGCTAATCGTTTCTAATTTTGTCTTGTAGATGCAAACAAAACTGGAGCTGCCCAGGAAGCTATAAATGGTATTAGAGGGGCTACCAAGGTCATGACCGAGCAAGAAGCCCGGCAGATCCTAGGTATCGGCGAACAGTCCACTTGGGAAGAGATCGTTCGGCTCCGTGACAATATATTTTGATCCACTAAATACATCCCTGTAGCTGTTATTTTCTTTTTCTGTATCGACTTCATGTGAATTAATTTCAGACTGTTAAAATCATATGTGCAACCATTGCCTGAGGCCTGAGCCAAACATAACGTCAAATTTCTCTCTTGAAATACTTTGCAGAAGTATGACACGATGTTTGAGAGGAATGCCAAGAACGGGAGCTTCGATCTCCAGTCAAAAAAGTTCATCGTGCGAAAGAATGTCTGGAAACTGTATATCAAAAGCCTGATGTAACAAACTGAGATTGTGTAGACGCCTAGCTTCCGTTTGAAGCACTATGTCTAATTGATCAATTTGCCGGTGTGGCTAAAGATCGCCATTCTGTTTTTATGTTGGGTGCATCAGGTTGGTTGGTTGTAACGGGATGCATTTTTACTGGACTCGATATAAGGTTCAACAAACATACGTAGTTTTGACTGATCCTCATTCGCAGTGCCTCATTTATGTTTTGATTGTAAATTCATAATTTAATTAGCTGTGGTGAAATAACCATTGGTTGGTAGTATTGTTTGTTCGAGCAGCATCTGTGCTAGTGTCTGAACTTGCCAAGCTAGCGAGCAAAGGCTATGCAGGATCGACTGTATGGTGTGCATAACTTGCGTGCGCTAGTTTTTAGTTCTGTCATTTTGTGCTTAATTTCTGCACATGATCACGAATAGAAGAACTATCTGAGATCTATTTAGTTACTAGTTAAATGCTTATGCATTACTAGCTAAGTACTTATGTGTTACAAAGAAAAAATAAATATTGGATACGATAATATTAATTACAAACTTAATGAATGAAGATATGTACATGCTATAGGAGCGTCGTCGCACGAATACGTCTGAAATGATGTAGTTTGATTTTAGATACGATTCGAAAAAGGATAAATAAGATTATCCATTAATTTTCTTTGTAATTTTTTTATTAGTAAAATGAATTCATATCGTAACCGGTAACGAGACGGAGAGGCTAGAGTATGATAGAATGATAAAATTGAATAAATTATTTGAATTTTACAGGACTGTTCACCATATTCTAATTTTACAGTACTATTTACCGTATTCGACGTATTAGTATTGAAAACTCTCTGTATTCGACACTGAAATACCAACTACGGTGCATAATACAATATTCAGTACTCAAATATTGAAAACACCACGCATCAAAAATAGAGACAAAACATGACTACGCAACAGAGCAGACCATAGAGCAGACCATATTCAACGTCTTAAATATCGAACGACACTGTACCTCCAGTAACTTAAAGATTGTATGCGAACTCAGCCATCCGTTACGAAGGGTCTACATTGATTACTATGTCATAAATGCTACAGTAAATTCGCTACATAAAATATGCATACTGTGTCTCTACAGTGTTTTGAACTGAACTGACACTTTGACTTTGCATTCGTCCGCCACTTGTGTAACTGTTGAAGTTATAGTGGGATCCGGTTCCTCAACCTTTAAGGGTAAAAGTAGAGAGAAACAGGGTTTGTGAGGTGTGGTACTAAATATTTTCTGTCCGTTTCCAATTCTACATCTCACGTTTACCTAAAGTCACATTTACCTAAAGTCATAAATACCTTTTGTAAAGTCAGAGTATCCTCTTCCGTTATAGTGACGCTAGCGACTTTACAGGGAAGCGGATCCGAAGAGGGAGCCCCTGCCGTCCCTTTTCGGTTGCTTGCTTCAGTTCCAGGACCACCGTGCGCGTGTTAGTTACCACTGGCCTTGCCCGCGCAGCATCCTCGAAGCTCAGGGGGCTCTGCTGTGTGCTGTCCCGGATCGGCGAGTCTCCATTGACCTCCTCCTCTTGCGTCCGTGGTCTGTACGCGCCGCCGCCGCCGTAGCCAGGCTTGTGAGCGCGCCTCGCCGTGCCTGCGCCGCCGCGTCGATTCTTACCTGGTACCTAGCGCAATCCTCTTGGTAGCTCCTTCCACATCGGTTCGGGTTTTAGGCCTCTCTGTATTCTTTCCATGTTTGCTATGCATGTTGATGGAAGTTTTATTAATTACCATCGATTTAGTGAGGCGATTTTAGCTGCGGCGACTTGAGGCTTTGATGGCTGACTGGGGAAAAGGTGGTCCCAGTCAACTAGCTTGGTATCAGCCGATTCTTGAGGTTAGCACAGGTTGGGGCAACTGCTCTGGTATTTCCAGGATACAAGGAGTACAGTTCCTGAGAACCAACTGGTTACGATATGGGATTCCGCAGTTCTCTGATTGCTCTAGTTCTCACAGAATATATCCAAAGAACCATAACTGACTGCTCTCTCTTAGGTTTCTTCTTGTTTTGTTATGCATAATGTCTTGAAACTACACATGATGTATTTCTCAACTGCAGAAGGAGTTTCATTCATATGTGAGTTCCTAATGTGTTGGGAATTTTATATGTTCCTGCAGATCTTAACAGATAATGTCGGGTGCAAGGACTCATCACAAGCACTGCCATCAAGCTCATGCTCCATCTGGAAGTTCCAAGGAAAAATTCCAGGACAAGCGGCAACCAAAATTTATACCAGACAATTATAGCTCGGTGGATGAGGTAACAAGAAGTAAAATCTCCTTATACGACTTTGTTTATGTCTCAAGTCTAGAAACAATTTTTTGCTGTTTTGGGATATTATCTCTCCTGTCACCCTTGGGTCGCGACCAATTGCATTGAACATAAGTTAGTCAAATTGAGGTGATCAAGCCATCTTTATTTTGTTTCCCTAAAAACTTTGCGAATTCCCCTAAATTTTGCATGTTGTTCAAGCTTCAACATAAGGGCTTGATAAATATGGAGAAAAACTGTTAAATCCTGGCACCGCCAGTGCATAAAACGATTAAATGACAATCTGGCATGCTACATGGCTATGTCTACCTAACATTAGTTTAGCGCCGCAGCATTTATGTAGTTGTTTCTTGTGGTAAACATTGTTCATGTGCTTCAACTACATCATTTCTTTTGGGGGGAAAAAATCTGCATCATGTGTCTGTGTTAAATGCCGCTGTATAATTTTATTTATTTATTTCGATTTATGAAGGTCACTACTGCACTGAGAGAAGCTGGTCTTGAATCGTCGAATCTAATTCTTGGTATTGACTTCACCAAAAGCAATGAATGGTCAGGTGATGTTACTTCTGTAATCTGTACTACTGTCCCCATCATAGTGTCTCCTTCCAGGCTTTATAGCAGTTTTACTTAAGATCCTCTTAGTTTTAAAGAATTTTACTGACCCTGTAGGTAGGCATTCCTTCAAAAGAAAATCTCTGCATGCCATTAATGGCACCCCAAATCCATACGAACAAGCTATTTCTATAATTGGCCGAACACTGTCACCTTTTGATGATGATAACTTGATACCATGTTTTGGATTTGGTGATGGTAAGTATTTGCTCTTCTTTTTCCTTTTCCCATTATGACTTTCATTTGAGGAAAAATTGGTATAATCGTTATATAACTTGATAAAATGTAATTCATTCTGCAGCTTCTACGCATGATCACTCTGTCTTCAGCTTATACCCAGATAACCGTCCCTGTCATGGCTTTGAAGAGGTCCTTGTAAGGTATCGACAAATTGTTCCACATTTGAAACTTTCAGGTAACAAGACCTGTTCCCCCCTTTTGTTCAGTAGATATTGTACAATGATAAGATAACAGACTGAATATTTCAGTAGCTTTCAAATCCAGACTTCAGTCTTTATTCCGACTGAACTGTTCTCAGGATAGATTATGATTTAGAGTAGTCAATGTTTTGCTATGCTTTGTTTTCTTGCGTCAAGTTCTTTTAAGAAAAAGGAAATCCAAGCTCTTTAAAATTTACTGCACCGTAGCACATACAAAATCGCCCTCTTTGGTGCTCAGTGATTTGGATCACCAGGAAGTTTTTGCATCATCACTAGTTAAACTGCTTATTATTCTTTTTATTTGTGGGGTCATGGTTACAGACATTGTTTCTTCAATTAACAACTTCTTTTGCACATTCTTTGCTCATTCTTTTGTTCAACTGGTGTGCAGGACCAACTTCTTTTGCACCTCTTATTTATGCAGCGATTTCTGTTGTTGAAAATAGTAACTGGCAATACCATGTTCTCGTAATCATAGCTGATGGACAGGTGACATGTTCATAATAGCAGCAAATTAATTCAGTAGAATTGTCACCATGTGTCTTACCTGAGCAAAAGTTGTAGGTGACTGTCGCTAACACAAATGATGGAAGATTAAGTCCACAAGAACAGGCAACTATACAAGCAATTGTTGATGCTAGGTAAATTCAGTTCGTCCTTTGTTAGAAATTGGTGATACTGTAGTATTGCTGAAGCCTATTTGGTCGTCAGCTACTATCCTCTTTCAATTGTGATGGTTGGGGTGGGCGATGGACCATGGGATGCGATGCAGCATTTTGATGACTGTATCCCTGAAAGAGTTTTTGATAATTTTCAGGTGATTATGATACTACTACATGCCTTTTCAATCCCAAACCTACAATGTGCTCCATTCAAAACAGTTCCTTCCATGCTAGTGATTGACTTGTCATTCTTTTACTTAATGGTGTGAAGACATTGATGATTTCACTTGGGAAAAAAAATACTGACTTGAGTTAAATATACTTTCTGACATTGTCTTCTGAGTTCTGACTAGTGACTAGTAGAAGAGACTCATGTTGCAATTTTGTCTGTTGCTCGTCTGAGAATCTTATTGATAAACTTTTGCAGTTTGTAAACTTCACTGATATTATGTCGACAAGTAAGGATATGTCAAAGAAGGAGGCTGCATTTGCCCTTGCAGCTCTTATGGAAATACCCTCTCAGTATAAAGCAACTCAAGGCCACCAACCTATAGAGTACTAGTTCCTGCTCAATTCTTTGTGGTCCTGTATTAGTTTATTGGTATCATTGTTACATTTTGCTTATTGCCTTATCCAAACGGCTATCTCAGAAAGCAAGCACAAAGGACTGCCCCTCCAAGAATTCTCCCTCCTCCAAACAAAGTTCTTGAACATGATAATGCTGCAGCTTCACATCCTCCTCCAACTGCAAGCTCCCGGTCGACTGGCATTGGCAAAAGTGCTGCCGACGAGCAGGTACTTTGGGCCAATGACCAATCACTCTGCACTATATTCCTCTAGAGTTATGACACCTTAAACAGTTAACTGTTTATTTTTTCCCACCTATAGGTATGCCCCATCTGTTTAACCAATCCAAAGGACATGGCTTTTCAGTGTGGTCACCTGGTAAGTTTTTCTATGCATGTGTGATGTCCATGGGGGAATCATCGGAATGTGAAAGTGTGGAATGATCCACAATAAGCCAATATCTATTGCTAGTGAACTTGCGCAGTAACCTAACTTGAGATTTGGAAGTATATAGGGATAGAATTTGGATGAAAATCAGGAAGTTTTTCTCTTTGGATGAGAGATTGATAAACCTTACTTCATGTTTCTTTGTCCAAGACATGCAAGGAATGTGGCCCAACACTATCAACATGCCCCTTGTGCCGTGCACCAATTACTATGCGTGTGAGGCTCTATTCTTGAGACGCTGTGGTATCTGGAGTGGAGGGATCAACCATTTCATCCATGGAGTATCTAACAGTACGGAGCAAGAACTTGGAAGCTCAAGGACCTTGCACTGCAATGGCCTAGTGTGAATGCCATGAAAACGATGTAAAAGGATTTATCGTGCCTGTCCAGTAATATTGATTGACTAATTATAGCATGCAAAGTTTATTGTTATCTTGTAGTAGTAGCTGGGAATTGTGGTTTCTGGTTGAATGGGATACTAGCAGTTGTGTCACAAGATACTCGTTCTCCTCTTCATATCAGAGAACAGATACTTTGATTTAGCACACTGTTACTTATGGAACGGCTAATCTTGTTCAAGTTTGAAGAGATTGAGTTCAAAATGCTCATTTTGTTCTGAGTGATAGGCTGATAGCCAGGCATACGTGCATGCGGCTGGAACAGCAACATGCAACGTATCCAGGCGCGTACACAGCCGGACTCCAGGCGCACACACGCAAACAAGCAAGGATTCAGCCCAGGAAATCAGCACCGTATCACAGGAGATCAGCACGGCATCATATCAGGGGATAGTTTCAATTTTGTTTGCCATTTGTACAAGAGTTGTGCTGCACCATGCACTTTCCTCTACAGATAGTTGATTTGCTAAAAGTGTTGAAACAAATCTCATCTATACTTGTATAAAATGCAAGAGTTATGGCAGATCCGATTGTTCTCTACCGTCTTGTTCTGAGAATTGCAGCTATCAATTTGGTTTGCCATTTGTACTAGGGTTGTATTGCACCATGGTACTTTCCTCTACATAGATGATTTGCTAAAAGTGATAAAATAGATCTCATCTATACTCCTATAAAATATAAGAGTTTATAACGTATCCGATTGATTTCTACGGTCTTGTTATGAGAATTGCAGCTATCAATTTCGTTTGTTATTTGTACGAGAGTTGTATTGCACCATAGCACCATCCACCCGAGTTGATAAAAAGGTAAAAGAAAAGGGGAGGAAATATTATAGAGTTGATGGAAATTAACTTGCTAGAGGGTCATGGAAAAGCTCCTAACCTGTATGGGTGTTTTTTTGTAAATTCTCAAGAGATTTGAGAGCCACAGCCGCGAGAAGAGTAGAGATAGCTCAGCCTCCGCTTCTCCCCCACGGCGGCCATGCTGCTCCGCTTGCGCCCGCTCCCGCAGCCTGCCACAGCAGCAAGCCTCTCTGCCTTCCTACCGCCCCCTTCCTTCCGCCGCCTCCTCCTCTCGCCGCCCTGGCGCCTTCCTCCGCGCCGCCGCCTTTCCACTACCGTTGCTTCCTCCGCAAAGGGTAACGCTCTTCTCCCTGTACCTTCCAACTGTGCTTGATTCCAGAAACTGAATGATGCCGACTGTTGAGACATGCTTGCATTTAACCGTGAGCTTGAGCAAGAAGAAAAGAAAGGAGAAGAAAGAGAGATGAGCTCACCATGGTCTTGCGGCAGGGTTCGAAATATCGTCGGTATGGTTACCAGATGATTCGGTCCGAACCATATTCATAAACTAAAAGGTTACAAAACAAACTCAAATTTAAAATTTTTTAAAAAAATAAAAAATTGATAAATTTTGATCGGTTTCTACCGAATTACCGTGCTGTTCGCCAAGCAATCTTCGGTGGTAAAACACATTTGTAAACCTTGGCTTTGCCATGCCCACATCTCCTATTTATAGATGAAAGCCTACATGCTTATCTATTTTCTAAATGCATTTTATCTAAATCATGTTATGATGCGTTTGTAGGTACGGCCTCAAACTATAGGTCAGGCTAGCAGTATTGGTGGGGTGAGCCCAGCTGACATGACCGTTCTCCTCATTTGGATGGAGAGCAACCGTCGCATTGCTAACCACAAGAAACAGCTAGACCAGTTGAGATCAGCTGCAGTCAAGGCAGATGATTCTTCATAGTGAAGTGGTCCATGCCTCGACTACATAATTGGGTGAACTTCATGACTAGTTGAGTCAACTGAACAGGGAGCAACAGGTCTTGTGAGGCAAAGAGAAATGCATGTACAGCGAATGGGGTTATTCTCCCTACATGCGCATGTGGCTTAGAAATTAGAATGTTAGATCAGTTTGGGAATTACAATTGTAGAGAGTTTCTGATGCTTTATGGGGTTATTCTCCCTACATGCTACATGATCAGTTTGGTCCTAATTTCATTTTTGTAAGAAAATTAAATATTTTAAATCATCTTAGCACATATAAAAGGTTTGCTATTGCTTATCTGTGTAACACGAAATCTTTTCAAAGTCCTGAATGCAATATGTGCCATTTTCATCATCAGAACTTACGTGGTAAAGAAAAACAGAATGCAAGGAAGTATAGTCTTGAATTCAAAGAGGAGCCGGATGAAGCCATGAACAGAGAGACACTACTCAAATGAACAAATCACTAGCTTGTAAGTGTCATGTACAGAATAAATAAGTAATTGCTAAATCCTCTGAACAATACACCGTTGGTTAACCCCCCCCCCGGGTACCTACAACGAGTCAGTAAGAACTTATGTAGAACAGTAACATTCTGCCACGGTACGCATTCTAAGAACGTACTCAAAAGCCTAACCCCAAATTATATTATATTTATAATTCTATACAAAAAAATTTGCATTACTATCCCCTCTCCGCAGCAACCCAAAAATGTGCCTGTAGTAAACTGAACTCTGGTGTATTAAACCTTTCTGTGGAACCCCATTTCTTGGCAGTCTGCAGGCTCAGGTGCCTTGGATTCTAATTTGCGTGTAGACCTGCAGATTTCCCTGAAAGAAGCTGGTGATTTGTTGCAGCATAGGGATCAAACCAATTGGCAGGGTGGCTGAGGCTGCAATATGAGCATGATTTAAGATATTTTCATGCCTGACCCTCTCCTCATCCCTTCTTTTCCTCGCCTTTTCCATATCCATTACACGGTCGTCATGGCTGTAGCGAGGGTTCTCCATGACTGCAACGAGATCCAGACTGGTACTAAGCCCAAGCTCTCCCTGCAGATCCTCACGCTTTTTGTTGTAATCTCTGGAAGCATGATCAGCTTTCCGCTTCTGCCGTTGCTCGTCTTCCAGGCTCTTCTTGAACTGATGCACGAGCTTAGAGAAATGGTCCATTGCTCTCAGCACTTCATTCTTGGAGATCCTATCGATTCCTTGGAGCCAATCATTTGAGATGACGAATACAGGCGGGGCGCCAAGCCTGCCTGGGGAGAAAGGTGGGATTCCATCCGCTGTAACTTCCTCCTGCACCTCAGGGAGCCATTTCCTCAGCCATCCATTCAGCGCCTCAATGTAAGATCTTTGCGAGCTGATCCACTTATTGAAGCAGCGGTACCATCTTGTGAGCTCCCTCCCCAATTCCACTGAGGCCATTGAAGCAACACTCGATTGGCTTATGGTAATCGCCTTAAGCCGGTGAATTTTGCTGTCTTGTATGGCTAATAGCTGCTTCTCATGGCATTCTAGAACAACTTTCCACAATCTTCTGAACCTGTACTTGGGAACAAGCAATCGTATGCATCAGATAAAATTCTTTGTTCTGACAGTTTCAAGACAGGGCAACTAAAAGCAGAAATCTTCATACCTTTGGATGAGATCAACGAGCTGAGGATAAAGTTCTTCGTCTCGGATCTTCTCTATCTTTGACGAGAAGGCATTGGCTGTTCTAATGCTGATGCTAATCTTGGACCGCAAAAGCCTTACCGACAACCGGGTGGAGTCGATTGTACTTGATTCTGCTCCTCCTTCATCCAGAGATTTCAACCTCCTATACTTCTTTTCATACTGCATCTGTAGCTTCTCTTCATCCTAGAACAATCACCTAACCATGTTCAACACATATTTGGCAATAAATCAGATAGCATATGAATTGACATCTACAGTTCCTTGTTCTATAATCTATACTGGCGTAAGCATAACTACTTCAATTTCAGTTAAGTTTGTCGATGTGAGCACGGGTTTTGTACCTTAATCTCCTGATAGAGCTTCTTTTCCCAGGCATACAGCTTCTCCAGAGTTGATGAGAGCTTACCAACACCATTTCTTCTACCAGTACCCGACGAGGCTGAAGTGCTCGCCTTGCTGCTTGATGCTCTGGACTTCCTGCCATGTGGTTTTGGGAGGCAAGACGATGTCGACACGGTAAGACCTAGAGGATCCCCCACTTTGGAAGAGATGTCTGCAAAGACCAGACATGAACGATTTAACATTATTGCACTAGCACAAATAACATAACCTACAAACTAAAAGCAATTGCAAGTATGTTTTTACTCCAATAAAGTAATGCATTACCCACATCTAAGAACTCTGGGGGTGGTCCGGCGGCGGACCATCCCCACCTCCAGCAGCCTCGAGACCTCTGCACTGCAGTTCACCGCCTCGTCGAACAGCCCCTTGACCTCATCCATCGCCTCCCTTACATCTCTCCTCGCATGGTGCAACGGCGAGAATGACTCGCTGCTCACCGCCGACTGCACTGACTTGCCGTGGCTCTCACCACCTCCTTCTGCCGCTGTGATCGACCCCTCCTCATCAAAGGCCACAGCTTGCTTCTTCCCACTGGAGCTGTTGCCGTCAATGTCACCACTAACTGTACCCTTCAAGCTCGCCGTATTCCTCTTCCCCCCTTCCTTGCTCTTATAGCTGGCATTGCTCGGCACCGAGTCGTTCCTGGACACCGGTTGCCCCGCCTTGCCATTGGCACCAGGAGCAGGCTCCGATGCCTTCCTCTGCAACTTGGCAACAGGGACTGGTTCTGATCCCGTCCTCTGCATCTTGGCACCAGAAGGTTCGCCATGTGAAGCGGCATTTTCTAGAATTGGCTCCTTCCCCTTAACATTTTGATGAGCAACCCCAGAAGTCGATGGCTTCGATGCCTCAGCCTCAGCCTTCGCCTCCAATTCCGCCTCGTCCTCAAGCTCCGGGATCCCCTCCATCCTCCTCAGCTCGGCGTAGTTGGGGCTGTTGGTTGGCAGATTCCCGTGAGAGTAATCCTCCAGAAACTGATCGTACTGCGTGAATGGGTCAAAGAAATCCCACGGCGAGGCCTCCGCGGTCGGCGGCGAAGGCAGTGGCCTCGGCGCGGCCGTCTCCGGCCTCTCTTCCGCAACCACCTCGCCGTAAGGCCCGTACGGGTACGAGTACCCGTATCCGTATCCGTAGCTAGTCTCGCCTTCAGTGTACTGGGCCTGGGCGTTGGGGTCCTCGTAAACCACGGTGGGCACGGTGGAAGAGCCCCTCATGTAGTGATGCTTCGTTGACGACGGCGCCTTCTCGCTTCCGCCGTGTTTGGCGTCAGGGGGCGCCTCGAGGTTCTCGTCGGAGAGGGAATGTGAGAGCGATGAGACGGTGGAGGACGAGGAAGTAGACGGCGGGAGGCTCGACGCGGTGGCCGCGGAGGCGGCGACCGGCTTGGCCGGGGAAGGCGGGAGGGTGAGTACCGGCGAGGAGCCGGGCGAGGGTGTGGCCGGCGCGAGCGCAGCCGCAGCGAAGCGCCGGAGCGCGTCGCCTACGGCGGCGAGAGAGCGGAAGTAGGCCGCGTGCGCGGCGGCGAGCGTGAAGCGCGTGTCGGCCGCGGCGCGGATCAGCGCCACGCGCTGACGGCACAGCGCGGCGGGGTCGGCGCCCCGCGGCCGCGACGAGGAGGACCGACGCGCCCGGGACGTGACCGCGGCGGAGAAGGCGTCGCGGGAGGTGGTGCAGCCCATGCGCGCGCGGGAAACCCTAGAAGCGTCGGCGGGTGTCGGAGACGGTTGGTTCCGGTGGCTCGTCGCCGTCCATTATATGAGAGCGCGATCGCCGCGCAGGTCGGTTGGCGGAGGCGGTGGGGTCCCGGACTCCGACTCGGCTTCGGAATCGGTGTCGAGCTATCGCCGGCGCGGTGAGGCGATGATGGAAAGAGGAGGCGGATTGGGAGGAGGAAGGCGCGGGGCGGCAGGGCAGAGTGGGGTGATCGGAGGGAGAGGGAGAGGGAGACGACAACGGAAATGGGAGGAGTAGTTTTACCTTTTCGATTCGGTTTCGATGTCCTCTACTTTTGTTTTTGCCCCTTCTTTTTCCTCTGTTTTAAGTGTTTGACCTTTGGGATGAATTGAGACGATTTTGGTATAATAGGATAACAGTAACACCTCTTCTGATTGATTTCGTATTTTCGAAATTAAGGAAAAAATTATATGATGTAAATTGATATAATTAATAATTTAATGTACAGTAGCATATACGTTCGAACTCAACTAGAAATACGAGATAAGCCCATGTTTGAACTCAACTTTGCTGGCAGCAGGTAGAACTTTTGTCCAAGAAATCCTGTTGTGGCAAATGGGGGAAGCCAAAATTAAAATTATGTTGGCAGTTAGGTCGTCATGCCTGCCTGATCTTATGTTAAGCCACTTATCCTCTCATTTTAATGTTGGGTGTAGAGCTTCGTTGCCTATGTCTGAAGTTCGAACAGTATGTTATTTCCGTTTATGCTAACGGAAAATGAGGTTTCCCCACTTCGAAAAATGTTGGCAGTTAGGTGAAGATAAATCGAGAAATTTGACCTTATCTCAAATCCCCTCACCTCCAATCTAAAGCAAATTCTTCATCTCAATCGTTGGATCAGATGATGTATAAAAGGATCAAAACCTCATGAAGGTCTTTCATAGGAAGATCCTATAAAATTTACTTCTTCCCCATCCATCCATCACCGCTGCAAAATATCGGAGCTCATAGCATAATAGTATTCCAGATTATATAACTTTGGGAGGGTGTTTGTGCAAATCCTTCTCCCCCTAGGACTTGGAGTCTCAAGATTTCCGCGTCCTGCTGCATAGCTGTGTCCCGCCGCGATAAAGAGCTTCTTCTAGCTTGGTTGCCTCTCCATGGCGACGACAAGGAGAAACAGGAGCCACCGTTTCAAACTTTGAATTGGACCGCCTCATGTTCTTGGTTTGGTTCTAGATGCTTCTGCTTTCATACATGTTCCAAATACTACAATTTCGGTGAAACCAAACAGAATTTGTGTTGTTTAATTTAGAACTGGATCGGACGGACGATGACATTACATGCTCAAGAGGTGTTTCATGTTTGGCTCGTTGCCAAACAATTTTGCCTCGATGAAATCTCAACAACTCACGTATGTATTGTTCAAGTCAATGATGGTAGACATTCAGCTATCTAACACTCGAGTCAATGGAATCCAATTGAGTAGGGAGGTAAAGTCCACACAAGCCGCGTCTCAAGGAGTGGTCTAAAAAAGAACGCGTCAAGGAGTAGAAATTTACAAGAAAAGCACAATGAACGGTAACGTGAATGAATTGGTTAGGCACAAATTAGAAGCTGAGAAGACTTGACGCATCATCTCGGAGAATCTCTTCAACCTCTTGATTTGGTGGGGATCAGTTGAACCTGCCGTCAGTTGGATGGAGAATTATCAAATTGACAAGTCTACATGTTGAGAACGAAAAAAAAGGTATTAGTTGTCTGTCTTACTCCTTTAAAAATCGAGATGATTTAGTTTAATGGCTCGTTTAATGAATTTAATAAATAGCATAATTGAGGGTAATGCAACATGAGTGACAACTCAACGGAACGTGTTTTGCGGAAAGGCGGCCGAGCTGGACCGATCGATTAATTTCTCCTTATTTGTTGGTAGAGGGAGAGCAATGGAATGGAAGGACAAAGGAAGAGGTTACAGTTTACACGCGTTTGCTGGACAAATTATGAAGGCAGCAGGGTCATTTTATGTATAGTGGCTGGCGTGCCCTAGATCTCTGACCTGTCCCTGGCTGTGATCGATGTGGGAAGTCCGTACGCAAAGCGAAAAGGCCAGGGGCCTTTTATGATAGCGACCGGGCCGGTACGAGGACCTGCTGTGGGCACACCATTGATCTGATGGGCAACTGTTTCCGTTTCTAGACGTTGCGTACCTCCATGTATGCCATTTGTAACGTATCATGGCTCCTAAGTAGCGGGCTCTTTCTCTTCTTTCTTTTGCCGGATTTGAGGGGCTCTCAGATGCGCCCCGGACGACAGAGACCTAGGCCATCTCAGGGGAAATTACTGTAGCATTGATACCGATCACATCGGTTAGCAAACGGCTCTAGCAGGAGCCGTATCTCCTATTACAGGGATGCAATCAGGAGGGTGAGTACTCCAAATTTGTAGCCACTTTCCCCTTTAATACTGTTTATAGAGGATCATTGTGTATCTGAAAGAAAAAGTAGAGTAATAAAAGATAAGATAAATGACTTGTACCGCTATTTAGAAAAAAAAAAGAAGAAAAGAAATGTTGTATATACGTTGCATCTTTAATCAGTAGTCATCCCAATCGCCAGACGTATACTCTGCTCATTTCGTTTCAATCAGGGAGCTTGTCCCCAATACGAAATCTACATATTATATTATTATTTTAAAAAAAAGTTACCAAATTTACTTTTAAGTCACAAAATTACTATATTAATTTAAAAAAATAAATTAGATCACTCATTATAATAAACATATAATAGTCTAGGCTTAAAAAAAATTCCTATCAAATACGATTAGTAAATAGTTAAATTCAAAATTAAAAAATCTAAAAAAAAAGCAGTTCAATTTTTATACTATTTAAGAAACAAAATAACTAAATAAAAATATAAATAAATAGAATTAATAATAAAAATATACTAATTTTTAATTAAAAATTATTATAATAAAATATTACAGCGAGACTAACTTACTCTATTAGACCACTTGGTAGTTGTCCGTAATCTAGCAGCCAACGCGGGAGTGACGTAGTGATTAGCAACGCCAGACCAATAGAGGACAATCCAACTGCTTAGCTAGTCCTCGATGCAAAGTTTTCAAGCCTTTGCATACTACGTGCGTGACAATCGCTGCTGCAATAAGATGACAAGATTAAAATACTAATTAAACACGCCCGAGGCGCCAATCCAAGTTTGACTCTCTTCCGTTACACAAAATTATCCGAAAGGACGTCTTTCCCTTCGGATCATATTAAATAAACACGCGCGAACAGACGAGAGAGTGCATGCCTCTCGATCTGCATCGTATGTATCACGCACGCGCGCGCGCGCGGCTACGTAAACATCATCAACCGATCCATGCAAATTGCAAATTGAAGGCACGGGACGATCGATTGGTAGATATATCAAGTCCAAATCAGCAATTTGCATGCCAATTTGGCACACTTGTCAATCATCAGGGGGGATCGGATCGACTGATGCATCCACCGTGCCGATAGATGATGGATGATGATGGCTACAATCGATTTGGGCGGTTTCGTAACCGCTACGCTCACACATCATCATAGCCATCGTATCGAATCAGGTCGTAATAATTTGTCTCACAAATTTAGTACGTACGATCGATATTAGGGCGTGAACAATGTTTGATACTTATAGTATTTAAAAAAGAGTAATAAGAAGATATATAAATATTGTAATTTTAATGTAAATAAAGACTATAAGTGTTTAAATACGGTTAACTATCTTATAATACTAATATAAACAATGATGTTTAAGTAAACCTATTGTCCTCCACCTAAGCACATGTGTCAATACAGTTGAGAAAAAAACTCGAATTTTTTATAAACATTTTCTCTAAGCACCCATTGTACAAGCTCTTAAGTTACCTGGGTTACTATTAACTTGTTGCTTCTGCGAATTGATCGATGCTGGGCCATTGCAATGATAGAGGTACATAGCATACATCCATTCAAAAGAAGAAACCGATCGACACTGATCGACAATGATAGAGTTTTTATATCATATGTATAAAAACTGCCATTTGCCCCATATACAACCAATGGTGGTTGCAAATTGAAGCTGCAACATGAGTTTACTTATATTCAGCTGGTTGTCGCAGCAGATGGATTATATTGATCCCAACCTTGCATGATTGATTAATACGCACGATTGCATCTGTATTAATAAATATAGTTCCTGCCGCTAACTAAGGACAACATCGTGCAACACCCAACAATGTTATGTCAGCTCGTACTCCTATACAAGTATATATATATGTGTGTACAAAGCAGTGAGTACAATAAGACTAGTAGTGCTAGCTTTGTTAATTACTCTACATTAATTGGATGGCAAAAATAACCTGTTTCCTTAGTTTTTGCCTGACATGCATGGCAATCAACTCCTTGTTATGTTCACCCCGTGTTAATGACCCATTCGGCAGCTGTGACATTGAGATCAACTTGTGCGTAACTCGGAACCACCCTAGTTGAGCTGACCTACAGACAGCTTTTGACTTTGCGTTGTAGCTCAGACTTTTCGTTCAAAATCTGTTTAGAAAATTAAGAGTTCGCTAGTAATGCTAGAACGTGTCTGAAACAAAATTAAGAATTCGCTGGTAATGCTAGAACGTGGCTGAAACAAAATTAAGTAAGCTGACCAAAGGCACGGTCAACTAAGAACACCGGTTGTGTTAGAGCTTGGATGCATCTTCAACTTTCCCCATGACTTTTTGTCTTCTACATTTGCACTGCAGGCATACAAAACAAAAGTCAACCTGTGCTGGAAGCCGGAGGTTGGACGGCCATTCCGGCTGTTGCTCAGCACCGAAAGATCGAACTGTATCTTCTATAACTTTATGTAGACCACAGTGAAAAGAAAAGCGGGGATAGCTCAGTTGGGAGAGCGTCAGACTGAAGATCTGAAGGTCGCGTGTTCGATCCACGCTCACCGCAGCTTTGTAAGATTTTTTTTTTTTTGGCAGACGCCGTTAACATGCGTTGTGCTGCTTGCCAAGTCCTGAATTTCTGAACAAGCTAATTTTTTTGTCTCAAATTTTCGTTCAAAAACACCACGTTTTCGTTTTGATGAAGCGCAGAACTGGATTCTTGTTTGTCTGTTACATTTGGGCTGTCCTCTGTTGATGTTTGTTCGTAAAATTAAAACGCACAGAAATGCCTCGACTAATTTCCTGCGATCGCTGCCCTTTATCTGACCGGAACTTGCTACGATCTAGAAAACTGGACCGAAACACAGTGCAAACTGATAATGTAGAACGCATCTCAAAATGTCTAGGAACACAAAACATTCTGATTTCCTATCGAGTTGAGTCCCATTCCACACATCGCTATTCACCTGTGGAGGCTGATACTGTCTCTGGTAATATAACCTCTCCAACAAACAACACATCGTTGATCCTTCTCTTTCTACAACACGAGCCACACTAATATTACAGTACAGCAAACAGTATCAAGTCCCAGGTGGACGAAACTAGCTTTTCCAAAGAAAAGCAATATTGGAGTACAACAGGTGCGACAATCGAATGGTCAGAGCAAGTCAATGGAGGCTATCCCATGAATCCGGAGATGCCAAGCT
This sequence comes from Phragmites australis, assembly GCF_958298935.1. Classification (NCBI taxonomy): domain Eukaryota; kingdom Viridiplantae; phylum Streptophyta; class Magnoliopsida; order Poales; family Poaceae; genus Phragmites; species Phragmites australis. The sequence continues at coordinate 50,950,737 of NC_084922.1, read as the reverse complement.
TATCGGCAACATTGTACATTACTAGATCATTCCACACTGGTCCGAACAATCGCTCGCCTCCGACTATAAAAGTCGTGGCCCAGGTGATCAGTACCAAAGAGAAGATGGTGAAGCCAATTGCGGATCGCACAATATCTGCACACGACATTCACATGTGTAAGAAACTGCAAATGACAATGCCATCACCGGACGTAATGGCATCTAACCAAGACAGAGACGACAGGGGTTATTGAGTTAAGCTAGTAAGAAAAGAAGTAAAAGAATAAAAACTAGTGGCGATAACGTATTTCCCAACGATAATGCAGAGAACTTGGAAAAAGGCTATCACATGAACTTAAATAACCCCAGATAGCCTCTAATTTAGATATTTTCTTCGATTTGTTTAACCTGCAGTCTACAAAGAAATTCCAACCTTATAAATGGCACAACAAATCAACAAACAATTTGAGGTCAACTACACTTTTTAGCCCATATGAGTACTATGGCTCTAAAAAACCAGACATCCATTTCTCAAGAGGCATAAGAAAGTGAAAGTCAGAGTTTTTTAGATGAAAAGGAATTAGATTTACCTCTTACCACCATAAGGAAATATCAAAGCGAACCTAGTAGTAGCATATATTTTCAAACTATGCCATAAGGAAATAACCATGCCACTGGGAAGCCTCAGATTGGTTCAAACTATGGTGCCCCTCTCATTACAAGAAACTAAAAAACTGTAGTATGTCCCAAAAATTACTTCAATATTTCTGAAAAATCGTTTCCAACGATAAGAACATACTGAATGGCAAGAAATTGATTTCACAGAACTACTGAATTTTACATAATCATACAAACATAATGCTGTTTTCCAAGCAGTACTCAATTACGAAGCATGGCCATATATATAGCAGTTAACCTAATTACTCTGTACAAGACAGCTTAATTTCTGACTGGATGTTACTCAAATTCTTTTAACAAGTGATGGTCCAACTCATTGTGACTTTTTTAGTCAGGGATACTACTTAGAATGTGCTTTTGCAGACTAAATCGAGGTGCCTAGATAGAATTAATGTTCACCTGAACTAAAGATCACACTCCAACAACAGCCTACAGTTTCGACACAAAACTTTGCACCTATCCAACTCATAGAGTCATACTAAGACCAATTAATCTCTTAAGAACCACTACAACGTCACATATGCACAAAGTTAGAGAGTAATGGAAATATTTCAGCATCCAACATCGCGAGAGAAAATCACTAAAGCTGTCATGTTCAACGCAACACAGGCCGATTCGAACCTAAATGACGAATCAGACAGTTCAAGGGCGGTCAAACCACCAACACATCGCATACTAGCATTACGATAAGATCAGATATTTTACGCAAGAACGAAGAGGTGAAAAGAGGAGGAGGAAGAAGGGATCTCAGTCTCACAGGGGCGGATGGGGGCGAAGGTGGCGGGCGAGGATGCGGCCGGGGAGCGGAGGATGGGCCAGAAGTAGCAGCAGTTGATAGCCCAGAGGAAGGGAAGGCACGCGAACCCCCACAGGAAGAAGCGCCGAGCATGGCCCTCCGCCTCCTCCAGCGGCAGCCCCAAGGGGCCGTCCACCGTCGCCCAGACGTCCGGTGGAGGGGGGAAGCGGGGGGCGGCGGAGGATGGCCGGCGGGGGAGAAGGCCGGACTCCTCGTCTTGGGGCACTACCCTCGCCTCCATCGCTCTCTTTTACTTTTCTTTTCCGAGTTTTTTTACTTACTCGTTTCGTACTGTTGTTTACTTCTCCCCTTTAAATCTACCTTATAACTCCGAATAAAAAAAATAAAACAGAAAAGCTCGATTAACTTTCACAAGATCACATATTTTATTATATTCATAAATGTAGAAAACTATCTTGTTTTTTTAGCTGCAATCAGTCGAAGCTTTGTGGTCACGTGTTTCACCACACATCATATTAACAATTGAATTTTTATTTCCACCGTAAAAATTGGGTTTAAATGTCACTATCATAAGGAACTAGATTATATCATATATGAATCCTAAGAACATAATCCTAGGTTTAGTGCTACCGGCCAAAATATAAATGATTTTTTCCGACAAATATGACCGCAAACCTAGATTTTCTACAAAATTCACACTAAAAACTCGGATGTCTTTAAAATCGACTTTGAAGCAGCTTTTGGTTTTGTCTTTCAAACCGACAAATATGCTTTGCCTTTTGAACTGACAAATATGATTCAGCTAGCTGATTTGGATTTGGGTCCAAATGGATTGGGCTTAAATTCATCACTGAATCATTCAGATAAATCCCCCTATATTTGTCTCGCTTAATGATTTGCACAATGCCTGGTAAAAAATTCCCTCATCCGTGCAAGCGATCTAGGTTTTGCAGTGGGTATTGGTACGAAAATTGTCCTTATAAGTTTGGTTGAGTTTTGGAACGCTGGACATTCATATTATATACATGATTGTTGCACAACATTTTACGACGACACCTACAGAGAAACAGAGGGAGCAGTCCGGAGTCTGCGCCAGTGTTGGCTCGGGTCATTCTTTATATTCGAATCACAGCCCAAAAGCATCGTCGACGGCAAATTCAATAAGTAATACAAAAATTGAGTTTATATTCGAATACAATACAACGACTTTTAGGGCATGCTGGGAAGCTTGGTTTTATATCCAAAACCCCTGCAAATTGCAGACCTTAAATTTTTTCTGAGCTAGTTTGAACATTGGTATTTAGAAGTATGGTCAGCAAACTTTTTTTTACCACCGGTTTCGGCTCCACCCGTCAAATGGAGAAAATCGAGTGACGAGGTCTGGAAATAAACACGACAACTATAAGGCTCGCCCAACCGAGTCTCGTGCTCGATGCCCTTGACGGCAACCGAACCTTCACGGTGATGGCGGCCAGCCTCATCGGAGATGACGATGAGCCCTCGCCCATGGTAACCTATGAGTTCCCCTACCCTATGGTAACCTCTGCCTCACGCTCTCCCACGTCAACCTCTCCCTTCCCCTCCTCTGGCGGATGTCGGCGCCGATCTGCTATTGATGACTTGGTTTTGTTGGTTAATAATTCCCTTGGCTTCAATCTTACAGTCTGACGACCACATCGTGCGTAATTGTTGTTATTGCTTGAGTTAGGTGGTTCTTGATTCATCTTTTTTACACGGATTACTATTGGTGCTCAATTTCCGTGGTTCTTGATCCACTTCATGTCGTTTCATATGTGATTAGCAGAGTGGCTAATTTATGAGTTATGTGATTAGCATATGATGTTATCGCACACGAATTAATAGAGATTTGATGGGATGCTCACCACCCATACCAAATTGTTTAGTGCAAGTATTATTGGTGGCTTAGGATTGATCTGCTTTGTCTATGAGCCACCTGTGACGAGAATTATAGAGTTGGAGCTGAAATAATTCTTTGATGACACCTACTCACATTAATCTTCTCACTTTTAATTTCTTCCCTTTTTAATCTGGGTAGCAGAGACGCGAAACAATGGCAGATTGCCTCGTATTGGCAGCTATGTACAACGCTGAATGGTGACCCGGCCGAGAACAGGACATGTCATGCTCCGGACAAGAATGGCAACCTCTCATGGAGCCAGTAGCCAGCAGCTTTGACTTGGGAAAAGTAACTCTGCAATATATGCACACGCATCTTTTATCTTAGTGTTATTTTTCTTATCTGTCTGTTGATTCTCTAGTACATAAACGGCCGAGATAGAAGTATGTGTGCAGCTGACTGTAAAAGTTTCCCTTGGGTGCGTCCGTGAGCCCATCATATTCTCTGTAGTCCAGCTTGTCCAACTGCAAAAAAATAACCACATGTACAACGAGGGTCAGTGATTTGCTGATGGCAACCTCTGCTAACTCTGACTGATTTCAGTGCCTTGATTACCATGTGATAGTACCAGCATTGCTGTTTTTATTTCCTCAGACAGGTCGATTATATGGCTAGCAGAGTGTTAGTAAAACCTCTTAGATATCTATACCTTGATGAGCATGTAAGTTGGTAGCCATGGTGGTAAAGTTGCCGGTTGCAGCCGAGCCCATCGAGGTGTCGCATCTCCCCGTAAAAAGGTCTCAAAGAAGACCAGGTAAGGGAGTCCTGTTTAAAAAAATAAAAAAAAGTTAGTAGCCATGCAGGTGGTGTTGGAATCCCCACCCACGCGATCTGTGGGAAGTAAGGTGAGGATTATTCAGTCACGTCAAGAGGAAACCCAAAGACAAAAGGCATTGTTGATCTCTGAAAACCTCTTCTCCATTGCGGAGCAGTACAGTGAAAGAGTAAGAAACGATGCTGAGCAGCCAGAGGCAGAGAAATTAAGCATGCATGGAGCAGGAGGTGATGTCGTACGTACCAGGGCATACTTCCCAGTCTCAAAGATTCTGATGTCCAAAACCTGCACTTGGTAACAATCGAAAGGGTCAATGGCGATTGATGCATGCATTTACGTACACTGAACTGAACTGAACTGAACTGAATGAAATGCTGTACTGTAATAGCCGATGAGAGATTTGATTTTTGGAATGGAGAGCTAGCATTGCAACAAGATCTGCACGCAAAGAGGTTACCTCGCCGCGGTCTTTGTATATGTAATGTAGACCCTTGTAAAAGGGTGGGTGCCCCACTGACTGGTACTGAAAAATAACACATCATGTGCAGGAGTGAGCCAAGTTTTACATTCGAGACAGAACCGACAGGTATGCTCACATGTATGCAGTTCAGGTACTTCTCCTTCTCGACACGCACAATCTGCCCTTTCTTCACTGTATGTATGCACACAAAAAAGGTAGGGGAGGGACACAGAATTCAGTTCATTAAGGACAAGATAGAATTGCATCTCGATCGTAAGAGCAAGCGTCTTTCTTACTCGAGTAGACCGGCTTCTTCTTCAAGATCATCTTTGGCGCCGGAGACGCTGCGGCTGCTTTGGGAGCAGCCGGCTTCTCCTCCCCGGCCGGCTCGGCGGTGACTGGAGCGGCGCAACGACGCCGGGCCGATGATGCCCGTCTCGCCGAGAGCTTCCATGGCAGAGAAGGCGAAAGCTTGGCGGTGCCACACGAAGTGCACCGCGGCAGATAAGGCGCGCTAGACTTGACTGGACATCGCCTTCAGCACATAAGATCCCGCATCTGCTTGTTGGCCCCATAACGAGCTTGAGCCTGGCGGTTCCAATCTACGGACCAACTAAACATCTACGGCATACGTATATAGTCTTAGTCTGGAATAGGAAAAGGGTGCTCTGGTAATACGTATTTTTAGTCGTCGCTTTCACTTTTTTTTTTTTGAGAAAACCGGGTTGTATTTCACACATATATGCAAAGTATTACTTAGTACATTGCAGCCCTTAGAAAGACAACCCTGAAAAAAAAAACAGAAGTCGCTATCACTTGAACTAGTTAAGGTGAAGGAGAGAGAGAGAGTAAAGTCTCATTTGGTAGAGCTATATGAGCTGATTTCGTTTCGAAATTACTCCCAACGCTGTTAAACGGGTTGATCAGGGAGTGATTCCGTGCGGGAATCACTTTTCCGTTTTGTATAGCGAGGTGGGAGCTGAAAAAATTAGCTTCTACTTGATTCCTGACTAATTCTTCTCGATTTCAACACAATATCCTCTTAAAAATCATTTCCATCACTAACATACCAAACGATTTTACAAACAGAATCATTTTCATCGTAGAATCACTCTCACCCTACTTCCACCACAAAATCACTCTCACCCTACTTCCACCACAAAATCACTTTCACCATAGAATCATTTTCACCCTACTTCCACCACAAAATCACTCTCACCATAAAATCACTCTCACCCTACTTCCATCATAAAATCACTCTCACCACATAATCAAAGCTCTACCAAACGACCCCTAATACTTTGCATAATCTGGAGTGCTGCTGGTCCACGTTTGACCATCAGTCCGGGCCCACAAGCTGACGCGGCTTTTGGACCACATCCACACGGACGCGGTTGTCGTCTTCCCTGCCACTTCGAAGCCTCCGCCCACCCGCTAACTCGTGGGACCCGTCCTGCACGCTCTGCCTCTGAGAACCCACTGACACGTGGGGATGGTCTGGTTTAAAAAGGCCCTCCCCTTTCGGGCCACGCTTCTTCACCAACTCCTCCGCGTCCGTCCCACGTCGCTTGCGTCCCTTCTCTGACTCATGGGCCACTCGGCGTCCCGCCCCAATGCCGGCGGCGACGAGCCGCTGCCCTCGCGCTTCACGCGCTTCCGCCGCCACCTCCGCCTCCACCACCACCACCGCCACCGCCACCGCAACGGGTCCGCCTCAGGTCAAGACTCGGCGTCGGGGAAGGCCGTCGCCGCCGACGATTTCGCCGGCATCGCGCGCATCCGGATAGTCAAGGTAGGGTGCGCTCGCCCACTCCGTTACCTTCTAGGCTCCGCTCGGGGCTGGGCGGGCGGAATTGGTATATTCGGATCGTATCTGTGTGCCTGATTATTTCTGTTCGCTGTCTGATTCGGTTGGTGGGGCAGGCGGATATGCAGTTCAAGGACAAGTTCTTCGCGTGCCTGTCTCTTGGGGAGCGCACGTACCGTACTGACAAGTCCGACAAGTGCGTCATTTTTGCTTCCTGTACCTTTACTCCTACTATGTTTGATCCAGTTCCGAGCTAAACTGTTCATCGATGTGAAATAGTTACCGAGCCCTCTAACTAGCAACTTTTAACTCACACACGGGTTTTTAGAAAGACCCTATACTATATTAGTAGTCAAGTATAAAATTACAACAGCTACTTCATATCGTGATTTGGCTTGCCTGTACTTCCTTCTTACTTGAAATGTATTTTATTAGCCTCATGTTGAGACGCATCTAATACCTTTTTTTTTCTGCCTCCAATCTGCGAACATTTGTTGCAGTACTCACAGGCCTGTGTGGAACTCAGTGAGTAAGCTGCAAGTTTTCTCTGTGCACTGTGCTCCTTCTGAGTGTCAATTTTAGATTACTGCTGTATCCAGTTAAGCGTTATTATGATAATGTTGATAAATTTGCAGGAAAAGAAAGTTATAGTAGAAACCAATGGACCTCATATTGCACGTATCTCCATTTTTGAGGTATCTGCCCTTGCATTAACTAAATGTATGCTAGTCTACAAGCCTAACTGTATTACTTTATTCTGTTAGCATTTCATGTACAATGCTTCCACATAAGCAAATTATTAGTGAACAGCTTCGAAAGAACATGTATTGATGGAAGTATAAGTCAAACGAAAATTGCGATACAGTGGCGTTACATACTTTCTACATTTTCGCAGACTAACCGGTTTTCCAAGAGTACTTTGGTTGGTTACTGTGAAGTTGATCTCTTTGAAATGCTTACTAAGGTAACACTGTTCTTCATCTCTTTATCTTTATCTCCCTATCCAGACGGTTTCTTATTTTCTTTTGAAGAGACACATGTTCTCTTCAGTCTAGTAGGTTGTTGTACCTTTTTGCAAGAGAAGATTCTAGGGATTGTTTTGTGTTTATTTAAGTGAGTGGCACAATGTAGAGTATGTGGATTCAAATGTATATGCATATGCACAGCATATCTGCCCCGTTTATTTGTTGATATGGCTGAGACTAGAAGCTTTCTGTTCCTTTAGAATGTAAATCTTATGTTCCATAATAAACAAATTGGTAATGTTTTAGAACTATCGGTGGACCTGAAATTCATTATTCAATTGTTATTATTGAAATTTCCCATATCAGGACTTGGAGGAACACTCTGAGGACCTTTCTCTGTTGGACCCATCATCACCCAATACTACAGTGGGTAGCATATCCATCTCCTGTCACATCGAAGTAACTGCTCTTGCTTATTTATTTTATCATCAGAACTCATTGGGCATCGTCCAAGTACTAATTTTTTTGTCCATTGGTTCTATTGCAGGATCCTGTTGAAACAGAACAAAGCTTTGCCCGTCGTGTCTTAGCTATAGTGGTATTATTTTAATACTAACACCATGTCGCCATATATGATTAGTACTTAATAATCATGACACTTGAAGAATGGATATTGCCAAAGTTTCGTATTCTGTTTATGATTAATTGTGAGCGTGTGATGTTTGGATATAATAGCTGTACAACTGTAACAAGTGATTGCATTGGTACTGCAGCATTTCTCTGCATTGCAAGTTCTATTTGGGCTGCATAAACAAGAACTCTTCAATAATCTGAAGACTATTGCTTACCATTTGTCAGGACGCTAGGTTCCATTTTGCTGCTTTGGTAGTCTGAACTTTTAACTAGGTACCATTTCCCCCTATGAACATGGAATTAAGTTCATGTGGGACAAATTGAACTTTAAGTACCCTAGTGTAAGATGAATATAAAAATTTGTTTTCTATTAAGAAATGTTAAACTAAGGAGTGTAAGGTAAAGCGCCAACAGAATTGTAAAGAGAAACCTATTAGGGTGTGATGGACTGATGGTTTTTGTAGTAAAAACATTTGGGATTTCTACAAATTCGGCTCTTCCTTTTTTCTTTTCCAATCTGATTTTATGCAATGAATATGCCTTTGTGCACTATTATATGCCTTATTTACCGCAGTTGCGCCTCTTTTAGTTTTGTTGTCGTTGTTGCTATCACTAAGCATTCAACTCAAAGACAATATTCCTTAATGTGCAGTGTTCATCAGTCACCTGACTAAAGCTGCAACCTGCATGATTTCAAATATGCTGCTTGTCAATTTCACATTGCATGCCGTTAATTCTTTGTATTCCACCCTGCATGGCATAACATTGCTCGTGCTACAACAGGACTACAATGAAGATGGAACACTTTCCTTATCCGAATTCTCAGACTTAATGAAAGCTTTTGGTAATAAATTAGCAGTTACAAAGGTTAGATTTTGTTCCATTTACTTCGAGATTATGTCCCTTGTAGTTGTATTCAGTCCCTTCTGCCAACAGTATTCTATTAATTTCTTTCATACATTAGATTGAAGAGCTTTTCCGCCAAGCGGATACAAATGGTGATGGCACGGTTGACATAGATGAACTGGCAGCACTACTAGCTGATCAACAAGAGAAGTAACAAATTGCTACTTCTTCACGTCTAGTTATGTTTCAAAATTTAGTTATTGATAAGCTCTAAAATGTAGCTGTATCGTTGATTATGCTGCCCCCTTTTTCAGAGAACCACTTATAAGTAACTGCCCTGTCTGCGGTGAAGTTCTTGGAAAATATGATAAAATAAATGATATGATACATATGACACTTTGCTTTGATGAGGGAACTGGTAATCAGATTATGACTGGTGGATTTCTAACCGATAAGCAGGCTTCATATGGGTAAGATGCTTCATTTATTGATGAGCCTGAGTGTCTGACTACTGCCATTTTCCCCATGTTTATTATGAAATGTCATGCAAATATGAGCAAGTTCTATAGTCATATAGTTGTCATGTGCAGGTGGATGTTCGAGCTGAGTGAATGGGCGCATTTTTCGACGTATGATGTTGGTTTGCACTCTGGCTCTGCAGCTTCACATATTCTGGTGTGTATCAGTTTCTCCATTTGTTAGATTAACTCAAAGTTGTAAATGAAGGAAGCTATGCCAATTGTATTGCTCCTTTCTTCCATTAAATCAACACTGTGATATAAGGTTTTCGACCGGCGAACAAAGAGGATAGTTGAAGAACTTATTGACAGAAAAATTGTGTTGTCCATGAGGGCTTTATACCAATCAAAAGTAGGGCTCACTCTTATCAATACAGGTATGTTGGAGCAATATAATCTTAGTTTCTCATATTTTCCATCAAGGATTTATGTAATCACATCTTGAGAAGGTACACTTGATAGATTCGTTCAAAATGATCTGAATTTCCTTCACTTGTAAACATTCAACAACTACTTAAGAATGCTGGCTTGTGAATTGACCTAGTGTGATGTATAACAAGTTTTCCTCAATCAATGTTTAGTTGGTGAGCAGGTTATGAACAAGAAATAACTGTTCGATCACCAATTACAATCCTGCATTTAAACGGGATGATCTAAATTCGTGCAGCTCATCACACCCTTGTACACATGTAGCTGTAGACAAGACAAACCTCAATTACTGTGACATACTTAAGAAACCAGTGTACAAAAGCCATTGCATGAAATATGTTTGATTTAGGACTCTAGTGTTTTTTAGTACAACCTCAAAGAGCGATTATTTGCTGTATTCAAATTAGAACATCTGATATTTACACCTATCACAACTATTTTTTCTTATCTAGAATTGGTCTTTATCACCACCTAATATGTGCACCTCTATATGGACTAATAGCTTTGGTGTAACTGCGATTGTTGTCATGCAGGTGTTAAAGATCTCTTGAAGAATCTATCTGAGAAGCAAGGAAAAAAGATGAACTCGCTGGAATCTGCCAAAGATATTCCCAAGTTCCTTGAGTTATTTAAGGTGCAGAGTATGGACTGAACTTTTGTTTTACTCATTCTCCATAAAGAACATGCACATGAGTTACAAATCTAACAAAACTTAGAGAGCAATATTGTGGTCTAATATACATGTTGTAATTTCTTATCCCCAGTTGTGCCTGAGCTATGCTGTTTCTCAGTGTTCTTTTTTTTTTCTCTTTTCATAGCTCAGTAGTTTGTTTTTACAAAATACACATATCATTATCTGTCGGAGACTCGGAGCTGTTTCAATCCCAGCATTTGGTAGTTTTCACCTTTTCATTTTCAAGCAGCATAAGTACTGTGGATCAAAAGTCCTTGTCCTTGGACATAAATGAAATAAAATAGTGATTACAACAAATTTCAAAAAATAGTGTACTTTATGAAGTTTTGTAATGTTTCGCTAGCAGAACTTTATGTTGTGCCTTCAAACGGTGCATGGTCAGACACATAGAATGTGTGGTATGTGAAGAGGAAGTTTGTTTTAAACAACTTTTGGAGTAATTCCAAGCAGGGTTTGTGATCCCGGAAGTCTATACTGGTTACTGAAGACCTACTTTTGGAAATAATTGTATAGAAACTTCAAAAGCAAAGAACAATGCGAGCACGCACCGGACTCGTCTCCAGCGGCGGCTTTGCGTTGTGGAAGAAGAGAAGCAGGGAAGGGGAAAGAGCGGTAGCGGCGGCTTGCTTACGTTAGGAATGGAGTCGGGGATTGGGAGGTGGTAGTAGGTGGGCTGGATGGGCCAGCCCAATAGGCGATAGCCCATCTCTTTCCTTTATTCCCTTTTCTTTTCTTCTCTTTTTAAACCTGTGATGCATCTTCTTGTGGATTGGTCACATATGGACTAATGAGGAATGTGACACTATAGCAAATGGTTTCCCAGCAAATTTATAATTTAATATGTATTTTTTACTTTTATAAATTTAAAAAATTAATATATTAGATGAATCCTCGAATCCAATTTTCTAGCGTTTGCTGAATCGAACACCTGCACCACCGACACCCGCACCAGTGTCCCGGTAACACTGCTATTCAGTGGCTGAGCTTAGATCGACTCCTTAGAGGTAATGCAAAATTCTACATGTCTTCTGAAACATGTTTGCAGCACAGTCATCATTTCTGATGTTTTCAGCTCAATCTTAACTGTGTAATCTGAATCATGACGGCTCAGTTTGGTCAATGTATCGGTATTCTCGTTAGTGGTTTGACCACCTCTAATTCTTTCTAAATGCTAGCCATTTGGTCTTGTTGTTTATGTATCGATCCATTTTATTATTATCTATCTGAAATTCTTAATGTATGTTGAACATTTGCATTTTATATCAAACCATTGTTGTCAGCCTAGATATTAATTGTATATAACTGCAGGATCAAATTAATATGGATGAGGTCAAGGACCCTATCGAAAGTTTTAAGGTATGTACCTATGTTAGTAATGCCAGCCTCCATATTTATTGACTTATGGTCATCTCCCTTTTGTTTTAGGTTTCTATGTATGTGCAGATATTATCTTTGAAGTCAGTTTGTTTGTTCATCGCAACATATCCTACTAATGCTGAGAATTCAATTGAAGTGAATTACTAATTAGCTTCCTTATCCTACGAAAGCAATAAAATATTTAGGGAAAGAGATCATCTTGATTGGGAAGAAGGCTTCCAAATCCTTGCTACTGCCCACTGCTGCAGCAACGTGCATGAACAGTAGCGCTGCCGTATCAGCAGCCATAACAGTTATTGACTTATCTTGTTCACATTAGTTAGGATGTATTTACATGGGTCATATTTTATCAAAAGGCTACCAATTTGACACGTGCTAATATCTTTGAGGAATGCTGGATTGTTGTTGATGCGCTCCTAGCCCTGTTGACTTTTCCTTATGAATTACTCAGGACTTATTTGGATACGTGGGGATTAGACCCATTCCCTTCAGGTTGGTGGGAAAATGAATTGATTTCCCTGACAATCGGAAGGGATGTGGTCTATTTCATGCCTATCCAAAGAAGCCCTCTTTAGGCTTATGCTCATATATATTTGAGAGGTACATCGTTGCTGCCCCTATTATCTTGTCTGTTGGACTTCCAATAATACTAAATGTTTTTGGAATGAAGCAGTAGATATTGATTGAATGGTGCATTTGATTTTGAAAAGCCTTCATATGCACTTATTACTTATTCCTTGCAGACTTTTAATGAATTTTTCATTAGAGGACTGAAGCCTGGTGCCAGACTAATTACACACTATGATAAGGGCAGTATTGCTACCTGTGCTGCTGATAGCCGTTTAATGGCTTTCAGTTCTGTTGATGAGAGCACAAGACTTTGGATCAAGGTAAAGGCTAATTTTGATTAAATCAGTACATCACTACGAGCGTAGGTGCTTGCAATAAATGGAGGGCGGTATTTTCTGAACCAATCTAATCTCTCTAAAAGTGATGTCTATTACATATGATATGTTCTGATTTTTTGCCATCATATTTAGGAAAGCTTACCACATTAGCACCAGTGTATTAATCTGCAAGCAGTAATGTATATTGATTATCTGTTAACTTGTAGCTGGTGTTCAATGCCTGTCATCATCCGTTAGCCATTAAATCAAGGGTTTGGTTACAAACAACAATGAGTATGTCGTTTTTGAAGTGATATTTATGTAAAAATTGATGCAATAGGTTGATTGCTTTGCTTGTACTTTCAGGACACTGTAAAGATAAAAATGATTCTCGTGGTTAAGATAAATCCGTATAACAGGGTAACATGGATAAGACTGCAGCATTTATTGACGATTACCCATTACATTATCATTACTCAAATGTTGTAATCAAGTAAATTTCTTTTACTACATGGGACATGATCGTCTAAGCACAATATGATCCTTCTTATGGTAGAGTGTTTAGTTGAAGTCTCATTGTAGTATGTCTTCTGTTCCTAGGGCCGCAAATTTTCAATTGAGGGTCTCCTTGGGACGGGTGTGTGCTCAGATGCTTTAAGCAATGGATCATTAGTAATTTTCCGGCTTGCACCTCAGGTACATCTCCTTGTTAAGAAAAATAATCCTCACGTGTTAAGACTGTTTTATTATGGGGCTGTCTTATGGTTCGAAAAGAAGCCAGTTATGCATCTTATTTTATAATCTGCAGGATTATCATAGGTTTCATGTACCCGTCTCAGGGACTGTGGAGAAATTTGTGGAAGTTCCTGGGTACCTGTACACGGTATAGAATACTTAAATTGGCATGCTTTCATGCCTGTGTGTGCAAAGGGATGTGTTCGTGTCTTGTTCTCTTTCTACCATTTCTCAGTATTCGACTAACGCTGATATCTTTCATTCGATAGGTCAATCCCATCGCTGTGAATAGCAAGTACTGTAATGTATTTACAGAGAACAAAAGAGTTGTCTCAATAATATCAACTTCCGAGTTTGGAAAGGTTTGCATTTTTCCTTTTTCCTTGTATGTTACCAGGCACCCACTTACTGATATTCCTGCTGTCGGAATTCTGGGATAATTTTACTCCATTCAGTTGTGAGCAAACTAAACATAATAGGATGCTCAATGCTCATATAGCCTGGACTCTTCTCCCCATTCTGTCTTAAATCTTTGGGATCAGTAGGACCAGAGGAGACCCGTAGAATTTTTCAATATCGGTTTGTGAAAGTGCATTGTTTGATTCCCTTGGTTACTTGAGATAAACTGATGAACTCAGAACGTCCTGGCGCGGTGCTTGTGCTTGTGCTTGCATACCTAGTACAGTGTGGCACCTAGTACAGCAACCCAGTAGCTTGCTTACCTGTCCGTTACTCACCATGCAATACTTTTTTTCTGATGGCATGATTCAGGTAGCATTTGTTGCCATTGGAGCAACCATGGTAGGAAGCATCACATTCTTGAAAAATGAGGGTGACTACGTCCACAAAGGAGACGAGGTTTTTCTTCATGCTTGGTCCCTTACTCCCTCTAGTTAAAGTGTCCCCAAAACACATCTTTAACTATTACTTTTTGTGTAGTATGTTTATAGAATATAGCAAAGTTATACTATTATGAAATTATTTTTCAAGACAAATCTATCCGTATCGTTTTAAAATATTCAAACTCAACATATAAATAGTAATTTGTAACCGAAGTTTGAAAATGTTGATTGCACTGTGCACGCAAGTCAAAACGACACTTATTTGTGATTAAAGGGGTATTATGTTCTAAGAATTCTGATGCTTGAGTTAATTTGCAAGTTGTCTGATTCATCTTTTTTTTTCCAGTTTGGGTATTTCTCATTTGGAGGGAGCACGGTAATATGCGTCTTCGAAAAGGTTTGCTCATCCTCGTTTGCTGACTATTTTCTTTTAGTTACCCATGCATATTGTGGAAACGGAACTATTTCTCAAAATTGACTTTCTATGACAGGATGCGATAGAATTCGATGCTGATCTTCTGGCCAACAGTGGAAGGTCACTCGAAACCCTTGTTTCTGTTGGCATGACTTTGGGCGTCTCCAAAAGAAACCAGAAATGTTCGAATGAGTGACGGAGGTTAGGAGATGTGCCATGGTACAAAGCTACAAAATGCGTATAGATTAACAGTAGGGTGTATTTGCAGCTAGCAACTGCCATTTTTATTTTTATTTTTACTTTTACTTTTTATTTTTTGTGAGATCCATGGTTTTGTTAATTCCATATTTTCTTAGTAGTAAAAGGCTGGGCTCTTTATTCACATCGATCACGAAAGGGTGGGTGCCCTATTCACAACTAACTATTAAAGAGAACTGTTAAGCCATGTTGTCTTACTGCAGGAACCCACGGCTAATCACGAATGTGTAATCCAAACTTTAGAACGAACAAATATATGAAAATTTTCCTTAGGACGTGAATTACAACAATAAGCCAGCCAAGCTGATATAAACCAAAGGTCGAGTATTAGGTGGTAGTAGTCTCTGAGCTGATGAAACCAAGATGCGTAATAATGTTTGTGGAAATGATAATGTTCGAGGCATCAAACTGTCCGTTTAGCCTGCAGCCTATCATCAATAATTAGCTCAGTCCACTCTCAATCATTAACACCGGTCGTGTCGCCCCCACGGTCCCACCTGTTACTTTGCTCTAGTCAACTTTGTCTCGCCTCCTCCGCCACTCTCCCCACTCGATTCGACCTCTTGTTGCGTCGTCCCTCAGCCATTGCTCCACTTCCAGATTCAGCTCCCCTCCTTTCGTCTCATCCCTCTCTCTTCAGATTGGCTCATATTTGACAGCAACACTATATCCATCGGCTAGTTCGTTCAGCAGACCAGCTCGAGCTTTGTTGATCAAGCTCGTGGTAGTAGATCTAGTGGCCTAATGCGAGGTAAGCCATAGGGTCAGGGGCGACGAGGTGGGGGGAGCGAAGCTAGGAGCTCGGTGGCCCTGGCGTCGTCTGTGCCATTCAACGAGTGTGACAACGGTGACTCCTCCAGCGGCAGTTGTGACTCCTCCTGCTCTGACGACCTCTTCTTTCTATGGCAAAACACCTTTCTGTGGCAGTCATTATACCCCTTTGTGATAAGAATGTTGCAATCCTTCAATTTAATTGTTGCAACGATTTATTTTATACATGATGTTGCAGTCGTTAATTTAGAATGTTTTATCGATTGATTTTTGATGTTGCAGTGAATACTATTTAATGTTGCAGGTGTATTTTTTAATGTTGCAAGATGTTACAATCCTTCGTTTAGAATATTGTATGATTCTTTTTTGATGTTGCAGTAAATACCTGAGCTGATGAAACCAAGATGCGTAACAATGTTTGGACGAACAGATATTTGGTCAAACACCATCTTCCATACATACGCAGATCGCTCATCAGTATGTCAAGCTCCAGAGGTTTCTTGAAGAATCTTTCTAAGCATGCAGCATAATGATCAACCTTCAGGAGTATAGTGTCCTCGTACATGGGACGCCATTTCTGTACTTAGCAAAAACAATATCCATCTCCTCACCCATTTGACATTCCTCGAAACCAGAATTTGGGGGTTGGGTGGGATAATCCTTCAAACCTGCGACTGAAAGAACAAAATCATTTCCAGACAGCATCAGCTATTGTTCGAATCAGAATCACAGTGATAATTTTTGCAGCAAAGTTTGGGCCGCGACAGATGATGTATTTCATCGGTTGCACGAAATCATTTCGAAATCAAGTTTGTCACCGTGGCCGCTCTTCCGTACGACCTGTACCGGTTATGTTTCGGTGGACGCTGTATATTTTTAAGTAAACAAGCTGTCACTAGCCTTAATCACGAGAGGATATATATATATATATACTCTCTCAGATCATTACATAACATCCAATGAGATCAATAATACATGGAGTCCCTACTCGATTGGAAGGTAGGAGCAGCCTACAGGAGTCCGGGCCTAGAATGGAAGGGGAAGTAGGGCGTCGTCGAGGCAGCCCGATCAAGGTTGCTCTTCTTCTTCTTCTTCTTCCCCTCGTCTTTCTTCACACCTTGCTTCTCCTGGTGCTGCTGCTTCTCTTGTTGCTTCTTGACGATACCATCATCAGGCTCGTTCATGGAAGAAGAGGGCGGCTTCTTGGGGAACACCTTGGCAGCGAGCGATGACACGCAGGAGAAGCCCATGGCTAGCTCTCTTCTTGCTGTGCGTGCCGATTCTCAGGTGATGTTTGCTACTACTTTGCTTGGTGCGTTGGAATGGCCGGACAGGGCAGGTACCAGTTTAATTTATAGGGGAGGGAGAGTGGCTGCGCGGAACGGCATTTCTGCTGCCACTCTCTCGCTTCGCTGGTTCCGATCTTCCAGCGGAAGATTGCCACTTCTTCAACTGCAGCCCCGGATTTTTTATTTTACCCTAAGCACGTGGTCCGCACTGATATTGATATCTTTTGGGCTGGAGCAGGTAGTATGTATGATTGTCGTACACACGTAGAGGTACGAGAACGAGGGCCTGACAGGTGGGCGTGGGCCCAGCTGTCATCGGCTAATAGAGAGCTCATCGAATGGATGGTAGCTGTGGTGGGAAGGAAATTTTATCAAGAGGAACAAAAAAAAAAAGACCCCCCCCCCCCTATATGAGTGTGTCTCAAATATAGTGTAGAGAGGAAGAGTATGTGTCATACATGAAAAAGGGGTTTTTTAGACCGGATTTCGTAGAATTTTCTTCTGTCGTGGTGGACTTGGAGTTGCTTCAGACACCGATTTTGGTGATGATGATTGTTGCTTTGACCCAGCAGACGCAGCTGAGGTTCCTTGGTGGCCAAGCTTCTCAAATCAAGAGACGATTTCTATCTATAAACGCGCCCTGCCAGTCAGGCAATGCGATGTGTTGGGATGGAACGTGCGTGGAAGCGCACCATCAGCTGGTTTCTTTCTCAACTTGACAGCAACATGCTGGTAGAAATAGAATCGGTTTATCAGTCTACGTTGCGTCATCGATGACCGATCTACCTTCTTCTTCTCCCAGATATTACCGCGAAGAAGAGGAACCTCGATCCACACATGTATCGGTCGGAATCGGATTGTTGGTCTAGTGCACGGGCAGGGAGGGAGCCGTTGGATATTATGGGCCTGTTTGGGAGAAATAGCTGTGGTTTTGAATTGGTTCATCAAAAGGTGCATACGTATAAGTGTTTCTCTTTCCATGATAAAAAAGTAGATTGTGCTATCACTCTTGAAACATCACCATTGTGTCTAACGTGCCTCCTTTTTCCTCTTTATGTTGTATGAATTCAGGAAACAAATAAGCTGCGCACGAGGGTGCTGGTGTTATCTGACTATACGCGTCGCTTCATCTTTGAAAGAGACTCGAGTTGCATATAGTCAAGAAGGAAATATTTTGTTGTGACATATTCAGATGTTTAAGGCCACTTGAGTTTGGTTATATGAATCAACCCTATATACTAACGGCGGTGAAATCCCTGAGCGCTTAGGGGCTCTGCTACTGTAGCAGAGCCCCTACCATCATTGTATACAGATACGTATATGGATACATATACATATATATGTCATATGGATACGTATATGTACATATGTATTCGCTGTTGTATCTACTGTAGCAGGACCTCGCCCATCATTGTATACATGGGTATGTATATATGTATTCGTATACATATAATATACTTTCTATTTTCAGAAATACTAGGGAAATGTGAAAGGAAAATTTTTTATATTGATAAATCGACTGAAACAATCTAAAGTGCAAAGAAAAAAAACTAAAACTCAAAAAAATACAAAACAAATTTTGTTACATTCGTATTACTAACATAACTACTGTCCACAAATATATTATGTGTGTGTGTGTGTCTATATATATATATATATATATATATATATATATATATATATATATATCTATATAAATACAAATATATATTTATATTTATATATGTATATTACATACATGAGTTTAGATGAATTCAACATCCCACTTCCGATAACATATACTAACGGTGGAAAAATTAATGTACTAATACGAAACAAATTTTGTTAGTTCCATATTACTGAAGTAGCTACTGCTCAGCAATATATTATATGTATGTGTCTATATATATATATTACATACATGAGTTTAAATTAATCTAATATTTCTCTTCCAATAACATATACTAATGGTGGAAAAATCGGTACGCTCCATGTGCTATTAAAACTATTACAAATCATGCAACATTCAAGCATAACATTTATCCGAAACGGGCGCAGCAAAGCGCGCTAATCTACCTAATTCTTTTTTGTTAAGGGAAAGAGTTCCCTCGCACTTGTCACCACTAAGAAATTCCTTTGTATTCTTTTGGAGAGTTGTATACTTTTGCGGCCTGAGCAAACTCAGATTCTTCAGTAGCTTCTTTACCACTAAGATTATCAAAAGGGGCCTGTTTTAGACCTAATTTTATTCTCTGAAATTCTATTTTGTCTGTCCAATGGTACTGGTTAATATTGATACTGCAGCTGAACAGATGGTAGTCAGTACTCAGTTCATGTCCATTAGCTCTTGTGGGCCGGTGCACTTTTTTCAGTTCTGATTAGTGGGGGATTTTTTTTTAACAATATAGCTGGAGACAAATAGTTGGAGATGGCCTTTGTTTTGCAGTTGAAAATAGTCTAGAGTTTGTTTCAGTGCAAAACAACTTCATGGAAATGCTGCTTTAGGTGCAGCTGTTTGGCATCCTGGAACTCAACAGCCATGAGTGGGGAAGACTGTTCCCTCAAACACAGATCAAGATGTACAGTTTTAGGCAGAAATGTTGCAAAGATATATTATTCATGAGCAGCAAAAATGTAGGAAAATAGGGGTTGATCCAAAAATTAAGAAAAAATATTCAGTAAGATAACATGCAGACTTCTGCTTCAACATCTCATATGATAACTCTAAAGTGCTTCTCTTTAAATAAATAATCCAGTTTGACAGTGATTCAACACAAACAAAAGAATAGGAAGGTAAAATATCTTATAACTGAATTTTTAGACCATCCTACAATACATGGAGCAATCCAATTGGAGTGCGAAAGGCCTATGTAACATCAAAGGGTACCATTGACAATTCCCCCAAAAAATCTCTCATTACTGGATCTAGAGTCACCCTTCTAGCTAAACACCTTTATTGCCAGCTCCAGCTCTATGACAAATCTGCCCCACCGTGGATTTCTAGAGCAGAGCTAGAAAACCTATAGTGCAGCTATGCCAAACACACCCTATATATGCGGTTGGGCTGCTAAGATCACCGAAAGCCTGGCATCCGAACCGTACGTGTCCGAGGAGTAAAATAAACAGCGTGCAGTATAAAACAACAACGTAGAACCCAGCTTGATAGATAATCCAACGCGCCGCCCCTTTAGAATTTGAAACCTGTTCATACCGTGTGTTTGCGGAGTTTTCTGGTAAAAAATAATCACTTTGTTAAAAGAGTATCCCAATTAAGGCTTCACTTGCTTCAGTGGTTAAGCTCAGACATGGCCAGAAAACACACGCTGAGGCTAAGGCTCCGAATACCCAATGCAGAAAACTATCTGTGTTTCTGATTTACTGCGACTTCCAGGTCGCCAAGTAGGTAGGTCCCCTAGAAACTGAAAGGGACCAACAGTTTACAGTGGTTCGTGTTGACTGTACATGTCTTGTAACATATAAAACAACTTGCACGTGTAAAATCTCTTCTGAAATATTCATCATTGCACAAAGATCTTCCCTTTCATGCTGTGGCAATCTGTAATGTACAAAATATGTCATATTTATTCCAGGACTCTGACCTGGAACAATTGAACAGGTCATCACCAGTAATCGCCACAAGAACATGAACCACCTCTAAAGTGATGGAAACGAATAGTATCTCTCAAGATTATTTCTCTGTTTTCACTTCTTGATATCAATTTCATAGTCGAGTGGCAGTCACG
The DNA here is from genome assembly GCF_958298935.1 of Phragmites australis. Taxonomy (NCBI): domain Eukaryota; kingdom Viridiplantae; phylum Streptophyta; class Magnoliopsida; order Poales; family Poaceae; genus Phragmites; species Phragmites australis. The sequence goes on along the minus strand of NC_084922.1, from coordinate 50,929,982 downwards.
GCAAACTCTCAAGTTCTTCATTACTCTTATAGGTGCTGATTGTGGCAAATGAATCATACCTAATGCCACAGCTAGTTTTTCACTATGGCAACCCACCAAATCTTGCTCCCTGCTGGAGATTTCATTTGACTCTTTGCCAGCATTATCAGTGATTGCCACCTTTTCTATCCTGGAAAGCATCTCTGCCAGTTTTGTGTATACTGCATTGCTCTCTGAATGGGACTTGTCACCAGCAACAAAAGAGTGAACTCCAGACCTTAGTTCAATCCAACTAAGACCAGGCTCTTTCTTCACGCCTCGCTCTTTCATCAGATCTCTAGTTTTTGAAGCTAAGGAAAGCTCCCCAGCATCCAAGCACATGTTGTAGAGAATTACATAAGATGCCGAGGAAGTGGGTTCCAGCTCCATTAACCGATTCGCAACAAGTTGGCCTCTCTCCATGTCTTCATGAATACGGCATGAGGCCAGCAAAGATCGCCAAATGACAGGGTCATCATGAAAGACCGAATCCCTTATAAAAGCCTCAGCATCGGCTAGCCTCCCAGCTCGTCCAAGGAGATCAACAACACAAGTGCAATGCTTTATGGTTGAGCTCAACCCATATTCCTTATTCATAATTCCATAATACCTGCATGAAATCATCAAAGGAGATGGACATATGAGACATGTACACAGTAAGTTGTATGGGCATTGAACGAATGACTTGACCCAAAAGAAACGGAAAAGGATTACCTGAGTCCCTCATCAACCAATCCTGCATGACTACATGCAGTAAGGACACCGAGAAAAGTAATCTCATTAGGCACCACTTTCGCATCCATCATTTCATTGAAAATGCGTAAAGCATCTCTAGCACAGCCATGCTGGGCATGGCTTGATATCAGTGCAGACCAAGAGACAACATCGTGTGATTCCATTTCCTGAAACCTCAGAGTTGCAGCATCAACATCCCCTGATCTAGCATACATATGTATGCAGGAATTCCCCATGACAGTGAACCGATCAAAACCAGATTTTGTGGCGAGGCACTGGATCTGCTCACCAGTCCTTGCAATAGCCAAACTGGCACATGCATTCATCACACTCGATATAGTGAAAAGATCAGGTTTCAATTTATAACATAATGATTCTCCGAACAATCTCAGTGCCTCCTCAAAAAGCTCATTCTGAACACACCCTGAAATCATCGATGTCCAGGTGACAATGTCTTCCTTAGGAAGAGTTCTGAAACACCTGTATCCATCTTCCATGCAACCAGAATTGAAGTACAAGTCGATGAGTGCACTCCCAATAAACTCATCGCCTTGGAAACTGTGTTTGAGCACTTGCCCATGTAATTGTTTCCCGAATTCAAACTCACCAGCCAAGTTACTCGCCCGTAGAACACTTGAGAATGTGAACTCAGTAGGTTGCATCCCTCGGCTCTGCAGCTCCGAATACAGATTTAATGCTTCTCTCGTGACTTCCTTGCCAACTGCAGCTTCGTCCCGACAGAATCCTGCAATCATTGCATTGAAAACAATCACATTTGGGTCTCGCACCGACTTGAAAAGCGCAACAGCGCTGCTCAAGGCGCCTTTCTTAGCATACATGCCAATCATCGCGCTTGCAAGAAACACGTCGCTGTCCAACCCAGCCTTCACCACGCATCCATGAACTGCCTCTGCAATGCACCCTCCAATATCACCACCACAAGAGCAACACTTGATGACGCTCCCAAGCGCGAACGAATTCAAACCCATGCCGCACCGACGCATCAGACTGAACACCCTCAGCATCTCGTCGTGCGCACCGGCGCTGACGTACCCGGAGACCAGTGAGTTCCACGAGACATCGTCATGCTCATCAGCGACGTCAAACACCCGCCTCGCCTCGTCCATCTTGCCGCATTTGGAGTACATGCTGATAAGCGAGTTAGACAGGAACAAACCCTTGGAGAGACCTTCAAGAACGGCCAGCGCGTGCACGGCCTTGCCCACCTTCACGTCGCCCGCACGCGAGCACGCGGCGAGCGCGGCGGCGTACGTGAACCGGTCAACCTTGACCCCCGCGCCCCGCGCGCGCGCGAAGGTTCCCAGGGAGTGCTCGGCGAGGCCAGCGCGGGAGTAGGCGTCGATGAGGAGGTTGAAGGAGAGGGCGTTGCGGCGGGGCATTTCGTCGAGCAGGCGGCGGGCCGGGAGGGGCCCCCCGAGGCGGCAGTAGGCTGCGAGGAGTGAGTTGCGGAGGAAGAGGGAGGCGCCAGGGTGCGCGCGGGCGATGTGGGCGTGCACGGCAGCGGCGTGCGGCAGCGCGGCGCAGGAGCGGAGGAGGTGGAGGTAGAAGGCGTCCATGGACGCGAAGGGCAGTGGCGGCATCTCGGCCTCCGTCTCCACAAGGGAGAGGCGGGAGAGATTTGAACGGGCATCTGGGTGCGATCAATAGCCGTTCGATACTTCGATCTCCTTCGAAAACAGAAGAGGCCGTCCGTTGGATCAAGAGTTCACTGTCCAGTTGGAGGCGGGGAAGAGAGGCCCGCCCGATGGCCTCTTCTTTGTCTGCGGCGGACCCGCTCCAAATATTGCACACCAGTCCAGTATTTACACCATCCAGAAAAATGCATCACGTTTATTGGCGGCAGCGATCCATTTTCGGACCCCAGCGGCGGATCTACACCGGAGGAAGAAGAACAACAATAGAGAGCCCCTTCATTTTAGCTCTACATCCGCTACTGCCTGAGCCGGTAACGGAGAGGAAACTTAGAAGCATTCGGCAAGATGTATAAAAGCTTTGTAGGAGTTTTATTTCTCTTTTATTCATGTAACGTAATTCGGGAGGCTAACATGGCTGCACATTTGTGCGCTAAACAGGCCACTCCTGATAATAATTTTTATGCTTGGTCGTGATGTGTCCCATTTCTCTTTTCCTTTCTGGTGGACGTAATCGCCAAGGACTACTCCTACTGTTGATTAAAATAAGCTCTTACAACTTGCTTAAGATCCTATTTGGCACAAGGCACAGCTTATGCTTCTATACAATCCATTTTCTAAAGAATGCTATAAAAAGCAGATTCTGCAGCTTCTCCAGATGGTATAACTTACTCTCAAAACACGTTTACTGATGCACAAATAGATTCTGCTTCTCCAGATGATATAGCTTATTCTCAGAACACGCTTACTAACACAGTTTCTACATAATCCTCTAAAATACACAAACGGAAACTATACAAAACAGGGTCTAAAAGCGCCATGGTGTGAATGGAGAAGCACATATTTCCTTGGCTCCAACAATGCAATGACCGGTATTACGACTAGATTAGCTCAGCCAGCACTTTTGGTTTGCGTCACGGTATCGTCCACGCCAGCACCCAATTCATTCTTCAAAAATAAACGGATGACCCTATCTCTTTGCATGCCAGACCAAACCATGCCGGATGGAATCGTCAACAAGGCTTTTGTCAAGGCTTGGAAACGCCACATGATAAAAATAACAATGAACATAATTAATGTACCAGAACATCAAGATCGTCGAGAGTTCAATTTGCCATCTAACAGTCGTGATATAAAACCTTTATGAAACAAGTATAAATCAACCAGTACTACATATCAGCAGTAACTAGCACACAATAACTACTACAGAATATTCAAATCCAGACTGCTGAGCGAGAAACGAGTTTAGAAAGTACAAATACTTCAGTACAGGCATCGAGTACATAAAGTCACTGCAACAGAAAATTGTCCGAGTACAAATCACAAACCAGAGACTCCACGAAGCAAGCTAAGCCAGATCCATTGGAAACATTGCCGTAGGGTTCGCTCACCATCTCCTCAAACCAACACTTGAGCTCACAGCAAGTCACAAGCACAGGCAAACGATAGTGATATGGTGAAAAGATAAAATGTTTTTTACCTGCCAGGGACACAATGCCAGGAGTTCTACCTGCGCCTAGGGGAAGGTGAGCTGCTGCTTCGGCTGTCACTAGAAATGCTCCTTCCTCTACGAGGCCTGCAATACACGACATTTTAAGTTTTCAAAACAAACTAATTCAACTATATTTGATATCTCAACTTGAGCAAAACAACAGATAATCTAACATTCCAAAGATGCATTACCTTCTAGGGCTGCGACTCCTTGATACCCTTCTTGGCCCCTATACCGGAAAAGGTGTTAGCATTTAATCATTTGTTTAGTTTCTCATTTAATCACTTAGTATTACATAGCATGAAAAGCTACAAATACCACAATGGATGCAGTACTCACCTTTCTTGGTGGACTTGGTGATCCGGAATACGATGAATCTGACCTTCCACGCCTCAATGGAGGTCCTCGACCCCTGCTAAAACAAACAGAATTAGAACTATGAGAATATCACATATGATGCTGAACAAAAAAGAGATACAGGCTCCACTGGAAAATTTTGTCAGAGAGAGAGAGAGAGAGAGAGAGAGAGAGAGAGAGAGAGAGAGAGAACCATTACCTTCGAGGAGAAATTGATCTGGAACGGGAGTGAAGGGGACGGCGAGGAGGAGAACGACTATAACGGCGTGGAGGTGGTGGCCTTCTTGGTGGGCTCCTCAACCGCCTTGGAGGTGGTGAGCTAGAGACAAAGAGGGATGAACACAATAATTATACCACACAAGATAAAGGGAAAAAAACTCTAACAAAAACCTTCAGACGCAAGAGAAGTAAGAAAGGAGTAAAATAAGTATGCAGATATAGAGGAGTAATTAGAGCAAATAGACAAAGACAACAATTGCAGGATTGTTGCTGAAATGGTACAGAGAAGTATAAACATGGGATAGGTACAATAAGATGTTTGAGAGGTAAATGAAGGAGAAAACCTGATACAGTTGGCACATCAGGAAAGTATACAATATTATATATAATGGTCTCAAAGTCCGTACAATATATTGTAATTCAGGCATATTGCACAAATGATAAATAGAGACGAGCTCCAAGTGACTTACCGCCTTCTTGGAGGCCCAGGGGAGCGTCTGCGTGGTGATGGGCTGCCACGACCCCTCCTAGGTGAAGGACTGTTGTTGTGAGATTAGTGTTAGCAATTCCAGTCACAATAAACTAGAGAAATATAATATATGTACACATTGCTCACCGCATCGGTGACCTATGCCTTCTAGGTGGTGGAGAAGGAGAACGCCTTCTAGGTGGAGATAGTGGTCTCCGGCGAGGAGGTGTGTCACCACGCCTGACAGGGGAAGGATCCACTCGACGACGAACAGGTGGAGAATCAGGGCGACGCCTGGGTGATGGGTCAGGCGGTCGCCTCGGTGACTCAACCCTTCTATTTGGAGGAGATCGCTTTCGTGGAGGGGAAGGTGGCTTTCTTCGTGGAGATACTGCTAACACAAAGATAACAGAATTGAACGATCAGAGGGCTACAATATGCACCTGCAAAATTAAATCCTAGATGTGAGCAAAAGCAACAAGCAACAAAAAAAGGTGCCTGTGGAAGAACCAGAACACAACAGAGTAGTAAGCCCTCTGACTAAATATAAATTATAAGGTTTCCTAAGCTTACGTTCCCTAGGCCGCTGCTGAGCATCCTTTTCAGCACTGCTAGCACCTTTGTCATTCTGAGGAACATCTCTTTTTGGAGGGGGCGGTGCCTTCATAGGTGAAGAAGCCCTTTGGCGAGGTTGAAGAGTGAGCCTCAACTTAACAACATTTCCATCAATTTGACCCTGAACAGATTTTTAGCAGTGAGGTCGTCGACCATTTGCTTATCATCAACAAAAAACGGGAGAGAAAGCACAAACATAGGGCAGAACACATACACCATCCATGTAAAGAAGAGCCTTCTCAGCATCAGCTCTCTTCTTGTATTCAATATATCCATAGCCACGAGGAAGATTAACCTAAGAAAAGTTGAGGAGTAGGTGTCAAGAAGAGCTTACGCAGATAACGAGAGCAACACATTAACTTACCAATCGGTCCATTGATAGCTCCACGTTCACCACTTCACCAAAATTCCCTGCAAAAAAAGGGATAATTAGCCCCTTATAGTTTGTGCATTGTTTGGCATTGCATAGGCATTTCAAAACCACTTATTTATTTATAATTTTGGATATCACAATTAGTTGAAATTGTCTTTATGGATCCATAACAGTAAAATCGTGCTAGAATTTGCAAAGCATTACATACCTAGCTCGTTTCCACAGTGCTTAATTCTAACAAAAATAAAGCACATGAAAGTAAAGACAGGCTCACCAAATATTTCTTTCAAGTGAGCCTCATTTACATTCCTGGAAAGATGATCAATGTGGAGAACAGCCGACTCAGCAGGAGGAGATGCTTTCCTGAAACAAATAACCACCTTCAATATTGTACGCACAAGAGGGCGCGCGCGCACGAGAGAGAGAGAGAGAGAGAGAGAGAGAGAGAGAGAGAGAGTCACAATGCTCAGTTGATATTGCCAGGCGAAATAGACGAATCTTTGAACACAATTCCCAATATGAGAAAGAAGCAGCAAGGAAAATGCCCAACAGCAGCTCATGCACGCAAAAAACAAAAGCCCCAGAAAAACACAGCGTACAAACAGTATGCTGCAACATAGCAGCTAAAATAAGAAAATATCTCAGATGCATTCATGATGCAGTCTCCAATGTGTAACTTAACCACTATTTTCTACTAGAATACACTCATAAAATTCAATAAATTTATGACATTGTGAAATTATTTTTCACGACAAATCTACACATATAGTTTTCATATTTCCAAACTAAATGTTCTAAAAGTTATTGATAGTTTTAAAAGTTTGACCTGACATTGTCCAAAACGGCAAAACGTCAAGTATTTGTGACCGGAGGGAATACTTTATCTTGCTAACATGAGGAGTTGAAAGATCAAGTATAATAGGTACTTTCAACAAGCTTTGTATTGTTAACCCACAAATAGCGTACATACCATATTTGTGGCATGCCAGACAATGTGCTTAAACATATAAGCACTAACGTATTGCCAGAGAATAAAATTAAAAATGTGTTAATACTTTGCAAGGTTATACCTGGGAGGTGAAGCTTTCTTAGGTGGCGGTGATGGTGACCGGCCTTTCCTTGAGGGTGAACCTCTTTTAGGAGGTGATGAAGGTGATTTACCTCTCCATGCTCCAGGTGAGCTGATAGACAGCAGTATCCATGAGTAAATGCACTCAGGTGAAAGAGAACAACCAACATAAGAGGCATAACAGAATTAAAGAAACATGCAAAAATAGCCATGTTCACAGCAGCAGCAAGCAAGTAATGCAACCAAGTGACTTCATAGATGAGCAAATTTACAACACACTTCGCATTGTATTCATAGAACTGACGAGAGCCAATTGATTTCAGAAAGAGCTGTCTCGTATGGAACTATGAGGTAGCACAAAGGTTGGTCCATGAATGTCATACAGATACATTTCAAATGGACACAGGGGCAGTGAAAGACACAAACTGGAACTTTGCAGGGAGTTCGATGGAAGATCCATACATACAAAGTCAGACTTGAAATTTGGCCAATATGTCGCCCAAAATCAGGATTATGAACCACTGAGGCAGCAATGGATCCGTTCTAAGTAGAAAATGCAGGCCATCACAGACTAAATAGCAAATGAAAGGGACCCATCTGAATTATTAAAGCCAGGTCCAACATTTAACTTAAATTTCCAGCCTATTTCAAGCATGATCCAAAGATGAATTTGCTAATCCGTTCAAAAAAAGAGATGAATTTGCTAATGATCAGTACAGTTGTGACCAATGCCCGGTTTCATTGGATGCCAAATGACTACATCCGTACGTTTGAAGACCACAAGGACTAACTGTACCCAACAAAAAATAATTCGAGCATGCAAGGCACACCTATATCAATTGTTGTACGAATATAAGATCAATCCGCCTCATGCTACATCCTGCAGTTGCAGCCCGTTCCTAGAATAATGGTTATAATCAATGTCCCACCCACTTCCCCACGGAACGACAGACACACAAGCTCTAGGGTTTGTGCTTTTGACCAAGTGGCACTCAAATAAGTAAATCTAAAAAAATGGAAGCAGCGCGCACTCAAAAGCTACAAATAACTCGTTAAACACCCTACATCTCTGAAGAAAACGCACGATAAACAAAATCTAAAATAATACCCTAACCAGAGGATCCTTAGCGTTGAGAGCCGGGCCTCACCTGCGCTTGGCTGCGGGAGGGGAGCGGCTCCGGGACGGGGAGGATGGCGACGACGAGAGGGAGCGGGAGCGCGAGCGCGAGCGGGACGAGACGGAGCCGGAGGAGACGGAGCGGGAGGAGGAACCGGAGGAGGAGCGCGAGGCGGAGCGCCCGCGCCGAGGCTTCGCCATCGTCCCCGGCGGCGGCGGTGGAGGCCGGGCAAGCGGGGGCGGGCCTGTGGTGTTGGTCTAGGGTTTTGAGCAGGGAGGGGGAGGAGGAATACGAGGGGCGGGGTAAGGTGAGGTGTGTGACTGTTCGATCCACCGCCTATAGAAAGTGCGAGAATGAAAATTTTGTCCTGTTTATGAAGTGTTTATATATTTATAAATATTAAATAGATATAATAAAATAATATGTCTATTGAGAAAATATTTTTCTCAATAGTTTATAGATTTTTATAATATATTTATTGTGAGACATCTCTTTTTAACAGACATAACTCTTAATAATTGATTAAATAGTGTTTATTGTTAACACTCTCTCTTAATCAATTATTCTAGTTGTAAAACTTTTTGTTAAAGAACTTCTCTAAAAATCTGTAGAAAAATATAAAAAGAAAATAATATATTAATATGCCATTAAAACTCCTTTAAAATCTAATGAGAAAATAGTACAATATTACTCCATTAAAACTCCTTTATAGTAAAGTTTACCACGTGTCACGTTATGAATTAAATACCGTCATTAAATGTATGAGATTAGATCTTATAGGATTATTTTTCTCAGATGAGTAATGCCAATTGGAAAAACTAATGTAGTATCAGGAGGTAAATTACTACTACTATTCTATTTAAGATGGAGTAGTATAGATTCTAGAAATATTTCATTTAGATGCTGAATGGTTTTGTGCAGTAAATCAGCCGAACAATTTGTATAGGTTTTGTTAACTTCATTAATCACTTATGATTAATAATAATTAGTAACTATTAATGATTATTAAGAATTTTTAGTTAAATATTAGCTATAATTAATTATTATTGGGGATATTTAGTGATGATTAAGACAATTTAAGTTACGATTAATTGAAATTAGTAATGATTAGTACTAATTAGCATACTTTATTTATAATAATAGATAAAAAAATTATTATTTTGGTAAAATATTAATTTATATATAGATATAATACGTGATTTTTAAGCAACTAAACATATTCGTGTACCAACATATATTTAACTAAATACATTCATATACCAACATATATATATATATATATATATATATATATATATATATATATATATATAACCAAACAATCTAATTATACCGTCTGTCAATAAACATTCCATCCAAAACGATCAATTTCCATTCGACTTTTTCAACCACCCAAAGCTACCTAAATAACAGCCACTCTCGCCCTCCCGCGGGGGCTGCTCTCTTCTGCACTCTCCAGCGCTCCCCAATTCCTCCTCGCCCCCAACCCGATCGCGATTGGATGAGTAAGCTAGCGACTCGACTCGTCAAATCGCCACCGGTTTCGTTCCTCCCGTAATCAATCGACCCCTCTGACTCGGCGCTCAGCTCCTCCGCGTGGTTTGTGCAGGCTTCGCTCCGGTGCGCCGTTGATCTCTGCAGCACGCAGGTTGGTTCGCCGTCCTCATTGTTTCTGCAGCCTTCTCTGTGTAGTTCATGCCCATGACATTTCGTCGCCCGGCGGCCCGGCGGCCCGGCTAGCGCTTCAGGCTGTTTAAATCGGTTTGCGGCGCGAGGTCAGGTGCTGGATCCATGGAGAGAGCGAGGCTCACACCGTTCCCGAGGGACCAGGCAACAACCAGGATGTGCATGGTGTCTAGGTACCCGCATTGCATTGACAATTTGACATCAGTCCCAGCTCATGGTTTGAGTGGTGTCGAGGCATTACTGGATTAGAATGCGTAGGGTGTTCTTAGTTCTTACAAGTGCCACAACTCTCTGCAGCTTTGCTACAGAATTGCTTGAGATAAGGTCCAAGGAGCCATCTCTCCACGTGCTGCTTATTCCCGGAAATCCAGGTCCGCGACACACTGAAGATTTAAGAGAATTCGTATGTTGAGATGCTCACGAATGTATCCAGTTTCTGTTTGTAGGCATTGTTGCATTTTATAAGGACTTTGTCGAATCTCTCTATGAAAATCTCGGTGGGCAAGCATCTATTACAGGTGAGCGCAGTTCATGCATTTTTTGCGTTGTATGCGCTATCTGTGTTGCTTGCTGATGAACCTCATCTGTTGTCCAGCGATAGGGCATGTTTCACATAGCCAGAAGGTAACATACAACTTGACTGATGCTTGTTAACTGTTTACTTCAAGTTGGTTTGTAGTCTCGTGGCATCGTATTGTTTGGTCAACAAGGCAGCCATGAGCCTTTGCTTGAAGTCCAACGATAATGCCAAACATGCTGCATGGAACATATTGGATAATTTGCCATCATAATTTGTCTTTTTTTTTTTTGTTGATATCAATAGCCAAATCTCCCATCCTTTTCTTGTCTTATTCACATGCAACTATGAATGCCAACAGCAAGCCTTGTAATGCACATATTTTGGTGATCTTTCAATCTTTATACTATGATTTAATTTTGTATAATTTCTTGGCCAACATATTAATATTGCCAATGGAGATGACATTTATACATTTTATGACAGGATTCTGAGCACGGACGGTTGTTTTCATTGCGAGAACAAATTGACCATAAGGTGTGGTTTGGATGCTTTGTCAATCGAAACTTCTCTTTGAATTTTGGTTTTTGCTGCAACAGCTTTTGGTTCTGTACCTTCGATCACTAAAGCAGTAACAAAATAGAGAGGAACACCTCATATTTGTTTCTTCCACCATTGTCTTAAAAAGTTTCTGTTTCATTTATTGATGTACCGTTTACTTAATTTGTTCCAGAGAAGATCCCCCCCCCCCCCCTTAATTTGCATGGTCAAGACTGTCCTGTTCTATAAATTGATCCCATATTTATCCTGTTTAATTCATGTCATGCCTGCAGCTTGATTTCATTGAACAAGAGCTTCAACATTCTGAACAATCAATTGTTTTGGTAAACTTTTGCCTTCACCACTACAAGTCTGAGTTGTTTTATGCTAACCAGAAACTCTAGTATTTTTTCTTGATATACTAGTATACAGACATCTGTAATTTTAAATGGGTATACAGATATCTGGTATCGGATACTTCGTACTTTTTGTTATTTGGAAGCAGAAAGTCTCTGATTGAAATTTCCAAATAATATGTGGATATTTATAAAGAGAAATTGGTTGGTGACCAGAGTATCCAGCACCCCTTTTAGCAAAAGTACAATTGATCCAACATGTTGTGATGTTTCAAAAATTCCATAAAAAATCATGTATCTAGTACACATAAAGTTAAGTAGACCTGCAAAAATTCAATTTCAGATTCATCTTTGACATCGAGATTCAGAAAACACAAGGGGTACTGTTAGCACATGATGAACAATGCCGGATTGACTGCTTGTTTATTTTGTTTCTTGAGATCTAGGATGAATTCGAAATTGAGTATTTGCAGGTTTACTTAACTTGAAGTGTACTACATATATGATTTTTTGACGAACTTTTGAAACATTGCAAGTTGCAACTTGCTGAATTAGCTAATGGGGACGCTGGAATCCCTGGATACAAAATCCACACTCATTTATAAAACCCAGAAGAGTTATGCATCAGAATTTGACAATTTGGCCCAAGTTTATTCAGTTTTTAGCTGATTTCTTGATGAATAAATTTGCAGATCCAGCTCACTTCCCTTCTGTACTGTGAAATCATTGTATTATAACTCTTTCACTGTGATAGTCCACCGCATTATTATGCCTTCACAGGGTTGTATTACTATGAATTAACAGTTTGCTATGTTCAGTGACTCTGGAACATTCGGATCTGTTCTTGCTAGAATGTGGTCCTGCTCATAGTTCTTACTTCAATACCTGTATAATTCACTTTTTGTGAACCATATATTTGTTTCAATACCCTATATGGTTCTTACTTCCATCTCTTTATTGGTCTCAAAAGAAAACTCCATTTGTTTGTTTAAATGAAGGTTGGTCATTCAATTGGTGCATACATAGGCCTGGAAATCTTCAAAAGACTTCAGAACAAGGTGTGGATACTTGCCCAAGTCTGGCACTCCTGTCCCACAATCTGTCCTTACTGTTTACTAACTTTTTGTCTTCTTTTCTCCTGGACAGATAAAATTTCTTGTAGGACTCTATCCATTTTTAACGTTGAACAAGAATTCTGTAAAGCAATCAGCAATTGGATATATCGCAAGGTACTGAAATGCTTTGATCAAGTTTTTGTAATTGTCACCATAGCATATTGCTACCATTGCCAAAGTTGTGATAATCTAATTAAGGTGGCATAATTGCATCAATACTGAACATACTGCACTGGGTGATAATTTGAAGTCAAGTAAAGGAGTAGAAGATGATGTGATCTAGATTGTTTTCTCTTTTTAACAAGCAATGCAAGATGGGAGGCTGGATATGACATATAGCTGATTATTAGTTTATTACTATTAAGTTAGTAATAATTTTCAGCTGGTTAGAGGTTAATCGGTACCTCACTTAAGTATGTTCCCAAATTGACTAATCATTTTGCTGAAGTTGGCCTTCTCGACTTGGATCAGGTCATCACTCCTTAGTAAAGGGATCAGTTCATTTGTATCTTTCATCGGGTCACTCCAAGCTTCAATTACGAGGGGCATTGTGAGAAGGTTCCTTGGACCTTCATGGTCTGTAACAGCTGTTGATGCTGCATGCTGCCATCTTTTAAGGGTAAGTTCTGAACTTTTAGTAACCCGCTAGGTGAGTTCCCCAATCTGAAAATGTTGAGACATTTGCTCCTTTATCACAAACTGTGCAGTACCATACAATGCGCAACGTTATTTTCATGGCAATGACAGAGTTCCAAAAGGTAACTCACCATGTTGACTACTTGATGTTGCTATAGCAACGGTTCAATTTACATTGCTAGAGCTACTCCATGTTTTACTTGTATAGTGACTGTTGACTTTATTTCTGCACTCCAGCTTACTGAAGAACCAGACTGGACATTCATCAGAGCAAAGGAGGACGAAATTGCTTTTCTATTTGGTGTGGACGATCACTGGGGTCCACTATCTCACTTAGAAGAGGTGAACAAATGATTTGTTATTCAACAGCACCCTATTCTGAAAAATGGAGTTGGGAAATTGGGTTGCTGGATTCTAACTATATTCTGTTAATTTGGAGAATCTACAGATATCAAAGCGTGTACCCGGGGTTGCCTTATCGGTTGAAACAGAAGGGCACACACATGGCTATTGCTGCACAGAGGCTGGATCCTTTTGGGTTGCGGAGTACGTCGCAAATTTGATTAAAAGCCAGATGCTAACTAGAAACAACTGAGGTTCATTTGACAAATGTATTATACAATTCTCTTTTCATAAGGCAAAGAGTAGCTGGACTGTGATGGAGTTACTTTGACAATAGGGAAGTTAAAATTTCCATTCCCATAGTCCACATTGTTTGACTTACTCTTTCAAGGGTTCTCTTTCAATAGTGATTCACCTCTTCTTCGATGCTGTTCCTGGATTATGCTACCTCCTGTTACATTTTTCATGGGACAATCTGGTATGGTGAATACGAATTTTCCTGCATCACTTTATGAAAATGGGCACACCATTATAAGGCTTTACGAAGCTTAATGGACACGGATACAAGAACAAACAATATATTTCTTGTTCCAACTCATATACAAATAATAGGATCTATCATCTATAATACTGACCACAAAATGCCACACTAAGAAGAAATGATGCAACAAATTTTCAAGCTCCACTCCATCTGTATCCTCAATGTTAGCTATACAACAGTCCACACTATGAAAATGTTTATGCTTTGATGTTTAAAACCACAGCGTATACAACAGAAACTTCCAACAGATGCACAAATGCTACGAAAATCCTAGATCCTATCTGTATCCTCCATGTTAGCTACACAGGTTTCTTTTGTTCCCGGTTCTAACATTCGTCATCGAGTGAAAACTCATCATCAGGCAGCATAGCCGTCAACAGTGAGTATTTCACTCGCAGCGATATTTTACCCCGCTCAAGGTTCAGCTTTGCGCCTGAAACCACCCAATAGCCTGGTGAATCCTGCGGCCCACGCATCATTTCTGTTGTATCAACAAACCTGAGCAGCTTTGGCGTCTGCACCGGAACAGGAGGGCCACCAGGGTACACTGCCGAGTTGATGTTCACATCAGCGGGGCGCGGTGGGGGCTTCTGAGCCACTGTGGAGAAATGTGTGCTGATGAGTGTTGAGATGAGGCCTGATTTCTGAGCCAAGTTTGGAGAATTCTCCCACTCTGGATTCTTGACAAGAATTGCATTGCAGGCTTTAGAGAAATGCAGGCGAAAGAACAGTACTTTCTTGAAGCCATGGTTGACCACATCTAATTGTGCCCCCGTGACAATGGATAAATCGTCATCTGACTCAATTGGTGCTGTGCAGACATGGGAGAAATGCTTCCACGGTCCAAATGGTTCGTAGTATTTGCGGTCGTATGCTTCTGGAGTTTGGTGATTGTAAGGGTCGTCTTGAAGCTGAATAATCTGAGGAAGAGAGCAAAGATGCTGGAGATGTATAGCTAATTTGTTGCTCTTCCTTCCTTCAAGAAACAACCGGAGTCCTGTGACTGGTCTTTTACCCACATCAACCTGCAGAAAATTTGAGATTCCGCTCAAAAGATGAAGGGGTGAAAAGCATAACAAAAATTCAAACCCTCATCTTAGTCAACAGTAAGCTTCTGAAATGATATGATTGCTTTTTTTCTTAAGGAAAAGTAAAAATAACTGCTTCAATAATGATAATAGCAGAAGCCATCCATACCATGTTGGTACAAACATAAAGCTTTGGACCGATTAAATTTACTGGTAAAGATGCACTGCTTTGTCTTTTCCTCTGAGGACCCAGAGGGAGGTCACTGTGAATAGGTGCCCACTGCCTTGGAAGCTGGAACTCCAAAAATTGGTGTAATTCCTCGATTGGGGGTTTATCTGCATCAAATTTGAATATATCACCTGGTTGTTGATACATTGCAATTGGATTTGCGGCCTAATGCTACTTTTGCTAGCTTGTGTAGTTCTTTGTAAGTTAATATGCTAATCACAGGACGATGATAAACAATCAGAAGGTTGCAACCAAAAGTGCGCAGGAGTACAACAATTCTCCGACTACTATTCCCCAACCAGGCCTTCTTTCATGATTTCTGAGAGCCCCTAAACAACAGAAACTTTTTATTTCTTTTGAGAAAAAAAAGAGTCATCTCTCTTTCCTACTCGACCATCAAGGTCCCTGAGGGGGCAGGGTTTCTCAATCCCGAATAGCATATGGAGTGCCTTGCATCAAAAACACCAAATGTTCGACGCTACCATAAATTATAAACCAGAAATAAGAAAGATGTGGCTAGGGCGAAAACAGTAAGCATTTTGGAGTGTCAACAATGATCTTGTTTCCTAATGTACTGCGGCTGTAGATCTAGATTTCTCCCAATATCATTCATAACTACTGACAAGGGTATTTGTGTCAACTTAGAAATAGGTACAGCACTAAAACAAGGGTATGGCACAGATGATTCTGCGGCTTGAAAGAGGCAGAATTGACACTTACATCGAAGGTACAGATTAATTGCATGGTTCAAAAATCCACTGCCAGGAACTCCGTTCAACAGTGAAGTGATTGGTATAAAGGACATTGAGATAACGTCAGGCTCTGCTTGAACAGTATTAAGCCACTCGCTATGAGAAATAAAATCTTTATCCCTCCCACCTCTTCGCTTTGGCATCATCACCAAATCCTGCGATAGGGCAAACAAATATGTGTGTGCCATGCAAAGACAATTACAACCAGCTAATATAAATAAGATTCTTTGAATGAACAGCTATGAGCATTATGAACACAAAGCTCCATACCTCAGTTGAAGAGTAAGAATTTAATGAACTGGACTCTAAAAATCTCAGCTGCTGCTCTCTTGTGTCACTCTGTACAGCATACAACAATGTGAATCATAGATTTGAAGGCGGGAAAAAGCTAAGAAAATCTTACAGACCTACGTACACACAGATAGCTCTTGTAAACGAAAAATTGAGAATAACTATGAGCATGATATATCTCTAAACTAATTATTCTTATGAATCTCTGTCTTTCTTTTCCATTAAAATATTTCTCAATCCGAGGCTATGAGTACATGAATAGACAACAGGTGGTCACAACTTGTCATGAATTCAAAATGATAAAATTGGAGTAATCTACAATCTGAATTTTGCTGGCATAGTAATCAAGGTAATAACACAAATTTCACTGGTCAAAAGCTGCACCCCATAGGAATTACAAAAGCAAATCGTACACATGTTGATAGGTGTTCGACAAAACAATCATTGCATACTGAATAAAATTTACTGTTCAGGTAGAAAGGTATGATAAGGCTTCTAAAAAGAACTACTTAACACTTATCATTGATGCTGAATGGAAAATACGATGGGAAAAGAAATGCCAAAAGAAAATTTAGACGCTAGGAGAACACCTTATTCTTCCCATATGTATCCTTGAAATTCAAGTCATATTGCCCACATGCTTTAAGAAATCTCCTGTCAGACATCTCCTTCAATCGTTTTTGAACATCAACAGCTTGCAAGCTTGATGAATGCTGTTGTTTCAAATAAATTACATCTTTTCCGCCCATTTTTAGACCAACAACTATATGAGTCCCAAATTTTTTAATGAACCTGAAGAGTAAAACAATTAAACTTGAAGTTCTATTGATAAACACCTTATTGTTTGACGTATTGAGTGTAACTCAAGACTCGAATATAAATTTAACCTTGCCAAGGCAGCAGGTTCCCAGGTTGATGGAACAGCCTGCTTAACATGATCCTGGAGTACAATTTGTGCCTTTGAGAGCGCAACAGTGTATAGTGTGATACACCAACCATCAAAAGCAAGTGACTTGGTATTAGCAGCATCTTTCTGCCAGCAGCCAGTAAACTCAAACATATTATTGAACAAGCCAGATGGAATTTTCCCAGACAAAGATAGCTCCTGATTGAATTGCTCCGACATCTGCAACATGCTTTAGAATTTGAGGAAAGTGGCCAGCTGGCTTTTTTTCTCACAATATTGTAAACACAACATAAATACTACTATTTAACTTTTTTATAGGTGTTGTACTCTACAATTTAAAGCAATGACAGCTGAAGAGGAAAACTACATGATATGAGCATAGATTTCTATTAGTGAAACACAACATTCAGTAACAGGGGTAGCATCTCAATTGGCATGCATAAAACAACCCGTAACGAAGTTGATGGCATTACTTGCAATATTAGTATCAATACATAGAGAAGAATGTGTCTAAGACCGCGTGTCTCCAGTTCATTCCGGAATTCAATGTAGAATGAATTTATGCTTCAAACACTACAAATGTTGAATTGACTTAGTTCCTACTTTCCATTGAATTAAAGAACTACAAATAGTCGCAGCAGCTTCAGATATCTTCTGAACTATATGTGCAACAGCATTACTTCTTAGTTCAAAGTAGCAGTGGTTTATCATTACTTTTTTCTATTTGTTTACTGTGTTTTACTGGTACATTATTTACGAAGCATGTCATGCATCACTATACTATCAGATGATATACTTTGTCATGTCAAACTATTGTGATACGGAAGAAGTTAAGTGAAAATAAAAAAATACCTGCTGAAATGATAGGACATCGGATCGGAACCTCATCCGCTCCCCTTTGTCACATTTGATCGACTTAGGCACACTGGCAACTGTCAGGCCACCGGGAAGCACGATATCCTGAACTTCACCATGGTCAAGTTCGATCAGCAACGGGTCAGGGGAATTGCGCTGCTTGCAGTATTTGAGACGGATATCATTAGCGACGTCAAAGCCAAGACCAATGGACCGTATAGCAGACTCTGCGGTACTCTGCAGCCTGCTTTTATGCGCCATTTTCAATCATTCCACGATGGTGAATCCTAACCCTTGCCAATCTTTTGAGTTGAAACAGCTCGAGGATTAGCAGACAGTAGAATTCTTTGCAACTGAAAATTGTCAGGGCCTGCGATCTGAATCGGCTGGAACTGACAGGAAATGACTGCCGCTGCAACAAATGGGCTGGAGGAGCCGGAGCTTAACAGTTAACAGTATAAATCAATCCTTGGCTACTTGGACCAATAGTTTCGAGAATTACGAAAGAAATTTCGGCAAAAACTCTACCTTTAGCAATCAATAAACCCTGACGCACAACCGATTCGGAGGATCAACACGATCAAAATTTCTGAAAGATCTCAACGGCTTCCAAACAGACAATCGATTTCACCAACAGAAAGACAAGAAGAAACCGTATTCACTGCAGCTCGCAAGCCGGAACAGGTGAACCCGAGGAAGAGTGGAAGACGAAGAGATTCTCTAAGAAATACAAGATCTTTACCAACTCCCACGGCGGCAAAGGACGATCTTTTTCACAGATTTCGCGTGGCGCTAACCTTCCTCAACGCGCAGGGAGGCGAGGGCATCAGAATCCGGCGGGCTTCCGGTGGAATTTAGCGAGGAGCGGGGCAAGTGGGAGGAAGACGAACGCGGAAGAAGGGGAGTAGTGGCAGAAGAGGGAAATTTGACTCCTGTCTCTTCCTTTTGTTTTCCTTTTCTTTTCTTTTTTTTCTTCAAAGGTTTGGTTTGACGCATTTTTCTTTCTTGTGGGTCCATTTAAGATTGATCAAATTTGCGGCAGTTGGCAAGAAAGGCCCACATAGCAGAACCCCCCCCCCCCGCCCCCCCCCCCCACACACACTAATTGGATGTAAAGATTGATTTGAAATGGAAGAAATATGCATGAATTTTGTAGGAACTGTTCTATATCTAATGAAAAATAATTATTCTCACGTTCAAACGGGTCCCAAGCTTTCCAAACCTCTCTGCCCTGTCCTATCGGTGTTTCAGTTAAATATCGCATCTTCCCTTAGACCAAGTCCAAGGGATTCCCTTCACGGTCAGATTCCCGTCGTGAAGGGATTCCCGTTCCCTTCAGTGCTCCCAACGTTTTCCCTTCACGGTTCCCTTCACGACGGGATTCCCAGTGTCATTTACTTCAGGACGAGATTCTCTCTCCTTTCCCTTTGCGATTCCCTTCGAAGGGAAACTGTTAGAGATGAGAGGAAATAAAGGGAATGGGAACAGAGAAGGGAATCAGAAAGAGAACGAAATAAAGAAAATATGGTTAGGGATAGTCTTACAATCTACTCCTTTCGTTTACAAATAATGGTCACTTTTGACTTTTATTGTTCAAACGTCGATTAACAGTACTTGTCCAAATATTTACTTAAGTAAAGCAGAAAAAATATCATTTAGTTTGTTATCATAAACACTTTAAGCATGTCTTAATTCCTAGCTATTTGTACAAATATTTGCGGAAAAGATGAACGGTCAAACATTGAATAGTTAAATAAAAAATGTCAGTTATTTGTAAACAGATGTAGTACTACGATAATCAAGCTACTATTTCCCTTCTTTCTTTATTTTTGAGAAATCACCAATCAAAAGTACAATTGAAAAAAAAAAACTGCTATCTGAGATTCTTGAGGAAACGAAAACGGAATGCATTACTTGGAGGGCGGCACGGCAGCAGCTAGGCCCGTCAACGTCCTCGTGATTATGCCGGAAGACAAGGTTCCAAAGAACTTTCTGCGAGAGATCACGATCAAGTTGTTAATTTGCTCGGCCAGGCAGGCAGGGATCAGCATCACCCGTGACCGATCAACGTCAACGCGAGTTGTCACCTCAAGCAGGACTATCTCTGTATTTTTTATTAAAAACATCTAAAAACTCATATAGATATACACATTTACATCAACATATATATATAAGTGCTCATACAATGATTCACATCAGCATTTGTATAAGTAAATTAACATAAACACATGTACGTATTCATACGATGATTCATATCAACACTTGTATGAGTACATTCGCATCAGCACATGTACATACTTATACATCGATTTACATCAGGACATGTATGTACTTATGTACTCATGTAGCGTGTATTGAAGAGTATCTCTGTACTTTGTGGACCAAGCCAACGAGTTCTCAAAAGTCAAGCAGAGGCACGCAGCAGCACCGTGATCCGTTTGGTTTCTATCCGGCCGTGTTTTCATCATGGACAGGAGGATTGCTTTGCTCATGGTAGAAGCATCCGTCAAATTAAAAGAGCACGCGCCCAATGACCCCTGATTTGGTCGTCTGGTTCCCTTGAAACCTGATCATCGATGCATGTTTTTCGTGATGGAAAGCTTGACCACCCCGCGCAGTCACCGTTCAGTTCAACCGGCAGATGAACAAACGGGAATTCAGGCCGCCGCAGGAAACGGCCGGCGGAAACCAGCCGGGGAGAAGGAAACGCACACAGAAAATAAGGAAAGCAAATTCTATAAAACTTGTCTTACAGAAGACACTCTCTGTGATAATATATGTCTAATTTATTTTTATTTTTTTACTTAGCTATTAAATCATAGATTGAATGATATGAATAAGATTTTATAAACATCTTTCTAGACAATATAATGACATGCTTCGAGGCATGCGCACTTGGGGCTATCTCGGGCAAATAAATTCTTACAGCTACGCACGCACGTAGTCGACGACGGTAGAGAAGGAAACCTACTGCACGGAGTCGGAAATGAGCCGAGGGGCCCCTACTGCTACCCTTTGCTCCTCTTGGTCGGGATCAGGGCCAGCCCTGGGGGACGAGTAGGGCTGTCGTCCTGGGCCTTCAAAATTCAAGACCTCGTATGTATATGTATACTGTGTATACCGATTCAAAAGCAAACTGAAAAAAATTAGATCTAAGCGAGTGAACGTCTTGCGGCAGGCGGCGTCCAGGCTGAGAAGTACAGAGACTTGACTGAGAAGTATATCTTTATTTTACTCTCTCATATAGTCATATGCCTTGTCTGTATCTTATTTTCTCTATTTATGTTATTGTGTACTAGGATAT
The DNA here is from genome assembly GCF_958298935.1 of Phragmites australis. Classification (NCBI taxonomy): domain Eukaryota; kingdom Viridiplantae; phylum Streptophyta; class Magnoliopsida; order Poales; family Poaceae; genus Phragmites; species Phragmites australis. The sequence continues at coordinate 50,908,766 of NC_084922.1, read as the reverse complement.
ACTATTTTTTTCATATGATACATGTAACTGCTATTTGTTTGATATAAAAAATATAGAGCTCTTTTACGGTGGTCTATACTACCTAGAGGTAAGAGGTAGTATAAATCTAATCCGACGATCTATATAATTGGATATTTTGGTAATTGTGGCAATTTTGTTAAAATTAACTACCATGCTTTTGCTAATAGAAAAATTGACGCCGCAAACATCGGATCGCTAACCCTAGCCGATGGGTAGCAAATGAACTCTCATGCCGAAGACAGATTAAAATGTTAAAATAACAATGAAATATTACTCTATTTAGAGATACATAACTGCAGTTAATTAGTTTTATGCAACGTATTTTTCTTCCCAAAATAACCCTAATACTACTATACTACTCACATATACTACCTATACTACTAGTAGAAAATGAGTAGTATTCTGACTAATCTGGATCGTTGGACTCTAAAAATAGATGGCTCATATTAATTTTGGACCACCGTAAAATTTCTCAAAATATAACACTACTGTTTTAAATCATTGTGCTATATAAATATTTTAAAATTTATATTTAATAAAAATTTATTTTTAATCTCGTTCTGAACCACCGAAATGTCAGAACCGGTCCTCGCCGGGATGGCAGCAACGACGTGGGTGCCGGCGCTCTTCGTGTTCGGCGACTCGCTGGTGGATGACGGAACAACAACGCGCTCGCCGGCGCCCTCGCCAAGGCGGACTACTACCCCTACGGCGTCGACTTCCCGCGGGGCGCGGCCACCGGCAGATTCTGCAACGGCAAGACCGTCGTCGATGCCTTGTGTCAGTGATCCCATCTTCTGTTGCCGGCTGTTCCACTCCAGACACAATGCATGTTTGCAATCTATAAAGCGAGACAACTCCGTTTCACTGAAGACGCCATCGATTTGCTCAGGTGACCTTTTCGGTCTTGAGTATCTGCCGCCGTACACGAGCACTAGTCCGAACGGAACGACATTGCTAGGTGGTGTCAACTACGCCTCAGCAGCTGGAGGCATCCTTGACGAGACCGGCCAGCACCTTGTACGCATTTTCTCCTACCACCTCAGTTGCTTCCTGTGCTCGCCATCGCCTACGACGAATTGCCGGTGGTTAATCTGCAGGGCGACAGGTTCAGCCTGAACCAGCAGGTGCTCAACTTCGAGACCAACCTTGACGCGATAAGGTCGCGGTTCGGTGCGGATCAGAGCAGCTACGACGAGTTTCTCGCGAGGTCGGTCTGCCTGGTGTAGTGGTCGAGCAGGAGGTTGGCAGATACTGGTGAGCGTACCTGCACTCACTACCCATTGTCGGTCATGTCACTAGCTGCCGTGCCGATCGATCAGCCGTTTTACGTGCGGCTAATCAAGTGATCGACGACGACGGCGACGGCGATGTGATATATAATTTCTTCACCAGCCAACGGCGAGTCACTGACACTTTACATGCTTCCTTTCCAGGCTCTGTACAGTGTTGGGCTGAGGAAGTTTCTGCTGGCTGGTGTGGGGCCGCTCGGCTGCATCCCGAACCTCAGGGCCTCTGGTCTGGCGCCACCAGGACAGTGCGTCGACCAGGTGAATCAGATAGTGGCGCTCTTCAACCAAGGGCTGAGATCGCTGGTCGAGCAGCTCAAGGCCGACCACCCTGACGCCGTCTTTGCCTACGGCAACACCTATGCCGCGACCCAAGACATGGTCAATAATCCAAATAAATATGGTACCACCCTATTTTTTTCGAAAGGACGGTATCAAAGATACCAATATTATTATATACTAAAACAGAACTAATCTAATTTACGAGAAAAACTAAATATAAAAATCTTAATAACTGCACGGTTGATTTAGAACCAACCGACGAATTACCTAGTGATTTACAACCCCATTTTGGCCGGTCGAGTTAATACCTGTACGTTTTACATATACAAGCCTGAAATTGGACCGTCTGTACGTATATATGCTGCTTTATCGCATTTCGCATATCTACTGTGACACATTTTTGGTAGGTTTCACGGTGTTGGACAGTGGGTGCTGCGGGCTGGGGCACATCACCTGCCTCCCGTTGCGACAACCGCGACCAGTACGTCTTCTGGGACGCCTACCATCCCACGCAGGCCGCGAACCTGGTCCTCGCCCAGATGGCCTTCAACGGCACGCAGGATCATGTCTACCCTGTCAATCTGCAACAACTAGCTAAGCTATAGATTCATCATAATCTCATCAGGTTGCTCTAGCTACTTAACTAATTACTCTTTGTCAAGCGTGACACGACAGTTGTTCAACAAGCTAAGCATGCATGAAACTCTAGATACCGAATTGAGCACATATCGTACGTGCCACTCCATCTCTACGTCTTTCTCTTGAAATTGCATATTCGCGCTACCAGAAATAAGCAGCAGAGAAAAAATTTGTGCAAAGGAAATCAACAAGGCCAAGCTAGATATATATGCAGAAAAATGCTACATAAAAGTTTAGCATATTGTCACATATAGTTATATAGCAGAGTTTCATGTGAATGTGTTGAGACGACGTGCACGGTACATTAGCTTCTCAGAAGGAAGCTGAACATATTGCATATATAGTAGTAGTTATTACATATATCACTGGAGAATAGCACTACAGATAATTAATATGGCTCATAGATAAGAATGGCTTCCAGTAATTGTTCATCTGAGCAGGACCTAACCATGGCTGGCATGCTTTCTTGGCGAAGTCGATCAACGTGATGATGCATGATATGCGAGACTGACTGGGAGAGGAATCAAGGGACCAAAACTAATTAAAGGACCAAAGTAGAGAAAGAAAAAGGAACACCTAGTCCCCTAGTTAATTGGTTCATGAAGATAAGTATAATATGACTACGTACCACGAATCGACACCGAACTAGTTAAGCTTTTCGTATATCTCCACAAACTTCTGTGGAGCTACACCTCAAGAAGATGATCACAGAAGTCAACTAAAGCTGCGTATGAAAAATCAGCAGCAACTCTGCGACTTGATTTGCCCTTGCAGTACTCTTCCTTAAGAGTCCAAGGAACAGTTAACAAAACTCCATCTACCTACAAGTACTGTAATGAGACCTACATGACTAACAAAAGAGATGCTAATTGGTGACCTATATATGCATGATCATGAAAGGAGTATCCATTATTAGCAAGTACTAGAACGACGAGATCGACATTGGCAAGGCCATTCAGCTGACAAAGGTTATTTGATGTGGCGCGACCTAAAGACCAAAAGGAGAAGACGATCGACGAGTACCAGATTATATGATGGGAAATTAGATCTGCCATGACCCTTGGTTAGTCAGCCAAATGCACCACTCAACCCAGAGTGAGCATTGGCACCAAGTTAGTTAAGTCTCAGCGCAGACAGGTACATGCGTGGTTTGTATTCTACACCGCGTGCAGTTTCATTTGAAGCTAAGACCTATTAAGATCGAGCAGAGATGCATGATATGCATTGACTACTGAATACTGACTGACACATGCATGTTCTGAATGAAGAAGAAGATATAGATGCACGGAGCTAGGGAGGCAGTCATGGCTCTCTAGGACAAACTGGGCTTCTGATCTGGTGCTGCAGCGAGGTGAGCAGGAATGAGGCTGCTGTACTGGTACTGCGCTGTCGGTGCCGGCAGAGTTGGGGTTGTCAGAGACATTGTCACGCCTGAAAATCGTTGTACCAAAGATTCAGAGTACATTATTGATAATTAAAAAAGATAACTCCAAGATAGAGACAAAAAAAAAAAAAATCCTATAATCGATTAGTAATACTCGTACGTGTAGTGTTTATCATGATCACAATTAAGGGAATCGAGTAGAGAGTGTAGATTAATCTACTCAGATCAGCTCGTGCATATATATGGTACAATCTGTAAATACCCAAGAAAAAAAGTGAGGCAATTTGTCTCGAGGAAACTACCTGCTTGGCCAATAGAATTAGGAGTCAGCACCACCGCGCCACCGTACTGCTGGAGGCCGCCTGCAACAGCGGTCAGAGCGGCCGCCGTCGTCGTGGTGCCCACCGCAGCCGTGGCATACTGGTACAACTGGGGGTACTGGGCCATGCTGTACCCAGCGGCTGCCGCGCTCGCCGGCCCGTAATGGAAGTAGGGGTAGAGCCCCGCGGCGGGGTTGGCCGCCATTGTTAGCCCTGCCGCCGTAGCGCCACCGCCGAAGACTGCATACTGTTGGGCTCCCTGCAGTCCACCATAGGCTGCTTGGTAGTAGCTCTGCAATATATGATCAGCACCGCTTGTCAGAAAACATTTTGGACCTCGTAAATTGTAGAACAGCAAGAGGAGGAAAGCCTGGCAAGGGAAAAAGGAAGCGTATACGTAATTCGTACCAGCGGATAGCCATGGTTCGAGAAATAGGGAGAGTACCTGAAATTAATATCGCCAAGAAAAAAACAAGTCTGTAATCAAATTAAGCACGCAAAATGTTCATGATACTGTCAGGTTCTAGTTTCGAAAACACACTGGAGTAGTCCTTACAAACTCTGCAGTGCTTTGTATGACCACGAAAGTATATGTAGCAACAAGCAGTACTGATGAACATACTAGACAACTAAAACGATAGAGAACCAATCAAGCGTTTCATATTTACGAGACGGTGCTGCAGGAAAACTCGTTCTCACATACGAGGATATCTTCTTGCATTGTATTTACCAATCGATTTTATTATTGTACCATGCATGATGAAGACGGAATGAGGGCATTGCTGCATGCATGCAGTCAAGAAAGTTTCGCCCTTGACCGGACACGCATATCAACGCAGCACTGCAGAGACTGTGCTGTGTGCGTGCATGCGAGCCGCATGCAAGAGCAAAGGAACCGGCTTTTCCCAAAGTTGTTTGCCCCACATGTCAGTCGCTGTACCCAAGGTATATTCGAGGCTGTACTTGCTATATCAAATGGCCAGGGCACATACATGCTCACATGATTGCTGCATACTACTGCTCACTCCATCACAAATATGTGCCATATTAGGTTATAGTGTTGTCAAAAATTTTAAATTTGGATTATAAATTACTCTTTATGTATTGAGTTTAGATATTTAAGGATGATACAAGTAGATTTATCTTTAAACATAGTTTAATAATAGTATAACTTTATTATATTATTTAAACATATTATATTAAAAAGTAGTTGTTAAAGATATGTTTCGAGAATCATATTGATATTTAAAATGACACTTATGTGTGACAGGAGGAGCTAAATATATTAGCTGCTAGTTGCACATTGCTACACACAAAAGAAGAGTGCATATTTGCATGAGGAGCTAGCTGTGTGGGCACATGCATGGGGACGAGATGCACATGCATGGATGATGGACGGTGCAGTCGCTGGCCCCTCCTACCATTAACGAGCAGGCATACAAGGAGAGGTAGGAGCAGCAACGGCTGGCTGGCTTCAACCGAAGCCAATCTCTTTACAGCTAGCCATTGCCATAGCTGAGAGCAGATCGGGAGACACAGAGAGCTGGCCTGCAGAAGCTGGCCGGCCGGTGCATTGCGTACGTTGTGGTGGTCGAGGACTCGGTTACTCACCCGGCATAAACATTGCAAGTGGGAATTCCTTGCTGGATGCCATGATCGGCCGGGACGAAGCTCAAGCTGGCACCATCGGTACCCATAGCTGTCTGAATGGACTTCATTGGCCTCATGTTGCCTCCCCCATAAACATGAGCTGCTGCATGCATGGATGCAAACCAATTATTAATAAGCAAACAAATTGTCACTAATCTGTAAGTAAAACAGAGGCTACATTTGAGAATTATAGATAGATGGCAGTAAGAATACTCTAAGAGTGTTTTGCTCAATATATGCGTGCAGATGGTTAAATTCCATCAAGATTCGTGGAGGAATGTAGTCCCATGATTTTATGCACTGAAGATTAAACCTGCAACTGATTTGGTATTCAACTTACAAGCCAGCCGTCGCTCATTGTCGAATCGAGTGCGTACTAGCGAATATTAAAAACATTGGATAACTGCTATAAGAAAAATCAACAAGATATGAATGCATGTCCCATAACATTGGGGTTAGTAGTAAGTTATAGTTAGTTAGAGAAGGGTACGATAGGAACAAGCGGGAGATAATTTTATAGAGGACAAGTACAGCAAAGCGAACAGAGCTTGTACTGCAGCTGCAGGATTGGAAGAAGCAAGGCAAGCCTGGACCTGGAAGGAACAAACCCCAAGAATAACTAACCACGCTTGCTTTTAGCGCTTTGCAGAAAGCTGGAGATGATGCAGCTTATTTCATCTTGGGTGAAATGCTGTCGGATATATGCCCGGATACTATGTTCTTTTGACTCTTTTTCACCATATATAACGCCTTTTAATTAGCCGGAAGGGAATGCGTAGTTATGCACTGTAAATCCAGTGTTAATTCAAACCGCAACTAATAATGGATGCAGCATTAAAAATTTAAAGATTACTTGCATCACAGATCCCCCAATATTGTGAAAATTTTAACTAAACTTAGTAGTTACTTATTCGGTTGATTCTAAACAAAAGGAATAATGCATTTTATTCTTCTTCAGACAATATTGATTTGATTCCAAAAGTGCAGTGCCTGAAACTAAACAAGATATTGTTTAATTTAAGTCAGGACCAAGAAGCTAGAAAACAAAACTTAGTACTAAAGTAGTAGTTTATTGGTAAGGCATACATGAGCATAAAATGATGCACAGAGATGCAAAGGCAAAAACCTTTGATCTACATGATTTATCACTTCTGATCCTAGCAAGTCAACAGTATATACATCTAGCAGCTTCTTGCTTATTCTGTAGTTAAATAATTAATACTAATGGCACAAATTATTTTGATGATCTAATCTAGCAGGAAATTTTTTAGAGTTGCTTAATTTGTAGAAGACATGATAAATTACCATATGGTTGCAGATACGGCGGTACAGGTGCTTTCTTGGACTTGTTGATCCCAAGATACGCAAGATTGCAGTTGGCCCTCCTCCCATCGATCACCGGGTATGGATCCATGCAAGCTCTCAGCGCCGCCTCCGGCTCACAGAACGTAACCTACAATTACCCAAGATCATGAACTATACACATCTGTACAATTCAAAACGAAAAGTCGATCGATTAGGTTGTTCTGTTCAATGGTTATATATATGCAACTTGTTGTAAACAATTATATTCAATTCTTTGGTTAATCAACTTGAAGGGGTGCAATACTTAGGTAATGGTATGCATCAGTGCTAAATTAACAAAGAAAAAGAGGATCAGATTATGAGGGGAAATTATAAGTTAACAAGCAAGAGATCGAATAGATGGATAGCTAGCAAGCTAGTATTGGTTAACAAGCAAGAGATCGAATAGATGGATAGCTAGCAAGCTAGTATTAGTAAGCTAAGGTTTAGTACTCACAAATCCATATCCCTTGGATCTGCCGGTGTTCTTGTCGGTGATGACGACAGCCTCAAGGATGTCCCCGAACTGCTCGAAGTAGGCCCGCATGCCCTCCTTGTGCGTCTCCCAGGCAAGACCACCCACGAACACCTTCGTGAACGTCGTGTCGCCGAACTGCCCAGCGCCGCCGCCGCCGCCGGCGGCGGCCGACATCTCCTGAGACATCTGTACTGTATCCTCGCTATGTGTATGCGTATCGATCCTAGCTATATATAATATAATCAAGCACCTATGCTGCCTCTCCTTCCTCGATCTCCTCCTCTAGCTAGAGCTCCCCTTTCTTTCTCTCCCGGCCCCCTTGATCTGCTGGACTATCCACCAACCGAGAACTAACTTTGTGTTTGGGAGGTCAAAAAGGTGAGGTGTGATCAAGGCTTGATATGCAAGGGATACCTGACCTCTAGCTTGCAGGGAGAGTTGGGGGGGGGGGGGGGCGAGAGGGGCGCAGGGGGGAGAGAGAGAGAGAGAGAGAGAGAGAGAGAGAGAGAGAGAGAGAGAGAGAGAGGAAAGAAAAGCAGAAGTTGGCTGCAGGCAAAGCGAAAGAAAGAGACGAGAGGAGAGAAGGTAGGACCATAGTCCAGTACTATAGTATAGTAGAGCTCACTTGAGTACATATATGTACTCATATAAGCTTTTTGGCTGTCATTTTTGCTTCAAAAATGTAGGCTCCACCAATGCATATCAGCAGCATCTGTATCTTGAGTCCTTGCTGCCACCAGGTTTAACAGCTAAGCTATTAGAGCCTCTTCAAGAGCCTCTCTAAAACTTATTCTTTATATTTTCATGTAGAGAATCTTTTTAATAATATTCTCTTTTTAAATCTTCTTCATCTTCAATAGACTCTCAATGCCGTATTTCCTATATATCCTATACTGTGTCATTGACAAATGGACCCCACCTATCATCTCTCTCTTTCCTTTATTTCAGCTTGCCTGACGCCAGCGGCGGAGCTACGTGGAGACCAATCTGGGCTCCGACTCCCCTCACCTCATGCAAATTTTTGAGGAATATCGAGTGGATGGCACTGCCAGCGGCTGGAACCGGTGACTGCTCTGGCTAGCAAGCATGCAAGCGTGGGCACGACACGCAGAGAGGGTCACGCGGGCGGTCAGAGCCACGCACTATTCGCTACAGCCGTATGCCCGTGCCTCTGCCAGCTTTTTGCATGAACTTTCAGCTTGCCTGCCATGCGCCACGGTTGAACTGCTCGACGAACACGCCGAACTGCTCCCTGCTGGAGTCGGAGCGGACGATGGAGTGGGAGAACCGCGTCCACCACACCCAAGAGTAATCCGAGTGGGCCCAATAGAATTGGGAGTACGAGAGAGGTTCTCTACTTCTAGATAGGATGAGATGTGTTTAGGGGATTAGTAAAAATAAGGAACCTGTTTGGAAAGCTGTTGGAGGATGTTTTTTAACTAAAATCTCTAAATTTAGCTATAGGGAATAGAATAGGGTATCTCTTAGAGATGCTCTTACATATGCAGCTACTTAGTTGATTTCATACGTTCAATTAAGAAACTGTTTTGTCAGGTCTTCAAAGTAAAAAAGGATGTAGAAAATTTGCGATTATCGATGGATTTGCAAGTGCATATAGGGCCCTGGCGATTCATTGCGATATTAAAACAGATCCATCAAACAAATGGGATGTAGAAGATTTGCGATTATTATGCTTGAAATTGACCTATCTGCCTCTCAATGTTAGGATATATGTCAAGATGTATTACACGCCAAGGCCCCAGTTGCTACTGCTAGCTAGCAAGGGATATTGATTATTGATGGGCAAACAAGTGGATGGAAAGAAGAGACACATCGAGTTCTCAATTGTCCATCCAAATTACAGTAATTTCTTGAGCATATAATAACGTACTGCTGGTCATGTTGGTGATTGGTTCATTAGTGACCAACCGAGAATGCTAAGGTTCCTTCAGTAAAAACTTCTGTGAAAAAGAACATAAATTATGCCCTATGACTGTATCATTTAGCAAGCAAAAGGAGTGTTCATGTACAATTATAATCGATACCACTATACCATTGTGGAACCCATAGATCCACATGCTTAAGTAATGTTTCATTTATAAAGAGAAAGTTTCAACAAATGATAAGCTGCTGCTTCTTTTTCTACTTTCTTGAGTTATTAATTACCCTCCATCAAGTTGCTTTCACTAGAAATACAACGATATTTGTGGTCCAAATTTTTAAAAAGTGACCACGCATTCTAGGATGACAAGTATCAAAGGAACGGTAGGAGTACATGTTCAGGTAGCCTTATTGATTTGTTCGGGCGTAATGAGAACACACAGTGACCATATCCAGTTATGAAAATGACTCCAAGAAAAAGGTGCGTACCGACAGAAAATTCAACAACCAAATAACCCCACGAGAGAAAAAGAGGAGATCGAATATGTGAATCTTGTCACAGAAAGGCCACCTTAATATTGCTGAGTGGGAGACCAATACATGAATCTTCTTTGAGATGACAGCTAGACACATTAACAATTACTTATCTACTGTTTAGCATGATGATATGTTTAAGTATTGCTCTACTCTGCAATAACATATGTGTGTTTTGTGCATTTGCAGTTGACCTGCCTCGTGAAGTAGTGGAAGAACACATTCTATGCTAGGCACTAGCTGGGGTATTGCTGGATGTGTATAGACTATATGCTAGTGTTTAGCTATGTACAGCTCTGGTACCACGCACAGGTCATACAGCTAAGAACTCTGGATATAATTCTATCTTCTTAATTCCATTTGTTTAGAAAAACATCACAATTTGGAAGCCACAATATCACAACTATTGTTGAATTGTGAGCGTACCGCTTTTGGGTTGCACCTTGCGTGTATTAAGATGGTCAAAAATATGTTGGTTTTAGTACATGTTTTTGACCAAGCTATATGTATGTGTTGACTTTTGGTTGAGTTTGGTTTCAGTATAGGATTCCCTGTGGGACAGTACTCGTTCAGTAACTCTGCATCGGTATTTGAGGAGAAATATATGTGAACTGCATCTGTATTATTCGCTTGGTTGAGTTTGGTACGTGCAGTTGGTGGCTTGTGTTTTGTGACGCCTAACTGCAAAGGTTTAATTCGCCATGGCTCATGGGAACAGAATAAAGCTGCAGGATTCAATTTTCATACGCCAACAATGCTTTTTTTCTGGTGGAACAGTTCAGGTCTCCATTTGCAATTTTTCAATGAAAACTTGCGTCAGAAGGGAACCGACACAGATTGGCCTTTCCCCTCTCAAAAGTCAATTGATTCACATGCTTTCTCCTAGTCCCTGGAGCCCTTCTTTGGAGATAAGGTTAAAACTCATAATGATAACGACAGATTATGCAAGTATTCATATCCTTTTCTTCTGTCCTGCTACTATGTCATTCACCCATAACTTATCAGAATTCTTTAGTAATAGATGCTACCCAACAACAATATTATTCGTCGAAGAAACAGACGAGAGACGCCACGAACTGATGCACGGCCGATCAAATTCTTCACGATGCTGTGATCAACAGAGTTGCGATTGTCGTGTCAGTTACTCCCTATGATCACATCAAGCTAAGACTTGGATGCCGGACTCGTTATTCATCAGAAATTACCTCACTGGTTCAGATGTCGATGGCGTTAGTGAGGCCAACTCAGTGGCTACTTTCTTGAGCAGTAGAATATCGTCTCTCTGATCAGAAGCTGGTAGAGTAAACTTTTCCACAGCTGTCTTCTGAGTCCCAACTCATAAACTTTGCCTTCGACAATGAGGAGAGCACTTTTAGAAGGATATGCAAGATTACATCACTGCATTTGGTGACAGATGACAGATCAAGGCTGAACTAGTACTATTATATACATCAAGGAACCATCCCAAAAGCTTAGTTTAACTTACAACAGCAGGTTCACAAAACTGTACCGATTAATCAGCACATATAATATGACGATTCAGTACATCCAAAGTGCAACATTGACATCATTCTAAAAGAGCCCCTACCTGAAATGAAGAGAAAGATACATGTTATAATGTGGAGGCTCAATCTGAGGCAAATTCAGTGTTTTCTTCTTTTTGATCGGGTATATTAAGTGTTCTGAAGAAATACAAATGTGCCTTGTTTGGCATTGCAAACCAGACCTTGTGCTGCATCCTGGGACAGTATTCTTGCCGACACCTGTTCCTTATCAAACTGATACTACTGCTTCCTGGCAACAAGTAATTTCAGAGTTTTGCCAGCAAGCGCTCACAATGTTAATCATATTGATCAGTTAGCATAGACAACAAAAGAGATCCTGGAAAATGAAAAGGGGCACCTCTTGGTGCAATGAAGTAAGATATGTCTTATTATCCAGAAGGGTTCAAGAAAAAAAAACCCCACATGAAAGATTCTAGCTGTTGAAGCAGTTTCCCGTCAACAATGTGATTATGTCAGAGTAGGGCAAGGTAATCACACTTCACTCCCTGTTGGCGAACACCCTGTCATGATCAGAAACAACAGTGTCTTCCGAGATGTCGATTGTTTCTTCAGTCACATCATCATTAACATCATATTCACTACCCGAATAATCTTCTTCATCAGATTCAGAAACATCACTGATATGATCGGAGAAATCAATAATAGCCAGATGAGGTTCTTGGTCCTTCCCTTGATTCAATCCCCCCATTTTCAGCAAAGAAGCTTTTCTATCATCACCACAAACCAGATCAGCATTCTGGGATTGTGGAATTCCATAAAGTGCAACATGCCGATAATAAAGTTCAAGTTCCTTTTCAGATACTGCAATGAAATGCCGAACTGTCTCCAGTGATTGTTCATATTTTGATTTTTCAAGTGCCTGATGATAAAAAAAGGCAGATGTAAAGGGCGTTTAAAAGTTGTACACAGATATAGAATCAGCCTAATGGCTAATTATAAAGACCAAAAGATTGAACAGAACTGTGTATTAGGAAACATGAGCTGGGAACAGGGGTGATATGATGCTGACATGAATTTGGAATGGATGTCAAGGCCTAACACATTTTATTAGTTTGTTGTTATGTACATATATACTGTGTTATTAAACATTAGAGGAAACAGAGAACCGTTGCCTGTTGATGGAATCCACAAGCAAACATAACTATATCCAGAAACATTAATATATCCATAGAAACAAAATTCTCGGCAGTTGGTAGCATCCATAAGCAGGCATCAATATATCTATAGAGACAAAATTAACCAACAATCTATCCTCATTACCTTTTTCTTTGACAGTGTATCAATAGGTGACATGACATCTGGCTGAACATAGTTCTTTCCTCGGTAGAAGACTACAGTGTCATCTCCAATGATGTTAACAGGGATACCACCACTCAGTCTGGCTATTTCATTTGCATATTCCTGGATTTGCCCTGGTTTGCAGGGTTTACATATGACCTTCACTGTCTCATGTTTCTTCCAGTGCAAATGCATGTTCAGGATAACACCTCCAAAAACTCCTCGCCTTCCAACAGGGACATAATTTGACTTTTTCTGTGAAACCTTCTTCAAGTAAAATCTTTCCTCACCACTAAGATCATCTGGTTTAGCCATAGGGCCTTGAGCTTTGGCAACCTCGTACTTCTTTAGCTTTTCAACCAACATAGCTTCCTTTAATTTGGCCTGAAAGAGAAATAGCTCGTTTCAATTCATCTTCTCCTACGGAAACAAAGAAAGAAACAAGCACATTGTGTCCTTTAAACTATCTAGTTTTGATTTTATAAATGGTCCCCTGGCATCCCCAGGCAACTGGGCCTTAATGCAACGAACTGCCATACACTTAATTGTATCATAGAAACAGTAGCAGAAAAAACAACTGATAAAACAATGTTCTGAAAGAAAATTGCTTGAAGAATGAAACCAGAATGGTGATTCAGATACTGCATAATAATTGTATCATAGAAACAGAGCAGAAAAAACAACTTAATTGTATCATAGAAACAGTAGCAGAAAAAACAACTGATAAAACAATGTTCTGAAAGAAAATTGCTTGAAGAATGAAACCAGAATGGTGATTCAGATACTGCATAATAATTGTATCATAGAAACAGAGCAGAAAAAACAACTTAATTGTATCATAGAAACAGTAGCAGAAAAAACAACTGATAAAACAATGTTCTGAAAGAAAATTGCTTGAAGAATGAAACCAGAATGGTGATTCAGATACTGCATAATAATTAGGAAGTCCAAGTTCCTAATGTCGGTCCTTCAAAAAAAAAAGTTCCTAATGTCGGGAGTTGACTAATACATCAGTTAATACTTAATACACATGAAGAAATGAGCAAACCAGGTCAAGCCATAGGCAAAATAGGGTATGGTAAACTACCTTCTCAATCTTATATTTGAGTCGAGCTTCAGCTGTGGGAAATTTTTGTTTTATCTTCTTTCCCTTGGGTCTGATGCGCCGTGGATCATTTTTATTGGCCTCCTTCCTCTTCTTCTTTTCTCGCTTCCTCTGAAGCTTCAAACGCTTCTTTGTCAAATACCTCCTCTTCTTGGAGGGCTCCACTTCCTCAATCTCAAACTTGGGTTTGCCATCATCAGATAGAACTAGATTCACTGATCCATAGCTACCCCATCTAACAGACCATGAATGCCCAAATAGGTTAAGTGGGCTGAAGCATTTGCTAGGGGAAACAACGGCAGATCTGTAACATGCAGAAGGAAAATATGAAGGGTTCTAGAATAAATTGTCATGGAAGAAAAGTGGTACCCACAACCAATATGATATGCATATCTCGTATCTTGGTTCAGTGAACTTCATACAGTAACTTGAGTGACCCAGTATGCAACGCTTGCTGAATGAACACTAGTGATACATGTTCCAGAACTGAGCAAAACAGATTTGCTCGCTCGCTCATGCTGTCATGCATATGTGGAAAACCCAAGCGAACTCATTACAGAATGACTTTCATGTGGTGTTTCTCCTTCTGTGTGAATGCATACAACTGAGGACTGAATGAGACAAGAATCGACAAAACAGTTACATTACCTAAGAGCTAGAGGGTAATGTGAAATTAGTTGCCTCTGAGATATGTTGCGGAGAGTAAATGAAGCCAACTTTCTCAGATTTTGATGTGACAGGATACGGGTTGCCATAGCCTACGACTCTGTTGCCACAGCATTATCAGATTTGGTGGTGATACAGTGACATCTACTTCGAATAATCAGTTTCACCTGCAACAAGAATGAAAATGATAATTCCTTATTATATTCAATGTCAGACTCAAAGTGTCAAGGTCTCCGAATATAATGCGAAATGCATCTACCATCTTAAGTTTTGCTTCAACTAAAATTCAGATATGATCCAAGCCACCAAAGGTTAGCTGTAGCATTTGGGACAAAATGAAACAGCTAGCTTCAATCATGGACTGAGAGATACAAAATTATATGGATGCGATGACTAGATTTAGATTCCTCAAGATGCAACAATCTGTGCACGCAATGAAAAACCCGGCTGATTAAAAGCAGCAATCGCTTAATGGCACTAATCAAGCAGAGCATCGGTTACAAGAGATCGCACCTTCAAACGCAAGTCACCAAGCAATTGAGTGTACCCAGAACCAAACCAGCTAAATCATGGCTACCACAGATACCAAGCGAACCGAAAAGTATAACATAAGCTGGCTGACCCACCTCGCCGGCCGCCAAGCCCTCGTCGGTCGCCCTTGCCGCGCTCCCGCGCCGCGTCAGTCCAGCGACCTGGCCGTACCCGATGCCCCGCGCCCTAATCGCTCCCACGCTCCGTCCTGGCTGCGCGCCCGCTGATGCCGCGATACCTTGGCCGCGCCGCTGCGCCCGCGCCCGCAACAACGCTCCTGCGCGATGGCAGTGGTGCCTGCCGGGGCTTGCTATATGTCGCTTACGGGGCTCAAATAGCCACCGTTCGCACACCCTCCACCTCCAGCCCAACCCCGCTGCCACCGCACCACCTGCAACTGCTCCGCCGCCGCCGCCACGTCGCACGCCCTGTGTATTCCCGCTGCTAGTCAAGGTCTTCCTCGACGCCGTCGAGCCCCCAACCCCGTAAGAAATTGTTCCGGAACAGAATAAAATTGTTCCAATGTAAAGAAAAAAACTGTTCCAATTTTGTAAGAAAAATGTTCCAAGGAAATGCAACAAATGTTCCAGGCGGAGGTGCCTACGCCAGCAGCGGTTGGGAGCGGGAGGAGCCGCGCCGAGCACAGAAGGAGGGCGAGGGAGACAGAGCAGACAAGCACGCAAGCGGCGGCTGGAGAGAGGGAAGGAGGAGCACACCTTTCAAGATCCGTGGAGGCGCGCCGCCGGGAAAACGAAGCCGACGGGGAGCGCTCCCGGCGTCGGCCGATGTAGCGGGAGCGGGGTGCGAGGACGATGGGGGGAACTCGAAGGAGGCGGCGGCAGGGAGTCGGAAGGAGGAGCGCGAGCCGGGTGCGCGAAGGTGGGATCCCAGTCGCGTAGGCGATGGATAGGTGATGTTTGGAAGAGGTCTCAGATGAGTTTGAGAGTAGAATTTGTAGTTTTTAGTTTTTAAATGATTTTTGTAAGAGTGATTTTTTAAAATAAATTATATTGAGAGTTGAAAAACTAATTTCTTGTAATTTACTTTCCTCGTAAAATCACTTTCTCAATAAAATTTATCTTAAAAATTATTTTTAATCATATAAATCACTTCTCGCGTATAATTATTTTCCGTATAGTATTTAGATGAAAAACTAAACCAAACAGACCATAGTATTCCAGTGACTACCTTCGCCGAGTTTTTTTTTTATATTTTTTCGAGTTTAAATTTAAATAAACAGATTCCCGGCGAAAAGATTTGTAAAAGTAGGCGCCCACCGCCCTCTCATAGGGCTGCAGCCCTCTCAGAGGGCGGGTACGGGTGCTAACCGCCCCCTGAGAGGGCGGTAGGCCTAACCGCCCCCTCAGAGGGCGGCAAGAGGGGGCCCTGGAGGGGCGGTTAGGCCCTAGCCGCCCTCTGAGAGGGTGGTTAGGGGCTTTTTCATGTATAATTAATTTTTTTCCATTTTATCCTATAAAAATGTATTATTTTTTAATTGAAGGAAAAAAAAGAAAGGGTGTAAGGAAATTAAGAAATTAAATTTGGAGTAGGTTATGTAATAACGGGAGGAAAAATCAGTAATTAGTAGTTGCAGCATTTTACGTGGGTATGGGGTGCGAACGAGGACAAACATAGTATTGAACACATGGTGAAAACATTACAATACACTGTAACCGCGACGACACGATGAGGAAACAAAGGTGGCATGTACGGTTCGCACTAAGACCTTATTAGTGCACCGATCCTAATCATAACATGCCTTAGGGAAGGACAGTATGTCGGGTTACATTAGGTACTCTTTACTGCGTGCATCTAGGATACTTTCCCTTTCGGAGGGCATCGGGACCTGCCGCCTTAGCACGGCGGGCTCTCTCCCGCTTCCTTTCCCTCTCAGCCTCTCGAGCCTGAGCCACGGTACGGTCGTGTGCCGCCTTCCTCATGCGCTCTTCTTCCTCCCGCTTGAGACGAAGTTCCTCTTGTTGTTGCTCGTACTCCCGACGTGCGTACGCTTCCCTTCTCCACCTCATGTTCATGTCGACCCACAGCTTCTGTGAGTCATTTTGCTCATTGTCGAGCCACTGAATAAAATCACAGAGCGGTGGAGGGGACTGAACAAATGGAACAGGATGAGCGGTTAGTAAAAGAGGGTGCGTAATCGGAAGAGATGAGGTGGACATCTGTTACCGTACCGGTCGATAACCAGTTGTTGCATTGCGAGGCTTGTCATACTCGTAGTTGGCACACATGAAGAAGCGTAGTCCATAGGTGTATGAGATGTCCTGCGACTCGCGGAGCTTACAAAGGTCACCAAAGAAGCACATTGGTGGTTCGAGACCTTCAGGTACGGTAGTCCCCCAATGTTTCTTTGGTGGGTTTGATGGAGCTGAGGAAGACATTGCACTTGAGATATTTGAGAAATGAGCGATGCTTCTCCGTAAGGAGGTTTGGCTACTTATAGTTGGGGGAGGCAGGAGCATTGAATTCGCTCTTAAAGAAAGGAATTAGGGCATGGGCGTAGCTGGCGGGAGGAGCATCGGATTCCATATTGAAGAATATGACAGTTTTGTCGTTGCCCATGGTCAGAGATTCCACGTTTATTGGTACCCGTGTTGTCATTTACTGATTTGAAAAAGCTGGGTAGTGTTGTCACATCTTGTTTAAAGCCTGCGGCAGGAGGCATGTGTTGTCAAGTCATGGTTAAAGTTTAGTGGTGTGGTCACTTGTTCATTGAACGTGTC
Organism: Phragmites australis; assembly: GCF_958298935.1. Lineage (NCBI taxonomy): Eukaryota > Viridiplantae > Streptophyta > Magnoliopsida > Poales > Poaceae > Phragmites > Phragmites australis. The sequence goes on along the minus strand of NC_084922.1, from coordinate 50,891,061 downwards.
TGAATATGAAATGCATTTACGAAATGGTAAGTCGACCATACAAAGTGAACGTGTCTTAATACATATGAGCACATCACGAAGCGAATACGCATATGTTAGTTACAAAAAATGTAAAATGCTACTGATGCCTCCCTCGTTGCCGTCGTCCGTGCGCCCCATCGTGGTCCCGATGCCGCTGGTTAACCCTAACGTGACCCCTGGAGTAGGTGAGGGGGTCAGGTGGGCCGACGTGTCTGCTAGGCCTAGTAGGGACCACCGGTGTCGAGGGCTCGTCATGCGTGGGCTGGGTCCGAAGCGGTGCACTGGAAACCTGGGACCGCTGAAGGACGTCGTAGTCAGGTGTGCCCCCGAAGAAGTTACGGACGATGTCGTATGCGGTGTCGGGGCCAGCCTCATCCTCCTGACTAGGGTAGGAGGACTGTGAAGGCTCGGCAGGCGTCCATGTGTACTGGCTGGAGGGGCCTGTGAACAAATAATCACGTTAGATACGAACAATATGGTATTGAAAGTAGTAGTAAAAAATGTATAATTGTACCTGCGTGGTACGACGGTGCAGCAGAAGAAGGCCACGCTGACGTGCCGTAGTACGTTGCGGGGGGGGGGGGTAGGGTGTGGGGCCGCCGAAGACGGACCGGCCTCGTCACCGAAGTAATCTGAGCAAAGTTGTAACTTTTTTTGCTGAAAGTACTACAAATTAGGAAGAAGGGTTCCCGGAGTACCTGACTGTGGACGTACAGGGCTCAATCTGCGAGGCTGCATCGGGACTTGTGCAGACGGACCTAATGAATGTTTAATAACAATAAGTAAAGGATATTGATCAATAATTTTCAAAAGTATAATTCGTACCATGTTGCTCGGACCCTCCAAGACGTGATAGAAGGGGTCGTGTGGGTGCCGACACTGAAGATCGGCGGTGCACGTCTGACGGCCGAGACGACTCGACGTGTGCACCACTCATCCTGGGAGGCGACCCTGCTACATCTATGGTAGATCGGCAGGAGGTGAGTTTCAGGGCGTGCGTCGTCTTGTCGAAAACCCGTCTAATGAAGCTCGCAACATCCGACGCACTTAGGTGATGCCCTTGCCGGACGCGGTCCATGGCAGCAGCTGCATCCCTATTTACATCATAAATGATATCTGTCTGCGGATACGAACAATAGTGAACAATTAAAGTATACGTTTATGTTCATTCAATATGTAGTACGGACTTCAAAAAATGACTTACTGCTAAAGCGGCGTCCTCGTCCCAATGCACCGGGTATGTCTCCGTTGTCGATGCGACGTGGCCCCGGACATCATCAGGGGTGTAGGTGACACGAGTCCGCGTACGAGGTACGTACCACCGTAGGTACTCCCTAAAGTTTCCCTCGGTGTGGGGACGCGCCTCATCAACGACGTCCTGTAGCGCTTGGGCCCATGTTGCCACGCAAGGGGCCAAGCGGTCCGCTCAGAGGTGGCCAGCTGGCTGGCCTTTCCGCGTGTACCTGCATTGAAACCACGGTAAATGTAAGGCAAACTGAAACGAAGGTTGCTCAAACTAAAATTTATCAAATGTACCTGTGGACGTGCAAGGGGATTGTACGGATGGGGACGAGCGGGAATGTCTGGTGACGGCCAAACTGCCGCATGACGCGCTGCGGTGAATACTCTTCGACGTAGATGTCGAAGACAAGGGGCGCCTTGGTAAGCCAGTACTCCTCGTCACGGGTGCACAAGGGTGACAATCCCGACCCTACACGTGTATGAACGGCCCGAACGTTGTATGGCTCCCATACCACATCGTTAGGACGTAGCCTGTCGAACTGGGTACGAAAATGCTCGTACGCGCTGCGAGGCTGCTCGTGGGCCCAGTGTGGCTGAGTGACAAACATCAATACAGATATTTAGAGAGTAACATAGTACAAACGAAACTGTTAATGTAAATTACGTACCCGTCGATGACACCACAGCGAGGCCATTGTCGGCGCGTCTTCTTCCATCTCGCTGTACCACTCCTCTGGGAACGGGGAACGATCCACCACCGGTCTACCTATGGCGAAATTCTCGTACGACCATAGCTGAAGAAGAAGTGGACACCCGGCAAAAGTGGCTAGCGCCCCCTTCTTCATGCATGCGTCGCAGAGCGCCCGATACGTCGCAGCAAGAACAGCTGATGCCCAGCTGAACTGCGGTACATCCTCTGCATGCGCGTCAGCTATCGACCGGGCGTACGGCACAAGGGTCCTCGTAACCAGGTGGCCTTGGCCACTAGTGAACATCACCCACCCAAACAACCAAAGGAGGTAGGCCTCCAAATGTCTCGAGACCGCGTATGCGTTGGCTTGTGGGTGGATGTACGTCGGCTGCATATATGACTGGTGTCAGAAATAATCATTACGACATAATTTGTTAGAAATCGATAGGTTGCATGTTACCATACCTGGAACTGTAGGATCCACTTCTTCGTTGGCCCTCGTGCATCGGCTAAGAACTCAGGCACGTACGGGGGTGCATCCGCCTTTCGCTCCACCGGCCCAAATCGCTGATGCATGTCGTTCATCCAGTCAGCCTGCATATCGATCACCCCAACCGCAGCTCCCGCGCAAGGAAGGCCTAAGAGGTAGGAGACGTCCTGCAGGGTCGGGGTCATCTCTCCGCACGGTAGGTGGAACGTATGTGTCTCCGGCCTCCAACGGTCGACCAGTGCTGCTATCAGCGACCGATCAAAGTAGAAACGACGGGCCGCAACCTCGGGGTCCTCCGTCGTTCGGGCCTCGACCAACCGGCAAAGCGGTAGGAGTCTGGCCGCTCCCAACCTATATATATTGCAGTACATCAATAATATGTAACAACAGCAGCGAAATGATATGTAACACCATCAGCTTTTCTAAGTACCTGTGGGTCCAGCGCTCGTCTACCGTCAGCAGCTCTCCAGGGCCTCGTGGGCGAAACACTCCTAGGTCTGTCTGGTGCTCGCCGGATAAGAAGCTGCGATGCTTCTTATCCACGGCAGGGTCCAAAAGCTCTGGGGTCGAAGGCTGAGCCATCTCTGCATTTGAAAGACATGTACATTAGTGCATTGAGAAATAAATACAAGAACAACAAACTTCGAATGCAAATTAACCGTACGCGAAATTAACACATATTAATTCAAAGTACCAAACTAGCTGACCTAGACAACAGGTGCATCACCGCCTGCACTTTTGGGACAATATTTGTAAGTGTGACCTACTTCATTGCACTGACTGCATCGCTGCATCCTAGGGCCAGCCTCGGATTCATCCATATCATTACGAATCCGCCGAGATTGTCTTCGGCCCGGTGTGTTCTTCATCTTTCCCAAATCAGGTACATATATTCTTGAAGGCCCTGGGTTACTTGTAAATGTGTCAACAATGCCGTAACCATACAGCTCCTGGTTCCAGGTGTTCAGTACTTGATCTTTCATGAAATATTGTGACACATATTGCCTTGGAAGCATATGGTGCTCCGCGTACGCAGCTATGACATGTGTACAAGGTTTGTGGAGTAATTGTGGCTTCTGACAACTACATATGCATGTCCCACTTCTTAGCACACACTCTTAAACATGCCGCTCACGTCTACCCCCCCTCCGACCCTTATCCCGACACAGGACACTGAACCTGTGCTCTGCTGTGCCCTCTTGATTTGCGCGATGCATGTGAGCCTTCCTATTTGCCTTCTCCATGTACTCACATAGCATCCGGCCATAAAGCATACGATTGTCCTCCATTACAACCTTAGCAGCTGCAAACCGATCAATGAAGTACTTGCAGGTGCCATGCAAAATGCCTTCTACAATTCCAACTAGTGGTAGGGACCTCATTCCTCGCATGACCCAGTTATAAACCTCTGCAAGGTTTGTAGTCATTACTCCATACCTGGCACCATCACTATCGTACAGCAAAGCCCATTTTTCATTGGGCTCATTGCGTATCCACTGTGAAAAGCTCCTAATAGATGAGCGAGATCTCCGTACAATCTGCGGAGTATCGGTTGGGAGCCGACCGAGAGCTATTGGTTCCTCACGGTTAGGTGCAGCCTCCGCAGTTTGTTTAAGAGTCAGTTCATCAAGTCTTGCCCATAATGCATTGAACTTACGTTGTTGGTTCTGACTGCACAACTTCTTAAAGAGCTTCATTAACTCTTTGTTTTTAAACTGTCTGTAGAAGTTCGCACCCATATGGCGCATGCACCACCTGCTTTTGAGATCTGGCCACTGTACTGGTACACCCCGTCGCACGCTACAGTGTTGCATATCCAGCAAAGCCTGCAACAATCCTGCATGTCTATCATGAATGAGACACACATCTGGTCGGTCAAGAACAATTGCATGCTTCACCCGCTCTAGGAACCAATACCAGCTGTCCCCATTCTCACTCTCCACGAACGCAAACCCTAGTGGCAGCACTTGGTTGTTACCGTCGACCCCTATTGCAGACAATATCTGCCATTTGTACTTCCCAGTTAGGAATGTTCCATCTAGGCATATGATGGATCGGCAATATCTAAATACTTTGATAGTTGCACCGAATGCAAAGAAAGCACGCTGCAACACTCTTTTTCCGTTGTACTCCACATCAGTAGAGGGGTAATGCTTGATATAATAGTAGCTGCCTGGATTTCTTGCACAAATTATGGCTAATTGACGAGGTAGATTGTGATACGAATCTTCATATGTACCGAACCTAATCTCAATAGCCTTTTGTTTCGCCCTCCATGCCTTCGCATAATTTATTGTGTACTGGAACCTTTGCTCAATAGCACGGATTATTGATCGTGGCTCATACCTTAGGTTGTCCACAATCTCTCTGTACATAACATTTGCAATGAAAGCAGAAGACAGGTTCCGATGGGCGAACTCTATTTCCTCAATATGACAATTATGTTCCTTAACTATTGAGCATTGCCAGTAGTCTACCCATTTCCCTCTAAATGCGTGCACCCGCCAAGGGCACTCAGGAACCAAGCACTTCACATCGTACTCTCTTTTACTTGATTTAACAACCTTGAATTGCCTACGGAGAGACAACGACCAGAATTTCACAGCATCAATAACTGCCTCTTTTGTAGGGTACATAGCACCCTGTGACACCTCATTCTCATGGTATGGCCACGGTGTCTGGTCAGCCTCGCTAACCATCAACTTCGAAAATTCTTGATCCCGCCACTCCGCAGAACTGCAGCATTACCCTCCTCATCAGAAGAATCCCCATCGGCAAGGCCTTCCTCCAACTCTTCATCCTCCAAATCTATATCTTCAATGATGCTAGGGATGTGCTCCCCTTCATCAGCTACACCCATCGGCTCCAGGTCTGGAGCATCACCAACCTCCTCTCTGGACCCTACATTAGCCGCCTCTGACTCATCTTCCACTGCCTTACTTGGTCCTGCTACTGCTTCTTCAGAGTTTACCTCATTTTGATCTTTCAGGTACGCCACAGCTAATAAAACAAGCGGCATGCCACGTTCACAGCATATATCTACATACTGCCTCCAAGTTGATGTGGCTTCAATGGGAACAAGCTCACCAAAGTATCCATGACTATCACGGCTCAGAACACCTTTCAACTTTAGCTCATATTGCTGCGGATCCAGTTGGAAAAACCGCATGAGCCATTTGCACACCCCCACAATAGTCCTCTCATTAGCCTTACTAAGCCCCTTCATAACATGGCGAAATCCAGAGAGATCTACACCGTTGGGACCGTACATAATTTCACCATCACCATAATATATCTGAAAAATTAATTTATCTCCCATTCCTGGAAACACCCGCAAACATAACACATGTTAAGACAACAAACTATATTTCTGATTATCGGATAAAATAGTTTTTAAATACTACCCTAGGTTCGCAAATTATCATCTACTGTTGACTCATACGTCTGCATGTACAAGTAATATACTATAAACTATATACTACAAACAACATACTGAAAATAATATACTACAAATAATATACTACAGGTAACAAATTGAAAATAATGTACTAAAAATAATATTCTATATTCAACTATTATCGTGCAATTTTCTAACTAAATTTTACAATTTTCTAAACCCTAGATCTAACTATCTAAAATCTATGTCATATACTACTACTGCACTAATTAACAACAATAAAAAGGATAAAAAGATTGACCTGAATTTTTTTTCCAAATCCGCAGCCCAAATGCAGCAGGGCTTCGCCGATCTCTCTTCCTCCCCTCTCCTCTCCTCTCTTCTCCTCTCTCTTCTCAACTTTTCTTTTTTCCGAATTTTCTGGTTTTTTCTCTAATTTTCGGGGTTTTTATAGACTCAGGGCGCAGGGGGGCCGGCGCGGGGCGGCGGGCGGGAGGAGCTCTTACCGCCCTCTCAGGGGGCGGTAAGGACCTCTACCCGCCCCCTGAGGGGGCGGTAAGCGGGGGGGCCCGGGCGGGAAGGCCTACTGCCCTCTCAGGGGGCGGTTAGCACCCGTACCCGCCCTCTGAGAGGGCGGTAGGCACCTTCTTTTACAAATCTTTTCGCCGAGAATCTATTTATTTAAATTTAAACTCCAAAAAATATAAAAAAAAAACTCTACCTTCGCCTGTGTTGGGAATCGGAGGCCCAAGGGATCTAGTTCAATTGCTCCACTCTGGTGGGCTGCTGTCTCGTGGGCCTCAACACCAAGCAACCGATCCTTCTTCTTCCTGCAGCCCTCGGCCCGAAGTGTGTGCTCCTCTCTCTCTCTCAAAGAAAAAAAAAAAGAGAAGAAAAAGAAAACCACAACAACAAGAAGTACAAGAAGAGATGTGTGCTCTTGTCTTATGGTCATTGACTCACTGTTGATTTGGTAGCTTTGGCTGTTACAAGAAAGGTTTTGTCAAGGCGGAGCAGATTTTACTGCAAGAGAGTGCAGTGGTAGCAATCACCGGGTCTTCTGCATATTCAAATCAGGCAGCTTCTTCTTTTATCTCAGCTGGCTCTTACAGTTGTAATATTAAGGTTTATTTGGCAGAGTTTTCAGAATATTTTTTAGCTAGGATTAGAGAGCCCTATCGAATATCAGTTTTCAGTTTTTACTCACTTAATAGAATCAGTGAAAATGATTGTCTGAAATAAAGTAAAATTAGGGAGCTGAAAAAAACAGTTTCTTCTGATTCACTTCCCGCACAAAATTATTATTTTTATATATTTTATTTTACATCATCACTTTTAAAAAAAATCACTTCCTACAGAAAATTTAGATTAGAAAGAGGTCTACTTTTTTTTAAAGCAGGAATGTACGGTAAGCTGCCAGATACTTCAGTCTCTTGATGTAGAATCGTGCCTACATCGGTCTCTTCGGTCCAGATATGTAGTTAGCATCAGGTTTTATTCAACTTCGTATCACGCATACATGGTTTCTCTTCGGTTCATCTTTGCTATGCTGCATGAGCAATTTCTACAGTAAGTGTAGCTCAGTTTTACCAACTCATAAGTCATAGATATCAAGGAACAAGGGATACACCCTATACTAATCTTGTCCATCCGTTTAAAATCGTGTTTTCATGAATGGCTCCGACAATTCAGAACTTAAGAATATGGACGGGTGGCGATTCTATGGAGCCAAACTGTAACACCCCGGTTTCTACAAACCCGGATGCTAACATCGATCACTCGTCTAAAAATCCATTAAGTCCGGAAATTATTTGAAATTTTGACATAGTTTCCCGACATTTGCCGCTTTCATGGACAAGCAAAAATCCAGTCATCACAGGCATAATATTTATAAGCAAAGTAATCATCACATCCCAATCCCAGGAAAATAGATCATATTAGAAAATTTATCATAAATAAATAATTTACACAAAAATAATCCTACATTCATCTGATTAAAATCATGCAAGATATAAAACTCTAATCCGCATCACTGTTGAGCAGGAGACGAAAAAAAAATTGAATTAACACATAAAATGACGCACAATTACAATCAACTTTAGTCATAAAGTAATTATGAATATATATAAAATGACTGTAAAATTCTCTGAAAAATCTTCCCATTGGTTCCAGTTTGTCTAGAGAATTAATCATGAATTTTCAGCACATAATATGATATTATATGGGCAATTATATCATTAAACCAGTGCTTAAATGAATAAAACATTAGAAATCACTAGAAATTTTTATTAAATGGAAAAGCCTAGAAATTAGCCTCGCAGCCCAACATGGCGTGCCGACCCAGCTCGCCCGCTCCGACCCGAAAACGGCCAACCTAAGATCCCCCTGATGCATCATAGCCGTTCATCAGGATCCGACGGCGCGTCGTCATTCTCGCCCGGATAAAAAACTACAGCGAAACGCTGGTCGCCCTAACCCTAGCCTCATTCCTCCCCTCCCGTCCTGAGGCCGTCGTGTGAGAGAGAAGCGAGAGAGAGGGAGGTGGCCAAGGGAAATCTGGTGGCGGCAAGCCACTGGCGAGGATGAGAGAGAGAGAGAGAGCAGAGCCCTAACAGAGCCGCCATGGGTTAGTTTGCCGGAGCACGCATGCGGTTGAGCACGGCTCCGTCGAGCCGATCTTCAGTGGTTTCGTGAAGATAGCATGCACGCGTGGCAGAAAGGATACATGCTCCGGACACATGAAGAGGTCCGAGCCGGATGATCCGCACGCGATCAAGGGATAGGAGGGGAGATCTCGCTGGAGAAGAAGAGCTCGAGGCTCCGATGGGCGTGACAGCGATGAAGAGCGCCAATAACTGTAAGACCTCTCCCTTTTCTTGCTTGCTCTAGGGTTCTAATGTGGGGATTTGCGGGTTTAGGTCTTTGAAATTGGGGAAAAGGGCTCGGATTTGGAGATTTGGAGAATTTTTTTAGATTTTTTCATTAGGGTTCTTTCGAATTCTCCAAATTTCCCTCCTTCTACGTACTATCCAGGGCTTACACATGCCCTAAGGCCCTCAAATCAATCCGAATAGCACACAATAACACACATATATGCATAAATTACATCTAATCCTAGCCTCAAAACACCTAATTCATGAACATGTGATATAATCTGACACTAATTGGGGCTAAACAAGATTAAAATAGGTCAAACCGAGACATAAACACCCCAACACATGATCATGAGCATTAATTCAAGCTTAATGTGAACTTAAAACACATAATTGGCAACTAATTGATGTAAACTGAAACTAATTAGGCCCGTTTAATCATAAAGCGATATCAACGAACACAATCTAACATAATTAAGGTATAATGGGCTTGGTTAGAGACAAGTTAGGCTCTGATACCGATTGTTGAGTCTAAACCTTAGCTAATCAATATGATGGCCTAACTCTAGATCAAGCACCTGTAATTACGGAAGCATGAATGTGTGCATTCATTCGGAGATACCATCTAGAGTTGATTGGTGAGGTGCAGCGAGTTGACGCAGTTCTGTCGAGATGAAGAGGATGGTGCAGATGTGGCCAGCTTGATGATGAGGTTGATGTAGTGGACGTTGGTTTAGTGAAAGAGCTCGTTAAAGTCACGGTGGAGCATAAGAGAACACCGGTCATCTTCCTGCAAAGGAGGCGTTGGTCTTCCTATTTGCTCCAGCACTTAGATTGATCGGACGAATAGGAGAGACATATCTCAGCCAATCGTTAGATTGTGTGAGATGGCCGGCTCCCTCTTTTATATTGCTTGGGCCACAGAGAACAAAACCACGAGTTGTTTCTAACGCCTCCGATCGGAGCCCGTAGTGGAGTTAGACTCCCTTAAAGGATCGGTAGGTTGTTAGCCACCGAGATCATAATACCAACACCGCCTTCTTGTTCTTGGACGCCCTGAGGTACTTGGCGTAGGTCGAGAGCAGGGAGGACGTCGAGGTCACGTACTGCAGGTTGCTCCCGTCCGACTTGTACAGTAATCCTCCCGGCGTGTACTTGACGCTCGCTGCCGGCGAGGTCGGCACGACGCTGCACACGAACCTATCCGCCTGGCCCCGGAACTCGGACGCCTCCTCGTTCTTCCTCACCAGATAATCCTACATGCAGTTGCATGTCGATCATTGATCAGTCACAGAATCTGTTCTGTTCATCTGTTTTGCCAGACCGCTGCCCCTCGAAGAAAACGAGCGACTTGGCGAGCGCGTCACGGTAGTCCGGCGTGCCGGCGGCAACCGCAAATCCTATCAACAGCAACGCGCGGCATGGACTTCACCATTCTCGTTTTCGTTGCCCTTTTGGTGTTAAAACTGCGAAGATCTGAATTCAAGCCTGGCTCGGGATGGGATCGATTTATATGGAACGCATTTAACTTGTTTCGCGTCAAACAAATGTGTCTGTTGGAGAAAGAGCTAAATTTGGAGGCTAACGACAGTGGTTCTAACTTCAAACAGGTGGTCCGAAACAGAGCAGCAGAACCAGAATCAAAGTAACAGAGCAGCAATTAGGCTGCTTTTGAACATTTCTGCTGGTTGTCAACTTCAAACCTCACCACGAACTTAAGAAAAAGAAAGGCGACTTTATTACAGTGCAGTCACAACTCACAAGTATTGGATTGAAACATAATCACAACTCACAAGTATTTTGATTATTCATGTCATTTTCAAGGATCTTGGCGTGTGGGAAGCAGACTGTAGTGCTCAAAATGTGGCTCCTTTGGCCTGCACCTTGAGATGCATGGTGGAGTTGTAGTGCACCACCTCCGGCAGCGACGTCTCCAGCGAGAACACCTCCGACTGCAAGAGGCAGAACCCGTCCCTGGCGTTGGCCCCGTAGACGAACTGCGCCGCCATGCACGCGCAGTCGTCCAAGCACGCCTTCTTGCACGCGTCCTCGCTCACCCTCTGCAGCGTCTTCATGCTGGTGGCGTAATCGTTGAAGTACGCTATGCCCTGCAGCGACACCAGCCGGTGCGTGCGCCGCGGGGCGCCACACGGGATCGGCGCCGCCGCCGGGACGCATCCGCGGTTGGGCCTCCGGAAGTCCACCGGCCGGAAGTTGGTCGCGTCCGGGCAGCTGCACTGCATTTCCGTGCACACGCCGTAGGCGCCGCACACCGTCGGGTACGCGCAGTCGTCTGGGAAGAGGCGCAGCACCTCGAACACCGGCGCCCACCCCGCTGGCTGCCACTCGTACAGTCGGAGGTGGCCGTCGTACTCCAGGCGCATGTACTGCACCGTCTTGGCGCCGACGGTGGGCAGCTGGATGGTGGTCAGCGGCGAACCGGGCCGTGCGAACACCGTGAGGCTGCCGTTGTTGTACGTCGCGTAGGCTCCGGTGGTCTTGCTGAAGCCAAGCTGGTAGTAGCGTTGCGGGGGCTTGGCGCTGACGTAGGCGCTTAAGCTGTCGTCGGCGACGGTGAGGTAGAGCCGGCTCTCGTTCCAGTTCACGGCGGAAGAGTTGGCGGCGAGCCGCGCTCCCTGCTTCAACGACTGCCCGACGAGCAGCGTGTCGGTGGGGTGGTCGAACGACTGCCAGACCTGCCTTTTGCTCCCGTCGAACAGCACCAGGTTGCCATCGCTGTTTATGCTCATGCCGGCGACGGACCGGCCCGCGGTGCTCGCCGACCATACGACCTTGCCGTTGGCTGCCTTGAGCACCAGGTCGCCCCCCGCGGTGAACTGCACGGTGGCGCCTTCCCCGACGGGATTGCGGCGGTTGGCCGACCAGACCACTTGCGGTATGCCCGTTACGACGGACGTCATGAGCGCGCCGCTGTTGCAGTACACGACCGCGACGCCGAGGAGGAAGTCGGTGCACGGCGCGGCGCGGTGGTTGGTGCAGAAGAAGCCGAAGGCGAAGGAGGGGCCGAAGCCAGCCGGGTTGAGGCGCAGCAGCGCGGCGCGCGCCACGGAGCCGTCGCTGTAGGTGACGTGGTGCGTGAGGGAGGCGTCCGTGTTGGCCCAGGACGTGGAGGGCCTGGCCGACGGGTAGTCGAACGGCTGCGCGCGGAGGCCGCCGACGAGGAGGCCGAGCGCGAGGACGACGCCGAGGAACCGCATTGCAGCCGAGAGCGTTTGAGTGGTTCGACTTGGACGGGAGGGGGAAGCGGAGTCGGGCGAGGGCGAGGGCGAGGGCGAGTAGGCGTGGCATGGAATGTACCCGCGTTTTTTTTTTATAGCGTTCGCGGACCGCGGTCCTGCCCGCGTGCTGCGAGTGACCGGCACATCGAAACGCCGATCAGCTGCATGCAGAGCGCGTCGCGCCGCCGTTGGTTCAGGACTGCCCCAAGCCAAGCGGTGCACGTGACGGCTTGTTGGTAGCCAGCTCATGCTCATGGGCGATCCAAATCCAAATCCACCGTGTGCTTGCTTTGACCGGTTGCAAATACTAGTGGCAATGCGCGCCAGCAAGTACTCCTGGTTTGCTACGAGTATCTCTTAAGTCCCCGTGTATAATGTGCGTTACAGCCTAGAATCAAGATTGCTGCTTGTGTCTCGTAGTCATCCTCTGTATAATACCGTATGCATTTCTCAAAAATGTATAACACCGGATAAAAAGAAGATTACAACTATCTGCATCTTCGAAATGTATAACACCGGTGAGTTGCCTAGGACTGAACGCAAATTATGGGCTGGCATCTTCGAAATTCGGCCCGCCAGCCCACCAGAATAACAGCGTGGGCCCTCGCTGTTGTGCTCTGCCTCTCCTCCATTGTAAAGTACTCCCGTTTGCCCAGCGCGCGCTATCCATGGCGGCACCTTCCCACGTCCTCCCCTTCCTCTCCCCCGCTTCCTCCGGCCGCGGCCGGACAGGCGGGCTTCTTCACCGGCCTCGGCAGACTCATCAAGGAGAAGGCCAAGAGCGACGTCGACAAGCTCTTCTCCGGCTTCTCCAAGACCCGCGAGAACCTCTCCGTCGTCGACGAGCTCCTCACCTACTGGAACTGGAACCTCGCCGACACCGACCGCGTCCTAGACGATCTCGAGGAGGTACCTACCGGCTCTCGAGTCTCCCTTTGCCTCGTCCATTTTGATTCTGATGCTTCTCGCTGCTACTAATTCCCACGCAGGCGCTGCTGGTGTCGGACTTCGGGCCCAAGATCTCCTTCCGGATCGTGGACACGCTCCGCGAGGAGATCCGCGATGGCAAGCTCAAGTCCTGGCCCGAGATAAAGGTCGATTCGGTCTCTCTAATGGGTTCCTAAATTTAATTTTAGTGGGCATTGTGACTGGTTTAGTGATGATTTATCTTGTTGATGGTCGATGATGGTGCAGGCGGCGCTGAAAGGTTGCATCCTTGAGCTGCTGACGAGCAAGGGCGGCAACTCGGAGCTGAACCTCGGCTTCAGCTTCTGCTCCCTCCTTCCTACGAGAATCGTTTGTTGATTGGGGTTTGCGGTTTGGGAGCTCTCATTGTGCTTTGTCATTATGCGAGGAAACCGGCGATCATCATGATCGTGGGAGTGAATGGAAGTGGAGAGACAACCTCGCTAGGTAATTCCCTTGCATACTTTACCGTGTCGCCGATTGCATTGCCTTTTTGGATACTTAAATGCTTTGTCTTTCAAGGTTAATTTGACACCGATTTTCAACTGCAAGAGGGCAATCTAGGTTCCTAGTAATGTAGCACTATGAAGTCAAGAGTTTGAGTAATTTAGCTAGAATAGACCACATTCGCTTTGAACTGGGGCCACTGCTTTGTTTGGCACTCTGTTCTTCCTATAATTTATTAATTCTGAAAGGTTGTTTTCTTTGTATCCAACTGCACGATGCTATCAACTGGTAGATTGATCACTCTTTTCGTTTGCAAAATTTTGTAGGGAAGCTTGCTTACAGATTTAAGGATGAAGGAGTGAAGGTGAGACTATTTTCTTGGCATCTCCTTGTTTATAGGCTAGTTGTGTGGGAAAAGGTCCAGCTATATGTATTGCTTCAGTACATTGTGCACTGTCGGGTTTCATGACGTACTGATAATGTACTGATTGCTTTCTATTTATAGTTCTGGATCAACCACGGTTTCTCAGAGAAAATAAAATTAATGAGTTTACATTCCTGCTTTGAACCATAATATAGGTATTGATGACAGCAGGTGATACCTTCAGAGCAGAAGCTTGTGACCAGCTAGAAGTTTGGGCTGAGAGAACTGGTTCAGAGATTGTCATCGATAATGATAAGAAGGCACAACCTCCAGCAGGTATGACTTTATGATCTGACGAGCATTATGGAAGTACTATGCTCTCTCATACCTACGAAGCTCTACTCTTATGTTTCATCTAATTTGACTTGCTTGGTAGTTCTCTCGCAGGCAGTGAAACGTGGGAAGCGTGAAGGATTTGATGTGGTTCTATGTGATACATCAGGAAGTAGGGTTGTTGTTTGAGACTTCGAGCAGCATATCTTTGGCTATTTACTTGCCATGGGAAATTAACTATGTTTCAGCTTTAATTCTCAGGACTTCATACAAATTATGGTCTGATGGAAGAGTTGGTTTCTTGCAAAAAAGTCATACCTAAAGCCCTTCCTGGTGCTCCTAATGTATGTTGTATTTAATATGCAAAAAAAAAGTTACTTTGTCGGCAGGTTTAGTGATGCAGAGTACTTTATTCTTTGCTCATGTTTTAGTTGATAATTATAATGTTGTCCATGGTCTACAGGAGATTTTGTTGGTTCTCGATGGCACAACTGGCTTAAACATGCTACACCAAGCGAGGGAGTTCAATGATGTGATCACTATACCTGATGTTTTGGAGCTGAATTTCATCTTCTTTTTTCAAAAAGATTAGTGCTAATAATGTATATTCTTGGCTTAACACCAGGTTGTTGGAGTCACAGGATTCATCCTGACTAAGATGGATGGCACTGCGCGGGGTGGCTGCGTGGTATGCACTACCTTGTTGCAATATAGTTTCCTTCAGAGTCTAACCTGGGTTTTCTTGCTTGATGTGTTGCAGGTCAGCGTTCGATGAACTTGGAATTCCAGTGAAGTTTGTTGGGGTCGGTGAAGGGATGGAAGACCTACAACCATTTGACGCCGAGGCATTTGTTGAAGCCATTTTCCCATGAATTTGAATTTTGGAGAAATAATCATGCTTCTTCTGTAATATTTTTTACTGTCATTACTTTGGCTTTTCCATGTAAGAGATTTCGCTAACAGGATAGATATAGAAGCAAATTGTAGAACAAGAAGTCAATCACAATTTTGTTCATCACTTGTCTCACTTCTGGCTTTTTACATGCATCCTAATTCGAAGTCCATGAAGATGAACAAGCAAGGATTAGATTTACATATTTCTTGTGATTCAACAAGATTAATGCTGTTTTGGACGCACATAACCTCGGCAAGAATATACCAGCATTGTTTTCCTCACATCCTTCCAGTCGTATAATTAAAGGATCTGAGTACACAAACCTCTAATTGGTGATCATGCTATACAGCTAAAGTGATAAATAGCGTACTTATGAGACGCCTGGATTGTGTTATACTAGTAATTATGACAAGCATATAAGAAAGTGGTTCAACTGAAACGGTTCTTCCAATGCATAGTCCAACTGGAAGGTAATTTCATCATGGCATGATATTGCCATATTATTGCCAGTTCCCATACTGCTGCTGATTGCGAGAACCACCTTGAGGGTAGTTTGGCCCTCGGCTTGGACCGGACGCACCGTATGGGCCACTTTGTGGGTAATTTGGTCCACCAGCTCCATAGCCACTACCACCGCCACCCCGTGGACCACCTGCTCCACCCATCCCACCACCAGGGTAAGGAGGAGGTCCTCTTCCTTGCTGAGGATATGGACCACTTCCATATCCACCACCCTGCCCTCCACCGCGGTTCGGATTGTAGCCTCCGCTTTGATTCCCACCCTGTGGATACCTGTTAGGGCCTCCTGGCCCACGGGGTTTTGCATAGTGATGGCTCGGGCCAGCTGCCACGGGCGGTGCGTTGTGCATGCCCTGGCCGGGCCTGATTTGAGAATGTGGTTGGCCTGGCTGCTGAATTGGAGGCAAACGAGAATGTGGTGGAGGATGCTGAATTTTTTGACGTTTCGCAGCTTCCTCTGCTTGCCTCTGTTGCTGACGTTTCTTCTTGGTCTGGAATTCATGCGATGCCTCATACTTTGGCAAGCTGTGTTAGCAAACAATTGAAAGTTAATTTAAAAAGAAGGCACTAGAAAGAAGTTATGTGGCATTATAGCAAAAATAGCTATCAGATTGTACCTTTTCGGGTCACAGGGCAAGGGATCAGTCCAGAAATACTCTGCATCAAGAGCATCTTTCGCTGATATCCTCTGAACAAGTCAAAAAAGGGTGAAAATATGTTGAAGAATGACAAGCAGATGCTAATGATAAGTGCTGACAATACATGGGGCCGGGAAAAGGAACAAAACCATTCATACAGCTGAACAAGTAACATCTTTTGTCAAAATTCACAACTGTTTAAATGTAGCATACCTGTGATGGATCTAAAGTCAACATCTTCTCTAACAGATCCAGTGCATGCCGATCAAAACTGCAAGTATAGAAGAGTGAGCAGCAGTTGCAAGACCAAAAGCCATATGGTGTAAACACATGTTAAGTATGGCACTCACTGCTTAAAGAACTCTTTAACCCGTCTCTTTATTGGTCGGGAAGGCTTGAAATTGTTGTACCATGGCATTTTTGTGACACCAGGCCAGATTAAATCATCAGGTGTACCACAAAGCTCGAAAATTTTATTCAGCTGCTCTGGCTGCAGGAATAGCATATAATCAAAAGGGAGATACAGTTCTGAATACAAGCATAGCTCATGATGAGTGAAAAATTACTCCACAAGCAAATTGGAAGTGAATGAAGCAAGGGTTCACAAAAAAGGGGAAAAGTTAACGCACATGACGATAAGCGGCATATGTATAATAGGAAAAAACTTAATGCACATGCTGATAAGCCACGCATGTATGTGATACAATGCATCATGAATGTCCGTGATCATGCATCAGATCATTGGACAAACATAGTAGCATGATAGGAGGCACTTATTTATCCAAGTGGAAATTCAATGATGTGAGGCTCAAGAAAACATGTACATGCACAGATCTAATGCAATTGGGAATAACTGAGAAATAAAAAGAGAGAGAGAAAACTAACACATGAATGCAATAAATGCTTTGATTATTTGTTTAATGGTTTGAAAAATATACCTCATTCTTTCCGGGCAATATTGGCTTCCCATTGAGAAGCTCTGCAAAAATACAGCCCACTGACCACATGTCAACAGCTGGACCATACTTTGTGCTTCCGAGTAGCAACTCTGGAGGCCTGCATCCACAATTCGGGAAAACAATAAGAAGCTTGCATAACAAATGTAAATGTAATAACAAACATGTGATCAGAAACAATACCTATACCACAAAGTGATCACACGGTTAGTAAGGTTTCCGTTGTGATCACTCGAGAATGATCTTGCAAGGCCAAAATCAGCAAGCTTCAAGTTACCCTCATTATCTATCAAGAGGTTAGATCCTACAAAGGAAGTATTGAATATTAGCTTGGCAAGGCACAAAGCGAATGAATAAGGAAAAAAAACAGCATTGCTGTGTACAGATAACACCTTTAATATCTCGATGCAGCACTTGATTGACGTGACAATAATGAAGACCTGTAAGCAGCTGCCTCATGTAACACTGGAACAAGACAAGACGGCACACCACAAGATCATTCCGTCAATGATGAAACGTTTTAGCATCTGAAGAAAAGCACTGTGGTTACTTAGATAAGTGGTTATACCTTAATCTGTGGCACAGTAAACCGCATCCCTGGCCTATCTGCAAGCCCAGTCAGGTCATGATCCATATACTCGAAGACCATGTAAATGCTCCCTTTGTACTTGTTACCCTCGACTAATTAAACAACACAACAAATCATGAAACCTTAGGACTACTCTCACTCAACAAAACCAGTGGAACTACAATTGCAAGAATAAAATGAGCCATACTTGGCTTCCCTTGATCGTCTCGCTCCGGTCCTGTGATAATTTCCCCAATCCCATCATCAGCCCAGAGGATAAACCCAGTACGCACACATCAAATTCATTCAATTAACGGTACTAATTGGTAAACCACCTGGGGAGGTGACAATCTCCTTGAGCTTGATAACGTTCTGGTGGTGCAGCTTCTTCAGGATCTTGATCTCGCGTATAGCGGTGATCGGGAACTGCCAACAAAACTCGCATCATCAGAGGCGAAACGAACGAAGAAAACGAAGGCGCGAAGGAAAGTAACTTACGCCTTCGCGCTCGTTGTCCATGCGGATCTTCTTGAGCGCTACGATCTCGTTCGTGTCCGTCTCTTTCGCCATGTACACTTGCCTAGCGGCGGCCATGGAGAGGAGGGAGGCGGATTAGCCGATTGTTAGGCAATTAGAGTAGTCACCAAATCGATTAGGGCGTATAGGGGAGGTGGGGTTTACCCGTAGGTGCCCTCGCCGATCTGCTCGAGCTTCTCGAAGCAGTCGACGCTGCGGGAACCCCATGATGGGGTCTCGTCGAGGTTGAGCTGCCCGGGGGCAGCCACCGCCATGGTCGCCGAGACCACGAGGCAACCCTCGCTCGCGGCGGCGGCGGCGGCGTTGCTTGCTCGGCTCCGCTCGGGTTGGGCTGGGCTCTCGAGCCAAGGGGAGTTGAGGGGAAAGGTAGGGCCGGGAGTATTTACGGGGCTGAACCTCAACTTACTGATTTTTTTTTTTAGCCAAGATGGTCTTTCGATGCTACGGAACTAGGGATGTTAATGTGATCTGATCCTCGATTTTTCATAAGGGATTAAAATAGAAAGATTTTATCATCTACGGAGATATAAATGATATAAATCATATCCTCGTCGGGTCTAACGGGGATAGGTAGGAGGAAGCATTTCTTGTCCCTCTTTCCTCGTAGGGACTCGTTTCGGCTCAGCGGTAGTGGCCAAGACGTGCGCGACCAGCCTAGGTGGGAGTCAGATGCGTGGCCCAGGCGGGCGCTAGCGCGCAACCTAGCCAGGCACGGCCTGGCGCCGTGACATGGTGCGGGTCGGCCTAGTGAGCTGCCTCAATCCAGTGTTGCCTCTGTCTCCGTTCCCCGCACGGGGACGGGGACGGAGAATTTTCCTTCGTGTGAGAGCAGGGATGGAGAGCCATTCCCCGACAGGAAATTCTCCATTGACATCTCTATACGAAACCACTTTTGCCTTTTATCGTTCAAACTGCTACCACTAACTAGGTACTAGAAACTATGCATACATTTTAACAAGACGTTGAAAATTTCATGATGTTCTTTTATAATTTCAGTATAAAAGGCCTCCCCATATTTTTACTTTGAGAGCGAGATGGCAGAGTTTTTTCTTCTTCTTCCTGGCCACCTTCCAAGCCTGAGGGACACCTCAAACCCCACCGCTAACCCTAAATCTTGAATAGAAGCCTAAATTTCAGACGATTGGGATATAGGAAGTGTGCAATTTTAACACGTGACATGGAGGTTCATATGTTGCCTCTTTCTCGTCCGAATATTTTTACGTCGAACCTGAAAGTGACAGTACCTAAATCGGATAACAAGCGCAGTGGTAATATTCATATTCATTCGGGAAAAGAAAAGGTGCGGTCGTAATGCAACAGTAAGGTTCAGGAACTTTAGTACATTGGAACTGCATCTATATTCTCCCCCAACAACCAAGAGACCCAATCGGGCAAAACATGGAAGGAAGCCGATTGGTGAAAAAGAAATGCATTTGAATTGATTTGATCATCCAATCAATCAGAATGCTGCTATCTCGGGTAGACCCATGTCTTCAACGGCCACCGGCGGGAGATGGTGAGCGCCTGATTACCGGAGATGAATTGCCCCCCATTGCCACGCCGGCGTGAGCGACCTCCAGTAACAATGCAGGGGCAACACCTGAAGGCCCGAACGAGCCATAACCGAACTGAAGGTTCCACTCAAAAGCTGATATTTAGGGTATTGCTGAATTTAAATTCAACATTTTAACAAAATTCATGGATGCGCTCGATTACCTCTAGTACGCCACAGGTTGATAGTAGCAATGGTCGCAAAGAATGGCACGATTCGATCCACCTACAAGTCAAAATTTTACTGTGCAAAGCGGTGGACTCACAAGTGACGCACATAACGCACTCCCTGTCAATTGGTTCCATGGTCTGGCAAATTGGCAAAGATCTTCAAGATGGACGGCAAGAATCTTGTAAGGACGGCTGGGCTCAATGGTGCAACATGCGGAGCTTTTACCGTCATTTCCTCTCATGCTGTCGCTGCACTTTTACGCTTCTTGAAACTAGGAGTGCCCGGATGCTCGACTCCCACGATTTTGTCTCTTGTTGAACATACCGCCTCTTGTTCTTTTGTTGCTTCCTGGCGATTTATCGCCTCTGTTTCTTTGGCTATTCCCTGGTTGCCATTTGGACTTTGACTTGAAATTAGTCCTATCGCCTTTGCCGCCTGAAGCTTTGCTTTGTTGGCTTTTAGCAACATGAGAGTTACCTCTCCCTGCACCTTTCTTGAAATGAAAATCCTTTGCTTGCTTCTTTCCGGCCGACCAACTCTTCGATGGTGGTCGACTAGGTGTTTCTTCTTGTCCAGTTTCAGCATTAGAAGCAACACGTTTTCTCCTGCATAATACTAGATTATGTAAGTAATTTGTACAAGATTATAAAAAAAGACTGACCAGGGCTAACCTTTTGACATCATGTTGCGTGTGATCTGGTGCCTCGGACTCAGCACCATCAGCTGGATTATAATTTCCTTTGCGACCCTGCAAATTGTGAGTACCACGAAACTGTGATGATTACATAGAAACAATACAGGGCACAAGGCATGTACAGCTGCTCTATGTCCAAACACATTGAGTCAAGAGATAAGTACAGGGTCTTTATTATTTCAAAGTTGAATTATTCAAATGCATCAGCGTAACGCTGCCACATCTGTGTGGTGTTAAGAAAAGCAAAAGAGCAACTTGGAAAAGGACAACGATATAACCAAACTTCCAGTATGTTCCCAGTTTCTTGCCTTTTACTCTCATAAGGGGAGCTAAAGGACAGATATGGCTCCTTGCTAGACAATTTCTGCCATAGTGGCACACCTACCAGCCAATTTGCCAATCACAAACAATTTGAGGATGATCCAATTTAAGGACCCATTGCACATATCAGGACCTAAGTTCAAACATCTCGAGATTCTGAGATGACAAACTAATAAATAGGTCCTCAGACGAAAATTGAATAAACAACTTATACTCTATAGTGTTAGTATGTCACGATATAATTAACATACATGTAATAATCAATAGTATTAATTTTGACAGATCGCTTACCAGTACTGGCCTCGATCAGTAACATTATGCCTAAGATGCCGCAAACCTTTATAATTTATTGTATGACCAATTAAACATATACTTTACAACTACCTCCATTGGGCTACGAAAACTTTGGTCACACACACAAATCAATTTTGGTCTTCCATGTGAGCAAGTTTGATAATTTTCACTCTTCCATTCGATAAACTAACCCACAAGCAACAAATCAGGGACAACTACGATATAAATGTGACTTGGCCAGATCATTACACCTACAAAATTCACAAAAAAGAAGCCATAACATAGTAGCATGTCCCATGATCCATGTATGAAAACATATAATATGTTATTTCCAAAGCTAAGTGATAACAAATCTCACCTCCTCAACACTTCTAACAAAGGCCTTGTACATTTCAGGTGTAACTAAGTTGATAGCATCAAACCCGCATTTCCTAATCAATATTTCCAATATCAGTACAACCTGAAAATATAACATGACGACATGCCATCTTAGGTAATGAGGTATCCCTGTACAGAACACAATAAAAAATAGAAACTAAACCCTGGAACAATTATACTAACCTTCCCTTTAAAATGGTGCTTTGTAACTGATGAATATGGTAATATCCCACTCATGATATCTGCTTGCAAATTCAGTAGTTTTTCTGATTGCAAAGAGGTTACCAATACCTTAACAAAGCCCAAAGATGCCTAAAACCGCAGATCAGATAATATCAGACCGTGAACAATAGAAAACTTTTGAGATGGACAGAGTCACAGAACTCACTTTAGTTACTTCAATAGCTTTATGTTTCAGCAAAACTAAAACTGATGGTATCAGATTTGGAACTTCCATGCAAAAATTCGCATCATTATATATAAGCAAGGATAGTGCAGCTACTGCTCCACTCACAATGTGAGGCGATGGACTAGAAAGATATCCCATTACCTGAAAAGACAGAAGATAGTCAATAAGCTTCAACAATGGAACTTTTATGTACTAGATGGTCATCTTATGCACTTGCTATATATGAAATTACTTTGCTTATTCACACCATATTTACACAAAGTAAACCAAAATAGTGCTGTGGGTGTGTGCCTTACATATATTACAAGTTTTAGGTCAGTTGATTAGCTACTGTAGTTGCTTCAATGTTATGCTCTTAGGGCTTGAAGTTTTCTCAAGTCATATATAGTTTATCAGATATAAGCTCCATGTCTGGATTCTGCATATCAGAAGCCTTCATAGTTTGGAGTTTTCCTTGAGATTTATTCTTAAACTTAATGCATTAATAAGCATCGATCACTTCATATCACCAACAAATAGAACATGTCCCTAGATTTCTATCTTGAAAAACAAAACACATATTGAGCTGCAATGATTACGAACAGAAAACAAAAAAGGAAACTGTCATCTTCGAATAAGGCAGCATCAAATTTCTAGATCAAATAAAACAAAGGATGATATCTTGAGAATAGAGAAGAGTTTCTTGAGCTAACCATTGTGAACAGTCGTTGAAGATCTGAGTCTGCACTATTTGACTCGGAACTCCTCAAGGCAGTACTAATTGCCAGGAGAACATCGTATGCTAATCTTCTACTTTCTTTCTTAGACTGTAACAGAAAAAAAAAAAGCAGATTTCAATATAATAAAGCATAATGACAGCGGATATAGAAAATTATCCTTGATAGGAAAGGTATATGCTCAGCAGAATATTATCTAATACACAATTCATAATTGATTGACATGTAAGGTAGGAAAACAAACCTTTAGCGTGAGTATTAGATCATTTAGAATCAAGAATGCCTTCTTGCTGGTGCTCTCTTCATTAACCTAGAATAGTAAAACATAAATCAGAGAAACATATATGGACATCATACAAACAGACAGATGAACCCAAACTAAATATAACACAACTAGGCTAAAGAAATTCATGAACACAAGCACAAGGTAAGACACATGCAGTAATATTTCAAGAACAATCATGTTAATGGCTTGATACTGTCTCGGCAGGCACACCCAATTTGGAAGACAATCAAACTACATCATTATGTTATTCTAGTAAAGTAAATCTAACCAAATAAACACTTAAAGATTAAGAATGCAAATCATTATCACTAACCATAGCACTTATGGTGCTTACAGATTTTTTAGCAGTATATTTATAGAATTAATACAGCAATTTCAGAAGTACAAGTACATTCGTTTAACTATACCAATGTCTACTTGTCTACTTTCAAATACATTTCAAGTTGAGCTGAGCATTGCACTAGCATTTGATTAAGGTTCTGAAGAACTGCAGATTTTGAAGAAAAAAGTGAGCAACTTCGGAAATAAACTTGAGTATATTTTTTGATTCCTTACCTGCAATTTAGATGGGATAAACTTAAACTAACACCAAGTAGAATGTAATCTACACGTTACTTAGTACAAATTTACAACATCCCGAGTATTGTAAGAGCCCCTACCTTTTATCATAATTTTTTTTGCAATAATATCAATGGGAAGATAACATTATAAAATAATCTGCAGGCAGAACACCATTCTATTTAACTACAGCAGACAGACAAGCAAGGTGAAAAGGCTTTGGCTTTCCATGAATCCTTGATGGTCCAGATAAAAACCATATAATTTGACAAACAAAGCACCCATGAAAATTTGATAATCCAAGCCCTCCAGAAGGAAAGCTTCAGATACTGCATTGTATTAATGATTAATGGAAAATAAGACCAACAGTCAACCTACCTTAATCATGTGAACCAATAAATACTGGTAGCATAATAATTGGCTTTCTAAAACTGCATTATCCAAATCTGACTTTACTCCATGAAGCAACATCATTATTTCATCCAAACGGGTCAAAGAGTACCCATTGTGTTCCTGAAAGTAAGAAACGGGTGAGACCAGAATAGCGAAAAGAATACTTGTCGAATTGCATACAAGGAACTACTACTGACCTTCAGAATTATGCTTAATGCGATGAGAGCTTTGTTGTCACAGGACCTGCTGCTGTTCTGCGAAGGAAAAGATAAAGTGGATGGAAAATGAATGTCTACTAACAGTTGGGCCTTGGGGTAGCAAAGAAAGAAATAAGTAAACAGTACCAGCAAAGAAGACTTAATAAATCCAAAGAATATATCAAGTAAATCTTCATCAGCAGCTTCAGTCAACGTGGAAATGAGTTCCAATAGAACAGACCTGCACAAGCAAAACTATATCATATGATGTATGACAAGCTTGAGCTAGCAGAAAGTAACCATAAGTGACTGGGTTCCATTAGAGGAGACCTGCATAAGCAAAGCTACAGCTGTATAATGTATAACAAGCCTGAAATGGCAGCATGTGTTCTCTTTCTCTACAGAAAAACCAACCATAGCAAAAAGAACCAATCTTTTAGATGAGTAAACAAAAGTAAACCTTTTATCATTTAGCCCCGTTGCTGCATCAGTAGTCTTTTCATCCTTTCCATCTACCTCATTAGTTTGACATTCTAGACTCTCTGGATCCAGTGGAGCATCTTCTAAATCAAACCTTTTGACTAGTGAAACAAAAAGTTCACTTATGTTTGCGCTACTGGAAAGTGGAGCCAGGCATCTCAAAGCATCCTGGAAAAAGATAGAGATGACCACATCTAATACCACATAATTTTTAGTCTGAAAAGGTATTCTGATAACCACTCAAGATCAACATAAAAAATTGCTTAAGCTCACACAAGAGAAGGTAATGTTCAAAATCACGTTAGTCAATAAATTGATGTTCTGGAACAAAATTAGTGGCTTACAAAACTAGAACTGATCTTTTAAAAAAAGTAAATTGCAATTCCAGTTTTCCACACTGTATACACCAAAAAATGCATGGTTTATAGGTTTTAGAGGGAACTTTGGAAACCCCAATTTATTCAGTAGGCACTTAGCATTTGGCTGTTTAGGATGCTCACTGTTAGGAAGAAACAAGCTTTTGGCACCTTCTCCTTGTGTTTTGTCTATAACAGTCAAAGCTATTTTTGGTAAACTCACACTTAGACTAAATGTTTCCATTGTACCGTACTGGTTTTACATATGTCAACCAAAAAAAATTAGTTGACAGGTTCAAACCTTACTTAACCAATGTGTTTTGCTAAAAGGTAATATGAAGATAGGCTGCATTAACAAATCATGTTTTGCAAAATCTTGAGATCAAATAGGCTCAACAGTCGCTAAAAGCTGCATCAAGTGGTGACGGTGTTAAGCCTTTCTCAAGTTTGTGAAATGCATAACCCCTCTTTTCAGTGAAAAAGTACAAACTATATCTACCACTTAGCATATCACGCATCTACCATGTACAGATCAAGCAAATCACCAAGGTTGACATGATCTAAGATACTTTTTCAGCATGTACGTAAATGAATTAGGTATTTTTCACATACTTTCTCAACATGTAGATGACTGAATTAAGTAGTTTGAAGGCCCAGTCACAAGATAATCAATTAATAAATACAAAGAAATGGGTAGGTGATGCACCTTCAGATAAGCACGCTTTTCCAGTGAGGATTCAAAGAAATAGTCTGCAAAAGTGCAAAGAAGATTTGCAGAATGTGATGCCAGAACTTTCAACGCCTTGCAGGCACCTTCTTTGGAGCACCTCTCCAAACATGAATAGTTGAAATTATTATGTTTCAAGGAGAACAAGGCTGAAAGTTCCATATCGATATCAACATCTTGATCGCTGCTACTTAGTCTTCTAGTTCCATCTACAAGTTGCTGAGAATTTTTTTAAAAAATAACTGAGATAAGGCATGAAACATCTTTATACTTCCAAAGGCAGAAAATCAGAAGAATTTAACAACAAAAAAGCTGAAGTATTTGATAGCTGAACCTGCAGGGCTTTAACAGCAGGTTTGTACAGACACTCATCGCACTTCAACATTTCAACCAGCAACTTGGACAGGGAACTAAAACTGTGATGTACATCAATGGGATAGCGGCAGAAGGCAGGGAGCAAGTTCCATAGTTGATCAGTCCAAGATTGCAAGTCTTTACGTTTCCGTGATTTCTTGACTGAAAATTAAAGAAAAGGATATGAAGTTGTGTTATGTGTGTATTTGAATGAGTTGTCTGTGTTTAGTTACTTACCCCTGTTAGAAGCATTTTGTACAGATTTTGCTAGTGGTACAATATGCTCTAGAAAATGTTGCAGCGGGGCTCCATACATATACTTTTCCAAAATGGGTAGAAGCCAAGTATTTGAGCATGTCAACCTGTCTTCATCAAAAGTTATTGGAATTAATGAAAGGATTTTATCTGGTCCCACAGCAATCACTGCTGCTCCAATGCACTCTTCAACCTGCAGGTGACAGGAGGTGTAAATGAAAACTACAACTTACGAAGCAATGATATATAACTCTATCATGAAAGAAGTGGAGAGATGCTTCTTTATTGAGGGGTATGACAGTAATCAAGAAAACACATATACCAATAAATGAGCTTACATTCTTCAGATGTGATTCTTTGTCTAGTTTCATAGAAAACTGTGACAAGGTAAGTAGAATATCTTTCATAAAGACATAAGAACTCTCCCCTGCAGAAGAATTAAGGCATACAAAAGAGTTAATGAATCAATCAAGTGAATGACATGAAAAGCAGGCCAATAGCATACATGCAAAAAGGACCAGACATCAGCTTAAAAGGGTGTTTCGACCACTTGGGAGAGTCTTTTCAATCTTTGATCTGTCTAAAACGATTAATTTAGGTACTTCCACTAGTCACAGCAAATACATTTTTATTGCACGTTATGTAACCTTTTGTAGTGTGTCAAGTGCTTGTTTGTAATCAACATGCATATTTTGCAATATGTATATGCTCGAATTGCATATGACATAGAAGAAAAGGCACCTGCAGTTTAATGCGACAGTAAATAACATTCAAACACAATGCACCAGATGGTGAGGTTAACTACTCCTAGGAGAGTTCAGATTATCTCTGGAATAGTCCAATTGAAGATAAGGGATGTTGCTGAAACAATTGAAGACATACCAAGTTTGAGAAACAAAACCAAGACTATTGTTAAGATACTGTCCAGAGGATAAGAACATGTCTGAAGTCTGTTATTGATTGATAAACAGATTGATTTCATGACAGCTTGATCGCTCAAACCCTCAACACCACAGTTGGTTAGCTGTGATCCATTAGTGACAAAAACATTTCGGTCGATATAAGAGTCAATACAGTCTTGTAACACTTTTGCTATATCATCAGAACATTTTCTCCCCAGAATTAAGTATCCTGCCAAATTGAGAGTTTAAGAATAGTTTAGGTTGGTAAGCATTGTATTACCGATAAAGAAAAATAAAAAAGGTGTGAAACAGAGCTATTACAAGGTTGCATAAGCAAGAATCACAAAGAAATGAGCACAACTGCACACATGTAATAGATCCAATATTCGCAGGGAATCTAATTAGTTAAGGCATTCAAATGAATATAGCATACAGAACGCAGGAAGATACTCTCTCAAAAGCAACAAAAAAAAATGGGAACTTTGAATTATCAGAAGAAAGCAAAGGGATGATTCCTTCCCATTGAAAGATTCTAGACATTGGAGGAAATTCTGATTATGTCAACTGGAAACTGTAACACTTTTTTCAACCGGATATGTGTATACCCTAATAGAAGCATCAACATATAATTATACAAGGCTGTTGCATGAACATGTAAACATATGCACCTGAAACTGCCTCCAAGGCAACTGGAAGAGCCTCCATCCACAATTTTGGGCGACCAACAAGTTTGTCCAAGCAACTTTTCATTAGGTGCAATGCTGAGACAATAGTATCATCAGGCTTCTTCTCATCATAAGGCAAGTAAGCAACGACCAAGGATACAAGACTCTCCACCTCTGATTCAGCATTCTCAGCCTTCAGATGATCCAACAAGATTCCCAAAAGTTTAAGTACATGCCTCGTAAGTGGGGTAAAACTAGAACTCAATAGCTGATAAGCTTCTGAGAAAACCCTCATCCTTGCCTTCTTCGATAGATATGGAACAAAAACTACCATTGCACCTAGCATATGAGCCGCTTCTGTCTCATTAACCTCAGAAACATCTGAATCCAAATTGATAAGACTTCGCGCTGAAGAAATGTGATTCTCAAACATGCCAATTGCAGCATTGCTAGCTTTCTTCGCACAACCAGACTGTTCCAAGTATGCAAATAGTTTTTCGGCACTCTCCTGCGCACATTTTCGAACCTACAAGGCAGCAAGTGACATCCACATGAGCGAGATTGCTAAATGTCCATTACTAGTTCCTACTACCTTTCTCACCTTGGCCCGCTGGCTCACAGAAGCCGCGAGGAGAGCTTCAAGAGGCGCCGCCACATCACCCCAATCAGATGCAGCGTCGAGATGGAGGGTCAAGTGGCCGAGTGACTTGACCACGGAGCGCACGGTACCGGTGGGGAGCTGGGAGGCATCGGGTGAGGAGAGGAAGGCGGCGAGTGCGGAGGCAGATTCGGAGGCGGCGGCTGGCGCGAGGGAGGAGGGGGAGGATGGGATGTGGGGCAGGAGGATGACGAGAAGAGAAGCGAGGGCGGAGGCGGCGGCGGGGTCGGCGGGGCCAGTGGCTCGGAGAGACGAGACGGCTGCGAGGAGGTAGGATGCGGGGGTAAGCGGGAGGCCGTCGTCGAGGAGGATGGAGCGGATGGCGGCGGCAGAGGCGAGGACGTGGCGGTGCTGCGGGGCGGCGGAGCGGCCGTAGCGCGCGGTGAGAGCTGTGAAGACATCGCCCGAGAAGGATTCGAGAGGGAGCGGGGCCTGGGAGGGCTCGTCGGCGTCAGCCGCCGAGGCTCTCTGCTTCCGCTTCATGGCCGTGGACCCGTGGTCGTGAGAGGCCGCCGGAAAGGGTTTGGGGGTTTTGAGTTGGGGACTTATTTTTGGACCTAGGGTTAGTTTTAGGGTTTTGGGCATGCCATTTGGAGTCGTGAGTTTGAGTACTTGTAGATCGTGGCTAGTTTTATGTGTTAAATTTTATTTATGGTTTGTCGGGTGTTTTGAATTGAGATTAGATTGTACGTAGATTTAAGCTTTTCACTTGTGTGTGTCTACGAGTTACTCGAGTACTACTGTAGCACAAACAGCATAGGTAATACTGTAAAGTTCGTAATAGAAAAACCTAACTCGTTGAGTTCTTGTGTCGCTAGTCTGTTCTCTCACGAATCTCCACCACGTAAGACACCCTCTCCGATGGGCTCCACTATCCACGTCACCCCTTCTGGCCTCGCACTCGCCCTCTTCACCGCCCTCTTCAGCCTCATTGCCTGCACTGCCCACACCGACCTCGCCGTCCGCACCGGCCTCAGCTTCCGTTGCTCCGTGTTGCCATGTAGGCCTCAACGCCTGGTCGTCCACGACTATGTGTCAACCTGATATTGCTGGGCTAGAGAGCACGCTAGTTAGAGAGGACCTGAACGGTTGCATGTTCATCTATGGCTTATTGAGCTTTCTAGACAATATCTCATGCAGAATCGCTATGTTCGTTCTTGAATCATACGAAGGTAACACAGAAATCAGCAGGACATGATAAAAAATGATTTTTATGTTGTTTGCAGCTGAATCGTGTGATTTTAGCATCTAATCGGAGCTAAAATATCATGTTGTTACTTGTTACATACACAATGAGCTGCAGGGAGAGGAATCTGATGGGTGCGATTTCATGTGCCAATTTTTGCCTGTTTGCACTTTTGGGTTCAGATCGGGCTGAGGTTAGCGGGTTTCAAATCAGGTATGCTTTTGCTCTACTGAATCCGATCCAACCTATTGTCGTCCCTAGTTAGTTTGATAAATTGTTATACCCCTTTCGTGTGTAAATGAACTATAGAATAATAACTTTTCATTACGAGAAAACATATCTTGATCTAAACAGGAGAATGTAATGCTCATATGTTTTGTGTTAAAAAAACAATCTTATTATGCTGTATTTCAATATTTTATACAAACATATTGTGACATAAATTTGTAGTTAAAAATAGCCTCTTTTTGACCATGCTACGTTTGTGATAGACCAATCACATTTTGATATTAGTATAAAGATGTTGATCCATGGGGAACAAAAGGCAACAAGAGATCAGTTTTCCGTCGGCCAACAAGTGATCTCGTATGCCAGCCATATCCAGCTCCGGGTTTGCTCCACCAGGCAACTTCCAGTTAAAGTGGTAAAGGAGGCTTGCAAGTGCTGTCTCGATACTAGCAAACCCAAACGTCAAACCGGAGCACATCATTAGACGGGAAATGCAATATTGCATAAGCTTATGCACACACGGTTTATTTTAACTATCCATCATCTTTATCATCTGATACTCATCAATCTCATAATTATATTTAGCTACATTATAATTTCTTTTATCTAATTTTTTAATATAAATCTCAATACAAATGAACGATCCTGTTAAACCATATGCGTACATGTGAAAATTTTCCTTCTATTCTTCGACCACCAGAAATCTGCACCACTGAAATCAATCACCTCATCCTCATCGGGCCATGATTTCCTGTCTCTACCAATCGCCCACGCATTTACAGACACCGCGCGTGGCGCCCTGGGAGAAGCAAAGGCACGGGAGGACGCAACCTTAGCGTGTCTCCTTGATCACCATTTGCAGGTAGGGGAGCCTCCCTTGCATGTCTGCCTCGGCGACCCTTGTGTTGCATTGAAGAACTTGCCGGACTTGCGATTGTGCTCGCTCTATCATGCGCGCGCGGGTTCCTGGCAAGCTCAGAACATGGCCCATATGGTGGTTGTTGCCGTAGTCTCAGTGAAAACATACTGATGAAATTATAAGGCACATATATTAGTATATACTACGTGTGAAACTTTTTTCAGTTCCACGAGGACTGCTACTATGTCTTGTCACAAAACATGGGATCAATGATGAGCATGTGATCACTTACGAACAACACCCAGCAGACAACTTCTGTCATGAGGGCGGTCTCCAGTCCACCATTTCACAGAAGCCGTAGCACAACGTCGAGGATGTCATCCCTACGACCACCTCCCTCTCGCTGCTGTCACCATTGTTGCCCCCCTTGGTTGCATGGTCCTTGATGATGGCTTGCATGATGCAATGGATCCTGTCGTGCACCTCCCTTGCAGCTCGCAGGGACCGGCCGGCACCGAGCGTCCTGGCGAGCGACCGCGAGCCCGGGAACAGTTCGATCAAGTTGAACCCGGCGACGAGCTTAAGCGCCTCGTCCAGCCCGGCCCTCGATGTAGTCGTCCCCCTGCGGGCACCTGTGGCCGATGGCGCATCTCATCAGGACCCTTGATCCTCTCGCTGACGTTCTTGAGCGGCTCCGTCGGGGCCGACGCGGTGATTGCCACGACGAGTCGTGCAGCCTCCTCCTCCGGGATGGGGCTCTGCAGCTCCGTGGCGCAGAGCCGCCGGACGTGGTGATTGCAGTGCTTGCTGCATTAGGGTCGCTGTAGCACTGTCAAAATCGTGTGTCCTGATGTCTTAAGCAGTACAATTAAAATTAAAATAGATTTTTCTTACCGATTGTCTGTTTGATGTGATAATCTTGAGCTACATAGTATTTCTTAATCTATTATCTTATTAAAAATTAAAAAAATTATTAACTTTTATGATGAATTTTAGCTATTGATTAACTGTATTTTAGATAGACTCTTTATTTAGGTATTTGTTTTTTTAATAATTTGATTTTTATAGGACTATATTTGACATGATCCTTGTTTTTTTTATTCTAACCCTATTTTTAATTATTAATAATTTTATTTTATTTAGATATTTTGCTTCCCAAACCGTTTGGAAATCGAATAGATAATTTTTCATAAATTTTAATTCCTAAATCAGGTATTTATTAATCATATTCGATATGGACTCTTCGGTTTCCGAATCTAGCTATTTATTAATCATATTTGATATGAGCTCTTTGGTTTAATCTAGACCACCATATGTTTATAACAATAAGTGGTCTAGATTATTTTTTTCGATTAATGTGATAATTTCGTGACCTTAAGAGCGAACGTGGTAATTTTTTTATAATTTTAAATTATGAAATTAGGTATTTATTAATCGTATTTGATATAGACTCTTTGGTTTCCGAATTTAGCTATTTATTAATCGTATTTGATATCGGTTTTTTTTAATCTAGACCATTAGATGTTCATAACAATGAGTAGTCTGAATCCTTTTAAAATTTTCAATTAACGTGGTAATTTTGTAATCTTAAGAACAAAGTGATGAATCATTTTTCTCTTCAAATAATAATATAATATAATATAATAGACAGATAGATGTAGCTCCGGAGGGAATCGATCCGGGCTTTACTCTGTAACAAACTTTTGAGTTAAATGAAATGTTGTCTGTTTCAAAAAAAAAAAAAAATCAAGCCAGTATCCACCGGCCCGTGCATTCAGGCCTTCAGGAAGCGGGCCGGGCTGACAAAGTTTTGGGCTCGAAACGGGGGGCCGTGAGCCTATGGGTTTTTCCTTCTTTTTTCTGCTGTCCAATTCAAATGCCCGCCAAAGCCAAACTAAAACCTTTTACAAACAACTAAAAATCCAGAATATGCGAAATCTGTCGTTCCTTGTGTGAAAACGTCAAAGTTTGATTCAAAACTCACAGTTGATTAATACTTCCAACGCTAACTTAAGAGCCATATCTGGCTAGCTGGATATACTAGAAAGTAAAATGACGTTGGTTTGCCAGGCTTTCACACTATATTGAGACCATTACGAAATTTTCTTGCTACAAAATTAACCTAGTGCTCGATCCCTAACTGCATAAATAGTCGCCAACATGCGCTAGGCCTCAACACAAAATCCACACGCACAAAACACAAAGCCGGCCTGCTGTATCATCATATCTCCTCGTGTTCTCTCGAGGCAAAAGAGTCTGTCGTGTCCCGGTCGATCGACGTCGCCACTGGCGCCGCGCCACCGACGACCCCAAGAAGGACTGCACCGACCCGCGGTTCCAGCCCAAAATGCGTCGTCTCATTCGTGAATCTCCGCACCAGCCGCGTCCTCTGTAAGAAGATCCCTCTTCTCCGCAACTACCACTTCGTCAACGCCACGGACGGAGGTCTCCTTGTCCTAGGGGAGCGGGGAGTGCCGCCCTACCGCGCTTGTGTGCTCAATCCCTTCACGGGCTCCATGGTCTATTTCACGGTGCCCATATTTGCAGAAGAGGTCAGGGCAGCGGCTGTGACTACATCGCCGATGAAGCTCTTCGTTTCCAACCTATGGAACTTTGCGGGGTGGGCAGATCTAAACAGCGAGGGCTTTCAAGAGTACAGGGTCCAATACCCTGACTACCTTGCCAGCATGAAGCTCATCGCCGGCGACGTCTACGTCACCGATCGGCATGGATCCATCGTCTCCACTGCTGCGGATGTCATCGCTGATAAAGGCATCCAAGGACGCTCTGTGGAGATGATCACGATGACCACCACCATTCATTCTGCAGCTCCGTGGGTAGAGGATGGTTCTTCTTACTACCTCGTGGAGTCTGCAGGTGAGCTGCTGCTTGTGACCAGGAGAACCGGCGGTGCAGGTCATTTAGTAGATGTTCACAAGGTGGACACTGTAAAGAAAGTTCTTGAGCCAGTGAAGAGCATCGGCAGTCGAACAATCTTCGCCAGCCAAGTCAGGTCCTTCTCCGTCGACTCCGACATGTTCTCCACCGTCGAAGCTGGCTGCATCTATTTTGTGGAAGCGAACCTGGTTAGCTTCATCAAGCATGGTGTCGTTGCCTCCTCGATTCGGTAGTGAAACAAATACCGAGAATAAATAATTTATACTGTTATAAAATGCACAAGTTATGGTTAATTTAATCGATCTTCACTATCCACCTAAATTGATCAAATGATCACCGTACAAAGTTGGACCTTATTTCTCCTTCCAAACCTAGAGATCCAATATTTGACTTTCATACATTCACTGTCGGGTTTCTCCAGATGGTATGTCGCCTCCCACACCTCGCCTGCAGCGCCATCTTTCTGGATAGAGTGCACCGCCGCGCGCACGTCACATCCACCACCGTCTGCCACGGAGGTCGCATCCGTCGCGCTATCTTTACACTAAAGTACCATGCGAGAATTATTTTTATCCCCTCATAAATCGGTCACCATCTTGATCCTCCTCACAGCGCTGTTAC
Organism: Phragmites australis; assembly: GCF_958298935.1. Classification (NCBI taxonomy): domain Eukaryota; kingdom Viridiplantae; phylum Streptophyta; class Magnoliopsida; order Poales; family Poaceae; genus Phragmites; species Phragmites australis. The sequence continues at coordinate 50,856,727 of NC_084922.1, read as the reverse complement.
AGACGGCCAACTATAAACGATACAATCCCTTCCACCCTCATATCCAGGTACTCACTATTCTCCTCCCTCCTAAAATTACATGATTATATTATGAATTTGTGTATGTAAATCACTCTTTTGTTATGTTCTTTTTTTACTTCTTTGGATTGATATATTCTGTATTGATTTTACATATGTGAAACACATGTGCAGTTGCTAGTACAACTTAAATCAACTGAGAAATATGCTTGCTGCAGAAGTAATTCCTTTTAACTTGCTTCTAACTCAGCAAATTATTGGAAGAGGACTTTATAGTATGACACGCAAATCAATCAAAGTAAGCATATTTTGCTAGATGTTTACTCACTGAACTATCAAATGTAACTAGGGCTGGCAAAAGGGCACTGCTAGCGTCGGGACGTCTGATAAGAAATTCCTCATCGGACGCTCTAACATTTCGCTGCAACATCGAAAAACATCTTTTGCAATATCAGAAGTCAATGTTTGCAACATCGAACAACATGTATAAAAAAGTAGCTCACTGCGAGCAACTGATTCCAAGGAAGAAAATTCCCACTGCAACATCGAACTCCCTTTTCACCTCGTTAATTTTAACGAGTCGAGTCGAGTTGAGCCAACTTGTTGTCAAAGCTAGTCAAGCTGAGTCACCTGTTAACCCCCTTAAATGTAATGACAATCACAACTCATAATTGATAGGATTTTTTATCGGTAAATAAAATTTACTGGAGGTCACTAATAAACATGATTTATCGGATATAAAAAAATTCGAACAAATTTAAAGAAAAATCGATAAACATGATAATTTTTTTTACAGGATCCACTGAAAGACTGGTAAACTGGGTTTATCACCGCTTTTCGGCCTAATTTTTTTTCCTGTAACCGATGGATCACATGGTGAGGTCCTCGAGCAACTCATCAAGCTCCTTCTCGTCGGACGGATTCAGATCAATGGATTCAATCCCCATGGATATCTTTTCAATCTCGCGCTTGGTGCCGTCCTGCAGCTTGCCGCTGCACTTCTTGTAGCTCTTCTTGACAAGCACCGCATCTGGTATCTGGAGGCTCTGCCCATAGCTGTCGAAGTCGTGGTTGTTGACATTGACGCCGTAGAGGTCGTACCCGAGCGCGAGGTCCCCAGGGTTCAGGAGGTGACCGAGGTGCGTCTTCACGGTGAAGATGGTGTCGTTCTTGCCAAAGTCCGACGCGCGGGCGACCTGCGCCCATGCCAACATGTACCGAGAGCCGTTCACCGTGACGTCGACGGACGGATCGGCCTCCACGTCGAGCACGACGTACTCCACGAGGCGGCGGCTGCTGAGCAGGGGCTCGAACTTGTACCGGTCGTACTCCTTGATGCCGAGCACGACGACGCGCATGTTGGAGGTATCAAGCAGCGCGAGCGCGTTGGTGGCCTTGATGCAGAGGACAAGGGGCCCGAGGCCGCCAAGGTCACGGGACGCCTCGCTGGGTAGGAAGACGAGGTCGTCGCGGCAGACAGGGCAGAGCTCCACGGAGAATGTGTGCTTGAAGTTGTAGGAGTTGCTCTTGGTGTCGTGCGACACGAGCTGCTTAGCCGTGCCGACGCGGACGGGCGCGACGGAGGAGACGAAGTCGACGAGGCGGACGGCGTGGGAGCGCAACGCGAAGAAGAAGTCGAGCCCGCCGGCGTTGGCGTCCACCCGGAGGGCTGAGTCCGCGGCACCGTGCCTGACGAGCTGCTGCTCGAGGTGGAGGAGCGTGCGGCGGTGAGACGCGCGCTGCCGCACCTGCACGACGGCGGACCACTGGTCGGGGTCGGCCTGGGCCCTGGCGCAGGTGTCGCAGAGGCGGTCGTGGACGGTGAAATCTACGACGTGGGCCTGCTCCATCGTGACGCCGTGGAGAACCTCGCGGCGGAGGCGGAGGCGGAGCTTGAGGCGCTTGGAGTGGGGCTCGGTGAAGACGAACTCCACTGCGGAGAGCGCGACGCCGAGGTGGGCGAGCGGGTGGCGGATGCGGCGGAGGAGGTGCTGCATGAGCTCGGGCGACTCCGGCGCGGCGCGGAGCCAGGACCGCGGGGGCTAGAGGTAGGAGGAGCACGACGGGCAGTACACCACGGCGGCGTGGCGCGGCACGCCCTCCGTGATGTCGACGCGCGCGCGGAGGCAGCGCGCGCACGTGTTGGCAGCGTTGGGCGCCATGGGGACGCCGCAAGTGCAGCAGATGGACGTGCACGCGGTGCTCTGCGGCTGGGGCGCGAGGAACATCGTGCCGCCGGACGGAAGGGGCTGCTGCGGCGACGGCAGCATCGCGCGCTGTTGCTTGCTGGATCGATCGGTGATCGGAGCGAAGGATGGGCGTCCGGATCGGTGAAGACAATGCAAGGGTTAGTGGCAATATAAAGGTTAGGGTTAGGGTTCGGCTCTGTTGGGTTGGCGGCCCATGTAAAATAGAAGCTTATGGGCTTTCAAATCTATTTTTAAAAAATATTTCCCAGACAGTATTTCCATATGTCAGCGTAAGGCCAGTACCTGAATATACTCTGGCAGAATGTGTTGACGTTGTTAAATACAACAAAAACAACGGGCAGTGCTGTCCTCGAAAAAGAAATATAACCAAGCTAGAATGCGTAGAGACGAAACAGGACAACTGGAAGTTCCTAGGGTTGAAACTCATAGGTAGTATTATGAAATTCCCAGTATAATATAGATCCCAAATGACAGCCCTTGCAAGTTGCAAACTTGGAAGAAAGGTAACAACGATGTTGCTCACAAGAATTCGACAGATCTCTCTACTTCAGTCGTTCTAAACAAAACTAAAATCTGTCCCATAGGCCTCCAATGAAAACAAGAATAACATTTTAGAGAGCAGACGAGCCATTGTACTATTGTAGGTGTTTCGAATATGCCCGGTAACAAAAGAACATGGAAATAAGTTGCTGGAACTTTAGCTCTCTTCTTGAACCTTTTGGACGCCAACCCATCTGGCATAGTCAACCCAGCTGTTCACAAAGTTCACCGGTAAGTAATACTACGTAACAGGGTACAAGAATTCAACATCAACGAGGTAGATGTTACTCACAGCAAAGAACCCAAGAATGTGTTCCCCGTACGAACGGCAAAGCACATTGCACTCAGTAGAAGCTTGTGGTTATGCAGCAGTGGCTCCAGCATCCTCTGTTCGATTACACCAGCCAGAACCTGATACCTGATTAAGTATACATTTTTTGTTGTTAAAAGAGAATGAAACAGCTAACAGCAAACCAATTGTTCAAAGAGAATCTGAGCATCGTCTGTTGCTAAATTAAAACACTTTAACAGTGGTATGTTTAAAGAGAAAAACAAAGAATGCAAACTCAATCAAAGGGCTTAGTCACTCACTCATAACAAACCAAGAAGACAAAATTAATCAGACAGTTTAAAAAAGATCAAGTATGTTTTGTATGTTGAAATATTAGGGAATCATGTTTACCTGAGGTTACTAGAAACTGCCATGTATACACCATAGGCGACACTAGTTGATACGATTGGAATATCCTCGACCTCGTCATCAAGTTCCTTGTCAACAGACTTCCTTGCTTTGATCAGTGCATTGGTGACACCAGTGCCAATCTGAGAAAGACAACAAATTCACAGACATGGCAAGTTTACCAAATTATCTCAGAGAATATGGAATGATGAACACAATCATTCCGTAAATTATTTTTTCATGTAACAATAATATATTAACTGCAGATGATTTCCCTTTTTGTAGACAGGTTACTTCATAATAGGATCATATCTAACTGTTTATAGCTCAGAAAAAAAAAGAACGGCACTTCCCTAGCATAAAATTGCAAAAGAGACAGCTAGTAAAGGTCATCACAATATAGCTATGGAATACAAAGTTTACCAGAGAAGCACTAGTTCCCACTGCGAAAAGCTTTGCACCATTCCTCTGCAGAGAAGCCACTGTCGTTAGTTATTCAACATAATTTGCAAACAAATTGAGGTCACTATAATTATCATAATGAGTTAAATAACCCATTAAATAACCGATGGCAGTGAAGCTACTTTACCATAATAGCTCCTAGCCTCTGCAGAAGTGTGTACGACCTTCCAGCCAAAGCGATCTGCAATAGAGTTTGCATAACTTGTTTTCTAACACAAGGAAACGAAATAGTAAGTGGATTCATCTCTACAGAAGTGAAAGGTTATGTTACTTGGAAAGCGTTATCTGGGCAGTTATGGAAAAAGTTGGCAATAACTCCAGCATTTCTTGCAAGTGGTGGCTGCAAAGATACAGTTGGAGCAGGAAGATAGACAAGCATGAAATCCGCTACTATTGCCATGACCTGGGTAGTATCAGAAGCAACAACTGAATTAGATTTCAATTCAGAAGAATTTAAAGCATACTAATAAGGCAGAACAGTAGAAATCATGTAATATTCTCAGATAGTGAATTATTCTTCTATAATTGCAAAGTGAAACCACTGAAGATCTGTTCCATTTGCCAGTAAAATGGCTATTCAGATGGCTTCAACTAACGTGATTTTTCAGAAACTGGACATATGTATACATTGTTACAGTAACAATGAAAAGGACAGAATGGTTCCATAAAGACGTCAGGGTCTAACATACTTGGGATATTGTGATTGTTTTGCTTCCAGACTTGATTTTAAACAAGATAGTAAGCCTCATCCTCATGATATGAGACTTTCCAAACATTACCATTATTGTGAATATATCCCAGCCATAGCCAGTGGCAACTAGAACAAAGAATGGAACCCACATGAAGTCAATATTACAGAACCCATTGGTAAAGCTAACCAACCAACCACAGAAAGTAGGTACTATACAGAAATATTTCAATAAAAAAACAATCCCTTTGTCTCCTTTCTTATTTGACGTCATTGACCGCGACCTTTTTGGTTTCCAACACACAAATTTTGCCATTACTTTTAATAACTTTTATTAATATGTACTAATAAAACTATACTTATACTACAGCATTTGTATAGGCGTGTCTGGTGGTACAATTTTCATACAGCCATTCTTGATAGTTCAACATATTAATGGTCAAAGTTTAGAAATTTTGACGGCATGGATTCAGGATTCTACAACATTAAATAAAAAAGAACAGATGGACTATAAGATTCTAGCTTGCCTGTTTTCAATTCCAAGCTTAGTTTTGTTGCAGCTAAGATCAGAATGAGGATTTTATTCAATTTACTTGCTAATGATATTAGTTGAGAATCCAAAAAACAAAGGCAATAATAAAGTTAGATGGAGGATATGAGATCAGAACACTTTGGCATACCACATCGGCGATCACAATATCAATCTCCTTGACAAAATTCTCCCTTCTCTTTTCATACTCCGCTGCAGTCTAAACAAGAGGAGGAGTTTAAAAAGCGTCAAATTGGTAGCATTAATACTGCTCGATGAGATGCAACCATGGCAGCATAAAGACACGGGTGCTATTTCCACGATAAATAAATAAAAGAGGGTGGGGGGAAGCTTCTGCAAACCTTGGCGATGACACCGACGCCGCACTCCATGGTGAGCTTGGCGAGGAAGAGATCGTCGGCAAGAAGGCGCTCCCTGAACCCTCGGAACTGGAGCAGCCAGCGAAACAGCGCCGACCCCTCCAACTCGTTGAAGCGCCTTACGATCTCCCCGGTGACATGGCCGCCCTCTACGGCGGCGGCGAGATCGGACGGCAGGCTCTCGAGTTTCCTCCCCAGCTGCGCCAGCACGAACAGCGCCTCCCCGCGGTTGCCGGGCGCGTCACCCTCGCCGTCGCCATCATCCCCTTCTCCATCTTCGCCGCCGCCGTTATTATTATTATGGTCGCCGTCGTCGCCCCCGCTGGAGGAGAGCGCCCGGGGGAGGGCAGGGAGGATGGGGCGCGGAATGCGGAAGCGGAGGGGGAGCGCGAGGGGGCGGGTGAAGGGGAGCAGGGAGAGGCGGGGCGGCTGGTGTGGGAGTTGGAGGCCGAGTGGGGTGGCGGGTTGAGAGCACGGGGTGGCGGAGAGCGAAGAGGACGGGAAGGCGGCCATGTGCCGGCGCGCGAGGTGGCTCGGGGCGGATGTGCCGGCGCGCGAGCGAGAGCAATATGGTGGCGTGGGTGCCGGTGGGTGGTTGGTTATGTATGAGGAGGACTCGTGCGGGGGGGCGGAGGCAACGAAGCAGAGCTGCAGAGGTTGGGGTGGCGGCTGTCACCAACCAAACCAACGAGGGCTTCGTCAAGGAGAAGACGGGCGGCGGGGCTGTGTCGAATCAGATCGTGCGCCGGTGGTTTGTGCTCATTCGTCCGTCGGTACGGAGCAGGGAAGTAGCCTCGGGGGCACCCCGCCGCCGGCCCGCAGATTCTGATTCCGTCGGCCGTGCGGTATCTCCGTGGGCCGGCCGGTGAGCGCCATTGCAGAGTCCGTCGTCAGTTGCTCCACAACTGACGTGAGGAGCCCAGTGCATAACACACCGCGAGTAGCCTCTTCCTATATGTGATGCCGGACGACCGCTATGTGCCCTGGAAACGGTCACATACTGGCGCAGTGCCATTGGCCCCGGTGAGATGGGTGTTTACATTTGTAATTCCGAGCGTGCAGTACTGTTATTAAATAAATAAATAATTACGCATGTATTGTTAAACAAAATCAGTGTCCAATTTTCCACTTCTGATCGGCAGACGACACAGTTATGGACAACCACCAACCAATCGACGCTAGTCAACGGCAACAAATCAACAAAATTCACCTACCACAAAATGGACGACTGCCACTACTTAGCTGGTAGCGACCTCTGACAGAACAAAATTTCTTTGATGCCTCTGGAACTGTCTGATCAGCAATGTTCCTACACTAATCCTTACACTTGGACGAAAATCACCCGGTGGTACCTCTACGCAGGAGCCGGTAATTGCTTAGGGACATTGACACGGGTGTACCTCCCATTCCCATTCCCATTCTGGAAGGGTCGAGATGGATGGAAACCATTCCCAGTGTAGTGATAGCCGTTCCCTGGTGGTGGCCCCCGTCCGCGACCAGAGAACTCATTCCGATTTCTGAAGTCGTTCCTCCGGCGGTTAAAGTTCTCGTCGTCATTCCTCCGGTTTAAGTTCTCGTCGTTCCTGACGTTGAAGTTATCGCCGCCTCGGTAATTGGAACTGTTTGCGTAGCCGCCTCCAAGTCCTCTGAAATTATCACCACGGTACACTCCCCTGCCTGATTGGAAATGGCCACCTCCACCATTGTCGCCGCGAGTGATGACCACACCATTCACAACTGAGGAACGAGTTCCGACTCCATGTCAGAATTTTTGTTATAAGAAATGCATGCACCAAATAACACAATATACCAAATAGATGCTAGCAAGCAGATAGATGCAAACAAGCAAGCAGAATATCTCGAGGTCCATCTGCATAACTGAAACCGCAGAGCTAAAAAGATTTGAAGATGCCCAGCACGAGGGATCATGAAAGAATGTTATTCCTAATTCTCCCCAAGACATAACACTTATCAAGACTAATAACGGAGAACACATAGCCACATAGGTCAGAAGGAAACGGTGCTGAAGCATCTTGCCATTGTCCTCTATACAAATTTGCAAAAAAATGTATTTGTGACAATTGAAACATATGTACGATGCGTAGTACCAAATTGGACGAATTTGAAACTAGTTGTATCGAATTGGGAAATCTTAACACAAAATTGCCCATAGTCTACTGTCCTTCAGCTCAGGCAGATTACTTACCTCGTGTAGTGGTTCGTTTCTCCTCGACATAGACTTCTTTCTCACCGATATGAATTGGAGATGCCTGCATGACAATCAGGAAGTAAAAATTACATTTCAGAACGCCACAAACATTATGACAAAAGTCTCAATGGTTTAAATAGCATATGCAACTGTCTGAATATGCCAGGAAAGGATTATGCAGTTTCTGGAGATATCAATTGTCATAAAAAAATCATATCCAGTTCAACTATCCACACATTTAGTAAGCCTTAGAGTCAAACGCAAATACTAATACCAGCCAAAATATATTTTAGGCCCCCGTGACATTTTCAAACCTCAAAATACAACCAGAAGGAAGTATTATGATACCAGCACCGGTAAATTTTCACCACAGTTCTGAAAGCAGCAACGTCCAGAAAAGGGTACTAACAAGTTTCAACATAGTCATTGATTAGAAGTGCTGAAGAAAAGGTTACCTCAATTGCTGCTTGCATAGACTGCTGGGACTCATATTCGATAAAGCCAAAGCAGTAACGATCAGTCTGCAGCAACGCAGTATTGTTAGAATAAACATATAACGCAAGCTAGAACCAAAACCAAAAGTAACTAACCTTATTGTTCCTAACTTGAATGCCACCTGGCTTGATAGCACCAAACTTCTTAAACTCCTCCTCAACCATTTGAACAGTCGCATTGGAAGGCAAACTCTTGACAAAAACTGAGTACCCTTGATCTGCAGGACAATATATAATGTCATTACTGCTAATAGTGCCAAAAGGACTGCATGTACTAAAGTCAAATCCAAGACCAACCATCACGAGAAGAATTGTTGTCAGCAGCATCCCTAACACTTGGAGCGGTTTCGGTCGTCTGTGTAGGTTTTGCAGAAGACTTTTCTGAACCTTCAACAACCTTGGTGACAGGTTTAGGTGCCGGCTTATTTTTGGCAACTGATGGAGTTGGTTTGGCTACTGGTGGAGCTGTCGGGCCCTCCTTCATGACCTTCACCTGTGAAGCAAACCATATTTAAGGTATGTACTAACAAATGAGATCAAAGAAGCTAACTAGAAGTCCATAACTGATACCAGCCAAACTACTTTTGCAATAAATTAAGAATGTGGCTCGTGCCATCAGCAGTAAGGAACTCAATCCACTGAAGACATCAAGTGGAGTAGCAGAAAAAATGAGGATAATAAATAACTCACAATGGATGCATAAGATTTCTTGGTAACATCCGTCTTAGTAGGAGCAGAAGGAAGGGGAGCAGTAGCAACAAGGGCCTTTTGGGCATCCTCTTTGGCCACTTGCACAGGTGGCTTGACAGTAACATTATTTTCAACAGTAGTGCCATTAACAGCGGGGTTAATAACTTGCCCCTCTGTGACACTATTCTCCACTTCCACATGGTCTGAGATCAGACTCTTGTCAACTGGAGTAGTTTCTGGTAATGCTGAAAATGTCACCACACAATGAATTGCAGGTTTTCATAAGAAATGCATAAATCCTCTACCTGTTTCAGATGCAGATTTAGCATTCTGGCTGTCTTCATTTTCTTGAGTGACAACATTATTTATCTCCGCTGGTAGCCTTTCCGCTATAAATCTAAACACATCATTGAGAATGAAATAGCCACCACTTTCTTGCGGAGCTAGGAAGAATGACTGGGTAAATCTACGACAAATGCCTTCATATGAAGTTAAGGATCCAGTAACAACAATGAGCACCCCATCCTTGTGAGATAATTGCGCATCTGCAGTCTCTATCTCTGTTAAGCAGTTCCTGAAGTCCATAGACATAATTTTTTCGTTGATATCCTGCTCAAACACATAAGATGGACCTAAGCAGAGTTAATCTCAGTTTTTAAATTAAAGGGTGTGCCAATGATAGCAACAAATCTTCGTTCCAGAGCTTACATGCAGAGTGCTTACAGACACCATGGTCCCATTAGAATCTTGTCGACCAAGAATGCTGGAATCTTGATAAAATTTGTGCACCTGATCAGGTGACTCGTGTAGAATGTGGTAATATTGCTGAACAAATATACCACTGATCTGTACAGAATAAAATTACATTCAGCAACACTGACAGTCATTGCATCATTGCATGTACTAAACTGTCCTCAGGAGAAGGCAGCTTACCACATGGGGACTTATAGTATGGTTCACTGGGTTCCCTGCTTGTGCTGCCATTGCTGAAGCAAAGTATACATTAGTGCCGTGCCTTATCTCAAACACAAATCAGTAGATAAATATAATCATGATAGAAATATTATAACAAGAGCACTTAGCAGATGAAGATTTGTCCAGAAGTTTAAGAAGTATATAGAGGATTGGCAACAACCTTGCGGGACCATAAGATACAAAGAATAAACATGGCAAAAAAAAGGTTATTGAGCATAATGTCTACAAGCACCATGGTAACAATATTAAAAAAACATTACAAGTCACTAAGTCGGCAATTCACTGCGTAAGTTGACATAATATAATGGTCCACAAGAACGGCAATCAAAAGCGGAATGAATAAATCATAAACACTTAAGCTCTGTCCATAACGATAAAAAGAAAAATTACCTAGGATTTATACATTCTAACCTTAACAGAAGAAGGCCTAGTTTCGTTAACCACTTGAATAGTTAGCTAAAAGCCTAGAACCGTAATATTCCCACCCCATTCTCTCCAGAACAATAAGTCAGAAATCTTTGGTCCCTTGCAGCACGTTGCGATACCTTTGCTCTTCACAATTACATCAACACCCAAGTCAGCTGGCCTGCTATTGCGTTACCGATTAACCAAGCGACCCCGAAGAACGAATAGGGATCGAGTAAGGCGTACCTCAATTGGGTGCTCTTTCAACTCAGATCGAATTCGCCGTACCCCACCTCGATCCGCCGTTCTACAAATCAACCCGGCGTTCTCCACTCCGTTCCCCGACTCAAATCCGACGAAATCGCCACCCCCAGAGAGCCAACAAAAAGGAGCAGCGCGAGAAGATGGCGAAGACGGCGAGGTAGGCGAGGAGTCCGGCCGGTGGGGTTGATGCTCTGCTCTCGACGGGAAAGGGAGGGGAAGAGGTGGCGGCTGCAGCAAGGAGGGAATGGAAAGAGGAAACCCTAATTTTTTTTTTGTTATTTACTTTTTGAGAGGAGGAAGAGGAAACCAAAACGATGCGAGCTCTCCTCTCCCGCGACGCGCTGGTTTTCTCCGATGGGCCCTTTTGTTTTTTTTTAGGAAACGATGGGCCCATACTTTTGGCAGGAGACTGTTGTATGAAGCCCGAATTTTTTTATTTTTATAAAAATACTAAAATTAAAAAAAACAATCGGAAGCCCATGGATGCCAAAGTTAGAAACGGCCTGAATTCATTCGTAGCCTGTGGAGGATTATTATTATTATTATTATTTATTTCTTAAATCGAAAAATTGTAAAAATATATATCCGTTTTGAAACAGCCTAACTACTGCCAGTGAGCTGATTGATCAAACCTCAAGATAACGGAGAAGTGAGATGCTAGAAGAACTCTTCATTCCGATGGATGCAGAGGCTATAAAGACTATTCCATCGAGTTCGACACCAAAATGTCAAGAGAAGATTGGTTAGAGGGGCGGACACCGGACAAATAGTTGTGATTACCAACAAAGTAGAAAACAATGGAGAAATCTTTGGAAGGTTAATAAAGTGTCATCTAAAATTCGTGTGTTTTCGCATGGAGATTGGCACAGAACTCCTTACCTCCTGACGACCTTATGAAGATAAATGTAGATGGAGCAGTGTCTCGGCCTGGTAACAAAGGAGCTGTGAGTGCTTGTGTTTGATGGATTGGTGGAACCTGCTGCATTGGAAGCAGCTGCCTGTGTGGAAGCTCTGAATTTAGCTGCTGATAACATTGTTCAGAAGATGTTGATAGCTTCAGATTGCCTCGAGGTGATCAACAACTTAGGAAGCAATCGAACTTGCAGCTATACTGGCTGAGATCCGATCCAGACGAAATCAGTTTCAAAAGGCAGAATTTTGCCATGAAGGAAGGGCAACGATTGCAGAGTCTCATAATTTGGCGAAATGTCGAGAATAACCCTAATTAATAATTTAAACTTCCAAGCTGACAGAAGCAGCAACACCAGTACCGGCAGCAAATCACCAATCATCAAACAACAAGCCTGCTCAGCTCAGCTCGCGTTCAAGATTCAAATCACGCTGGACGATGCGGTTAGTAAATCCAAGGTACTCGTGCTGTTGTATACGACAGGCGAAATGAAAAGCCTACATGTTGGAGTACAGCACTACAGCAAATATATGGACGTGAAACAACTGGATGGGCAATGCAAACAGACAAGCCGCCTCGTTGATTTACACTAGCTAGCTAGCACTGTGACATGGCGTTATTCCATTGTCTGCATTACAGTCAGAAATTCTGTCATTCTGTGACCCCGGTTCTCGAGATGTAATCACTCTCCACGGCAGAGATTACTACTACTACTGGTACCAAGAATGCTAGAGATTACTCTGTCGTTTCTGTTCAGCTGTCTCCCTCCGCTTTCTCGCGAACCAACAATGTCAGTCTGAACTTCCCAGCTGCTGTTCCTCGTGTTTACCACACCCTTCGACATTTTGCTTCTAGTTTCGATTCTGTGCAAACATGGCATCTGCTCCAGTACAGCACGGTAAAAAGATTTCAGCACCTGTTCACGAAAAGCTCTAGAATGATTGAGATTAAGTGCTACAATGATACAATATGGGACTGAACTTCTTGCTAGCTTGAATAGATCACGCTATACTAGAAATAGGAAAATGCACATGAAGTAGTAGAGATGCAGATCAGACGCTTTTGGTACTAGATAGATCAACGCTGCATTGCACCGAGTTGCATACGTGCGCTGGATATATATAGGTCGTACCCCGCTTAGCTGAGTATGGCAACTATTGGCAACTAAACGCACAGGTACGGGATCAATCATAAGATACAGCAACACTGACTACTGGCATGTCAGAAGGGGTAAACTGACATGTCAAAAAAGGTGAAGTGGGATCGAATCAAATAGTATAGCAGTGATCTTCTGCATGGCGCCAACTAGACGCAGGTCCATCGCTTTGATTTACATGGGATGAACCCAGTAAAAATAAAAGTACCGAAGGATCAGGTAACCCTCTGACTGCGAAGAAAAGAAAGGGCAAGATCGAGACAAACAAATACAGTCGACTAGCGCAAGCTGAGTGCACAACTGTAGCTCAACCTTTTGAAAGTACTGATAACTCTGTTCGCACGTAAAATTTGAACGTTCAGTTCAGAGACAGGATAAAGAGCGACTATCACTGAATTTCTGCTGTTTGATGTGGCCTTTTATGTAGCCATGGTTAATCGAAGAGAAATTTTACGATGGTCCAAAATTAATATGAGCCATCTATTTTTAGAGTCCAACGATCCAGATTAGTCAGAATACTACTTATTTTCTACTAGTAGTATAGGTAGTATATGTGAGTAGTATAGTAGTATTAGGGTTATTTTGGGAAGAAAAATACGTTGTATAAAACTAATTAACTGCAGTTATGTGTCTCTAAATAGAGTAATATTTCATTGTTATTTTAACATTTTAATCTATCTTTGGCATGAGAGTTCATTTGCTACCCATCGGCTAGGGTTAGCGATCCGATGTTTGCGGCGTCAATTTTTCTATTAGCAAAAGCATGATAGTTAATTTTAACAAAATTACCACAATTACCAAAATATCCAATTATATAGATCGTCGGATTAGATTTATACTACCTCTTACCTCTAGGTAGTATGGACCACCGTAAAAGAGCTCTAATCGAAAGGGTGGACTCCACCAATCGAATGATTAACTCCATATCACGTTAGGAAAGACTCACATTGTCCCCCCTTTTTTTTTTCTGAAAACACTTGTAGTATTCAATCATCAGAATATGTCCAAGTAATCGCAAAAAATCAAAAAATGTTCCAAGAGTAATGGTGCCAAGCATGCATAATTGATCCAAGATCCTATATATCCACATCCCGCCGCGAGAAAACGTTAATTTATCCATGCAAGCGTTGGTCTGTTCATATGATACCCTGAATCCCTTATGCGTTTGCCGTGGGCGGTGGACCCAGTTCACGCACGCGTTCGCTGTGCGCTCACATGCCTCATGGAGCTCAAGCTATGGGGGGCCCCGAGAATTGAGCAACGCAACAAGGAACAGACGCCGAACCATCCATTGGTGGTCACAGGCTCACAGTCACAGAGCAACGCGTCAACTTCGTTACAACTCACCTGTCACAAAGAGCATTTCGATCTAGGCAGCCAGCATCGATCGGGACATATTGCAAGTGTAAGAACCGGTAAATTCAGAACAGAGTATAATGGATTGGATTGTTCACTTGATGTGGTAGAAGAAGGCGTCACGATTTGGCATCCAAAAGCGAAATCATAGCTGAAAAGAAAAAAAATTAGCACGGTACAGTACAGTTCTGGGCCCATTCACTACAGAACACATGAGCAAGGGAGGCCAGAGAGCTAGCTAGCATGAGAGCATCAATGCTTATAGTACTTGCAGGCTTGCAGCCTGCCTGCTGGATGCTGATCGAGGCAGATGGCAATGGACGACGGTGTCAGAAGGCTTCCATTCTGCCGCCCACGGGTGCCTTGATGACCTGCAGGATCTGGACCACCTCCGCCATGGACGGTCGGTTCGACGGGATCTGCGACGTGCACACCATGCCCAGCTTCAGCACCGGCAGCACCTCCTCCTCCGGGAACTCGCTGCCCATGGCCGGGTCCACGCACTCCAGCACGTTCCCGTGCTCCAGCAGCACCCGGACCTGGTCGATCAGGATCACCACGTCGTCGTCGCTGTACTCCACCGCCTTCCGCCCCGTCACCAGCTCCAGGATCAGCACGCCGAACCCGTAGATGTCGCACTTCTCGTTCACCCGCAGGCTCTGGCACGCCAGCTCCGGCGCCACGTAACCCATGCCCCCGCCCTGGAACCGGCTGCTCAGCACGTGCTTGTCCAGCTTCGGCAGCAGCCGCGCCAGGCCGAAGTCGGCCACCATCGGGTTGCAATGCTCGTCCAGCAGGATGTTGCTCGGCTTCACGTTGTAGTGGATCATCGGCGGACGGAACGCCTGGTGCAGGTGCGCCAGGCCTCTGGCCGTGCCGGACACCACCCTGAACCGCTCGGCCCACGTCAACGGTGGGAACGCACCGGCGTCGTTGCCGTGGAGCCGCGCCTCCAGGCTGCCGTGCGGCACGTAGTCCGTGATGAGGAGCTGCAGCTGCGGCGTCCAGTAGTAGCCCTTGAGCGGCATCAGGTTGGGGTGCTTCGCCTTGCCCAGGATGCGCACCTCGCGGTCGAAGTAGTCGCGTGACTGGACGATGTTCGACGTCACGAGCTTCTTTATGGCGACCACCCTGCCTTCGCCGACCGACGCACGGTACACCGTACCGAACACGCCGCGCCCGATCTCCGTCGCCTTGCTCAGCAACGTGTCAGCACCGCCAACGAAGTCCTCCGAACGAAGGCTGCTCCCTGACCCGAACGTCACCACCTTGCCGGCGGCGAGCTTGCTGGACTTGTTGGTCGAGCTACTGGTGACGTCGCTCTCCAGCTCCTTCAGGACCCCAGCCTCAGCCCTCCGACGTGCCGACATGTTGAGCAAGGTGATCAAGATGACTCCGAGGATGATGACGAGCGCCGCGCAGATGGCCACCATGGCGGACACGCTCAAGAATCGCCGTTTTCTCGGCACCCCCGCGCCACCGCCGTTTGTCTCAAGGTTGTTGTCGCCGCCGCCGTGCGTGTACTCGTTGGGGTCGAGCACAAGCGGCTTGGGTACGTTCATCCTGCACGGCTCGGTGACGAGCGGGCTGCAGATGCCGAGGTTGCCCTCCAGCGCGCTAGCGTCCAGGCTCTGGAACACGCCCGACGCCGGAAGCCGCCCGACGAGGCGGTTGTGTGAGATGTTCACCGCCAGGAGGTTCTCGAGCCCGCCCAGCTGCTGCGGTATCTCGCCGCTCAGGCTGTTGTACTCCAGCCGCAAAATCTCCAGCTTCTTGAGCTCCGCAATGCTCGCCGGTATGGGCCCCGTCAAGCCGTTGTGCCCCAAGCTCCTGCATGTTCATTGCAAAACCGTCAGATGTGACGCATGCAACGCAACGCGAGAAACAAGGATAATTTTGCACTTACAGTAGGTACAAAGCAGAACAGTTCCCGATGCTGTCGGGGATGGGGCCAGCGAGGGAGTTGCCGTCGAGTTGGAGCACGGCGAGGCTTCCGGACTCGCACAGGTCGCTGGGCATCGCCCCGTACAATCCGGTGCTGCGCAGGTCGAGCACCGTCAAGTTGTGGAACAGGCCGAGCTCCGGCGGCAGCTGCGTGCGGAGGCCATTGCGGGACAGGTTGAGGTACCGAAGCTTGAAGAAGAGCGCCATCTCGGCCGGGATGCCGCCGGTTAGCTGGTTGCCGGAGAGATCGAGCCACTGCAGGGTCTCCGCCAACCTCGTCGAGCCCGACGGCAGGACACCCGAGAGCGCGTTCGACGACATGTCGAGCGTCTCGAGCCCGACATCGAACAGAGCATCCGGGATGCTGCCGTTGAGGTTGTTGCCCCTCAGGTGCAGCTCGGCGAGCTTGGTGCACCCGGACATAGAGTCCGGGACGGAGCCGGAGAGCTGGTTCTTGGACAAGCTCAGGTACTTGAGGGCCTTGAGATCGCCGAGCGAATCCGGCAAACTGCCGGTGAGGGAGTTGTCGGATAAATCCAGGTGCTGCAGTGCGGTCAGCTTGCCGATCCAAGCAGGGACGTCGCCAGAGAGCCGGTTGCCGGACGCTGAGAGGTGCACCAGCGAGCCGAGCTGCTCGATGGAGTCAGGGAGGTGGCCTTCGAACGCGTTGGAGCTCAGATCAATGCTGCTCAGGTGCGGGCACAGGCCGATGTCCTCCGGTACGGCGCCGAAGAACCTGTTGCCGCTGAGGTTCACGGTCTTGAGGTTGTGGAGCCTGGCAATGCCGTCGGTGACGGGGCCAGAGAACTGGTTTCGGGACAGGTCGAGAGTGCGCAGCCGCGAGAGCGGCCAGAGCGCGCCCGCGAAGTCCGGCGAGCCGGAGAGCTGGTTGCCGGACATGTTCAGGTGAAGCAGGAGCGGGCTCTTGGCTAGTCCCTTCGGTATCGGACCGGAGAGCTGGTTGTCGGACAGCATCAAGAACCGGATGGTCGGAGGGAAGGAGGCCGGAACCGGGCCGGAGAATGCATTGCCGGTGAGGTCAAGGTACCGCAGCGAACCGAGCAGAGCGACGTCGTCGGGGAGTGGGCCGGAGAAGGAGTTGTAGGAGAGGTCGAGCGAGCGGAGCGACTTGAGCAGGGAGAGGCCCGGCGGGATCGGGCCGGAGAGGTTGTTGCGCGCGAGGGAGAGCTCCTGGAGTGCTGGCAGGCGGTCGAGGCCCCGCGGCATGGGGCCGGAGAGCGCGAGCCCGTCGAGCGCGAGGCGGAGCACGCGGGAGGTGGCCGGATCGCACTCGACGCACGCCCAGCCGCACGGCGTGGCGTCGGACTCCATCCACGTGGCCAGCGCGCCGGACGGGTCGGAGAGCGCCGACTTGAAGACGACCAGCCCCAGCACCTCCTCGTTGACCGGCATCGGCATGTCGGCCGCGCGGGCCGGCCGCACCATTACTGTCGCTCCAATGAACAGCAGCATTAACGTAAACAGTTGCTGGAGCAGAATAAGGGTAGGGGCTGCCATTTCTGCAGCTGCTGCTAGCTGCCGCACGCAGAATGTTTCCGAGACGGGATAGATATGATGGCACTGGCAGAGTGGTGAGGAGGTAGATCTAGTGGCGAGGAGGTGGTGGTACAGGAGCCGAGCTGTGTTTTGGGTCTGTGCATGGTGGAGGCGCTCGGAGATGGAGGGGCGTCGTTGGATCGGCGTGGAGAGAGTTCCGGCCCGTGACTCGTGAGCGGGGGCAGGTTGGACAGATAGAAAGCAACAAAAGATTTCACGTTCTCCGGTCCTCGGGTTGGCCATGGCTTTTCTTGCTGCCCCCTCTCTCTCCCACTGGACGGTGGGGTCGCCGGAGGAATCCAACTCGCCGGAACACGACACCGCACGGTGATTGATGCGGCGAAGCGCGCACTCGCTAGCTAGCAGCAGCAGCAGCCGTGGCATGATTAAAGAATCATGCGCCGATCGTTTTTATACTCGGGCTTTTACACACCGTGGCCAAACACAGCCCAGAATCACATCCGAAAACTACACAACTTTTTATATACTTCTACTAAATCCTAATCACGGATTCAAAAACCAAAATGCATCGTCGCCCCCAAGTGGGCAGGTAACAATCTGGCCATCACAATAAGAGCAATGGACCATGCCCACTCCCCATTCATCAGTTCTCCGGATGGAATGGAAGCTGAAAAAGGATGAAGCCTTCCGCATCACAACCGCCGGATCGCATGACTACAAACTGTAACAGAAGCATTGAGCATGAGCCTGCCATTTCATAACTAACGAATTATTTCATTCAGACTGGGGGCACATCACATGTATACATACATTGGTGTATTCTACATTTTGAGTGGTTGACACCCATATCTACTCCCCCATACTTTATCCGGATCCTCCGCCACATGTATCAACTTAAAAAACCTGTACACACTCGTGGCCATTATATTTGGACTCTGCACTACACCCCACATCTAAACGCAACATTCTATAAGTATGGAAAGGTAAAAAGGAAACGACGTACAAACTCGCTTAGGTACAATTCTCCTCTTGATATTAGCTGGACTTTGGAGGAAACGCTTCGGAGAGAAGGAATCCATCAGAGCCTTGCCCCCAGCTCCAATCCTGGCACTGGACTGATATAACTTAAAAACCGTTGCATCAATCACGCGGGCCGTCAAATGACTGGGTCTTCCTTAAGTTCCAGTGGAGACCCTCATGGATGCTGCGGAGGAAATCGGTTGTTGAATCCACCAGGCAAGCTGTGGGCACAGGCCAAGGAGAGATGCTGCAGATCAGAGCATCACCGGGTGACAACTGCTTTCGATCTTTGCCGTCGAAAGATGCCCAAGCTTGCCCCCTGCTATTGTAAGGTACTTGTATGCGCAGAGTCACGTATTCAGGCAGTATCAAGGGTCTGAATGACAAGGAATGCGGACAGATAGGTGTGAAAAGGATCCCTGGAACCTGCAAACACCAGCAAAACATTAGACGCCACAGAAATATAGCAGAGTGGACAAGTAATATTTGTCATTTGTCAGGAATACAGTATACCTGTGGATGAACCATGGACCCTCCAGCTGCTAATGAGTATGCTGTGCTTCCAGATGTTGTTGATATAATTAATCCATCCCCTTGTACACAAGTAACGAAAGAACTATCACAGTAGCATTCCAAGTAGGTAAGGTAAGATGATATTCCACGGTCAATTGTAACTTCATTTAACACAAGGATTGGCTCCTCGGTCACAAGTTCATCCTTAGCTGCATCACGGATTACATGACACTGTAGACGGTTTCTCAGTGTGATGCTAAACGGTCCCTTCAGCACATTGTCCATACATTCATGAAATTGTTCGCTTGCTAAAAAAACATGTTAAGGACAACCGAATAGATAAAATGGGACTGTCAGGAGGAGAGAAGAATACTTCAGCTGCAATTTTCTATCAGAAACGAGTTTTCAGAGAGCAATAAAATCCAGACTTTCTATGCTATATATGAGTAGAACGTTTCAGCACTGATGATAAAGGATACGGAAAGGCGTCATGAAGCCCAGTGATCCAAGAGAAAATGCAACAACTGGAGGAACTGGTCCTTTGAACAAAGATGCAGCCTATTAAGAGGGACATGATCAGTACGTAGTTTCAATAGCAGAGCATACTGAATATTAAGTTGAGGAACAAAGCAATACACATCAGGTAAGATACTAAGGTCATAGTGATCCTCCTAAGATTCTGCATATTCAAAAACTCATCATAGGAGTAATCATTTGTATTCAAGTGTAAAAATATGTAGGCTGAAGCTCCACAATGCCTGATCAGGGAACCAATAGCAACCAAAAACCTCAAAGAAATAATGGTGGTTGCTTGTATCACCTACGAACTTAAGTGGCTGAAAGCTGAATTACTTGCCCTCAACATCAGTTGTAATTGGAAGCACTACTCTCCAACATTGTTTGCAACCGAGTTTGTCGGTTATCCATGATTATTCAGCATCTCTTACTTTGAAACTCACATTGCACAGATAGGCAAGGGCAACCAGGTGTCAGGGAAGATTCAGCATAACAGCTCTTGCTCGCAAGGATGTACAAGATAGTGAACTTAATGCATGGACCAACACGACATAGCTGAGTTAACAACAAAGTGATATGAAGCCAGGGTCCACTAGTTCTGCAAGACTGATGGACAAAACAGGTTTCGGATAATTTCTTATAATTTATACATCTCGGTGACTGCAGATAATTAGTCTATTTACGGGTAATGTAGTATGAATGTAACATGTAAGTTATTATCTAACTAATGCGGACTAACAACCACAAACTTGAAGGTGCCACTATATCAAAATGGATATTATAGAAAAAAACTTTAGAGTCCATATAACAATCTGTAAGGATGCATCACAACCGAAGTATCAAAGAAATGGATTTGCGTACCCACAAAACGGTTCCATCACCACCAAGAGTTACAATGAGATCAACCTTCGTGTGTAACTGCTTTATTTCCTCATCTATAAGAATTTTCTAATTAGTTGGGCAGAAAATGGGACTCTTAGGTGAATAAACTAATTATGATAAAGATATAAAATGGAACTAAAAAAACGAAGTGCATCACGTAAGTAAAACCTCTTACCGTCATCCCAAGTTTGGATGAAGTCGTAGTAGGAATCCTCTGTTAGAAGTTCCTTGCTAACACGTGGCTCCACAACAACATTTATATTTTTATGCTCCTTAAGCCATCTGCAGAAAAAAATAACTGACATGTTTTAGTGGTGTGAGTACAATTCGTATGTTACCTGTATGACTCATGTAGGTTGTGCTTGCATCAGTCACAACAAGATACTCAAGGTATCTAATAATGTTAAATTTTATTATTTAAGAAAAGTGACTGCTTCTCATATTGGTAAATACAAGACAGCATAACCTTGCAATTCAGAAG
Organism: Phragmites australis; assembly: GCF_958298935.1. NCBI lineage: Eukaryota > Viridiplantae > Streptophyta > Magnoliopsida > Poales > Poaceae > Phragmites > Phragmites australis. The sequence goes on along the minus strand of NC_084922.1, from coordinate 50,835,888 downwards.
ATGGAAAAGTTACATATCCTTCATAAGTGCGTACATGGATGAGGTTCACATAATTAAAGCAAGATTCTTGGAACAAGTGGTGGTGGTGCAAATCAGGGAAGATAACACACCTGACCATTTCAGCACAAAGGACACGCACAGAGTTGGAATTAGGTTTGGTTATAAAAAGCACTGTTTGTGGTGGCGATTCCCATTTCAGTAAGATCTGAAAGCAAAGTAGTCGTCATCATTGAAAGAGAGAGGGGCATACAAGTCATAATTGTTTCGTCAAGTGATTTCAACTACTGGATTTTTACAAGCAAACTGTTGGCTATTCCAAAATGAACCGAACAAAACAAGAAGACCAACCTGCTTATTGCTGCGCTCTGCTGTCGTTATGTCTCCTTTTTCAAAGGACACGAAATCATGCTTATGCTGGCCATTTTTATCCCCATTACATCCCCATGAAAGTTTAAATGATGCCTTTCTTCCCACCATCTTGTGGCTAGATCTTGGGTTAGGTCCAGGAACTTCGTCTTGGAGGACTTCATGTGAACATATACCATGTTTTCCACAACATCCTGTTTGATCAGGTGCTGGTGTCTCCAGTGTTAGTTGGCTGGCCAGTTTTCCTAAGTTATTACTGGTACAACTTCCACAGCCTGCAAACGGTAGCATTGCAGTTTAGATTTTTTGGGGGGGATGAATAGCGGGTTGATCATGAGGAACAAATAGTAAAGATGGGCAAGCCACAGTGATACAACATTCCACAACACAATATGTGTACGACAACCTTGGGATCCATCCAATGATGCTATGATACCCCTCCCTCTAGTCACAAAAGGTACCCCTATAGGAAGCATGTTGTAATAACCCAGGGGCCAAGGCCCAAAATTTGCAAATCCTGCACCATGCACGGCGGGCCTATGCATGTGTAGCAAAAGGGTTAACCTAGAGTTGCTGTTTATATACTTTGAAGCATTATACGATGCTATTCTACACTTTAAACTCCAAATGTGGAAATAATCCTGACACTACCTCAGCTTGGGAGTTAAATGTGCTGTCAATTATTAACACCTTTGACCATCAATGTCTTTGTAAACTAGATTAACCAAAAAAAAAAATTGCAACAGTAGATTTGGCATTACTAATGTATCCAAAATCATAAGTCTATAGCCTTATGAATATATGATGGTAAAGAGTAAAGACTAATGGGAAGGTACAATACAATGAATCTGGAAAGTTAAACTGACCCTTTCTTTGTCACTTGAGGTAGTATGCATTCTTGTTTTAAAATTATTATTTGATGACTTAGGAGTGAAAAGGTGTTATCTTTATTTGATGTTATAGGATTCTGAGAAGAAACATCCCAAAATCTTCCCAAAGTGTGACTAGCTCGTTTAGGGCTTGCTACATTTTACAAGACTCGTTATCTTTGTCCATTGTTCACTATGGGTGGTTTATAAGACAAATGAGTTTAATGAAGTAGCAAAAAAGAACTTTAATGGGGCATGTGGTCATCCTGTGCCTTTTCTCCTAATTAGATTGTAGTACAAGTTTAAATATTAAAACAAAAATGTTGATAGTACTATATTGCAATAGTAAACTGACCGCTCAAGTTATGAGATTTTACAATAAAAAGTAAAGCCATCAATAACAAATGTATAAATCTGACCTTTGATTTTACTATGTTCTTTGAGTGCCATCTCTAATTCATACTTGCGCTTCCACTCTACCGCCTCTTCTTGAGCAGCAGCCTTCCCTTCTGCAACTCGTCGCAGTGCTTTTGCAACAGCTTCAAATTCACATAATTATACCAATTATTACTTTGATAGCAAGTAGAAAGCTCTACATATGTATGTATTTCTGTTGCACATTTAGGCTTCATTTGAAGTATATCTATGTCTATACTTACTTCTCATAGCCTCTGAAAACTCAACAAGGTGTGCATCAGTTGACTTGATAGGAGTTTGAGGAAGGAATTCATAGGCTGCTTTCTCCGATTCTGCTAAACTAACTGTAGAACTTGCTGCAGAGATAGAGCCATTTTCACTTTGACGTGAGGCCATGACATCTACATTTACTCTCTCATCAGAAACCTGAAATACAAGATCTATAAATAAGACAATGGGAAGTCTGATAGGGATAACAAAGTCAACATTGTTGATTTTTGTTCCAAAGCAAACAATATGAATGTATCCAGAGTTCTTTATAATGACACGTTTAGCTTAGTTTAGCCTCTCAAAGTTGGCTAGATGTGTTTATATAGCTACATTAATATTAACCAACTAACAAGATAGAACCCTGAGAACAAATTCAGATAAACTCAAGATTTAGACCCACAAATTTTTAAGCTCCATAACACATCCCCCAATGGCTTCAGGTTTTCTTCGAAAGGGAAGCTTGCGGTTGATGTTTAACCCAACAAAAATGTCGGTGGGGATTATTTAAGAACTCAAAGCTTAAAAATGCTGAATTGGCTCAAACAGCAAATGGTCCAACATTAAAATTGGAAATACTTGTAAAGTTCTCGGAGAAGATGTTAGGTTTTCCACATGGGACCAGGTGGTTTTGCCTTGAACACTTGCACTTTTCAGGAGCCTAATGGGGATTTGGAGCCAGTGCGGGCATCAGCTTTCATCCAGTTGAAATCAAATCGTCAACTGAAGTCTCAACGCACCCTACTAAACAAAAGCTAACACTGCACACACTAAAATTAAGGTTCCCCTACAAAATTGGGGAACAGGAGCTCATGTGCATTGGCATTTTCAGTACAAAACATTCCCCCCCCCCCCCCCAAAACTTGCAAGGTAAGTTAGTTACTAAAATAGCTAGTAAGACAAGACTTTTAACCGAGCCCTGAAAAAATAAAATGTTTAACTCAAGGATACTCTAGTAAACTATTGTGCGACATGGAAAAAGTGAGTGATGAGAGGTATGTCGTCCCCTCCTCCCCCTCCCCCTTCCCCTCCGCTGGCGCTCACCCCGAGCTTGGCATCCACCGGCCCCGGCTTGCCCCTTCCAGCTTCCATCTGACTCCGTCCCCGCCCTCTCCTCCCCCTTATCTCCGTTCGCTTCCTTGTTTTGCCCCGGCACCTCTTTCGCAAGCAGGACGAAGGAACATCGATGGCTGCAAGACACACCAAACTTTTCCTCCTCGGCCGAGAGAACACCTCTGCCACCACCTTGCATGTCTGCTTCAGTCCCCGACGTCGGTGTGTTGCCATTCAACAAGGGGAAGGCCATTCTCGAGTGTCCAGTGCCTTCCCCTCGCCCAGCGCCTCTCTCCGGTTTCATGGCTGCTATTTGTACGGCGTACACTTCTAGGACTGCGCCTCGTAGTCGCGTGCGCGTCGACACGGGTGTATGTCGTGGCTGTTCCCCACCTCGCCATGGACCGGCCGTGTCTCTGCTCGCGCAGGATACGGAGGATGGCTAGACCTTGGTCTCTAACCGCCGTCGGGCTCGAGCGGTGAAGGGTGGCTCTGGCTGCAAGCAACCTATCCCACCTCATCATAGCCTGTCGGCCATCCTCGACGGCCGATGTCCTAACTGCCTGTCGTGGACGCAGCGACGGGTGAATGGCCACCTGCCTCCACGGTACTTCCGTTGTAAAGGCTTTCGACATCAAGCAAAAGACTGCAAGCGTCCTAGGCCTCGCTCCTCCGGGTCTGATGAGTCTGGCCACCGGCAACAGATCTTGCGCTTCTCTTCTGTGGGTTCCACTCTGGTTGGCTCTGCGGCGGAGGCTGCCACTCCGGTCGGCTCCATTGCCTCTGGCCAACTGCCTAGCTTCGAGGCTTCCACTCCCACAGGGTCAGTAGCCTTGGGCCCAACTCCAACGGTTTCCCCTTCGGCGCCCTTGGTCCTCTCCTCTTCTCTGGTCTGCCCGGGGGTAGCTCCGACGCTTTTGGTCCTAACACATCAACGCTAGGGGTGCCGCTCTGGACCTGACGCCAGAGCATTGTAACGTTCCTTGGTCGGCTAGATTCTCCGTCAAGGAGAGTGGTCTCCGGTGGGCGCTCCTTGCTTATGCAGATCGTGCCAAGCGTGGTTTCCGGCCACGTGACCTCGCCAACGTCATTTCCCGTTCAGTGGGTATCCCGGAGGTGGAGTTCAGCGTCATGGCGTTCTATCACGACAACTTCCTGGTGGTTTGCCGAACTCCGCACGCTCGGGACTCCATTCTCGCCGCCAGTGGCAGGGCCTCGGACGCGGACGTTGTGTGGTTTTTCTGACCCTGGACTATGCTGGTGTCCGTGTCCACTGTCACTCTGACCTTCAGGGTCATCCTTGCCTTGCGAGGCATTCCTCCCCACACCTGGTCTGCTTCCACGACTCAGCAGATCCTTGGCCACCATTGTTGGGTCGAGAAGCTCAAGAACGAGGTGCCCTTGGCCGAGCAGGCCTACCTCGCTGTCCTCCATGTCGTCGCTTGGTGTGATCATCCACAAAGCATTCCCAATATCGTCACCATGGAGGTTTCTGAGCCGCAACAGCTCCTCGGCGAGCTTCCACCGTACATCATGGATATGAGGAGCCTCAGGTACAACGTAGAGGTCCGCACGGTGGCCGAGTTGCAGATGCATAGACACCTCAAGGTCATTTGCCTCGGTCTCGCCTCCCTTGAGCGATCGATAGCTTGTTGTCGCTCAAGAGCGGCATGGTTGCACGAGGGTGATGCCGACACGAGGCTTTTCCATTCATACGTCGGCCTTCGCGCATGGAAGAAACGTATCACCTCTCTCTCCACTGATGATAGCCTCCTATTGACCCATCCGGCGATGGAGGAGGCGTTGTTTCACCACTTTCAGTCCATGCTTGGCATCGTCGCACCAAGACAACACTCCATCGATTTAGCTGCTATTGGCATCTCGCCACTGGACTTGCAATTGCTGGACGCCCCCTTTAGCGAGGACGAGATCTGGACGCCCCCTTTAGCGAGGACGAGATCCTAGGGGCTATCAAACGGCTGCCGAACAATAAGGCCCCTGGACCGGATGGGTTTATCGCATAGTTCTATCGCACTGTGTGGCCTATCATAAAGGCAGACGTGTCTTTGACAATCTGCGCTTTCGATTTAGGCGACACAAGGGGCCTTCACCATCTAAACAATGCTCTCATCACATTGCTGCCTAAGAGAGAGCCGGCCTGCTTGGTATCTAATTATCGCCCGATAAGCCTTATCCATAGCGTTGGCAAGTTGATCACCAAGACCCTCGCTCTTCGGTTGGCTCCTCGCCAGGATGTTTCAATCACTAACAATCAGAGTGCCTTAGCCGGTAGATCCATACATGATAACTACAAACTGGTGCATTCCACCACGCGTTTGCTGAAGAAATCCAAGCGGGGTCCAAGATACTTTTCAAATTGGACATCCCTAAGGCGTTTGATTTTGTCAGTTGGGCTTTCCTCTTGGAAGTTCTACGGGCCTGGGGTTTCGGTCCACATTGGTGCAACTGGATAGAGGGCGTTTTGGGATCGGCATCAACTCGGGTCCTTCTCAACTCAGTTCCCAGACCTCCTATTCTCCATGCCAGAGGGTTGTGTCAAGGCGACTCCCTATCACCCTTTCTATTTGTGTTGGATATGGACACTCTGGCTTGCATTCTGCTTAAGGTCGGCTCCTCAGGCGTTGTCGACTTGGTTGGACACATCTCCATCTTGCACCGTTGCTCGCTTTACGTCGACGATGTAGTGCTCTTCTTATCTCCTTCGGATGACATTCATGCACATCTCGCCTTCCTCCGCTTCTTCGGGGAGGCCACGGGATTGAAAACGAATGTCAACAAGTGTACGACAGTACCCATCAACTTCACCGATCAGACATTGATCTAATATGTGCACACCTCCCGTGTGGCCAGTCTTCCTTTCCCATTTGCAGCCTTTGACAGACCGTGTGGCGGCAAAGCTTCCTACATGGCAAGGTAAGTTGATCTCCAAGCCGGGTCGAGCCACCTTGGTGAATCGGTGATGTCTGCTACACCGCTACACACCCTCATTTCTATTGCAGTCCCGCCATAGGTGATCAAAGAGATCGATAAGATCCGGAAGGGTTTTCTTTGGGCTGGTGAGAAAAACGTGTCTGGCGGCCGCTGTTCTGTTGCTTGGAATAAGATTTGCGGCCATTGAAGTACGGAGGGCTCGGGATCCAGGACCTAAGGCTCACCAGCTTGGCGCTGCGCCTCCTGTGGCTATGGTGGCAGAGATGCGACCCTTCCAGACTTTGGGTCGCTCTCCCTCTAGAGCACGAACGTGAAGTGGTTGCTATCTTTGATGCTTCTACCATATTCGAGGTGGGTAATGGGAAATCAACCTGCTTCTGGACTAATGCATGGATTGGCGGCCGGTCTATCCGTTCCTTCGCTCGTGATAATTTTGGTTTGGTCTCCCGATCAACTACTAGGTGCAGATTAGTATGTGACGCCTTGTGTGAACGAAGATGGATTAGAGACATTACGAGGCCTTTAACTCTACCGGCTATCACTTAGTTCCTGCAGCTTTGGGACCATCTCGACTCCATCCGTCTAAGCGAAGCAGATGACCGGATCATCTGGAAATGGATTTCATCAGGGCAATACTCCACCAGTTCGGCATACCAGCTGATGTTCCAGGGAAGTATACAGTTTGGCGTAGCTAAGCTAGTGTGGAAAACCTAGGCACCTAGGAGGGTGAAGTTCTTTGCTTGGCTCGGGATCCTTGGCAGGCTTTGGACGGCATTCCGAAGGCGAAGGCACGGCTTACAGTCAGACGACTCATGCGCCTATTGCTCTCATCTTCCTGAGACCATTGATCATCTGCTTCTTCACTGCCTGATGGCGAGGGAGGCATGGTGGTGGGTGCTGGGAGTTCATTCCCCTCAGACCGAGACCACTTTGCTTGACTAGTGGCTTCAGCTCCGTGGTCAGGTGGCTAAAGAACTACGCAAAGGGCTCGACTCCCTCATACTCCTGATCACCTCGAGAATTTGGCTTTCACGCATGATATTATCTTCAACAACCACCGCATCTCTACCGACTCTATGGTTGTCCTCATCTCGGAGGACGTTAACAGATGGTGCGACGTTGGGGCATTGGAACTCTCCGCCGTCAGGACTCGCTTGTGTAGAATTGGCTCGCTGATCTAACAAGCTCTTGGTTCACGTTTTCCTGTTGTTGTTGGTTCTCATGTAATATAGCCTATTTATGCATAAACACTTAGACCTTCTAAGGTCATTTTGTACCATAACTATTTGAACTCGTTTCCTCCTTGTTAATACAAAAACTCATAGCTCTACTTCATTTTGTACCATAACTATTCGAGAAAAAGTAAACTATTGTGCTGCCGCTAAATATTACGCAAACACGAGTAACCGAGACGACCTCGAAATGTGCACACATTTTAGCAATCTACTTGTCCGCACGTACCGACTCGATCATTGATCTGAAGCTTGGAACAGTTGGAATCGGAATCGACCCCGGGTTAAGGCTCCGGAACCTGGAATCCGACTGAATTGCCTCGGAGGATGGCAGCTCCTGGCACAGAGAAACCACGCATTCATCAGCACGAGCAGGTAACGAGAAACACTTCGCAGAGCTCGAAAATTCAAAAGTAAGTGCGCAATTCGAAGCAATCGCGAAGCGTGCAGCTGCGCGGAACATATTGCTCACAATTCGGGTGCCCAAACCCCGCCGGGAGACACCCCAACCAGCGCGGACGGATCGGGGGCGCGCGCGTACCTTCTCGGCGAGCTCGTCAAGCGACATGGCGGCGCGATCCAGTTCACCTCGCTCCCCTCCGCCTCCTCGCCGTCGCGAAAAGAAATTCTCAGTACTTGCTGCGCTCCTGGTTGCCTTGGTGGGGTTGTGTTCGTGGTCTCGGATTTGCGGGGGGAAGAGGGGGTGGGTGGGTGAGAGGCGACGAAACCGAAGCCGATGCGGCCCCGAGCCCCCGACTCGGTTATTTAGTGCTGGTTGGTTGGTGGGATGGAGGAGATGTGTTCCGTTTTTGAGCTGTTGTTTAGATATAAAGAGAAGTGAGATAGGATAGTTTAGAATTAGTAAATATTTTTTTTAAATAAAATAGAATTGTTCTATAAATAATGAAACTAGCTGTTAACCTGACATTAACAGTAGAATTGAAATACTAAAATAAACTTGTTTTATTCCCTCAACTAAACAATCATCTATATATAAATAAAATTATCTTATCTTTAAATATATAAATAAATTTATTCTATCCTACCTCACTCTTCAATTAAAAATTAACTTTTATACATTCCAAGGTTGACGACGACAGGCACTGACTCGTGGGGCAGCAGATGGTGGGGCTTGGTTGCAGTGGCACGATCAGTTTCCAACTGACGCGTGCTTGGAAGGAGGGAGTGGCATGATGACGAAATTGGCAGAGCTCGAACTCTGTTTTTTGATCTCCAAAAATTCTTAAGTGACTATCGTTTACCTAAAAATCTATACAGCTGAAGTTGAAGATATATCTAACTAGTTAGATGAGTTATTTTATTTTTATTTTAAATTAAAAATATATATTTAAACTTTTATATAAACTCTAAGATCTAAGATGAAATTAAAAGTAAGAGCCCTTTCCAAATAGACCTAAACTGGTCCACTTGCTTTTTGCTTGTCTGTTTCTACTTTTGGGAATAAATTAATCAATTAACTACTTTTGGGAATAAATTAATCAATTAACCCCCAACATTTGGGGAGAAAATTTAAGTGTCCGTGGACAGAAGGTTAGCATAGCATAGTTGTACTAGGGTATCTCACTGAATTTCTGGGTTAACGCTAATCCAAAATAGATCTGAAGCTATGTTGCGTGTGGTACAATGATATCATCTTTCTGTCCTGATTGTATGCGTAAATTTCACTGGAGGCAGTTCAATTTCAAATAGGGCCTCGACGGTATCAAATGCTCCATCCAATCACGAAAGAGTGTGTTTATGTTCAACAAGTGTCCGCGTTGATTTCCTCAACACGTTTGAGTTTATTCATTAAGCAAAGTCGGAGTGTACAGTTAAAATTTATCAAATTGACGAAAGAAATAAAGGCTACTGCAGTTCCACTGTTGAACATGCTCATGGATGACAGGGACAGCCGAGAAGAAGTTTCTTCTTTAACATGCTTATTTGTAAGACTTGACTGGCTTATTCCGGTCTTTTGATAAGTTTGTTTCCGCTAAAGGTATTCCTACTCCAGTGGTGTGTATTAATCAACAGAAAAACATGCTAGTTGCTTTTACCAGGCGCCACCAAAAAAGTAAATTTTAATGCTGTCAAACCGTTGCGGCGAAATGTTCAAAATCATTTTTGAGAAGTTTTGGTCATCGGCTGGGAAAGGTTGGTGTGGTGACGACAAAACCTCTTGTGATTACAGTATAGTTGGAGTTGTTGGCAACAGCATGTAAATGCAAAGGTACGACCCCAACAGGAAGAGAGAGGAATGACATTTTGCTACCTCCGTTAGACCTGTTGAAAAGTAAGGGACTCAATTGCTTCAGCACCAAAGAGCTTGAGACTTTCAAAATTCAGATGGGCTTTTCTTCTCGCCACACGGCTCTTTTCGGCTTTCACTTTCAGAATCCCCCTGAAATTCAGTCTACTATTTGGCTTTTACCTCTCTCTTTCTTGCCTGCTATGCTCATCTGCCTATCTGTCTGGAATGCATCATATTAGGATATTTATAAAACTCTTGATTGATTTTCTAGATACAACAGCTGTTCCATATCATTTTTAGCTCCAAAGTAAAAGTTGTACTAGACTGATAAAAGGTTTCACAAGTAACTGAATTCTGAAACCTGTCGTAGCATACGGCATCAAGCCAGCAACAGTAAACTGCCACCGAACCTCCTTAACCACCCCAACTTAATGACTTCACTTAGACGTTACAACAAAAATATAAAAATTAGATACAGTAATATCAAGTAAAAACTTAAAATATAAGAATATGTATATATTATGAAAGCGTTACCAAACGAATATGTCGAGAGCGATGTTATAATTTGATGTAAAATGGGATAAAAAAAAAGAAGATGATTGTCTATTGATGTTCTTCTTAATTTCTTTATTTATTTTCACTATTAAAACGAGTCTCATATCCGCAACCGACACCAAGTCGAGGAGATTAGAGGACGAGTGTGGATTATAAACATAGGTATTTAATTTTTAGAAGATTTTATTAGATAAGATGATATAGTAAAATAGATGACGTGGCAAACAACTTATGTTTTATACTGTACATATTAGTAACTTGAAAAAGGTTTAAGGATCCATGGCAAAGCCGAGGCAGGCAAGGAATGATTCAAAGACGTAGCTCTCTGGATTTGGCTTGGCCGGCGGTGTGCGAAACGGAACGACGATCGATCGTGCAGGCACGGCTCCTGACTTTTTTTTGGCAGTGAGCTGAGCATTAGAAAAACGCCGGATGGTCTTTTTTGCGGGGAAATTGATTATATATTCTAAAGTTAATCAATTTTTGATAATATATCCGAATTTAATCATTATTTTAATCATATGTCTCATAAAGACTAGTTTATAATAAAATTTTGTATTAAATAAGAGAGGTGAAGAATAAACTTTATACAGACTAATTCTTATAAAATATATGATCAAATAATAATTAACTTTAAATATATTATTAAAGATTGATAAACTTTAAGATACTATCAAAGACGCGTTAAAGCGCCCGTCGTCCGCCGGACGTCAAAATCAGCGGCAGCGGGCGGCAGCATGCGGGGGAGGCCGAAGCCGTCAACGCGGCCATCGTCGCTTCCGAGACCGGAGACCGGATGCGCGGCTCGATCCGTCGCAGCGCACGGCGCGGAGGGCGTGCGTTGGTTGCTTTGGCTTAGCAGTGAAGCGACGACTTGCGCTCCGTCTCGCGACGGCGGGCGTCTGGTGGACTCCCACCCAACTCCGAATCTCCCTCCGATTGCCAGCGCGAGGGGGACGCGGCACCTGCAACGGTGATCAAATGCGATGCAGATTGTGCAGTCACGAGATAGAAACTGTTTCGTATTTCGATCGCGATGAGTGAAGCGATTACTGAAAGAGACGTGATAGAGATCTTCAAGCACTGTACTGATTTGCGAGGAGTACATCACGGAGAGCCTGACTAGCTAACGCAGACAGCACAACTGATCAACAGCAGCATTGCTTGATTGCGTTCCAATCACCTGGCTCCTCTCCAACCCAACTGATGTAGCCATGTAGGCTATCTGAAACATCAGCCACAGTGCCACACTGACAGCGAAATGCATTATCTCAAGGTTGCTGGGATTTTTTGGGTGTACCCGCTAGCATAGATCCTGGAAGACTGCTGGTGGTGTGGTTCCTTGTCAGATAACGGTGGTAGTTGGCTCCCCCAAGCTTCGGTCGCATCCTCGTGAGCTTACTGTTCACGTAGTCTTGGGCAAATGAAGTCCAACCAGTACCATGAGCTCTCTCTGAGCTCAGGATGACCAATAACACTATGACAGATCCAACGTGCTGTCTCGTTACTTCTCACCTGCACATGCAAGTAAAGAAGCCCTCCTTTGTGTTAGAATTGCTGCCAGCTGATTTCTCTAACTAGTCCTAGTATTAGTAGTAACTACGTCGACTTGACCAGATATCGCTTAGTTGGTCAAAGATCACCCTGGATTAAATTATCCCAGTGCTTTGTGAGTGACTTGCTGCTATATTCGTTAGAATGCACTCACTGGATTAAGCAAGTCAGGGAAAATATAGTGGGTGCTCATTCTATGCTGAGATTAAAACAAAAAATTAACTTGTTGTTTTTTTAAACGAAAAAAAAGTTGTTATTGGTTTGACCGAATTTGCCATCAGATTACGAGTACAAAGACTTATTCACTGCTGGGTCCAACCACCAACACAATTCACAATGGTCAAGGAAGCAAGAACAAGTTGTTTCAGACACCTACCAAGACTTAAAAAGGGATCAAGGTAAAAAATGCAACAAGATCAAACACACCTGACTTGGCCAAAAGAATGACTGTGTCACAGACCTGCAGTAAGAAAATCTTTTGGACGAACATTGCGGTGCAGAAAGAAATAGGTGCAACTTGCATTTCTGCAATTTTTTAACTTTGTGGTGCAGAAAGAACTGAACCAATCAAATCTGAGCTAACACTGAAACTAGCATCAGCAGATAAAAGGAATAGAAAATCATGATTGTTGAAGTCCTGTGACATGTATATTTCAGAATGGGTTGACCTGTTTGTGAATAATGATGGTAGTGAATCAACATGTATAAGTGAATCAACATGCAAGTGAATCATAAAGACAATAAAACATACCTCGAGCCCTTGAGCTCCCATGCATGTTACAATCCTCTCCTTCCAGGGAAATATGTATAGCCCAATATTGGTGAAAGTAAAACCGTCACATCATCTAAGGGCGATCAAACTACTCCTTTTTCAAATATTGACTTTAGATAGGAAGTTGACCGAACTGATGAATGGAACAGCGGCTGCCTCTTGGTGAAGAAAGTTTCTGGTGAGGATATCACATTGGTATCTAACTCTGGCCTAAAGGATGTTGAACAATTTTCCGATGTTTTATAAAATGGAAATAGTGACAATGAACTGTTTTTGTCATCCCACTCAAGATTATCCCACCATGTCCTCTCCCCTCTAATCCTCTTTAATTTGTTCGTTTCATGCCCAAAAGGCAGCTTCTTCAGCTTTGGGCAAGAAAACACATCAATGTATTCCAGAGAAGGGAAGTCCAATCTAGAATTACAGAAGCTATCCAAGCTTGGCAATGAATACAATTGCAAAATTCTTAGTTGTTGAAATCCCTGGACTGGAGCTTGATCTCTTACTTTCACAGTACTAGCATTCTGTATGTCAACTAGCTGCTTCAACTTATTGCAGAAAGACACATTCAAATGCTCCAAATATGGTAGCTTCAGGATGCAGGATAGGTCCCTCAGTTGATAAGTTTTCCCCACTGTAAGGACACGAAGGTTCTGAAGATGCTCCAAACTAATTTTCTCAAGTCTAGGAAGATTCCAAAAGGTAAGAAACTCCAGCTTCAGAGGATGATATCCATATAAATGTGGCTTGTTAATAGCAGAGAACTCCTTCAAGTCTGAGCAGTCCATTATATTAAGAATAAAGACACTTTCTGGTATAGTGAGAGCAAGAGATGTTTCTTCGTTCAATTTACACAAACCGAGAAATCTCACGTGTATTTCATGTATGTCAAAAAGCCTCTGCAGGGTACTCACCTTTTTTATTGTTATTCCCAAAGCTTTTAGTTCCCTAGTTAAGCAAGATAACTCTTCGATTTTAAACTCGTCATAATCTATGTGGTTTGCTGAATTAATATCTGACTCACAGCCTGCATACCTGCTACCATATAGGTTTAATACCTGTAGCATTGATAAATTTGAAACAATGCCATAGGGTATCTTCTCCAAGAAATCCATATAGCTCAGATTCAAGTACTGTAACTTTCTTAATTGCCCAATCGACATAGGCAACGATTTAACATGTGTTTGCATTAGTCGGAGATACTGAAGTTCTACTAGCGCGCCAATTTCTTCTGGAAGTTCTTTGATGGGTACCCAAGACAAATCTAAGTAGGTAACAGATAATATGCTTTGAATAAGAGAAGGTGGTATCAACTTCAATTGAAAGTTCTGCTGTAATGACAGAAATCGGAGATTGGGACAATTGATTGCCTGCGGAAGTTCCTTGATATAATTGCACATGAGTGATATCTTTCTAGCTGACCTCCATTTCTCAATGTCTCTGTTAGCAATGTTATGAAGTCCAATCCCTGCGTCAACAATCCACTTCATGCTGTCTTTACTGCAATCCGAAGATATCCACAGTGCCATGTCTCGGATGATGTCATGTACTCTCACCTCACAATCTTCTAGGTAACCGTTCTCCAATAAGCATGCATCCTTCAAATACTCAATAATAGAGTAACCCTTGTCATATGCTTCCTCTATAGTATCATAGTCTATTAAACCCATCCCCATCCAGCAGTCTATGAGTTCGACTTTCCATATTGAGTAATCTTCAGGCCATAGAGAACAACATAAGAAGCATTCTTTGATCCGTTTATCCTGCAGATAGTCGTAACTTAATTTTAGCCTAGTGTATATCTGACCAACATTCCCCATATTTGGGATCTCATGAATGCGGGACTTCTTCAGATATGATAATGCAAGTGCCCATTCATGACATGTCTTCTTTGTAGACATTGCACGGCCAATAGTTGCTAGAGCAAGGGGCAAGCCCCCACACTCTTCTGCAACTTCCTTTGCTAGCTTTTCAATCCTAGCATCCGAGTTAATAACTTCCTCTGTTACTTTTTCTTTGAACAGTTGCCAAGATTTCTCTTGGTCCCAGCATTCCACAAAGATAGTCTTGTGAGCACCCATATGTCCACAAACACTCTCATAACGCGTTGCGAGGACTACCTTTTGCTTATTCAGACCACTAGGATACGGAATACCAGCTTCTGCCAGATCCAAATAATCCCATAAATCATCTAAGAGGAGTAAGAATTTCTTTCTTCTTAAGAAGCTCAACATGAATGAAGCCCGCATTTCAGTGCTAGAACCTGGTTTCAGGAACAGTCCAATCTTTTCAGCAATGTCTGCTTGAAGCTGATTTATTCCACAGGCTGTAGATGCCACCACATAAACAACATGGTCGAATCCATAATTTTCTCTGATCACACCTAAGAAGTGATTGTTAATTTTTCTGAGCAAAGTGGTCTTACCAACTCCTCCCATTCCCCAAATCCCTACAATTCCAATTTTATCATCATTGAGGTACTGGAGAGCCCTGCTTAAATTACACTCTGTTACTTTTGTAAAAGATGCAATGGGCACTTCTTGTACGAAATATGGTGGACTCTCAATTGATACCTGTTTGAATGCACCCTTTTCATGCAAAATTTCAGCTTCCTTGAGTTTCTTGGCAGCCCGCATGCCAATTTCATACTTTGACCAGTAACTGAAAGGCTGCCTTCTCTTCTTCTGCCTATTTGTTATCTCATTCACTTCGCTCCCCATTGCTGTCACCATTCCTAGCCATCCAGCAACTTCAGGATTACATGTTTCTTGCTTCCTTTCAGAGTTCTCGAGCCGAATATGGATTTCATGTTTCCTGGCTTCCAGAGAATTCATAGTGCTGTCCAGTTTTACAATATTTTCTTCCATTTCTGTAAAATATCTCATTTGTGTAATCACAGGATTCCATAAGTGGGATGCCACAGCACTAGTTATGGAACTAATCAGCGTAAAAATAGACATGTGTAAGGATAAAAAGAAGTGGCGGAAAACGCAACAGATTCAGCAGCTGCTACTGCTCCAGTTGGCAACAAGATAAAGAAAGTTGAGAAAATATGTAATACAAAGGCCGTCAAAACTGGGACCTGCAGGTGAGAAGCATGAATACCTTAGCAATATATATTGTGTTGAAAACATGAACATTAACTATCAATCAAGTGCATCTTGTAATGTGCGTTGATCTTGTTTTTCTATCATGTATGATGAACAAAAACATAAAGCACAATGTACTGTGCACTTTTCTTTTCTTTTTTTCTGCTTCTTGTACAGAATTCTCATATCCTATTTGGTAATTTAAGCCGGTAACTATAAAAATTTCTGAATAGAAGTGGCTCGACTCAGAAGACAAATCGACATATGAAGTTTGCTATAAAAAGAACACATTGTCCAGGTTTACAAATCAATCTTGAGCTGTTGAATCTCTAAATGATTGGTATTGGTTTCCAGTGAAATACCAGTGGCAACAACTTAGGAAGTAACGGAATTTAGATTTTATGAGCACTCGAAACCACAGCGTACCAAAACCACTGTAAAAGTTCGGCTTTGGCTCTGCTAATCTTATTTTATTAGGGAAACTCATTTTGTGTCTTTTCGGATGGTATTATTCTACCCATTAATCCAACTTTTTCATGTACAACTTGAATCCTTTTGCGGTGCTAGCTCCAACATATTGAGGAATAAGGACCACCAGGAATCCTCGACATCATTGTACACACATCCTCAACTACATGGCCCTATTCAAGTTAAAGTTGAATCGATATTAGCCCATACAACTCACATCCTAAAGACTTCATTGGCAATTGTTGGAGCACACGACAGGCATCTGGACACATGCAAGCGGAGCAACGCCAAGGATTCCTGTATGAGAAGTATCGAACGGGACTTGCGAAGCAAAATTTCTGGAACAATAAATTATAGACGAAACGACAAATCAACCTCAGAATCCCAAATCCTTGACAAATGACATCCACATTGAAACCAATTGGTAACAAATAAAAAACACCAACCACTAATTAGTGATCACAGATACAGGGCATCGGCAACAAAAGTAGCTAGGGGTGCTGAAGCTGGCAACTACAAGAACAGGAAGATCCGCGTACGGCGTACCTTGTGAAGCAATCTCAGCCGGCCAGTTTTGCAAGGGAGTAGAAACTTGGGACTAGAGATGGAGAGCGCGGACAGTGCGGAAAAGGGGGTCGATTGGCTGGCTGGATGCTTGTGGATTTGTAGTGTGTCGTGTAAGGGTTTCGGTTTCGCTGGAAATTGCAGGGGCAGCGACAGCTAAATTTCAGACGCGAAATTACCGTGGGCGAGCGTCCCGCGGACTTTTGCGTCAGCGTAGCGAGCTGCGCGCCAACTCCCGGGAAGAAATTGCGAGGAAGCTGCACTGTGAGTTGTTGCGAGGCGTGTGGAGTGTGCCCAGCATGCGGAAGCAGCAGCGACGGGGACAGAGAACGAGCTCGTAGCTCGGCCGTTGGGGCGCTGGTGTGCGCCCAGCCCACCCGGGTCGAATCCGGATGTCTCACCCAGAATTTATTCTCCAAAATAAATCTTTAGCCTCTCATGTGTGGAATCACAATAGAATTATGGTGTGTCTATTGCCTGCGAAGCTTGCGTGTCTTTCATCGAATCCTTCACCTTTTCTGGTTCTTCTCTGCGGAACCTGATGTCATACAGAACTCGCACGTCCTCTACCCCTCTCTGCCACAGAGGTCGCATTCGTCACATTATTTTATAACCAATGTATTATATAAAAATGATTTTCATACTCTTACAAATCATTCATCATTAATCATTTTTCTAGTATTGTTATGGACGACTGATTTTGGATGATACGGCCTCCTCCACCCTCCTCCTTAAACGCTCATAATTCTCCTCCTCCTTAAAAAATACGTAATTATGTTATGAATTTCGTCCCAGGACGTTGTAGCGTCTATTAGATCAGGCGTGAATGTAACTAAAAACTAATCCTATCATCGGTACGGCTTTGTACTCAATCATTTTTTTCTCTTAATATAGTGACACGTAGTTCTCCTGCGTGTTCGAAAAAAAAATATTATAAATTTCATATATTCAAATTTTTTTGTTATACTATTTTTTACTTCTTTATATTATTATATTTTAGATTGATTTTACGTATGTGAAACACATGTACAATTATTAATACCCTACATTTTCTACGAGAAGTCCATGATCATTCATTTGAAATCATCCCCGAATTCCCGCAGCAACGTGCGGGATTTCACCTAGTTTTCCTTTAATTTTCCAAAACAAGGTAATCACAGCCACTCGAAAACAGCCGTCCATTAATTTGGCAGGCATCAAATTGTTCCGGGTTGCGTACAAGCACATGACTCTTAATCACTAGCACTATATATTTTCTTCATTTTTTGGCAGTCACTACGAGTTCGCTCATCTCCCATCGAACTTGAATAAGACCAGTCGCCAAATAGCCTTACGAGGCTCCGACTTTCAGCTACTGGGATACAAAGGGTATCTTTGGATTGCAGTTATATTTGTCACGTTTAAATTTAGTTGGCTTTAGTTTTGTAAAATCGTATTTGGTTTTTGTCACTATTCTATTTCACGT
Source organism: Phragmites australis (assembly GCF_958298935.1). Classification (NCBI taxonomy): domain Eukaryota; kingdom Viridiplantae; phylum Streptophyta; class Magnoliopsida; order Poales; family Poaceae; genus Phragmites; species Phragmites australis. Next base: position 50,818,014 of record NC_084922.1, on the reverse strand, counting down.
AACTTTTTAGCCTCATGACCTCCTAATTATTGACACGATATTTTATCAAAGTTTGCTTAATATTAATTAGTTTAATTTCTGGTCACAAAAATATAATAAGACTAATCTTAGATGGTAATATGTGACAAAATTAGTTATGAATCAAAAAGGCCCAAAACTGGATCTAACAATTCTCTTTCGTTTTCAACTTTGGAGATCCACAGATGCTTTGCACTGCTGCCGTTTCTTCCCTGTCTCATTTGTCATCTTCCAGGAGCTAGCTACTGATCGAGTCCATTTCCTTGCTACTTTTGCCCGGTTGATGGATCTTGATTTTCGCCATTGCGTGGTTGGGATGATATAATGGTGTACAAAACTTTTTTTTCTGAGGAATAATGCTTGTACAACTAGATTAAGGAAGATGACCTGTGCATCCATCCTGTGTATCCATCTGTTTGCCATCACAAATCGAGCTCATCTTACTACTAAAAGGGCTTTGATCAATTCGGACGCTTATAAGTAAAGATGTGGTATTTGTGCAATAATCGTGTACAGGTTACCAGGTTATAAGGGCTTTGATCAACGTCTGGCCCGTTGTGCTTGCTGGGTGCAACGTCTCCAGCAGAGCATATGGACTTCTCTTCAGGGGATACACGGCATTGCGTCACCCAAATGACAATAGGTGTACTCAGGGGTGGGCCTACGTAGGAATATGGGTGTACAGATGTATACTTAAATATTTGTGAAAAAAAATTCTAAAAATACTAGTATGTATTATGTATTAGATAATAAGTAAAATAGTAAGCCCACACCGTCAAATGTGGCCTAGTGCCCGAGTTGCCCACGTTCTCATATGACGGGCCAAGTTAGTCCCCACGCCCACACAAACAACTCCACATCTCCATCGGAACCTAGACGTCAACTGGGACGTCAACTGGGGCGTCAACAGCTTTGGCGGCATGGGTAGTGGCGGAGGGCATGACATCGGCAACGGACTCAGCAGAGGTGGGCACGGCGTCGACGGTGCAGGCGCTAGCAGCAGGGCGGTGGTGAGCGCGAGTCTAGGTGTCATCGGTGCCAAGACCAGGACCACCGGGCACGGGTGTGGATCTTCCAGGTGCGGCCCTCCTTCGATCTCCCCTGTTCTTCTCGTTGTTCATTGGGCTGGGGTTAGATATGCGGGTTGAGATGTGAAAGTTGGCTAGTTTTTCCAATGAATGATTTGGTCTTTGTGGATAGCTTAGTGGTTGGGGCGCTAGTGTATGCCTAGCCTACTTGGGTTTGATCTGGGTGTCTCGCTGGAGATTTATTCTCAAAATATATTTTTAGCATCTCACGTGTGGAACCACAGTGAGATTATGGTGTGCCACTTATTTGTGAAGCTTGTGTGTGTTTTTCAATTTCTTCAAAGATGCATGATGTATCTATATTTTATAGATTTAACATACATCTTTAAGGTATAATATACATTTGGACGTGCGATCCACTAAGGCTGAAAACAAAAAAGCAGCGACGGGGATAGCAGATCTAATTTGACCGATGCCCACAAGGACGACGCACGCCACGCTCGTTGTAGGCCATGGGCTCGTACTCCAACCACGAATATCTCTTGGGCTTTTAAGCCTGGATCCAGGGGATTTCTAATTCACGCGTGCACGCTAGCTACAGAACTATCAATTTTTAACAAGTCCTCCTACCTTTCTGTTTTTAGAAAAAAAATTCCTTTAGCAATTTTTCTTTTTTGAAAAAGTTTTCTGGACAAATTGTCCATACAAGTTTTTCAGACAAGTTAATGAGAAATTTTTAGAAAAAGTTTTGAGTAAAAATTAACGAGAAAAGTTTGGTTAGAAAAATTTTAAGGAAAAATTTTCGAAAAAAACTAAAATGGAAAGTGGGCCTCTGGAGGCGTGAGGAACTAGCGCGCGTGTGAGTAAGAATTTCCGCTGGCTCGGTACTTGAGGCTTGCTTTCTTTTTCAAAGAGCCTGGTGGGTTTGCTTGGTTGACTCATCTTTTTTTTTTGTCCTCATTTTTTCTCAGCTCTACTTTGCAGAATCTGCAAGTCTTTCACCGCCGTCTATTATGGAGGTTATATTCATCACACTATTTTTATATCAAAATATTATATGAGAATTATTTTCATCCTTTTACAAATCGATCACCGTATACTCCTCGTAGTGTTACTATAGATGGACAACTATGGACCATACAGTCCCCTCCAACCTCCTCAGATGCTCACAATTCTCCTCCTTCTAAAATTACATTATTATATTGTGAATTCTGTGTATACAAATCTTTTCTATTATGCTATTTTTTACTTATTTGAATTGCTATATCCTATATTAATTCTATGTGTATTTGAAACACGTGTGCAACTATTAATACCTAAATTTTCTACAAGAAGTCCATGATCGTTCATTTGAAATCATCCCCTAATTCCCGCAGCAACGTGCGGGATTTCACCTAGTTTTCCTTTAATTTTTCCAAAACAAGGTGATCACAGCCGCTCGATAACAGCCGTCCATTAAATTGGCAAGCATCAAATTGTTCCGGGTTGCGTGCAAGTAGATGACTCTTAATCACTAGCACTATTTATTTTCTTCATTTTTTGGCAGTCGCTACAAGTTCGCTCATCTCCCAACGAACTTGAATAAGACCAGTCGCCAAATATCCTTACGAGGCTACGACTTTCAAGTACTGGGATACAAACGTTTTTCCATTGCTTGAACCTAACAATTCTCTTTCGTTTTCAGCTTGGGAGATCGACGGATGCTTTGCACTGCTGCCGTTTCTTCGATGTCTCATTTGTCATCTTCCAGGAGCTAGCTACTGATCGAGTCCATTTCCTTGCTACTTTTGCCCGGTTGATGGGACCTTGATTTTCGCTATTGCTTTTTTTTAAAGTTTTTATTAAACTCAGACAATTATATTAAAATAATATAATTGTATATAGAATACTCTCAATCTTTACCTAACTAAGATATACATAGAATATTAAAGCTTAAACAAGGTGTAAACAAAATATGCTAGGCGCTCCAATCCTCCGACTAGGCTGTCATTCATAAACATAGGTACAACACTCCTTGATCATCCGTTCTAAATGCTATCACGTCACTGTAACCATAACATAAGAATCTGACTTCTGTAATATAATCTAGGTACGGAGCCAGTAAATATATAGATAGATAATCTGCAAAGCAGAAAAATTATTTCTCTTATCAAACATCATATCATTCATGCATGATTAAAACGACCAGCAAGTAGCAGTCACCCCCAACACGACTTTCAGTTTCAAATCCCTCCTAATACCCCATAGCCAAGTACTGAGCATATGTGATGCACTACGAGACTGAAAAAGTCCTGAAACTGCTTGTATGATAGACCTCACGGCTCGGGCAAAAGAAAAGATATTTAATTATCTCTTCTTGGTAACAAAAATAACAGTTCATACTCTCTTACCAATTGCGCTTAGTCATATTATCCTTTATCAGAACTACACCTTAGCGTAAGTACCAATTTTTTTTTTTTGATTTTTACTGGTACCTTCAATTTCTAAAGACGTTTGTTAATATTAGGAACATCACTATGCACCAAGGCAAGATAGTGAGATTTCACCGAGAACTACCCATTTGAGGTTAAGTTTCAGTAGGACTCATCTTGCTCCTGAGTGAGTGCAATATTATCGATTTGAGCAAGTAAAACATTCCATGATATTAATTTTGGCCTTATAAGGTCCCTTCTAAACGAGATATTTGGAGGGAATATTTGGATGACTTCTGCTACAGTATCATATTTGTTTCTTACTATATTGTACAAGTATGAATACTGTTCTCGCAGAGTTAAATTTCGCAATCATTGGCCTTCCCATAACATGATCTGTGTGCCATATTTGATTGTAAAGGTTTCGAGGCGAAGAAAATCTCGCTTCACCTTCATAAGGCTAGCCCAGAAATGTGAATCCTCTGTTTTCTATTGAACCTGCGATGGGAGTTTAGAGCCCAAGTACTTATTACGAATCAGTTGTTGTCATATTCCATCAGATGTGAGCAACTTAAAAAATCATTTACTTAGTAAAGCAATATTCTTAGTATCTAGATCCTGAATCCCTATACCCTTTGATCTCTAGATCGGCATAAGATGTTTTATTTAGCAAGGTGATATTTTTTCTTTTGATCGTCACTTTACCAGTAGAACCTGGAATAAAAATAATTAATTTTTTTAAGTACCCCTTGGTATAACTAATGCTTGTACTACTAGATTAAGGAAGATGACCTGTGCATCCGTCTGGTCGCCGTCACAAATCGAGCTCATCTTACTACTAAAAGGGCTTTGATCAATTCGGACGCTTATAATTAAAGAGTTGTGGGGTAGCTAGAGCCGTGGTATTTGTGCAATTATCGTGTAGAGGTTGCCAGGCTAAGTGCAACGTCCGGGCCTGTTGTGCTTGTTGCTAGTGCAACGTCTCCAGCAGAGTATATGGACTTCTCTTTAGGGAATACACAGCATTGCATCACCCAAATGACAATAGGTGTACTTTATGACTGAGGTTCTGAGGTTCTGAGCATTTGTAATAGTTAAAAGAGAGTGTTAGCTCTGTTGTGAGAGTATCTCATCATTCATAATTCCTCGTACCTGATAGAGGAGAGATATATTGAGATAGAGCCTAGTTGTATTACAAGTATTAGCTCTTGATTATTTTAAAAAATATACTCTCTTATATAAGAGCTAATATTGTGTCTAAATATTAAAGATGCCCTAGTATGGTGATACATACCTATATGTAGGCTGTTGCGTCCTGTTTCTTTCCCTATCTCTTCCCGTCAGAAACGATTATCTTGTCTCCCGTTTCTGCACCCAGTCAGTGAAGTACAACACCAGTCAAATCCAAGTATCCCACGCAAAGTAAACATCCCAGCCACCGGCCCGGAAGAATCAAATCGAAGTATCACACGCAAACAGCCAACCCAACCCACAGGAAAGAGAATCAGATCGAAGTATCGGACGCAACCCCGCGTTTTTACATGCATGGCGTCCATCCACCGACGAGTTACAGGGAGGCGCAACACGAGAGCGTACGGGTTGGCAGGTGATGGCTGCGTGCTCACTCCGGCACGCAACCAGGGCACGACGTACGAGTACGACCTAATCTGCGAGCCGAGCGATGCAGATGCCAAGCGGGTCGTAAAAAAGCAGGGGGCGCGACCGATTTTCAGAGTCGGGACACGTACGTGACCTGGTTGATCGAGGAGGCGGTTCGGCAGCAGCAACCAGATCCACCGGGCGCCGGTACTTAATAAGGGACTGTTTGTTTATTAATATCATAGATTATTATGTCTTTTGCAAAATCATATCTAAGATGTGATAAATAAATTGTTCGTCATAACTTAGATAAAGTTTGATAAAAAAATTAGTCTATAATAGATTAAATCAAATATAAAAAAAATATAGCACGTCAAAACTATAGCAACATCTGTCAGATAAAATTATTAAAATATGACAAAATACGGTAGCGAACTAAACAGACCCTAAATGCCGTCTTCGGTGCACCCGGGACCCTTATCAACCTACAACTTATTTCAATAGTCATTCATGAGTTGGACGAAACAGAATGTGACAATATGAGCTGCATGCTAATTGTCTAGTTTGTTCATCGTCTAACTTAAACTATCTTACATTTGCAACTTTGAAGGAAAAATTGCTGTGAAAGCTCCCGACTTTGACAAAATATTTTAAAAGTAACCTCGTTAGACTATTTACCATTTGGTCCATCCCGGTCAACATGATATTTACTTTCTTTTTATTTTCCGGAAATGAATACTTACCTGTCATAGACTCCAACAAGTAGGATGTGCACACGTATAGGAAGGAGAAAATACTTCTCATACAATCTTTCTATTTCAATTGACCTACAACCATGTGTTTGAACCCTCCGATTTCTACTTGGACTACCACCAGAATAATTTGAGCCTTTTGTCATGAAATATTTAATTTTTTGTTATTTTATTAGAGTGGCAATTTCTCGTTCAAGATGACAAATAGATTCTCTAAATCTATAATAGTGAAGTTAGTGACAAATTTAACACTCTATCCAATAACAGATGACAAAAAGTCAAACGGCCCTTTGTCGTAGATTGCACGTGAACTATACATAAGCGTTGTGTGCCTGTAGCAGGAACCGGTTAGTCGACAGATATAGGATGCATCGGACGATTTGACTCGGTCCGATATGCCAATGACGAATTCACATATTTGCAGTTTTGCACATTGATTGATTGTACAATGATGCTATATAGTGTACTATGAATCCTGACCAATCCGGGATGCATTGGCAGTTGTCAATGGAGGCTGTGCATTTAAGAGGAAGAATTGGAAGGAGCCGGTAACATGGTGAGATGAGTTTGACAGAGATGGACCAAGCACCAACCATTGCACTTGTATCTCTACTTCGTGCCATTGTTGTCGATCACCATTTACATCCTGTTTTCTCTTGCACTCTCGGGCAAGCATTAGCTATGTGGAAATGCAAATTTACGTGGACTTATGGACGTAAGATTTATCTTAATCATCCATCTATCTTATCTTGTTTATCCCTCTATTGATTCTCCTCACTTATCGTATGATCTTTATCACTTTCGGGCTAGTGAAAATTCCCTTTGCATCTAAACCTACACATTAACTGCCAGTCTGCTACTTCCTTAGGTCGCAATACATACCTAGAAGCTAGAACACACGCGCACCTTACTTCAGCAAACACTTATCGCTGCATACTGGACATACACTACTACGATTACAGAAACAGATTAAGCTGGTACTAAATCGGTAACTTATGGACAAGCACCAGTTCCAGAAAGAAATTACGGTTCAGAGTTCACATTAATTAATCATACGCCGGTGGAAGACAATGACGCGTACCTACCCGCATCCATATATAGCGAGCTCGTAGCCTGGTAGAAATCTTTTATAGAAAACTGCAAATCCCCCCCCCCCCCCCAAAGTCACCTGGATTTTGACTCCCCCCCAAAAGTTGTTTTGTTGCAAAAAAAACCCTCAAAAGTTTGACTTTGTTGAAAAAACCCTCTAAAAATTCAAAAATAAAATAAAAAATTCTAAAAAAAATTCTAAAAAAACTAGAGACAATTCTAAGACCTTCTGTGATTTTTTTTTTCAAAAATAATATCCTTTGCATCATATTTTATGGAGAGGAAGTTTGGAAAAAAAGAAAAATGTGCAGCTCATTTATTAACTCATGTTATTTTAAGTTTCTCATGTCTGCCATTATTTTTCCTACACAAATAATTGTTTAAGTAAACTAATAAAAGTGGTTTCACTAATTTTGGGGGTGATATGGATTAGTTATGAATTAATATATCTGCAACATATTTACTCAATCCTGCACGTTACAATAACTATTTCAAGATTTCATGTATTTTTACAAGATAGAGGATCATGTAAGAAGACTAAAAAATTGTGTTTCATGATTTTTGGATTAGTAAATAATTAACTATGCATTTAACTCGAATTAATAAATGAGTTGCACGTTTTTCTTTTTTTTCAAACTTACTCTCCATGAAATATGATGCAAAGGATATTATTTTTGAAAACAAATTTCACAAAAGGTCTTATAATTGTCTCTAGTTTTTTTTTAGAATTTTTTGTGATTTTTTTTAAATTTTTTTGAATTTTTGGGATGTTTTTGCAACAAAATCAAACCTTTGAGGGTTTTTTTGCAACAAAACAACTTTTAGGGGGGAAAATCAAAATCCAAGTGATTTTTAGAGGGGTTTTTGCATTTATCCCTTTTATACTAGGAACAATGAATTCTGTGGACTACGAATATATATGGCCTGCATAATTTGTGTGAACTCTGAAGGCATCAATCCATCGTCCACCTTGTGGTGTCAAAGTTCTCGGTCTCGATCGATAGACAGCTGCAGGTGCCAAAACGATGCACATCTGTGAGCAGAAGCGGAAATTGACGCCACCAGAGAGGTAGAAATCGATCGACCACCTGATTAGCGCGCGTGTCCGCGGCGCCGGCCGGTGCGACTCGTCTCGCTGTCGCTGGTACTTAAAACCACGACGCGAGAGTGAGACGCCGACCGCAAGCTGCTTGCTCGATCCCATTTCCACACTGACCGAACAGGATAGCATGGCGGCCTCGGAACTGCCCGTTCCGAAGGGCCTCAATGCCGCCATGGAAGACGTCGCGGCCATCAAGAAGGGCAACTGGGGCTTCGTACAGTTCTTCTTCGTGCTCTCCGTTGTCCTGTGCGTGCTCCTCTACGCCCCGCGCTTCTTCGTGCTCGCCCCGTACGGCATCGACATCGACTTCTTCGCGCCGAATTCTTCGCAAGGAGCGTCGACTAGACCGGTACAGAGGCTGCATGTTAAAGGCGATGCTGGAGACGACGGCTTGATTATTCTTGACAACCAGGTGGGCTCCCCGTGCTCGTCCATGCGCAACAACACCATCTGCTGCGACCGCTCGGACTTCAACACCGACGTCTGCTTCATGGCCGGCGACGTGCGCACGGACGCCTCGTCCCTGTCGCTCCTGCTGTTTCCGCCGCACCATTCGGCACTGAGCGTTACAGCGGAGGAGAGGGTACGTCCCTACACGCGCAAATGGGAGCGCTTCATCATGGGAAAGGTCCAGGAGGTGCGGCTTCGTGTGCCCCGGCCGGAGGAGGCCGCCGAGCACCGGTGCGACGTCCGGCACGACGCTCCGGTCCTCGTCATGACGGCGGGGGGATACACCGGCAACTTCTTCCACGCGTTCAGCGACGGGTTCTTGCCGTCGTGGCTGACGGTGCAGCACCTTCGCCGCCGCGTCGTGCTGGCCGTCCTCTCGTACAACCCGTGGTGGGCCGGCACGTTCAGTGAGATCATCTCCGGCCTCTCTGACTACTACGTGGTCGACCTGCTCAACGACAAGAGGACACATTGCTTCCCTAGCGCCATCGTGGGGACTCGCTTCCACGGCATCCTCAACGTCGATCCCGCCAGGCTCCGGGATAACAAGACCATCGTAGACTTCCATCAGCTTCTGGCCGACGTGTACGAGGCAGCCGATAACCGCAAGCCGGAGATACAGAAACCGGGCCGGCGGCCAAGGCTCGGGATCGTGTCGCGCAAGGGGACGCGCGTGATCGAGAACCAAGCGGCGGTGGCGCAGCTCGCGTCATCGATTGGGTTCGACGTGGACATCCTGGAGACGGCCAACGGGATGCCACTCTCGGCCGTGTACGCGTCGGTGAGGGCGTGCGACGCGCTGGTGGGCGTGCACGGCGCGGACCTGACCAAGTTCCTGTTCCTGCGCCCCGGCCGCGCTGTGCTCACCCAGATCGCCCCGCTGGGCGTCTCCCCTATCGCGCGCGACTGCTTCGGCGGGCCGTCCGCGAGGATGGGGCTGCACTACGAGCAGTACGACGTGCGGGGCCCTGAGAGCTCGCTGAGCCGCAAGTACGCGCTGGACGACGTCGTCATTGCCGACCCGGAGACGACGAAGCGGAACAAGGGGTGGGACTTCGTGGCGCGCGTGTACCTGCGCGGGCAGAACGTGAGCCTGGACCTGGGCAGGTTCGGGAAGACGCTGGCCAGGTTGCACTCGCGTGCCCTACTGCTGCAGCGGCAGGAGAGGCCGTAACGGTGATGGAGTAGATGGGTTGACGTGTCGTCGCCGATCGATCGATGGTGCTGTTCTGGTAGGGTGCAGGCTGGCGCGGTCGCTGAGGTTGGGGAGCAGCAGCCATCAGTACCATGGACGATCGATGTCGATGATGACAAGCATATATGTTGGATTCTTGCATTGTTCATCACAAAGGGTCACATATACCTGTATCGTTGTACTGTTCCTGGAGCGTGCTTATTGGTTGGGGTACCAGGCCTCGTAGTGCATTTATACAGTGAGACTGTACATTTGGTGTTTCAAACTTTTAAAGGCCAGAGTCATGAATAAAAGATATATTGGTCATCTGCTATTTGTAAGTTTCAGCCTTTCAGGGCGTTCATCAGAACTATATCTCCATAGGAATTTACTGCAACTGACTTACATTTCTTGGGAGGATTTGAGCAATCTTTTATGGGATCGTCTACGCAGTATTGCATCATGTGAGTGACTCCCTAAGAAATGTAAGTATGTAACAGAAGTTTTTTAAGGCGCCAAATTAACCTCTAAACTAGTGGTAAAACATAGTAGCAGGCCTGGAACCCTGATCGAACAAACATACTACGCGTTGCATAGGAAAGCATGAACTACCATGCATGCAAGACTGAAACTTGGCAGCATGAACCACCATGAAAGCTCATGTCTCCGGACTGGACGTTAATTGTGATGAACAGTGTGGAGGAGATAGCTCGATCAGAGGGAGGACAACGACGCAAGAAGTGAAAGTACATTAACTAGCAGCGGGCATGGGCTGTTTGATGAGGATTGGATCGTCAGCTGCGCGCGCGGCACCTTTAGGAGAATGACATGGAACAGTGTGCACGAGCGCGACAGTGCAACAAGCTGGATGGATGAACGTCTGCCTTGGATTGCCGCCGGCGGCCGGCCCTCATGATCCCGCCGGCGTCACATTGTTGACCTTTCGTCGCTAAATAAATAAATAGTTTTCTGCAGCTAAATACAGCGCGCATCAGTCTAAATTATTCTCTAAACTATTCTCTAAACTATTACTAGTATCTGAATAACTCCTTTAATTTTAAAACCATTTATTTAACTCTCAAACTTTAAATACCGAATCACATAACATCTGTAGTAGTTTCTAACGGCGATTTTGATGATGTGATCGTCATGTCACCTGTTTTTGCCATGTAGCTATCATGTCATCTCTCTTGTTTTGGAACCAAGTTAGGTTGGGTATTGACGGAGCTCATCGCATATGGTATAAGTCGTCTGGCAGACAGAGAGGATGATGGGAGGGAGAGAGGGGCCAACGGGAGGGAGAAAGGCGGAGAGAGACCGATCGGAGGGAGAAGATGGAGAGAGAGGCTGGCCGGGGGGAGGCCGACATGAGAGGGTGAGTGAGAAAATTATGACATGTAGGTTTTCTTGTCACATTTGCACTGTCATGTCAACGAAAATAACATCGTATGTTGCCATGTTAATAAAACCGGCCATATCAGTGAAACCATAGAGAAAAACCACTCCATGAATTATGTAATCTAATATTTAAATTTTGAGAGGTTAAATAAACAATTTTAAAGATCAAAGATTGTTTGGACCTAGAAATAATTCAAGCGAGTAATTTGAATTTTTTTCTTGATTAAAGGGACAATAGTTCACGACAAGTTCAGCCTTCGGCCGGGCCAACTCGTACATTGGAGTTTTGTTCGACGCCTGAGGCCCAATACGAAAGCGCCACCTCTAAGGCCCACTTATGCAGACCCTAATTGCACGCACGCACAATTTGTTGCAAAAAGGAACCCAAATATCTTGGCCTGCATGCATGATCTCTTCTCGGCTTATCTCCAAGAGTATCTCCTCCCCGTAATTGTTCTAGTGCCCGAACCCAAATAGGAAATCTCTTTTATTTCTACATGCACACCCATGTTTCCTTCCTATTTTGTAGGGCATGCAAAGAAATATTTTCCTTTTCCTTAATTTCTTCCTAATCAGACTTGAATGGTTGTGATTCTCCTGGCTCCCATGCACCATCCACTAAATCTACGTGAACGAACATTTATTTCTGTAACTTCAAGGAAATTGCTACCACGATCACAGTAAAAGAAACTAATAATTAGGCAATCTCGAGGTGCCAAAACTTCACGGTCTCGGCGGAAGACAGCTGCAAGTGACCAAACGACGCACGTTAGTGAACAGAAACCGAAACTTCTGTCACCGGATCAATGACGACGCCGGCCAGCGCGACTCATCTCGCTGCTCCCAAAACTCAACGCGAGAGTGAGACGCCGGCCACAAGCTGCTCGATCGATCCCATTTTCCCACTCATAGAAGTGCCCGATCTGAAGCCCCTCAGATCAACGCCATGGATGACGTCGCGGGCGTCAAGAAGGGCAAATGGGCGTTCGTCCAGTTCTTCTTCGTGCTCTGCGTCGTCCTGTGCGTGCTCCTATACGCACCTCGCGTCCTCGTCTTTGCCCCGTACGGCATCGACTTCTTCGCCCCGAGCTCTACGCAAGAAACGTCGTGTATGTCAGAACTGGGGCCGCACGTCGCGGCCAATGCAGGAGATGAAGGCCCGATTCTTGACAACCAGGTGGGCTCCCCGTGCTCGTCCATGCGCAACAACACCATCTGCTGCGACCGCTCGGACTTCAACACCGACGTCTGCTTCATGGCCGGCGACGTGCGCACGGACGCGGCGTCCCTGTCGCTCCTGCTGTTCCCGCCGCAAGCGCCAGGGCGTAACGCCACTGCGGAGGAGCGGGTACAGCCCTACCCGCGCAAGTGGGAGAAGTACATCATGAGAAGGATCCATGAGGTGCGGCTCCGGGTGGCCCAGGCGGAGGAATCTGCCGAGCACCGGTGCGACGTCCGGCACGACGCGCCGGTCCTCGTCATGTCGGCTGGGGGCTACACCGATAACTTCTTCCACGCGTTTAACGACGGGCTCTTGCCGTCGTGGCTGACGGTGCAGCACCTCCGCCGCCGCGTCGTGCTCGGGGTCCTCTCATACAACCCGTCATGGGCTGGCACGTTCAGCGAGATAATCTCCGGTCTCTCGGACTACCGCGTGGTCGACCTCATCAACGACAAGAGGACGCATTGCTTCACCGGCGCCATCGTGGGCACTCGTTTCCACGGCATCCTCAACGTCGAACCCACGAGGCTCCGGGATAACAAGACCATCTTTGACTTCCACCAGTTTCTCGCCGACTTGTACGAGATGACCGAGGGCCACAAGCCGGAGAAGCACCAACTGGTGCCGCACACGCGGCGGCCAAGGCTCGGGATCGTGTCACGCAAGGGGACGCGCGTGATCGAGAACCAGGCGGCGGTGGCGCATCTCGCGTCGTCGATCGGGTTCGACGTGGACATCCTGGAGACGGCCAACGGGATGCCACTCTCGGCCGTGTACGCGTCGGTGAGGGCGTGCGACGCGCTGGTGGGCGTGCACGGCGCGGACCTGACCAAGTTCCTGTTCCTGCGCCCCGGCCGCGCGGCGCTAGCCCAGATCGTCCCGCTCGGCCTCTCGCCGAACGCGCGCGCCTGCTTCGGCGTGCCGTCCGCGAGGATGTGGCTGCACTACGACAAGTACGACGTGCGCGGGCACGAGAGCTCGCTGAGCCGCAAGTACGGGCTGGACGACGTGGTGGTGGCGGACCCCGAGAAGGCGAAGCGGGACAATGGGTGGGACATCGTGGCTGTGGCGCGCGTGTACCTGCGCGGGCAGAACGTGAGCCTGGACCTTGGCAGGTTCCGGGAGGCGCTGGCCAGGTTGCATTCGCAAGCCCTGCTGCTTCAGCGACAGGAGATCCCCAAACGCTGATCTCGGCACGGTTGGGGATCAGCATTCAGCAGCCATCAGTACCATGGATCCATGTGGGTGGCTGAACCATTTTGGATTCTCGACGATACGGTACGCAAAGGCTATGTGAATGTGAACGAACAATGGTGGAATCAAACTTAGTTACTGGAGGGATGTGTGGTTGATGGCTTAGAAGAGTTGTAGACCTCCTAATTCCAAAAAGTATCATCATATTCAATATACCGATGATATAATTATGATGATCGATGACTCTTGACAGTTCTATTCTTAATCTTGCAATCATACTATACTGTTTTAAATGGTTGTTTAGTGTGCTAAAGACTATGGTGATCTTGACATTTTAAATATAGAGATTATGAATGTGTTTGCTTGTCAAATGGATTTAGAATATTTGCTCTGCATCTAAGGACATCTAGTTTAAACTTATTAAAGCCAAATACATACCAGATGATAATCTGTTCACCTATAGATAGAGAGGCACATCTCAGTTAATGTGAAACACACCTTTTTTTAATAGGGGCTGTTTATAATGTGAATAAAGTTAACATAGTTTTCTTCTAGAGGGATATGTGGTTGGGAGAGACTCCATTGAAAACCTAATTTCTCGACTTATTTTGCATGTGTGCTTACCTAGATTCTCTAGTATCTAATTGTTGGGTAAATAATGAGCGAGAGGTTTAGTTTAAAAGAAGTCTAAACGCAAGTGATATGCTTCAGTGGGATGAGCTGATGCACAGGTTGCTGAATGTTTAGATAAATGATAATGAATACAAAGTGACTTGGGCTTTGGATAAATCAAAGAGATTTACCACCAAATCTTTATACACGCTTCTTATCTTTGAGGGTGTATCTAGCTAGGAGGCTGAGAAAATCTGGACATGCAAAACCCCCCTCCGAATTAAGGTCTTTTATGGCAAATGTTACATAACAAACTCCCAATGACCTCCTTCCTAAAGAAGAGGAGTTGGAAAGAGAGCATGAACTGCTATCTGCATGATAGGCATGAGGATGTCAATCATATCTTTTTTGGTGTGTATTGGTGAAATTTTCTTGAGTGTTTCGAGAGATACTTTTAGTTGGAATATGTTCTCTATTTGATAGCTGATTTATAGGTAAGTTGGCTTTTGAAGAAGTTCAAAATCTCTTAAAATCCGGGTTTTTTTTTCTCTTTGCAGGTATAGCTTGAGCTTTGTGAAGGATAAGAAATATCATGACAATCTAGAATAAGTTCCCTAACAAATCTACTGAAGCTCTAATCCTCGCTATATCGTTCATGTATAAATAGAGCATCATACTCAAAGAAGACCAGAGGCAGACCGACCTATAGGGCATGGTAGGGCCACCACCCTACCTCTTCGGTTGGCTATCACGCAAGCTGCAGGAGGAAGACGATGAAGGTTGAAGGGGATCGAATCAATTTGGGCCGACTAGTGGCTCATGTCCCCCTCCGCGACTCCAACTCCATAGAACATTCGGCACTTTGGCCCACAGGACACAAGCCCAAATCGAATTAAACGCTCTCCTCTCACCTTGCAGGCTCGCCTGACGCCTGTTCCTGCGGGCTGCAGCCGTTCCCCACGCCCACGCGGACACAGAGGGAGGGCAGAGCGAGCACCCTACCTGGCCGCTGGCTGAGCTGTGCGCGGTGCGCCGCCGCTCAAGGAGGCCACCGAACTGCTAAAGCCGTGCGCCCGTGCGCCTCCTCGACTCCTCATCGACGGATCTGGGGAGGTCTGGGGCTCCGGGCGTCCGGGCGGTCCGGCTGCACGCCTGCGCCGCTGCGGGTGGTTCCGCCTTCGCGGCTTGCTGGCTTCGTCGCCATCGCCGATTCGCTTGTTCCCTTCAGTTCATGCGCCTTCGCCCTTCAGCACTCGCTACCGGCCAATCAGCACCAGTAAGGCAGCAGGGCGGCTCGGGTGCTCGGCCTAGGCAAGAAGAAGTGAAGAATTGAGGTGGTGGGGGGCTGGGGCTGGGAGCACAGGGCAGGCGGGCGACTACGGGGTGCGGGCAGCGTCGTAGCGGCAAAGCCAGGCTCCAGCAGCGGAGTAGGCTGCGGCTGGTCGGCTGGGCGCCTAGGCCGCTGGGGGCCTGGCCGCCTAGGGAGTGGGGATTGGCGCAGAGAGGACAGAGCCTAGAGGAGTAGCCAAGCAGGAGCCGGGTGTGAGGGTATTAGGCATTAGCACTTCTTTACTTGTCCAGTTGTGACTTGTAAGTTGTCAGGTACTCCAGTTGTTCCCTTATCCATCGTATTTGATGTACTGCTCATTTTTTTGCTCAAATTTGTCACTGATTGGTTACATTGGTACCAATAATAGCGCCGGGCATGAAGGGAGGTTGAAGCCAGCAATCTGGAAGTGCCAGATCTACCCCGCCAAGCAAGAAGCGCTACAAAATGCTAGGTATATTAAGTTATTCACTGTGATTTGATTCCTTTAGTAATGTAGTATGAATATTGATTAGTCAACAAAAATTAAATGATTTTGTAGATTTGAAGTCCTTCTTTAGTAGCAATTTGTCGAGTGGCTCGGGTCCAAATACCCGTGGAAGTGGAAATGCTCTTGAATCTGAAGAAGGGCAAGGGGAGGTGGGTGACCTGGGACTGGGATTGGGAGATTCATCACCTGAAATTGAAGATTCTATGGCACAAGTTGTTGTTGAAGATGCATTATTACTAAATTTGCCATCACAAGATATTGAAGGTATTAAGGTTTTCAACCCGGTTGTCCATCTTGTTTCTGATCCAGGACTTCGTATTCCTATTGAGGAATTTCATCCAAACATTAGAGATGATGTTAAGAGGGCTTATTTGTTGAAGGGCCCGACACAACCTTTTGGCCATAATTTTCATCGCAAGTTATGTGATAGTAGGGCATTTTTAGAAAGTTGGTTAAGGCAAAACGATTGGCTAGAGTACAATGTGGCAAAGGATGCAGCATATTATTTCTATTGCTTTCTTTTTAAGCAGGAGCCCTTAGAGCAACAATTGGTCATGATGCTTTCACCAAAGCAGGGTATAGGAATTGGAAGAATGCTTATCATGGACTTACTCTTCATATTGGTGGGCCAACTAATTGTCATAATAGAGCAATGACAGCATGTGAAGATTTTAAGAATCGAAGGGCAAGTATCACACATAGGGTTGAGACTAATAGTGTTGATGCTGAAATGAGATATGAAGTTCGTCTGACAGTTTCTTTAGATGTTGCAAGCTTCCTCATTGCGTAAGCTCATCCATTTCGTGGACATGATGAATCTCCCTCTTCCTTAAATAGAGGGAATTTCTTAGAGATGCTTGAGTGGTTAAAAAAGAGGAATGAGAGTGTAAAGGTTGCATTTGAGGAGTTGTGTCCATTAAATGCCCAAATGACTTCTCACAAGATTCAAAAGGATCTTACTGAAAGTTGTGCGATAGAGATTAGGGAAGTGATAAAGGAAGACATTGGTGATAAATATTTCTCAGTTCTAATTGATAAATCTCATGATATCTCAATAGCAGAGCAGATGGCTGTGATTGTGAGGTTAGTTATTATTTATTTATGCATTCCATTAATTATCTGGGTCTTGCAACAAGTTAGTCACCTAATTGCATCATGTGTCTTGTAGGTTTGTGAACAATAAAGGAATGGTTGTGGAAAGGTTTTTGGGTCTCAAACATGTGGAGGATACAACATCAAATGCATTAAAGAAAGCTTTGCTTGAGATGCTTGCTGACTATGATTTATCTGTTGCTAAACTTCGAGGGCAAGGATATGATGGAGCTTCAAATATGAGAGGTGAATTCAATGGTTTGCAAAAATAAATTTGTGATGAGAACCCTTATGCTTTCTATGTTCATTGCTTTGCTCATCAATTGCAGTTGGTCATTATTTTCGTTACAACTTGTTGTTCATATTTCTCTGATTTCTTCAACTATGTGAGTTTGATTGTGACTAGTGTTAGTTCATCTTGTCGAAGAAAAGATAAGTTAATTGCACATAATCGCGATATCATTTTGCAAAAGTTGGATAGTGGTGAGATTTTTTCAGGAAAGGGGAAGAATTAAAGAACAAACTTGGTTAGACCTGGTGATACAAGATGGGGTTCTCATTTCACAATATTACTCCGTATTGAGTCAATATGGGATTCTGTGGTCAGAGTGTTGTCCATGATTCATGGGGATGAGTATAATCCTGGTCGAGCAGCTGGTTTGGTACGCAAAATGGAGAGCTTTTCCTTTGTTTTAAATATGAAATTGATGTTGCAAGTTCTTCGCATTACAAATGAGTTGTCTCTCTTGCTGCAAAGAAAAGATCAAAATATTGTTCAGTCTATGTTATTACTAGTTGATGTCAAGACACGTTTGGTCACCTTGCGAAATGAAGGTTGGAAGCCATTATTTAAAGAAGTCAAATCTTTTTGTGTTCCCAAAAAGATTCCACTGCCAAATATAAATAAGTCCATACCAAGATGGGGTTGCTCAAGGCTTGATGGCGACTTGATAACTCAAGAGCATCATTATCGTGTTGATACTTTCTTTGCTGCTCTTGATGCTATTATCACGGAGATGGATCATCGCTTTAATGAGGTATCATCAGAGTTACTTATTTGCTTATCCTGTCTTCATCCAAGAGACTCATTCTCTAAGTTTGATGTTGATAAGATTGTTCGTCTGACGGAGATCTATGACCATGATTTCTCAATTGTTGAGCGTTCGCTTATAAGGGATCAACTTGAGACCTTCATTCTTTACGTGCGAAGAGTTGATGATTTCAAAGCTTGTCATGATCTTAGAAGCTTAGTCATGAAATTGATAGAAATTGAAAAACATCTTGTTTTTCCTCTAGTCTATCGCATCATAGAGTTAGCATTGCTCCTTCCAGTAGCAACGACATCGGTTGAAAGATCTTTCTCGGCTATGAATATAATCAAGACAGATTTACGCAATAGGATATCCGATGAGTGGCTCAATGACTTGATTTTGTGCTACATTGAGAAAGATATTTTTAGAGGACTTGATTTGGATAAAATTAAAAAGACATTTCAAGTTATGAAAGATCGAAAAATGAGCTTGTCTAAACCTCCTAAAAGACCTAGATATTCTTAGTGTTTTATGAGTGGTATGCCTTCTCATAATTTTCTCTACATTTTGTAATATATGATCACTTAATTATTACTCACTAATTGAATAATTTTTGAATTTGACAGGTTTGTACTATATCTTTTGATGTATGTTGATTTATATGGTTTAAGAATCGTTGTTTACTCGACTACTTGTATACAAGATGTACCATCTTGATTCTTCTTCTATACCATTTATACTCTATTTTGATGTTGCTCCGATTTAAATATATACGATTTAATTTTTATTGGCTAAATTTTCCGTATGATTCTGCCCTACCTATATTTTTAGCTGTGTCCCTCACTGAAGAAGACGATAGGCTTAAGGTGGGCAATACAGCATCTCAGGTCCGATATGTTTGTGATATTTGATTTGGTGCCTTTAGTTCGCAATGTGTAATAGATTTGCCTGTTTTTATCGTTCTGGCTCTAATCTGTGTTGAGCTCTTAGGTGGCTGCTAATCCTAGCAGTTAACCATTCTGGTTTGCCTTTTTCTATTAACTTTCAATATAAGTTGATGTAATCTCTATAAAAAAAACTTAGTTGCTGGATCAAAACCAGCTGCACGCACGCCTAGCAGCGTCAACGTCAGTGCCAAGTCAAAAAAGGCACGGCTGCGTAATGAAACGCGGAATGATTATGTCACTAGCTAATTAATCTTTGTTACGCGCCTAACCTCTCCAATACGCCTAACCAAGTCAGTTTAAACGCACGGAGTAGACGAGTAGTACAGTAGTACTATATGAGTAAGCCGCAAGGTCAAAAGTATGAGTAGGTCGGCCATCCCTCCTAACTGAAAGCGGGATGAAAAAAAAAAGAGAAGCCAAAAATTCCAACGCTGACACTCGTGCCGTGACGCGACGTGTGATGCACCGACTCTCGCCAGTTTTTGTTTACCTCCTCCTCCTTCCTGTTCATTGAACGAACACTGTGTATCTTTCAGCACAGAAAGTACGAAAGTGATCGTTCTCGTGTCAGCCATAAGACTCGGCTGTCTGTTCGATAGCATCCCTATGAAAATTGACACTTGGATGGCCCTGCTGTTCAACACCCAACTACCCACACTCCAAATCACCGAAATTCAACCTATGCGCATTGTGGTTCTTCAACCTCCATCCTTCTCCGTCTACAGTTGTCTCTGTCGATGTTCTTATCATCAGATTCACGCATGTTATCTTAGTCAGGCTAACATTTTTGGTTTGGAGCTTCTTGCTCTGACAACAACTCATTCGGCAGTCCTTCGCCGTCCACCACTGGCGACGCCCACACCATTTCGCCTCCTTGGTCAAGCCGGTCTCTTTTCCCTGGAAGCTCTTGTAATATCCTTAAAAAGATCGAGATCGAGCCGGTCACGAGATCGACTAGGTCTTGAGGCTGTCATAAGACTATCTTCAACCAAATTTCTTTCATTTTATTTTCTTTCCGATTCCCTTTTTTATTGTCATTCACTTTATTTTCTCTTTATCTCCAACAGCTTTTGTTCGAGTGAAATCGCGAAGGGAAAGGAGAGAGAATCCTGTCATAAAGGAGATGACCTTAGAAATCCACTCGTGATAGGAACCGTAAAAATAAATCGTTAGAGCGCTGAAGAAAATCCCTTAACGATAAGGTTTTCGTCAAAAAAAAAAAACCCGTTGGAAGTAGTCTAATATAATCGGCCCTCTGAGCCCACGTCTAAGCCGAACCATCCATACCTTATTGCGTCGTCGCTTGAGCCGTCGCCGTTCCGATAGATTACGTCGCCGTCCTAGCCGCCACCGTTGCCGCTCGTTTCGCCCGTCGCCTCCCGCCTGCGCTCCCTGCCCAGCTGCCAGCCGGGTCACCTCCAGGCACCACCCGTCCTTGCCGATATTCACACCAGTTAGGACGCAATCACGTTTTTGGCTGTAGGTATGACCTCGAATCGCCGTTTTCTTTCATGGTTGGCCCTGTAGACTTTGTTACTTTGTTAGGCCATGTCAAACTAGATAGCAGATCTAAGTTGGTTTTAGTGTACAGCCTTGTACAACAGCGTTTCTTAGGGGATCGATTTGATTAGGATAGACTGGGTGCCTGAATGAACACCCTAGAGTATGTTTCTAGCGGTCTAAAGATTGTTCATTAGTACAAGTCAGAAACATGGTTTGAACCTTTGCAATGATTGATCCATTATAATCACAATGATTATTAGTTCGTGGGCCCTTTCATCTGTTAAGCTGAGAGCAGGTCTTTTTTTTTTTTTGGCATGTTTTGTATTGTCGAAATTAAGTTTCAAGGCAAAGAAAGGTCTCTGTCTAGATTAGAATAATGCAGAAACCTATGTTAGTAAATTGGGAACTAAGTGGTCTCTCGGTGAACTTTTGGTAACTCAGTTTTTGGACTTCATATATATTCTAAATACTTCAGTTATTATATAATTGCCTGGGCAATGAAGTGTTGATCGATTAAGTCGAGTTTTTTTGATATGGTAACGCCTGTAGGGATGTCTAGGGTCTTTACTAATTTTTCTGTGTTGTTATCGTTTTGATACTTGATCATCGTTATTTTAGGGGCTTGTGCACACCGGGAATAGCATCTGACTTCATAGTGATCTGTTGTCCAATAGGTCATAAAGCAAGTGTACGACGAACGTATGTGCGATGATATAGTTTGCTAGTTGGTTGATTCTTGATTTGTCCGATTATATTATTTTAATTTTTATATATTCATGTATTGGTTTGATTCAAAGTTTGAAGATTCAAGACTTTTCCTTTCATATGTTTCATGTTTCGGGATTTTTTTTTCCTGAAAACACTGCATGTACCATTTGATATTTATATTTATATTTATATGAGTAAGTGTTAGCTTCCCTTACTCGATTTTATCGGTAAATACTAAAGATGTATTCGAGTGTTATCCGTTTCAAACGAAAACTACTACTTCTCAGTATTTTCTAAAGACAAGAAACAATTTTTTTTACAATGCTTTTTTATTGGATCCTGATTCGTCTTCTATATTGTACTTGCTGAGTGTTTTACTCACATTTATATTTTATTTAGTTTTTAGGTAACAAATGACCATGATATGCATAGGATGAGAGTAGCGTCACGATGGAGCTCACACAAATTTACAATTAGTCTATTCTTAAAGCATTGAAACACTAATTGCTAGTTATTTTGGTTAAATAGTTAACGAGACAAGTTGGTCGTGTGTAACGGGTCTTAGAGTGGTATAGAATCTTCGGGTTGTGTCACGATTTAGAATTATACTATGATGTTTACCTTCTGCTTATAAATGTAGTGCCTATGAACTATATGGAATTCTTGTTTGTGCGGAAAAACGACAAGTACTTAAAAAAACTCTACCGAAATTTTTAATAATTTTTACACGGTGTAAGTTATAATAAAAGATGGTAGCCTCCGGGTTGTAAGAATCTGAAATATTACAACTCTTCTAAGCTCGGCGACAAAAGAAATCTCCCTCCCCTAACACCTATCAGCGGCCACCGTTCTTTGTCGCCGGAGACATCCTCGTTTTCAAGAGTCTGATCATTAGGCCATTCCCAAGGGCTTCCCTTCGCAGGCGAGATTCCCGTCGTGAAGGTATTCTTGTTTCCTTCAGCGCTTCAACGGTTTCGCTTCAAGTTTCCCTTTACGACGGGGTTCCCAGAGTCAGGGCCCGTTTGGCAGAGCTTCTCCTGATTCAAATTCTCTAAAAAAATTGATTCTCTGAGAAAGTGATTGTGTGGCTGAAAATGATTCTTAATGATTCTCTAGGATAAACTCTATGAATCAGGAGAATCAGCGTGGTCAGCTCCTCAGGAGAAGCTACTTTTTTCAGCTCCTCAGCTTTTAGTTCATTTCAGTGAATCAGGAGAAGTGATTCACTCAGGGAGCTAAAGCCAAATTCTGCCATTTGGCAGAGCTCCTCCAAATTCAGCTCAGAAGCTGAATCTGGAGCTCTGCCAAACGGGCCCTCATTCCTTTTAGAACGGGATTCTCTCTACTTTCCTTTCGCGATTCTCCTCGAAAGAAAGCTGTTGGAGATAAGAGAAAATAAAAGGAATCGAAAAGGAAACGAAATGAAGAAAATATGGTTGAGGATGGTCTTAAGAAGCCTGAAAAAAAAATGGTTTGAAAGACGAAGGTGCGCCCAGAAAAAGTAAAAGACGGTAGAAACATTCAACACCATAACAAGACAAGAACCTTCAAAAACACGCGCCCGCCCGGAGAAATTACGTCCAACTCGCCGCTTTCCTCCCGCGTGCTGCCACCTGCCGCACCCGCGATCCACCAACCGACAAAAGCGAACCCAAGTTTTACGGACAACTCCAGAACCGGATCTACCACTCGCAGACACGCAACGCAACCTCCGATCCTCCCAAGCGACGACAGCGATGGAAGTGAAGCTGCACACGGCACGGACCCTCGTCGGCCGCCTGCGTGGCGCCGCCGCCGCGCACGACGGGGCCGCGACGGCCTCCGCGGTGGCCGAGATCCGCCTCGTCTCCAAGGACGACCCGGAGATCCGCGCGCCGCTCGCGGACGCGGGCGCCGTGCCCTTCCTCTCCGCTCAGCTCACAACGGGGCCGTCCGCCGCCTCGGTGGACGCCGCGGCCGCACTCCTCAACATCTCCATCTCCGCTCGGGAGGAGCTCATGTCCACCCCGGGCCTGCTCGACGCGCTCACGGCCGCGCTCCGCACCGACGCCGCGCACCACGCCGCCGCGACCGTCCACAGTCTCCTCTGCGTCGATGCCTACCGGGCCACCATAGGCGCCAAGCGGCCGCTCCTCGCGGCGCTCGTCTCACTCCTCCGCGCCCCGCCCAGCACCCGCGCGACCAAGGACGCCCTCAAGGCGCTCTTCGGCGTCGCGCTCTACCCGCCCAACCGCGCCACGCTCGTCGGGCTCGGCGTCGTGCAGGCCCTCTTCGCACTTGTCATGACGGACGGTCGTAGCGGGATCATCGAGGACGTCACCGCCGTCATCGCGCAGGTCGCCGGGTGCGCGGAGAGCCTGGAGGCGTTCAGGTGGATGTCCGGGGTGCGGATCCTCCTCGACCTTGTCGAGCCTGGGGGCGCGGCGACACCGAGGGCGAGGGAGAACGCGGCGGCCGCGCTGCTCAACCTCGTCGTGGCCGGCGGCGAGCGGGCCGTGACCGAGGTGATCGCGGTCGGTGGCGCCGAGGACGCCGTGCGGGAGCTGGCCGAGGACAGTGCGGCGAGCCCGAGGGGGAAGGCGAAGGCAGAGGCGCTGCTGCGGGCGCTAGAGGGCACCGGCGCGAGGAAGCGGGAGCACCGGCTCGCCGATTTCTTGAACGGGCTGGTGCAGTCGGACCCGTACATCTCGTCGCCGGCGTCGGCGTCGACGCAGGGGTAGGCTGACGTATTGAGTTTGACCGTCCACGTACGTACGTGTGTCTTGTACAAAACTAGTACCGTATGTAGTATGTAGCTTGGCTAAAAATACATTTTTGTTGGTTGATGAGAATATTATAGTTTTCTAGCACTGAATAGAGACTTGAGGGGACTTCGGTGTGTGGTTTTGCAAGGGTATTTAGGGAGTTTATATTGACCCCAGCTTCTGTTTGGATTCAAATGAAGCAAATTGCTTGGTAAAATTCTGGATCTCATTACTGCCATTTCGAGTATTCACTCTACTCTGCTCTCTGTAGCAAGGTTGTTAAAATTATAGATTCTTTATAGCCAGAACCCCACCTATGTTTTTTTAAACCAAACCCTGGTTAAGTTGTATCACCATAATCAGTCCGAAGCTCGGGTTAGGAAGAAGGGTTATGATAGACTTTGATGAGCCAGAGTAAAAGTGCAGCCTCTTTTATAAAGATGATTTATCTTGTTGTAAATTGTACTGACAAAAATGGTAAAATCGGTCCATTCTATAGCATGAAATCTCTGTCCGATGACTATAGTCGGGATTCTAACTAGCATGCTCTCTATACCAAATATGTTGTCGCTAATTTATGTTATGTCTATGTGTAAATACCTAACAAATTATAATATAACACGCATATCCTATTTGTACATAGTAAAACGCATAAACATTGGATGCAAGCAATGCTATACGTTGTTAGGTATGCTACTACGTACTGAATAGAAATGATTCTGTACATCGACTAGCAACGATGAAGCTAGCTACGAGGATACTAGGACTGACCCTGTCAAAGAATCGAGACGTTCGCAGTCTCAGTCGTCGGCTCAAATTCTTGTTTCAGCAACAAGTTCTGATGGCGTCCGTCATCCTGTGGTGGCATCACCGTCAGCCGCCACACAGCAAACACTATACACCTGGCCGGGAACATGGGCCGTATTTCCTGCATATTTGGTCCATATTACGCCACAAATGATGGGCCAATTATACGGCCCATAGCCTCTTATGATCTAGTCGGTACCGTGTCCTGGGCTGGGTTTCAGTTCAGGCCACGGCCCACAATAAGCCGTAGAATTAAGATTTTTAAATTTTTAAATAAAAATTGTATATATATATATATCCGTTTTAAATTTTACAATTCTATATACATATCATCCGCTGGAATAACATCAAGCTATCTATAGCTCGTTGAACGGACACAAAGTGGGCTGAGGTAAAGCAGCGGACCCTAGAAATCCACGCTAGCACATGTCATCGCGATGGGCTGCACACAAAGTGTTAAAAGTGTTAAAAATCTTGAGTTTTACCATTAATTGCGGGCCTATCTCGATCTATTGAATTATTTGATTATATTAGGCTGGAGATCAAACTAGCGTAACGAATCTGTATGTGATCGAATTACACTGCATCGGCATCGCTATTGAACACGCAGATCTTCGACCTAGCCTATATACCCTACGCGACACGAATCTATTTGTAAGAATTCAAAAATCGAAAGGTACGGAATTTAATAGATTGAAACTGTAAATTATCTACTATCTCTCGTAGATTATCTAGTAATCGGATCTGGTAGATCATCATCTGGTAGATTAAGTTAGCTAATAGATTGATTTGGAATTGATGGTTCCAATCTAGTTGTACATATATGCATGCGACACGAAGACCACTACCAAAGAAAAACACAACACGAAGCTGTGGATGAACTCGTCCGCACCAGCGTGCAATACTGGTAGGGCCCGCAACCGCCACCATGACTTCTACAAGAAAACCGGTGGCCGTCCCCCTGCACAATATCGCGGTGGCTCGAAGGCCCTGCCATAGACCGAAAAGAAGGAGAAAAATGGACCATGGCACACCGCAGGCATGAAAGCTAGCGGCCTTCCCTGCCGATGCTTGCAACTATCCGCATTGCTAGCCTCGCATGCTGGTGCTCGAAACCGCCACGTCGCCTGCGTGCACGCATCGCTCGAAGCGGCGCCACATCGTCGTAGCCCTACAGGATCGCCCCGCTACCCGCAAGCGGTCGGGCTGCCAGGTACCGTGCGCCCGACCACGTCGCGCCTCTGCGTTGCATGCCCCCCTCGCTGCCCGAGGCGCGTGCAGTTGCAGTCTCATCGAAATGTCGCGCCGCCACCTAGAGTTGTGCCGGCATCGGCCACCATAGGCCTCCGCGGGCCGCTGGCAACGTCCCGCACCAGCCACGTCGGTGCCGCCCCGTACCGACCAGCACATAGTCTGTGCCACCCCGCATGAGCACTGAATGCCACCTGCCTCCACACAGAAGGGAATGAGTGATGGCTAGGGTTTTCAAACCCTAGCTGCCCCTTGTATAAGAGGCGCGCGGGCCAATCCATATTGATAGCAGGTCGATCCAATAATGGATGAAAACTTGTGGAAATAAAAGGGAAAAGAAAATTCTAAAATTTTACATTTAGCCTCCTGAACTTTCTATTAATTGAGCGTAATCCCTATTTTTTGCATTTAGACCCCTAGTTGTTCTGAAAATTATCTAGAGGATCTATTTTTGCATAGAAGTACCTCCAAAATTTGAATTTTGCATCTATTTTAGCAATTATGTAGTATTTCATTCTGTTATTATTTATATGCTATTAATTATTATTATTACTATTTAAATTGCCTATTATGTGTTTAAATTCAGTAAAATTTGAATAATAGCATGGAAATGTCAAAAAAATTACAGTAATATGATTTAGCAATAAGATGCAACTTTACTAGTAGTAATACTTGCGTCATTGAATATGTAGTTGGTTGATATCACGAATAAGGAGTTCGATGAGCTGAGTACAGATGGCTGCATCTATCTCACTTGGGTGTCGGATGTCCGAATTGTACTTGGAGCGAAAAGACTTCACGCTGCCATTGCATAAGAACAAGTAGTGCAATGGTTCCCACGAAGGATGAAAATGATCAGACACTTTATTTTATCCGCCACTATCTCTCCCCCACTTTGAAGGATGAGTTCATGGCAATGAGTAGCGCTAAGGCACTATGAGATGTACTGCATGAGCATTTTGAGCGCCTTAAGTACACTATCAAGCCTCTTACAGAGTAAAAATAGATCTGGCTCCATTTCTGTGACTACAAGAATGTTAGAGAGTATAACTTCATACTGCATCGCATTTGCACATTTTTATTTCTATGTGGGAAGGAGATAACAGAAGAGGACAAAATTGAGAAGACTCTCTCCTTCCACCTGAATGCGGCAAAATTCGCACGCAATCATCGTCAATCAAAATACAAGAAGTATTCAGAACTGATTGACATGCTACAGGTTCATGAAGTTCATGACGAAGTCATAAACAATAACTTCTTATCCCAGCTGCCAGGAAAGAACAATTGCCTAGAAGTCAATCACAGCTCTTTTAAAGCACACATGTACCGCTATAAGAATCGGGGGAAGTGAGGAAGTAAAGTGGTGGTAGACAAGGTTAAGCCTAGTGATGATAATGGTAAAACAAAAAAGAAGTCAAGTTATATAGTGCGTAGAATCAAACATGCTATAAGTGTGGAGTTTAGGGTCATTGATCCCGAATCTACAAAGCGCCAAAGCATGTTGTGGCAAAATCAATTTATTGTTGCATTGTAAATTTGGCTGAAAACTTGTAAAATGCATAAAAAATTAAATATAGCTCCAAAAATTGTGAAACCATTTTTTAGCTTTTTTATTCATACTCTACATGCTAAAAATACTAGGAGCCATTAAATATGTGTTGATATTTCTTTGATTAATAAAATATGTTTAAGCTTCATTAATTCATAATGATTTATTGGTAACTCCAAAATTGATTTCAATCTTATTAATTGATGCCCTGTTCATTAAAAATGATCACACTAATGTTAAGTATAAATTAATTTTCTATTTTGGTACAAGCTTTGAGCTAAACTTAATTAATCCAAGAAAAATATTAATGATTAACGATAATCCAAATTTAAGGAAATCATTAATAATTTAAACTCACGTCATGAAGCATTGCATCTCCACTGTTGTCATACACTTTAGAGCCTCTTTCATTGCATGTCATCGTACTCATTGTGATGCACTATCATCTTTATTTAGAAACTGACGCTTCGTAGTGTCACATGGTTGAAACTACAAATGAACGAGCGGAGTTCTGTGAGTGTTGCACAGGAAGCATCAAGGAAGCACCAGACAAGCATCTATCATATTTTCCCTATATTTTGGAGGATTACTAGTCAATTTATTAGATTTTGTTATATGTCGTATATGCATGTGATGACGAGTCGATGTCGGGAATCAGGTCGATCCTATTTGTTGCATAACACCTACCTTGATGAAGTTTTCAATCCTTATCCTTGTAACCTGGGTATTTTCATGACATGGACCAACTTAAAAGTGATATGATAATTTTTTAACCTTGCAAAGGTTATCGATAGAAGTCGAGTGATGGATGTCACCGTCGTTCGCGAGTTACAAGAATTTCAACTACAGTTACAAAGGAATGATAAGCTGAGATGGTGAGTTGGAAAAGTTGAGACGAGATGTGAGTGGGTTCTTGGGGCAGTTCGAGAGAGGAGAGCTGGGCACCATAGACCACTTGCATCATTTAAGCACTGAACGTTGGTGCCGTTTGTTTAAGCACTTTTTGTACTACCACATGTCGATCTAATGGTAAGATAAGCTGATTATCGTATGCCGTGCTGACGCTTGACTTGCGACCCTATGACGTGAAGAAAAAGTACGAGAAGATGCAAGGTGGCGGGAGCCGGAGGTGTCCGAGATATGCTCAAGGTAACCCCAGTGCCATAGGGGCATGTGCAAGTGGATAGTTCTAGATATGAGAAAGGTTATCTCGGGGGTCAAGAGTATTGACTTGAGTCGTGTGGGTAAAGATGTACCCCTGCAGGGTGTAAGATCAATTCGAATTGCCGCGCTCTTGGTCATAAGCATGCTTAAGTTTCATTGGACATCAATATTAGAGTTTCGTTCAGTTTGGGAAAAAGGAAGAGAAAGTATGTGGGCTTCTGGGAGAAGCGTGGGTTGATACTTGTTTAAGATGATGAAGTTTACTTTATTGAAGAGATATTTATTGTTAGTCAATGCTAGTCGTTCATATCCGTATACTGGTTAAAGTACTTTTCGCTGAGTCAACTTAACTTTATGGATATTCCTTACTATTCAACTCAATGCATTGTCCTTAGAGTCGGCAATATATATACCAATATTGTGTAAGTCTTTCGAATACCTTTGTACTCAGGGTGCTGCCTTTAAGTTGATGCAGGTAACGACGAACTTGTATACAGGTACTTTTATCTTATTGATGCTAGAGATGGCTAGGAGTAGAGATCGAATGTCCGAGCTAGTCCCGTGGTGCCTTATGGGTAATGGTGCCACTGGTCTTTTGTTTTACTAATATCTTTCCACTACGTTTGAAAACTTTGTTACTAAGTAGACATGGTACCCGAAACAAGGTTAGGAATAAAAGTTAATACTTTTGTACTCTGTTCATATCTTGTGATGAAACTATGTTGTAAACGATATATGTTGTGATCTTGAGTTTTGTTGAGTATATATCGAGACTGCCGAAATTACTTCTGTTTTAATCGACTTAATTGTCATTAAGTGGATGTAATTTGGTCGAGTCTAACATTTTTCCTATGTGGTGGAATTGCAATATCCTGGAAATCATCAAACAAAGTCTTGTATCTACTTCGACGAACCCACTACGTGAAAAACCGACAAAGTAGATATGAAATTAGTGCTGTGATATGACCTTTTACTTATGTTAAAAGTGACGGGTCATACTTGTAACCCATCACTGATGACTCTTCATTAGTGATGGGTCATCCTAAGTCAAACATAAGTGACGGGTCATCCTAAGCTAGTTATAAGTGACGGATCAAGTTGTGACCAGCCACCAATGATTAACTCATCAGTGACGAGTCATCCTAAAGAGTCATTAGTGACGAATCAAGTTTTGACCCATCACTAATGACCGGTGTGATGCAACCGAGTAGTGGAAGGAGTTTTAAATACTTAATCATTAGATGTATTAGTCAATAAGTTTGATAAAACATTAGATGTATTCACCTATCAACTCTTCAATTTTCTATGTAGTTGTGAGAAAAAGATAATTTATCCGTCATAATTTATTAATTATAAATATATCTAGTATTAATTAAAAATAATAACTAATTGTATTTATTTGCAGACCATAAAATGTGTAGTAAAAGAAATAATGCTATTCAACAATTTGCTTATATAGTAAATATGTACATAACATGATGCTATATTTTTTTTATTTTATTTTTATCTTATTTTTTCTCACCTCAGTAGTACTAGAATAGAAATCATTGTACATATATGCTAAAGTTTGATGTAAGGTGTGACGGCTGTGTACACAAACACACGTTCTAAAAACGGTGTAGAAACTTTCAGTTGCGAGAACTCAATCTTCTAAGCCATTTTTGGACTCAAAAAATTTACCGAACCTAACAAAGTGGGGTAGAAACGGATATAACTTTTTCTGCAGATGTCTGTAGAGTAAAAAAAACGTCAAAATTGAAGTCTGTATGCAAAAATTATGCCCGTTTTACCGAGGGCACTCTAGGTCACTTATTTGAAACATTCGTTATATTGCTTATTTCAATTCTGCAGCTGCTTTGGGTCGAAGTGAACAACTTAATTGAACTTTAATCCCACTCTCTGATTCCAAAACTTTGAATTGAACCATTAAAAGTGTTTTTATTCCCTTTACGGTTAAGCTCTTGTGTAACTTATAATTCAAATTAGTAACATAGACATAGGTGACAGGTTATAGCTGTGACTCATCACCTATGACATATTGGGTGACGGTGCTTATGGCTAGTTATGAGTGACACGTTCGGAGTGACGGGTGCGGGACTCGTAACCCATGACGTTTATCACTCGTTACTTATGATATTTTTTTCACGTAGTGATCACTTATAAATATTAGCTTTATATGAAACTGTATAGGAATGCGTTTGGCTTAGAAGAGTGATCAATCATATCCAGCAGTCATATAGTTTGAATACTACTAACACCCCTATCATTATCTATGAAGATAATGATGCTTGTGTTGCACAAGTGTAATCGTGATATGTGAAAAATAACTTTACGAAGCATATTAACCTAAATTCTTTTATGCTCATGAATTATATAAAATGAATGAAATAAAGGTAATGCATACTAAATCATATGAATCTTACATATTTATTCACTAAGTATCTCTCCACACCTACTTTCGAAAGATGTGTCTGTGACATTTGGATGATGAGACTTAGAGAGATGCATATTTTAGGAGGAGAATTTTCACATAATATTGATACAAGGAATTAAATCTTAGTCAAGAAGATTAAGTGCTCAAAGTTAATCATGAAGATTATATGAAGTATTATGGGTGGATTGTACTTTTTTTCTTAGATGAGTTTTCCTGAAGTTTCTCACAATAAGGTTGTTAATGGGACAATTTGTGTGATCATGTCGCGAGTTATGTACTCTTTTTTCTAATTTTTTCTCATTAGATTTTTAGGAGTTTTGATAAGACATGTATTTTGCGAGAAATTTACAAGAAAAAATGTTAAGAAATCTGAAGTTTTACAACTAAGTATCGATTCATCTCGATCTTTGAAAAAATTGATTCTATTTTTAATGGTTTTTAGCAATATAAATATAAGGGCGAATCTCTTATTATAGCATATAGATGAAATAAAGAGAAAACTTTACCCTATATTACATTTTTTTATATGATTGTTTTGTTAAAAGATCTCTAGACTATACCACCAATTGCAACAGTTTCTCAACCCAAAATTCGGTTGCAGTCGCATACGGTTGCTCTTGTTGGCCTTTGCGCCTACCTGAACCGTACTAATCCTTCTCGGAATACGCACTTCGATTATTGCGATGATAAGACGGGCAGGCCACGGTTTCAAAGATTCTTAACCCAGCTACTTGCACTTGAAGACGCGCGCACACTAGTTGACTAGTATCATGCATGCACAGTTACCCAATAATTTTATGTCAAAAGAAAACCTGTAATTTTCTTCTCTTGAGAGGAATACAGCTGCTGCAACTATTCAACATTTTATAATCAAGTACTTGTATAGTTGTATTAATTTAAGACTACAACTTGTTCAGGGTTTGCGATCGATAGCTGTGTATCTAATGATGGTTCAATGCATCCAGCTGATGAAATGGAAAGATCCAGAAGACAAAAATTAAAACACCTTTGGTAAGCGCTAGTAGCTCCTGTTTGACAGACTGACCGTACCAATCCGCCTTGGAATATGGACATAATGACATAGATCATCGCGACGGTAAGACAGGTAGACAGCTGTTTCAAAGATTCTTACCCTACTTGCAGTTGAACTAGACAAAGGTATTACAGTTATTGGAATTATTCTGCACTTTATGATCGCGTATTACCTTAAGACTACCACTTGTTCAAGGTCTGCAATTGCTGTATTTTGTGTTGGTTAAATGCATCCTGATGGAACGACAAGATCCAGAAGGGTGAAACACCTTTTGGAAAGCATCAAATGAGTCTATCCGAGACATGCATGCACGCTTTAGCTATCCGGAGAGATCGAGCACACAGTTGTCTCTAAAATATGTACAGAGGAGGACGGCGGCTTTGTAAGTTGCTCTGGAATGTCCTTTGAAAAGCAATGCCACTAGCAGGCCTGCAGGTTCTTTGTCTGGCAATCCGTGGCAAGTGAAGTACTAATGAACACCTGATCAGGTGAGGTGAATCTTTTCTTTTCTCGCGAGCCGCGCAGGTGAAGTGAATCTGGCTAGCGCCTGCATCCACATTGATTTATATATGTACGCACGTCACCAAGGAATACATTATGATTTATTAGGAGCAAAAGGAGAGAAAACTAACTTGAGTGTAGCACCAAGCAACGGCCGGACGAATAAGCAAACTGCACTGGCTAAAAAAAATATCTGCAAAGAGACATTCAAAATTCCATGCTTTGCTAGTATATGATAAGAGTTCTCTTAGGGTGAATCGAAATTGATTCAGAGAAATTCTACACCATGATGCATCGAGTTTAGGCTGTGTGCATCTCCGGAATCCGGATACAGTGGGCGAGATTTATATTCAATTACATAGGAGGGCCGGGGTTGGGGATCTCCTAAGGAATTAAAGAAATACTTTTCCGTGCATGAAATATAGTACTTCTTGCTCCGATGTATGGAACTAAATTCTCCATCTAAGTTGGACCCACATCACAGTTGAAAAACAAAAGTGTGGCATTGAGATCCAATGGTATGGTTCCTAGATCAGCTGGCAATGTATGTTGGTTCCCTTGGTTGAGCAGCATGACAACGACATTCATGCTGCTAGAGTACTATACTTCATCGATTTTACGATGGCACCCTAAATGGTTTAGGATGGCGCACTGTAGACTCAGCCTCGACAGAGTCATCAGTGAGTGGCCGGGGACTACGGCCGCATAGTGAGACAACAAAGAGCGTGCTGACAGGTCGGTCTCGTCTCTCCTCATTTGAATCGGTTTGTTCATCTAATTTAGAGTCAATTGCTCCAATGCGTTGCGTCGACTCTAGTTACACTCCTCTCATTTGAATCGGTTTGAATTACCCAACATTAGCTATGCACTACTACTTATTTTAAGTTTCCTGCTTTCGATTTCTTTGTAGCTATCATGACGCAAACACACTTTTTTAGCATCTTATATACCTTTGAAGAAACATTGTAGCAAGTTGCATTATAAAGTTAGCAGGGTTTTCTAGGCTAGGTGCCTAGGTGCACTGAACATTACACGCAAATATGGTACACGCAGGCAGGATGTGACAATGCTGCGGGCAATGTGCACACAATTGGGCACTCTTTTTCGTGAGAGCCTGCGTGTCTCTACTCTACGTACCTGAGAAGAAAAAGAAACACCGAGATCGATTGACGTTTGCCATGACCATGACCTGCTAAGCTAGGACCATTTCATTCCCCTACGTAATTCTACTTGCATGCCGCTCTCGGTTTCTTCCCAATTAAGCAGTAGAAGCTCGCAGGCCGTGCTTGAATTGCCACACGCGTGAAAAGCCGCGTTGCGGATGCCAGCCGCGCATATATAGGAGGTACCTCTCCGCCATCTCTCTGATGAGGACATGTAGGCATCACGCTTCGAGCTTTTATACGTTGCCGCGCCGTATATAATTAGCTAGGTAGATTGGTTTTCTTCATTCACTCGTTACATTTGTGTAGGTTGCAGCAAGCTAGCTAGCTCGGCAGAGATGAAAGGAAGCCTGCTGCTGCTGCTCCTCGCGGCGGCAGCCGTGGTGCTTCTTCTGCTCCCGCTGATGCTTCCTCCCCTGTCGCCGCCGCCTTCGCTGCTCCTGATTGTCCCCGTGCTGCTGCTGCTCTCGCTGCTTTCCCTCGCGTTCCTCCCCAACCACGACGTCCACGGATCGTCGTCTGACCACTTCATGCAGTGATGGATCGATCCCAGCATGTTTAACTCGGCAAATACATCCAGGGATCGATGCATCGATCGTCTATGGCCGGCAAGTTAGGAGAGACAGCATGCTGCTGCAGGGGTGGGATGATGGATGCAGCGTCTTGGCGGCCGGACTTACAGTAGCTAGGATTGGTTTCTTCAGTAGGTTCTAGAAGAATGTTGGAAGATAGTCAATGTGCATCTGGATTAACTTGATGAAGGAGATGGGAATGTTTATGTGATTTGAAGTAGCACTACGCATATACAGCATTGTTCTTCTTCGATCACGAGCAGGGGCAAACCTAGGCAGAGGTACCTGGTGCACTAGCATCGTGGTAAATCAAAATTTTAATAGTAATTGTCTTATTTTATCATATACACAGTAAGATAAATTAAACTCCAAAACTAATATTTAATTTGGATTGTATATTTAGCATTATCATCATTTAAGTTCTAGTTTCGTCTCTTATCATGAGTACTCCTTATTACTACATATTGGAATAATGAGTCAACAAGATAAAGAGTTCAGATGATGAGGAAATGTCAATCAGTGAGTCAACAAGATGGAATAACTCTTCACTATCGATTTTAAAGCTGGTAGTGGGCAACATATAAGTAATAGTTAAGGACTATCACTGTTAGTTCGGTGGACTGACAATGAAGGGGGTTATCACTGCCGATTGAAGGATTTACCTGTTAGTGTTTTTCCTCTCCTCCCTCTCTCTTCTCGATCTCTCCATCTCTCTCTCAATACATGCATACAATGATATACATATTTACTGCAAATCAACAATAAAAACGCCTTCATTAATACATAGTAATGAACACATATTACAAGTCAGACATCGATAAACACACATATGTACATAATAGTTCTCACATGTCACCCCCTGAAAAGTCGGTCGAGTTGAGCCAGTCTAGTATCTCTCTACCTCTCCTGCGATGAGGATCTCATCTCTACACTAACAACTGATGGCGTATGTACGTCTGGGGACGCTAGGGGGATGATGGTGGTGGAGCGGAAGACCTGGTCACGCCTGATCCACCGCAGTGCCACCGTATCTTTGACACGCCGGCCATCTATTCTTGAAGGGAATGTATTTCTGTAGGTTGTAACACATTTGTGCGTAGTTTGGAGTTGTGAGTTTGAAGAAAAGAAATAATTAGTCATTGAACACGTGTAGAAATTGAAAAGAAGGCATCGATATGTTATTTCATATCTCAAGATCATTAAACCTAACAGTGTCTCCGTCCGGGCTGAATGCGTACATGAAAGTAAGAATATAAAATGTGTCTCATACACTTCAAGAGGAAATGATTCGTCAGTGGAATGAATTGAACCTTTTTACTCAGTAGGAAATGCAAGACATGAATATGGATTGTGTACCAGAAAGTCGGTTTTTACATTGTATTGCTTCCTGAATAGAAAGTGGATAACACTCTTTTTGCGATATCTTATGTACGCCATGTACATGAATATGAATACCAATTAAACTTAGATACAATTATCAAGAAGATTAAATGATCGAGTTAACCTATTTAGCATGTCAATTAGGTGTTGGTAAGTTGTTTTATCTCTCTTTTGTGTGTCCAAGACAATAATTTTGCTCAAGTCTGGGTGGATGACAAATAGGATCCAATGAAAACTGCATAATATATCACCATAGCACATTAGTACTAGAATTGAGTTGCCCATAAAATGAGGACACCCTGGCGCGCAAACACGTACTCATAGTTATAGGGTTAGAGTATGAATTTCTTATATTGGTGGTGAAGCAGATATTTCAATAAGTAGTACTCGGTGAAGTCTGGATTACTCGTTACAAGTTTTTAGTTCACAAGCCCAGTATCGATGAATCCTACTTTCTTATCTAAGTCTTGTTCGTATGCTTGGATCTTCATTCTATGAAAGAGAGAAGTTAGTTATGCAATTTCAAGGTACGAGATCATATGATGTGAATTTTATGCATATGTCACTTATAGAGTTCACACTTTGACTATAGCCACATCGAGGGCATCTTCCTTGTACAGTTTATACAAGTGCAAGAATTCAAACCAGAAGAAGTTATCCCCGTTGAGGAAATATTCATCCCTGTATCTTACGGGGAACGCCTGAAAACCCTGCCTAGACTGCTCCAAATGCCACTGATATAATCGACACATTTAAGTTGTAAAGTTTCTTTTTATATCTAGTTTGACCAAAAGTTTGCTCAACTCAAACGACCATGTAACATCCAACTTTGATATATCCACTCCCACAGTAAGCCGCGCTAGTTCCTCTACTGTTATTCTTGAATCGGCCAGGAAGTCCGCAATGCTTGGAGCATCCTTAATGATTGAACCTAGTTTGCTCTTGGCCTACTTCCTGCTGATGCGTTCATAATCAGTCGGTGGCTTACTTGAATTCGTCCCCGTCCGTTTAGTTTTGGCCATTCACACGGTATCCGTGCTGTGATGAGGTCCACAACATAAGTGATGGAGTCAGCTCCCAGAACTCTCGTGGACGCACAGCTACTCCGACGACCACCGGGGCTGGAGTGCGCAATATTAGAAGACGCTGTCGGCCGTTCTTGTTCGCTCATAATGGCACCCCCTTCACGCATAAGGGATTTTTTATCGCTTGTTCGTACTGCTTATGCTATTTTTTCTTCTATATGTTCCCTCTCCTTTTTTAGTACTTGTTCGAGCATTTTTATCATCATAGTTTGTTCTGCCTCTCGTTCTGCCTCTCGCTCTTCTTAGGATCTCTTTCAACTATTGTAACTGTTGACGTCGTTTGGGAATCCATATTTCCAACCTATCACCCCAACGCCTCGTGTGCGACCACCGTGCTCCTTGTTTTTCAGGGCCAAGGTGAGCTCGTTCCTATCCCTGTCTTGCTTGAAAGAGCCCTGTGCAGACTGCTCGTGGGCTTTCCCAAGCTATTTTGCAAGATCTTGCGTCACTTCTGGGTCTTTGAAGGTTGTAAAAGATAAACTTCCGTCAAACAAGTAAAAAGCACCCCTCTCAAGAAGGAAGTATGTCGATCATTCGCTCTAGCCCTCCATCTCAGGCGTGACACCTCTCTATCATAGTTCATCTAGCTGTTGTTACCACTGCCTTTCTTTCCTCACATACCAACGACTGCCGACTTTATGAGGGTACAGGTTCTTCTTCGAGTTTGCTTTGTTCACCTCACTCAACCTCTGTGCTTCTTCTGACAATTTGTACTCCGCAAAGGTTTACCAATGATCTTTCAGTTATGGCCATTTGTGGAAATCTGGAGTTGTACCTTTCTACATATATGTTCTGTTCAGTGCCCCATTCCAGTTCTTAAATTAAAGGCCCATGATCATTAGCGTTTTATGCTTAACTACTTCCATATATGTCTCTTCAGGGAAGTCGAACTTCTCTAATATCTTAGGTCACAAGATGTCATTCTTGATTGAATCAGGAACAACGTGCGGATCACGTAATTCATCAGTCCACAATTTGTAGTTGAAGGGCACGTGATCCTTAACAACAATCTCACAAACTGACTTGTATGGTCCCAGAACTCTTTCTAGTGCAGTTGGCTCTCCTGCTGTTGAGATCGCCATGATCACAAATCATCCTGTAGGCATCTTCAAGGGACCTTGGACACAATACCACTCCTGGGATTGCTCATTATCGTGACCCTCCGGAGCATCAAGCATCCGCGCATAAGTGAAAAAACTATTAGAAACCTATACGATAATATGTAGAACAAATGCATTCATCTACTTATGAATTACCTCATCGCCTCCACGGACATCTGTTTGATCCAGGTTGAGGTAGTGGCTTAGACTAACTTCTTCAATGTTTGATGGCGGCACTACATCTCCTTCTAGCACTTGGGATGGATCGATGATTGGTGATGCCATCACTTCCTGGAAGTCCTGCATACGATGACGACGAGCGGTTGAGTATTCTACATATAAAGAGCAGAGGAAGGAGGGAGATAGAGATAAAGCCGACGAGGGAGGGAGGGAGGTTGTCTAAAGAGTGAGATAACCGTGAAGGAGTCTATAGATAGAATGCATACACATATAATATTGTAAATGAGTACATTACGACCATATTTAACCAAAAAAAAAATTCACATCTTACATAGCAAAATAGGCATAAAGGTACTGACAGTTGACACATTGATCTTACAAGTCACATCATCTTACATAACAAAATATTGATGATTACAATTAGAACTAGTATTATGACATCTTTACACGTGAAAATCACATTTATTCTTATTTTCAAACCAATTTTATCTCGGCTTAGATAACTTGATTGTTGTATGCCACTAACAGTTTCATGTTTGGGCTTGTATCCTTTGTAACATACTTCTTTGAATCTATTAACTTGTGCGTGGTATTTCTCCCAATTGGAGAAGACTAACTCGATCCTGTCATAGCAGTTCTAAAAATGCATCTAAACCCCCTATATGGGTTTTGGCTAATTGATGACAAAAAATTAAGGGACTAACATATTTATTGAGATTATGAACAGGTTTTAGTCCAGATGGAGAAGTTAAACGACGATGATATCCCTCAAAAGAAAAGAGAAGTGGCATGTAGTTACTCGATAGTTTTTAATTCGCTGTATTTTCAAATTTGAGTTTAGGAATGCCGTTCTATCAAGAGGAACGCGTATTGATAGTTTCTATGGTGTCTCAGTGCTCATGATATCTTTCTAGAACCAAAAATTGAGATACATAATAACCCATGGACACCGGAAAAGTTCTATCTTTTCTGAACCCGAAGTCTCCGAGTTGGACTGGATACTTCAGATTCTGGACAACAGTTTGGAGTCTCTGGGTAGAGCTCTGAGCCAAGCTCTCGGGATAGGTTTATTGTTTTAATCTGAAGTTCTCGAGTTGGCCCGGATACTCCAAGTGACCGGAGTCTCCGGACTTTTCTCCAGCAGAGTCTCAATTTGTACCTAAATGTTTAACCCAGAGTCTCCGGATTCTGTGTTCATCTGGTCCCTCCGGGTAGGGTTCTAGATAGGCTTGTGACTGTGCGTTGCGTGCATACTCAGAGTCTTCAGGTTGACTTGGGTACTCCAGATCAGTTCAAAAAGCACAGTAACGGCTAGTTTTTGAGGGGGATGGTATAAATACCCGCTCACCACCTCCTTCATTTGCTGCTGAGCTACTTGTGGGTAAACTCATTTATAGCCATTTAATAGTCCTCATAACTCCTCTAAAGCCTTAAATCTTTGATGATTTGGAGAGTAGGGTTGGAAGAGTGAGATTTTGTTAAAAGTTCTTAGTTTTTCAATTTCCTGGTCAGGCCGGAGTATCCGGGTTCACTTGGAGTATTCGGGTCTATATAACCTAGAGTCTTCGGATTTACCCGGAGTATCCGGACATTTTAAACCGTTGTGAAGTTTTTAAATTTCAGGAAACATCTATTCACCCCTCTCTAGGAGACATCTCGTACATTCAAGTTCTAAATTTCAGAGAATATACAAAAATGATATACTACAAACCACACTAACACTAAAGAATGTTCTTGCAAAAAACTATTAGGCACTGTGGCTCTAGCAAATGACCTTATTAGGACTTCAGTACTGATTACCTATTCAGAGAGAAAACATTCTTCTGAAGTTAGCATTTATGTACCAGTCCTATTAATTCAGAAAACAGCTTCTCTCAAGATAAGTTGAACGTCCTTTTTCTCTAAATAGGTAATCAATACTAAAGTACTAGAAGTAATAAAAAAATACAACCTCGAGCTATAATTTGTGAATTGTTGCCTGTTGGACTAATGGTTAAAAAAAGTGACCGAGAACTTCAATCACTTGAAAATGGACACTCCCGTAAGAAAAAGAGTCTGCATATTCAAAGATAACGTGTATGACTATAGTCTAACTTTGAGATTTATATAGGATGTAAAGTTTGTATAATAAAATAAAATGATTTAAATATATGTTTTAATTAAAAAAGAACAAGATGTCTCAACCAAAAGCTCTTAATCTTTTTACAGCTTTAGCTTCAAATATTTTAGAGCTAGGAATGAACAGTTTAAAAAAATTTAGAGCTAAAGCTCTGCAAAACATACCTTATATATAGCACATGTTCTATTTATCATGTTGGTTTCAAGCAGTAGCATAAAAATGGAATATCGGTAGGATATGTATCCTGTATACACCACCTGATTAATTGCGCGACTAATCAATGAGTGTTTAATTCTTACACCTGTATAGAAAAGGTATCTAGTATTGTGTTTTTGCACTATATATATATATATGTATATATATATATATGTATGTGTGTATATATATATGTATGTATATATATATATATGTATGTATGTATGTAATGACAAATTTTACAGTACCTCTCTAAATAATTGTAGACCGTCTATCTGATTGGATCATAATAGGTAGGTGTCGGTGACATAGGAATCGGGGGTTCCCGAGGTCAGAACAGCAGAGTGTCACGTGGCGTCCTCCCTCGGGGGTTATCTCCCCGAGGTACAAAAAGACCGAGTTTCGGGAGAGGGTGCTCGGGGCCACGGACAGTGGCCCCCCGAGTACCCGAGTTCCCCGATGGTCTGAGAAGATCAAGTATCGGGAAGAGGGTGCTCGGGGCTGCGAACAGTGGCCCCCGAGCACCCAAGTTCCCCGATGATAAAAAAGCCATATTCCGGGAGAGAGTGCTCGGGGCCATGAACAGTGGCCCCCGAGCACTCGATTCTCCGAGGACCAAGAAAGGGCATATCTGGGAGAGAGTGCTCAGGGTTGCGAATAGTGGCTCCCGAGCACTCGGTTCCCCGAGGGCTTGAGAAGTCCTTCGCCAGTGATCCCCACAGAGGCCCAGCGGTGAGGTGTCAACTGATGAGAGGCCTGATGCTGCATTTAAGAGGGCGTGTGGCCTGTCACTTCCAACTGCTCCTCCCACACTTGCTGTCAGCCCCTGCCACGGCCTGGTAGGGAGGCATGAGGACATTTAATACACTGGTCCCATCGTGCGTCATCCGGCGCGTCTCGGGATAACGTCGTAGAGCTCGAGGCGCCCCGCCTGCTGCCCTGCTGTGTCAGGCTTTCTCTGACTAGGCGGGCACGCCAGGCTGCTCGGTGGCTGCCCGATGGGCCCTCCCCGCGGCGCCCGTTGAAAAGCGGTATGATGACGAACAA
The DNA here is from genome assembly GCF_958298935.1 of Phragmites australis. NCBI lineage: Eukaryota > Viridiplantae > Streptophyta > Magnoliopsida > Poales > Poaceae > Phragmites > Phragmites australis. The sequence continues at coordinate 50,776,543 of NC_084922.1, read as the reverse complement.
GACCGGACGGGGGTGCGTTTTCAACCCTCCCCGTCATCTCGCGCAGCAGCCCATAATGGTTGCTTTTTCATTTATGACGCCTGAGAACTCACGCCATCTTTTCTGTGCACGCTACCGCCTCGGCGGGTATATATGCGGGGCAGGCTCCCTGGAGAAAGACAAGTTCAGTACGAGCTAAGTTGAAGTTCGAGATCAGTTGAACCAAACAGAGGACGAACACCGAGGTATAGATCAGCCGAAGAACAAGGAGCACGAAGCTCTAGACTAGATAAATATTCTTGTAATCCAGCAGATACTCAGAGAGACATTCTCAGAGTATTTATAGCATACACACAGGAGTAGTGTGTTACGCTCAGTGCGGCCCGAACTTGTCTAAAAATCCCCTGAGTATTTACTCCTTCCTGCATCCGATCATTCCACCTCCACCTGCATCTCATTTACTCTCATTTATTTCACCTACGAAGCGGATTCAGAATCATCCCCCGGCCGAATCTCAAAGGGGGTCCATCCAGATCCCCGTTTGAGGAGTTCACCCTCCGACAGCAGGATTAGAGAAGGTGACCTATTATCTCCTATGTCACCCATAATTATTATATATTTTATGTTTTTATTTGGAAAGTCAACTAATCAATATTAATTATCACCAAATTGACTTGAAGGTTTCCGGATTTGTCTCTAGAAGTGACAGCCGGCATGATTTGGCCGGATTTTTCTCCTAACACAACGATTCCTTCCAAAAACACCAGATTTTTTTTTATATAAACAATAGCTCACCTGATTGGTTTGCAAGGTTACGTGATAGCTCCCTACACGTGACATCACACAAATTCCCAAGATGTGCATGCACTCGTACGTGGTACACATGCACCCAAAATAACGTGGCCAGAAGATTAAAGCTACCTACACGGATGGGCGGCATCAAGTTTTCTTAGCTACTGGTGCATGTGTACCACGTATGTGCATGTACGAAAGCTTCATATATATGTACTACACACGTGATAGCATGGACGAAAAGTTGTAATCGGAATTTCCTCCATAAATGTTGACTTAATTTTTTGACCGGATTTTTCTCCCTAATTAATAGCCGACATAACTAATATATACTCCTCCGATTACAAATGTAGATCATTTTAGATTTGTGCACAAGAATTTAAAAAGTACATTAAATGACTTTGTTTCCATTCATTTATTCTGTATTGAAAAAGATAACTCATTCATCTGTGAGAATGATAATATTTATTAAACAAGAGCAAGACGGAAATAAAAGATAAACAAATGTATAGAAATTCGAGAATGACTTATATTTAGATAATAGTTAAGAAGACTAAAATAACCTACATTTATAACTAGAGAAAGTATTTATTAGAATTAAACACACAGGAAATATCAGGGTTACCACACATGTGATATGGCTAAATCGGAAAGATAGGAAGGGAATCGTGGACAAGAGGGAAAGAGGGAGCCATTGGAATCGAACTCTGGTAACCGGGAGTAATCGGTAAATAGATTAATTCATCTTTATTTACTTTCTTCCTTCTAATAATCAACGGTCCAGATTTACTTTATCTCTTACCTCTTAAGAGGCCAAGGGGTACCGTAACGGGGCCCGTATGTAATACATCTTTATTCAGGACGACAGGCAGAGTTGAGAAATTATGCAAAGCTAGCTGATTCTAGAAATTAATCTTCTTGACACCTCGTAGTTCAGCTATACCGACCGAGCAGCTGGGAAGAAACCAAGGGCGAAGAGGAGGAGCCAGCAGCATGAGCACCGGGATCCAGATAAAGAGCGCCGGCGGAGAAGGAGCCAGCAGCAGCAGCGCCGCCGTGTCTATCTCCGGATGTGTCGCCGGCCACTCTGTTAGCTATAAATATTTCTCTGATGAAGAGCCAGCTGCTTGTTTAGCTAGCTAGCTGGCAGGATATACGATGAGGAAAAGCCAAGATTTTGCTGCGATCATGTTACTAAATAATGTCATATTTGGGGAAGATACTAAGTAATGACTAGTTGATTGTATAGAATTTTTGTTGAATTGACCGTACTCAAATACGAAAATGAATAAATTAACTTCTGACTCGTGTAATTATCTTACGGACTTATGCTTGCGAGAGAGAGAGACCACATAATGGGTAGCATGCATGCACAGTTTGCACTCGCTTATTGTCCGTTGCTTTGCATGCACCAGAATCTTTGCATGACGCACACATATACGATACTGACAAGATGGCAGAATTCTGAACGGCCGTTGAGTACAAGCACCAGAATCCAACAGAATTTTGCCTGCGAGGCCTCGTTCAAAATTCAAAGCACAAGCACGTACTGAAATTCCCGTTGAGTACCGCTGTAGTGACTATCCCCCGAATTTCTAGCAGCATATATGATCATGTTTATATATGCAAGGTGGGGGCCGGAAATCATATTCATCAAGAACGTAATTGATCAGTTCGCAACAATATGTCCCCTTGCCATATGTTATACGTAACTCGACACTAAACACTTTGGCCAAAGTGATTGGATAGATCATGCATGGAGCTTATAAATTTACAGTCCTGCTTGGTTTGGATTTATATCCAGATTCTTGTCACCTCCGGTGTTAGTCGCTTGTGCCATGATGAGCCTCAACCGCTGGTGTATGTTGGTTAAGGTTGTGATTGGTTGATCATATATACCGTATATGTAGGTTGAGGAAAAATATAATGAGCGGAGTCATGTTTGTTGAAAAAATAGTGTTTGGTTGGTTATATCTATCTGGACAGACTGAATTGAGTTTTTATTTGATTGATTGAATATGAGATCGTATGAGCATATGTAAGAGTGAAGATTTTTATTGGTTACTCCAATAAAGGTGATTTTGTACCATTAATAAGTGGACTCGTTTGCATGAGCGGACATATATTTGTATCTATCGGACTAAACTAGAATAATACATACGGATAACCAAATATATTTCTCTTTGAGATTATACGTATTCTTCAAACCAAGATATATTCATGTGGGTGCAATGTACCTGGTTAAGGTTCCACTAATTAGACTGTCCTATGCGCAGGCGATAATGGTGTTGTGAAGTATTAAGATATGTTTTTAGGGCCTATGTGTCATTGATGAAGTGTGCGGTAAATATTAATAAAAGACATTGCGGTGTGTAGTTAGAGTTCTTTTTTACGGTGGATAACAATAAATAAATGGCTTTATGGATGGTGGAAGCTTGACTCTGGGATATTTTTGGAAAGGTGTAGGAGAATTATTTCTATCAAGCGGAATGTGACTGGACTCTATCGTGTGGGATATGTAGGCTATGTGAGTTGAGAGAGGGTTTATTAAAACTTGTAGATGTGGTTCCCCTCCCCCTTCCCTTGAGTATTGTTTTAGTAGTTTGTGTTGATTTGCGCTTTATAAATGTGTGTGGAGGAGGTAAAACTTTGTGTAGTATGAAACATTTACTTTGTCTATTGGATTAATTTGGTCTAAGAAAAGGGTGAACAAAGCAATCTTAATGGGGAAAATTGAAGAATCATAAATTAAATGATATAGGTCTCATGCCTATTAATACGGTAGGAGAAAAATTATGTGTTAGATTAATGATCGGAGCGAACACAAAGCAATATGCACGTAGATTTCGATGACAATATATGAATGCTTTGTTATATTGATGGTGAAGGAAAGTTATGTATTTAGTTTTTTTTATAGCGGCATAGTGTATGGTACTTGTAGGAGTTAAATGTAGTATTACCACAGATGGTTGTAGCACTGGTTATTAAGTTTAGCACATTGTAATAGGGATCTAATAGTCAACAGTACATGAGGTACTACCGAACATGCTTATTATACTAGTTGCTTCATATTATAAGAGTAGTTTTTCTACTAGATATTGGTGGGTGCTGAATTATACATTGTTGAGCTATACATGGCCACCACTAGGAGAGCCTAACACTATCCTGCTCAAAGTATCTGGTTCCAGGAGCGCATGGTAATTCGGGTTAGCTACGCTTAGTGCCTTAGATAGCTTTGATGTTCTACCAATATCTACATATAATGTTATAGAAAGATTAGTGGTAGTGTCGCCTCCTGTGGATGGTAGGTTAAGAGGCTAGCCAACACAGGTCCAAAAGCAATGCAAGCCAACCCCCCCCCCCCCCCCAAGGGAAGAGCAGGCTCCTTCCTGTGGCAAAACGCAGACAGCGCTTCAAAGCCAAAATGTGTTCATTGTTTTAGTCGGCTGCTGGTAGAAGAGGAAGGAATGATTAGTATCTTCGTGTTACAGTTGCAGGGGTATGGGCTAGAAAAGCAGTATGTGACTGGAAGTGACCTTCATTGGTTGTTTTTTTGGCGTATGAGAAGCTTTGGATTTGAGCACCTTTGTGGCTCCAGATGTGGCTTGCTGGGAAGTAGTCTTGCGTGGATACATAATAATGTAACAATATTAGTATTAATGTTGGTTGTAAAAGTCAACATGAAAATTGTAAGATAGGAGGAATTTCATTCCGTACTTTTGGGCTACCAAGTGGAGCAATGGGTCGATTGCTATTCTGGGAGTGTCATTCTTGCTTTGCGGGTATTATTGTCATTCTAGGCAAGCAGGAAAGGATATGAGTAAAAAGTAAGTTAATAGGATCTCCAAGCTCGAGATAACAGATAGTTCAATTAGAACTTTCTCTCCCCTCACAAAATCTTACATGGTAGCACCCACTTTATTTCTTCTCCCACTTTGATTCCCCCACCACTCAAGCTCATTTTTGGTCAAGAAGAAGGTCTAGATTAGCTCTCTCTAACTATCCAAACAAAATCTCTTCTTTCCTCTCCTTTTGCTCATTTGACTTTCTTCATTTTTTGGGCAAATAAACCCTGGATTTTTCCCAAACAGCAAGCAAGCTTCCAGGAGCCTCTTGAGTTCAAGTAAGTTGAAATCCCCAAGTTAAATCCTATATTTAATATTTTAACTCAAAATGTTACCTTAAAAACCAAAGTTGATCTTATCTCTCATTTTGATTTTTAATGAATTAGAAAATTTTGCCATGATATTTAGGTATGTAGCAAGATCCAATTGTATTTATGATATTTTATTTAATTAGCAAGCTCCAATATAGAAACTTTATGTATAAGCATATTTATTTTTCATGTTTCCTTCATGTGTCATAGATAAGGAGTTGAATAGTAAAGAAAATTTCTACGGATAGCACCAACAAATACTCATCAAAAGCGGATGCGAAAGCATGCAAAAGGCGGTTCCTCCAAGTCGGGCCAATTACCAGTAGGAGATGATGAAGTAATTTATTTGTTGGTGATCGCAAAATCTTCTAGATGCTATGAATTTGGATTTACAATAATGATATAATAGTAGATGGACAGAAGATGGATGTATGATGCGAGCCGTGTGAGCGCAGAGTACAAGAACGACGTGGATTATTTTCTGGTAGAAGCTACGGCGCACAAGTCAAATACACAGTCTCAATACATGTGATGTCCATGCGTCGATTGCGAGAACAAGAAGTTATTTTTCACCACCCAGCAGATACATTCTCACTTGATGACAAGGGGCTTTATGCCTGGTTATACTCGTTGGACTAAGCACGGTGAAGCTGAGATCGTACAGGAATGGCAATACATTGGCAGAGAAGACGAAGACTTGTGCACCGATATGCCGGTTAACGAATACACCGATATATCACCTGCCGTAGATACATTGATCGATGATGATCTAGAGGAGATGTTTGCCAGCCGACTTCGATGCCGACGTCGATGATCTGGAGCAGATGTTGCGCGATGGGGAGGGGAATTTCACCAATGAAAGAGAGTTTCAAAAGTAGCGTATAGTAGAGGACTCTAAAACACCGTTGTTCCCGGGCTGTGAAAAGGAGCACACAAAGTTGCGTACCGTGCTTTCACTGCTACAATTGAAGGCAAGTAATGGGTGGTCTGATACAAGTTTCACAGAGTTATTATTGTTCTTGTAGAAATTACTTTCAAAGGGAAATGTGCTGCCAGAAAACACGTACCAGGCCAAATAGGTTGTGTGCCCATTGGAGTTGGAAGAGCAAAAAATACATGCATGTTCAAACGATTACATGTTGTATCGCAGAGAACATGCAGATTTGGAAGCATGTCTCGTCTATGGTGCATCATGGTACAAGCGTGACCGTGATGATATCGATGGTGAAAGAAAGAATAAGAGGCCTCATGTCAAGGTGATGTGGTATTTTCCTATAGTCCCTCATTTGGAGCGTTTATTCGTAAACAAAAGGCATGTCGAACTGATACGGTGGCTCGCCGAGGAGCGCAAGGATGATGGAATGCTGAGACACCCCGTTAATTCTATGCAGTGGAGAAATATCAATAGGAAATACAAGGAGCCGTTTGCAGAAGATGTGAGGAATATAAGATTTGGATTGAGTACGGATGGGATGAATCCATTCGGTAATATGAGCAGTAGTCATAGCACTTGGCCTGTGACTCTATGTATCTACAATCTTCCTCCTTAGTTGTGTATGAAGCGGAAGTATATGATGATGTCGGTGCTGATACCAGGGCTGAGATAACCTGGCAACGATATCGATGTCTACTTGACACCATTAATAGAAGATCTTGTAATACTGTTGAATGATGGTGTGTAGGTACATGATGCATACAAATTTTGAGAACTTCACCCTACGCACAATGTTATTCATAACAATCTAGGATTGGCCAGCACTTGACAACCTATCAGGCCAGACTGTTAAAGGCTACTGTGCATACGTACATTGTTTGGATGAAACAGAGAGCTTGTGGTTGAAGAATAGTGGAAAAATGGTGTAACTAGATCATCGTAAATTTCTTCGCAAGGATCACCTGTATCGCTGTAATAGAGAGTTTTTTATAGGAAAGTTTAGACTCAATCACCTTCTAAGCATCGCGCTGGGATATAGCTATATGAGATGGTAAAAGGACTTAGGATTATCCTTGAAAAGGGACGTGGGAGCACACCATTTCTGAAATCTAATCTTAGAGGTCCTATGTTCAAAAAGAAATCTGTTTTTTTTTTTACTTAGTTGATTGCCGGATTTGGTGGTTCGACAAGCATTCGATGTCATGCACATTGAAAAGAACATGTGTGATAGCTTGATTGGTACGTTACTAGACATACCTCGCAAAACAAAGGATACACTCTGAGCACCGAAGGATCTAAAATATTTGAAACTCAGACAGGATTTACATCCTGAAGATATAGAAGAAGGCAAAAAATATCTTGGTCTTGCTAGCTACAGTCTGAGCAAGACGGAGAAAATTGTAATGTGCAAGTACTTGCATGAAATCAAAGTTCCATCTGGTTACTCCGCCAACCTAAAGAGATTAGTAAACATGAAAGATTTAAAATTAACTAGCATGAAGTCTCATGATTGTCATATGATGATGACACAGGTGCTTCCAATTGCAATTAGAGATATTCTATCGTCGAAGATCCGAAACCAAATCATAAAGCTGTGTTCGTTCTTCAACATATTATCACAGAAAGCCATCAATCCGACCAAATTAGATAAGCTACAAGAAGACATGGTTGAGACTCCATCCTAGCTTAAGGCGTTGTTCCCTACATCGTTTTTTGATATCATGATGCATATCATTATTCACATTGTGAAAGAGATACAAATTCTTGGCCCTGTGTTTTCAGCATCAAATATACCCTTTCGAGAGGTTCATGAGAGTTTCGAAGAAATATGTTCATAATTAAAATCGACTGGAAGGCTGCATGGCCGAGGGCTAGGGAACCGAGGAGGTCATTGATTTCTACGTCGACTACATGAATACTACATGAATCTCAAATTGATTGGTGTGCTTGTATCTCTCCATGAGAGGAGGCTACAGGGGAAAAGGACGATAGGTGCAAACTCATTCCACACTAACGACCATGTTTCATTCACACAAGCACATTTTGCAGTTATGCAATAATCAATTATAGTGGATCCATATGTCTTAGAACACCAGAAGATGCTACGCACTAGAAACTCAGGAAAGCCCGATGTTTGGATCGCGTGAGAGAATCAAGATCATTTTGGCAGCTGGTTACGTAGACAGGTGTTGTATAAGCAGATAGTGTGCGCTCAGTTGACTGTGTTGGCTCACGGACCATCAACTATAATTTTTGCATTCCAAGGATATGACATAAATGGCTATACATTTTATACGAGAGCTTAGGATAATAAGAGCGCCAACCAAAATAGTGGTGTCCGTATTAATGCCTATGACTACAATGAAAATAGGGAGACCTACTATGAATTCGTAGAGGAGATCTGGGAGTTCGACTATGGAATGTTAAATGTTTCTCTTTTCCGGTGCCAATGGGTCAGACTCCCAGGGGGTGTGAAGATCGACAAGTACGGTATGACTATAGCGGACAAAAACTCGTTGGAAATAGAGAAGAACCATTCGTACATACGAATGATGTTATGCAAGTCTTCTATGTAAAGGACCCGGAGCTGGCTAATACGAAGGAGCACCACGTGGTTTTTTAAAGAAAAAGAATGATTATCGGAGTGAAGAATGTTGTTGGTGAGGAAGACTATAATCAATTCAACGCGCTAGCTCCTTTCGAAGAGAAAGTCGACCTAGGTCCCATGGAATACACTGATAAACCTCCATATGTACACCATAATCATAATGAAGGGCGAATCATTAATCATTAAGACAAAGCAATCGAACTATCTGTTAGCTTGCTACTATTTTATTGTATTTCAAAAGAAATATTTGCTTCTTCGTAGAGAGCATTTACCTAAAAACGGTGTATAACAACTCAATATTAATGTAAAATCTGAAAACCTAGCAGCATTTCCATCTGATTATGGAGATAATTATCTCCTTTCATCATTTTCTAAAAAAAATAATGCCTGAATTTCAACTAAGGATTATATGTCACTTGCCTCCATTACAATAGCTAGGAGACAAGGAGGTGAGGTAAGAAAGTCAGTATGAGGTTCAGAACGGTCGGTACCTGCAAGACGGTAAGGGTCTGAGCGACGGGTTTCGTGGACTGGATATCGAGGAGGACGGGAATGGGAGGAGGACGACACTATTGAGGAGGATAGAGACAATAGGCACGGGCTCATCGGTGCTAGCTTATGGTTCTTCGGCGGCGTGGGCTCCTCGATGTCAAGAGCCGTTTGGGTAGAGGGCATAAGAAGGGGAAAAAAATTTAAAGTGTCAAAGAGTGCAGAGCATTGAGCCATTTTATAGGGAGGACTTTCATTGTCGACTCAATACTATCAGCTCAAAAGAAGTACCAGCAGTGAAACTACTTTCACTGTCGGTCCATATTCACCGTCACTTAAGTCACTTTCACTGCTAATATCGTAGAGTGAACATATTCACCGTCACTTAAACCACTTTCACTGCTAATATCGTAGAGTGAAAAAATTTATTTTAACTTCATATATGAAGAAACTCAAACTCACGACCTACACTAAATAAGACCCAACGAACCGCTGTGCTACTCAATAAGTCACGACCGCAAAGCTCGTAACTTCATTATTATGTCTGTCGCGTCCCTGGAGCGACCGCTGCACACGCCTCGCCAAGTGGCCGCCCCCACCCCCTCCGCCCCGCGCGCGTGTCGCCAAAGACTCCGACACGCACGTTCAGTCTGCAGACTGCCAGTTTGGTGCCCCTCTTGCCAACTTGCCTCTGCTTTCTGGGGACGTGTCGTGGGGCTTTTGCGCCGGGTGCACCGAACATGGCTGCTCCAGCTCCTAAGGGCTGGGTTGGCGTCGTCGTACCTCGTACAGGGGCTACTGGCGGCCCAATAATGGCAACCTCGCCAGGCCTGTCTGTAGCTGTAGCTGTAGCTGTTTGCAGTCCGACATGAGACCCACTGGCTCCTACGCATGCATAGGATAATATTACGGTTAATCTAAGACCATCTTCAACCATATTCCTTTCATTTCGTTCCCTTCCTCATTCCCTTCCCCGTTCTCATTCCCTTTATTTCCGCTCATCTCCAACAGCTTCCCCTCGAGGGGAATTGCGAAGGGAACAGAGAGAGAATCCCGTTCTGAAGGGAATGACCCTGGAAATCCTGTCGTGACGGGAACCGTGAAGGGAAACCGTTGGAGCGCTGAAGGGAACGAAAATCCCGTCGTGAAGGGATTCTGACTCCTGAAGGGAAACCGTTGGAGATGGTCTAACGGCTAACAAACCTATTGACTAAAACTTCTGTGCTTAGTCAATGGGTGACAGTTTTATTTCAGTAGCTCAATTGTGGATCAGTAATATAAGAAGCATGCTTTAGTGAATATGATTAGTTGTGCAGCCTTATGGGGATGTGGAAACTAAGCAATCATTTATGTTTTCAGAATGGTTCCTGCAGGAATATATCTCTAGTTTGGTGTCGGGTGATATGACTCCTATGCTCAAGAATTGGGTACTTTTGTGCCTATGCACAATGTGGAGGAGCTGCACCTATTACTTCACGGTTTGGAGCAAATGGCATCCAGGACATAAAGACTCAGCCGTGCACAGGAAACTTGATGCTGCTGCAAGTATCTATGATATTATAAGAGGATGGGTGAACTAAGATCACTTAAACTAAATGCTCAAAATAATAAGATAACCTATTTTAATATCTATATAAATGTACTCTAGATTTAGCTAGCGTTTATTTTTACTCTACCTTAGCAAAGTTTTGCACTCTAGTAACTAATTATATCAGATACACATGGAAATTCTAAGAAAGATAAATACAGAACAGTAAGTGTAAAAAATAAGTACGAAATGTAAAGAAGAGAGACAATACCAACACTCGGCGTGACGACTTTTTCGTGTGATATCGGTGAATTTCCGTCCACCCCTAGTCTATATGGGAGCCCCTCACAAGGGCCAAACTCCTCGATCGAATAACTCCGTAGATAGCCGTTAGAGCAACCCACTCGTAAATGGGTCTCCTACTAGGCCTCTTCTAGATGCTCACCACCATCTTCACTATGGTAGTGCTTCGTCACTCCAACACGGGCTACTTCTCCCGCTCACAAAGCTTGCAGCCGCTTTACAACCTTCTTGCAGGGTCTCGCAAGACAAGAACTCCACCCAGCCATCTAGGTACCAGCTAGCACTAAGAGTAACAAGTGTGAATCACTCACTTGATCCAACCCTAAGCTAATCACCTAGCTAGATGCACATTTGATCTAAACTAGCAATAATCAAGTCATTAATCTTGTGCTACTTGCCTTGGTCTTCAATATGTTCAACTTTGGTGGCAAGAACTCATCTCAAGTGTATGTTCCATGAGCTCTAGCAGCATCAAATGGCCAAGTGGGGGAGGGTATTCGTAGTCCCAACTCCCAAAACAAGTTATTGCCTTTCGAACCTAGAAAACTGTGAATATGGGATGATCCAATGAGCATATTTTTCTTAGCACCAGAACATCTAGTTAGTGCAACAAAAACTAGCCGTTGGAGTCCACTGTCATATCATCGGATCATCCAATGGTCTTCAATCTCCTTCACTGGAACATTCGGTGAGTGTATCTCACTAACTCCAAACCGAGCGATATCTTCGCATAAACCTTCCAGTAAATTCTCCGTTGTGCTCATCGAAACATCCAATGAGTGTAATGTTCATCATCCGGTGAGAACAACGGATCGTCCAATGAGTGTTGGCATATGGACTTCTTCACTTCACCCCTCTCTGGAAACAACTTGTTCTGGTTTAACCTTCCAGTGCACACCAGAACTTCTGATGAACCTTTTGGTGTTTACATTGGATCATTCCGTGAGTGTCATGCGATAGGGACTTTGCTCCGGTTTTGATATCTTTTCTTCCTTAATGTCTTATGTCTTCCTCTGGTGTATTAGGACTAGCTAAGCCTAGTGTGTATTGGTACTAGATAATTAACCTAAAGACACTAAATCAAGCTACTGAACATAAACCTCTTTTTTAAGAACGGTCAAAGAAAATAAATATATCTACACAAATGATGCTCTCAACACCATGATTACTTGTTCAAATAATAGTCCTTATATCTTCATGTAGCTCTTCTTCAACCTTGAATTGCAACTCCTTTAAAGTGTTTGATACCCAAGCACATCACATAGCATCCATAAGACTAAATCTTATATATATAAAACAAAGTTAGTATTATTAACTATGTTATCGTTAATCACTAAAACACACTAATTATATGCAAGTTCACTGATTTTTCAGCCCTTGATGCTGAGACCGTGCTCAAGCCATGAAGCTGTTGTGGAGAATTCAATATATTTTCTATTGTTCTATTTCTTGTAGTTTTGGTGCCAGTTGAGGCTTGGCTTTAAATCGCTTGGATAGATTGTAATGACCCAGTACTGTAAATGGTTGAATTGGTCTTTTTTTGCTATACAATGCTGGAATGGGGCTTTGTTCCTAGAACTCTAAAAAAACAAAAGGTAATTGTACTCTACTTCCTAGAACTCTACAGTGCATCACTTTGTTAGTACTTCTTCAGCAGCCAAGATAAACGAGGGTGGAAAGCCAAGATTAAAATCTTACAATGCGTAATTCCTTCTCAGAATAGATAAGCAACTGAAGTCAGCACGCTCTGGTAACACATCATATAGAAAACATAAATCTGGAACGGTGAATAGGAGAAATCGACTTTGTGGGATATCTCAACTAGGGCTGTGCACATTTGAACCAAAAAAAATGTTGAAACGAACCGGTCAACTCGGTTTGACCGGTTTTCGGTTAGGTAGATAATAACTCTAGTTTTCTAGGGTTTGTTTTTTCTAGTATAAACAGGCTAAAAACCGAATGAACTGAAGGAATCGATTTTCTCTGTTGACTGTTGGTCTTGCCCTCTCGGTCTGTTGGACCATTGGCATGTCTGGGTCCCGCGTTGGGCACTTGGGCTCAATTCTCAAATGCATCAAGCATTCAATCAAGCCCATCTTCTAACAATCTAACCTAGCTAGCACTAGCAGGTAGCATCATGCCTTAGAAATCACAAATCAAAATGCCTCAGACGCCATCGCCATCACCCACCTCATTGTGTTGCACATCGTCACCCGCTAGCCGCTGCAGCGTCGCCCCGCTCCGACGCCCCCTGACTCCACTCCCTAGAGGCCTAGACGTTGCTGCCGTTGCGGTGTTGCCCCTCACCCGTCGCTCCATTGCTCTAGCAGACCAGCGCTCTGCGGATCTACAATGCCTCCTGCCGAGGCCGAGATTGTTGATTGCCGCTTTGCCCAATTGCCTCCCCGTCATCCCCAATTGCTGATTGAAACTTGCAAGTGCAAGGTGAGTACTGAGCAGAGTAGGTGACGACACGCCATGAGGCATGAGCCATTGAGCCCGTGAAAGCTAGCTCTTTTTTTTCTTTGAATTGGAATGCATGCTAGGCTGCTAGCACAAAGGATTAAATTGATGGATTTGTTTCTTAAATCTAAAATGTGTTGTACTATTGAGCCCTGTGGAGCTATGCTGAACTGCTATCTTGTTCAATGCCGATAATGATTGCTACCCTATTGCTGAATTGCTTATGCCCGTTTGCATATCGCCTGATGTGGGATGTATTATATTACTATTGGATACTTGGATATGGTTGAACAGGAGTTACAGAACTACCTAAATGTTGTGCTGCCTAAACTGAACTACTTGAACGACTAAACACTTGAACAGAACAAAACCGGAATTGCTAAACGCTGATATAGTGATATTTGATGAAAAGTGTTTATGTGCGGCATTGGTGCATACGTCTTCTTATTCTCAAGTGGTATCAAAATTGATAAGAATGGTATTTAACGACTCCGAACCAAAATGGTACCGATCCCAAACCGTAATTTTATAAAATACTATATTAACCGAAGTAACAATACTGTATTATATTGAAATACTAAATTTGTCGAACCGAATCAACCGAAGGAACGACCCTATCGTCAACACGTAATCAGACTATCAGAGCCACCCAGAATCCGGTGGTTTTGGAAATCCGCCAGCAGCAGGTAGCCCTGCCCCACCTCTGGAGTCTGGACCACCGAGTGGGACCTTCCGGCAGCAGCCCTGGGGGCCCACCCGACTCCTCGACCTATCAGAAGGAAGGGTCCCCTGACCAGTCAGTGCAGTCTTTGTACTGGAACCGGAAGCAACAACAAATCGAAAATGCCAAGTCACACGAACACGCATGATTCAAATATAACACCCCATCTGGCCCTGCTACTTCACGCTGGCCATATATAGCTTGCCATTTTTCCAGTTTCACTGGATATAATCATACAACATTGTCTCAAGACATACAACACTTCCTCACAAAAAGCATGGACATCTAAGGCTGGATCCAGTTAGCCATTGGAGGAGGGGCAGAAGTTCCTTCACACTGCAGGCTGGAGACGACGATGAACAAGGGTGTCCTGATGATGATGCTGGCGGCGGCGATGATTCTCCTGTGGTTGCCATTGGTGCTGCCACCGCTTCCGCCGCCGCCGCCATTCCTTCTCTTTGTCCCTGTGGTGATGCTCCTCTTGCTCTTCTCCCTGATTCTCTTCCCGCCTCACACAACGGTGCATGCCCATCTCCGACATTCATTCAACAATGTCTGATTGCCAGGTACTTCCTGCTCTAAAGATTTATTACCTATCCGTGTGCCATTTCCCCGCTTTTATTGGGTATATATGATATGTACCATACAAAATACAACAGTCAGATGGGATTCAGGAGAACTTCTGTTCTACCTTTCAAGCCCAGATCAAGCACCATAGTAAATGGTGGTAGATCAATAAAGAAAAGAATACTATTGCTAACTAGTCATTCCTGTTGCGGAAAGAATTTCCAGAATGTTGTCCCTGTGGGAGGCTGTACACTAGTAAGCCGGCAGTGAGTACCGCTGCACCAGCAACAAAGCCAGGTGGGAGAGATGATGCCACACCGATGTAAGGCAGTGGTAAGGTGAAAGCGTAGATGGACAGCGGAACTGCACGAGAAAACCATCATTAATGATCAGTTCACATGGCAAGCTACCATTTACTTGCAGTCTTCTTGTACACGGTAGCAACGAGAATAATAAGAAAATGAGTATAAATTGTGCTCTTGCTCAGCCTGTGAACTGTGAAGGTTAAAAAAAAAATTCACTTTATTCCTACAAGCGATTCAGCCACGGCAGCTGGTGGCGTGAACAGGAGATACCAAACAATGACGAAAACCCTAAACTATTTGCAATTGGTAATAGAGGAAAAAGCAGGCCTATGGTTTGCTGACACAGGTTAGTCTGTAGGTTAGTCTTTGTGCTAAAGGAGCACACAGTTTTCCAAAACCACTAACACGTGCACAAGTTCAGCAAGCCTCTTATACGCCTGAAGATAGACAGGAAGTAGCTATCAATGAGAGTTGCACTAGGAAAATGGCCGAGGAGAAGGCTCACAATCATTATGCAGGAACCAATTTGTAGATCATGATGTAGGAAAAAAAAGTTAAAGAAGAATATTTGTGTTTGCTTCCCGTATTTTCCCTCCTTGATGATATAAGTAAACTTAGTTTTAAATTGGCATGATGCAACTCAGTTATGCGGGATAAAAGGACTAGAAAACATAGCCGTCAGTTCTTTCCACAGTCCGGATTGAAGGATTCAATTCCAAGCAGCCAGCACACGTTTCTTTTCTCCCTTCCTAGGCTTATGCTCTAGAAAGCTATGATAGTTAAACATATAGAAGCCAAGTAGGGAACATTCATTAGCGACTTCAATAGGATTTACTTCCTGGCTCAATACTTCGATCTTCTCCCTAAGTCATCATTTTGGTAAAGAGCCTACAGTCTGCAATATCCTCATGGTCAAGTTCCAACCAACTAACCTACACCTCAAAAGATAGAAAGTTACAAAATGGTGATAAAGAAAGAACGGAGATATGAAGTCCTATCATCCATATTGTTGTCCTTTCTGGTTATAATTGCCATACTGGACCACAACAGCAATGTCAACAGACCAAACGTAATTTTCTTCCTTGGGGATATAAATGTTACAACTCTGCATTGTAACACCCAGTATAATTTGTTATGTTGTGGCTAATTGCTACTTATTTATTTCATCCAAAATCCTGATGCTTTGGACAAACCGTCATACCCTGATAAGGGTTGCATCAAACTATTTATCTAAACAACAATGGTCTATATGACTAATGCACATGAGGAATACCATGCATGTAATAGATGACAATTTAGCATTCTGATAAAAACGAAAACCTTGTTATTCAATAAAAGATGGCTCCCTAGTTCCATTTACCGATAATATCTAAAATATTTGAGATCGTAACCAAACAGATCAAAATATTAGATTAAGTATGAGAATAAGTAACTCTGTTACATCTTGCTATCCACACTACATTCTGCATAGCACATAAGCACTGCACCCAGGTTTTTCTCAATAAAGAGGGCATATAGCTTAATGTTGAATCTCACTAAAGAAGCGGTTTGTCAGTTAGGACTTACTGGAAAACAAGATGTGAAAACCAAATCTCAGCTTTTGTGTGGTCATAATGCAGTTTCACAACTTAAAGGTTAGATGATATTCATAAACTGTGTACAGCAGTTTTAAATCAGTAGTAGAACTGTTTTAAATCAATCAACACTGTATTAAGGATGGCAACTGGGATAAGTAGATCGCCCTGATTATTAGGCTCTAATCTTTACTTTGATTATTTTTTTGCTTGCCCTAATACACAGCTATTGCCAACTATATATAGCCGGCCGACTAAAGAGTCACAATCCTAGTCCAACTAACCATTAAACCGAATCCAACTCTATCTCCTAGCTGATTCTATCTCTAAACAAATCAAATCCTAAATTACCAAACTTATCTCCTAATTAAATAGGTAACCTATCTCCTTAACTTGATCTCATGCTCTATTGCGCCTATATCAACTGGATATACGAATGATTTACACTTGATCTGAGTTTGAAACTGAACACCCTACCTTTCTTGAAAACGTTTAGATGTGGCACTTTGTCTTAAAAATGACAGAAGGTGAAGTACAAAGGAAATCAAAATCTTATATGTGCTATTCACCAGTAAAAATAAGATGGTGCATTCAAGAAAGTATGTAAACCTGAGAATGTAGAGGCCAGGGAAGATACAACTGCCGAAGAGATCTTTAGTAGGTGTAGTAATGATATATTGAATCCCATATTGACCAACACAAATAGTAGTGGAAGTAGTGGTGCCCCTTCACAACCTGCACAGTTCGGAGGTTTAACAAGAAGATGCTAGTTCAGCATGCTTACATGATTTCTTTGACAGGAAGAAACCAATCCAATGTTGATGTGTTCTTTAAATTAAAAATGTGTCAAATTACTAGTGAAGAAGTATCTTACCAAACATTGCTATTATGAATCCAAGGTTTAAGACATACTGTAACTACAACTATGAAATTTCACATGCTTATAAAGTTCAACTCAAAGAGGCAAATGAGACTAGTTAAGCACAAATAGAATGGGTAGAAACTTCAGGAATTGAATGTATATGGTAACAAATCATCAGTAATTATTTAAACCTGAAGAGGTGCCATGATGTAAAAGATAGTTAGGCAGCAAAATACCAGAAGATAGTGATCCCATGTTTAGGAAGCAAGCTGCACCATCTTTGATGTATGTTGGCAGTAGATGGAATGGAACTCCCCATAATTTTGACAGGAAAGGCAGCAAGAGACACATAAAAAGAGCCTGAAATGGAAATTTTACTAATTATGATGGGTTGCTGCCATATACTGCATGCAAATTAGTAGACAGTAGGATTATATTCGTACTTGATAAGCAGAGCCATACGAGTTGACAACAAAAAGATCAACTGAGCCACCCTAGAAACAAAAGAAAAGTACTGGAATGAGAAAAGAATCCAACAGACAAAATTGGGGAAGAATGGTTATTATCATTTAGCTAATGATAGCTCTACATATTGTGGTGAAAAATGATGATCACGGGAGGAAGTCGGTACCTTCAGTTTCTTAGCAGCGTCTATAAATATAATTTCCTGCAACAATAGACTTCAGTTGGATCAGGTAAAACTGGTCAGAGAAGCACAGGAATCAGTAATTTGCTTGATTAAAATATATTTGCTACCTTCAATACAGTATCAGCAGCTTGGAGAAAGAATGATATTATCATTAGTAGTGGCCATAAAATTCCGGTACTTTTTAATGAAGCACCGGTACCAGATCCACTACACATGCCAAAGTAAGATTCGTGTTATTTCTTTTTCACATCAAGGCAACAAATATCTTAATCAAAAGCAAGCCTTCCGGTTTGACATTATAACTTCGACACAGTTTGCTCAGGGAGTGTAAAACAGTTAACCACGAATGCTATTGTTTCTCACCCTATTGCAATGACAGAAACATGGTATCAAATCCTCCAAGCAGGTGTATAACAGTTCCTTAACCTCAAATGATGTCGTCTCTTACTCTATTGCAATATAAAGTTCAATATGTCAAAGATGATACTATGCTGAAACATAGTATCAAATCCTCCATGCTTAGGAACCACGGGTGAAACATTTTTGTAAACCATGCACATTTTTTAGCTGCAAGTAGAGTGTCTTTTCCAGCAGCAGCGATTAATGAAATACATTAGTACTCTAACACATACTCCCCAGGATGCCTGTACATGTACCACTGTGAGCTATATTGAGGATTTCTGGAGTATATTGTGCACATTCCCAAATACTAATAAAATTCCATATCCCAATACTCGAGGTTTCTTGTCTACTAGATTTAACAATAAGATTTGTTCAAGTGTCATTTAAGACGTCATTATCGGAAAGAACACAACTCCATGGATTACAGCTGTAAAAAGGTGTTCAGCGGCTTCATTAGGTGCTTAGAAACCTACAATAAACTTAGAGATTACTTACCTTGCTACAGTTATTATGACACCGACAGCCACTAGAAAGCATCCAGTTATCTCGTTGATTCTGTAGCGCCTCTTCAAAAAGATAGCAGATAGAAGAAGCTGCCAAACAAGATAAGTCTGCAGGGAAATAAACGAAGCAATTATAGACATGTGCTTAAATGTGATTAAGTCAAGACTCGAGATAGTCATATAATACTGATAGTGTTCATAACCTGTGACAGTATCGGTATTGAAGCCCCAGAAAGAACAGCTACTCCAACAAAAGCAAAACAAATAACACTGTGAGGGCAAGCTTCACGTATTAAATATCAAGTACATTTACTTCTACGAATGAACTATCAAGCCAAACTCAATAGCATCAGTACAGAAGAATATGTACAGGTGTGAAGCTGAAAGTGACTAGAAGTCTAGAACAGTTTACTGAGTCATTTATGCACGTGAGTGGCAGATGTTATTAAAAAATCTATAACAGCAACGAGATATCTGTCATTGGTAAGTGGGTGTTTTTGCTTCAATTTTTACCGATTCAGAATAATAGGTTGAATTTGGTTAGAGCAAATTACCTCCAGCAGCCATCCCTGATGCTGCTGCAAAGGCCTCCAAGAGTCCTACAACTAGAAAAGGTTTCTGTGGTAGAGACAGCATCTCATCGGTGACAATACCAGCTTGATAACGAAGATACAGGATCGAGAAATAGACAACTACATAGCTGTAAAAAAAAATAAAAGATTAACAACATATTATCAGTGTCTCAGAAATGCTTCAAGCATACTTCATAGAAAGATAACATTTCAAACAAATTTATGGAGTATGTAGTCTCGCTAAGCAAAGGTTAAAAAGATGAATGAAATGACAGTTGCACAATAACACTTAAACAAGTCATCAAACAACCTAATATTATGTCATTTGATATTATAGATCCTTTGTAATGGCAGAGCAACAACCTCAAACATTATAAAACAGAACTTATTCAACAATGTTCAAGGAATTTTAGAACAATTATTGATTCCTCAGCATATATCAATAAAAACAGTGCCAAGTTGATGCACACTTCTGCACCGTATATCGATCAGTTTTAACAGAAACAGCAATATGACTAATATCGAATGACATCCACAGAAGTTCACTCGTGCATGATAAGCTAAACAAAAGAAAGCATACACTCAGAGTTCTAAAAGCTAAAGCCATTTTATCTAGCTCAAAGTGCAATGCCCTCTGCGAGTGTGACAGTACGATTACTGATGTATGTTCTTTTGAAACCAAATTACTGATGCATGCTACTACTTAATGTTGCATTACGATTTTAAGGGCGTGACAACTGGATCACGATAGCTTATTTCCGAAAATATGAGCCATTTTTTATTGACGCCAGTTCATCAGCTCAGTCATGCACCAGAAAAAAAAAACAGGACAATTTCGTACAGCATCCAGATATAACAACAAAAAATCTCGCCCAGTTATTCCCTCAGACACGTGGGACCCCAACCAGAAATGATTCACGACACCGCACGGCTTGATGGAGACGAATCTCTGTTGTTCAAACTTCGAAGTCCTTGCGACTCTGCTCGATCCGATCGGACACAGCAACAAGTAGGAGTAACACAAGGCAAAGCATCGACGATCGATCAATGGTGGAGCAAATTAAGCGAGAAGAGGAGTACCCGAACGTGGCGAACTGCGCGAGGAAGAAGGGGTACTGGCGGAGCGGCACGAGCGCTAGCTTGTAGAGGACGCGGTTCCCCGTGCCCATGGCCACGACGGCCGCGGCAGCCAGGGCCACCTCCATGCCCGCACTCCTCCCCACCCCAGTACTCCCCGTCACCTCCCCCGCCGCCGCGCACCTCACTGCCTCCTCTCTCCTGTTCCTGCTCACCGCAACCAACGCTGACGCCCAGGGCTCCGCCTCGATCCGCCGCACGTGCGCCCGCAGCGCAACAACAGCCTCCGTCCTCGGCAGCCCGAGACCCAGCCCCAGCGTCGCGGCGCGCGCCGTGGGGACGCGGAGTAGCAGCGGATGCCGCGCCGCGGAGGGGCGGCACGTGATGGGCGACGGCGGCGCCATCGACGAGATTTAGGAGTAAACTGGTTGCTCGCTCGGGTGGAGTAGGAGAATTGGTCCTGCTTTTTTATAAGTGCCGGTGGAATCGTGGAAGAGGGGGGAAGATTCGCGGTTGCGTTGTGTTGCTTCGCCTCTGCTTGCGTTCCGTGTGCTCTTGGAGGGAGGAAAACTGTTTCGTTTGCATTTTGGCAGTTTTTGTATTTGCTCACAAGTCCTTGACTATTTATTTACACACGTGGGGATGACCAATTTTATGTTTCTCAAGATTTTTTTTACAAAGCACAACTTGTAGACACATGTATATATTTATATCACCATAAGTACATACTCACATAACATCTGTTGAAATCCGAAGATACAAAATTTAAATATTAACGAAATCACTATAGACATCTTGATATTGATAAACATGTTATATATAACTGAAAGAAAATTATACTTGACAAGATGATACTTAGGATATGATCAAGGAACCACCGCCTCCGCTAAACAGCCAAACACAAGTTTGATTCTCCCAAGATTTTCTTTTAATCTAAAGGCTTTATTCAATTCAGCGGAAGAGACTTTGGGTTGGCACCTAGACCAGTGTTCGGAGAAAGCTGGATCTCATCCGCCCCTGGGCCTCACGGTGTTTCTTTCTCGAAAAGAAGAAGAAAGCGGCACTGTGGGCGAGAAGATCGAGAGGGCTGGCCCGCGAATCTTTTGGTCGGCATCGAGAGTGAGAGGGCACACACTACTAGTAATTCATAGGCTCTACCCACCACCTGCCGTGTCCCTGTTTTGCCGGGGCCCAGGATGGTGCCAGCAGAATAGCCGAAAAATAACGCAGCGCACATGCTGTGGCCCCGGTAGCGCAGGGCCCGACGACGGTTCAGGGAAAAGCAGCGGCGGCCCGGGTGTTGACCTGAGGTGTGAGGTGGTACATGGCAGGCGGCGGATGGAGATCGGGAGCGGAGGAGGTCATGGCTGAGGACAGCAGCGGACGGGACGCGGTTGCCCGCCACGGCCACCGCACCCTACTCATCTCATCGCTATCCCTCGCTATTCTGTTGTCGCGACGCGTTGGGAGGTGTTCCCGTTTCTGGAGTAGCGAGCGAGTCGACACGACCCTATCTCCTGGCCCCCCGATCGATCGTGCAGCCTGCGTCTTGGACTCTTGTCATCTTGTCCTTACTGCTCCCACTTTTGCTTCTCCGATTCCCTCCTAATTTTCCTTTCTTGCTTCTAACAAAAAGACAGCGTATGATGGTTCACAGTCCCTGTCTCTGTGTTGATGAGATAGGCGGCGGAACCGGACGTGGCCAGCGGAATCACGACGTCGTCCGACTGCCAACCCAACCCCGGCAGGATTCTCTTCCGCTTCGCGAGAAGAGCGCACGCCGAAGCACCGAACATGAACATGGCAAATTCATTCTATGGTCGCTTTGCCCAAGGTGAACTGTTGGGCCTGATCACTGTTGACGCGGAAAATTTGTTTGGGACACCCGCACGCATACCTCTAATTGATGAAGACCGAAAGGATATATATGGCTGCACTTACCTGGTAGAATATGATTGATTTATAAGCTAATTAATAAATAGTATCTAGTTTATATGGAGATGCACGAACAATTTACAAGTTAACCGATAAAGAAGGTAGCTAGATAAATTAAACTAACCTCTGAGAACGAAGAATGATTATGATAAATTGAAGTTGATTATGTTTCTCCGCCATCACCTTTTTATATGGCACGGGTCTTTACTAATAATTGTTCAGAACTCTTCCTCGTGCAAATCGATATAACTCCCGTACACATAACTATAAAATAACTTAATTATGTTTCTATCTTTCCTCAGCTGAGAACAATTTCTCCTATTGGATCACAAATGTTCCCAAATATATCTTTAAACCATAAAGTGAACATCTAACTGAATAACCTATCATATACTGTGCAGTTCGATCTGTGTATTCAAATATGAAAAATCTCGCTCCTATCTTTTAACTTTCTAAACTTAAAAAAATATCAATTTTATTTCGGCCATATGTATTTCCAAAATATGCTATAAAAATCGAAAAATATTGTATCATTAACCAGAAAATTATTGTACAATTAAACGAAAAAATTGAAGTAGTAACGAAACCAAAAAATATTACATAACTAACAAAAAAAATATTATAAAACTAAACAAAAACATTAAATTAGTTACGAAACTAAAAAACATTGAAGTAGACACAAAACCAAAAAATATTACATAATTAATTAAAAAACTAATCATTCGAATAAAATTCATATCATAATCATCTTATATGTCACTTCTTGTTATGAGCAATCACCTCCTTGCTGATCGCGACGAACTTCTCTTTCTTCAGCTCGCCCTCCGACTTGTGATGATTTCTGCAGTGGAGGAAAAGAGCCAGGTGGAGTGAGGGTCCCACCCCCTTCGAAATTCCACCTCGTTCTATGCTGTTGCAGCGTTGCACTCTATTTGAGTATTTGGAGCCCAGGCTCCCATTCTATTCTCCAGCATTTACAGGTTATTTTTCGAAGGATGAAACCAAACAATAGATATACATGCAGTAATCGGGATGGAACAAATGTGCACTCAAGACATGTTTGTGTCAAAATTGTTTTGTTCCTCTGGATTTCTTAGAAAGTCAGTTAACTGGTATGGTGCTAGCGAAACTGTTAAGAAATTAGACATCAGCTAAACCAACAAATTGATATACAAGATGATGCATTAGATCACATACGAGACTAAAGTCACGAAATTTATTAACGAGGTTTAGTCGAGATCTATATCACCAGAGCATAACTACAGTTGCCTCCCCAAACTAGCAACATCGGCTGCTGACCTGAAGTTCTGACATAATTACTACCCCTGCAAACCTATCGTCATGGTTACAAACAACAATCATTCTCTCATATTTATGAGGAGACCTAATTACATGAGTCATATTAAGATTTCACCTAAAGTCCTACTCTAACTCCACTATGTAACATTAATACAACTACAAGTCATGTATATAACCAACTTTATATAATTATTCGATATATTTTCAACAAACTCCATCTTATCAAATAATCTGTCACTTTAAAGCTGTCATAAGCAAACCTCCATTTACACCAGACTTAAGCTGTTGCCTTTGCTGCTCAACGAGAGCTGTGTGATGAGTTTTACTCATACTCACCGTCTTCTAAAGACACTGTAATTCTGTAACTTCATCTCAATGACTTCACTGCAACTGAGCACATTTCTCTTCTATGAGCATAGTCTTTTTGAGCGAAATCAGATTCCTATTTAGTCAAAGTATAGTCTTTTTGAGCGAAATTAGATTCATCTTTAGTCTTGACATATGTCTAACTCTTTGAAGTACATAACTCTATTATAGATATTGATTTTAATAACATCTACTCCAACATCGCGGTAGCTTGCATCGTTGCGTAAGTAGGTAAAAACATAATCACCAGATTTCATGAAGAGAATTTGACATAAAAAAGCCAACTGAATCTACCATCTATGCTCATAATTGAATACATTCTTGATACTAAAATTTTTACTGTTGTTTTCCGAGTCACATATAAAAATCACCACATTAGCATTGCTCCTTCACCCGACTATGTATGTTACAATTTACCGACATCTTATACCATAGCCTTCTACAATCACAAACTAATTAGATTACTCCAATTGCAAATAAAGAATATCTCTACTCCCTTTTAATTCAACCTTTGATACATCTTCACATCCTTCGATCCACACTTCAAAAACCTCGTATATGCAACTTGAATCAATCCTCTGAAACACACAAACCCTCTCCAATACAAAGATATCAGCTCGCACCGCAGGTTAACATGCCACATACAACAGCCACAACTAACCCCATACTCTTATATCATTAATTGCTAGTTTCTTCATCTTTACCACCCACTGCAACATCACCACCAAAGTATCCGTATTGCACTACGGTACGTTGACCAACGATCGAACACCTCTGGGCGCAACTAACCATGTGTTTGGTTCCTAGTCCCATCCTAGACCAGCTGGTCCAGCATCGGCGGGTGCGTCCGTTTTGTTCCTTGAGTTGGATCAACTCTTCCAAATTCCGGGATATTCGCTTGTGATGCTAAACGAACTCGTAAGCTCAAATCAGCCGAACGCGAGTCGTCTGTGTGAACAGTACTTTTTTTTTTCATGTTCGTCTAATGCTCAAAAATCAAAACGGTGGCCTTTTGTTTTAAAAAAAATCATAAACTTTTTATACATGTTTTATAATCTATATACAACATATTTTAATTGGATTCACATAAAAAATCATCGTAGAATTGAAACTAAAATTCTCTAAAAAATACTACTTTTATAACTTCTAACAATTGTTAGTACATTAAATAAATTCTTGAAAATCTAGAAAAATTCACTAATATTTTTTTTGATAGACTAATTTAAAATTATTTTCAATCCTAGTTTATATGGTGAAAAAATAAATATTTTTTATAATACTTTATTTATATATATTTTTGTTATCCTATACAACATATTCAGAATCAACTCATTTAACCAACTAAACATAATTTATATCAAATCATCTCATTCTATACAACCACTCAAAACATTCTCGTACCAATCCTATACACTTAACCAAACAATCTACATATATCACTAATCATTCCGTTCACTTGCATGCTATCCAAAACAATCACATCGCATTCAATTTGGTTCCACCGACCAAACGAAACCTCATGCGCCGTCTCCACCAGCCCATCTCCAACCGCCTCACGCTTCACCGGCACGTGCATCCACTCAAACCACGGCTCCCAGGACTGCTCCACCCGGGCCGCACCCGCGCCTGGGCACTCCCGCAACTGGCGTCGTCAGAGACTGGCCGTTCCTTGCCGGCCGCGCTCCTGGGCACTCCGTGCTGGAGCCGTGAGTCTCGAGCCGGCCGGACACACGCGCCTGGGCCAGCCTCCGCTCCCCGGCCTGCTCGTGTGGCCACGCGCTCGCCCTCGCCTGGGCTGATTCCTGTCCAGCCGCCCGCGCATGGGCCGTGGAGCACCGCGTACTGCGCCTGCCGGGCACGCCAGCCCACGCGAGCGCGCGCCCAGCCTGCATCTCCTCCAGCCGCACGGGCTGCCAGCGCCACGAGCTGGCCCATGCACGCTCGCCGTGCGGCTGTGGCCTGGCCGCTCGTCTGGGCCGTCTCTCTCCTGGCGCCATGCGCCCCTGGGCCTCTTCCAACAGAACCAGCCCACGACGCCCGCCAGCCACCACCGGGCCGAACGCCTGCCTGGGCAGAGGCTCCCGGCCAGCCTCCACCGGCCCATTGTGCCGCTCCTGCGCCCTCTTCTGCTGAGGCCGGCCCATGCGCCCGCAGCCGAACAAAGGCTTCTACTTTAAGCACCTTACAAAGAGATGGTTTCTACTCACGCTATATGCCTTCAAAAGGGTTTCTTTTATCTGGTATCTTGTACTGCAACTGACCACGTTCCTCGCAAAACATTCTGAAGAGGAACAAGCTTAATGTAAGATATCCTTAAATAAAACTGGTGATATTAGATTGAATACTAAGTTGCTTTAAGTACAAACAAGTGATATTTAGTGGAATATAAGCAACTGTTCAAAATGATCGCTACCAATTAATGCAATCGAACTTAAGAAATGGTGTCAATGTTTAATTCTTCAGCTGGTTGTAGTTGAGAACGTAGGCTACCGAACTTACTCGATGTGTTCAAAAATGGCGTGGTAGAACTCATCAAAGGATTGCACACGGGCAACAAACTCCTCATAGTGATTCTCCATGAACTGAATAAGCTTTTTTGCATCACTAGGCTTTGGGCCTTTTGGTTCAGCTTTGTCACCCTTATGGGTCTGACTCTGATCTCCAACTGTTAAATCAAAACAAACATCAACACTGCCATTCATGTGTTATATTACATAGAATCGAAATGCGAAGGCCACATCAAGCAGAAACTCTCTTTTCCACATCAGCCTATTTATCTTCTGAGGCTCAAAAGAATTACAAACATTTCGAAAGAGAATGATTGGCCGTGTTAGCGATTTGACGATAAAAAAAAAAGACGCACTTGCACTCATCGGTGCTCCGATGTAAACAAGAATGAATCTGACAAAAATAGTTCAGCATACCTTGCCTGGCTTGAGTATATCTTGTTCCATTCTTGAAATGCACGAAGCTGATCGGTCTCCCTGCGATTTAGAGTACTTCTGTTACATATATTTGTCAGACTGCTAGCCATGTTCCGTGTGTAGGACAGTGATACCCTCTACAGGAAGCAATGTCAGAAGGCAGCAACAGAAATCTGGCAACCTTTGCCACAGCCTACACGATATTCCCTAGCTCCGTGTCCAGATGCAATCGTGTCCAGCTACGTGCCCACATTAGGAAAGCAGTCGTCTTGTTCCATGCCCATTTGATATCTCCAATGCAGCAGCTAAGGCCACGGATCAGAATATTGCAAGAGACCGTGCTGTCGACGGCGCCCATTGCACACCTACAATCTAATCGAATTCCACTTACCAACCATTCTGTAGGAGTTCGACTAGCCGAGGTAGCACAGCGTTAAAAACAACCGCGGAATCAGGAATCACGACGAACTACGAGAGATTGGAGATAGAATTCAGACAAATTGGAGCTGGGATCAGAGGAGTCCAAAGGTATTAGGATAAGGGAGAGCTCTCTTCTTCATCTATACACACAGCAACAGCTGTTACAGAGTATTTATCTTATCCGTTCCACACACCCGCTGACCACTCGGGTCCACACGGCAGCTATCCTGCTCAATTACAGTAATGCCCTTGCTGGTGGTTGGGTTCGTTTCGGTCAGTCTATTCGAGCCCCTGGCTGCTCTTGCCTGATTCCTTCAACTGCATCTGTTTGTTACTGCAGTCTTCAGACTTCAGCCTCGGAGGCAACAACGTTGGTAACGAATTGGATCGGGCTGAATTTGTAAAACTATTTCATAAGTAGATAATATAGTGGGCATTAATATTTTTGAAACATAAATCTCACTTATAATTTAGCGGAGTTAACAATCGGAACAATAACATGTAGTACAACAACTCAACAAGTGCAGTTCTGTCCTGAACGAAATGCGCAGAACACCAGAAACGAAACGAACAAACCAATACAACTCGTACGTATACAGGACGGACAACCAACCGCGACGCCCGAGGACACTTTCAGTGATGCATCATAGTCTTCAACTCGTCGAAGCTGAGCACCCCGTCTCCGTTGAGGTCGAACCTGCAGATCATGGCCTGGCACTCGTCGACGTCCTGGTGCGCGGCGAGCTTGCTCAGCATCCGCTTCAGGCTCAGCAGCGTGATGCAGCCTTCGCCTTTCATCTCGTACATCCCGAACGCTTCCTCCAGTCCCCCGCACCTCTCCTCCTCCTTGTCATCCATGCTATCCACGTCGACCCGCTTCAGGAACTCTTCTTCGTTCAGCATCCCGTCGCCGTCGGTGTCGACCGACGACACGAGCGCCGCGGCATCCTCGGGCGAGAGATCTTCGCCGAGCGTGGCCTTCATACAGAGCCGGAGCTCGGCCGCCGAGATCTTGCCATCGCTGTCGCGGTCGAAGGACGCGAAAGCGCCGCTGAATTCGCTGGAGGAGATTGAGCACCTGCTCAAACCGAGAACAAGACGCAGCTGCAAGGAGATCAACCAAATGATTAGTCATGTTTTCTTCGATAGTCATGTTTTCCGTCTTGTAATAAAAGCATACAACTAATGTCTTGCAAAGCCTTAATACCTATTCAGTGCTGCAATCATGTAAGCTTTCTTTTTTCTAATTGAAAGGCTGCGCTCCTGCCAATTTGTCAAAAAAAAAAAAAAGATTGAGCACCTGCGTACGTACGTGATTATCGGTGGATAGATTGGGAATTCGGATACTATTATCTCCTAGTAAGTTAGATGTTTCTGCAATTGAGATCGGAACGATGAGAAATGCATCATCAGTTCATCCAAGGACTGAACTTGCTGAAGCTGATGTTGACAGAGGCATGAAACAATCAGACTCTTTTTTGACAGTCAAAGTAGTCCACTTGGCCAAAAATGGACTCTGTTTTAAATGGCACAACAACTCTGAATGATTTCAGTCTTCCATGCTTCCTCGCAGTTTTTAAAACAAGTTCTTATATGTTCTTATTTTTTTGTCTTCTTGAGACAATTTAATGATGCTATTTTAGTTACGGTTGCCAACCGGCAGTGAAACCTGATCTGACTACACCTCTCAGGTCAGCTTTTCATAGTACCATCAGTTATTCTTTATGGTTCTGTATAATACTATCTTTCGAAAAAATATGGTTCTGTATAATACTAGACAAGTTTAGTGGTGAAAGTGATACTCGTATCGAGTAGCCAATATGGAGACTACATGGTAGCCCACCTGCAGCTGAACTGCTGAAGGAGGAGCCCAGACTGAGGCCTCTTTTGGAATACGGGGTTTCCAAGGGAAAAACGGAGGATTCGACATTCCTTAGGAATTTGTACTGTTCATGTCTTTGGATTACATGATCGCATCGATCCATTTTTAGAGGAACACTATTCACAGCCTATGGTTTTGAAGGAATTTCGCAGGAAATCCAACATCCACTCTGACCTCATTTTTGCTCGCTGCTTCACATATGCCCGAGGTAAAGCTTGTCATTAGCCTGTGATTGACCTGCAAAATAACGATATATAAGTAATTGACCTGCAAAGTAATGATTGACCATGAAGATTTACCTACCATTCACTCCCTATTTCTCTTCTAACAATTCCTGCGTTTTTCCTACAACTCATCCAAATAATAATTACTACAGAATTCTTGCGTTTTTACAATCCTGCATTCCGAAGGAGCCCTGCCAAGATGTGATTTAGAGGCCTACAACAGTATCAGATATCTTTGTGTTTTTTTGTGGCACTTGTAATTGTTTGTGCAACTCTTGGACTGTTTCTTTCTCCGAAGTTAGTTTTGGACTACCTTGTTGAGATATTTGAGCTGAACTTTGTATACACTCAGTTTCAATAAAGTTGGAACTGGGGGACCAAATGTAGGTGTCCTATTGATCTTTAAAAAAGATGAACCGAATATATCCTGATGATTATACATACATTTTCACTTTGTTCTGATAGTGCGGTAGAGATGCAAAACCCTATAGAACTTGTATGATTTTCTTTTTCTGCGATGCAGATATCCAGGTCCGCACCAAAATTACTGTGTCGTTGTCTCGTTTTTCGTTTGAGCTCTATGGTTAGTATTCAATATTTTTCTTTGCTACGTCATCTCCAGTATGCTCTGTAGTCATACACCTGTAGCTATCAAAAGTTCTTCTATTGCCAGAGCAACCAGAGTAAGTCAATGATGCACCTTTTTTTTTGGCAGAAAGATATGAAAAAATCCATCAATACATGTAAATTTCCCCTCTTGCATACACGATACCACTACACAAACTAATGAACATTTGAGTTAGCACACTGAACAAACATGCCAGTGATACATCGTACTACTATGCATCATGCATCATGATCTTGAACTCCTCAAAGCTGAGCACCCCATCTCCGTTCAGATCAAACCTGCAGATCATGGCCTGACACTCGTCAATCTCCTGGTGCGCGCCAAGCTTGCTCAGCATCCGCTTCAGGCTCAGCGGCGTGATGCACCCCTCGCCTTTCATCTCGTACATCCCGAACGCCTCCTTCAGTCCCCGGCACCGCTCCTCCTCCTCCATTTCCAGCTGCACCAGCTTCAGGAACTCCTCTTGGCTCAGTACCCCGTCGCCGTCGGTGTCAGCCGACGCCACAAGAGCCTCGGCGTCCTCGGCCGATAGGTCCTCGCCAAGCGCGGCCTTCACGCAGAACCGCAGCTCGGCGGCCGAGATCTTGCCGTCGTCGTCACGGTCGAACGCAGAGAACACGCGGCTGAACTCGGCTGTGGCGGCCACCATTTTTAATCTTGCGAAGAGTTCAAAGACCGTTTGGCAGGCAGCTAATGAGTATTGGGCACTTTGCCTTCGTGATCTGTCTGCAACTGCAATGGAACATGCATTTATACAGGAATCAAACATGCATGGGCTGGGCGTGTTGTGTTGATGAATTCAATGCACAATTGCCTCAGGAATGAGTCAGTTGATAGTGTCAATGATATTTTTTTAGTGCTAGTAGTTTCGGTCTTTTTTGCGATAAATAATTAATACAAGAAGAGCTCCGGCCTGCAACAGAAAGGGACCTCGTCAGTTGCTGCTGACAAATTATTTGCAGTATATTGCAAGAGTTTGACGTCTCCAGTATGGCACGCATATAATAACTGTTGTGCAGCCGGCGATGACAGAGTCTTGCTTCGGCTGTTGGTCCATTATTATTGTTTTGTCTTTCTCACGAGTGATACAATTGACCAACATCATGGAAGTGGTAGAAAATGCTCGAATTATCAGCATTATTGCCGCTCTTGTACATTATTCCATCTGAATGTCTGTTGGAAGTGATGTTGTGCAGCAGCATTTGTGTTTTTGTTTCCTGAACCAGGGTGACTGCAGTTACAGACGAGCAGATGTCTAACTTTTTTTTTTTTGGACGAAGGGAGCTCTCTCTCTATATATATATATTCTACACCTATACGCAGTTGTTATTCGCACTGTGCACATCTCACAGTTACAACCCGAAACACTGTGAGTTACAACTTGTTAGGTAAACCAGTTACAAATTCATATCTAGAAATATATAATTGCAACATGAGAATCTAACACTGTGAATTACAACTTGTTATTCGTATTGCACCCATCCCCTAGTTACAACCTGAAACACTATAAGTTATAACTTGTTAGGTACACCAGTTACAATTTCACGTCTAGAAATGCATAATTGCAATACGAGAAACTAACGCTGTGAGTTACAATTTGTTAAATAGACCAGTTATAATTTCACGTCCATAAATACATAATTGCAACACGAAAAAATAACACTGTGAGTTACAACTTGTTATTCACACTGCGCACATCCTCCAGTTACAACCGAAACACTGTTAGTTACATCTTATGGGTATACACAAATATAAACTACAATGAGCATACCTGCAAAATATATATATATATATATATATATATATATATATATATATATATATATAAAGGAAAAAAATAAAAAGGTACATGCATGCCTCCCTCCTCTCCTATTCGGACCAACTACCCGAGCCGGCCCGTTCTCCTATTCCTCCTCTCCCCTCCGATTTTATTTCATTTTATGTTTTAATATTTGTAAAAATACATATTTATTTTAAAATATTGCACATCTAGCCTACAATCGCATATTATTAGGGCGACAACAAGGTGTGGTATGTGACACCTTTAAAAAAACATTGTGTTATATTACTCTTAAAATTCAAAATACTATCAAAATAGTCATGAAAAATCCTAAAAAAATATATGTTATATAGGATACTATGATCTAGCTCTAAAAAATTTTAGACAAAAATAAATTTTGTACAATGAGAAACAAAAAAAGACAAATTTTATTGAGTTTGTTTCTCATTGTAAAAGTAATTTTTTGAGTTCAAATTTTTTTAGAGAGGTAGATTATAGCATCCTCTACCACATATTTCTTTTTCATAATTTTTCATGATTATTTCTATAGTATTTTGAATTTTGAGAGCAACAAAACACAATATTTTTTATTTTTTAAGTTTCGCCCGTTGGAAGGGCGATATCTTTATTTTTTTTAAAATGACGTTTGTTGGAAGCGCGACATATAGTCTAGACGTGCATTATATTTAAACGAGCATGTATTTTTGCAAATAATGAAAATTAAAAAAATCTCTCCCCTCCTCTCTTGCCCGCACGGGCTCGGCCTAGTGCTCCCCCTCTGCCTTACCGGCCAAGAATCTCCGTCAGCCCCTCTTCTCTTATCCTTTGGGTTGCACCAACCCAGGTTTGCTACCCCTTTTCCCTTGCGAGCCTAGGTCCACCTGGCCGAGCCCCCCTTTCTGCTTTCTTTCTCCCGGCCTGAGCCAACCCTCACCTATCTTCTTCCTTGAAGCTGAGCCGGCCCAAGAGGCGTGCCCGCCCTCCTCTCCTTCTTAGAGCAACTCCAACCTAGTTGATATCTTGGTCCCCATCACTAGATATAGTGATTTATCCCAAAAAATGGCCTCCAACCGGCTGATACTCCTGCTCATCATTTTTTTGGCTCGGCATTTGCTTCCCATCGCTCGCCAAATCTAGTGACCGAAAATGAGCTCACCATTGTCAGAGAGAGAGAGAGAGAGAGAGAGAGAGAGAGAGAGAGAGAAGGGGGGAGCTAGAGAGGGAGGTTGGCTAGGGAGGAAGACCGGTCGGGGAAGGGGCCTCCCGATGGCGGCTCCTTTGGCCAAGCAGCTGGTTGGTCGATAGCACAAGTGGGGCGGCGGTAGCGGAAAGGCCGGTTGCGAGTACCTACTCCTCGGTCGGGCGACGGTGAGGCTAGACGGTGCATGAGCACGACTGAGTGATGATGGCGGCGAGGGAAGGGCGCACCTAGTCGCCGCTCGTCGTCACTAGACCTTTGTGAAGCGCCTTGTCGCCCGGAGCACCCTCAAATGGGTTCACCAAAGCCCCTTTTCCGTGTTCCGCCACTCACCGGAGGAAACCGCACGCCGTGCCCAATTCTGACAAACCTCCACCGAAAAATGTGTCATCACTGATAGCATCGAACGTCTGAATCATTGGAAATGTTTTTTAAAGTTATATAGGATATTAATAAAATATAGAGGAGTAGAATTTAGAGAGTGAGATTTAGTGACTTGTTGGAGCGCGTAGAGAAATAAAGAGTGAATGTTTTTAGAGAGACTTACTAGAGATACAAGAAGCGAGATTTAGAGAGTCGGCTCGAGAGGCTCTTATCTCCTACCTCCAGTGGTGCCCACACTGTGCTACACCAACCGCGTGCACTTGTTCCCCCCGAGTTGTGCGTTCCTGCATCCTTATCTCCAAGTTGGGTGCTACCGCCCCTCTCTCTATCCATATCGCCCCCAAATCAAGTCTCTACATGCTCTATCTCTATCCCTCCTCCCCACCAAATCTAAACCACCTGGCTTGATGTTTATCTCCTCGCGTGATAACCCCAGGCTGCAGGGGGGAGGGTGCCTGAGGGGATCGATTTTTTGAGACCTGGCCATCAAACTGCGACCTTGCTGCACCATCGTCATCGCCGAGTCTTGACATCTACCCATTGCATTTAGCTTGACCTCTGGTTATCTTTGAGTGACCAAGTCAGGGAATTGGTGAAGGTTGATCGTGCTCGCCAACGGCCATCGCCGCATGCTGTCTTGCCCACTGTTGTGATGGAGCTCAACACCGTCATCCTCGCTGGTGAGTTGGGTGGCCGTGTGTATGTTTAGAGCTCCCGTCCTCTTTTTTCTACCACTGGTTTCGGTCATGCCTTCGTGATGTCACCAATGAGAACTGTGTGTTATGAACTGAAGGAGGAAGACTGAAGCAACGACCAAGATACTGTGGTACCACTTGGAGTTGATGATGGACGGTGGAGAACTAAGTAAAAGTGTCAGACAATTGACAATTGCTTAGCGCACCTCTTTTCGTTTTCATTCATGTTATTTCAGTTAATCAAATGGATTATGGTTCATATGTGATTAGCTTAGGCTTGATTAAGTTTTAATCTGATTGGATGTGTATAGACAACTGAGAGAGAAGGGGGGAGACATTCCAGACCATTCATCCAGTATGAACTTTTCATCCAAGTAATAGTAGTTCATCGTTCTTCCTCCTCAAAATTCGTCTCGAATTTGATCAATCTTCAATTGAATCTGTTAGAGATCAGTAATGTGTGACACTGTGCCGGCCATCGCACCATGAGGATTGCTTCTGTGCCCGGCCATCATGCCATGGATGGCGCGCTCCGGCCACATGCTGTTGAGGTCCGCGTTTCGAGCGCGTATCATGAATGCCCCACTCCGGTCGTGCACCGTTGAAGCTTCAAGCTCTGGCCACGCATTTGTAGCCTTGGGCCACGGATGTGTTGTGTCGTTGTAGCATAGGGATCCAATTGTGTCACGTTGTTGTAACTTAGCGTCGTTGCTTGATGTCGAGTGGTGCTGTTGTGGGTGCTCGTCGGCCTTGTGCGGTGTGCTTGTGAGCTAAAGCCCGGCCATCGTGACCCCCCTTTCTCTGTTGGGATTGCAATCGTGTCGCTGTTGTGCTTGTGTTATAGCCCGGCCGTCGTATTGTTGGCTGTCTAGTTTTGTCACACGCCGTCGTTCCTAAGCTTAAGGCCCGGTCACCGACACCGTATGTTGTTGCTGCCTGTTCTAGTGGCCGATGTGTGTTGGGGTTGCACTCTCTGTTGCCCTATTGCCTGATGCGTCAATGTTGGTCCTGTTCTGTTGGCCGATGGTGTTGGGGCTATGCTCTCTATTGCCCTATTGCCCAATGTTGTCACTGGTGGTCGATGTCCAGCTCAACCTCTGGCTATCATAGGATAGCGTAGTTGGGGTCCGGCCACGAGTGGATTACTTGTTGTTGATCTCTTGTTTGTCAGTTCAGTTGTCTTGTGAACTGAGGATTTGATAGCTGGCCTCTGTTGCCAATTGAGCTACTATTTGGTGTTATGCTATTGTCGGCCACCCTATTGCCAAGCATGCTGATGGCGCCGCCACAGCCGATGGCTACTAATGTGTTCCTGTCTGCTGTTGACGATGACTTGGCATGCTTGTTGCCTATGTGGCTCTGCTGCTATGAGCCCTCTTAGGTTGCCTTTGTGATCACCCCACCTTTGTGGCACGATACATGTGTGGTTATCGCCTTCGTGGCAGTTGCTCATTGTCTTCGGAGAGGAACGATGACGTACATACGGGGATCCGAGGGAGTTAATGAGCTAAGCACGAGACCAGCCTTGGCTTAGCTGCCGTACCGGTTGAAGCTACATGTTGTGCCATGCTCCTAACTCACCTCTATTACACTATATATATGTTGAGGTCGATGATACAAGACTGATGATGTCTCAAGTTGACTAAACGGCCAATGATATGAGACCGTTTGTCCTTTCTTCTACCACTAATGCTATCACTTTGTTTGATCTTTGATGTTTGTGACTACAACCTTGCAGACTCGGAGATGATCTCGATATGACGACCGCCAATACAGCTTAATCGGAGGTAGCATGAGGATGTGCGTAATTAACTGGAGAGCTTCACAAAGTCTCGGGAACCAAGATGAAGCAGTTGCCAGATTATATCGAGATAGTCAGATAGCGTGTGTGTTGTGAAATACCACGTTGTAATCAGAGAAATATACTTGATGAATTCGACATGAATGAATAAAATTCAAACGTTTCCGTTATATATTCTCCTATTTTTTTATACTTTGTGTATACTAGTACACCCGCATATTATTACATTCAAGTTATATAACAGTTCGACTCATGTTTTGAGTCCGTGAAACATCCTTTGCGTCCAGCATGATGCACTTGCCCATTACACAAGAAAAAGGAAAAAAAGAAAGAAAGAAAGGAGAAAAGATTGAACCTCAATGTGCATAAAAAGCAACACTGCATCTTAAATCCAGACCTGCAACTCAGAAACACCTTACACTCCAAAACTAAGAACAACTCAACATGAGCCAGATCGTGCAAATAGTTGTCTACACTACCGGAGAGAAGAGGAGCTCCAGATAAACGCCGCAGGCCAATAAAATTGGGGACGCCAGTCACATAAGGCATGCACGAACTTCAGTTTGTTTGGACCTAAAAAAAGGACTTCAATCTGTTCAACGCTCCTGTGCAATTTAAAACCGCCACCCACTTTTCCAGTCAAAAAAAATTACCTGTTCTTGTTATTCCCTTAGAAACGCACTACGTGATGCCAATTGTTTTTGCTTAATCTAGTAGCAGTCCCAGACTCCCAGTTAGCTTATTACCTAGATGTTCAACTATAAATTCTGGTACGAATGATCTCCCAACCACCAGGCCAGCTACTGATTCAAGTCAAAGAGCCAACCAAACAACCATGGACAAGTCCCCAAGTCCACCTGCACCAACCGTTCTTGTTCAGGTGAACGCGGACATGGTTGCCTCGGGTGAGTTCAGGCGCGTCTTCGCATCGTTCGACCAGGACGGCGACGGCAAGATCTCGGCCGCCGAGCTGCGTCACTGCATGAAGGCGGCGCTCGGCGAGGACATGTTGGCCGAGGACATCAGGGCGCTCATGGCGTCGGCGGACACGGACGGCGACGGGCTGCTGGACGAAGAGGAGTTCGTGAGGCTGGCACAAGAAATGGAAGCGGGCCAGGATGAGGAGAAGCGCAGGTGGCTGAGGGAGGCGTTCGGAATGTACGAGATGGAGAGCACAGGGTGCATCACGCCGCTGAGCCTGAAGCTGATGCTGAGCAAGCTGGGGTGCCACCAGGACATTGCGGAGTGCCAGGCGATGATCTGCAGGTTCGATCTGGATGGGGATGGGGTTCTTAGCTTCGACGAGTTCAAGACGATGATGATGGGCTGAGATCGATGCTAATAAATATGGTTTCTGGTCAGCCTTTGTTTCTCAGTCCTGATTGAATTAGCATCTGCATAAGCTGTAATTTCTGTTTTGATGTGTCTGGTCATTGCAAATTCATTTTCATAATGGTTAAATGGATAATGCTATAAATGTTTACAAATTCACAATGAAATGCAAATTGCTGACACCAACACTGAAGGTCCGTTTGTATTACAACTATATTCGTCACACCTAAAATTAGCCAAATATGACTTGTCAAAAAAGTATAGTTAACAAATTTTTAGTTATAAATGTATCAAAGCTAGTTAAAAAAATTAAGTATATAACATGTGAATCATAAATACTAACACAGTATGATTTACTATAATTATAATAATAAACTAAACAGATATTATAATATAACTAAGCTTAGATGTAACAAGATTAAACTCAAACCAATCATATCTAAAACGACTATTCTGAAACTTCAGTGGGACTGGGTTCTCACGGACCAGATCACTACGTGCACGGACCACGTAAGAGTGTTTTTAAAAGTGAAACTAGTTATTATATATTATTTTTTTATACCATTTATATCTATTACAAAAGCCAACATCTCCCATGATTAGTCTATAGCATAATTAAGATTTTAATTAGTTCACATATCAATGTTCTCTCTCAACCAATCACCATATATATATTTGTCTTGTATTTAATGCCTCGTATGTTATAGTTTAACTACAGATTAAGATTAAATTTTTCTCTCTCTTTTCTCTATCTCCTCCATATAAATAACCTTATAACTAGATGATATATATGGTTAGAAACGCTCTAAACAATACTCTAATCCAACTAGTAATTATTATTAGCCATTAGTACTTTAATTCTTATAGTTTTAAACAAGTGCAAATGATAAATTGACTCGCTTATATAAACTAATTCGGGACCTACTCCTTCCGATCAAAAAGTAAGTCGTTTAGGACATCGAAGTCAACACACTCAATGTTAAAATAACCTTGACCTGTAGGAATCCAATTGGATGTAGCATTAGACATAGATTTGCCGCCATCCCAAGGTTTGTTATGATGGGTTCACTACTTCTCGGGGGAATGCAACTTAAGCCGCTAAATTAACCAGCATCGAATAGTACGTGCAAACACTGCAGCAATTTTTCACTATGTCAAATAGGCAATGATAACAACGAAACCAACTTAGTGCTAAATTCGGACCGTCAAATTAAAAAATATATGGCAAAGATAGTGTACACTCTACTACATAACTTCTCATTACTATCAGTTTAAAAACTATTTTACTACTAGTTTTTAAACCGGTAGAGATTAAGCGACAATGATAATGGGTATAGCTATTATGGTATAAATCAGCAGTTATAACCTAATTATCACTGTTAGTTTTATGTTTTGAACCGGTAATGATCAATGGACATGAATGGTGTAAAACTGCTATATTAGGAGCTCTTTAGCATGAGTATCTATCTCATATTCTCATACGATAAAGAGTTCTTGGTAGAGCAGTTTTGCACCATAGTTTATACCAGTTTTACATCTCTTGCTATCCGAAGCTGTCGACCTCGAATGACAATAGTAAACCTA
This sequence comes from Phragmites australis, assembly GCF_958298935.1. NCBI lineage: Eukaryota > Viridiplantae > Streptophyta > Magnoliopsida > Poales > Poaceae > Phragmites > Phragmites australis. Next base: position 50,737,607 of record NC_084922.1, on the reverse strand, counting down.
AATAAATAGTGAAAACACAATCATTTTAAAATAAATATGTTTTCTACCACTCATTTAGATATCTTATTGCCTCAATCTTGAACGAGGACGGCGACGAGATCAATGACATGAGCTAGAACCGGCAGTGATAAGATTTATCATTGTCAGTTCATAATAGCTCAATCATTAATATTTCGATTGAGCTTATGAACCGACATATCACAGTTGTTTCATAATGGCTCAATCATTGATTTGCCTATTAAGCTTATAGAACGCCAGATCACTACCGGTCAATAATACCAACCAACAGTGTTATATCACGATTAGTTCGTATTATAAACCGCTAGTGATAAAAAATATCACTGTCGTTACATGAAAATATCGATAATGATAAAGAAATATCATTGCCGATTTGTGTTAATCTGTAACACAAATCGGCAATATTATATCACTGCCAGTTCTTAACGGCTCTCTGATTGATCGGTCGTTGAAGCTTGTGAATTGATGGTGATACCTTATCATTGTCGGTTATTTTCGAACCAACATTAAAAAGAGGTATGGATCACTCGTTATGTAGTATTGGGTGGTGGTTATATTAAAGTTGCAATGGCATCAGCACGTGTTTACCCTATCTTAACCGGTGAAAATGATTTGGATAAATTTTAGCTAAATCTTGTAGTGGCCTTACTAGTACCCGGTAGGTCTTTACCGACATGAATTGTTTGGAACTGAATAAATTTTGTTACAAATTTGAAATTTTGTTAAATCCAGTCAATTTTCTATTGCCAAAAATCAAGTTACGTTTGCTGTTCTTGAGATTGATGATCTCATGCGTGGATAAATAAACCGGTGTAATCGGCTTGCCGGGGTTTCTAGGTAATTTCTTTAAACCGGTATGTTTAACATTGATCCTAACATGATTAAAAACAGACGGTGTAAACCTGAATTAGGAGGTGCGTCTTGACAAGCGTCAACGTCAGCGTATATGTGGGTTCGAGAGATACCCACGGAATCCTTTTTCCCGGAACTTCACCTGCCTACATCTAGCGTTATAGACTTGTAAATTTTGCACATGTCAGTAACCGAGATTACCGAGTTTTACAAGTGAAATGCCAATGACGAAAGGTTGAATAGAAATTACTAGTCACTTCTTCAGACTTTCCCATTTGTCGATTTCAATCAAACTACTGTTAAAAAAATATTCATGGAACAGTGGTACGATGACAACATGACGGACGAATATAGCCCGGTCCACATGTAGGAAAGACGCGGAGCGGCGTCCCAGCCAATCGGATAAGAGCCACCTCCGTGGACCGGCCCATTATCCAGGTCGGAGTCGGACCGAACACACCAACCACGTAAAAGTCGGAAGATACCCTCACTTCTTCCTCTGCTTTTGAATTTCAACCCCACAGAATCTTTTTTTAGAAACCCGGTACAATAAGTAGATATACGTATATATTTATATCACTATATGTTTGTATTTACATAATGTCTATTGAAAATTGGAGAGATAAAATTTAAAGATTAATAAAATTATCATACAGCGAACTCCCTTTACCCCTTTGCAATGCAATCATTTGATATGCCTAGAGGCAAGCCGATCCCCCAGTTCCTCGGCAGCACCTTTTCTTTGAGAAGGAAGTTTTCTAAGAGCTCCGAGGGTGAAGCATTAATCACCGGTTTCGGTCATGCCCTTGATTCATCTCGTTGTTGATAAGTACGTCGCATGTATTTCAACTTAGGGCATGTTTGTTTGTGTTTCTGCTTCTGATTTATCTGAAAAGTTGTGTTTTTGTTTTTTCTTAAAAGATGCTTTTAAATTTTAGCGGTTGAATTTTATAACATTTTTTTGTCTTTTCAGCACATTACTTCTCATAAAAACTATACTCAGTTTCTAATTTATTTTCTCAAAAACAGACATCTGACTTCTTAAAAACCACTTTTCAACAACTTATTTAATTAGAAGAAACCAGAAAAGTAAAGCGGAAGCAATCACACGGAATCTGATCCGATCTCACCCAAATTGAACCACCCGGCGGTCACGCTGAAACGTCGTCTCATACGCCACGGAATTTCCAAGTTCCCATTCGACTTCCCCGCGACTTCATTTTAGTCCAGTACTAATATCAAAGTCGGCTCCTACCTTGGTCCAAACTAAGACACGGCGTTCTTACGACGACCAGCTTTCCTCCTTGCCGTGAAGCTTCGACATGCGCGTTTCTGAGCGAGCTCCCTCCCACGTACATAAGCTAGCGTCTGTCGTGCCTATATAAACACATGGCCACGCAACAACATTTGCAGCAACGTAGCGGCGTCAAGCAAAGCAAAGGGTTGGTTTGAGCAGCCTCTCCCTCTAATCAACCAGCCCGCCGAGACCTTGTCAGCTCACCGAGGCCAAGGAGACGTGCGATGGTTGCGTCGTCGTCGAGCGAGTTCGGGACGCTGTTCGCCGCGTTCGACAGGGACGCGGACGGCAGGATCTCGGCCGCCGAGCTGCGGCTCTGCATGAAGGCGACGCTGGGCGAGGACGTGTCGGCGGAGGAGGCCGAGGCGCTGGTGGCCTCGGTGGACGCGGACGGCGACGGGCTGCTGGACGGGGACGAGTTCGAGAGGCTGGTGCATGCGGAGGTGGAGGAGGAGGAGCGCTGTAGAGGGCTCGAGGAGGCGTTCGGGATGTACGAGATGGAAGGCCAAGGGTGCATCACGCCGAGCAGCCTGAAGCGGATGCTGGGCCGGCTGGGGTCGGAGCAGGGCATCGACGAATGCCGCGCCATGATCTGCAGGTTCGATCTCAACGGCGATGGCGTGCTCAGCTTCGACGAGTTCAAGATCATGATGAGCGCTTGAAGCTTGTCAGGAATCAGGATCGATCGGTTGTGCTTCTTGTTGCCGGTTGTCGTACGTGTATGTATATACATAGCTGTTGATTGGTTCACTTGATTGGTGTAGGGTGTTCATACATAGTCCGTTCGTTCATTCATTTGTTAAATTGGCAGCTCTGTCTGTATTTATAGGCGTAATACTGTAATTCCCTTGTGAACTCCGATTGTGGACTGTCTGTGTGCTCTTCAATAGGCTCATTGTGTGGATTGTTTTGTCCTTAGTCGGTATTCTCGTGCTGATCCACAATCTGAAAATGCAAGCAGATAGTGCAACATGGGCCTGAATTTTCGACCTCTGCCTCTGCATCGCACACCTCTGCCTCGATGACTGACTGAACGAGGGTTGCTTTGGAAGAAGGGAGTGTTGCCGGTTAACAACCCACGCGGCAGCCCAACCGCCCCAGTGCTGTGTTGTTTCCAGGCTAGGCGTCTTGAAAATCTTAATTTAAGATCTATATAGGTTGCGTATAAGTTTAGTTAAGTATGATTTGATATAAAAACACGTAAATAAAAATTTGTAGTTACAAATATGATCAAATTAGTTAAAAAACTAAGTATATACTGTATAGACTAGTAAGCTAACAAAATATGACTTAGACCATCTCCAGCAGCTACTTTAAATTTTCAATCTCAAAAATACTATTACAGCATCATCTATAACTATTACAGCATCCCTTATTTTTTCATCTCCAATAGCTACTCTATTTACTACTTCTACTACTTTTTTTCTCCTTTCGGACCCACTGGCAGCTCTATGAACAGTGTTGCTACAGTACTACTACAATGTTTTCCCCCTCCGGACCACTGTCAGCCCCTATAAAACAGTACTACTATAGTGTTACGGATAAAGTATGTAGCACTGGATAGAGTATCTAAGAAGATTTCTGACGCTACAATAGTCAGCAAATCACTGTAGCACTGGATTTACAGATCTGCTAGCGCTGACTTTAGGATAGTAGTGCTTTTGATCCTTAAAAAAGAAAAAGAAAAAATAGTGTTGATGATCTGTGATCTTCCGGATATTTGCTGTTCGGCGGTGGTATGTTTGCGCCCTGTGACGTACAACGGTTTTGCTTTCATGGCACTACAACCCCCACCGCCTTGGCGTCGTCCAATATGCTTCTTCACTGGGTAGGTAGGCACACAAGCCAAGCCAAGCGGCACACGGATGGGTCCGGAGCAAGCAAGTACTGCTCTCCGCTGCCATGCGTATCTTCTTCTTGCTTATGCAAATGCAAATAACGTCTCGAATTCTCGATCGATGGAGCCAAGCGCACTTGTTTTGCACTGTGGAGGTTGACAGGCCACCAATACCGTGCCCCACGCGATAAATAGCTCCTTTTATGCGAAGATACCGACAACGAATCCAATGATGCTGTCCACGTAGGAATCAGGCCACTGGCAAAAAGCATACGCCAGACTAGAAGTTGAAGGGGCTGTGCACTATGTTCCGCTTTCATAAACGTACGGTACCATGCACTCACGCCCTTGGAAAGCATTTCATTTCGCTGTTGCTTCTAGTGATTAAGTTGGATCATCGTACAGCTAGCTAACACTAGCGCTGCGGATTATTATTTCTCCAGCCGCGCCGAAAGGTGTGCAAGCGTATATATTTTAAATTTCTAATTGCAAACACCTAGCTAGCTAGCTAGTTCATAACTGCATTATATTGCTCCCCATCAGCTCGATCAGGCTCTTGCAAGATCTCAACCGTACATCTGAAGATTAATTAGCTAGCTATTGTGGGATACCAAATTAAATGGCTGCATTTGTATAGTATATGCTGTGCGCATTGACATCTTCCCAATTATTATTATACCAATCTCTAGATCCGTCACTGATAAATAAGAATCTTACAACATATAATATCACCGTCATACAACACGGGAAGTGATGAGAAAGATCCATCATCCTAAAAACACATAAAGAATTTATACAATCAACAAAATCCACATTATCAAATAGCACAATAGGAACAACATGAAGACACGCCACTCCACACGCAACTCGGATGTGGACGTGATTGAGACCTACTCGTCAACCCCTCACCGTCTACTTTAGTGAAATCTGGATCGTCCTCTGAAAGCACAAGTAAGGATGAGCACACATATATTCAGTGAGTCTCAACCCTTACCCTACGGCATACAAAACCATGCATATTATATCAACAAGTAATAAGATGTAAGGTTAATATTTGCAGAAAGGCCAAGTTTACACATGCTAGGGTGCATTTTTCTTAAAGCAGCTTTGTGAAAGCGTCATATCACTATTCCCAAATGAAAGGGGTTCGGCCGTGGTGAAAGGTCACAATGGCCTAAGTTTTAACATTGTTGGATACCTCATCCATGACAACCCACAGCATACGATTAGACCTATTTTTCAAAAATGACATACCTTGCCCACTCACACAAAAAGGAAAACACATACAACCCAAGCTAATTGTTGTGACTAAATCATAGTTCGTCCATAACCGTGAACACGACTATTCGAATAGTTTTACCTCTGCAGAGTGATACACTTTACCCACAAGCTGAGTTTAGCAACATACCACCGTCATGGTAGTGCGACTCAATAAAGTCATTATCCACCACATCATCATCTCAATAGTCATCTACGGGAACTAATCAGGAGTTCCTGACCTTTAACTAAGCCTCCAACTGGGTCGCTAAACCTGCACCTGCACCTGCTCCATGGCCTCCCGTTGCACACATGCTTTCGGACAACCAGTAGGCTAGCTGGTAAGGTTTATACTAAGCTCTGCCACATATAAGATCGAGTGATTATACTGTAAAGATTAGGTAGGATGTCACATCAACTCAGTCCTTAATCTAGCCAAGGCAAATATCTCCACACGAAGCCTGCCACATAGCCAAAACTTCAACTCCTGAAGCATTCCCGATAGAACCCTGATTTGCCTCAGATCTAACATGTTCTTATACTATTATCAATATCCAGTAAGTTATCCCATCCCACAACTCACGCAACGCCAAGCATCAAGTTTTACACAATTCGTAAAGCTATATTTGATTAAGCATGAAATAACAATAGAGATTATTGTCATAAGCGTACTAGTAACAAGGTAATCATCTTAGCATAAATAAAGTAGCTAAGACGAAAGTTATAGGATTACCAAGATTATATTCAGGATGATCGCAAACAGGCTGGCTAATCTTAAATAGGACATAACTAGCTCAATAGTTTAAATTATGCCAACAAGTAATATTTCATGCAATTAATGGTGGAAAACAGCTGCTACGGGTCGTGGTGATAAAATTGAATTTAATATGATCAAAGTGAAATAGATCGGGACTTGCATTCGTTGAAGTCTTCGATGGGGTCCTGCTTGAAGTCTTGCATTCTCGACTCCTCCTCCTCCTCCTCGAACTCTCTAGTTTCTAAAACGCGACACATAGACAATAATATCAACACACAAATAAAATATAAATAAATTTAAAATAAATATAAAAGTGTATAAATAGATAGGATTTGAATTTAGATAAATATTTGTGGAAGAATCGTTAAAATCAGAGTTGAAATGGAGGAGATACATGCCTTGAAAGTTTAAATCTAGGAAAAAGGGAAATGCTACCATGCTGAAGTTATGCATTTGAGCTGCATCGTAGGTGAGCTTAGGCTGACTATTGTTCACTTGTCTTTTGTACTGTTCATTTGGGTTGGGCTCCTCAGGCCACTAGGTCGATTTATGCTGGGTAGTGTGATGCTAGGCCGAGTAGGCCATCGGGCTGTGGTGACCTAGTGTTGGCCCGTGGGAGACGACACCCCAAGCGGAGCGGGTCTCAGGTGGCGCCGTCACTCAGTAGCCTGGTCACGGCGGCGGGCTCACCAGAGACTCGCCGGCACGGGTCTCCCAGCCACCATTCATGACGTTGATTGCATGAGGAGAGAGAGGAGCATGCGGATCTCAATTTGCGGGAAAACCCAAGCGAGGGAGGGATGGAGATGGCTGGCCGCAACCATGGCTGTGGTTCAGGGAACTCGTTGAGGAGCTTGGTGGAGGCCGGAGGAGGGGGAGAAGCTCACAGGAGGGTGAGGTGGTGCTCTGAGGAGCTTGATAGCTACGAAGTAGGGCCGGTGAGGGAGATCGATGAAGAGGAGGGGCGTGGTGCATAGCTGGGGAAGAGGGAGAGAGTAGCGAGGGAGAGAGATGGGAGAGAGGGTGGCCAAGGCTTGCCTTGTGATCTTGGTGGAAGGCGGTGAAAGGTGAGGGAGCGGTCGATCGAGCTTTTATAGCCAATGAAAGAGTGATAGAGGGGTTCGATGATGGTGCACGCGTGGTACGGCGCGAGGAAATGTCAAGAGAATAAATGTTGACGGTGTAGAGGTGCGAACTTCGCACGGCGCGGGGAGGGAGAAGTCGAGCTCGACAATCGAGACGGATGTGACTTTTTCTTCGTGCGCGTGCTCAGCCGGTGGTGCTTCTTGGGTGTGGTCGTCGTGCGCAGTTGCAGTGGTAGAGGGGCGGCGACGCGGCGGTGTGAACTGATGACTCTGGTGGAGGTACGGAGCGACGATGGAGGTGATTGGCGGGTGGCGGTTGGCACATGAGCGCGGGTGTGGCGACCGCGAGCTCGGGAGCACGTGGGTGGTGAAAAGAAGAAGAAAGAGGCGGCCAGGCCAGGCTGATGTGTGGGAGAGAAGGGAAAAGAGAGAGGGGGCCGAAAGAGGTAGATGGGTCGGGGAATAAAAAGAAAAATGAGAGGGAGATGGGCTGCCGGGAAAATAGATTATTGGAGCCTAGAGAGAAGAGACAAAGATTTTAAAATTGAGTTTGAATTTTGAAATGATTTTTGAATTCGAATTTTGGCTGAAAACTGGGATGGTACACCAGGTCTAGGTATATCTGACAGGATCAACATGAAGGGATTTGCGTCCTGAAGACTAGATCGTCTGATCACATGCCAAACAGTCGCATGCGTATCTGTCTGCCGACTTGCCAAGCAATCCAAGTGTTTACACACAACCATAATTAACAAACAGGCAGCAGCCGTGCACGGCAGCGCATCGCACGGACATGCCATTTCTGCTGATAGCTACGCACGCATGATTACATGGAAAAGCAGAACGAGACCATGGCCAAGCTGAGACCGCCATTCTGTCAGCAGCTGATCCACGCACACGGAAGGTATCTTACGGCTGGATCTCGGAAGCATATTACTGCTCGTTCTGCACGCTACCCTAATCGGTGTCCTACATCCTACATAGTTGAAATGGACAAGATTTGTAGATCGTAAACTCACTCCTATTTTGGAATGGAAAATGCAGATGGGCGGGCGCATAGTTAATTCTTTCTCCTTTTTTACAACTCGAGAATTAATCATCACGCAGGAATACTGCATCTCTCATAAGAATCACCTAAACACCATCTACTGGCCACCATATCTTTCAACGAGAATGATATGCATATGACCCGGCCGTCCGACTGCGTTCCGGCTCCGTATTACTACAGCGTTCCGGGCTACGTTATCGCGCTACAGTACACGGGTCGGAACAGTTCTCATCTTTCAACGAAAATATTTCAATTGCATTCCATGTATTTCGATACAGTGGAGGAGTACTGCTCGGTGAAAGTGGGCTTCAAGTTAAGCGCAGTTTTTGCACGAGCCTGACGGGATTTTCGGATCGATCCCAACGAACCGAAGCAGTTCATCGGATGGGCACATTAGAAATAAATTTTATAGTGCTCTATTATACAAAAGTTATTCTCCTTTATGATAACATGTGTTTATTCTTTTTCAATTCTCTTCAGTTCAGCTATTATATTACGAGATTAATAATATAAATAAATTTTTATAAAAATCTTTCTCAATTTAATACTATAGAATTTATTTCCGGGCACGGCTGCATGGCTCCTTTGGCTACACATGACGAAAGCGGCACACACATGGCTCCTTTGGGGCTACACATGCACCGCAACAGACCCTGTCCGTGCCCGTCCACAACAAGACAACCGTCACCCACTTGCCACCACCAGCATGGGTCCATTCCATCACGAGCTGAGCTCCCCAAAGACGGCCACACCCGCACTCCCTCCCCAATCCTCCTCCCCACTACACACAGTTCACAGTCGGAGGGAGCACGGGATGGCGGTGCGCACGTGCGGCCGCCACCGTCGGCCGAGCCTCCTGGCGCTCATCTCCGTGCTCCTCCTCCTGGCCGGCGTCGCGCCGTGCCTGGCGGAGAGCCCGATCAAGACGCTCGTGGTGGTGGTGATGGAGAACCGCTCCTTCGACCACATGCTGGGGTGGATGAAGCGCCTCAACCCGGAGATCGACGGCGTGACGGGCGCCGAGTGGAACCCGGCCAACACGACGGACCCGTCGGCGGGGCGCGTCTACTTCGGCGAGGGCGCGCAGTACGTGGACCCGGACCCGGGCCACTCGTTCCAGGAGATCCGGCAGCAGATATTCGGGTCGGACGACGCGTCGGGCCCGGCCAAGATGGACGGCTTCGTGCAGCAGGCGCGCTCGCTGGGGGGCAACATGACCGACGCCGTCATGCACGGGTTCGCGCCCGACAGCGTCGCGGTCTACCGCGAGCTCGTCAGCGAGTTCGCCGTCTGCGACCGGTGGTTCGCGTCCGTGCCGTCGTCCACGCAGCCCAACCGGCTGTTCGTGCACTCCGGGACGTCCGGCGGCGCCACCAGCAACAACCCGCAGTACGTGCATCATATCCATCCACTGGCTCCTCTTAAATTCAGCGCTTTGTAATTCCATATTTATGAATTGAGCTGTTAATATCGTAGATATTTAGCTGGTTTCCGCGATGCATTCTTCGATCCGTAGCGTGTGGACGATCCATGCACCGTATGAATGCCAAACCGCCGCAGGAGTTGGTTGCCAAACTTATTGATAGATTGCTATGGTGTTAGAGCTGCTGCAAGCTGGCGCCAAACTTATTGATAGATTGCTAACGGCATCCTTGTTACTTTATAAGAGAGTGTTAGTATAGCAGTAGATTAACCAAAATTTTGGTACAAGTGACTTCAGAAATAGAGTTGATGTGAACATACACAGGCAGCGTTATCTCCGAAAGAAATCATACGTAAGCAACATTTAACCCATGTTTGCCTTAACATACTACATTTTCTTTTGGATATTGTTGACTTGAAGATTTTGAGCATTGTTTATTGCGCCAGTACAAGAATGCTACTGAGATAGAAGTTCAATTGTCAAATGCTAACTAGCGGTCAAGTTGCGTAAACATATTTGTCAAAATCACGTGCCAGTATTTACATGTGAGAGTAGAGGATTTTCAGTTGCCGGCAGAAGTTAGCCTGTGCCAGGAAAGTACAGCCCAATATATACTCAATAGTCATTTTGGTTTCCTTGTGAGATCAGAGTCACCGTGGGGCACCAACTTTGCGCTGTACTTTCCTGCCCGAACTCTAGAATGCCAGAACAAGCTAGAAACGAACGCTGAGTTCGAAGTTTCTTTGTCCCAGTGCTGCACTGCTACCTGCATCCTTTTTGTCTAGGACCGCAATCCAATACCAAGTCACGGTTTCTTTGTCTGCATATATTTTCCCCAGCCGGATGACCTACTCGACTTGTCTTACCTGAACAATTCGGCAAAACACATTTCTTTGCTTCCTCCTTTTTTTTGTGTGTGTGGTGTAGTATATATCTTCTCTTGCAAGAAGTGTGATTTCTGACATAAACATATTTGTCCAACTCTGAATTTCTGACAGATTATCGTTCGTTCTCATAATTGATTACTGTGTTTAAAGAAATGTCACAGCTCACAATTGATGCTAGTGTAGGTAAGAACACGCGTCCGGCTGTGATTAACTAATATCAGAGGCGAGCCTTTTTATTGCCAGTGTTGTGCCAGCACGTCGCCCGGCAAACTTTCGCTAGTTGATCTCTGGGCCACCGGCCATGGCGTTGCTTTTGCCCCGGCTCCGGAGATGAGATTAGTGCGCTACGATGAAGAAATGACCAAAGAATTAGCCAGCGTCCATGTGAAAGGAGGCCAAGGGTGGCGGCACGCAACCTCGAGGGAGAGGGTGGTGTGGTCCCTTTCGATCGAGAGATAAAGACGACATGGAGCACTGTAGATAGTATCGTGATCTCACTCGTCAGTCGAGTGGATATGCCTGCGGATGAGCAGGTGTGTCAGGCAGCCAGCGACTCATGTCGGTGCCTGCTGGGGTCGAGTGAGAGATGCGAGAGCATTCTTAAATTCGAGCGCGTACAGGGACGAGATGCTCATCGGCAGTGTTACGGGGAGGTGTATATGTGCTGCTCCACTGTTGGGAGGAGTAAAATATGCAAGCATCACATTAGCCCAACCTGTGTTGGTGTAGAATGTCGTGATGGCCGTACCTGTCAGCTTTATCAAGCGAAGTGCGAGATAGTGGTGTTGATTATGGTCTATCGACTGTGCTACATGAGCTGCTTAGTTTTTTTAAAAGGAAAGAAAGCAGGCATTTTATTCATTGATCAACATGTTCATTGGTACAACGGACATGAACTTCTTAAGCATATCAAGCAGGCATTTTTTTCTAAAAAAAAAGAAGGAAAGCAGGCATTTTACGCGTACTAATTGGGCCTTAAGAACCAACAGGCTCATTCACTACTCGGGCCATACCTCACATGGCCCAGAAGCCCAGCCTAGTCGGCCCAGTTGTTCTCCGATGGCAGACTAACGATGCAAATGCCAGTGACAGACTATTAGCTGTGCTGTTCTGTGTGAAAATTGAAGTCCCTAAAATGAGCAATGAGCGTGATGGTGCAGGCTGCTCGCCAAGGGCTACCCACAGCGGACGATCTTCGACAGCATCTACGACGCCGGCAAGTCGTTCGGCGTCTACTTCCAGGACGTGCCGGCGGTGCTCTTCTACCGCAACCTGCGCAAGCTCAAGTACCTCACCAAGCTCCACCCGTTCCACCCCACCTTCCACGACCACGCCCGCCGGGGCTCCCTCCCCAACTACGCCGTCATCGAACAGCACTACCTCGACTCCAAGCTCGACCCGGCCAACGACGACCACCCCTCCCACGACGTTTACCAGGGCCAGATGTTCATCAAGGAGATCTACGAGACTCTGCGCGCCAGCCCGCAGTGGAACCAGACGCTCATGCTCGTCACCTACGACGAGCACGGAGGGTTCTTCGACCACGTGCCCACGCCCGTCCAGGGCGTGCCCAGCCCCGACGGCATCGTCGGACCGCCGCCGTACAACTTCGCCTTCGACCGGTTGGGCGTGCGCGTACCGGCCATCTTCATCTCCCCATGGATCGAGAAAGGAACAGGTAATCGGAGTTAGTTAATTTGTGAAATTGAGTTAGTATTTGTCACTGGCTTTGAGTGTCTGTCCTGATCAAAGACTGAATGCTAATGATCTTCAGTCGTCCATGGGGCAAATGGACCAACGCCGACGTCGCAATACGAGCATTCGTCGATCCCTGCAACGGTGAAAAAATTGTTCGATCTGCCGCAAGATTTCTTGACGGAAAGAGACGCATGGGCTGGAACCTTCGAAGGCGTTGTGCAGACAAGAACCGAACCGAGGACGGATTGCCCAGGTAGGAGTAGGATTCCGTCTTGTCAGTCGTTCCACTGTTTGTGTTGCTTGCTTTGCTGCATTCAGTCCCTGATTTTATTTATCCATGCACATATATACGCAGAGCAACTTCCGATGCCAACGAGGATCAGGCAAACGGAGGCGAACGAGGAGGCGAAGCTGAGTGAGTTCCAGCAGGAGATCATCCAGCTCGCGTCGGTGCTCAACGGGGACCACCAGCTCACCAGCCTGCAGGACAGGATCAGGGACAAGATGAACGTCAGGGAAGGCATCGCGTACATGAGGAGCGCTGTAAAGCGCTTCTTCGAGGCCGGCATGTCGGCCAAGCGGATGGGCGTCGACGACGAGCAGATCGTCAAGATGAGGCCCTCCCTCACCACCAGGATTCAACGTCCATAGAGACAAACAAGAAAGCATAGAAACTGATATCGAAAATTACATTACAAACAGAAGAGCCAGCACGGCCAGTGGATTGTGCTCGCGCTAGATCGAAGTATACATGTGCTGCACAAACGAAATTTCGAACTCGGGGAAATCCATTTCCATTAAGAAACCTAACGGAAAACACACCATATTATAGTCTTATATGAAAGAAAGATAAAACTGACAGTTATCAGATCACCGATAGACAGATATCTAACCAGATAATCTAAGAACAACGAGATAAAACGGGCTGAGTTTAAAGCCAGAGGCATAGTCAGCAACATCCAGAAGTCCAGAAAATCCAAAATATCATGATATGGGAAAACATGAAAACGTTCTTCAGTTCTTCTTTTCATCGTCATGGTCACCTTCCGTCTGATCCTCACCTGACAGGAGCAGCAGTCGACCAGTAGGTGGAGCTATTGCAGGGTGGCTGATGCTGAGCCAGCACCTGAGTCATAGACTGAAGTAGACTTTGTGCCCCTCTGATCAGTTCCTCCTTACTTGTACTTTTGAGGTAATCTGCCTATAAAATCAGTGAAGAACAAATATGAAAGATAATCTCGCTAGGGTGACAAATCATAATTTTCTCAAAATAGGCTTTGTTTCGAGCTTTCAATAGCCTAGCAAACAACAGTCAAATCCATAGTATGGAATTTTTTTATCTACTTTCACAAAAGAGTCGATCCAAACATAATGCTGAGATATAGAACTAGGTATAGTATTGGTATCAATCTAAACAGCAATTATACCCCAAATCACCATAGCAATAGGGCATAAGAAAAACATATGTTTATTGGTTTCAAGTTGGGTGCACAGGTACCGTCACCTACCCTATTTCTCTTAAGCAAATTATCTTTGGTGCGCACTACTTTGTGTTCCATAAGCCAAAGAAAGATTTTAATTTTGGTAGGAATTTTAGCTTTCCAAATATGCTTGTGAAGGTAGTTGGGAGAATCTCTCATCAATCAAAAGTACATAAAAACTCCATTTTATCACATCATCAGTCGCCGAAAGCTGAATATGGGATACCCGGCTCCTAATTTCTTCCCACTGAATGAAAATGTCCCCATTTAACCAGCTTCTAAAGGATAAATGCCATCGCTTCATATCAACATCATGAACAGAAATATTTTTATTCTAGCAAACATTATCCGGAGTAGGGAAAAGAAAAGCAAGAGGTTGATCCTTTATCCAAGTATACTCCTAAAATCCGATGCTCTTCCCATTGCGAACAACACACTTTATCCCTAAAAGATATAACTCTTTGACGTTTAAAAGATTAGACCAATATGAGGAGTCATCAAATTTGTGCTTAACCAAAGCAATAGTGGTGTTAGACAAATATTTCTTTCTTACGATACTTTGTCACGTGCCTTCCTCATTTTCGAGTTTTCATCACCACTTACACAGCAGAGTATAATTCATTATGTTAAGGTCTTTGATGCCTAGACCCCCTTTCATCTTAGGTCTGCAATTTTCTCCCAAGCAACCAAATGATATTTCTTCTTTGTTCCACCACCTTACCAAAGGAATCTCTTTCTGGCAATATCAATATGTTCAAGGGTTGTTTTGGGTAACAGATAAATGTACGAACAATATATTTGCTTGTTATACAGATTCGTGTTCTGCTTGGCAGTGTTGTGTCTTCTGACAATAATTAAAGAAAAAAGAACAGGCCGAGCAGGATCAGATCCACAACTACACCATACCATTAGGCGATCGCATTGTCTATTAGAGCAAGTGCAGTTTTGCCTGTTAAAATACAAGAAAGTCGTAACACCAGGCATCGAAATTTAAAAGCGTGCAGAGATGTAGATCAACGGTGTCAGGGTGGCCAATCGTAGTAATCAACAACTGTCTTCTACCGATCGTTGACGTTTGCACGCGGAAAAGTACCGGTCCACCATCGCTGGAAATGCAGCCAGATGCATGTGCTGCTCTCCTTACCTGCCGGACCCGAGCGCGGCAGCCGTAGCTAGCAAGCACATACCGGCCTAGCGGTCTCGCTCGCCTACCTTTCAACTCCTCATCCCGGTGCAGCACTACCTCCTGCCTCCCGCTAACCCACACAACCGCAAGCTCACAGTGCCAGCAGCCAGCACTGCACCTCTCGATGAGGATCATCATCGGGCACCATCCCAACCACCGACACCATGGAGTGTAGTCTCTGCAGTGCATGGAACCCTCGTCGGTCACCAACGCGGCTAGTGATCACGCATTGTGTGGAATCCACATGATCCGGAATCGGCGGTCTGGATCAAGAGATGCCCAATGTGGTCCTTGGGTACCTGCAATCAACATGCCGTTCAATAGATCGTCATGATAGTTACGCGCTATGCAGAAATTAAACCAGGGCTGACACGGCAACGGAATGATGTTCCTCTGTTGAAGAATTCTCTCTGGAAATGCATCATCTTTAAGAATTTTAGCCATGTAGTTTTCATGACAAGACGCAGAAGAAAACATCGCCGTGTAAGATATGCACCGTTAGATGCATCTACTGAGTGGCGATGAATATGCATGCAACTTCATTTACCAAACACACTGTGCCCTTGTTGCCTCTGTTGTTGGCAGGGCCTATAAATTAATACACCACCATGTAACTTGCATCCCATCTCCCACCTTGCGATCCTTCCTCAAACTTGCTGGGAGCAAGCAACAATGTCACCGCTTAGCCTTTTAGTCCTCGTCCTCTTGTCAAACTTCTGGGCCGCTGCCACTGCTGTGCGCAGCTCGACACTGCACCTGGCACGCTCTCACTCTGTGTCGCCCGACGTCGGGGCACCAATCACAACTTGGGCGGCCTCTCTCGCTGCCCAGTCGGCAGCCGACGCAGCACGCGTGACCATGCTCGCCGCGGGGCCTGCTCATGCCAAGAAAGGCCACTCGTTCGTGCCGATCGCGCCGGGCTGGCAGATCCTCAACATCCCCAACTACGTCGCCCGCGCGCGCCTTGGCACGCCGGCGCAGACGCTCCTCGTCGCCATCGACCCCAGCAACGACGCCGCGTGGGTGCCATGCAGCGCCTGCACGGGTTGTGCCTCGGGGCCGTCCTTCTCCCCGACGCAATCAGCCACGTACCTCCCGGTGAGCTGCGGCTCGCCGCAGTGCTCGCAGGTGCCCAGCCCTTCGTGCCCCGGCGGGGCGGGCTCGTCGTGCGCTTTTAACCTTACGTACGCGGCGTCCACGTTCCAAGCGTTGCTCGGACAGGACTCCCTTGCCCTCGAGAACGACGCCATCGCGTCGTACACTTTTGGGTGCCTCCATGTTATCACGGGCACCTCCCTGCCGCCGCAGGGGCTCATCGGCTTCGGCCGCGGGCCCCTATCCTTCTTGTCACAGACCAAGGACGTGTACGGCTCCGTCTTCTCCTACTGCCTTCCAAACTACAAGTCCTCCAACTTCTCGGGCACTCTCAAGCTAGGTCCCATTGGGCAACCTAAGAAGATCAAGACGACGCCATTGCTTTACAACCCTCGACGCCCCTCCCTCTACTACGTCAACATGGTCGGCATCCGTGTTGGCGGCAAGCCCGTGCCGGTGCCGGCATCAGCTCTTGCGTTCGACCTGGTGAGTGGCAGTGGGACCATCATTGACGCCGGGACAATGTTCACGCGGCTGTCTGCCCCGGTGTACACCGCCGTGCGCGACGCGTTCCGGCGCAGGGTGCGGGCGCCGGTGGCGGGGCCGCTCGGCGGGTTCGACACGTGCTACAACGTCACGATCACGGTGCCGACCATCACGTTCGCGTTCGCCGGACCGGTCACCGTGACGCTGCCCGAAGAGAACGTGATGATCCACAGCTCGTCGGGAGGCATCGCGTGCCTGGCGATGGCGGCGGGGCCGCCGGACGGCGTGAACGCGGCGCTCAACGTGCTGGCCAGCATGCAGCAGCAGAACCACCGCGTGCTGTTCGACGTCGCCAACTCCCGCGTCGGATTCTCGCGCGAACTCTGCACGGCCTGAATCGACGGAACGCGTGAATATCTGATGTGTGCTAAAGTGTTTGGTTGTCGTGCACCGTCACCGTGTGTTTGCAGATGCTTGGTTCATTGCATGGAACGTTGTTAGTGTAACGTGGTTATCGACCTGATGAAGCATAAAATCGGTTCTGAAGTGGTGAAGCAAAACATTTGATCCAATAAGCATTTTTGGAAGGAAAAAAACCATATTTGATCCCTCAACTCCTTCAGTGGTTTAATTTTCACCCCAAACTCTTGTTCGGATCGATTTATCCTTCATCTCGCAATACCGTACCAATTTGGTCTTAGCCCGGTTTTCTGTCTGACATTGCGCTGACGTGGGAACCGAGCGCTGACAAGGCAAGAAACAGGCCGGTTTCCTCCTCTCCCTCCCCAAGACATTTCTGGTCTATTTAGAAGCACAGATGAGGGATTTCATCAGCCACTTCAAATATAATTTACAGATGCCAAAAATGCATTCATTACAAATATTGGGTGTGTCAGTGAAAAAATAAAAGAAAATTATATTTCAAACAAACAATATAAGAGTGCAGCATTGAACCAAAGTTTGTTTAAGAAAACTCTTGTACACCATAAATAAGTATTAAAAAGAAAAGAGGAGAGTATGATCACGCAGAGGAACTGATTGAATGATACTTGAAAACATTCCTTAATCATGAACATATTCAAAATTTGCCACATTATTCTGGAATCCTAGAACACATTAGTATTCAAACTTGGATTGATACACATCTTTGAGATATCATTGTACAAGTACGATGTTGCTATATTTATTTGACGCATGGTTCAGGTTGCTTTTGGTATTCATGATCCTAATAGTGTGTCTCATCTTTTTGGAACCTGGCTACCAGGTGTGAAACTAAAACTTAAGAATCAAATTCTAGTTGGGGAAGGTGCAATGTGTTAGGCGATTTGGCTAAATCATAATGACATTGTTTTTAATAAAACAATAGTTCATTCTCCTAAGCAGGTTGTATTCAGGGGCACCTATTGAATTCATTTATGATCTTTGTTGCAGAAGTAGGAGGAGTGACACTATATAAAGGATGGTTGCCGCCTTTTGGAGATTATTGTGATGGAAATGTTTGCCAAGCATAGGTGAAAGTTTAGTAATAGAATTTGTGCTTAATATTAGAGTTTCGATGATTATGTCCCATTTTCAATTTATTTTTTTAAAGAAGTAGGGTAGTCTTCTACACCCATCTGGCTGGCCTTCAAGTCCATCAACCCCAACACTAATCCAATGCCGTCGGCTTACACGGCAGATAGGGATTCCTGCAGTGCAGTATTTGAAGT
Organism: Phragmites australis; assembly: GCF_958298935.1. Classification (NCBI taxonomy): domain Eukaryota; kingdom Viridiplantae; phylum Streptophyta; class Magnoliopsida; order Poales; family Poaceae; genus Phragmites; species Phragmites australis. Next base: position 50,719,491 of record NC_084922.1, on the reverse strand, counting down.
TGGTGTTTAGTTTTCCAGCCAGCCCGTACATGTTTTTGGTGTAGCATTTTATCAATACGGCCCAATGGTAGCTATCCATCGTACTCAGCTTATCATATGGGCCGTGTAGGCCAGAGTTTCTGGAACTGGAATGCAGATCTTTCTGAAACAAAGCTTGGGTTCCAGTAGCTCCATTGAAGAACTTAAGATGGGCTTTTCTCCTTCTGAAACAAGAGTTTAAGCTTTTCTTCGTAGCTTGTAAAGTTGGGTCCAACACGAGTCACCACCAGTCCTGACTCAGTGCATTTTCTTCTTTCGACAGGAGTCCTGGCTTGTTGCTGTGTAACCAGAAGAAGAAAAGAAATCCAACCACTGACTCCAATATAGAGGCAGAGACGGCAATAGGTCGGGTTGATGCTAGATAAAGCAAAACTATATTGGATCCGAAACCCGACAGTATCAATTCGACCTGAGCTTGAAATGACGAACGGTCTAAAACTAAGATCCAAATCTACACCCACCAGGTCAGGAAGTTCGCCAGCCGTCATGGAGGCCGGGCGGGGTGATGGGGAGGCCTCGCGGGGTGACCGGTGGCGTCGAGGAGGCCACGCGTCTAGGTCTCGGGGAGGCCGCATGGGGAGTCAAGGAGACCGGGCGTGTATAGTGCGTTTGGTGGCTGATTGGTTACTTGGGATGGACCTATGTACGTGAGCATGTATTTCAGACAACTCGTGGACATCCGCGGATGAAAATGAAATTTCAGCCCCTACCCGATCCACCAGACCTATGAGAGAAAATCTAGATCTCAGCCTGAACCGTCAAGTGCAAAACCCATGGAATCACGCGACTCACGGATCCAGCCCTATACAGAGGTAGCATCAAATTCCTTTGCACCCCTTCTTATCACAAACGAGTAGCTCATGCTGCAGCCAGCAGCTTAGTGCGGTACCGTCAGTGACTAGCTAGGTCCCCCCTTGTGCAGAACAAAAATAACGTCACGTGACAGGACTAGGAGACAAGCACTGAGGCAGGTTATCATGGATCAGATATCTCCTCCGTACCGTACCGTACCGTGGGGGAACTCTGCAACGCTGTGTGCAGCAGCGAGCGAAGAGATAAAATGTAGTAACTTTGCAGGAAGCAGGCCAGAAAGCTGTAAAGAGAACCGGACAGGCCCAGCGTGCCCTAGGGTTCATGCACTAGCCTGAGGCCCAGGACAGACATCAAGCAGGCCTCTGGGGCGCTCAGACCTGGCCCACTGACACCCTGGTCCGATTAGCCTTTAAATCACCGGCATCGAGGAGGCGGCATCACGCGTGCCAATGCGATGCAACGCGTGCCAGTGTACAAACCTCCTGCGCCGCGCCGCGCCGGGGGCGTCGGAGCGCAAGTCATGACTACACAAATGCAACTGGAGCGTTTGACTCGAGAGGGACGAGCTCAATGAGTTCTGAAATGGACGCCGTTGTGCGCGAGAGTGTGTTTGGATCCTGGGATATTGCCGGATGGGATAGGGCCAGTCAGTTTATCAAAGTGTTTGGTGGAAACTCAGCTTTAATGAAATGACTAGTTTGAGAGAATATTTATCTGAGATGTTGGTCGAGATCATCCGTCAAAAAAATGTTAGACGGAGCTATTTATATTCCGAATGAGTTTTATCTCTACCAATGTTGTCTTATGGACGATTTATGAACGGCATATTTTACAAATATGTGAAGTATGTAGTTGATACTCTCTGTAGCTAAATCACATGTCAAAACATAGAGATTTATATAGCTGCAGATCTCCCAGAGGATAATAGTCATATGTCATATAGTCTTGTATTAATCTTTGAGACAATATATCAATTGAGGGTTTAGCTAGTCTAGATGGATCTAAAACTAATCTATAACTTCATATGTATAGTTTTGATGAGATGTTGATATAGATCGCGAGTGCATAAGGCTCAAGGGCTCAAGACTTCTTTAGGCTTAGGGTTTGTTTGTTGAACTTGGATGGACTTATCTCTTTCATAGGGTCACCTGGTTCTGTATACATATGGATTATCGTGTAGCATCTAGATTTTTTTCCGAGTAGGATTCGGTAATCTTTGAACTTAGGGATAAGGCTTTCTAGTTTAAGTGCTATCTTGAAACATACGGATAGTCGTATTTCATATGTTCTGGGCTTATTTTTTAAATATAGTCGTATGCTCCGAGAATCTATAAAACCCTAGCGGATTCATATATGTATATGGTAGTCGTATACGGGAGTTTTATACTACTTATCAGCATGCATATTATAGTTGTTTAGAGTAAATGTAGTTTTTTAACACGCTTTAAATGATATTATCTCATAAATCATTTATCTTATTTGTGATCTGATTGTACTATTATATTTATTGCAATTAAATTAACAAAATAAGATCTTGTATGATTATATTTTTATTGAAAAACAAAATATATGACCAGCGAATTCTATAAAATTTTAGCTAACCTCATCCAAATTTTATCCGTTCAACCAAATAAAAAATTGGACCATCATATCCAACCTACCAAATAAGAAATCAAACCCCTCTATCCAACAAAATATAAATGATCATATCTCATTCATACATCCATCCATCCAAAAACACCATGCATCCATCCATCCAAAAACACCTTGAAGCGATAAGTTGAGGTTATCCAAAAGTGGTCAGAGTAAGAACCTGTTTGTTTCCATTTTAATTGTGGAAAGCATCTTGTATAATCTAAAGTGGAAAAAAACAACTAGCTTTTGACCCCATCATCCAAAATCTCATCCTCTATATTGTTAAAATCCCACAATCCGATCCAGAAGAACTTTCGGTTGCTTTTGATATGTGAAAGACCAAAATACTAATCGGGGTTTAGGTGTTATTACCCGTCATTCTCATTGAATTACCCCCAATCCATCCGCCCCCGCACCTAAACCCCACCTCCACCCCCCACAGCTCGAGTGCTGCTCTCTGCTCCCCACACCCTAGCACCGCCACAATGGATGAAAGCATCAGCAATATTCCCCCTCTCGACGATGCATTCGCCTATAGGGATGCCCTCACCAGCGCCTCTCCCTCGCTTACCTCATTCCCTAGCTACGATGAGGCTGAGGCGCATAGTGTGTCTCCCTGTCATGATCCTCTCGTGGGGCGACGCAATTTGGTGGCACGAAAATGACCCTTGGAATACCGGGGGCGACCCTTGAGTGAAGATATAGTGATGTTTTATGTGGATTGCTCATGTGATTCGAGTGATGTGAAGCGATTGATTCTGTTTGAGTGATGCACTAGTATAGTGCAACTGCTTGATACTATAGGTGGTTTGCTATGTTCTGTAGCACAATTCATATTGCGAGAGTTGATTTCTGAACCATAATAACATCACATATGCTCAAACAATAGACAATAATAATTCTCATTGATCGAACAATACATGATGCTTTGTTCATGATTGAATAATACATGAACTTTGAACAATTACACTTTTGAGTAAATTTATAGTGACAATGAAAAAAAAATTATGTGTAATTGGATGTTTGAACAATTACATATATGTATTTGATTTCCATCTTTGATTCAGCACATGTTCTGAAATTCTTCTGGAGCATGTTTGGTGTCGTTCTGCTGTTCTGTTGCATGTTTAACGGTTGCTAATCTTGCTTATTGTTACCGAATGGATCGATGAGTTTGACAAAGCCAATTGTAATACCATCAATAATAGAGCTTTTTGTGAAATTTTGTTGAGGAGATAGAAACCGAGAATATACCTATTAGAGTTATGACTACTAGAAGATACAAGTTCGACTGAACAAGAAACATGTTACGAAATAGTAAACAGACACCCAATACAGATAATGGCATTTTAAACTTTTGATATGTAAAAACAATAATCCAATCCACCTAAATCCAGATTATCAAACACCACCCACCTTTTCACAATCAACTTTCAACTAACCTCCGTTTTAGAATAATTGATAACTTTGACTTTTACTATTGAAGCTTTAACTAACTATATATGTTTAAATATTTAGTTATGTAAAGCGAAAAGTATCAGTAGATATGTTATCAATATATTTTAAGCATGATACGTAGGTCAAACTATTTGCATAAATATTATTAGTAAATATGAACTGTCAAAATTTAAATAGTAAAATCACCTTATCAATTATTTTAAAACAGATGTTAGTACGATCTAAAATCCAAGAGTTGAAACAAACCGGTCCTAAAACGTGGCTGTTTGGGGCCTTTTTAGTGCGCGCGAGACACGAGTCGTCACGTGAGCGTGGTTCCGCGGGGGAGACGTAAGTGGGGGACGCCGGGGACGTGTTGGCGTTCGGGGAGGCGACGAGATGGCTGCGGCCGGACCAGAGGCTGGCCGTCCAGCGCGGTGCAGTGCAGCGCCGGCTTTATTAATCTCCGACTGCGGCCACTAGCTACTGCTACTGCCTCTGCCAGCGCCAGGGTTTAGTTATTGTGGTCGCTGTCCGGGCGCATAAAACAAACGAAAAGAAACCGAGGAGACGAGGACGGAGGCCGGGTGGCATGGGTAGGTGTGTGGATGTGCCCGGTCCCCTCTTTCGCCTGCCCACGCGGGGCTCGAGGCGGCCATCCACCGCTCCGCTCGGCAGCTGTTCCTCGGAAACCGCGGCGCCAAAGACGAGACGGAGACGCCGGCTGTCGCTCCCTCCCTCCCTCCCTCCCTGCTGCACAGCCCGCGTGCAACGTCTCTCCTCCGCCCTCGTCCAAGTGGCGTGGCGTCTGCGCCGAAAGTTTCTTTCCCCGTGCGCGGGGGGGCCATGCATCCCCGTTGGGCACATCTGCCTCACTCTGCGCCAACCGCGCCTCCAGGTGCATGCACGAGTACTATACGCCAGATTTTCACTTGTGATAGGTGTGCGCCGTGCCGTCGGCACTCTTGCACGCTGTATACTAGAGGTGGTACAGTAGTGAGGCTGCACCTCTTTTTTTTTCAAAAAACAAAGAAATGTGTGCTGCACACAAACCGAAATCTCGACACCGATATTTTATGCGAAAGACATGTTACCTTAGACAACGTATGGTGCCAAAATAAGAAATGAGGACTTTTACAATACATCTAAACGAGTATATACTGTTCATTTTCTTCATTCGGTGGTTTAGATTGGTTCAATAATACTTTATCGCCCATCAGTATCATAGGTATCATTAAAGAGTACCATGTGTATCATAAGGTTAGGATTGGAAAAAAAAAATTATAATAAACTTGTAAATTATATGTTTAATTAGGGAAGATCAAAATGTTAGTTTATTCTTCGGATAAGCTTTCACTTATTCTGTTCATTTTATTTATTAGGGTTTCCACCCTCCGTCGGTCGGTCGGTCGGTCGATGATGGGTGACGAAAGTCTGAAATCTGGTCAGTCAATGACGTAATTACAGCTAAGGGTATCAAGATAATTACAATAATACCTACTAAAATGAACGGTTGAATCACAACAATAATACTCTCCATTATCTAGTATCATGGTGTACCGTAAAGATTCTCTAAAAAATTGGTAGAAGAAGAACCAGCAAACTAGGGTTGCGGGAGTGATAACATGGAAAAGGGTCCTTCCTGCAGTATTTTTTTCCTTTGAACGCGCACATTATGCAGCAAAGAGCCTCATAATTTACATGCTGCTCACTGCTGTTGTACTACTTGCAGTGCAATCGAAGCAAGGATCCAATGCCATGGAAGCTTCAGCGGTGGACTGCATGATGCACCCAATAATTGTTGCTCCATCACTTTCTCCCCTCCTGCTGTGTCCTACGCTGCTTCGGTCTTGCAGCTAGTGACCTTTGGATCGTGTGGTTCGGTGCCGGTGGTGAAGCACCACCACAGATATGGAAAAAGGGTCTCCAATTACCCTTCTTAGCTCTTTCCCCCCCGGAGTGTCTTCCCTTTTGTCTTGTCGCCACTCCACTTGCTAAACACTTTGCGACACTGCTGCACCATCTCAGCAATCATTTCCAAACACCCACAAATTAATGTTGGCATGCACTGTTCGGCATCTGTTTGAGCCGCAAATCGTGCACCGCTTATTTCCTATGGTATCAGAACAGTAGTGTTCTCTGGCATCCGAGCTAAGTGCTACCGCTGCGCTGTAAGATACTTGCATTCATACGCTCCTCTACTATCCGGTGGCTAGAACAGCTAGAACGGAGCCTCGACTTCTCGTCGAAATGGAAAGGGCGTCCTAGTTTTGTCTTTGTGCATTCAGATGACCGTCGCAGTCTTGCAGACGATCAGATTGAGGGTACAGGTCCACACTCGTCGTCGTCAACGATGACATGATGCATGAGAAGATGTCCAGGACAGAGCTTACCCCCATCTCAAAGGACTTTCCGCGGCGACACTGGTACGCCTTCTTCTACTCCCAAGTCTGATGTCTGAACCAAAGTCTGAGAAGTGCATCTCCGCCGACCGACGAGCGACGGCGGCTGCACACCGGCCGGCCGGAAAGAATGGACACGCTTGGACCCATAGAGAATTTACAATGGAGGGGACGCAAGTCACGTAACAATTGGCCGATAATAAATCAACTGAGCCGTTCGCAGCTCTGAACCGGCATATGGACCAGCTCAGGTCTTCAATTTTCTACAGCTACAGAGGCTTCATGACCCCGGGATGTGACTGAGTTAATTATGATGGGGCGGGCTCTGAGTCCGACAGTGACCACCTCTGTCTTTTCCGGCTCAGATTGTTAGAGTCCAATGAGCAGTAGAATGATGGGATTAACCGGGCAGAAACGCTCGTGATCTGCGTTGCAGTGTCTGGTGGGGTAGCGTTTGAGGTTCTCATCTGCACTTGTACCGCAGTAGAAAAGAAATACAAGTTGTGCATATGATGATATGAACCACAGTAGAAAAGAAATACAAGTTGTGCATATGAACTACAGCGGTAAAAAATTGATCTTTGCTCCTGAAAAGAACACAGATACACCACTACCACCTTGTACCGCCCGCCAACGAGTACGTCACCAAAAACTTGATAGGTCAACCCTGCTGAGTGCCTACCTAACAAAGTCAGAAAATGCAAATAGTTTACGACATCTGCAATCTATCGCTACTTATAATAATTTATTAATAATGGGTGATAACCCTTATTAGTAATAGATAAAAGTTCATCACTCTAAACATATTAATGAGCTTAGATGAATGGGGAGATTGAAAATACATCAAGATAAATAAGCTCGAGGTTATTTCATAGAAGATGCATAAGTGATGAATCATGAATTTATTGAAAAATACCATGAGACCAAAAAAAAACATCTTTATCAATGAGCTCTCAGTGATGCTCATAAGGAGAAAGAAAATCTCAAAAAGATTCGCAATAAACTCGAACACTAAGTTACTTATGAAGATGTGCTAACCCGTGTGCTATACGTTTAAGAAATGAGTGGGGTTATGTTCTATATGAACATTGACAATATGCATGAAAGATAATAAGTTACGTGTGGAGATCAAATAACTTAAGTACAAAAGTTGTCAATTAGGTTTTATGGACTAACCCACGTGTTTTGTGCTTTAGAGTGAATTGGGGTTAGGATCCATATGAAGTCATAAGTTGAATTGAAATCATATATGCCAAGAGTAAAGAAAAAGAATGGACTCCATATTTGATAAAATTAAATCATTTAAGATGTCAAATACAAAGTGGATTTCTATGGCAAGACGGTGAAGGGCAAGTAAGACATAGCTGCGATGGACCATCCGGTGGTGAAGGACAAGCAAATGGATTGGCGTTGAAGGACCAAGGTGGTGGTGAAGAGCGAGTGAAGGTTTTGCGCCAATATACCGTGTGAGGATATGGAGAGCTATAAGTGATTCGCATCAATCATATGAAGAATCAACAAGAGATTGAGTGAAGATTATATAAAAGTTGGCAAATCTCAAGGTTTGAATGAAAGAAGCGGTAATTGAAAGTTATTCAAAGGCCCAAAGTGAATTAAACGAGTTTTATGTTTGAATTAGAGTATAGGTATGCCACACTATTAAGAGGGATACAATGTAGAGCTAATTATCATGTCTCAGTGCTTAAGAGTTTCAAACCAAACCTAAGTGAGAGTTTTTTTTTAGAAATCCCGGTGCAGAAAGTGTGGAAGTGTTCGAATTGGGTTTCAAAGTGTTACTAATTTGATCCAATGTATTTGAGGTCATGAATTCAGTTGGGATGTGTAGCCCTCTGAATAAACTTTTCATAGAGTCCAAAATCGTCGAGATCGAACTTCAGGATCAAAAGTTATTACCGTTTTTCGAAAGTCAGCTGTGCTGAATACGGATATTCCGGGTTAAACGGATTATCCGGGTTGTCCGGAGTCTCTGGGTGAGGTTCCGGAGAGAGGTCTCAGTTTGGGCCCTTTTAGTTGAAGCAAATACTCTGGGTTCCATATACTTCGGGTGAGGTTCCGAATCTCGGTGCTCGGTTTTGCTTTTCTTTAGCTTACCTACAAACTCTAGGTCAGTAAAAAAAGTGTTGTAACGGCTCGTTCTGGGGGGTTAGGTATTTATACCCCCTCACCCCCATCTTTTGGGGTAGCTATAAGGGCACGAAAGGCAAATATTTTAGACTTCGAGCAACCTTCAGCTGAAGGCAAGTATCCTTAAACATTTTGCTCCTATATTAGGATGTCTATGTTAGCTGCTTATACTTCATTGCATGCTTATCTAAATTGAAAAACTAAGTTAGGGTTTACTAGCTTTTGTATGATTATCCTTATCGTTGTTGATGAGTGAGGGGTTATAAAGGGTAGATGTGCTAGTCGTTGTCATGGTCGGATTATGTGTTAAAAACTTGATTAATGTCTATGCAACATGATCGGAAGTGGTAATCCTTTGTAACAAAATAGTATAGAGATCCTAACAGGACGGTTGGTTCAGGATAGTGCAAGAAGACAAATGTGGTTTTTCCTGTGTGGGATCCTCATGACCTATTGTTGAAGCATGTAACCAGGTTCGATGCATGCCTATATGGGTACGATATGGCCAATTAATTAGTCACCCTCCAGTTCTGTTAGCACCATTGGACGGTTGATTGGCATAAAAGGTCGTTTCTGTAGCGATATAATCGTCTGTTAGCGGTGAAACCTCAGTGGGTGCTTGCGGGTCGGTAGGAGCTTTGTAAATGCCCTGTAGTGATCTTCTGGCGTACACCTCAGAAGTGTGCAAGTGTCTGATCAACATAGTAAGTGAGAGACTGTCACTGGTAATGCGGGTGACGAAATCATGACCCGTAGAGAAAGATGGACAAACTCTGTAGAGTATCAAACTGATCGATAAGCTGTGCTCACGGTCAAGAACGGCTTGGACTTATTCTTGATTATTTGAGATCAGGGTTTGGTATGGATGGTCGGGTAGCCATGTAATGGGATTGCATGGTGAGTTTTAGTAGTCGGATGGAATCTGATGACCGATTTCTTTCATTTATGTTAAGTTTTCACACTTAGTAAACAAGATGTCTATTGTTGGAGTCATAGGTTAAGGTTACTTAGTGCAGTAAACCAGTGTCTAATCTTTTCTGGACTAAAGCCACATATCATGCTTTCCCTACACTTGCGGAGTACATTATGTACTTACACTCGTTGCTTCCTCTCTTTATTGCATACTTCTGCTATTTAGAAGCTGTTATTGAAGATGCATCCTTCGATAGAGGCGACTTCGATCCAGAGCTACTGTTCTAGGCCGGTATACCCTGGTTGACATCTGTGGAAGATGAAAGACCCTGTGAAGCTTTATTTTTCAATCGTGTTTTCTTTTAGACTCTCGGGTCCTTTTGTAATAAGTTAATAATGTTATTATAATATTGCACTATAATGATACATTGATGGTGTAACGCATGTATGAAAACTGGATTCTAGCATACATGTGTTGTATCTGGTTTTGTTCCTTTAAACCGGGTGTTACATCTGTAAACTTGTATAAATGATAATCTTCTAGACGCTTATAATATAATTTAATCACTCGCTTTTTCTTAAACTTTGTTGTGATGCTATGTAAGAAAGATATGTGTTCTGATCTTGGACATAAAACACATGTGAGGACTATCGAGATGGTATTCTAGTTAATCATTATAGTCGTGAGTGTTTAAATGATCAATTTAATGATTAATTAGAATATTATTTATATGGTTTCTCACTGTGTGGATCTTCTCGCCCCCAACCTTCAGGCCAAAAAGGACATGCTCGCCGTTGGAAAGAGGGACGGAAGCTTGACTTGGACCGCAGAGGAAGTAGCGAAGGACCGACTCCTTGTACCTGTCGCAACAGCTCCCAACCTACGTGAGCCACCGACAGCCATGGCAATTCATCTCAGCAGGAAGCCCTTTGCTCTGCTTCCGTCTCGACGCCAATCCTGACAGCGGAAGAGACGAGAGGGGGGATCGCATCAAGAAGTGGGGCGATCGGGAAGAGTTGGGACACGTCTAGGGCAGATTGGTTAGGGTGGTGTTGTCGTAGAAGGTCACATGGTAGATGGTGCTAGCGGCGCGACGATCAGGCATGGATGAGGGGCGTCTGGATGATAAGGGCGGGTAGCAGCTGAGATCGATCATGGAGGACTTAAGATCCTCGTTTCTGTGGATCTGCAGCCTCATTCACGGCGGCCGATGTTGCCATATCTAGTCGTGCCATCGGATCGAGCCTCCCCGTGGTCGGAGCCACGATCACTGCAGGTCTTCACAGCGCCTCTTCGACCCGAGCTGTGGCTGACCCTTCTTCACCCACAATGTTGCGCTGGCGTAGCCTCCGTCACACGCTGCTAGTGGTGACTGACTGTCACCCCTAGTCATTGGCTGCCCCAGCTGCCCCATCTACTCCCCGGTGGCTCGGCAGCTGACCAGAGAGGAGCACGCAGTGGCGCGGCTGTTGACCAGAGAGGAGCATGCGGCGGCGCAGCGACAAGGAGAGGCAAGGTTGACGGCCCTAGGAAACCCTAACCGCGATCGTGCGTGGAAACCATTCTATCCGCGTCCGAGCGCACCCCTCTTTCGGCCAGCTCAAAGGCCATAGTGGCCCTAACCGAAGTTTTCATCCGTCGACACGTTGGGGAGCTGTTGGATTATTAGTGAGAGTTCCTGAGCAGCTCTGATTATTAGTGACGGGTATCCTTATAACCATTTACTAATAACTTTATTGTCATAAGCGACGAGTAATTTTCTTACCCGTCACTAATAATTTTCACTAGATATTGTTATTAATGACACGTTCTTATAGTAATTTTCATTAGAGATTGTTATTAGTGATACATCAGAGATAGGATGTTGTTAACATGTAATAAGCAGTCATCCCTAATACTATATCATCTTTATTGGTTTGTTATGTGGTGCACTGTTCGTAAAATCTTCGCACCACGATCAACCATGCGCCTGCCTGTCGAGGGTCGAGTACGCTTTGCAGCCTTGCATTGCCGCATGGTGCTGTACTGCTGCGTGTCATCACCCGAATCACTGGAAACGATCCCAAGAGGAAAGACGCTGTCGCTGCCGTTGCGGCCGGCTTCTACTCTCGCCCTGTATCTCCATGCATCCGTCGTGAAAACTGCCACGAGCACTGTCGTTTCGCGTGGCTTTTCCGTCTGACAAGCTGCGCACCCCGCTTGCCGTGTGCACCGCGAGGGACTGTCCGCCGTCCGGCTCGTGTTGGCCTTTTCCGCGAGGTGCAACCGAGCCGAGCGCGAGGAGGACACGGGTGGGCGTGCGCGAGAACGTGGCGCGCGTCATGTCTTCCTGCCGTGACGCAGCGCCGGGTCACTCCGTCGCTTCTCAGACAGGCCTCTCTCTTCTATTCCATGCACCGATGTTTAATAGTACTGCACCAGATGTAATTGTCATATGCGAGGCTGACGTGGCGTGTTGATTTATCCCTGTTTGGTGTGCCGATATTTTCGGAATTTGGACTTTGGCCCTTTTGCTCCAGGATCTTCTAAGCACGGATCGATTACAAAAGCTGGACACACGCAACCACTCGTATGCATATGCATGCATCGGCAGCAACTGATATGACAATTCAGCACGTCGTACTAAGCCAGCCTATCTCCTTCATCAATCACGATGAACATGTGGTGAAAAGAGATGCGTGGTAGGAGTAGCGTGAAGTTATTTATGAGAAGAGAGATACTACAAGAAATACAGGACTAGAGTATCTATCACTTGTCGCGAGCTGCGTACGATGTTTACTTGTCTGTCAACACTCGTAAACTATTTATTTTTTCTAGACGTGTCATGCAAATGTGTCTTTTAATGAAAGCGCGTCTTTTTTTTATCGAAACATGCATACAAATTCACAAACCTCCATCCTTCTACCTAAAAGGTGTCAAATTAAAGCGTAGGTAAGTATTGTCTTCAAAGGAAAAAAAACAGAGGGACGAGTGAGACCATATCCGAATTCATAAAAACAATTGAGGAGAATTTACTATTTTTCTTATCGAACGCCTTGCGTAACATGTACATGCAATTCTTTCTCCACCCGTATTTGTCACCACTAGTAGGAGTATGCGGTAAGCAATAGAGTTCGTATAATTTGTGTTGGCCAGCAGCAATGATATCCCAAAGCATTGAGGGGCAACAGAAATGAAATCGCTGCAATCGAGGTAAAATCTGTTGCGTCTTGTAAAGTTAAATGGAGGGTAGCGAAAAAGCTCTACTACTACTCTGCATGAGAAGGTGAAAGCTTCTATTCTTTTCTCGAACAGATCAATATAAATTATTTCGTCTGACAATGTTCGCAGTACTAAACATGTTTTTGGCATCATTGCTTTAGTTTACTGAAAGCACTATTCACTGTGCAAGCATATCCGAGTATAGTTCTTCATGCTGTATTGATAATCATAACCAAATAGTATCGATCGGCAGTCGCGGTGGGGACAAGTTGTTGAGATTAGGGTTCTTTCTACTGAAAACTAAGCGTCAAGGGCGAACAACTTTAGTCGGGCTCCCCGATCAATACTAAATTATGGCAGTAGTCTGGGAGAGTTTTTTTAGCCTTAGTCTGGGAGAGTTTTTTTAGATGCGAAAGGAGAGGCTCGGAGGAGCCACGGGCCACGAGCAAACAAAGTTCGCTGGCAAGGACCACGGACTGAGACGCGTCTCAGCGGCGGCACGGTGCTCTAGAAAGAAAGAAAGAATACCATCGGGACGCATGGTCGCAAGCATTGAAGAGTCCCAACAGGGGAGAGGAGAAACGGAATAGCCTCGTTTTTGTAGGCAACCGATCGAGCATGTGACGGACGGACTCACGAGAGCGAAGTAGCCAGAGAGGCGGCACTACGGCAGGCAGGAGAGCTGTTGAGAGCAGTAGAGCACCATGGAGCAGAGAGAGCTCGGAGGAGGAGGCGACAAGCCGGGCTAAATTCACGGAGGCTGGCGAGGTGACCTGACTGCGTGTACGTACGGACGGTGGCCGTGGGCCTCATCACCAATAATTGCCGTCCAGCCAAACCGTCCCCCTCCCCGCCCCGCCCGCCACGACGCAAACGGAAAGCAGGCACGCGCGCACATGCAAAGAGGTTGCCGTTGCCGAGTACTTGGGCGTCCTATCTCGTCGGTGTACATGGAAAGGATTGCTCCTTCTGGGCCGCGGAACAGTGCATGGCCGAAAGCAAGCACGTAGAGTCGTCGCAGACGCACGCACGCACTAAGCCGTATCTTCTGATCGGTATCGGTACAGGTTGAAAATCCATCTCTTGACCGCTCACTCGCTAGCTGGGGTAAGGTGAGCTACTCTAGGATCAGATGAGTGATTAGGGGGTTAAATAGACATTTTAATAATTTTTAAAAAAAATTGATGATCTTTCTGTATTTAATCATCCAACGTACTCAAAACTTTAACAGAAATAAAAACATTAAAGAGACTATTTAAGATAGAAAATTAAAAAAATATGACTCCCTAAATGATACATGATCCATACGCTACATTTAACACCATTTTATATATCTTTGTGTATAAAAGCTTACAATACGAGCTAACTAGATAAAAATCCATGAAGTTGACGAAATAGAGCTAAAGGAAATTCAATACTCAGTTATATATATGTGCACGAATTTTATACCAATAGCCTCAACAAGCTGAAAATATTCAGCTAAAAAAATGAAAATTAACTCGAAAACCGAAAAGACTTGCACCCAAGGCTAAAGAAAAAAAAGTAGACTAGAAGGAGATAAATATGAGTAAATACGATAAAATAAATTTTATTAAGCACAGAGATCTACTCTATTTTAGATAGATTACAGAATATTTTTGTCTCACAAAAACTCTAGCATATTAAAAAGGCTAAGCATATCTTCTTCTCTCCTCTAAAACCTATCACAAGGTTCTTAAATGCTGGCTCAAGCCTTACGTATAATCATACCCCCTATATTTATAGGCCTATAGATGTAGCTCAGCCCTTAAGCTTTTTGATTGATAAAATATCATTTGCTTACAATGGTCTCCTATCTATTACAAGGGTATTTTGGGTCTATTTTTTGTCTCATCCATCGAACGATCATAATACCTTTGCGGTTTAGTTTCGCCTGGATGCTAGCTCCGTGTTGATGCCACGTGCGCTTCACTCCTCCACGGTTTTGAGACAAAACCGCGAAATTATATCGTCTCCTTCTCAAAGCGTAATTCACAGCTACTTATTTCTACCTTAATCAACTATTTCGATATCGACACGTATACTCAGTCTTGTAATCTTGACCGATGACAAGTCTCTCATGGTCTTGATCCCCCAGATCACCTTGTCACTTGCACCGACATTATCTTCGTTTTACTTTGTCAACACGTCGTCTTTATTCTTCCTTTTAAGTTTTGCTTGACCTTCATATACACAGCTAGTATCACTCTCGACTCCGTCCGACCTCCTCGATTGTCTGACACCAAGCAACACGCTTGACCCCGATCATCCTGACATCGAATGCTAAGTTGCATCCATCATCTACATATCATAAGATAAGCAGGCATGTATCTCTAAAAGACAACGTAAATTTATCACAAGTTAGTTCAGATCAAAACCCTGTTAAAAAAGACAGTCAAAACAAAAACTAGAACACCAAATATTCTAGTATGTACAGTCTCTGTATACCGGACCATTCGATGAGTACAATGATTAATTCCCTGGAAATCTCTTGAAAAACCCTAAAGTAGGTACAAGGTCCATCACCAGATCATCCGGTGAGTACAATTGTATTAGATCTCATTTTTTAACATCTCTATTAAATGGTACAGTGAAAGCCTCCGGTACTCACACAGTTCATCATCGAACCATCCTGTGCGTATCTTCTCTCTGACATTAAAAATAGACTTCTTTGGAAAACTATCCGGTGTTCACATCCTCTGAACACCGGACCATCCGGTGCAATATTTAAATTTTACCATAAATAAAAGAATACTCCGACGTGCACCGACTCTGATCACTAGATTATCCGGTGTGTACTGTTTTCTACATATCGGATTATTCGGTGAATACAATTTCTCTGGATTTAGAGAAAAAAACATAAACTTAATTTTCTTTTTTATTTTAGGTCAGATATAATTATATTTACAACATACAAATATACTCAGCAATTATAAATCATCAAACTAAATTTATAAACTTATCAATCACTCATCATATATAAACTAAAATATATTTCAAATTAATTTACGAAGTACTTACTACGAACATTAGCTGGTAGGACTGAAATATATATGCCTTGCACTTCCCACGCTTTGACCACAACCTGCAGGAAGCACGAGCTCGATCAATAATTCGACCGATTATCTAGCTAGACTCGAGGCCTAACAACAGGACGCGAGTACGTGGGTAGCGGTCTTGTTTTGTTTGTTTTGCGTCGACCATTATCGTTGCTCCTGTAGCAAGCTCTCGTATCACAACTAGACGCCACCGACTGTCCTACGTCCTGCCGGTTTCCCCCATATGGCTACCAACACTCGCGCGGTGCTACTACAAAAACTATCCTTGTTCCTTCTCAGACCCGGCCCCAAGCATTGCTCCACCAGCAAGGGCACATTGCTCTTGTACTCGTGTACGTCCCTACCCTACCTCGCGTGTTGATTTCCAAGCGATCGAGGTAAGCATGTTGATGCTGGCAGTAGCTCCGATCCGGCCAATTTTTCTTTTTTAAGATAAGTTCTTTGATAATTTTATATGTGTCATTGAATATTAATGAAATTATGAAAAAATCATAATCCCTCACATAGCACCAATTTCATTTCTTCAACTCTTAAATGTCGTTGCGGTCATAACGAAGATAGCAACAGTAACACATCAAAGATAAATTTTTTAGATTTTTCATCTTCTATATACCACTATGGTCACCTATGTTACAACGGTGATGCACACGGCCCATTTAATTTCGCTTATGACCCGAAAACGATGGACAAATTTTTCAAACGGTGTGCTTCTCATCAGCTTGTGACAGAAGCGCTTCGAAAACAAATTTTATAGAAATCTGTCTTACGAAAGACATTCTCCTCTATATTAACACATGTCCACTCACTCTCTCTTTCTTATCTTAAAAAAGACCTTTTTCCCTTATAATAACACATGTCTATTCAATCTCTCGTCTTTTCAACCTAGTTATTAAATCATAAAATAAATAGTATATATAAAATCTTATAAAAATCTTTCTAAACATAATCTTTTAAAATTTGTTTCCAAACGGCCTTGCAATCACCTAATTACACGTAACGGTAAAGCGGTTGCCAACCCGCATCTCAAGCAA
The DNA here is from genome assembly GCF_958298935.1 of Phragmites australis. Taxonomy (NCBI): domain Eukaryota; kingdom Viridiplantae; phylum Streptophyta; class Magnoliopsida; order Poales; family Poaceae; genus Phragmites; species Phragmites australis. The sequence goes on along the minus strand of NC_084922.1, from coordinate 50,702,798 downwards.
GCCACAGCTTTTGCAGACCCAAAGTAGGACAAAGCCCCCGCAGTTTGGGTTATTTACCGGTTTTTGCCATTGGTATACCCCTCCGCGTATCCCCCTCCCCGATCTGCTCCTGACCAATCCGCCCGATATCCCACACACGCCCAATATGATAGCATGAGAAGAATCATAATTTTTTAGTGACAAATCAGGAATCATTAATATAGACATAGAATTATCTCTTCTTCCTTCTCCGGGCAAAAAAGAAAAATCGTTAGAGCATCTCCAAAAGAAATACAATCACACCCTCTATCGCCAAAATAACATGCATAATGCTAAAAACACACTCTAACAGACATGCTATGGCCCACGCTATTTTGCCGACCATGCTATCCCCTCCCTCCCGCACACCAGGTCTAGCGAGATCTCTTACTGCACGCCATCCTCCAACCATTGCTCACATGTGCGCTTCTTGCCAGCATTTGGACACCTGTCTATCTCCCCGCAGACCATGTGGACGATGCACTGGGAGGGCGTACCCGCCCAGAAGCGGAGCGTCATAAAGGGGCTCTCGTCGAGGCTGAGCACGAGCACAACGACAGAGACAAGGATGAAGGCGAGGTTCGAGACAAGGTTGAGAGCTGGCACAGGGTGGGAGTAGGCCCATCAGGCCTACCGCTCCTCTAGGTGCTCCACTGTGGCCTCCCGCACTAGCAGCAACTTCTCCTACATCGCTTGGCGCCTGCCCCTCCACAACAGCTGTGTCGTGCCCCGGAGCGACGGAGAAGCGGAAGTGAGGGAGGACGATGAGTCCATTTGACGGCCACCTGTGGCAAAATCGGCCACTCCGGCGACAAATTAGAGGTGGAGGCGTACTATGTGAGGAAGAGGGAATGGGGAAAGAAAGCTCGAAGACAAAAGGGGAAGGAAAGCTGTAACATCCTAACTTGAACATGTTAACAAGTTACAAAATTCTCTCTAAATTAAAACTTTTTAGAGTTAATTAGGCTAACTATAGGTTAAGAGATTAGGTACTTAGGTGTAGATATACTAGTATGCATGTACATCATGTCTATTCTTGAGCTCGGTGAGCCTCTCAGTCCCCCTAACACCCCTTTAGATAGCATATAGGCGTCTCCCGAGCCCCCTTTTTGCTCATCGCCGTGCGCTGCCTTCAGTTTGACTTCCGCCGCCGCGTTAGCTCGCCGTCGACGTGTTAGAACCCCGTTTGTGTCGCCGAGCGTCGTACTTTGATGTCTAAAAGCCGTAGGGCCTTTCTTCGAAGCGGATTGGCACCTCCCACTAAGGGGGGAGTGCTGCCCGACTCTTACCGTGCTGCTGCCCTTACTTCGGTCGTGATCTGGCACTGCTTCCATCACTGGCCGCCGTCAGCAAGCCATCCTTCACGTTCCCCGTAGCGTGTAGAAGCCCGACGTCAGCAAGTCGTCGTGAAGCTATGACGGAAATCCGGTGCCGGCGACCCTTCCAGCGGCCCCGCCGAAATTTCTCGCCATCGGCCGAACTCCCCCCTTACTCTGCCGCGTGCTCGCGCGCGTGCAAAGTCGGGCCGTCACTCACGTGGGGGAAAGCAGCCACGGGTCGTGGCTCCATCTGGCTCGGCCCAGCTGCCGACCTCGCCAACCCGGCCGCCAGATGGGCTGCTTGGCCATGCAGCCCAAACCCGAACAGGCCAACACCATGCAGCCCAACAACTTTGCCAGCGAATCGAGGTATCGACAATTACATTCCCCTGGCAAGAAAGGTTATAGATGAAAGCCCGTCTTTCCGACTCAATGTATTGCCCTTTGGGACCAGGATCTGCGAGCAGGATTGTTAGTAGCTAGAAAGCCAGGGTTGTTGATTTTGATTGATTGCCTTAGTAGGGGTAGTTATGTGATTGAAAAAAGGCACGAGTTTTAATAATTTTTGGGTTTTTATGCGGGTGCGTATGCATGCGAAGGGGGGTTCGGGGGGAAACCCCTCGAACTCCAGCCTGTACCAAACTCAGCCCACGCACATACAGTCCCGGATCCGACCCATCCAAGCCCATTTAGCCGAAAATCGTACTGTTCATGTGGCCCCGAGTCAATGTGCATGTGGGCTCGACCTATGAACAGTATCATTTACTAATTTCTCGATTTAAATTTTGATTAAATCTTCCGAGGGCCGTAACTTCTTCGTCATGACTCTGATTTCGGCGATTCTTCCGCCGAAATTCATCTAAAATCGATATCTACTCATCCGTCATGTTGTAGTGTCCATTAGGACTCATCTGGCTTTCCGTTTGGTGTTTAATTGATTCTTTTTTAATGCCGTCATTATTGATCGTAACCGTGATTTCAGGACAACCCGAGTTTTGCGAGTGCTGCGCCGGAAGTATCTGGAGTGAGGAGGATCCCAATTACAATCAAGACTTCGAAGAAAATTCCGAAGAAGGCAATTTCTATTTCCTTGATCATATTTAACCTATATTTTTGAATAATATACATGATTAACTAAAATCAGACTTATTATCGCATGTGCTATATATTGCATTTTTTTCAAACCACTTGTAGTAGTTAATCCTATCAACATTGCCATGCCATACATGTCATCATACAGAATACATATCACCCTAGAAATACCTGTTGTTACATATATTAACAATAGATGACACTTTGATATTTAGTATGCTTAGGATTGAATACATCTCCTCGGGGGATGTCGCTTTTAAAATATGTCTCCTCGAAGATATCGCTTTTAAAACACTTCTCTTCAGAGATAAGATTTACTATTATCAACGATAACTCATATACCATGATTCCTTGATGGATGTGAATTCCATGATGGTTAGGAAATCCTTGATGTCATGTGAGACATGGAAGGTAATGTGTAAAAATGAGTGAAAACTGTTTTGGCGTGGGCAGGTAAAGTAGTCCTCCGGGGAGGATGCTCTTGGGGGCTTGAGTTATATGATGATATTCATTGCCCATGAAGATGCCTGGCCCGGCCGCTCAAGGACCGAGTCATTTTGTCGGCATGCCTTAGCGACTCCGTGCAACCATACGTTCTGAATGGGCAGGTCTTCACCAGACTGAGTTGTGCATAATACCAGGAGGCTGAGAGCAACGAGTAGCCAAGGGTCTATCTGTCCCGCTGTTTGGAGGTTTCAGGGATCGGCTTAGGCTTAAAAAGGGAGGCTGGCCTTCGGAACATGCAGCTCTGGAACTTGGTGTATCTCGTGGAAAAGCCCGGCAGGAAAGGTGTTTGGAGAATCTCGGTATGATTCGCTCCTCCGTTTGCAACGGTTGGAGGCTGAGCATATCGTATGGGTAAAGCTGTACAATCTCTGCAGAGTGTAAATCTATTCGAATAGCCATGTCCACGGTCATGGACATTCGAAGGTAGAACATTTTTTACTAGACTTGGGAGCGTGTGTCTTGATGAGTGAGTGTGTGGACTAAATGTCCGTGGGATGAGGTTTTGGCTCGATCCGCCAGAAGCTGTATGATACTAGTGGTACACCAAAAATGATAAAAAGTGACTGCAGGGTGAGATGTAGCCCCTCCCAGGACCAAGAACCCCAGACATAGTCCATCACTGGTTTTTGGAATATTAAAATATCTAGAAGTCAATCATAGTCGATATAATTGATAATCTGCATAAAACTGCTTTACACATAAATTTAAACCATAGAGCCTATCCTTGGATAAATCTATTATGCATGTACCAACCCACTTGAAGTAATATAATGCTTGTTGAGTACCTTCCGTACTCACTCTTGCTATCATCCAGATGAAGAAATCCATATTGACTCCGCGGGAGATGAAGCCGGGGTTGAAGAATAGTCTTTGAGGTTGCGTTCGCTCCCTCGCTACTTGTGGCTTGGGTTTTTGCTTCCGTTGTTTATTTTGCTGGCCGCTAAGCCATGTGTGTAATATTCAGTATGGTTTGTAAGTGTTTTGTACCCGGAATCTTGTCATTTACATACTAAGTTTGACTGTGATATTACAACTGTTGTACTGTACGTATCAGCTACTTAAGTCAGGGACTGATACATGAGGCACGAGAGACCTCGGTAGCGAGGGGTCTTATAAAAGCTGTACGGCGGAGTATAAAGGAGGTGGAGGCATACACATAGATTGTGAGTGTACTGTAGTAGTAGTTACTGTTGTTGATTGTTTTAAGCAAAATGAAACTACTTGATTTACCTATTAAAAATATGACGGTTAAAAAAATATAGTTATTATAAATATATTGTTAGTTATAGAATACTCTTAAGAAATAAGAGCGATTGTGAAAGATGAAATATAAATGTATTATTAGAGTGGTAAGTAATACGAAGGAGATGTATTTATAGATAATAATTCGTATATAAACATAGAAAATAAAATATAAATGTGTTCTTAGAGTTACTCTTAGGCAGGCCGCCTGCAGGCGCAGTTATTGCACACGCCACTAGCGTAGAAACAGCCATCGGTCCCGCTCTGCCACCTCGCCTTCCTGAAAGGCTGCCATTGCTCCTGCCCAGCCGTACACACCAATAATTCCCTTCTTGTATGCATGGCGCGGCGCTACAAGTTCTCGCTACATGACCCACCCAAACCTTCCAATGTTTCAATGCAGGGTCCTAGTCTGTACAGTTGTCAATCTATTGTGACACATGGTATCTAAGTACGACAGATAAAGGGAAAAATGCAAAACCCAAAATCACTTGAGTTTTAACTTAGAAGTTGTTACGGTTAAAAAAATCTCTAAAGATATAAAAACATCTAAAAATTTAAAAACAATTAAAAAAATCACAAAAAATTCTAAAAAACTAGAGATAATTCTAAGATCTTATGTGATTTTTATTTTCAAAAATAATATCCTTTGCATCATATTTTATGGAGATGAAGTTTAAAAAAAACGTGCAGCTTATTTATTAATTCGAGTTAAATGCATAATTAATTATTTACTAATCCAAAAATTATGAAACCAATTTTTTTGTCTTCTTACATGATTTTCTATCTTCTTAAAATACATGAAATCTTGAAATAGTTATTGTAACGTGCAGGATTGAGTAAATATGTTATAGATAGATTAATTCAAAATTAATTCATAACACCCCCAGAATTAGTGAAACCACTTTTATTGGTTTACTTAAACAATGATTTGTATAGGAAAAATAATGATAGACATGAAAAAGTTAAATAACATGAGTTAATAAATGAGTTGCATGTTTTTCTTTCTTTTTTTTCAAACTTCCTCTATATGAAATATGATGAAAATGATATTATTTTTGAAAAAAAAATCACATAAGGTCTTAAAATTGTCTCTAGTATTTTTAGAATTTTTTTTATTTTTTTGAATTTTTAGGGGTGTTTGCAACAAAGCCAAACTTTTGAGGGTTTTGCAACAAAACAGCTTCTATGAGTAAAATCAAAATTCAAGTGACTTTGGTGTGGTTTGCATATTTCCCACAGATAAATGATAAATTCTGATCCAAAAACTCAGGGCCTGTACTGTTAACATTTCGTTGAACTAGATCCCAACTATTCTTCAAGTAATCGCCGCATCTTAGTACCGCTTGATGGTACTACGAATATGATGTTATAGGGGAAAAAAGTGTGATGCGAGGTTCACGCGGAACACGGGCACCACACAAGTGGACAGAAAGAACAAATTAGCCGGCACGTTTAGCTTGTTTGCTTACAGGAAGCAAAAGCTGATCGAGCCAGCCAGGCACCAGAGATTTGCGCTCCGATCCGGGTAGTTCACTGGAAAGCTAGACCCTCCTCTCTCTGCGTCATGTTTGGGACCGGCGCCGACCCCTCGCATTTGTCATATTCGCAGCTCACTGACTACTCCCTGCGGCCTCGATCCATCGGCAGCCTTCTTTGACAACTCGATGGTTACCATACCAAACGGGCTCCTTGCTTGGTTGGCATCATGTTAGCTTAAGCGTGTGAAAGACTACCACAAACAGAAGAGCAGCCCGGCCGAAGCCATCGATCTACCGCGCGCATGCATTGCGTTGCTTCTACCCGAGGTTAAGTGAAACAAATTATATGAGATCGGATTCTTATAAAACTCTTCTTTTCTGTAATGATATGTGTCTTTTTTATCTCTCTTATTTAATTTAGCCGTTAAATCAGAGAATATATGATTAAATCGGAATCTCATAATTATTTTTTATAAAAAGGTTATATAAAATTTTACTTCCAGATTAAAAGCCCCGTTTTCCCGGCTGTCAATTCCAATGGCATTCAAGGCACCTTTTTATGGGCAAAGTAGCCTAAGCGCCGGCCGTCCGTCCGTTTGATGGATCATCACGCGATCGAGGAGGGGACTGAATGGTCCTGCGGGGCTGTGGACGCATGCATGCTCCATCGATGCGTCGATTTGCGGTTTCATTTCACATGCTTATTGCTGTGATTGCGGCCAAAAGGTTGGTGTCATCTGCTTGTTTCCGAGCTCAAACTAGCAGGTTTTCTTTCGCTTTAGTTTGGATTGGTGACATTGCTCCGAGACTTGTGCCTGTCACCTCCACGCGTGGTCATCCAATAATTTCAACAGCTAGAAAAATCAACCGGCTTCATGCATCACTTACGTAATGACACGCAGTGATATGCTTCGGCACAACAGCGGATTCACTGTGTGAATTTCGTGGAATGAATGGTAACGATAGGATGGAGTTGTTCGGCCGGCCCCACTGACTGTGAAAAGAGTCATCCCTCCCCGATCATCGATAAAGCCGATTGAAACACAATCTATTAGGCATATTTGGTTTGATACGTATATCTCAATCAGGCTCATAGGACGCAGTATCTTAGTATTTGATTGTTTGCACCACATTCAGAACCTGGTTTCTGGATGCAGAATCAATGTATGAGCCTGTCTTTTGAGAAACGAATTTTAATTTTATTTTTCTAGAGGCAGGCTCGCCGGATGCAGAACTAGCTCATCTAATAATGATATTAGCGTATAATTAGTAAGTATTATTTTATATTAAAATATTTTAAATTAGATTAATACTTAATATGATAAATTAAGTACTATAGAGTTATTTATGTAAAATAAACATCATGTTAACACTTATTTTTTATTTTAATCTCATATAATATATAGTTATACGGGCAACCAAATACAATTTCTGCTCAGCCATATTGAGCACATGCAACAAACCAAACAAATTGCTACTGCAAGCACTCAGCCTGGATAAGGTGAGCTTGGTTCACAGATACAGACCAGGCTCAGACATGCAAGCAACCAAACGCCCCCCTTACTGCTCCACTTCCCACTAACGTGGCGATCAGTGGCGAAGCTAGAATCAAAATAATATTGGTGCACTATAGTGAAATTATTTAAACTAAATCATACAAATGTAGTCAAAATAAGATGATTACTACTAATTTTTTATTTACCATGGTGCCAATGCACCACTCTAACTCCATCTAGTTTCGCCTTTGGTGGCGATGACGATACAGCGTGGCGCAACATTTACCTTGGGGAGAGAGATCCTATGACATAATTGTACTTGTATGTTGCCATTGACACGCGGAGGTTCATTAAAAGTTGGCTCACATGTCAGTGGTGACGTCACAGGTGCAGCTACATCAGATGAACCATCTCCTTACCCTGTGTCGACGTAGCACTGTGGCTGCCTCCGATTTCTAGCAATGTGCCATGTGTCCATACCAAATAAGCACTAGACAATAGGCATCCTCCCCTCGGCATGTGGAACAATAAGCGAAGCATAATGGAAATCAGAAATGATATACTGCAGATGTTTTCTTTTTCTTTCACGAATATAGCATAAATTTTTGTCTTCATATTATTCAAGAACATTGTTCCAAAAGGCCTTTTGCAAACCAAAATTCCCATTACCAAAAACTATGGTATTGTTTTTAGAAATCCCTATGATAATACTGCATTCCAAATAGAACACAGTATACATTCGACAATGTTCACACCGTTTCACCTACATCTATGTCAAGCAGGACATCACCGCTACTTTTCTTTCTCAATGGATGAAATTCTATTGGTCGAGGGTTAATTCCTGACAAAGATTCTGAGGTGTACTGATCGAATAGCGCATAAACAACGCTGAAGGTGTGCGTTTATCGGTGTATGTGTTGAACTCAAGAACACCAGGATTATTTAGGTTCAGACCTCCTGAAGGATAACAAACCTACTTCATGTATATTTTGTTATGAGCGCTTGTGAATCGGTTACCCATCCTCCTTTTTTTTTGTTTTCATTGTAGTACGGTGTTAGACAAGGATATCCCCCCCCCCCTCTCCCTTTCTTTTTATTTTGGTTGCTGATCTTGTTCAGTCAAATATAAACAAAGCCAACGACCAGGGGATTCATCATCGTCCTTTACTTAGAGGAGTGGGCTTAGACTTCTCTGTTATCTAATATGCAAATGACACTCTTTTGATTATGGAGACTTGTCCACGTCAACTTTTTGTTCTGAAAGCCCTTCTTAATACTTTAGTTGATCCATAGTTACCCACTTTAATAATAAAAGTAAACAAATAAATTATATATGTGTTGATAGTTGACGATCCCATACTATATACACATCTCCATGTCTTAATAGTTTATTATTTATATTTCTTTACCTCGCACGACACTTATCGTGCTACCCTTAACCACCCGTTTATGAGTTGCCTGTTGATAGACAGTGTAATCAATCAGGTGGCGCTCCTGTTCCCCACACCTGTCACCGAGTTGACCATTATTTATATTTGCAAACCTTTGGATATCAAAGTGGATCTCTTCCTTTCACATACCTTGATCTTCTTTTTGAACAACTAAGCCCAAAATTGAGCATTTTTTGCCTCTGGTTCAAAGGATAGAAAGGAGGCTAGTCTCTTGTTTAAACTTTCTTTCTAAGCTCGGGAAACTTGAAATGGTCAACTCGGTGATATCTTCTCTGCCCACCTTCTGTATGTGCACGTTAGAGCTTTCTTCAACAGTGGTAAAACAAATAGATGCTTATAGAAGACACTATCTTTGGAGAGGCTCCAACATCAATGCCCATAAACCCCTTATGGCAGCTTAGAAGATGGTTCGCAAACTGAAATCAGAAGGTGGTTTGGGTATTTTAATCTTAAAATCCACAATGATGCCCTTCTTTTTAAAAACTTACATAAGTTCTACAACAAGGCAAACCTACCTTGGGTACATCTTATTTTTCTTTCCTATTATACCAATGGTGCTTTGCCTAATTTTTAGAAAAAAAGGATCCTTTTGTTTGAGAGATATTATTAAATTACTTCCTCTCTTCAAAGATATTGCAATTGCACGTGTAGGAAATGGTTCAATGATCCTCTTTTAGCAAGATCTTTTGAATGGCCAGCTTCTAATGCATAGATTCCATAAATTTCATTCTTATGCTTCAAAACAGAACAATACTCTTCAGAATGTGGATGCCTTTGATCAATTGCTTCATCTTTTCAATCTACCTCTCTCAACTCAAACTTCCAACCAATTTACAAAACTGGAAGCTTTGTTACTCACTACATTTATACGAGCTTCCAACTATAGATGTTCCTGAGTTTTTCTACAAATAAGAGTTTTTTTAAGGGTGGAATCTGGTCAATCTCCATCTCTTTTATGGTAGATTCTCTTTTCGAGGACCCGGCGACAACTCTCTCTGGACGGTAGGGGAACAGCAATCGCATCGCCAAGAATGCCTAACCATTCATTTCGGAAGTGACTCAGAAGATGAGCTGTGCTTTCATGGGGAGCTAGAAGATGAATCAACTCTTTTCGTCCACCAAAGATTATAAATCTCTTATGGACCACACTAGAGTTCATTAGGCCTTTAAGTGGCTCTTGAAATCCGCATTTCAACCCAAACACGAGGTTTTCTTTTTGCTGCTTTTAAAAGATAGACTGAACACAAGAGGTCTTCTCCGACGAAAGAACATGTCCCTTGACTCTTACACATGCGAGCTTTGCATTCTTCAGAGGGAAGAAAGTCTTGATCACCTCTGCCTTTACTGTGATTTTGCTAAAGCTTCCTAGGCTCTCCTTGAAATACACCACTATCGAAGGATCCAACCTCTTCGCATCTTCACGTTCTTTAGGCAGAAATTGGCGGTCACTATCTTCATGGAGATTATCATCATAAATGTTACGGAGTATTGGGAAAGAAAGAAATGACTGGATTTTTAACTCCCAAGGTCCAAGCATCCAGAACTGCAAGGAACAATTTATCAATGAATTTACCATGGTTATTCATAAAGCAAAAGTCAAATTTAAAGCTTCAATGCATAGCTGGCTCTCTTGTTTCTCTAGCTGATGTTCTTTGTTGTTCTTGGCCCTTTCTCACTCTTTTTTCCCCTTTTTGTATGTATTCTGTACATTAGTTTTTAATATATTCTAATCAGAAGGGGCTTGCCCCTCTTGTTCAGTAATTTTTTTTTATCAAAACTCTTTATTTTTATTTAACCTATTCTGATTGGGCATGCAATTGCAGAGCAATGTGTATAATTGACAAATTAGCTATGCCAATACTATGACTACAATAATCCAATCTATAAATAAGTGTGTCATAGCTCCTCCTATTCTAGATTGTAATTTGACTTCATTCCTTTACATAGATCAGAAGTTCATAAAACATGAAAGTATAAATAAACTGCTTTAGAGGATTTTTTTTCAGTTAAAAAGACTTTAGCAGATTTTTTTGAAGCATGATTATATTCATCACGGGAAGAAAAAAAAACTAGGATTGGGTTGCCACAGTCATTTCAATAATATGGAAGGAAAAACACTTGAATTACTCACAAAGAGGTGTTTGGAGTTGGGCGTTTCAGATGAAGAACATAAAAAATTTGTTCATAGAAGCTCTTTGGCAGGAAAATGAAAGGAGGTGTACAAGAATCCTTATGGCCTTGTCTGGAATTTAGGACTTTCATATTCGTAAAGAAAAAAAAAGGAATTTAGGACTTTCACATGGACTTTGCAGAAATTTCACAGGAAATGCAAGTCAAAAAATAAAAATAAAAAATCATGCGTTCCAAACAGGGCCTAAAGAAGTTTGTAAGATGAGGTCATCTCTTCCCAAATATGGAGGAACATTTTCTACATTTTGAATTTTCTTTGAGTTAATTTCGCAATCCAAACAGCACAAATAGGCTTGGATTCAGTTCCTCCAAATTCCTCCTTTCTTTGCAAAGAAACTCTAAGGAATATAAGGATGAAAATTGGCTTCAGCAGTAGAACATGTTTTCATTCATTGCTGAAAATGTACAATGCTAGTGCTGGAGGTAACCATGGTTTGAAAAATCATTTAAAACCACTTGATATTCATGAATACCAGCCAATTCGGTCCGCATCGCATTTAGAAATCGATCGGCTTTCGAATTTAAATTCAAAAAAATTCAAAAATCACAAAAAAATCTAAAAATACTAGAGACAATTCTAAGACCTTATGTGGAAAAACTAAAAATAATGTTGTTTGCATTATATTTCATGGAGAAGAAGTTTGAAAAAAAGAAAAATACTGAAATGGGCCGTATGAACATGATGATTCGAACCATCACGTTAAGAAAAATCTTAGTATGTAAACACACATTTTTTTTATGTAGGATGTATCTTAAGAGGATCTTTATAATTGGTTTCACTTCATTTAGAGTTTTATTAATTTCTCTATGATTTTTACAAAGTTCACAAGCATAAAGTGAACATGTTAAGAAGCAACACTGTAATTAAATTTTTCATGTCTACCATTATTTTTACTAGATAAATAATAGTATAAGTAAACTAATAAAAGTGGTTTCACTAATTTTAGAGATGTGATAGGTTAGTTATGAATTAATCTAGTTACAATATATTTACACAGTCATACATGTTACAATAACTATTTAATGAATTTATGTATTTTAAAAAAATATAGGATCATGTAAGAAGACTAACAAAATTGGTTTTATGATTTTTAGATTAGCAAAGAATCAACTATGCATTTAACTAGATTTTACAAATATATTTTCTGATAGAAATGTTTAACTTTTTTATGAGTATAAATAATTTTATCATGTAGATCATGTTACAAGTAAAACAACAAAATTTGTTTCACTTGATTTGAAGCTCAAATTAATTAGTTATAGATTTTACAAGATTGAACTATTTTTTTTTTATTTTTCATGTTTTTTTTGAACTTGAGCGGTTTTCGATAAAACCGAGTGATTTTTTATTGAATTTGGACGGTTTTTGATCAGAAATAAAATGAGGGAAATGCGGTCGGTTTTGTTACAATGCGACCGGTTTTTGGTTCCAATTGAGTGGTTATCAAATCGTCAATTCGGTTGGTTTTTACCTCCGATTTATAAATTTGACTGACTGAATTTGAACGAATTCTTACCGAGTTTTGAGTGGTTTTTGTGATATTTTCCGAATTTTGGAAAATCACTGCCGTGCGGTTTCCTAACTTAAAATGGTTTTGTGAACCCGCGGTAACCTGAAAAGAAGTGCAACGAGAGGAGGCGACCAATGGAAACACTGTGCTTGTGTGGATGTGTGGGATCATGGATACCAATGTTGGTAGGCAGCAGGCTAGATCCCACGCCTCGGCTCTTAGTGGAATAGCTTTTAACGCTGCTGCAGGATCGGCAAGGGCAGAAGCGGCAGCAGCAGCAGAAGAAGCTCGTCAGTGTGCAGTGCTGCTGCAGCTCAGCTGTGATGAGCGGCAGGGCAGGGGCGAGAAAGAAGAAGACGAAGTTGCCAATAAAACTCCCGTCCCACCGCCAAAATAGATAGGGAGTGATCGAGAAGATCTCACAGAGGAATTTCAGTGTCCCCACACCACCCCACTTAAATCCCCCCGTCTCTCTCTTTCTCCCTCGTCCCTTCCTCTCTCTCTCTCATGTCACTCTCCAAGGCTGAAGTATACCGACTTACAAATCATCATCATCACAATAAAAATTAGCGAGTGGCAGGGAGGAGAAAAGGAAGAGAGAAAAGAAATCTTCCCCACAAGAGCTGAGCTGCTAGATGATAGGTCAGGTTTGTAGGGTCTTGGAAGCGCTTGAGGAGTAATTAAGCGAGGGAGGATAGAGACAGGGCACTCTAGTGCACTGCAGTGCACCAGCGCTGCTACGGGAGGGGAGGGGAGGAGAGGAGATTGACAGCGGCAGCGAGAGTTCAGCTCGGTAGCGTGAGTGAAGGAGATTTTTATTCGTGCCTTGCTTTTCATCTGCTGCTGTAACGAAATCTAGGCTCTATCTACAGCGGCGCCGGCGCAGCTCAATTTTAAATCTCCGCTCCGCAGTTGCGAAATTCCGGGCCTATAAGTGTGGCTTCGGGACGGCGCTTCCCATCCGACACCGGCGCCTTCGCGGACTGGGTCTCCTCCGCCGCCGCAGGCCGCGGGGACGACCTCTCCCTCGGCTTCAATGCCAGCGCAGCCGCGGCGGCCGCGGCCGCCTCCGGCGCCTCGCTGGGCGCGGGGCTCTGGGGACCGGCCTCCTCCGCAGCGTCCATGCGCCAGGCCGCCGCGTTGAACTACGGGATGACCGACGTCGGGATGGTCGTCGTTGCGCCCGCGGCCTCCTTCCACCACACGCACCACCACCACCACCACCACGAGGCCACAGCGGCGGCGGCGGCGGCCGACCCCATCTTCCCGCTGCTCTCCGCCGGCCCCTGCGTACTTGATCCGGACACGGTCAAGTCGGGTTCAGGGGCACCGGTAAGCAGCGCCATCCAGTTCTGGCAGTCGCAGCCGCCGCCGCAGCAGCCGTCGTCGGCAGCAGGTGCTAACCCTAACCCTAGCGTCAGCCCCTTCGCCTACCTCAAGAAGCCCCTCCCGATGCTGGACACCGGCGGCGGGTCGTCCGGCTCCGGCGCGGCCACGTGCCAGGACTGCGGCAACCAAGCGAAGAAGGACTGCAGCCACAATCGGTGCCGCACCTGCTGCAAGAGCCGCGGCTTCGACTGCTCCACCCACGTCAAGAGCACTTGGGTCCCCGCCGCCCGCCGACGTGAGCGCCAGCAGCTCGCGGGCTCCGGCTCCGCCTCATCCTCCCCCGCCACTGCCTCCGCAGCGGCCGTCGCGTCCGCCTCGGGCTCGAAAAAGGCCCGCCTCCTCTCGTCGCAGACCACCACATCACACACATCCACCTCCAACGCCACCACTCCCCGAAGCTTCGACACCACCTCCAGCCACCAGGGTAGCACCACTACCAGCATACGCATATACACGTGCTCGATTCGATCGACACCGAACTTCTATGCTAACCAAAGCTTGTTTCTTCGTGAGCAGACGCGTCGTTCAAGGACAACCTCCCGAGGCAGGTGCGCGCACCGGCGGTGTTCAAGTGCGTGCGCGTGACGTCCATTGACGACGGCGAGGACGAATACGCGTACCAAGCCATGGTGACCATCAACGGTCACGTGTTCAAGGGGTTCCTGTACGACCACGGCGTCGACGACGGCCGTCACGCGTCCACCAACAATGACGATTCGACCGCGGGGGTGCCCAACTTCTCCGAGCTCCACCTTGGTGGACCGTCTGCTTCCGGCCCCGGTGCCAGCGCCGCGAGAGAAGGCAGCTCCTCGATGGTGCCCATGGAGCTATACGGAGGAGGAGGAGGCCAGCACATTCTCGGCGGGTCAACTTATGGTAACACCATGAACTGAGGTCTACACCGGAAGAGTAAGGTTACATCGATCAGTGCCATTCTTTGCTTCTCTTCAATACTAGTGGAGTTCAATTTTCTCTCTTTCGTGCCCGTGCCATCAGAGAGCATCAATGCATGGTGCCTGTTCAACTTCATCTCTTCGTGGTGTCATTGTTGGTGTATAATAACTTCGATGAATTGTTTTTTAGTACTCTAGTCGTACTAGTTCCTTTTCCAGTTGATGAGTAGAGGAGAATAATTGTTAGGAATTGGAAAGAAGATAGTGCAAGATCAAGTCCTTATGCATAAGATATTGCCTGTTGGTTTTTGGCCTTAGGTTCATGTTCCCGATGCCTGTGGTTCCATTTTCCATATTTGGGGATGTGTTGAGGACGGTGTAGGCCGTGGGGGTCGCCTCCAGCAGCTTGAGAGGCGTGCACTGTTGTGAGCTGAAATGTTTGACCTTTGTGTCATTTGATTGGCTCTCCGCTCATTGCGTGCCTAATTTGGCCTCCAAAGCTGAGCTTGTTTTGCTACACTCTTTGGTTTCTTCTCCTTTTCTATGGGCAGGCAAGGAAGGCATGGATTATTGGCTTGACTTTGTGCCGTGACAAGCATCTTCTGCATACATGCATTGGGACTTGTATCCTGGAGGCCAATGAGTAATGCATGTGATGAAATAATCCTTGAGATTAGGATATAATGCCCTATTTTACAAAGCTCCAACCCCGAGATCATTTATAGTTTATAGAATAAAATAAAGTGGTTTAAATATCTATTTTTAGACTAAAATAAGAACAAGGTCTCTTAACCAAAGACTCTCAATCTGGTCACAACTCTAGCTACAATTTTTTTTTGGAGTTAAGCATGATCAACTCAAAAAATTCTTTAAACTAAAGCTCTGTCAAACAGTTCCTATTAACCATCTCATCTCATGCATGTTGCGCCTATGTTAGCCTGACCGGTGATGCCGCTCCCCTTTTGGCTCGTTCAGACGAATAGTAGGCAGGATCATGGTGGCTTCCTGCTCCCCTTCTTATTCTTTTGTGCAAGCTCCCATATTTATTCCCTGTGCCGGATCCCATGGCGGATGACAAGATGTGAAACGAAAGAAAGCTGGTGGTAAAAGAAATGCCATGCTTTTTGGGGTCGGGTGTTTGATTTGGTTTGTTGCCTTGGATTGCAGTCCTCTATTTTTACTGCTGAGTTTTGCTTTGCTTTTCCAATGAGCTGAGTGGATATTTTTGCATTGATCTCTGTAACAAGTTTGGAGTAAGTCTGTAGGAACACAAGTTACAGCACATGGGTTGTGTCGTATCGGCAATCATAAGGTGTGGAGAACTTTTTTTACTTTGGGATCGATGTTGTTGGGCTATCTTGTCATCATCAAAGCTGCTATTATCTCATGTATGTATGTGTGATGATGGCATTGGTCCATGTCACCTTATCAACTGTTGTCAACCTTCGGGGAGCACGGCTACTGTTTAGTTTCCTTCTTTATTCGGTGCTGTAGACAGCAGACATGCCCGTATGCGTACAACTCGACAACATGAATTGTGTTACTATTGTCTTCCTATTTGAACATTTGTTTAGCTCTTACTACTATGCAAAATCATGCTTGGTTTGTTTTTCTCGTATGGGATACTTCTCTCAACATAGTTGGAATTTAGGATCGCGTTTGTCATTTTGTTGTTTAATTTATCTTACTGAAACGCAAGGGGAGGTTCATTGGCTTTATCAAGAAACGTGTTCCACTTGACAGACTGACCGGCCGTGTTGGTGCAGTCGTTTTGCATGCAGTGTGGATATATCTGTTAAATGCACATTCCTCACATGCATTATTTTGATTGTTAATTAGTAAAGTCCAGGTTCCGTTACGTCTCTTTTCTGAACAAATGTGCGATGTATCTAGTAATGTGGACATCTGTTTGCTGTCTTTTGCAATGACGCCAATCAATTCGACTGGTCCAACTTGCAGTTGGCTTCCAGCAGCTATGCATGAACCATTCTTGTATCGCGCTATCATAATATTTATCTGAAGAATTGAACTAAATTTAAGACATGTTCATTTGTTTGAAATTTCTAGTGTATCATCCCATAGTTAAGCAAAAACCTTTCTTGGTACTGAAGCACTGGATTTTCTTTGTTGTTTGTTCAACTACTGATTTTCCTTGTTATGTCATGTTTTGCGAGTTAATGGCTCTGGTAGTATTGAGGTGATCTTGGTAGCTCAGCTGATAATTTGGCCATGCAAAACTTAAAATTCGTAGGTATACTGCATCAACATAATGATTACTATCTGTTCACCCTCTTGACAACAAACCAAGGTGTGAACATTTAGCGACATGCGCCATTTGCATCAACTGAGGATTTTGAGTGATTCTATTCCTACCCTGGTGTCTGTCAGATTGCGTGATTTCATATTGACTATTGATGTGATAGCTCTAGTTTTTGCTGAACTAGTTGAAGCATGAAATTGACAATGCTATAGTAGACGGTGGGCCCTCTAGTGATCTGGTTCGGCTGTGGCAGTTGGATTGAATGCAAGGTTATCGAGTCCATGTTTCCTACTTGGCTGTGCATAGACATGATTCTTTAGATAATTGAATAAAATTATCTCATCCTCGGCATCACAATATGCACATAGCCGTGAATAGACATGACTAATAATCAATGTAGCGTTTAGTTACATTCTGTACATTTTCTTCGTTTCAGCGGTCTTACTGACGCAAATGCATAATGTATCTATAATGAGGGGAATCTCAGTGAGAAGAAATGTGGAAAGAGGGGATTCTCATAGGAAAATGGTGAAAATTCTCCCTACCAATTTATATGTTGGACTTGAGCTGTTAAACATATCTGTTTCAATCTTTTCAGTGTAGGTATATGGTGCATGATTTGTTTGTGTTTGTGGAGATGAAAAGAATTCTTTGTTGCTTGCTTGTTTGGATTTCTTTTGAACATGAGGAAGTGTTCATCCAGTTATCGTCAATGTCATGTTTGTCTTGTTCGGAGTTATTGGATATAATTGTCGTTTCGCTTGTTTGTTGTATTGTATGTCATTATAGATATTATGAAGTCTTGTTGGAGATTAGGTGAATGTGCATATATACTGCTAGTTCAAAGAATTGGAAAATGTGGCTACTTGAATTGTCTGATCTTTGGTATCAATGATACTTACCCGGTGCACTTTGTCGGCTTCTAGTTTCTCGATGCATTGTGCTTCTAATACTTCCATTACACTACTTGATGTACCATTTCAATAGTATGGATCCCCTTAATTTCTAGGGTCGGGTGTATTTTATCTGTCATTAGTTGCATACAGGAAGCCATTGGGAGTTCACTTTTCAGCACATATGTCCTGCTGAGGCATCTTGAGTTTTTTGTTCTGCGGGAGTCCTACAGAGTACAGACTATACAGACATGTGAATCCGAACTTGTTGGTCCTTGTTGTATTGCTGAGTTCAGTAGGTTGACTCTGCCTACATTGAAGGGAATTTGCTTCTTGGGCCACCTGAAGAAATCAAGTTTGCTAAAATATGAATTCGATTTGATCGTATTCTTGGCTCTATTATTGAGAATTAGATGTTTCTTTGAGTTACAACTTACATCCAATCTATCCAACTTTCATAAGTTGTAGGCTTTGAGCCATTTGACTGAAGCCTTTTATTTTGTGTGTTTTCCTGCTCTTTCATTAGTTACTTGATTCCATTGGAAAATTGATCGGGCTTTTTGGGCGTGTAAAAAGTTCTGCCCCCGTTTTATAATAACTGACAATTTTGACCAACAACGCATTGTAAAATATTCAGTGAAGTAAAATGGTTGTGGTATCGTTAGATTTGCCACCAAAATTACTTTAAGCATATTGTATAATTTTAACTACTTGTTTATATATTTGTTAAAAATCAATGGTCGAAGCATGAACATCAAAGTCAAAAACGTCAAATATTTAAAAACGAAGGCCAGTTCAAAGATAAAAGTTTCATATGTGTTCTGCAGGCCATTTGGTTTATGTTTACACGGTATGTCATGAAAATACAGCTGATATTCATGAAATGCCATAGCAGTTACCAGCCTGCATTACATAAAGCATTTTAAGATGGGTACTAATAGGCCACTTGTTCCCATACTTGATGACCTGCGTATTTGAGTCCAGCTCAGTGGTTATAGGCACACATGCTTTCGATTCATAGATTAGGTTACCATATATAATGATCTACTATAATTGGTTCAGAGACACTCATGTAGCCGTACGTGTGTCGAGGGATATATAGCTCATCAAATTCTGCAAAAATGGTCCGGAGGCGCCATTTGTGTGCTGCCATAGAAAAATGCCGCGGCCAGCGGGTGCTCTTCTTCACATGCTTCTAAGTGATTACTCGTTACGAAGCCCTGTGCCTGCCGTGGATGCGCAGCATGTAAACATTCTCAATGCAGTGTTTCTTGCCTTGTACAGTAGCATGGACGTGAACCTCACTTTGACATGTTCCCCCGTGAAGCTCTACAGACCAGAGAAGCGACATATTTTGCTCTACACCAAAGGTGTTGGTGAAAGGTGAAAGTGTGGCAGCAAGAGCATTCCGTGCTGTGCCATCCATTCGATTGTCCTCGCTCTAGGGGTCGTGGAAGCCCTAGGCCGTAGGGACAAACTTTAACAAGACGGAGATGTGTGATTGCTTGTGGTACAGGGCACAGGTCCCGTCACGAGTAACACCTTTATGTCACCCACGTTCCGTCGTGGTAGTAGCAGTAGCAGTAGCAGTAGCAGTACGAGCCTTACGGTTCTCGTGAGCCGGCGGCCTGCGGCCACACGTTTTGCTGCGCGGCCGTCGTCGAGATCGGTCGGCTTCTGTAATTAACAGTGGTGGCACGAACGTGCGCCAATGAACCGGCGCAATGCATGCGCGCGGTTGCAGCCAGCACCACAAGGAGAGGAGAGATGATGATGCACATAATTCAGACGAACCTCGGCATAGCGTGGCTCCGTGTGGTGGTCGAGAGATGGACTTGACTGAACCTTGGATGCGCTGTCGCAGCTTTGCAGGGGACACTGCGGCGTGCCGGCAAGAGCTGTTGGCGTGAGGTGTTCGGTCTCTGTTGTATCCAGCATCTCGCGCGCTCATCCGTCACACGCGATCAAGCAGGCAAGGTAAACACAAGTTGATCGTTATCCCGTGTGAGTAATGCGACGAACCAAAATGCAATTACGGCTCTTTCTTGCAAGAGTTCGCCTATAACCTGTTCATACGCAACTCAAACACTCGTCACGGCCCTTTTTTTTCCTGATAAAGCAAGATGATACAACCGAAGCTTTAATCAAACGCTTCGGTCTCCGGCAGTCAGGCGATTGGTGTGGTTGATGACGAGGACGATGAAAATAGAGCGGTTAGCGTGATGGTGAGCCATAGATGGACGAGGATCTGATGAAGAGAGCCCCGGAGACGGCAAGAGATAGGTGATGTAGGGTCGAGCAACCGCAAGATGCTGTTGCGAAGAAAGAAAGAGACGGAGAGGTTGAAGACGAGTGTCTCGCATCTTGTCCCTGAAAGAAAGGAAAAAAGCAAACATCTAAAATATAGCATTTCCCGTACAGCCACTGGAAACAGTAGCCACCTCGGGCCGGCCCACCGAGATAGCAGAGGATCTACGCCCCGGGCTCCTGGCTTACCGCAAGCTGGAACCATGTGGGCTACGTTGATTCCACCTAACAAGACGTTCAGAGGATACACAAAAAATGAACCGGCCCGCCCGATCGATGGCACCCATGGCAGGCAGTGAGGAAGACTCGGAGACAAGTGCCTGGTTCACTGCTGTGTCATCTACCGTCCCGTCGCTCGACCCTCCGAAAAGAAAGCTCCGAAGTGGCGCGGAGCCTGAGAGGGCGAGACGCCGAGCACGAGCGACCAGCAATCGAGTTGTGCGCCGTGGAGCTCGGCACGGGTTGTGCTTGTTCGGATGTTTCCTGAAGCTTTGATCAGACGCTTCAGTCTCCATTCGTGCGACTCAGAGCAAAGTGGTTGCAGCCAATATGATTCTACATTCATATCATATCAGTATAGCTCATAACCTAAAACAATCATATCAGTGTGCCTACCTCCATGGAATCTTTACCCTATTTCTCTTTAAGAAAATTCATGGAGTCTTTTATTTAGAACTGTTGCATTCATACTCACAATGAAAGAATGAGTCAGAATACAATTCAGTTGCCTGTTTGACTTCAGGAAAAGAGATCATGCTTGGCATGACACATAACAGTGTTGTACATCCACATTGCTACATTATAAAACATAGGATCATTCTTGGCATCCAAGATGTGGCACCAAAACATGCAAGGTCAACAGTTCAACATCAAAGATTGGTGTGCTTGAAAATCAGAGCAAACACGAACTGATCACTAAGACACTGACTACATCATTACATGTCATCAGACAGTTGCTTCCATATGTTCACAGAGTTGCAGTGAGAATTGGCTCTTCGCCGCATTTGCAGCATCCTATCTAAATGCCCACAGTACTCATAAAATCAGCACAGATAGCAATTTGCATCCCCTAATATAACCGAATGTAAAAGGTATCAGAATGAGATAAAACAGCATAGCTGCAGTGCCGCAGACGGCAGTGCATTTTCAATGCAGGATCTAAAGAGCAATGAGAAACTAAAGTACTGTACAATGCGGCAAAGTTGCCGTGATACAAGGCCACGCTCCAGTTCTTCACAATGGAAGATTATTTTGTGGCCCATGGGCTGCAGTGTTCTTTAAAAGCACACCATTATCTACAGTTGTTGGTGAGTCACTCAGTCACTTGAGGCCCAATCTCTGCAGGCACTTCAGGTGCTTTCCTGAGTCCCAACCTCTGCAGGTGCTTCAGGTGCTTTTCCGCAGCTGCCTTGTCTGCAGCTTGTCGCTTCTGAGCCCTTTTTGCCCGCCTTCCTGCGACATCCTTGGATACTGACCCTGACCCTGACCCCGATGCCGATGTCTCTGTTTTCTTAGGGGTGCTGGATGGACCAGCATCAGAGTCATTCTGGGCCTGACGGGGCCTCGCCTCTCTCCTGCCTCCTCTGATGTACCCATTGTCACCCCACCTCCTGTTACCAATTCGAACGCTCTGGGACCTGCTCATGTAATAAGTTTCCTCATCAAGATCATCTTCATCATCGTCATATTGGTACTGGTGGTAAAATTCTTCTTCCAGAACCTCCTCATGAGCCTCTATGATCAAAGGTTCAAACCAAGCAGCCCTCAGGAGAAGGCAAACACTTTCCTCAAACAGGTAGTCATGAATACTGAAGAAAAGAAACAAGCATCAAAGTCACAGTCTACCTGAAACAAATACGCCCCAACATTATGGGGAAACAAGGGGTTACCAGCCATCGAGAGAGCGGTGCACACTGAGGAATTCAAATGGATGCTTGCATTGTGGGCATACAGGGGTCTGCTTGTAGGATGCCCACCTCAGAATGCATGTAACGCTGCATGGACGATTTGAAACAGAATTAGCAGTCGCCCTTTTGCAAAACAATTATTGTCTGAGATGAAAGAGAGGTTGACGTAGCATCAATGCCAGAGCAATCATAATTTATTAACCACTGGTGACAAAAAGCAAGTGGAAGCAGAAAACAGAAGGTAACAGAAGTTAGGTACTTCAGCATCAAAAGACATGAATACATCTAAGGAAGCTTCCCCACACAAAGTAAGAGCTTTTTTTTCTTGTGAATAATGTAAGAGTTGTTGAAACAACACATTAAATGTGAGTATGGTTAATTGGCAAGGAAAGAGCAGATGCACATGGCAAATATGATGATGAAGCTGACTTGAACCAAGCAAGCATAGTCCCATTCAGAATAACCTCACAATACTTGTTATGTCAATAATAGAGCCCTTGGTGCCGCACATATTCCTTGGGCCTAAGATGCTAGAATCAAAATAAATTGTACAAACCATTGATCAAGAATCAGATACTAATAGACAAGCCAACCACCACCGAGGCTCCAAGTTAGAAGGGTTTGATTCAAATTACCCCAATCTACGAACTAAATTACTAGCGATAAGCAAAATCTGACGGGACAAAGGGAATGAATAATAACCTAACAAAGGAATCGGAATTCCACTGTGAAACGAAGCAGTAATTTGGGGGGTCGGAACGCTGGGGACTCAACGAACCAGTAGGCGTGGTCGCATCCCTTCACAAGGGCCGTCTCCTGGAGAGCGATCTTGTCCAGGCAAATCGCGCACACCCCGAAATCCGCCGCCCGGTCGCCACCACCTGACGCCGCCGCCTAACATGAAGAAAACCAACAAAACTTTACCACCGAATCGGACGAACAGATCGGGCAGATTCGCGACGGATCCATGACGAAGGAGAGCACCCACCTGGTCGAGGGGGAGAGTGTTGGGGACGCCGACGAAACCGGTGGAGGAGGAGGAGGACGAAGCGGGGGCGGCGGCGGCCATGTCGGTGGCGGAGAGGGGCGAGAGTTTTTTTTTCCTTGCCTCTCTTCTGGTTGGGTCGGTGAAGGGACGGGAGCGGATGGGAGGCGGGGCTTCGCGAACAAGCGCGTCCGGAGAAAAAGAGGAGGATCTCCACGTGGCGTGAAGAGGAGGATCCGTTTATTCGCTCGGCCGCGGCGTCGGCTCGGCTGCGCCACCCAACCCAAGTGTGCGTTGCGTTGCGTTGCGTTGCGTTGGGCGGACGGAAGGGGATGAGGCCCAAGCGTCCGACGGCTTTCCAATGAATGGGTCGCGTCCCCGTTTGGGTTCGAGAGTCCCGTGTGGAAATATGTTCAGTTCCAAGCGACGGGACTGGAGATACACGTGCTGGAGTCGAACTCGTGTGGTTTCCTGCGTGACGTGTTGCTACGTCAGATGCTTGGCGCGCAAGTTTGTTAGTAGGTGATTCGTGGCACGATGACTTTCTTCTCATGCCATTAGTGCGTAAGCCCCAGCTTAAGACTGCGAAATAATCCAAAAAACCTTATTAAAAAAGGAAACCCACTCGGAACAAGGTCACCGTCCTGTAACAACCAACTCGGAGTTTTAGATGCTAATCATGCAAGTAACAAGGTCATCATCTTGTAAGTTGTAACAAGCTCGCTGGAGGTAACGGTGGCTCGCCGGAGCAGATGGGGACGAGCGGCTCTCCGAAGCGATTGGTGATGAGTGGTGTCATTCTGGAAGGTTCCAGAGTAAAGATGGATCGAGCCGATGTGGGCTTCATGGGCCATGGTCCATTCATCTGAGCATCCTAGTCCAAAGTGAAGGATCTTTATATGCACTCCACTTATCCGTTGCGGACAAACCGGTGGGTGTGGGTTCCAGTAGGGAGTGTTCTTGCCTCAGGTCTAGGGTTTCTGACAAGAAAAGGCGAGGTTGAGCAATTTGGAGAGCAAGCTTAGGTGGTTGTACGTCGGCCTCCGACACCCCTGTTGTGGCATTCCTTTGTGGAGGTGGTCATGGATCGAGGTCGAAATCAGTGGAGCGATAGAGATAGGGGAGAAATGTTGTGCAAATGTAGAGTATGATAGATGGGGAAATCTTCTGCACGGTCAAAATGATGGAGGGAGGTCGGAGGTCGGGGCTTCGCTCACAGCTAATGCGACAAAATGAAGACCGGGGGAGGAGGGACGAAGAAGTGTGTCACTGGAATGATGGTGGTTTTGGTGATTGGAGGAGAGACAGATCCTCCTAGCGTCCCGGTGCTGCGAAGATGCAACATATTCCCTCGGGGCACCAGTCTTCACCTCCAGTGCATCCTCATCCACGGCCACCTCGACCGCTGATGGGAGGGAGAGGTAACTCTAATCCTAACTCCAGAGGGGGTATGTCGGGTTAGGGTGATAGATCTGGTGGGTACCATGACAAATGCTTTAGATGTTGGGAAGAAGGTCACATTCAGAGTGACTGTCCAAATCCACCAATTTGTTATGTTTGTCATGATAGAGGTCATATGTCAATCAATTGTCCCATCGCAAAATCCAAGGAATAAGGTGTGGTGATGTATGGCTTTGGCTTGCCTGGGCAAGGCTTCTATCATATTCATGTAGAGGAGGGGGGTGGTAAGAAAATCAAGGAGGAGTTTGCTGGTGTGTTGACCATTCAGGAGGGTGTTGCCACCGTGGAGTTGTTGACAGTAAAAATGAACCACTATGATGATAAGTGGGACTGGAAGGTGAAACAAGAAGCTCATGATACTTTCCAGTTGGTCTTCCCGTCTAAAGCTACTTAGACACACTTTTGCAAGATAAAAAGTTTTGACTTTAACAGAACTATTGTTAAAGTCAAAATTGTAGCTTCTAATTTGCTTGTGGGGGCTTCTGTCAAACTTCTGAATACTTGGATCAAGATGAGTGGTGTGCCAGAGGAGTACAGAGGAAGGGATTTTCAAACACATATGTTCCTTGTTGGGTAAATCTATGGAAGTGGATACAACTATTCTAAAAAGGAGAGGTCTAGATAGGATTCAAATCAAATGTAGAGACCCTGCCAGGGTGAATTGCATCATAGAGTTCTTTTTCAATGATATTGACCGCAAAACCAAGTTCGAGGGTGAGGCAACGCAGAAAAAATTCTCAGATTGGGGAGCCAGTTCACCTGGGTACAAAGATGGTCTAGGAGATGATGATGAAAGTGAATCATCTGAAGAGTTTAAGAAGGATGAGAGTTAGAAAGCTTTAGGGAAGACACTCAAGCAATAATTTTTGACCAATGCATCTGAGGAATGTGGGAGTTCTAGTACTCAAGATAAGCATGTGTCTATGCTTCTTGTAGAAGAGGTGACTCATATTTTTGACAATTTAATTGGATCTCAAGATACTCCTCAAGTGTTTTCTCTTAACACCCTTATATTGGAGGAATGCAAGAAAGTTCTAGAAGCTATTAAGAACAAATACGATCTTACTTCTGGAGTAGCAGAGCAATATTCTGAGGATCTATCTACAACCATAGATATTTATCATGGAGATGAAGGTTTACTAGGTGCTTCCCCTAAAATGATCCAACCTATTGCTACTCTACCTTGGATTGCAGAACAAGTAGATATTTTAGAGGAAATCCAGTCTAAGGAAAATCTGCTGGATACTTGACTAGGTGAGGAGGGAGATCACGATGGAGAGGATGCTGAGGAGGAGCATGATCACCAATAGGATTGGATTCAGCCAAAGAAGACTGCATCTGCAAAAAAAAAGGTGATCACTACTAAGCAGTTGGCTCCATCCAAGAAGAGCTTAAGGATTGTACAAGATGGTGTCCCTATTGCTGAGAAGGTATCAAGAAGGGTGGCTGAAATTAATGATATTTCAGGTAATTCTTTTGCTCTTTTCAATTCGCTTAGTAATGAATACTTAGTTGAGTTAGCTCCTCAATCTCATATTTCCTTCGGAGAAAGGGATAGCCAAGTATCACAACAACTAGATATCTTTAGCTCAGGAATTAACTCAGACAGCCTTGAATAATGCTGCCTATAAACAAAGTGAGGCAATGGTTCAGCCAGTAAATGACAAAGTGGTTCAAGTGGAGGAGATACATGAGATAAAATTGCATAGTGGAGGTGAACCTGAGAGAAAGAGTAATATAGTGAATAAGAACAAGAAAAAGGAGGTTCATGTAAGAAGAGAGGCGGAAAGGTAGAAAGATGTGCTAAAAAGGAGGAGAGGTACCAGGAAACAGATTTAACATGAAATCTTCTGGGTCATTAGAGGGTGGGGTCAGGTAGACAGGAGGAAACAATTGATTGGCTTGATCAATAAGGATGGGTGTGATGTGATTGGCATTCAAAAAACAATCAAGGCAATCTTTTCTGACAAAGAGCTAAAGTACATTGGAGGAAAACATGATTTTCTATGAACTTGGCTTTTTGCAGTTGGTTATTTTGGAGGGATTTTACTTGGGGTGAATTAGAAGGTGATTGAAGTGGGGGCCTTTAGTCAAGGCAATCATTATGTCGGTGCTCTAGTTAGAAGCAAAAAAGCTGGTTTTAAATGGTGGATTGCGGTGGTGTATGGGCTGGCTCAATATGAATATTCTAGTATTTTTTGTTAGAGGAGTTATCTTTCTTTTGTCAACAAACAGAATATCTAGTGATTTTTGGAGGAGACTTTAATTTGATTAGAGGTGCTTAGGACAAAAAATAATGATAATATAGACTGGAATCTGATTCCGTTATTTAATAATTTCATTGCACAGAATCAGCTGCAAGAGCTGAGGAGGAGCGCTAGCAGATTTACCTGGACCTATATCTCCAGAATGGGAAAATCTTGATAGAGTTCTTGTATCTCCAGAATGGGAAAATCATTTTCCGCTTTGTCAATACTCTTGTTTAACTAGGGTGGGATCTGATCATTCTCTTGTTTTGTTGAATGATGAAGAGGGGATGATAGCCAAGGGTACACATTTTCTTTTTGAGAAACAATTGTTCGTTGAACCAGATTTTATGGAGGTGGTCTCTTGCGAGATTGCAGAAATCTTTTTAAGTACTCCATATACCTATGCTTTAGATGTTTGGCAAATATGTATGAGGGGTTTAAGAAAATTCCTAAAGGGATATGGAGCCAATCTTTGGGGAGAATAGAGGAGGAAAAAAACTGAAATCTTGGATAAGCTAAAATGATCAGACTTAAAATTAAAATCAGAGGGTCTCTCTGTGGAGGAGTGGATATACAGAAATGACTTAGAGGTTGATATCACAAACATTTATAAGGCTGAGGAAATTTACTGTCAATAAGGAGGAGAAGAAAAGTGGTTGTTAGAGGGGGGTGCCAACACAAGTTTTCTCATAGTGTTGCTAATGGTAGTAGGAGAAAATATATGATTGGTCATCTTAAAACTGAGGCAGGGATCATTACTGAACAAAAAGACTTGATGAAACATATTTATATTTTTTACAAGGAGTTGTTTGGCTATGAGGAGAGGGGTACAACTAGAATAGGGCCTGATATGCGGAGGGAAGAGTGATCTCTGCCTAAAGAACGACAAGCTTTCCTTACTAGACCTTTTACACTAGAAGAAGTAGAATTTGCTTTCAAAGAGATGAAAACAGAGGCTGCTCTGGGTCCTGATGGGATATCATTCATCTTCTATAAGAAATTTTGGGGTTTATTAAAATGGTGGGTGATGCAGATAGTGGAGATTTTTTTTTAATGGAGGTCTAGATTTGAGGAAGTTAAACTATGGTGTAATCACTATAATACCTATGATAAAGGAGACAATGTCCACAAAACTATTCAAACCAATGTATCTTTTGAACGTCTTCTATAAGCTCTTCACTAAGCTACTAGACATCAGATTGGGGGAGTTGACAGACATGATAATAAGCAAGACTCAAATAGCCTTTATTAAAGGAAGATACATTCCGGAAGGGGCACTTATTCTACACGAAGTCTTTCATGAACTTAAAGCGAAGAAGATGGTGGGAATCATAATAAAGTTAGATTTTGAAAAAGCCTATGATAAGGTTCACTGGGTTTCCTGAAAGAGGTACTTTAGAAAAAGAAATTCCTTGAGAAATGGATCAACTAGGTAATGCAATCGGTGGAGGGTGGTAAAGTTTGTATTAAGGTAAACAATGAACAGGGAGGATTCTTTAGAACCTATAGAGGACTTAGGCAGGGGATCCACTTTCTCCCTTATTGTTCAATTTAGTGGTGGATGCTCTATCTGCTATGATTGATTCTGCTAAGCAGAATAGGAGGATCAAGGGCATGGTTCCTCATCTGGTGGAAGGAGGGATTTTATAATTACAATGTAGATGACACAATGTTGCTAATTGAGAATTCTGACCATAATATTATCAACTTGAAATTTATCTTGTATTGCTTTGAGATCATGAGTGGGATGAAAATCAATTATCATAAGAGTGAGGTATTTGTAATTGGAGGAGATGAACTCACATAGAGAGCAATAGCTGTAAAATCAAACTACAAACTAGGAACTTTTCCAATGACATACCTGGGTGTACCCATTCATCCATACAATTTGAGGAAACATGGCATGTAAGTTATCAACATGAATTTGGTTAAAAGAACTGATCCCTGGCAAGGCGAGTTTTTATCTTCTGGAGGAAGATTGATTCTCACAAATTCGTGTTTAAGCGTTATTCCAACATACATGATGAGTTTTTATCACCTAACTAAGGGTCAACATAAAGAATTTGATTCTATTAGAGCTAGATTCTTCTGGCGGGAAGGCAATAAGGACTTTAAATATCATATGGCCAAATGGGGGTGCTTCGTCGACCAAAGGAGTTTGGGCGATTGGGCATCATCAACATGAGGATCATGAATGACTGTTTGTTAGTGAAATGGATTTGGAAGTTAACTTAGAGAGATAAATCTTTGTGGAGTCAGTTGATATATAAAATGTATTTACCTGGAGGTGATTTCTTCTCTTCCAGAGGTCAAGGTGGCTCTCAGTTTTTGGAGGGTTTTACATTAAGTTAAACACTTATTAAGATGAGGAGCCATTCACAAAGGAAAAAAATAAATCTACTTCTTTCTAGTCTGATGTGTGGTTGGGAGAGATTCCTTTGAATGTGGCTTTCCAATAGATGTACAATATATGTGATAATCCAAAAGCTAAGATGGTGGATGTTAAGGGCCTATTTGTTGGCCGCTTTTGCTTGTGGTTTTTCTAAAAAGCTGTGCTTTTGGTTTTTCTAAAAATTTGCTTTTGGATTTTAGCTGTTAGCTTTTACAATAAATTTTTAACTTCTTAGCACACAACTTCTCAGAAAATTTACTCTCAGCTAGCTTCTAGTTCATTTTCCCCAGAAGCAGCCTTCTGACTTCTCCAAAAGTAGGTTTTCAGAAATCCTGTTTGTTTTGACTTCTGGCAGCAGAGAAGCTAAAAGCAGAAGTCAGAACAAATAGGCCCTAAAACAGTGGATGGATGACATATTCAATTTAGAAGGACTTTATCAGGAGATCAGGACAGAAAATGGCATGATTTGATGTCACTACTAGATGAAGTGGAGCTGGAGCTCGAGGATGATAAGGTGATATGGGTGTTGGAGAAATATGGTAGTTTCCCAACAAATCTCTTTACAAGCAAATATGCATTGGAGGGGTAATAAGTAGAAGAATGCAGGAGCTGTGGGATTCCAAGTTACCTTTGAAGGTGAAGATTTTTTTTCTAGCAAATGCATCGTGATAAATTACAGTCTGTTGTGCAGCTCAAAAAGAGAAATTGGCCAGGAGAAGTTGCTTTCTCTTTGTGTGGGCAGGTGGAGGATTGCAACTATATAATATTTTCCTACCCTATGGCTATGTTTGTGTGGTGTGTTTTGAAAGAAGTCTTAGGATGGGACATGATTCCAATTTCTCTGGAGGACTTTTCAATTAATTGGTTAGAAAGTGTTGGAATGTGGCCCATTTAAAGCCCATTTATGAGAATGCAAAGCAAGAAGGTTTAGTCCCGTATTGTCAGGCAAGAGGATGTAGACCAACTTAAATACTTGAGTTCTCTGGCCTCTTTGAAATAGAGAAAATGAGAAAGAGAGAGTATACTTTGCTATATTCACACGCACGCGCGCGCGCGTATTCGCGTATTTTTCGCGTGAATATCCGCGTGACTTGTGACTTGCGACGCGCGACCGTGGCGTGGCGTGGCAGCACAAAATTGCAAGCCCTTTTGCTGCTCTCCCTTTTTAATTGTGATCAATGCCATAATCAGCTGTTTTAATCGCGATCAATGCCTTAACTCTGAGGGTTATTGGTCAGTTATGGAGGCTGCAATTGTGAGAATTTTATGAGAGAAAACGGCTCCAAGAGGGCAGTCATTTCCCTATAAATCCTGGAGACGTCCAGGCTTTTGGGACAGATCTCTCTGCTCCTCGTTTTCTTCTCCACCCATCCAGATCACTGTGCTCTGTGCTATGCTGCTAGATCTCGCCGGCCCTTCTCCTTGCCGTGCACAAGGTTGGAGGGTGAGTGGTATCTCCGAGCCTCTGCCGTCGTGAAGCCCGCACGAGGGACGGCAATAAGGTTTCTGGGCAGCGCACCTGCGCGACCGCTCTGCACTGCTTCATCTTCGATCTGCACGGCAGCAAATCGACACATCGTCAACTTCATCCCTTCATCAACCCGACTGTGAGTTCTTGATGAAACTGATGGATTTTTGGTACTTTTGCTTGCTGCTAGGGTTAGAAGTATGTTCAAATGTTATAGATCGTGAAATATGCCTTTGTATAAAATCTGGAATTAGATTTTTGCGCATATTACCAACAGAAAGAGGATCTAAGGAACAGAATAAGTTTTTGATTTTTGATTTGGGGTAGTTTGTTGGATGTTGTGGAGGGTGGGGAATAAAATTGCAATTGAGAAAAAGTTGCTATCTAAACCACCTGATATTCTTTTCAAAATAATCTCTTCTTTACAGCAGTGGAAGATCCTGCTATAGACTCACGAGAGATTAAAGGTGGAGATTGGCATTGTGAGACTCAGGGAGGTTGTCTGTCAGCTCATGCAAGTGTAAGCTGCTGAGTTTGGTTTTAGGTACAAGCCAAGTTTTCGGATGATACGAAGGGAGTTTTTAGAAAGCGTTTGGTTTTTTTTTGGCATAGTTGTGGTGTTTTTTTTTTAACCCCATGGTTGAATAGGGGGAGTTTTACTTAGCTGGTGTAATCGGTTCCAGTTTATTGCTGGTGTTGTTTACTTTGGATGCACGATTTTAGTTTGTTTCGTGGAGTCTAGTAGTTGGTAGGAGTGTAGTGCTTCCCTCGGTGGTGCGACTTATCTACGACGTTGCAGTCGAACTTCGGCTTTTCCTATTTCCTTCCTATAAGATTTTGACTTTCTGTATAAAGCTAGACTAGTATCCTTTTTCTAAAATCATGCATGTAACAATCTAACGCAAAGGAGCCCAACCTCTTGTGGAATTTAAAAGCCGAGCTGGAGTGCCGCTCAGACTAGGCCCGGCCCATGCAAAATTCAGCCCAGGCAAGAAAATTACAGCCGACTTGGCTATTCATGCCCAAGCCTCTACGTTCTCCCGGCGGAAGACTGGTGCATGTACCTGCTCAACGCACATAGTAACACCACGCACGGTACTTATTAACCGCGCACGCACGAGGCACATCCACAAGCTTCAACAGCCAAACACCAGCTAAAAGTACATTCTGAGCTCGGTGGACTTGTCAGCTGAGCTGATTCGTCGCAGTGCACCTGATGCGACGGAGGAGAGGGCAGCACCGCAGTGGTGCCCTTGGCGTCTTCCGTTTCCGGCAGTCGAGGCCTGCCCACCTCCACGACGTCTCACACGCAATTATTGGTTGCACCCATGCGATGCGTCCACGATCCACCATCCTTGCCGATTCACCACAGCGCCCAAAGCCAGCTGCCCAACCCACCCAAACGGCACACGCATACGTACCAATGCGCGCGCGCCTCCGCTCGTTCCGGTTCCGCCACCACCCAAACGGGCCGCGACGAGACGAGGGCTTTTCCTTGCCGTTCCCTCGCCGATCTCTGATCCCGCGATCTGCCCGCGCGGCAGAGATGCAGATGCCCGCGTCACGCATGTGCTCCTGCGTCCAGGGTGAAAACAGGATATCGCTGCTACCTCATATTTTCTCCTGTGGTTAAAGTCAGATACGAGTAGTTTCAAAGATAGGTACGTCTATAGATAGTCTTGTTAACGAATACAAATCGAATACATGATGAATCTAATGCAGACAATATCGATTAGAGTATTTATTCAGATGTTGAGTAATAACAATAACCATATATATCGTATATGTTATAATTATTTGACCATTTTATGTATTTAAAACTCAACTATATTAAAGATCGAACAAGAAAACCAACAATATAAACTCGTGAAAAAGTTATGTTAAAGTGAAATTGAAAAAGTTACAAGTATCTAATATGTTAGTTGAAGTTTCTATTAATTATTTAAATATATTAATAACTTTAAATAATAAAATATCAACTAGAAACTTGTAGATCTCATCGAGAACTATAATTTTTATATAAAGGTCTTCTCTATTCAACTCCGTATAAAAAAGTTACAAACTTCAAAATATAGATTTAGATAGCCGTTAGATAGTATTTGGATATATCCGATTTTATTCTAGGATACCCAGATACCTGACTCACTATATTCATAGCATATATCGGATTGAACGATCGGACGGGCAGGAAAAAATCTAACCGGTTTTCACCCCTAGCTGCGCCTATGTCAATGTATTTTCACGCACACTCACAGACGAAAGCACGGCGACCGATTCCTACGCTAAACTTTTGGGAGTTAGCTGGGGCTCAATCCAAACGCGTCTGAAGAACCCTCCTCCACGTGCTCTTCTTCATGATCGGGGGTGATGTGGCCTGTCGACCGCCGAACGTTTCCTCCTTTCTTTCCTCTGTTTCTCGTTGATGCCGCCGTTGCTATCAATCGATGGGTTCCTTTTGCTTTCTTGGCGTCTCGCGCCAAGATGCATGCATGCATGCATCCTAAACATCTATGCATGTTTGCATTCATAAAAGTCTCTTGCCGACTGTTTTGGATTGGCATGGCCTCTTTTGGAGTTTTCTTACTTCAAGAGAATCTGTCAAAATCTGTTTCCAACAAGCTCAGCAGGGTTTGGTGAACGTTTTGCACGGGACAGAATGCTGTTTCAATTATTCAAGTCTAGGCAAGTGCATGCGTACAACATTTCACGGCCGCAGGCACTTGTTGATTTCGAGCTTTTTCTAACTTGGATCTCATTTGTTTGCACCACAGTCCATTCAAGGCAGAGTTGGTTAATTCTGCTACTCCTTGTCACGCACGGTCTCGAGACTACATTTTGAACCGGATTTCAAAATCCATCATGTTCAGATGGCATATTCCAAAGCCGATGTATACTTTCAGAAACTAATTCCGGTTAACCTCAGATCTGTTGGAAGCTGCAGCAAGCCGCCTAAATGATTGAACCTTAGGTTTGTCCGAGCATCATCATGCATGCGTACGACAAGATGGTCCTACCCACCAGGGAACATACTGCAAGATGTTCGGTCCAGTATTTTAAATTTAGATGTACATACTATATTATATAGCTAATTTTTTTATAATTATAAATAATTAAATATTAAACTATGATAAAATATAAAGTAAAAATTGTTCATAATAACAACAACGTATGAATGGACAACGCCATCGTGACCGTGCCCTCCCACACTTGACCCAACACCGCCGGCCCTGGCCTCCTGGGTCTTGCTTACGCCATAGCCACCGCTAGAGCTTTCCTGGTTCTGGATTGCACCCATGCCACAGCCACTGCCGTCATCCCTCCCTCAACCTGTGCTCGCGCTGCTGCCACCGCCCAGTACGTCGCCGTCCATCTCACGCATTGGCACCCAACGGTCGAGTAGGTAGGTCGTGGGTCGACTTGACACATATCATGATCGAGCAGCTAGGTAACTTAGATTGTTGGCCGCTAGCCATAGCCGTTAATATCAGGTAAATATCGTATGAGCTTAGGACATTGTACTTTAAGAATACTACAAATAAAAATAAATTGCTCAACAATTTAGATGTATATATATATATACACCCATGCCCTTGCTGTGCCAGTCCATGGTACAGGTACAAAATTGTTGTACGTACACTGATCGATCAGTCGCCCTGCTTATTTCCTCCTCCAAAATATTCTGCACCATGAAGCATATATGTGGCATGCACTCGCCTAAACGGCGCGGTAAACAAACCGGACGGAGCCACTAGCCCTGCCGAGCAGGAGGCTTCTTTCGTCTATAAAGAGGCCAAGCCCTTCCCTCACGAGCACTCCACAGCAAAGAACTTAGCTCGTAGATATAGCAGTGCTTGCTAGATTACTATCGCACCTTGCGACGTTGGCAAATCTAGTTTGCAGGTAGTTTACTTAGTACAAGAAGAAGGTTCCGACGTACGTCAGGCGCCGGCCGGCCATGTCGCGCCATCGGCGGCAGCCGTCTCGCGCGCTTCCTCTCGACTTCAACGTCGACGAAGGCGACGGGCCAGCAGCTGCCAAGGGCGCCACGTCGCTCGAGGGGAGCCAGACACCCCGTGGCGGCCGGGGAGATGCTGGCGGGTTTGGCAAAGGGCAGGAAGGGCAGGGTAAGAAACCGCCGCCGGCCACTGGCAGCCGGACGTCGTCGGAGGCAACCGGCACGAAGATATTGGACGGCGGCAAAGGTGGCTCTTAATTAGAGCCAGTCCGACGCTGCTGCCTTCTGCACGTACGGACGTTTGATCCAGTCGTATAGATAATCCGCTGTTATTTATGCTCGAAGCTTTTTTCCCCGCAGTATGGATCCGCATGTTTTGATTACCCCTTTGCTTGAACTTTATCAAACTCTTAGTAAACTTTCCTTACCATTATTACATCAGCTCTGAGGTTAGGGTTCGTGTTCACCTAAGCCCAGGAAAAATAGCTCACTCGCAGATCATACATTTGTAATATCATGTATGCAGATCTTATCGCATAAGAATAAAATATAAAGTTCTCTTCAAAGATAATGTGAAGTGCGAGTGAAACTGTAAGATCTAGATACAAGACTAGATAGGTGAATAGACGTTTTACAAATTTCTTGTGAAATAGATGATTTACTTATTATTCACCTAACGTTCCTCAAAAATGTATAAACGGAAGCATAAACTTTAGAAAGATAAAACGAGAAAAAAAGTTACAAATTAATATGACTCCACGGATGTAATATGAATCATAGTCTCTATTCAAGACTATTTTATATATCTTTATGCACAAAAGCTTGAAACTTGAATGAGTAACAAAGCAAAATGACAGTCACCGAAAAAAACAACTCTCCAAGTTGATGGTCTAGAGGCAAATAGATTCAAGACCCTCTCAAATACATAAGTATATGAACGTTTATGCCTTTAGCAATAAGAAAAACAACTTCCTAAGATTAAAAAATCGCATCTCAAAAGCAAAAACAAAAATCAACAAGAAAATCATAACCGAAAAAGAAAAACTTGCAATGGAACCAATAGAGAGACTAGAAAAAAGAGAATTCAAGCGTACGAAAAAACATAAACTTCGTTACTCAAAAGGGTCAGCCCTATTTTAATCGGATTACAAGAATTTTTCTCTTAAAAACTTTCAATTATTACATAGACTAAGCACACATCTTCCTCTCCTCTAAAACCCTAGCACTAGGCTCTCAAATGGGTGGCACAAGGGGCTCAAGTGGCTGATTCAAATTTTTCTAAAGTTTTATATCTTATTACCAAAATATCTCTCTCTTATAGTACACTCTTACCAACTATTAAGGGTATTTTGGTTTATTTGTTACTCTGTATGTGAACCAAAGCCACATCTTTGAGAGTGAAATCTTATTTATCTTTCACATCCCTGTAGCCTTCACTCTACCTTTCCGATCATCCCCTAATATGATATACTCGTGATGCTCATTGAGGTGAGGCTGAAGAACTATGATGAATTTTCAGTCATGTGACATGAACAATCAGAGTTGAGGAGTTACGTGTTCTTCAGCCCTCCACCTGCCACCTACATATAAGAAGAATAGAAGGTGGATGGCTCAATACTAGATCATCCGTCCTGAAGTAGAAACAGTAGGTACATGCAACTCAACGCCAACACGCTTGGAGCGAGTACCATAATGAGCAAAATGTGGTTCGCCAAAGCGCTGGGACTCAAAACGTCTTACACAAGAACCAAAAACATATAAGTCATGGTAAAATCCATGTCGAGCAACGCCTCTAGAAAAAAACTGAAAAGCGCTAGAGACTCATAGATAGGAGCAGGGAAAAAACTCATGTACACCAATAGAGGGGCGATACATGTCCCGGGTACTCCACTCCCACTCACGCCGCTCATCTCTCCTATGGCAAAAGAAAAACCCAATCACGTGACCTTTCCTCTGATAGTAGGTGCAATGGTAAAGCCTCTCGGAAGCTCGACTGACGATCACTCCAGGATCTCTCGTAGGTGCCCTCACTTAGGTTGTGGATTTCTCTTGGGTGTGGGTTTCTTCTTTGTAGGTTGAGGTATAGGCTTGTTCTTTTCTAGAATGAATTGCGAGACATTAATCTTGGTTTTCTCCGACTCTAGTGTAGTGGGTGACATGAAAACAGTTTTACTAAAACTGGTGTAAGCAACTTTCTCAAAGCTCAAACCCAAAGCTAACCTAGCCTTATCATCACACATCTTAGTTTTTGACTAAGATTAAATCCATTTTGCCCTTGCCTTCTGAGCACTTCTCTACAAGAGAAATGAGGTATTTATTCTCAGCCATGAGCTTTTCAACTTACCATCTGTAGCGAAAATGATCCTATTAGATCATGATTATGATTTTGATGATTAATAAAAATATAGTCATTGTGACTAACATGTTTATCAAGAATATATGTAAGTATGTCTCATGAATGCAGTACAACAAGAAGCCACCGTAGCCGGAACAAAGTTTGATTAAATTGGAGAAGTCCCAGGAAGATTTACCCCACTGAAAGGTCCGATGCAGAGGAGTTTGCACTCACCGGAGTATTGTGCATAGAGACTGATAGCCTTGCCGGATAGTCTGGTGCTTTGTGTGTTGAACTCACTGGAGTATTTCTGATTAAAGTGGAGAATGGTGAGGACCTCACTGGATAGTCTGATAATCTGCACAGTATAACACCAGAGAAGAATGCAAGTGTAGAAGACTAAAGATCAACCTACCGGATGGTCCGATGCTTAGTTTGTGCACACCGGAGTATAACACCAGAGCATTTCTTGCAGAGGCAACTGCAAGTGCTGAAGAATAAAGATCAACTCACCGTATAGTCCAGTGATCACCAAGATTATTGCACTAGAGTATTTCTAGGAAAAAGAAGAGAATGTTTAACTCACCGGATGATCTGGTGTGAATAGAATGAACACCGGATGAATGCACCGGATTATTTTACACAAAGGGGCTATGAAGACTCGGATGGCTAAAGATAACTCATCGGAAGATCCGATGATGGATTTGAATGCACACCTGAGTGTCCTGTGTTCACAAAGATTTTGAGTGAAAGTCCAACAGCTAGTTTTTGAGGTTGTACTCACCGGATGATACGGTGTTAGTATTACTGTTCTCACATGATCATCCGGTGTTAATAACTTTTCTGAGTAATTGAGACAATGGCTAGTTGACGGGTTTGAGGCTATAAATAACCCTTCACTCAGTCATTTGAAGATGTGGCATGCTGCTAGAGTCTAGAGGAAGGTTATACATACTTGAGATGACATCTGAGTCACCAAAGTGCTTAAAGTGATTATCCAAGTCAATTAAGCACAAGATTATAGAGTGTTTATTGCTTATAGGCCTAGAGTGAGTTATAGCTAGGTGCTGCATCTTGAAGAAGGGATCAATGAGTGATCCTAGCTTGTACCGAATAGTACTTTGGCGCCTTGGAGTCTTAGTGACTCACCAACATCTTATGCCTTGGTGGCTCAAGCTTGTTGACCCTTGCTTTAGTGCCTCAAGCTCCAAAGTGATCACGACAATAAGTGATCGGAAGAGATGCTAGTGGTGAGACCTTGGCTTGGTGGCTCATCGTACTTGAGATCTTATCTTGGTGACTTAGTAGCTCAAGAGTTGTGACCGGAAGAGTCATGACCGGAAGAGTCGTGTCCACCGGGAGCATATTCTTTGTGGAGCTTCAATGTGGACTAAGAGTGATATTCATGTCATCGATACCACATGATAAAAATCCCTTGTGCTGAGTTTATCTATCTACCTTATTTACATCTTCGTATTTACATACTTGCAATTTACCTTACTAGAGTAGGTTGTAATTATTTTGAATGGTAGAGTAGACATACTAGATAAACCTAGAATGCAATTAGATAGAAATTGAGATATGTTTATCTTGTGAAGTTTTTTAGTCATTCTGGTTTAGGTTTCTAAGTATCCTAATTGATCCCCATCTTAGTACATCATTGTTCCTCTCACCCCCTAACCCAGCTGAACTTGTCCTTAAAAATCATGCAAGTGGGACACCTTGGCTGCACATCCATAGAACTCTCAGCACTCTCCAATCTAGATTATAGCTTCTTTATATGTTTGTCTTTCACATCATCATCTTTTCAGAGCAAAGGGTAATTTTTACAAGCGCCTACGAGGGTAGGTCTAGACTCCTCCTCAAGGAGCTTCTTCTCTGTAGTCTCAAGCTGACTAGCAACTTGAGCATGTACAGTTTCAAGATTAGCAAGCTCACTCATGACAACCAAGCAACTTTCATAATCCTCATCCTCAATCTTGGACCTAGACCTAAGCAACTTAAGCTCAGAAAAAAAGACTCATACTTAGACCTAAGCTTTTTCAACTCACGCACAACTTTCTTAAGTAACATATCTCGGCTAACAAGAGCATTATTTAAGCTATCGACTTGGATGGAAAGTTGGTCATAGAAAGGTAATACATTGGAGGGATCAAGATCGGGGTCGCTGTCATTATTGTCGTCCACCATGAAGCACAGGCCGGTGAAGTCCATAGCCTTTTTCTTGTTCTCCACTTACGGTTCCTCCTCCTCCGAGCTCTCCTCCTTACTTGAAGATGTGTCGATGTCCCTGAAAACTGTCACGAACGCACTAGAAGCTGCCTTAGACGCCTTCTTGGTCATCTTATCACGGTTCTTCTTGAAGAAGAGCTTCATATTCTTCTTCCTGTACTTATCGGAGTCATAGTTGTGGTCCTCCATCTTCTTGAGCTTGGGGCAATCCGCCTTAAAGTGAGTGGTATCACCACACTAAAAACAAGCACGGGAGCCCCTCTCCTCCAGTCTCTTATGTTGTTGTAAAAGCTGATGATAGAAACTGAAAGTTCTTTACAATGAGAGCAAGGTCCTCATTATCCAGTGCATCCACCTGCTCCTCTATGATAGAAATCAAGGAAGACAAAGCAAAATCACTCGATGAAGTGTTAGCACAAGAATAGCTAGCTCCAGCCTGATTGCCACCATTAGATCTGAAAACTAACGTCATGTCTGACATAAGGGGTTTTTGAGGCTTATTCGAGCCGCCTTGGCTATCTTAGTGGACTTGAGCTTGTTGAAGAGTTCATTACAAGTTAACATGTCGTAACTTGGTGACTCTTCAATGCTCAAGATCTTCACTTCTCATATACTACAATCGAGAGCATAGAGAAGCTTGATCGCCCTCTCATGATCAGAGTAGGGCAAAACACCAGTGGATCTAAGGTTGCTCACAATTCCATCAAAATGAGCAAGTATAGTATCCAAAGATTCACATGACCCTTGCACAAATATTTGATATTCTTTGTTATATTTGCTTTGACGTCTAGCCTTATAATCTGATTAGTTCTTCATAAAAGACACTCAGAGTAGTCCAGATCTTCCGGACAGTACGTGGGTGTTGGACCTTGTCAAACTCATTCCGACTTAGACTTGTGAACAAAATATTTCTGATCTTGTTGTTGGCCTCATACCGTTCAATTTGAACCTGAGTCGTGTGAGCAGCAGGGACTACATAGTTGGAATCAACTATTTCCCATACTGTCGGTGTATCAGGAACCGGGGGTCCCTGAGTCCCGAGACCAGGCCGGCCGTCCGCCACGTGCCACCATCCCGCGAGGTCCCCCCTGCAGGATGAGGAAAATCTAAGTTCCAGGAGAAGGTGCTCGGGGCCACAGCCTCTGGTCCCCGAGCACCCCAGTTCCCCGATGACCCGCAGAGTTCAAGTACCGGGAAGAAAGTGCTCAGGAAGGTGCCCGCTCGCCCCCGAGTACCATAGTCCCCCGATGGGCCAAACAGCCAAGTGCTCGGGAGAGAGTGCTCGGGGCTGCACGTGGCAGCCCCCGAGCACTCGGTTCCCTGAAGGATCTACTCAAGTACTCGGGAGAGAGTGCTCGAGGCTGCACGTGGTAGCCCCCGAGCACTCGGTTCCCCGAAGGATCTACTCAAGTACTCGGGAGAGAGTGCTCGGGGCTGCACGTGGCAGCCCCCGAGCACTCGGTTCCCCGAAGGATCTACAGAAGGGCTCGGGAGAGAGTGCTCGGGGCTGCACGTGGCAGCCCCCGAGCACTCGGTTCCCCGAAGGATCTACAGGAGTACTCGGGAGAGAGTGCTCGGGGCTGCACGTGGCAACCCCCGAGGACTCGGTTCCCCGAAGGTTCTACAGGAGTGCTCGGGAGAGAGTGCTCGGGGCTGCACGTGGCAGCCCCCGAGCACTCGGTTCCCCGAAGGTTCGCGCAAGATCACCCGACGAACCGACGACCCGGAAGGACCCATCGGCGAGGTGTCAGCCAGTCAAAGGTCTGAAGCTGCATTTAATGGGCATGCGCGGCCTGACATCCTGACATTCTCAACTGCCCACGCCGCAGTGTCAGTCCCTGTCATGCTTTGGCAGGGGGGCGTGGGTCCATTAATTGCACGGGTCCCGTCCCGTATCATCCGGGGTATCTCGGAATAACGTTGCCAGGATCAAAGCGTTCCGCCTACCACCCTACCCTGGCAGAAGAACAAGACAGGGTGGGCGCGCCGGGCGCCTCTGTGGCCGCCCGGTGGGCCCTCTCAATGGCGCCAGGATGTCCACAGTGGCGGGTGGTCGGATGCGCGCCGCGTTTTTCCACCGCCCCTGTCACTTCGTCCGGACGGAATGATGACGCCTTTCTCCGTGGCGTCTTGGAACTCGCGCCCCCTCTTTCCCATTTGGAGTAAGTCGAGGTCGGCATGTGTATAAAAGGAAGGGATGGATAACACAGGAAGGGACCAACCCTACACTCTCGAAGAACTCTCGAAGACACGCCCGAAAGACTCAGAATCCTCACAAGAAACCTCAAAGAACACCACAAGCAAGCTCGAGTAGAGCTAGAACAAGGGAGCCTCAAGCTCTCTGTTAGATGATACACCCTTGTAACCAGACACATCCTTGAAGGATTCCCTTCAAGGAAGGATATTGCATCCACACAGGAGTAGGGTATTACGCCCCCGTGCGGCCCGAACCTGTCTAAACCCCGGTGCATTTATTTCTTTTTGCACTAGGTCGATCATCCCCCACCACCGGCTGTTGCATTGATTTCCGTTTCCATTTATTTCCCCGACGAGCTCGTTCAGGATCATCCCCCCGGCCGAATCTTTAAAAAAGGGTCTCTCGGGATCCCTGCGACAGGAGTTCATCCTCCGACAGCTGGCGCGCCAGGTAGGGGGGAATATCCCTGAATTTGTTTGTTTGCTCTCTTCCACAGGAAAAGATGGCCGGTGGGCACCGTCTCCAGCGTTCCAGCTCCACTTCCAGTGACGGAGCGCTGCCCGACGTCCAAGAGGCCCCAGTCGTTGCTGCTTTCCAACAACAGCCACTATCCACGCGCGTGGTTTTTCCCTCCCAAGGGGACCAAGACGCTGGACCCAGCAGGGCCGCCGCCACCGCCGTTGATGCACTTTCCGACCCCCAGCAGGAGGTCGAGACCCCGGCCGCCAGGTCCGCCTCTGGACAGCGTCGGGTGCCGCTTCGGCGCAGACTCGCGTTCAGCGAGGCCAGCCCGGGGAGCGCGCTGCTGCAGCGCATGCTATCCTTAGGCACCCACCCGTCCAGGCCACGCCAAACACTCCGGAAGGCCGGTGGATCCAAGATGTCATCGCCTTGGTCGGCACTGCTCGTTGCCAGGTATTGGCCGGGAGTCGTCGCACCACCACCCAGCGTGGCGCTACCAGAACTGGCTCCTCAACGGGCAACGTCCGCACGGGCCGGGGGGCCTCCAGGCGGAGTGCCGTCCCCCTGGCCGTGTCCGAAGCCCGGGACCTTCGCTTGCGTCTTAACGAGCGGAGGGGCCACGAGGACGCTCGTGTCACTCTAGAGCGCCAGCGGGAAACCCGGCAGGAGGCCGAGGCAGAGGACCAGGCTTCCTCTTTCCCGGCCCACGATCACCGGGAATCCCCGGCTTGCTGGCATTCACCACCAAGGACACCCGCTCGCGTCGCGGGGTACGGCACCGGTTGCCGTGCCTTTGCCGCTGAGCTCCGTTGGGTCAAGTGGCCCTCCAAGTTCCGCCCCGAGCTGCCGGAGAAGTACGACGGGTCCATCGACCCCGTCGAGTTCCTCCAGATTTACACAACGGCCGTTCAAGCAGCCGGAGGCAGCGAGAAGGTGATGGCAAATTATTTTCATGTTGCCTTGAGGGGTTCTGCCCGCTCCTGGCTTATGAACTTACCCCCAGGGTCTAGTAGCTCCTGGGATGACCTCTGCCACCAGTTTATGGACAACTTTTAGGGCACATTCACGCGCCCCGACTTGGAGTGCGACCTCCACGCCGTCATGCAACAGGAGGGGGAGACGCTGCGGCGCTTTATACAGCGTTTCAGCCAGGTCCGCAACACCATCCCGCGGGTGGCCCCTCACGCTGTTATCGTCGCTTTCCGGCAGGGCGTCCGCGACGAGCGGATGCTCGAAAAGCTAGGTACGCACGAGATCGAGACCACTGCGGAGCTCTTCGCACTGGCCGATAAGTGCGCCAAGGCTGCGGAGGCCATGGCGTGGCATGCTCCCCGCCCCGCCGTCGACCAGCCAAGTTCTTCCCGCTCCGACAAGCGGGAAAAGAAGAAGAGAAGGAAGCGCGAGGCCGCTCCCGTCGAGCCGGCCTAGGGCCCCGCCCATAGGCCGGCTCAAGAGCCCGACCGCCGGCAAGAGCGCCGGGCGGGCGCCGACAGACGGCCCGCACCCGCAAGGGCCCCTGCCAGGGCCCCTCCTCGGGCCCCCGCGCCGCAGGGGCCCCGGCACCAGCTAGGGCACCGGCTCCCGCAAGAGTCTCGGCCCCCGGCCGGGCTCCTGCCCCAGCGAGGGTCCCCGCTCCCGCGGGGCCCGAGCCAGGCAAATGGTGCCCCATACACCAGACCAGATCGCACGACCTCACGGAGTGTCGTACGGTCAAAGGACTCGTCGAGCAGCGCCAGAGGGAGCGCGACGAGTCCCGCGGGGGAGGCTATGCTGAGGTCGCCCCCGACAACGCCGAGCTCGGTTTCCAGGAGCCCGAGCATGCCGTCGCCTTCATCGACGGAGGCGCCTACACGCCTTCCTCGCGCCGTGGCATTAAGGTCATGCGACGCGAGGTGTGCTCGGCAACCCCGAGCGAGGAGGCCACTAGGCCCCTGAGGTGGTCGGACGCTCCGACCACATTCAGCATGGCCGATCACCCCGCGAGTACTGCAGCCGTGGGGCGACTACCCCTGATGGTGTCCCCCACTGTCTGCAATGTTAAGGTCGGCAGAGTGCTGATCGATGGTGGTGCAGGCCTCAACATCCTCTCCATGGAGGCTTTTGAGAAGCTGCAGGTGTCCTCCATGCGCCTAAGGCCGTCGCTCCCCTTCTGCGGAGTGACCCCCGGGCACTCCCTGCCCCTCGGGCAGGTCGAGTTGCCCGTGACTTTCGGGAGTCGGGACAACTTCCGCATGGAGTGCGTCCTCTTCGACGTCGCGGAGCTCCCTCTCCCCTACAACGCCATCCTCGGACGTCCGGCGCTCGCCAAGTTCATGATGGCTGTGCACTACGCATATCTCATGGTTAAGATGCCGGGCCCCGCGGGCCCCATCTCCGTGATCGCCGACTCCGGCGGCGCCGTCTCCTGCGCTGAGCAGTCATACATGGCTTTGGTTTCAGCGCAGGCCAAGGTCGAAGGCTCTACAGGGGGCCCGGGACCCTCTTCATCCAAACCCCGACTCACCGCCGACGCCTCTGTTCCGACGAAGGAGGTCGTGGTGGGCGAAGGCGCTACCCAGGTCGTCCGGATCGGTGGTGACCTGGGCAGCAAATAGGAAAGCGCGCTCGTCGCCTTTCTCTGGGCTAACGCAGACGTGTTTGCCTGGCAACCGTCCGACATGCCCGGGATCCCTAGGGAGGTGATCGAGCATCACTTGGCGGTGCGTCCAGACGCCCGCCCGGTGAAGCAGAAGGTCCGGCGGCAGGCGCCTGAGCGACAGGAGTTTATCCGCGAGTAGGTCAGCAAGCTCCTCGACGCCGGATTTATCTGAGAAGTCCTCCACCCCGACTGGCTGGCAAACCCAGTCATCGTCCCGAAGGCCAACGGCAAGCTCCGCATGTGCGTGGACTACACCGACCTAAATAAGGCTTGCCCTAAAGATCCCCTCCCCCTTTTATATCTCAAAGTTCAAATGTTGCCGCCCAACGGTTCACTCGGCGAAGCGCCCCCTCGATCGACGCAACCGCCAGGCAAATCTCCCGCCGATCGTACGGCGTCAGCAGCTGCCAAGCGTATTTTCCTCGATCTGTGCGGCGGCCACGCGTGCCGCCCGTACGGTCGTCCTACCCTTCGGGAGTTGTGTGGACACGCGTCTACTCGTCTCCCCGCTGGGTCAT
Organism: Phragmites australis; assembly: GCF_958298935.1. Classification (NCBI taxonomy): domain Eukaryota; kingdom Viridiplantae; phylum Streptophyta; class Magnoliopsida; order Poales; family Poaceae; genus Phragmites; species Phragmites australis. The sequence goes on along the minus strand of NC_084922.1, from coordinate 50,657,950 downwards.
ACCCGAGGCCCGAGTCTAAAAAGGCCACCTCTCGAAAGCCTGCCATGTGGCGTCCACGCCAGCCTCGGCCTCGACCGCGACGAAGGGCCCATCCGCAGTCTTCGTGCCATCACCTGCCAATGGGCCCGGGGGCTACTGTCGGTGTATCAGGAACCGGGGGTCCCTGAGTCCCGAGACCAGGCCAGCCGTCCGCCACGTGCCACCATCCCGCGAGGTCCCCCCTGCAGGATGAGGAAAATCTAAGTTCCGGGAGAAGGTGCTCGGGGCGACAGCCTCTGGTCCCCGAGCACCCCAGTTCCCCGATGACCCACAGAGTCCAAGTACCGGGAAGAAAGTGCTCGGGAAGGTGCCCGCTCGCCCCCGAGTACCATAGTCCCCCGATGGGCCAAACAGCCAAGTGCTCGGGAGAGAGTGCTCGGGGCTGCACGTGGCAGCCCCCGAGCACTCGGTTCCCTGAAGGATCTACTCAAGTACTCGGGAGAGAGTGCTCGGGGTTGCACGTGGCAGCCCCCGAGCACTCGGTTCCCGGAAGGATCTACTCAAGTACTCGGGAGAGAGTGCTTGGGGCTGCACGTGGCAGCCCCCGAGCACTCGGTTCCCCGAAGGATCTACAGAAGGGCTCGGGAGAGAGTGCTCGGGGCTGCATGTGGCAGCCCCCGAGCACTCGGTTCCCCGAAGGATCTACAGGAGTACTCGGAAGAGAGTGCTCGGGGCTGCACGTGGCAGCCCCCGAGGACTCGGTTCCCCGAAGGTTCTACAGGAGTGCTCGGGAGAGAGTGCTCGGGGCTGCACATGGCAGCCCCCGAGCACTCGGTTCCCCGAAGGTTCGCGCAAGATCACCCGACGCCCCGACGACCCGGAAGGACCCGTCGGCGAGGTGTCAGCCAGTCAAAGGTCCGAAGCTGCATTTAATGGGCATGCGCGGCCTGACATCCTGACATTCCCAACTGCCCACGCCGCAGTGTCAGTCCCTGCCATGCTTTGGCAGGGGGGCGTGGGTCCATTAATTGCACGGGTCCTGTCCCGTATCATCCGGGGTATCTCGGGATAACGTTGCCAGGATCAAAGCGTTCCGCCTGCCACCCTGCCCTGGCAGAAGAACAAGACAGGGTGGGCGCGCCGGGCGCCTCTGTGGCCGCCCAGTGGGCCCTCTCAACGGCGCCAAGACGTCCACAGTGGCGGGTGGTCGGATGCGCGCCGCATTTTTCCACCGCCCCTGTCACTTCGCCCGGACGGAATGATGACGCCTTTCTCCGTGGCGTCTTGGAACTCACACCCCCTCTTTCCCATTTGGAGTAAGTCGAGGTCGGCGTGTGTATAAAAGGAAGGGATGGATAACACAGGAAGGGACCAACCCTACACTCTCGAAGAACTCTCGAAGACACGCCCAAAAGACTCAGAATCCTCACAAGAAACCTCAAAGAACACCACAAGCAAGCTCGAGTAGAGCTAGAATAAGGGAGCCTCAAGCTCTCTGTTAGATGATACACCCTTGTAACCAGACACATCCTTGAAGGATTCCCTTCAAGGAAGGATATTGCATCCACACAGGAGTAGGGTATTACGCCCCCGTGCGGCCCGAACCTGTCTAAACCCCGGTGCATTTATTTCTTTTTGCACTAGGTCGATCATCCCCCACCACCGGCTGTTGCATTTATTTCCGTTTCCATTTATTTCCCCGACGAGCTCGTTCAGGATCATCTCCCCGGCCGAATCTTTAAAAAGGGGTCTCTCGGGATTCCTGCGACAGGAGTTCATCCTCCGACAATATTGCACTTCATTACTCAAAAAGATCAGTCCTATTTTGGACGGATTATAAGAATTTTTCTCTAAAAATCTCTCAACTATTACATAGGCCAAGTATTCCTCTTTCTCTCATCTAAAACCCTAACACCAGGCTCTTAAATGGGTGACACAAATGGCTCAAATAGCTGGTTCAAACTTTTCATAGTCCTACTCCTCTATTTATAAGCCTAGGAAACTTGACCACTAAGTTTACTAGCTTATTACCAACATATATCTCTCTTGTAGTACACTCCTATTTACCACCAAGGGTATTTTGGTCTGTTTCTTGCTCCTTTCATCGAACGGCCGTGACGCCTTTTTGATTTAGCTTCGTCTCGATGCAAGCTTCAAGATGGTGTCTCATACTCCTCCAATCATCGCACAGTTTTGAGGCCCAGCTGTGAAACCCTCTGTACGCTTCTTAAAACATAACTCGTCACTTGCTTACACCTTAAGCAAGCGTTCTGATGTCGGCATATGTACTCTGTTTTGCGATCCTGACCGCCGGCAAGTTTTTCCTGCTCATGATTACTTGGGCCGTCTTGCCACTTGCATCGGCATCCATTTCGCTTGACTTTGTCAACACGCCGTCTTCATCATTTGTTTCATGCTTTGTATGACCTCCACGTGTACAACTAGGAATACCCTTGACTCCATTCGGCCTCCTTGATCATCCAGCACTAAGTACCCGCTTAGCCCCGATCACCTGTCGTTGACCATGAAGTTGAGTTTGTCACCTGCACACCATGAAACAAGCAAATACATTTCTTCAACTCTAACTTCAGTTAGGCTATAATCAAAATGCTTAAAGCAAGCTCAAGTAATCCAAAACTCAACAAACTAACACAACAATCTTATCAATCACTCGTCACATATAAACCAAAATATATTTTAACTTTTTTCTCAGGAATCGACTCAGATGTGGCCGTTTCATTTTGTGGAGGATTGTGCATGCAAAGAAGAAACGAGTATATATGAGTAGCTTCACCATTAAGCACTTTGATGCCTTAAAGAACACTTCGATTGTGCATGCAAAGAAGATAAAAAAGATTATTTAGCCCCCTATATCGTTTAGTTCTTGCTCTTTGGCCCCCTTGCTTGATAAAATTTTTCTAGGTCCGTTCCTGCGTGTCCTTTCGGGGGATCTCCAATATGAGCAATCAAGTGCAATCTCATGATAAAGATTACGGAAACGTGGAGAGCTATGCATTACACAAACATTGCGATTGGTACGAGATAGGCGTAGCCTAAGCAACCGAGAAAGCAATCTGAGTAGAGACTAATCGCCACATAACATCGTATGGCTTGAGATTGTTGCACTGTTCGCAGCTGTATTGTACTGGCACACATGGAGACCCAAACTTGGCTAGGATCACGTATATGTACTGCAATCCTATGAGAAGTAGCATAGTACAGCAACAGAAACGAAATAAGCCCAACATAAATAGTTGAACTACACACATGCATGCACGTACATTCGTAATGAATGGACCACAGTCCGATCCTCAGGGTCCTCTCGCCGATTGAAACATAAGTTAGTACCCATGCGGCTGGAGCGCAAGCAATGCTGCCGGAACAAATCGCTGCAATTTTGTTCAAGGCAAATTTTATAACGGGTCTATAACTTGTAATCACTGGTAAATCTCGTGGGCAGAGCGACACCAGTAGTAATGGGTGCCGTTCATCTCAAGAAATCATGGAGCCATCGATTCCCCTGTCCAGAGTTTGGAGATTTCCCCTGGAGCCGCGGGGCGAAAGCTTGCAGTGACAGGAGTATCTTCCTGAGCTGCTCTTTGGTCTGCCATCCGCGTCAAACTTTTTCGGGGGCTGATGTGCTTTGGTGAACACCTCAGGTTTGTTGATGAAATGGATGTCCTGGCAAACCCCGACCTGCCGGATGTGGTACTGCGATCGGCTGCCACCGGACCCGCCCGATGCACTGAGGATGGCTGCTGCTCTGTCGCCCCAGCAGTTGGGCGGCCGTGATCCCCAGTCCAGAGCGTTCTTCAGAGGGCCTGCAAGAAGTTAATTACAGAATTCAGAATTCCGCATGCAGTTGTGCCATAGTCTTGACGTCGTGTTGGAATAGAGACCGAAAATTGTGCTTTCTTTATACAAAAATGTTGTGCCATAGTCACAGGAGAGTTTCCGAGTACCTGAGATGGAGTAATTGTACTCGGGCAAGGCGCAAAGGAAGCAGTCGGCCCTGCGTACGTTCTCGCGGAACGCCTCGACAGTCGGCGGGAACACGCCGTCGACCTCTAGGTCGGTGTTGAGCAGCGGCAGCTCCGAGATGTCGACGTGGTCGATCCGCATCCCCGGGATGGAGTCCCTGCAAATCTCCACGGCTTCACAAACGCACACGGCACAACGCACACGGGTCGGTAGTCAGCAGTCACACAACAAACAACACTGAAGCTAAATTAAGATAAGACCAGAGGCAGGAGTGTTCCTGTGTTCGAGTGGGGCTTACCAGCGCGGATGAGGCCGGTGCTGGCCGAGGCCCTGCGGAAGTGCGGAGTGAGCCGGAGATCGCCGCCACCATCAGGACGGTCTTCGCCGGCGCCTGTGCCGTGAGTCTTCCATGTGTTAGGGGCTGAGTCGGGTGTCCTCATATTTGGCAATCTTACAGCTCGAGGTTGTAGGATCGAAAATAACGATTACGAGATAGCGGATAAGTATCTTACTAAAATTTTTTAATAGGATGGTATTCTCCTTTATCACTTAACGCACTTCAAAATTTATAGCGGAAACAAAAACTATAAAGAAACAAGTTACAATCAAGAACGCAAAGAAAATCATAGCTCTTATGTTTATATGTGAACTCTAGGTTCCAATAAAACTCAATCTATAAATCCTCACCATAAAAGATCATAATTTGATAAAAAGAAACACTTCAATCCAAAGAGAGAAACACCGAAAGAAGAAATTCTTCAAGTTGATGATCTAGAGACAAGAGAATTCAAGACCCACTAGTATATTTGTATGTGAATTTTATATTTCTAGCAATAAGAAGAATAACTTCATACGGGGGGAAATTTCAACCTAAAAACTGAAACAAAAATCTCATTGAAAAAGGAAAAGCTCGTAACAAAGTAGCAAAACCAATAGAAAAAAATTAGAAGGAGATGAACACGAGCATCAGAGTAAACATGCACTTGATTTCTTCAAAAGATCAGCGCTATTTTAGATAGAAAAAAAATTAGAAGAAGATGAATACAAGCATCAGAGTAAACATGCACTAGATTTCTTCAAAAGATCAGCCCTATTTTAGATAGAAAAAAAATTAGAAGAAGATGAATACAAGCATCAGAGTAAACATGCACTAGATTTCTTCAAAAGATCAGCCCTATTTTAGACATATTATAAAGTATTTTTCTAAAAAAAATTCACATATTACAAAAGCTATGCTCCCCTCCCTCACTCTCCAAAAACTCAACCACATAAATTTCTAATGGTTAGCTCACCCTCTCACAACCGCTCTAACCCCCCTTTTATAGGTATTTGAAGCTTCTCTGGATGACAAATTTTTTTATTTCTAAAATACCTCTTACTTACAATAGCCTCCTACCTACCATTAGGATATTTTATTCTATTTTTCGCTCTGTTCATCGAGCAGTCGTGACAACTTCATGACTTAGTTTCACCTCAATGCAAGCTTCATGATGATGCTACGTGGATCCTGTCTTGCGATCTTTACAGCTGGCAAGTCTCTCATGCTCTCGATCCCTCGGGTCACCTTGTCACTTGTATCGGTATCCTTTTCGTTTGACTTCGTCAATACGTCGATTTCATCTATATTTCATGCTTTGCTTGACCTCCACGTGTACTGCTAAGATCATCCTTTACTTCGTCCAATCTCCTTGATTGTCTAACACCAAGCATCCCGCTTAGCCTCGATCCCGCCATTGATCGTTAAGTTGTATTCATCATCTACACATTATAAGACATGCAAACATATGTCTCCAAACCATCTTCAATTAATCTAACTCAAGAATTTTCAGTTGTCAACACAACCCGCAGAAATTGTAAACACAAGATGTTCCAGTGTACAACCTACTCTGTTGTTTGGGCTCTTTATTGAAATATCTGGTGTAACTTCTGAGTACTCACCGGAACTTCCGGTGTCAACACCAAAACTTCTGGTGTTCAGTACATCACAGAACCCTTCGAAAAAAATTTCTCTGCAAGAAATGGTCCGACGTCATCACCGGAACTTCTGGTGTTCAAAGTTCCATTTTTTTCCTAAAAATTTCTTCTCTGCAAGAAATGTTCCGACATGCAGAAAACCTCAGCACCGAAACTTACAGTGTGTACAATTTTTTAAAAATCAAAGATAAAACTCCAACACAATTTTCTCTCTAACTTTGGTTAGGCGTAAACACAATTTCAATACATAAACACTCTTATCAATCACTCATCATAAATAAATTAAGATATAATTTAACTTAATTTCTCAAATGATGAAGACCGTACATGTAGTGAAATACTAGACAAACCGAATAGGAATTTGATGTCGTCTTGTTTGACCAGACGATGAAAACGGAAGCCTGATGCTTACGGAAACTATGGCGGCGTGGATGTTCTTGGCGGTTGCCATTAGATTTGAACACGGTCGGAATCTTCCATGTGGGTGCCGAGGAACACGGCATTGGTCATCGAAATCTCCTACTCTCTATTCTTTTTGCTGCATTACCCTGCTGGCCATGGCTCGGTCCTTTTATTGTCATTTCTTTTTCTTGTTGAAATGAGTTGCTTAGCGTACCTGACACAGAAATAATTCGGAAAATTCTACGTTTGTGGAATTTACATCAAATAGCAAGACTCAAGACTATGTGTGGTACTGGGATAATCGGACGTGTCGTTTGTTTTATGAGCAAACCCCTGTCTTTTGAACTTTGTTAGACGATTAGATTTGGCTTCAACAAAAGAAGACGGGCTTGTTCCTTCTGCTTCGAATTAAAAAAAACTGTCTTTTGACTAATATTAACAGAAGAGTATATCTTATTGATCACCTGTCTGACCTTATATATTTAAGCGGTTAAGCGGAAGGATTAACTTTAGGGTCAAAACATGTCTATATTATATGAGGTCATATCTTTAATCTTATTTACATGTGTAAGAAGACTCACTTACGTGAGTGTAGCTTGCGTCCTGTGTGTACTTTTAAAAAAACGAGGGAGTCACGTAACTGAAGCTCCTTTCAGAGAGCGAACATGGAAGAGAAGTGGGCTTATGGGCCTACAGGCCGAAAGTTGATGCAGATACCAAACATATAAGGATAACTTTCACTTCATTACAACGGCACAGTCAGCGCAAACGCCAGGCAGATGGGCTGCGTGCAGGACTCCAGGAAACCCTCTTGTCGGCACTCGGCCGAATCAAAAGTTTTCAGATCTTACGACTGCCATTCAACCCGAGAGATGGAGCCATCAATTTCCCTGCTCAGACCTCAGAGTATTCAGATTTCCCCTGGAGCCTCAAGGCGAAAGCTTGCAGCGACAGGAGCATCTTCCTGAGCTGCTCTTTGGTCTCCGGATCGATCAGGTTGCCATCGCCGTCGAACTTTTTCGGGGGTTGATGCGCTTTGGTGAAAACCTCTGGCTTGTTGATGAAATGGATGTCCAGGAAAACCCCGACCTGCCGGATGTGGTACTGCGACCGGCTGCCACCGGACCCGCCCGATGCACTGAGGATGGCTGCTGCTCTGTCGCCCCAGCAGTTGGGCGGCCGTGATCCCCAGTCCAGAGCGTTCTTCAGAGGGCCTGCAAGGGAAGTAGCGAGAGATGATACGCATATACTTGTAGTTCAGAATTCTGCAGCTGTGCCATAGTCACAGCCTCACAGGAGAGGTGATGGATACCTGAAATGGAGTAGTTATACTCCGGTGAGGCGAAGAGGAAGCAGTCGGCCCCGCGGACCTTGTTGCGGAAAGCCTCGACGGCCGGCGGGAACCCGCCGTCGACCTCGAGGTCGGTGTTGAGCAGCGGCAGCTCCGAGATGTCGACGTGGTCGATCTGCATCCCGGGGATGGACTCCTTGCAAATCTCCGCGGCTTCACAAACGCACACGCACACGGTACTCAGCAGCCACACAACAGACGCTAAATATAATTCAGACAAGACCGTATCTCGGAGCGATCGAGTGGAACTTACCTGCACGGATGAGCCCTGTGTTGGCCGAGGCCCGACGGAGCGAGCCGGAGATCGCCGCCACCCTCAGAACGGCCTTCGTCGGCGCCTCCATGTGATCGAGTTTCTTTGGGTGTCTGTCACTCTGTCCTTCCTGGCTAACGTACAGTTTGGAGTACGCATGTATGCCCTTGGTATATGTAGTAGTGCTAACACATTGATGCCGTCTACTTTGACTAGATGATGGACCTGATACTCACGGAAGCTATGGCGTGTGTATGTTGGCGGTTGATGTTAGCTTCGAGTGCGATCGGAACTTGAAGCTTCCGTGTAGCTGCCGAGGAACACGCCCTTGGTAATTCAACGTACTGCACTGCTGGTCACGGCTTCCATCGATCCTATTATTGTCACGTTTTTCATCTTGAAAGAGTTGCTCAGCGTAGCTGCCACGGAATATATCTGAAAATTCTTCGTCTGTGCAACTTACATCAGATTGCGAGACTCAAGCCTATATGGGTACGTACTCGGCGTGTAGTATGTTTCTGATGACCAAACACCTATCTTTTGACCTTGGTTAGACAATTAGATTTTGGTTCAACAAAAGAAGTAGTCAAGCTTGTTCCTCCTGCTTTTTAATGGAAAAAGGCTGTCTTTTGAGTAGCACCGTACCGTATATATTATCTTAATATTTAAGGGTTAAAAAGAGCCACCACGTTTCGCTTTCAAGATCACGAAATTACCATATTAATTTAAAGAAAAAAATTCACACCAATCATTGTTATGAACTTCTAAGATCTAGATATAACCAAAGAGTCATTATCAAATATAATTAATATATAGAAAAATTCGGAATTAAAAGATATGAAAAATTAGTAATTCGATTTTCATATGGATTGAAAAGCAAAATATCTAAATAAAGATTCCAAATAAAATAAAATAAATAATAATTGAAATTAGGGTTATAATAGAAAAAAAAAGATCCATATATATCAAATATAGTATTAGAAAAATCAAATACCTAAATAAAGCGTCCGTGTAAAATACAATGAATCAATAGCTAAAATTTAGAATAAAAAACAATGAAAATAGTTCAAAATTCTTACTAAGATAATAGATTAAGAAGCACCGTGTAACTTAATATCATCACATCAAGCAGTCAGCAGACAAGGCACAACACGCTGGCAAGGCAAACCTTTTCTGATTTTGGTTGGACTGCCTACAATTAACGTACGATTTTAAGAGTTGATCAAAATATATACGAATCGAACCAATATATGTATACGATTCATGTACAAGTTTAGAGCATAAATAATTTTCTGTTTCACTAACATATTTTTTTATCTCTTCTTTAAATTTTATGTGTTTTGTAACTAAATGTCACTAACCTCATAAAAAAGCTAAAGAGACTAATTTTTAATCAAATGCTATCATGATAAAATATTGCAGTAAGGCTAGCCACACTATTAGTGGGGCCATCTTGCTAGTAAAAAAAATGGAAAGTATTAGGCTTAGTTGAATGAAAACGGTAGTGATTTCTGTCGATGACCATTGCAGTAGCTCGCCAACGAGGAAGTGTTCTGGGAGCGTTAGGTTTCAAGAATTTACGGTTTTAGTGGGTGCCGGACTTAGAGGGAAGGCCATAAAGGCAGACCGGCCTAGTGTTGACGACGAGTGGTAGGCAGGGCAGCAATGTGGCAACGGTGCTGCCAACCACGGTGGCTGAAGAATGTCAGTGAGTAGGTGTGAGGAACAGTGACGTCATAAGAGTGGATGAATTAGGACACTTGGAAACATAAACTAAAATGGCTCCAAAAACTTCACAAGATAAATCTATCTTAATTTTTATCTAAATGTGCTCTAGGTTTATCTAGTGTGTCTACTCTATCGCTTAAGAGGATTGCAATCTATTCTAGCCAGGTAAATTACAAGCATGTAAATACAGAAACATAAATAAGTTAGAGAGACAAATTTGGTACAAAATTTTTTTATCCCGTGGTATCGATAGCATGAATACTACCCCTAGTACACGTTGGAGCTCCACAAAGGATATACTCCCAGTCGGCACGACTCTTCTGATCATTGCTCTTGAGCTATCAAGTCACCAAGATAAGATCTCAAGCACGATGAGTTACCAAGACACCAGGACAAGGTCTCACCACTAGCCTCTCTCACAGTCACTTGCCACCGTGATCACTTCAGAGCTTGAGCCACCAAAACAAGTGTATCTGCATCCCTATACACGTGTCTTGCTGCCACTCCACACTAAATCAGAGGGTCAACAAACTTGAGCCACCAAAACCCAAGATGCCGACGAGTCACCAAGACTCTAAGGTACCGACGTACCTCTCGGTGTTCTCTAATTCAATCAAACTTTGTCCCGGTTATGATGATTTCTTAATGTATTGTATCCATGAGATCTACTAACATATATTCTTAATAAATATCTTAATTATAATAATTATATTATTATTAATCATTAAAATCATAATTATAATCTAATTAGTTTATTTTCGCTACAGTAAGGATAGAGCGGAGTAGCGAAACTGACAACGTGACGGCGGATTTGGTTGTTCCCGTCGCCGGAAAAGGAGGTGAGGCGGTGCAGGGGAGTCAAGCCAGAGGTGCTAACGAAGAACGTGAGTTGAGCCAGAAAAGAAGATGATTAGTACAGCGATTTGGGTGCGTTGGAGTCTCATCCAACTGTCAAAATGCTGTCGACTGAGATCTTTCCAATTTTTAGGCGCCAGCGAAGAAGTGCCCCCATTTAAAGAAAGAAAAATCTTATTGATCACCTGCCTTGTCCTTGGATTTTGGCTCAAGTGTCAACTAGCCAGTAAGGGAGTTTATAGAAGAAGTCGATCCTTTCGGAGATGGAAGAGAACGGGGCTTATGGGCCTAGAGGCCGAAAAATGACCCAGGTACCAGCCCAAATGCCAGGCAAGTACCAGCCCAAACACGAGGAAGCCCTGGTCCATCCCGATGACCTGGACTCTCTCTCTCTCTCTCTCTCTCTCTCTCTCTCTCTCTCTCTCGTGCTGTCATGCATGTCGCTGCATGACCTGGACTCTCTCTTTCTGAGGCCGGTCTGCGACGCCCAATGCAACTAACCGTGCAAGCATGCGTGGTGGATGTGTTCCCTTCCTTTTTATCATCCGTACGAGCTCGCTACCTTTGGCTAGCCAGGGGGCTCTTGCCGCAGCATAAAGCTGACGAACTCGCGAGGGAAGCACTAAGATGGTGCGCTCATCTGCGGCCGCCAGGCGAAACACTTGCAGCGCGTCCCGCCATCGCTGAGAGTGTGAGACCGACCGTGCTAGCTAGTCAATGTGAACATCAACATGCATGAACACTAGCTCTTCACGTTTCCACATGCGCTTTGAGCTTCTGCTCGAGCTTGCCCCCTCAATCATGCTGGAATTTGTGCAGTTAAGCACACTTCGCACACGTACTACATTGTGGAATGAATCGTATACATGGCAACAGGCAATGGCAGTGGCAATGGCAATGGCGTGTATCTACTACATACGTACACCGAGCCGTGGAGTTTGCATGCAAACAAGGAGAGCAGGCTGCTCCTTGCCCTTGGAGCACCACTCCAGTCTCCAGCTTTACGCCTTGCATGGGATGCATCGGGAACTGCACAATTTCGCGCCTTCCCGAGGAAAATACAATTCAGTATCTTCTCTCCTTTATTATCGTCGTGCTTCGCAGCTAGCTACTCCTCTATTAGGAATTTAGGCATTGGAGTAGCAGCTAGCTTGCATACAGCATAAAGCTGGACCCCGGCCGTGTCATCAGACCTACGAAACACCATAGCTCATGTGTGTAACGATCATAGCACAGTGCCATCGACAACAAGTATAGAATGGAGATGAGAGCTGTCATTCGAACAGTGGAAATGTCGATCGATCGATTCAAGTAGTATGTTTTTAACTGAAGAAATTATCCTGTCTGCCCAGCCGAGGAATGAACAAAATCATTTCCACTGCATCGATCAAGAAGTTCTCCCCTGCTTCTATGAACGATCGATAGAGTACACGTTGGCATGTGAAGTGGTCTAATGAACTAGTTGGCATGTGAAGCAAATTAAATATGCAATGCAAGCGCATCCATGGACCATAATAGTGCAGCTGGTAGAAACCAAGAGCTTTCACGAAGCCAGCAACCAATGCAGTAGCCCAGTACACCAACCACTGAACCTCACACAACATGCTAGGCAGAGCGCCAGAGCCATCTACGTAACGTAATACGATCCGACGGGGCATGCAAAGGGGATTCGCGTCCACATGCCCTTGTCCGTCCATTCCTCTCACCTTATGTTCATCCATGCATTAGTTCTCTCGCTTAACATAACACAAATGAACAGTCTAATAGAAATTTACGAGTCTTCCAAAGAACGTTAAAACGCTCATACCAATGCCATGCATAGCTAGAAATGAGTCGAATTAGGGTGGACCGGTCCGCGAATGGATGAAGGCTGGGCCCAGAAAACCATCTCAGGCTGCTGCGGGTGGTGGCCCACGTGACCGTCGCTCCCAGCACCGCCCAGCCCCACGGCCCCTCCGTAGCCAACCAGTCGCGCGTCTCCGGCGCTCGTGGCCACCACCGTCCGCTGCTGCTGCTGCTGCTGTGGATGCGAACGCCTTCCCTCCTCACGACCACCGCGTCCGTCGCCGCCCTCAGACTCTGCGTCAGCAGCGGGCAGCCGGTGCACCTCGGCGCTCCCGAACGTGGCGGCCACCACCACCATCCCGTCCACCGCTGTCATCCCCCCGGCGAGCGCCCCGCCGATCACCTGCCCGCCCGCCCCAGCCAGCGACACCGAGAACGGCGGTGGCACGGCCCCCTCGGCGGCCGCGGACGGCAGCACAGTTCCAGACAGGGACAGGACCTCGAACCGCCCGTGCAGCGTCACCGTGGACGCGGTCGCGGGCGAGGTCGACAGCCGCAGGGTGACGGCGGCGACCGCGCCGCGGCCGCAGAGCACGGAGACGCCGACGCGGCGGCGGCGTGCGAACGCGGCCACCGCGGTGACCACGTCGCAGCCCTCGGCGAGCTCCAGCACGACCGGGCGCATCGCGGCCTCGCTCTCCCGCGTCACCACGACCGGCGGCTTGGGCTTGTTCTTCGACCCTAGCGGCCGCCCCCGCGGCTTCCTCACGGTCACCGGCGGCGCCGGCAACGTCGGTGCTGGCGCCGGCTCAATCACCTCCGCTCGGGACGCCCCCTGGTCGGCCATCGAAGCAAGGACAGCGCAGCACAAGCTTACTCTATATACGAACCACACTTGTGGCTACTACAGTAGTATGAATAGTAAAATAGCTTCAGCTCCTGGCTCTACTAGTGTACTCCAGTAGCAAGTGAGCTTAAAATATGTGAGGGCAATCGAAAGATGATACTACTATTTATTGCAGAGGGAAGAAGACGACGCAACTGAACGGTCGCGGGCGATCGGTGATCTGCGCCGTCGCTTTTTCCCTGCTCACGACTCTCGGCGCACATCGGAGACGTACCGAGACGTCCAATCGCTGCGTTGGGCTTGGCGGGCTCTGCAACTCTGCCGCTTTTCGCCATCGGTATCACGTCAAATCAGGTGAGACACGCTGCGGCTAATTGCCCAGCTCAGGTGCAACATGCAGGTCGCATGCAGGCTTAGCAACGTAACTGTTGGCGAGGCGACTCCAGAATTGGTGTGGTCAAATGCAGTTAAAGGCGTGTTCAGCTGTGTGATCGGTGCTATGGTGAAAACTGGTCCCTGAGCAAATCATAGCTCGTCCGGCAATCCGGCATTGCCGCGGTTTCTCCCCGAAAATGGGTTCCGCTTTTCTCCAGCCGTTGCGGCCTAGCTAGACGCTGGAGATGCGCTGCAGATTGACTGCATTTCTCTGAACTTGAACCGATGCGTTTTGATTAGTGCTTCGGAAAGAAAGGTAATACGAAATGCTATATTTGCATCACGCACTCAAAACACAGAGCGAGATTGTAAATGGAGATGATGATGCAATTTAACAATTGCGCCTAGCCTCTTGGCCATACGAACACTGCTTTGTCTAGAAGGAATCAAATCGAATCTAATGCCATGGATGCAACAGCAGACGGGTGACATTTCTTGGGCAGCAGAAGGCGGTTTCCACGCGCGGCCATGGGTCTGCACCTAGAATGCATGTGTCCCCTGCCCGCTGGATGCTATCTCTCTGCGCGCGCGCAGTCCACTTAGCTTCGACCCACAGTCGCACCCAAGGCGCCCACCCGTTGGTGGCAAGTGGCAACTGCAGGGTCAAAAGGCAGTGAAAGCTTAGCTTTAATGGCAGAAACATTGAGCTGCTCCGAGAAAGAACAGAACTGAAAAGGCTGAGGCAACTCTTGAGTTTTCTCCATCTCTAGGCTGGCTGGGTATCTCGCGTGCTCCGTTTCTTCAGAGAGGACAGTACTGTACTGTAGGACTTCTGCTTACCAGTATCAGTGAGTACGTCCTGCCGCGTTCCTCGAGCTGTAGTTCTGGGTTAAGAGTTTTTATTCGGGATTAACTGTTAAATAGCCTACTTATCCTATTCGCTAAGGGATCCCTATCCTGTTGCCAGCGTTGATCTAGCAGCACAATATATAATATGACAGTAAAACTCATGAACAAAAATATACATGATCAGCACGAGGCACGAACTAATCGTTGGCTAGGCCTTTGTTACTGCAGGTTTATTCAGGTCTCACCGACAACAAGTTAGGAACATTTCTTGTGGATTTTGTAGAATCTGATCATACCTTTGTTATTAAGCGTTAAGTATGCCATCAGTAATCCTCTAGAAAAGGAGTCATCAGCATGAGAGAAACAGAAACTACAGAAGCTGCCAGCGGCATCTGGATTCATGTATGACTGTATAAGCATAAGCAGGTCTAGACTCTAGAGTGGGGATTGCGGTATGGCTCTTGCTGGAGTCGTAGGTCTCATAACCCCCACCACGACCAGGACGCCCGCGTGGGCTGCAATTCTCAAGCCTTTTTCTAGAGGAGCCGTAAGTTCGGTTAGAGACCAATACGAAGAGCTTTCCTTTTCTATTTTTGTCTTGGTTCTGGAATATATATATATATATATATATATATATATATATATATATATATATATATATATATATTGAAGAATATATGTATATTTAAAAAAAATTACATGTGTAGGCTACCGTCTTCCGTTGAACGGGCGAGAACTTCTAAGTCTTGACGCTCAGTGTATTAAATAACCGGAGAGAGAAAGTTCTCACCCGTTCAGTGAGCAATTTCATCTCACTTGGTGAATGAGCGATATAGGAATTGTTTTTTTTTTTTGGCCGATCAGTATACTTGTTTTTTCTAATATAATTTTTGCATATGGCAATTTGAAAAATACTGCATATTTATTCGGCGAAAAATTCTAGTTGTACAAATAGTTATCTAAACAGCATTATGAACTGATTCATTCTATCCTTAATTTCAGTTCGATATCATTTTGTCAATATTTCTTTATTTAAGTTGTTGCAAAAGTGTATGAGTTAATTTTTTTTAGTGAAGTAAACATAGGATGGTGTAAAATATAATTCTTCAAACAATAATAGTTGTGAAGCATAATTATCGTAAAACCCATATGAAGGTTACATACGCTAATGAACATTACATGAGATATAAGGCTTTTCTTTATAGCGCGAAAGGACCCTAAACATATAGAGATGGTGACAACAAATATTGGCATGTATGGTACACCTAAAGACTAACCTAATAGTGTGTCGCTGTTAAATCTAAAATGTCTTAGGGAATAAAAATAGATCAGATTACAATAGATGTTCTCTACTGAGTGCACATAGAATATTTACCCTTTTGAAGAGCATCGGGGTCCTGTGCCTTAGTGCGAAGGACCATCTCCCGCTTCCTTTTCCTCTCTACTTCACGTGCCTCGGCCGCAGTTTGCTCCTTTACTGTCTTCCTCATACACTCCTCCTTCTAACGCTTAACTCGTAGTTCCTCCTGCTGTTGCTCATACTCCCGGCATTTGTAAGCTTGCCTCCTTCACCGTATGCTCATGTCGACCTACCACTTCTGGTCCTTAGTTTGCTCCATGTCAAGCTATCCTATGAAGTCACAGATAGGTAAAGGAGATTGGAGAAATGAAATGAGATGGGAGATTAGTAAGACAATGCATAAAATCGTATGAAAAGTGTCATATGAGTGATCTATGTCGCTATACCGGTGGATACTCATACAGTCCATGTCAAAGCTGGTCATACTGGTAGTTGGCACGCATGAAGAAACGGATGCCATAGGTGTAGGAGATATTTTGATACTCGCGAAGTCTACAAGGGTCGTCACAGAAGCGCATTAGCGGTTCGACCCACTAGGGGATGAAAATTCTCCAATTTTTCTTAGGTGGGTTTGGTAGTGTTGAGGAAGATATTGCAATTGAGAGAGCTGAGCAAAGAGTGGTCTATCCATGTTTCAAGGTGAGGTTATTTATGGTGGTTGGGGGCTGGTTCATGGGCACGGCTGGGAGATAGAACTCAGGATTCCATATGAAAGCTAGAAAAGTTGTGGCATTGATGTTTTGCAGAGATTTTCTATGAAAGCTGTTGCTTGATGTGCTTATTTCATCATGCAAAAGTTCAGGAATGAGTTATTATTGTCTCTCGCGGGAACGATAGTTCAACTAGTGCGGACCATTGAGTTTGTTACCGCTAATGTATTCTACATAAAGCATTCATAAGTCGTATGCTACATGTATCATACTATCATTGTTGCGGTTTATGAGGGTGTTATCAATTCAGTATGACTATAAACAATATATTACGAATGTAGTAGTGGTAGGGTTCATAATACGAATGGTTTTGATGTGGAAAGTTACAAGTCAATAATTAATTATCTGACAGGACGACACCCTTACCCTGGCCCCTACCTCTGGCACACTTTGGCCTACGTGATGACACTGGTTTTCACCTTAATATAGAGTAGGTTTCAGAAACTATACAGTTTTCAGTGGTACCCCTAATAGGTCGATACAATCTAGCGAATAGACTTTTCGGTGCTACCCCGAATAGGTCGGTGTGAAAGGACCAATATGTTTCCTAGAGGGGGGGGGGTGAATAGGCGTTTTCTTGCAATTAAAACAAACTTGCAGCTGATTAGTTAAAAGCATAGTCTCTGCAAATTTTGCGGGCTCTCCACACTTTTGTTAAGCCTCCACACTTTTGTGAACCTTACGTAAAAACAGAGACAATTCGAATGTAAACTACGTCTAAAGAGATCTAGCTCAAACCAAACAAGTAGATATGCTCTAGAGGTGTCCATTAGCAAATCCAAAAAGCACATGTACTTACAAGTATGTACAAACAAGTAAATCTAGTGAAAAGCACAAATCAAAGCAAGAAATCAAAAGTAAACAAATCGAAGTGGAGACATAAAGATTTATTTTCCAAAGTTCAGATTCACCACTGTTAATCCTACGTCTCCATTGAGGAAGCTCCAAGAAGTCATGCCTCTTTCAACCACTTTTCTCGATCCACTACTTTGATTTCTTCCCTTACGAATGCGAGATAGACCTTTACAAACTTTATCGTGGCTCACCACAAGCATGAGAGCTCGTCGGGCTACGCCTAGCCATCTAGGAGGCTTCACCTCCAAGAGTAATAAATTCTTTACAAATTGCTTGACCAAACCCATAAGTGCTAAGGATGGATTGCTCTCTCTTGTGTTCTCAAACACCAATCTCTCAACCTAACTCTTAGGATTTCTCACAAAACACGCACACACCTCACAAAAAGGGGTTGGGAAGAGCTCTATAAGAATTTGTCTTAGTTGTGAGCGTGAGGAACATCAGCACCCCTCCAAATGAAATGGAGGGGGTATAAATATCTCACACACAAAAACTAGCCATTACAGTTAGAAAGGAGCGGAGTCTCCACAAAAAAATTTGAACCCTCCGAACTTTAATACTAGCCGTTGTTTAAAAAACTAGCCGTTAGACCTGTAATTTGCGGACCCTTCGTAAAAATAAGGACTATCCGCAAAAAGGTGTGGACACTCCGCAGTTTAACAAAAACAGCCTAGGTCACTATAGTGAAAACACCATAACTTTTTGCTACGAACTCTGATTTTGATGATCTTGGACTCTAAAAAATATTATTTGGAGAGCTATCCATCCCAACCAAAAATAAGCTCCAAGACCACTAGTTGCAAGTGTTGTTACATATGTTTTCTCTCAAGTTAGTACTTAGGTTTGGTTAGTTTGAGCATCGAGACTTGTCAAACCATTCTATGTCATATCCTTCTTGATAGAGCAGCATATCTATACTCAAGGTCAAATATGAAATCTATTTCAACCTCTTGAGCTTGAGCACATTTTCTTGTCTCTTCTTCTTGAGCACATCTTGTTTGAGCTTGTGACTTGGGATTCTTAAACATATATGATCAAGAATTAATGTGATATCCTCAAGCCACCTTAAACCTTATGATTCAACAATGATTTGATGCTTGATAACATATGACTGCTTATGGCCTTGATCGATCCCTCGGTGTTAAGCCAATACTTTCTCCTTCTCCATTGCATGGGTCCGTCGGCACCAAGCACTTTGCTTGCACTTGTCCACTCGCGTGGTCCTTCGTAGCCAAGCCATTTGCCACCCCTTCACCATCTTGCCATCTTGAGTAACACATAGCCTCACATCCACAATATGCATTCATTGAATTCCATTTCTTCAATAACATGATCCTTACTTCAATATTATCAATCTTGTGACCAAACAAACTTCCATGTTAATTTTTCCTAAATTGCTAAGCCCTTGATCAACTTTATTATTTCTTGATTAAGAATGCCATCTATGTGACTAAAAAAACTATCATTGCAATTCCCTTTGATTTACCATTATTCTTGATCACATATCTCTTCACCATCAATATGCACTCATGTGTTCTATTTCTTCAACTTAATCTTCATTTCAATATCTTTCTTCATATTGATGTTGTGCCCAAGCAAGCTTTCATATAAACTCTTCTCGATCAATTAAGCTTTTGATCACTTGTATTCTTTATTGATCAAGATACCAATTTTGTAACCAAGCAAACTCTCAACTAAATCTTTTTTGATTTACGAAGCTCTTGAAATACCAAGCTCTTGATCACCTTTCTTTTTAGTGTTGCAATCTTGACCAATCTTTATGCAATTTCAATTTTCCTTTGATTATGCAAGCAAATAGCCAATGGAACCATACAATTGCAATTGCATCTTGCCTCTTTTGCCCCTTTTAATCTTTGCTCATCATTTTTTTACTTTTCCATACTCTATATGACATAAGCTTAACTTTATCATTTGTAAGTAAAAACCTATTAAAGCTCAACAAATTTATTAGTCTTTTAATTATTTTATCATTCAACATCTAAAACTCACTAGGGGGTCTAGATGCACTTTCACGGTGCAGTCTAGGCAACAGGCTTTTCAATACTGCCACATCTATCCACTACCGCTGAGACTTATTGTGTATAAACAAAGTCCAATCGATTCTCTACTCACACATCTCCTGACCTTAAATTGAATCGAGACAATGATGTATCCTCATCCTCTTGATGGCCTCATCGATCCACCGCCTCCACACCCCCATTTAGACATATATGGTAGAGATTACTACAGAAACTATAATGTTTTTTCTTGCTCGTTTTGGCCGCCATGTCAGCATGGAGATGACGTTGTAGTCCAGATTTATGAGAATTTCGACGACATAGGCCGTCAATTCTTCCATTGTCCCCATCTTAGAGTATGAACAAATAATACTCATTTTCTTTCTTATTATCTCAACACAATTTACTTATCTCTAACATCATTTTTTCCAGACGGATGATTGTGGGTTCCAGTACTGGATTGACTCGTGGAGAACCACATATCCAAGAATACATCCGTCACCTTCATGTCATCATCGAGGAACTACAGGAAAAATTATGCCAAGAGAGAGCCATGAACGTTAGAAGATGCTATATTTCGGCTCGTATGGTGGGTCGAAAAAATAACTAGGAGTAATATCGATGTGTTCTAGCTGTCAGCAAATGATTTGATTTCGTATTTGACTTGTACTATTTTTCATTCCCTAAGGTATGTTAGGTAAAGCCCGTGTACACCATTACGGGTATCGTATATGTCATCGTTCATTCGGTCAACATTTTATTATGATTGTTATGGAATGGTCGTTGTATAAGTCAATAGTCCGAATAGAATCATAAAAAAAAATACGGTACACGAATGCTATTATACCAGGAACAATAACATAGTAATATGAAGAAAGACAATAACATAACACTATGAAACTAACAATGACATAGCTGCCTACAGGTTACGTCCCCTCTTAGGGACGAGGCCGCTGGTCGCAACCGTCCTCAGGACTCTACGCCTCATCGCTCTCACCTGGTTAGCTGAGTACATTAGGGGGGGTCTAATGGAACGATATACCGCTCCGGTGGCACGCTATTCAGTTAATCTTTAAGCGTATCGTACATGCCAACGTTTGTTGTCGCCATCTCTATATGGTTAAGATCATTTCGAGCTTCGAAGGAAAACCCTATGTCTCATGTAATGTTCATCAACGTATGTAACCTTCATCTGGGTTTTACGATAATTATGCTTCACAATTACTATTATTTGAAAAAAAATATTTTATACTCTTCCATGATTACTTCACTAAAAAAACCAGCTCACACACTTTTACATCAACTAAATAAAGAAATATCGATAAAATGACATCGAACCAAAATTAAGGATAGAATGAACCACTCCGTAATACCGTTTGGATAACTATTTGCACAACTAGTATTTTTCACCGAATAAATATGTAATATTTTTCAAATTACCATATATAAAAATTATATTATAAAAAACAATTATACTAAGTGGCCGATTTTTTTGCCATGTCACATATTCAGCCGAAGAGATCAAGTTCTTGCCCACTGAATGAGCAGGAACTTCTTCTCTCCAATTATTTAATACACTGAGCACTGGAGTCCATAAGTTCTCACCCGTTAAACAAGCAACAATAGCCTATACATACAATTTTTTCAAATAACCATGTATTCTTTAAAATATAAAAAAAATATAAAAAATTTCTTCAGACTCCAGCCGTATGTTCCTACCCCAGTACGAATTGTGCTTCACCTGAACCGGCGCCTTTTTCTAGAACAAGAAGGGTCAGTGCTATCAACTAGCAATATGCCACTAAGTCTGAACCGGCGCCTTTTTCTAGAACAAGAAGGGTCAGTGCTATCAACTATCAACAAGAAGGGTCATTCTCAAAATCCCACTAAGTCTGAACCGGGTACAAGATTTTGTGGCTTGGCTGCATACACGATCAGGTTTGTACACTGTTAAGTCTGCATATTTTATGGCTAGAACGGAGAACTTTTACAAGGCTGCGAGCTCCAGTGGAAAGGGCACAACATCAAACCAAACAGACATGTCAAAGGAATGGAAGCAACTCTGGGCGATCAAGGCACCGCCAAAGATGAAAATTGTTTTATGGAGGCTGGCACACAATTGTCTTCCTACAGGTCAACAATTCAAAAGGAGGTACATCCCTGCTCCTGTAGAGTGTTGTTATTGTGGAAGAGAAGAAACTCTTGATCATGCATTCCTAACATGCCAATATGCTGCTGAAATCTGGAGAGCACTAAAGAAGGAATACGGCGTATCAAGACGCCTCAAAAGTTTCTGTTCAGCCAAGCAGTGGTTATTTGACTTCTTGGCAGACTCTATGGAGAAGGAAGCCACAATCTTAACAGTCAATCTCTGGCATATTTGGGAGGCTAGGAATGGTGTGAGGAATGGCGGCCACCAAGTGCATCCTCTGCGCATCTTTGAGAAAATCCGAGCATACGTTGATATGATTATAATGCATCTTTACAAGAGCTCTTTTACGGTGGTCCATACTACCTAGAGGTAAGAGGTAGTATAAATCTAATCCGACGATCTATATAATTGGATATTTTGGTAATTGTGGCAATTTTGTTAAAATTAACTACCATGCTTTTGCTAATAGAAAAATTGACAACGCAAACATCGGATCGCTAACCCTAGCCGATGGGTAGCAAATGAACTCTCATGCCGAAGATAGATTAAAATGTTAAAATAACAATGAAATATTACTCTATTTAGAGACATATAACTGTAGTTAATTAGTTTTATGTAACGTATTTTTCTTCCCAAAATAACCCTAATACTACTATACTACTCATATATACTACCTATACTACTAGTAGAAAATGAGTAGTATTCTGACTAATCTGGATCGTTGGACTCTAAAAATAGATGGCTCATATTAATTTTGGACCACCGTAAAATTTCTCCTTTACAAACCCGTTGTCTCCAAATGGTGTGACCCTGCCAGGTCGAAGCTTTGGGCTCCACCGCCGGAGGGATGGGTTAAAGTGAATGTTGATGCCGCTCTTTTTGCAAATTCCAATCGGATGGGAATTGGTTTAGTGATCAGAGACCATAATGGTTCTTTTCTGGCTGCTTGCAGGCAGGGTTTTCTCGGGGTCACTGATCCGGAGCTTGCAGAAGCGATTGCTGTTAGGCTTGCAGTCCACTTTGTCTCTCCCCTCCCTTATAGTCAAGTGCTTATTGCCTCTGATTGCCTCTCGCTCATACAAAAGCTCCAATCGAACTCCAAGGATCGATCTGGTGTGGGTCTGCTAGTTCAGGATATCAAGCAACAAGCTAGAGGTTCTTCTGTTTTTTCTTTCAGCCATGTTAGTAGATGCTGTAATGTGGTAGCTCATGTCCTAGCAAGATCAGCTGATCATCTTTCTGATTCTGTCTGGTTTCATGAAGCTCTGGTTCTTGTCCGGGCTTCTTTATGTAACGATCTGTTGAACCAATGAAAGGCTACCCGTTATGCTAAAAAAAAAAAAAAAAAAAAAACTAGCAATATGCCACTTACGAAGAGCTTTTATGTTTCAGAACTAGTGCCATATGTTACTACTGAAGAAGAACCAGTGCTGAACGAAAAGAAGAAACACTATTGCCTATCAGCACTGAACAAATTCGGTACATAAATAAATTTATGAAGTTTCAGAACTTTATTATTAGAAGAAACTGGCGTTACAAAATATGCGTAGAGCATTGCAATGTCAAAACCTAATCAGAATTTAAACTATTGTGCATCGAAATGTCACGAAGAAATGAACAAAATAGCACGCCTTCAGATTCAGTTTTCTGATACAAACTGTCTTTAATCATTCGTCACCTGGGAACGTTGTGAACCTGAAACAAAGATTAAAATAAGGTTGTGAGGAAGTTCAATGCAAAGTATAAACAGATTTGCCACTCTTAAGTTGCCTTATACCTAGATTATGCGTCATGGCCGTTGGATGTGCATGTGAGCAAGTTCAATGCAAAATAAAAATGTTCCGCTTAATCGAAAAGAAGTTCCTAGCTCCAAGAGAAAACATTCCAGACATATATGTGATTTGTTCCAAAAAATGTAAAAAAATGTTCCGCTTTATAAGGAAAAGAAAAAATTCCACACATATATGTGATTTGTTCCATAAAATGTAAATATTGTTCCGCTTAATAAGATAAAAAATGTTCTAGCTTCAAAAGAAAATTATTCCATGCACATATGTGATTTGTTCCATAAAATGTGACTTAGGTAAAAAAAAAAATGTTCTAGCTACTGCTATCTCTGTGAGATAGGCAAGTTGTCACTTATATGAAAAATAAAAAAATAAGGAATAAGGCTTGCCAGTTTAAATGAACGAGAATTTAATGCGCTGATAACAAATTTTACATATTGGAAACATAATAAATAAATTTAAGGATGAAAATTGCCAGTCCTGGAGTGCAGCAGGAAAAATTACTGATCTAGTTGCCCTCTTACCTGGTGAGTAATTTTACGATGAAAACAGACAGGTAAATTATGTCCCGTTTTGATCTGTTTTTTATTTTTTTTCCTGACATTTTCGGATTTTAGGGACTTACACAGAAACAGAATAAAAATAAGAAAATTAATTCATAAACGAGATAGAAAACGGTTTTGTTGTTTTATGACTGTATTGTCCCGTTTTTCCAATTGTAGGAGAAGGAGAAAGAATAAATATGAAGTGATCCAGATATGAATCATAATGAATGATACTGATGAGTTATAGACTAAGTGAAAAATTGTTTGTTTTGCTGTTTTATTGGGGTATTCGTTTATTTGCCACCGGAGACCTTTGGGTGGCATCTCATTTGCTATCATGTCCCACATGAATAGACTTAGGGAGCCTCACATGTCAGCCTCAGTAGTAATTGTCACTTTCTGAGAGTGGCAAATGAGCAAATATCCCTGTTCTATTAGGCTACTATTGTAACATGTGTGAATGGGTCTATTTGAGACTCAATAAATTTATATGACTATGTGTTATGTCGAGCACTCTAGTTACGATATAGTGACTATTTTTTAATGAAGACTTATGTCATTACGTGGTATAGTTGTGTATAGTATGAATTATTTTTATTGGTGTGAAATAATTATGTGTCATATTTAATGCTTGAAGTTATAGTTCTCGACTAGGTGTTCCCGATTTGAATTATCGGTTCCTAACTGATACTGATGTGTTTCCGTTCGGATTGGTTCACTTTCGATATCTCGGCATTCCCGAGTTTATACCCATTTCCAGCTTTCCCGTTTTCAACCGTTCCTGTCCGTTTTTCTGACCGTTCTTATCCATTTTCATCCCTATGAGTAGCCACTCTAGATTTTGACCCATCCTTTTTGTCTTT
This sequence comes from Phragmites australis, assembly GCF_958298935.1. NCBI lineage: Eukaryota > Viridiplantae > Streptophyta > Magnoliopsida > Poales > Poaceae > Phragmites > Phragmites australis. Next base: position 50,633,281 of record NC_084922.1, on the reverse strand, counting down.
CCTAGGAGTAATAGTCTACCTTCTATAACTCTCTTAGTGCTCTGCAAAGCTAGCTGAATTGTTGGCGCTTCTTACGCTTTATATTCTCTCCTCTTCTTATTAATATATGCCCGTAATATTTCGAATCTTTTAAAAACAAACCATTAGATTTAGATCTAACAGCCTAGATCCATCCCTCTTTTTCAATCTTATCCTCAACCTCTTCTCTCTTGCTATCCACACAACCCCGATCACATTGACCTGACCAGCGTTTCCTCTCTCAACGTCCACAACCACTATCTCACACGCCTTGCCGGAGCCGTCTAACGCCGATGCCCCTCCTCCCTCCCACAATGACCCTCATCTCTCTTTTTCACCAGCACTCCGTTCTTCTCCAACTATGGCAAGCTCCTCTGCCCCGCCATCATCCTTTGTCTCCAGCTACCAAATCTACCGACACTGGCCGCCGCCTCGCTAATCACAAAGATGTACAACGTCCCTACTGACCTTCATAGCCCACCAATAATCCTCCACCATCGCAGCAGACAATGCCTTGCAGCCCACCACCACAGCTGGTCCGAATGGCCTCCCCCGGCCATCTCTATAAACCCGGCAGAGTAAGATAATCCTTATGCTAAACCCTAAATTCCAAATCTCCAATCTAAATTCTTAACCCTAGCTTAACCCCTAAATTTACTTTTAAATTTAGATGGTTGAAAGATTTACAAAATCTCAGTCACCTGAGATCTAGCGAATCTGATAAAAAAACAAATCTGCATGCAAAAATCCTGAAATGTTTTGCGCAAAAAAAGTGGAATCGCCGGTCACACACTCACATTATTGTCGGTACTGCATGGGCCGTTAGCTAGTCTAACCTTTTCGGCCGAGAGCTAATTTTTTTAGGCGAGCTGGTTGACTCTGTATTTAGAGATAATTCTTAAAGTGTCACTAAATGTTAATACATTTTTTAATTTATCACTGAAAGAATCATGATCTATTTTATGTTACTAATTTAGTTTTTTTATTTTCTAAGTGCTATTGTCGTCAAAACTAAGTTTTTTCATTCTTTTGTGCCGCTGCTATCACTCCGTTACAACAGTGATGTTACGACAGTGATGACTCATAGAGAAAGAAAAAAAAATAAATGATGATGAAAAAATACTATTATTTTTTCAGTAACGAATCGTGAATTTCATTAATATTTAGAGACAAAGATGGAATTATCTCCTGTATTTATTGGGCTAACTTTCCATCCATCCCCCGCCGAGCCGGAGCACGAGACGACTCACGGGGCGTCAAGCATGGAAGCCGCGGCGGCGTCGGCTGCGAAGCCCATCCTCCGCGTGGCCGCCGTATGCGGCTCCCTCCGCAAGGCCTCCTTCAACCGCGGCCTCCTCCGCGCCGGTACGCTCCCACCCGTTGCTTTCTCCTCCTCCTCTGCCCTTCGCTTCATCCTGTCACTCACCCGCGGTTGCTAAAACCGGCAGCCGCCGAGGTGTGCGAGGACTCCGTCCCGGGGATGAAGATCGACCACATCGACATCTCGGGCCTGCCGCTGCTCAACACCGACCTCGAGGTAGATGGTGGGTTCCCGCCCGCCGTCGAGGCCTTCCGCGCCAAGATCTACCAGGCCGACTGCGTCCTCTTCGCCGCGCCCGAGTACAACTACTCCATCGCAAGTACGTTGCGTCTTCCCACTTTTAGCCTCCTTCCCATGTGAGATGAGATGTTCCGAGCGCTCGCTTCTGCCGCTGAATCGACATGGACGGTGGTAATTTGGGTTCCAACGGCGCTTCCTACATACTGCAATGCCCCGTGTGATGTCCCATCTCAATTCAATTCAGGATTTCGTTTTCTTTTACTTTAACCTTGATGTTGTCATGAAGGCTAATTAAGCGACATGATAGATTTTTAATTTCCATGGAAAAATACAGGCCATGAACTATTACTGATATGAGGTTGATTCAAATGCTCATGTGCATTGTTGCAAAATTAGTTTGATTTCCATTTGGTTGTCACGGTCCGCAATGGGTGGGTCCAATTTGACTCTCATCATGCACATTTAGTGGAGTGGGATTCCATTCCCTTGTAACGATGCACAGTCAGTGGAGTTGGATCCTGCTGAGCGTAGCTCTCTTCAAAACAGGGCCCAAAAGTAGATTGTAGGAACATTTAGCCTTTAGCAAAAGCATGTCTCCAGGATGTATTGGCTTTTCCTTTATTCCTTTCTTACAAAATCTTATCAAGAAAAGAAGCACTTAAATATTCTTTCCTTCAGGCTTTCTGCTGAACTGTGAATGTTTGTTTAGGTCACTGATTACTAGGTACAACTAAGAAATGCCCGTTTCTAACCCTCTGAATATCTATATTGGCATCCCCTTTACCGCTGAGTAGAAGAAAGCACATTCCCTAAATCATAGTTATTGCATTTCGTCTCCGGGCCACACGAACTGATAACTTCGAGTTGCATAGTGCTCAAGATGCTTATTACTAGTAACATCTAATGCAATGTAATTTTTGTGCATTGTCTATGCTGTTACTATTTTCCAGAATATATAATTCCACTCTATTTTTTTTTGAACAGTGGGACCCATTTCCATGGCCTTCTTTGGAGGCGGGGTCGAGCGAGGCCGCTCCGTGCGCGCCTGCTCCGTGCATGCCCGTGCAAGCGCTCGGGCTCGAGCGCTCGCGCCATGCGAGTGCCGTTCTTGCCAACCGGGCTAGCGCCCGGATGCATAATTCCACTCTATTTTCTTGGAGATGCATCTAATTTATCAATTCCAAAACCAATTAGTATTACTAGTCCATCAACCCGTGCACCTGCACAGACTAGCAGTTTTGGTCTTGTGTTTCTGAGAATAATAATAGTTGTACGTGTATGACTGATGATCTAAAACAATATATAGCATGTTTTAGAATTACAAGTATGAGACATATCTTCTCACTGTTCTCAGACAACAACTATGTTGCTAGTTTTTTAGATTATACTTCTCATGGATTTTAAATAGAAAAGCAACTTTATTCTTGAATATTAGATACATATCTTCTCAAGAAACAACTGTGTTGGCAGTTTTTTCCAGTAGTATATTTAGATAGTATAAAATGGTAAAGTATTGGAGGGACTGTTAGATATGTGACAACTATATAATTTCTGTATTGTTTAGCCCCTTAACACTGTTAAATATGATATTTGATACCCACAACTAAATAGAAAATTTTTTCCATCCCATCTCACTTTTTTCCTCATCTTTTCTCCAGCTACCCCAGTTATCTTTTTTTTCTCCTTTGGACAATACACCTGTAATATTGTTTAGACAAAGACAAAAAAGATTTGGATACAGTTTTTTAACTTCCTTATTTTGATTTTACATATATTTGCACACTCCCGTTTTCTGAAAACTCAATTTCAAATAAATATGAATTGAAATCAGATGTCGATTGCTTGCTTGTATGTAAAACTTGAAGGGGAAAAGTTGAAAATCCACTTCATTCCATGCTTTCTTATATTGACGCATGTACTACCTACCTGGACCATCATCTCTCTCCCTAGAGGACTTGGGGAGGCTTCAAGAACTATTGAACTAAACTCAGCCATGAACGTCGTGCCCTAGATCTGTGCATATGGTGGTTTAGCTCAACATAGAGGAAGTGGGAGCAAGACCCACACATTAGTCCAAATTTGTGCTACTGCAAGCCAACCGGCCGGATAGATTCATTCAAGCATGAGCTGTGTTCGTGATGGACTTTTTTTTTCCTATTGACTCGGAACTCAACGTATACAATGAAAACTCTAATATATTTCATGCATGTGTATACAATGAAAACTCTAATATACTTCATGCATGTGTGAGTAATCTGAATCGTTAAAGTAGTAGATCAACCGTATATGGATGGTTAATTCGTGATCAGGTCATGGACTCTTTTGATCTATCCCATACTTGATATCGACATTTCGTGTCCTTGTTGGAGTCTTGGCTATCAGTTTTAAACAATCTATAACTTAGAGATAGTATATGGATCAGGAAAATCAACCACAAATCTTTTAGACTTACAAAATCAAGGGTTGGATGTTTTGCTTTTTTGGTGAGATTTTATAGGATTTCTCTTTTTCCGTAGTGCATCTCATCTTAGGATCACAGTGGAGAGCCTAGAGGACCCCTCCAATTAGTAATAGTAAGATTGTTATATCTGCTGCTACTGCCTCTAGAAATTTGACCAGTGTTTAAGCATGTAGAGTGTTGAGAATTTTGAATTATATCAGTATCCCAACTGTTTGGTCTCTACTCATGAAGTCATGAGCCCTCCATATATACTCTACATTTTTAATCAAAACACCAACTTATATTGTTCAACATCATTTGCATGCCATCTCCTATTCTCTTCACATGGCCACCTGTAGACTGTAGTGTAGACTGCAGTCTTCTGTGGCACTGAATACTTTTTCTACAATGCTGTCGAGAATAGCTCTATGACACTGACTGTAGTGTTATCTGCATCATAACATTTGTGCCGATGATCTGGCATCATAAATTTGATTTTACAAATTTTGTAACATACGCAGTAGATTCATATTGATTCCACAACTTTATTTTTTTTAAACTCGATCACGGGGAGAAGACTTCCCCCAGGCTTTGCCTTAAGGAGGTGAGTACTGAACCCTTTAGGGAAGTACTTGCATGACCTGCGAGCACCCGGGTTCGAGCCTGCGTGGGCTGCCTCTCAAGTGGAGGCGCTGCCAACCGAGCTCGGTTCGCATTCCACATCTTTATTTGTTCGCTATTTGAGCTTTTCCATTTGTCTAATTATGAGTACACAAGTTTTACATTTTCATAAATTCCATTGATTAACTGGTATAAAACTGATTATTGCGGAGAACATTTGGAGGTAGTGTAATATATCGGTAGTGCTGATGTAAGACAATGTTACTGGACTATATAATGATGCAAAAGTACCCAAATTCACTTTTGTCTTTACTATTTTATGCTTGCTTTACATGCTTTGTGTTACAATTGTAGGTCCACTGAAGAATGCACTTGACTGGGCTTCTAGAGGAAAGAACTGCTGGGCAGACAAACCTGCTGCAATTGTTAGCGCAGGAGGTGGCTTTGGAGGAGGTAGATCTCAGTACCATCTCCGGCAGGTTGGGGTATTCTTAGATCTTCATTTCATCAACAAGCCAGAACTGTTCGTCCAAGCATTTCAGCAGCCACCAAAGTTTGACAGTGATGGAAATCTGATTGATGCCGAGATCAGAGAGCGGCTCAAGCAAGTGCTCTTATCCCTTCAGGCCTTCACACTCAGGCTCCAGAATAAGGATTGAATCAACTCAGGGCCGTTGTAATCTGTGCTTCCCTGAAGTGTTTAGAACTCTGGGTATCACATACTATGCATGGGACCTGTAATGCATTGTGGCAGTCTGAAACTTGTAATAAGTCCCTGGGCAAATGCTCTCCTGTTTGAAGATTGTTTAACGATTCAATAACATCTATACAATTTAAAGGTTATGCTTTTCCTTTCCCAGTAATGAGAATTGACACCTTCCCTTTAGTACAGCATTTTTTCAGGGCTTGTCATATTGTTCATTAGATGCAACTTTCATGTTACCTCTGTCTTATTTTTCAGTAGTTCTTTTGCAGAAAATTTATTTTTCAGCCGTTAGGTGAAATCTGATCTGAATAGGCCGTACAAATTACAGAATTCCGTCGTTTTCCTCCATTGGAAGTTAATCCCGTTTATTTAATTTCCGCTATGCTTAACTGTTTTTGTTCACATTATGTGGTGGTCATGTCCATACTACCATCAAGTGTAAGGTATGTATTGTCTTTCTTTTTTTTAAAAAAAAAGCCAAACATGTCCCTTTTGGTTTGATTAAATTGTATATGTTGCTTGTGCAGGTGCATACTGCATAACACGAATGGATGAGGATATGATACGCAAGGCAACCACCATGTTGATGTCGATATATGGGTACCCCTGTGGAAACAAAGCAACTCAAACGCGTATCAGATGAAGAAGGAACTGCAGTTTCTGGAAGAAATCAAGAAATTTTCAATATTTGACAGTGTGATGGCAAGAAGTACAGTATTGCAGCAAGGATATCTTGTCCATAAGCTACATGATTGTGATTTGGCATTTGACCATTGGAGCTCCCGCGCCGCTGCTGATATATGCATTTGTGAAAGACTGACTGGCCACTTAGGTCGGGATGCTATACCTTTTCTTCTGGATTATAATCTCTTGGAGGACTTCTTGATTCTGATGCTTGGTACAATGCAGAAGTCCATGAGTTCCAGAGCTGCCAAGTGCCAACGAGCAGAGCCACTGCTCTAATAGGAACTTGTGATACAGTACTTGACAGAATTTAGGATTCATCGCCATCAGCAGCAGTGTGGAATCCTTGAAGCACTGCTGCTAGGAGGAAAGGAGATGACTGGCACAGAACCCCTTGACGTGAGCTCTCAATTCATGGAAGACGACGACCAAAGTGGCCTCAGACCTAATCCAACCAAACCTCTCTGATTTTGTGAACGTGACTCCTGATCACTTTTCAACATCTGTTGAACTTGTGTAACACGCTGTGGTGTGAACAAGCGTGACAGGCACGCACCGAGTACAGGCCGACCGACCGACCAACCCATTGGTAGCTGCACCATGTACGGATGCACCAGCTGCCACTACTCTCTCCGTTACAACTGGTGCATTCTTCTTTACAACGTTGTTTGCTCACAGTTGCTCGAGTAAATTCATCATCACTGGGCAGGAAAAGACGTGCGTTTGGCATATCATGGTCTCTACCACCACCATCTCCACTTCATATAAATGGCCAAATGGGACTGGGAGATCACACAGCATGGAAATGGTTGGTTCGCAACTTGATCTGTTAACGGACGCTGGTATTTCCCTCTCGATTTCTATGGGCGTTTAACTGTTTACTGTGGTGATAGCAATCTCTACTTGTCTAGTAGCAATTTACTTACCAAGCTAGCGTCACAGCGGGCGGCTTCAGTTGATGCCAGTAATTAAGCCGGTGAAGGACTAACGAATTGAACCACCCCAACAACTGCAACAGTGATCGATGTTTAAAAAATAAATCTCTTCATCTCAAAAGGTCGCTTCTGATTAGTTCAGCAGTGGCCTAATTTCTGGCTGCACTCCGTTGTTTTCAGCGTGTGATCGATGCAGAAAAGTTTCAGCTGCATGCTGTCCGAATGAAGATATTTTACTCGCGTTTCGTGCCGAGTTGGCGTCATCAGCCACGGATTTGCCACTTGCCGAATCAAAACGATGGTGGAGGGCAAAGGGATGAGTTGGTTGTCGTTCAAGAAAGAAAAGGCGTTCCATTGTAACAATCGTCGTTTCTGATAAAGGAGTAGAGTGAAAGCACTGTAACGTTTCCGTTAAAAAAAAAACACTGTAACGCCATCAAAGTTTTTCATCTAGATCTTCTTGTGATTCCGTATAGATATAGACTGATAGGATAACAATTCCGAAGTCTGAACTTTGCGTTGCTTTCGGGGCTTGCATGGCTATGTAGTACTAAGTAGTAGTAAGCAACTAAAACAGTGCACTGCAGCAACTCCATCTCATCATGGGAATGCTCTGATTCTGAAATGCCAAATTGCCAATGTTTCATATTCCTACCAGATAGTTAGAAATGCTTCTGTCAAACCGTCAGTCAGTGAGTGCATCGGATCCTCCTCTCTCCGGCATTCAGGTATTGTAGCTGACGTTTCCTTTGGACGTCGGCATGTCGTTTTGCCTGACCCGCCGGTGGTTGGTGCTGGTGCAATGGTGCTCATCATGTCCGGTTTGGTGTCCTTCACTGTCGAATTGCAGTGTGCTCCAGCCAATCGAGTTGACAAAGGAGGCGATCGATGTCTACGGCACTGGAGTCACTTGTATTGTCTGAAGAAAACCCGAGCCACGTTGGCAACAAGCGCCATAGGCCTCATGCATGCTGCTGCGCCGTTGCAATATCTACCAGCGTACGGCCGTTGCGCCGGAGACGTAGCTGCACTGCGCCGTCAGCTATTCGCATGCAATCTGACCCTCAAGTCAAGCTGCGATACGAATACGAGCCCTGTGTCGTACGGCAACTCAACTGCGCTGGACTAGTACTCTTCAAGACATCAAATCGACAAAGATGTGGTGATAAGGACTGGGCAGTGGAGCTTCTAGAAGGCAAATACAACATATATGCTTATACAATTTGATGCAGTAACAACTGACAAATGAGGATCGAATGCAGTGTGGAATATATCCATTGTTGCATGTTGGCCCCAGATCATCATCATAGTCCTCAACTAAGCCACTCTTTCCCGGCAAGTGAACTTGTAGGCTGAACTTTATGACGATGGCGTCCACATTACTTCGAGCTCCAGCAAGCTTATCTTAGTTCTTCTCCCACTCGACTTTTATATATAGAGAGAGAGAGGGGGGGAGGGGGCTTGTTTGGTAGAGTTTAGAATTCTTGAAGCTAGGTATCCCTACCTTCAAGAATTTATGGAGTTGGAGCACGGAGTACATCAAGTATATTTGGATGAACCATAATTTTCTCGTTTTATACTAACAATAGAGACTTAAACCATTTTATTTTTATAAACTTCAGATTTGATGCGGAGCTGAGAACTAAATCCTACCAAACAGGACTTTACTGACCTTGGACTCTGCTATGTAATATAAATCTCCATTTGAGACGAGAACAGACATGCTCTCAGGACAGGGTGAGAACATGTCATTGTTTGGGCTGTCCAGCTGCCAAGCACTGTTCTGAAACTACTGAATTCTCCGAGAACTTAACAAGTCCTAAGAAATGTTATTGTCAACCTTACATCAAGAAAAGGAGACCTTGTATATTTATTTTTGCAATAGTCTATTCCTTCAAGATAAACAAGTAGCTAGCACAACTGCTACATGATAGTGAAACCGATGCAGCGCTAATCAGGAGAAGAATTTAGGTGCAAGGGTGTGGACAAGGAGCGAGGAAAAGAAGGATGGTGGTGTGTGAGCTAGATTAGATAATGCAGTGCGCACAGCGCACTAGGGGGTGGTTGGGCCTCTCTTCTCACTGACTACTGCTAGCGGCCGGCGCCAAGCCAAGCGAAGCCGAAGCCCCCTCTCCACTCCACACCATCCCGGCTTTCTTCGCCACCTACTCCCCCCCTAACTTTTGGAAGGGTGCAGCTGCTGCCCGCTGCAAGAACACTCCAACAAGAAGCAAGCAACGAGGGCACAACAATCATGTACTCGAAGTTACGGTCCAGTCTTTTGGAGTCTGCTGCTTGCCTGCCTGTACGTAGATAAAGACATGCATTTATATACATATACCTGGTTGGAGCTGGTGTGGAAGCAAGGCGTCACCCTTTGGAAAAACCAGACGCACAAGGCTTTCCTGTTGCAACAACCAATCCACCATGCCCTCGCGTGCACTGCTCCTGTGTACAACTCTCGCAAGCTACAAAACTGCAAGTTATTAACGACTTGCCGCTGCTTGTGTTCTTCTTCCAGCCTCTCTGTAACTGTAAGTTATTAACAAGCTTGATTTCTTGTTCTTTGTATCGCTGCTGCTGTTCTCCTTTTAACTTTGATATGATCGTCTCAAATCACCAGGTCAGGATCATCTGAAACGTATACTATTTGTCTGCAACGACAAGTCGGCAGGTACTTGGTTTAATTTCTGTGATGGAGTCGGCGAGGTTTCAGTACAGCCCAGACCAACGCGGAGGAGCAGAGGACGAAGAAGAGTGCAGCAGCCATCTGGAGCTGGAGCTGGAGCTGGAGCTGGAGGTCCCTTGTTTCTTGGACATCTACGTGCACCACGCGCGCAACATCCACAACATCTGCATCTACGCCAACCAGGACGTGTACGCCAAGTTCGCGCTCACGTCCGCGCCCGACCACGCCCCCGCGCTCTCCACGCGCGTCGCGGCCGGCGGCGGCGCCAGCCCGCGCTTCGACGAGCGCCTCCCGCCGCTGCGCGTCCGCCGCGGGAGGCTCGGCGTCGACGTGCTCAAGTGCGAGGTCTGGATGCGCAGCTGTGCCAAGCCCCTGCTCGAGGACCAGCTCCTCGGCTTCGCGCTCGTGCCGCTCGCCGCCGTCGCGGCCGCTGATGGCGCGCGGCTCGCGCAGGACTTTGAGCTCTCGTCCACCGACCTCTTCCACTCGCCCGCCGGCACCATACGGCTCTCTATCGCCCTCTACTCAGTGCTTCCCGGCGACGCATGTCCACCGCCGGAGCGCAGCGCCGAGACGTCGATCACGTCGGAGGTGGTCATCCTCGATCCCGCGCCGCCGGTAGACTACTCGAGGATCGAATTCGATGACCTTAACGTGGCGAAGGAAAACGACGCCATGGTCGTGCAGTACCTGCCGTTCTTGCACCTCGGGGAGGTGCGGCTGCCGGAGGCCATGGAGGACTGCGAGATGAACACGAGCCCGCACGGGGAGAAGACAGCGTCCTCGGACGGAAGCAAGAATGCTTCGACGACCAGCACGGTCAGCGACGACAGGGTGATCTCTTCTTCCGCCGAGGTGACGATAGAGAAGCCACGGCCCGATGTCGACGAGTCCACGGCGCCCATGTCCTGCCGCTCGCAGGACACGCCGACGTCCAGAAGCGGGAAGGACGGAAAGGAGAAGGGCGACGTGTTCAAGTCGCCCCTGGGGGACATCGACATGGAGGCGGAGCAGAGCGCGATGCAGCGGCAGATCATGGAGATGTACATGGAAAGCATGCGGCAGTTCAGCGAGTCGCTGGCCAAGATGAAGCTGCCGATCGAGCTCGGCTGCGGCGACGGGGTCGTCGTCCAGAAGGAGGAGAATCCTGACAGCGAGGTGAATCAGCAGCAGCAGCAGCAGGTGAAAAAGGATGGGGCAAGGGTGTTCTATGGAAGCAGAGCTTTCTTCTGAACAAAATTTGCAGAGAGAAAACAATCTCTTCTTGCAAACGTATCGAGTTCGACACAGCATTCAACATGCAGTTGAATCATTACTTATTAGATTTTGCTTGGCAATGATATTGTTAACTTAATTCCTTCATCGAAAGTACAAATTGCACAATATAGTGGAGAGTAACAGGGTTTTGTTTGGGTAGCTAATCAGGCAAGATTATTTGCTTGGTGAGGTTTCTTCATGACTACTAGTAGGCTTTCTTCATAAACTCTGAGAAGCCAGATAAGTGTGCGAAGTTAAAGCATTAATGAACTGTGAGATGGCAAGAGCTTAAAGCTATTAGCTAGAGTGTTAACAGCATCTGATTGCTTATTCCGTGTGTAAAGACTGCCACTGCAGTTAGCAACTTAGCACATTATGAACAGTAGGGATGGTTTTCCGCATGCCCTTTTTTTGGAATGCAGGATTGGAAAAACACAAGAATATGATAGGGTGATAGATGCAAAACAGAAGATTACGAAACATAGGAATTTTTTAGGAATAACCATTTGGATAGTCCATAGTAAAAACACAGGAATTGTAACCATGGCAAGCGTGTTTTAGTTTATTTGCTTAATCAACCATCTATAAACATATTTTCTATTGCTCACCAACAATTAAGCCCCACTGACAAGAATTGCCATTAACTAATAGTAGCAGCATTGAGTTTTTTGTTCTTCGTGCATAGGAATTTTACCAAGAGGTTTGAGAGGATGCTAAAATCCTATGGAATCAGTATGCAAAGGAGTGAATTCCTATGGAATACTATTCAGTTCCTGCAAGCCAAATAATATGATTAAAAAAATTCCTTTGGGAACAGTGTTTCCTCCAAAATCCTCCCAAAAATCCTGTAATCCAAAGGGTCCTTTGTAGGACAGCAGAGTACAGAGGTCCAATTATATATTTTACTTGCCAATGGTATAATGTCTTTAGTAGTACTCCCCTTCCTTTTTATAGGGGGTATTAGAATTTGAAAGCAACTAGTAAAATTGAAATTTTCTTGCAAGAAGAACATATATGAATATTTGTTTAACCAGGGAACGGCATCCCTGTTTAGTTGGCTGCATTTTAGGATATCCAAAAGCATTTATGCTGGTTGCTAAGCTCTGCTATCTTAAGACTGAAGACAAAGAGGCGATTCCTCTTTGGGCCACAGTACCAAGACAAAGTGATGCTTGAATCATTCTCCCATTCTACCTCCAGCCGAAAGGGCCGCATCAGATGGAAATGATCTGCTACCAGTAGTGATGGTTTTGTCAAGAAACCAATTGATGACTAAATTAACTTCTTTCTTGAACAATGACTACTTGACGGCAATCATTCATCTGTATACTCAAATCCAAGCGTTTTAGTACGTATGGTTATGTGTTTTCACACGCGAAACGAGCTGCGAATCAATCAAATCCTAGCTGTTGTTTCGTATTGTTGAACGCGATTGACAACAACTTCATTACTTCTCACAAGAAATACCCAGTGGCAAGAATTGCATATGTTAGACTCAATGGCCTGCCTGATTTTCTAGGTGATCATTGCATCAAAATGGGCAATTCACTGTCCAATCAACGTATAGGGTTATATTAGATTCTAATATCTTGATCATAACCGATATGTGTGGAAACTAAAATTCCGACCAAAGATTAAGATTTTCATGTGTTTTGTATAAAAGAGTAATTCTTATGAAAGATAACTTAGTTAAAAGGAATTGACAAGGAAATAAAAATTATTTTTTTTAAAAGAGATTAACTCGGCTGGTATTGAAAGCCAATAAAAGTGTTCACAACTAAACGGAAAAGTAAAAGATCGTGAAGCCGGAATAAAAGGGGCTGGGGACACCGGCGAGCTATACAGGACCAGAACGTTTCCAGTCCAGGACCTCAACCAACTATCCTATTACATCCCGAGCCGACTCCACGAGATCATATTTCGCCAACATTAGATACAGGCCTTGGAGTAGGATTGAAGTCTCGCAGCCACCCTCGGAGCTGGGATGAGGCGCTATCCACCTTCATTTTATCGTTATCATGAAGAAGTATACTCCATTTTTGCACAAATGATACAGCTAAGATCAGAACTTCATCTGACCTTTTGGGGAACTTCTTCTCGATCGCCATAGTGTTCCTCATCCTCCACAACACCCAAGCAACACCTGCAAGGAGGAAAATCCCTAGATTTTGAGTGATATTAAACAACTTCGAGAGCCAACTCGCCCATAAGGCGACTACCGAGGTGGGGAAGCCATTCCAACCAAAGGTATCTCTTAGCGTACTCCATAAAAATTGTGCGAGAGCACAGTCGAAGAAGATATGATCGATATCCTCGGTTTTATCACACAGGTAGCAATATTTGCTCCCTTTCCAACCATTTTTCTTAAGTGTGGAAGCCACTGAGAGTTTATTATGGAGCATCTGCCATAAAAAAATCTTGATTCTAAGGGGTAATTTAGTGGCCCAGATCACCTTAGCCCCTTTGCTATTGACCCCTTCAAAGATCAGGAACCTATACAAGGATTTAGTAGTAAATCTCCTTAATTTGTCAAGAGTCCATTCCACCTCAGCTTCAGACCCATTTGGTTGGACGTTTTGTAACTTGAGTAGCAAGTCCTCCCATTAGAGTATTTCATTTTCTGTCAAACTCCTATTAAAATGGATCTCCCACTCATTGTCCACATAACATCCAGATATCAAGGCCTCTGGATCATCACACATGCTGAGCAAGGCAGGAAAGTGGATTTTAAGTGGAGTTTCACCCAGCCGCACATCCTTCCAGAAGAAGACCGTATTGCCTCTATTCGCTTTATACATGGCCCCTTATTGGAAAAGGTGCTTGACCTTATGCAAACTCTGCCAAAACTAGGAGGTCCCTTTCTGTTTGGAGGTGAAGAAGTTGCCATCTGGCATGTATTTGGTTTTGAGGAGTTGGAGTCAGGATCCCTCCTTCCCTGAGTAAATCTTGACAATCCATTTGATAAGCAGGCATTCATTCATGATCATTGTGTTTAAAATGTCCAGACCACCATAGTCCTTAGGCCTACAGATGGCTTCCTATTTAGCCAAGTGGTATTTGTTTACATCCTCAGCTCCCCTCCCAAAAGAACCTAGCTCTGATGGTGTCCATCTTCTTGCGAACCCCTTTAGGGAGGAGGTAAAATCTCATAGTATATATGGACAGGCTAGTTAGGTACGAATTTGTTAGGATCAATTTGCCCTCATAGGTCAGATTTTTATCCTTCTATGGATCTAATCTTTTGCTCATTTTTGTGAGGACCTTAGTGGCTGCAGTAATTCCAAGGTGGTGATCAGAGACAGGGATGTCCAAATATTTCAGAGGAAACACCCCCAATTTGCAATCGAGCATGTTGGTCACCTTATACTGCTCATCCTGCTTCATGCCAAATGCAAATACCGCACTTTTGTGAAAGTTAATCTTGAGTTCAGGCAACCATTCAAAACAATATAAAATGATCTTAAGATGAAGGACGGAGGTGTCAGATCCATCAATCATAAGTACTATGTCATCAGCATACTGGATATGAGTGATGCCTCCAAGAATCAGGTGGGGAATCACTCCCTAGAGCAGCCCCTTAGAAGATGTTTTGCCCATCAAAGCATTTAAAGTGTCTGCTGCAATGTTGAAGAGCAGAGGGGAGACAGGGTCACCCTGCCTTAGCCCCTGGTAGGTTCGAAAGAATGGTCCACTTTAACTATTAATATTAATGTATACTTTATCTCCTTCGACAGATTGCATAATCCACTCAATCCACTTCGGAGGAAACCGAAAAATCTGCATCCCTTGACAGATTGCACATACTCTGCCCATAAAAAATGTTTTCTAACCGTAGGATCAAAGAATATGGGTTGTTTTTAAATTTGCCCATTATGTTGCAACGTGGCATAATCCGAAAAAGGGCCCGAGGTTTTGGACCTCTCCGAAAGAATTTCTTTCCGTTGCAGAGCAACCAAACTCCCGCCGCCCTCGTTCCCGTAACAAATCCAAGGTCCATGGGCCTCCAAATAGTCCTGGGCTATATTGGAGGACCTCAATAGACTAAGCCCACTTCCTGAAAAAATGTGACAACCCCAGGTTCTGACCCAACACAGAAATGGTAACACGTTAGGCCCAGCATTAATTTATCGGCCCAGCATATTAGCCCACAACTAACACGGCAAGTCCTGAAAATAAGTTTAGCCTAAACAGCAGCCTTGTCGCCAGGTGTGATCGCACTACTTTGAGGGCGAAGTGGAGGCTGTGGTGTGCTGTTGGTTGTCCACACACGGTAGCAATTTAGTTTGGTAGATGCGTATAATATATATTATTCTGTATTTTGGTTTGGGAGAAAAGATTGATTCGAGCTTTTCTTCGTAGCCTAACGTAGCTTACATCTACTCGTATTGACGGCCCACTTATCAGTGTCACAAAATCATTTTTATATGAATAATCAATCACAATCTTAACTCTTGTATCTGCTCATACGAGCTCAAATTCGATCAACCAAATAGAATCTCAGTTCAACCTATCCAGACAGATACAAATAACTAAATATTTTTATTTCTAATAAATATAATTTCGTTCAACCTATTTCTTCTTGGTTTGTATATATATTCTATAGGGCAATCAATCACATCTTTAATGTAGAAGGAGTCTGGTTGTAGGGCAAAGACCGGCACCAATGCTCCATTGAGAGAACGATCAGGCTAGCTGTGACTTTGTTGGGGATCGAATAATTAATAAGTACGAGTACTATCTAATATAACGGTAGGATTTAAAAATAAAATACCCATTAAATCAAGGGTGATATATCCATATGGTATGTCTACAATTGTTGTGAGATAAAATAAACCAAATATATATTTCCAAGGATCTATTGAGTACTACAAGGAAATATCACTTAGATATGGCAAAAATTTCCAAGGATCTATTAAGCACTACAAGGAAATATCACTTAGATATGGTAAAAACCCAAAAGTATAGAATATACGGCACTGTATTTACTAAAATAGATAACATATCAGTGTATTTATAAATTTAATATGTGTATTTGATACCTCATTTCTTGAAAAATGGTTTTTTATACACCGTGCACCGAAAATTCTTCGGTCCCATCTTTTTCAGTACACGAGGTGCCAAGTACAGTGCACAGTATTGTATTCAACACCTCGTGTGTCGAAAGCTCCCAAGTGCCGAATACGGCCAACTGCGTCACATCGTGTTAAGTTAAGGGGAGCTTTCAGCATGGACGCATGATACTGCTTTTTCCATGCTACGCGCATGCATGCGTGGTGCACTTTTTCTTTGTCACGGTCATTGCGTGCTAGCTATAAAAGGAGAGGAAGAGCAACGTTCAACGATTAGGAGCAACGAGGAGCAACAACAGCGCAACGTAAGATGAGGAGCAGCAACACGATAAGCTTCAGTTATAGTAACTACTTAGATTTTGTATGTAATTAATACTTAGATTAGTAATAGTAATTAGAGTAGTAGATTGTTTTTTTCGTACTGATTTCTAAATAACCTACATGGTCAACTAAAACAGAACTTATTATCGTATGTACTATGTATTACGCTTTAACAAATTATTTGTAATAGTTAATCCTATCAAACACATACCGTGTCTTGAATACTATTATCCAAAATACATATCACCTTAGGATTAACTATTGTTATATATATTAATGACAAACTACATCTTGATATCTAGCATGCTTAGGATTGAATACGTCCCTTCGGAGACATCACTTTTAAAACACATATCTTCGGAGATAAAATTCACTGTTATCAATGATAACTTATATAACATGAATCCTTGATGGTTGTGAATTTTGTGATGGTTGTGAAATCCTTGATGTCGTGTGGAATATGGTGAGTGATGTGTAAAAATAGGTGAAAACTGTTTGACGGGGCAGGTGTAGTAGTACTCTGGATGAGGATGCTCCTAGGACTTGAGTCACCTCTGTGGTGTTTATTGCCAGCAGATACCTACCCCGGCCACTTAAGGTCCGAGTCAATTGTCTCGACATGCTTAGCCACCCCCGTTCAACTATGCTTCCTGAATGGGCAGGACTTGACTTCCCTTTCACCAGACTAAGTTGGACATAATATTAGGAGGTTGGGAGCAACGTGAGGCCAAGTGCCTATCTGTCCCTTTGTCTGAAGGTTTCTAGAACCGGCCTAGACTTAAAAAGGTAACTGTCCTTCAGTGTATGGCCTCTAGGGCTTGGGGTGTCTCGTAGAAAAGCCCGACAGGAAAGATATTTGGAGGGTCTCGGTATGATTCGCTCCTCCATTTACAACGGTTGAAGGCTAGACATATCACTTGGGTAAAGCTGTACAACCTTTGCAGAGCATAAATTTATTCGAATAGTCGTGTCCACGGTCATGGACATGCGAAATATGACCCCATTTGACTAGACTCCGGGTGGGTATGTCTTGATGAGTGTGTGTGAACTAGATATCCGTGTGGTGAAGTTCCTGGCTTAATTCGTTAGAAGTTGTATGGTACTAGAGGTACACCAAATGTGATAATAGGAATTTTGGAGTGAGGTGCAGTCTCTTCTAGAACCGAAAAAACTCCAGATACAGCTTATTACCTTGTTTTGAACTATTCAAATTGTTTTGAAGTCTTTAGTAAATGACACAATTGAATACCTGTATAAAACTACTTTAAGCTAAAATCAAAACCGTAAAGTTTTGCCCTTGAATTCCCCATTATGCATCTATCAACACTTCGTAGTAGTATAAGGTTTGCTGAGTAACTTTCGTACTCACTCTTGTTGTCATCCAGATGAAGAAGTCGATGCCGACTTCACCGGAGCTGGGAATGAAGAGTAGTCTAAAGAGTCGCGTTCGCAACCTCGCTGTTTGTGGCTTGGACTTTTGCTTTCTGCTGTGTTTTGTTGACCGTTAGACCAGGTTTGTAATATATAGTATGGTTTATAACCTTCTGTACTTAGAATTTTAATATTTATGTATGAAGTTTGACTGTGATAGTATAACTGTTATACTATGCGTATCAGCTATTTAATCTAGAGATTGATACAGGAGGCATAGGAGATCCCGGGAATGGGGGTCTTACAGGTACTATTGTTGCTCTACGCTGATACGACGATCTGCTAACTTAGGCTTCAGACACGAAGTAACCATATGATGGAGCTTTAAACATAAAATGACAACGTATCTATCCTGACTCAGGTTTTGAACACTAATTGGCCACATGACAGAGCTTTAACGCAACAACGGTAGCACGACATACATCGAAAGCTTGCATGCGAGAAAAGGAAACAGTAGTAGCACGCCGAACTAACGCGCGCCGAAATCCCTGAGCGGGCAATGCACGAGGCACCGTGAGCAAAAGGATGGAGCATACAACATCTGTGGGCCATTCGCAACACCTATTTTTGGTAAATGAGGTGCTGAATATACATGCTAAATTTACAAATACAATGATATGTTATCTATTTTACCTATTTTTGGTAAATACGCGAGGCACCGTGAGCAAAAGGATGGAGCACACAACATCTGTGGGCCATTCGCAACACCTATTTCTGGTAAATAAGATGCTGAATATACATACTAAATTTACAAATACAACGATATGTTATCTATTTTAGCAAATACGGTATCGTATGTTGTATATTTTTGGATTTTTGCCCTTAGATATTTAGAAGACAAGACTACGTGTGAGAGTCGAGATACAACTACCCGCCAAGACTATATAAGGAGCGCGGAACACGTTGAAGGGATCCAGACCCAACCCTACTTCTTCAACGCAAGACACAACCTATACGATCTTGACAACACAACCATGCGCAAGATCCAACACACAAAAGAACCGGTCGAGTGGCCTAAGAATGAATCTAGACACCCCATTATATTCTTTGATTTTTAAAATAATACAAGACAAAAGTAATAATATGACATAGGCTATTACCCTATAGAGAATCTAAATATGTCTAAACCTTATATTCATCGAGCTCTCTACCATCAAATAATTAGAGGGCCATGTATCCTTTATTTTATAAATATTTGCTTACGTCTATTTACCAACTCCTTTGACATACCTTGATGTAGAATGCAATGTAAGTACACAATCGCAGCCTGAAAAGAAACCGAGCCATATAAGGACGCTCTCCACTATATCGTCCGTGTCTGAATGCTGTTACGAGTAGCGTCCACATTTCGACACTGATCTATTTGGCGTCCTTCCTAATTTTATAATTAATCTCTATTATATAAAATATGAGTGCTTTTTCACCTTATAATTTCTTCTTACTCTTTTTCTATCTAATAAACCTTCTAAAATTTAAATAATTTATCTAATTTTATTATCTACTTTCATCTTTCAGTCTCTCCATCTTGTTACTAACTGTGGATATGAGGTTTGTTTTACTAAAGAAAATAAATTAGGAGAGAATTTAGCGGATAATCTTCTATTTTTTAATCACATCTAAAATCAAACTACGATATTGCTCCTGATGTATTTATGCGGTGATGCTCCCATGCTACATACACATCTTCGTACCTTAAGTTTGTTTTTAATATTATCGTAATCAATATTTATATTTTTATTGCAAGGTATAAGTTTCATATAATTACCACTTTTAAAATTATGGATTAATTATTTACTAAAGGTCAAACAAATCTGACGCAACACGATTAAACTCAAGAAAACACGATTAAACTCACCCACGCATCCATTTACTCAGGAAGGCCCTTAAGGGGTTGATTTCTACAAACTTGACGTGATGTCTGCCTGAATTCCTATAAGCAAGCACAGTTTTAGTTTCGATCAGTACTTAAAAAACATAATCCCAATCAGTTCCAAAAGGGTAATACTAATCGGTTTTCATAAACCAAATTAATACCTTTTTATAGTCGGTTCGTAAGCCGTAATCGTTTGAGATGGACAAGAGGCTAAAATTGACCGTAATAAAGTATTACTTAAGTTGGTTTATGGCTAGAATCGACCGGATTAGAGCTTTGAGCTTCTATTTCAGTCTGTTCCACTAACAAGCTCTCATTAATATCATTTTCATTATTAATAATTTTGACAAATAAAATTGCATGACGTGAGGGTAGCTTCCCTAGTAACTTTTTTTTGCAGTTTTTCAATGTTAAAATAGTTTTTTTTTTAAATAATATCACAATCGTTTTTAGCCACGATCCTACTGTGATAATAATTTATATAGTCGGAGTGGGAATTGATTGCGATATGCACTGATTTTTACAGTCGCACGAGGACAATCAATTTTTTTTTTAAAAAGGTCTTTTTGACCTAGCCTTTTTGAAGGCTTTTTATGGGTGCTGGGGTTCGAGGTTCGGCCAGTCGACTTCTCCCGCAAAACCTTTACCAACTGATATACGGTCAGTTCCCAACGTAAGGACAGTTAGTTTAACAACGGACTGGACAAATAATTCCCAACCGAATGGAATTGCCCTTTGTAGTAGTGGATTAGATTATATCCTATTTCTTGAAGTGAAAAATTACCTTACCCCTTCTTTGAGAGGAAAATTACGTTACCTCTGAGGGAAACAGGAATACTTAAAGCTCTCTGCAAAAAAGAAGGAAAATTTAAAGATATTTAAATTAATTCCATCAGTATTTTTCTTTTACCTCCGAGCAGTTGGGGTTAAACACTGTCGCTTCGTGACAGGTGTCAAGGCGAGACGCATCTCGCACGAGAAATAGGCCTCCTGGCCACGAGCCGGCACGCGCCATTCCCGTTCCTTCACGTTCACCGCGCGTGTCACCTCCATGTCGACACCCTCACGCTACGTGGGTACGGAATAGACCGCATTCCCTGTCACCGATGCGCCGGTGTTCATTAGACTAATCACGGCGCACCATTTTAAAATGCGAGCAACGTGATTAAGATAAGCCGAAGGCTCATCGATAGACCCCCCCTGCCGGAATCCTTCTCCCTCCATTTGGCGTATCCATACCACTAGCCATATAGCTTGGATAAGCAACCTATCAACCTACTATCTATCTATTGGCTGTCTCGATTAGTAGTAGGAGTTTTCTAATCTACTAATGACATGGCTTGGGTCAATTTGTTAAGCACTAATCCTGGCTTGAACCTACCCAGTGATGTAGATCGATGACATAGTGTCGATTTGTGATGGGGCTAATTTGTTTAGTTTGAAGTAATATAATAATGGTCAATTAGCTAGATTGCTTTTGCTGGGGGAAAAGGACAATAGAAAATAAACTCAATCTACACAGCGATAGATATATAAAATCGCATTCTTCAGTTGATTTTCTGCTAGATACTTAATTATATCATTCAATATTTTTAAAAAAAATCACTGTATTATTCATGATCATATGCACACTCTTCTGTGCAGTGTTAGAATGATAGCATCAACCCCAAGGAACGGTAGCACCAGATATGTTCTCGCTCAGTTACTGAAATATAGAAATAATATGAGCAAATCAAATTGCTATGTGGAATATATAGTTTATTTTGTTTGTGCGCACTTACCGTCCACAACAACTTAAGAAAGTTTATGATTTGAGCCACAAGATGTAGCTTATGGACACTCATTTCCGTGGTACATTGAGTGACAATGCAAATTCTAAAGTTTTTTTTTTCGCGAATACACATCAGAGCTACGTATCTTCGTATTAAGGAGGAACAAATATATATTCATACATGACGCCCCTAGCAGGGCACCATATCAACGTTAATTACTAGGAAATTACAAGAAGAAGAAACAACTAAGTAGTCCAAAGTTAACGAAACCAGGTAATCGAGCCAAAGCTATGTAGCCAGTCCATAAGGATGGATAAATGTCTTGTCCTGATTTTGCATCATTGATCAATATCTTTCCAAATGAGGGACATCAAGACGTAAGAGGAGATAGTTAGCATAAATATAACTAGTTGATTGGCGCGTCTACACCACATCTACATGACAAAAGAAGACTAAAAAGATTAGATTCATCAGTTTTTGATATCTCAATATTTATTTATAAATTTATTAATATTTAACACATTTATTTAATTATGGAAAAATAGTGATACTTTCATGCATGCACGTAATTTTGACATGTAGATTATTTTAACCGATTTATCAATATAACTATTATTCTTTTTGCTATTTTTCTGGAATTTTGCAAAAAAAAATTATGTGTATGCATATATATATATATATGTATGTATGTATGTATGTATACGAATATATTTATGTATATGTATATATACGTACAAATTCGTGGATCCCACCTAAACAGTACTTACAGTAATTTAACCTAGGATTGCTACAGCTCTGGACCCTTTAGTATATGTAATAGATGAGCATGGTAGTACAGTGATCAAATGCACAATACAATCGTACGACACCGAGCAAAGGAAAAGAGTACAACCGTACAATCTCAGTACACGATCAAACGCAACAACCCAAATTCAAGCATATGTAAATGATATCAAAGTAATTCCGAAAAGATCTAAAATACATTTTAAAAAAGAAGTGTACCAGAGAGCTCGGGTGTACTTGCTACTGGTCACAAACATGCATGTAGTCTTAGACAAACATGACCTTGACTCGAAACCTTAGATTGGAAACATGAAGATCACATGCTTATATTTGTTTTAAAAAGTGCATTGCCATGGTTTATATATATACTATAGTAGAAATTAGTTGTCAATACTATTTTTAATTTAAAGATCATGTCTGTATCCAAAGTAACACATATTTATGATAGGAGAGAGTACTAGCTAAACATATCCGTCATGGATGCCCGTTTAGAGTTCATGCGATGTTTTAAATCTAGATTGCAAAGTTTAAAGCCATAATAAAATATTTCATTTTCTTCTTCCGATTAACATCAGAGATAAGTTTTTTTTCGTCATTTGAAGCAAAGCCTAAGGTAAAATCTTCACCCTGATAATTTAATTTTTACTTCAATTCTTTTGAAATAATGTGTCCCATCATAGGATTCAGTATTATTTAACTACTTGTGAAGCGGTCGTGCCAATGTGACACTCATCCACCATCTCACCTCTGTATAAATAGGGAAGTCATCCCCCTGGAACTGACCTATGCTAAGCTAGCTTGATCAAACCCCCATCAAGAATAGTTAACACTAATCATCATCTCAATAAAATTCGACTAGCCAGGGTCCCCTCCCTACTGCTTCTGCTTCGCAAAGGATAATCTCGTAGCTTTCCTCTTTCACCCTCCCTGATCTCTTCACGAACAGCAGCATCACAGCAGCTAGCAACACGCGGCATATATGGACCACCAGCTGTTCGACGACACCTTCGCGAGCAGCATCTCGTCGCTGGAGGCGGACATGGTCTTCTCCGGTGGCCAGATGCCGTCGCCGCCGTGGCCGGACCTCGACCTCGACCTCGACCTCGACGACGACATCCACGACCTCTCCGCGCCGGCCGCCAACGCCACCTCCTCTGGCGGCTACGGCTCGGGCGGCTCCGGTTCCCACAGGAAGGTCAGCCACAACGCGTACGAGCGCGACCGCCGGAAGCAGCTCAACGAGCTCTACTCCTCACTCCGCTCCCTCCTCCCCGACGCCGATCACACTGTAATTAAATCGACCAACAACACGTCCTCGGTCCTCCTGCATGTAAATCAAGAGCATATATGAGATGTTGACGATGCGATTTCGCTTCTGGTGCTGCAGAAGAAGCTGAGCATTCCCACCACGGTGTCTCGAGTCCTCAAGTACATCCCCGAGCTTCAGAAGCAGGTGGACAACCTGGAGAGGAAGAGGGAGGAGCTGACGAACGCCAACTGCAAACCAGGAGTGCTGGACACGAAGGAGAGCATAACTCCAGTTGTTTCTGCTACTTGCCTCAACGACATGGAGATCATGGTTCAGGTCAGCCTGCTCAGCAATGTGGCTGCCACAACGCTACCTCTCTCCAAGTGTATAAAAGTTTTGGAGAACGAAGGCCTTCACCTGATCAGTTCATCAACTTACTCCACCTTTGAGAACAGGACATTCTATAACCTCCATTTCCAGGTACATGACTACTTCCTTAGATGGTACTGCCCTTCTTCCGTGATGTTTATTTGATCTTTGGCTAATACTCCCTCCGATTACAAATGTAGGTTGTTTTAGACTTGTGCATAAGGATTAAGAAAGTAGATCAAATAATCTTGTTGCCCTTTATTTATTCTGCATTGAAAAAAATAACTTATTCATTTGTGAGAGTGATAGCATTTATTAAACAAAAACAAGACGAGAACAAAACAGAAAAAAATGCATAGAAGTTCGAGAATAACTTATATTTAGAAAATAGTTGAGGAGGCTAAAACGACCTACACTTGCAACCAGAGGGAGTATATTAATCAATAACTAGTAAGGTGTTTCACGCTAATAGCGTGGCTAGTCTCGTTGTAATATTTTTTTGGTAATATTTGATTAAAAATTAGACTTTTAACTATTTTTGTAAGGTTAGTATCATTTAGTTACAAAACACATAAAATTAGAAGAAAAGATAAAAATTATGTTAGTAGAAGAGAAAAATATTTATGTTTTAAACTTGTACTTGAATCATATATACGTATTGGTTCGATTCGTGTATATTTTGATCAACTGACAAAATCACGCATTAGGTTTAGGCAGCCCAACCAAAATCAGAATAGGTTTGTCTTGCCTGCGTGTTGTGCTTTGCCCTCTTGATACGATGACCTTTAGCTACACGATGCTTATTAATCTATTATCTTAGTAACAATTTTGATTGTTTTATTTTTATTATGAATTTTAGCTATTGATTAATTGTATTTTATATGGACTTTTTATTTGGATATTGGATTTTTTTTCTAATACTATATTTGATATGGATCTATCTTTTTTTCTATTATAGCCCCAATTTTAATTATTATTTATTTATTTTATTTGGACTCTTTATTTAGATATTTTGCTTCCCGAACTATATGGAAATCAAACTGCTAATTTTCCATAATTTTTAATTTCGAATTTAGCTATTTATTAATCATATTTGATATGAATTATTTGGTTTCTGAATTTAGCTATTTATTAATCGTATTTGATACGGACTCTTTGTTTAAATCTAGACCGTTAGATGTTTATAACAACTAGGCGGATTGGTGTGCCTACGCCGTGTCCATTTTTTGTTGTACAGAGCATGACAAAAGAAGACTAAAAAATTAGGTTTACCAATTTTGGGCATCTCAATATTTATTTATGAATTTATCAATATTTAATACATTCATTTAATTATAGAGAAAATAGTGATACTTTCATGTATGCATAAAATCTTAACATGTAGACGATAGTAATACGAATCTAACTAATTTTTTCATATTATTTTGAGTTTTAGATATCTTCCTATGCATTTTAGATTATTTTAGCCGATTTATCAATATAACTTTTATTCATTTTGCTATTTTTCTAGAATTTCATAAGAAAATTATGAATTAAGAAAATCCATCAAGAATTAGACCTAAATTCCATTTCTGATTCTCAGTACAACCAAACACTAGCATTCGCTTGGGCCCAATTCCAATTCAGGAATTCTTGGCCCAATTTAGAGAATCAAACGGGGCCTAAGAGATAAGTTAGGAGTTGAAATTAAATTAAGATTGTAATTTTTTCACTCTATATAAAAGGGTAACCAACACATTCTTGTAATTAAGTAAGAGAAAAAATTAATCTAAGTCTATGAGTATATGAGCAACGAGATTTATGGAATTACTTCTCCCAACCATACTAAAGGTTCTATGGGTACTGAGTGCAACTTAACCTAAAAAATTAGAGTATGTTTGTTTCAACTTACAGATTGTAGATTATGATTTGTAATATGCAAGCTGAAACAAACAGGAGATCCCAACAAACAGAGATTGTTGGATTGTTACAATAGAAGGTGGATTGTTGAATTGTTACAATCTGGAGATCAGATTGTACAATCCGACTTTTACATTTTAGCTTTCATAATTTAGCTTTTTACAATCTATAATTTACGAGCTATTTTTTACAATCTATAACTAAAACAAACATATCCTTAGTCTTCCAAATTAGTCCTAATTCACATGCTATATAGGCCCTACTGGGACCCTGGAGCAACTTGACACAGGGGAGTGTCAAGATATAGATCTTGTTTCTGATAATGCATCCGAATGCATGGTAGGTCCAGCTTGGATTCGTCCTTCTTCTATATAACTAGTAACTACACATGTGTTTAATATATGTAAAATAAATTTAAAATATTGCAATTCGAAGAAGTAAAAGAATATAGCATAACAAAAGAGATATTTACATATCAACTTTTCAAAAACATATGCGTAGTTGTCAAAAAGATAGCACAATTTATATTAATTCCTTGATTTGTGAGTGGGGAGATTGTTGAATGAGGAACGGAGTTCAACTTGCACGGTGATAATTTGATCAACTCAGGTGAATGATAGAGATCATTTGAATCTGCAACAACTCATCTATTTCATAAGAGTATAGATTACACTCAAACCAACTACAAGAGCCCTTCTAAATGCTAGGTGCCAATGACTCATGAGTAAAAAAAGCAAAGTATGTGACTGCCACGTCGTTTAATTGTACGGACTTAATTGGTATCAAGAACCTAACAAGAATTTATGTAAAATTAACACGATAATGTAAAATTATAATTCTATGTAAGATTGGGCAATCCAGTGCTTTATTTCGATCGGGATACAGCCTTTCTTTAATTGTGCAGACTTAATTGGCACTTTGCGAGTTTGAACTTTGAAGGCTATGATTTGTATTAATTAAAACCTAACAAGCACCTTGATGACAAAATGAACCTGACGATATAACTTTATAATCATATGTACGACAATCCGGACGACTTAATTGGCACTTCTACCTGATCAATGTGTGTTCAATTACGTTCTCGAAAAAAAAAATGTGTGTCGAATTTCTGTATTCCCAGATAACTTACAGTTTTAATCCTCTCCATGTATTACACTGACAGAGAAATCAAACGACGATGAAAAAGGAATGCCCAGCGTTCTGCGAGGAACTGGAGAAGGTCGTCAGGAAGAAAGCAGGAGAGTAGCTAGCACTACGAATTCTGGCCCTGCATATATTAAATAATGGATTGTTGTACACTTTCTCTATGAAAATAAGTATAGTTTTGAACATCGATACAGTTTCTAAAATACAACTTTGATTATTATTATTTTAATATATTAATAAAATATAGTAAAATTATACTCTTATGAAAGTATTTTTCGAGACAAATCTACTAATATTATTTTCAAGTATCCAAATTTAATATAAATAAAATAATTTGTAGTTAAAGTTTAAAATAATTGACTACATATAATCTAAAATAACACTTATTTTAGCTCAGAGAAAGTATGTAAGTGGCTATGATCGAGCGGGACCAATGGCCACATATAGGTAGACAAGATAAATACTAGTACTAAGACTACCTAACTATATTCCCTTCATTTCGTTCTCTTTCCGATTCTCTTCCCTGTTCCCATTCTCTTTATTTCCTCTCATCTCCAACAGCTTCCCTTCGAGGGGAATCGCGAAGGGAACGGAGAAAGAATCCCGTCCTGAAGGGAATGACCCTGGGAATCCCGTCGTGAAGGAAACCGTGAAGGGAAACCGTTGGAAGCGCTGAAGAGAACGGGAATCCCTTCACGACGGGAATCTGGGCCGCGAAGGGAAGCTGTTGGGTTTGGTCTAATGCATTATACATGCCTAGCTTACCCCGCTACTTCCCCAGAGTGTTGTACCCGTATCACGATATATATATGATATCAATACACGTTGATACGTCTCCGATACGGTATCAGAGAAGTATCGGAAAATACAGCCCAAAAAATAAATAAAATAATCTCAATACTCTTCCGATACTTCGTAGCCCATAACCCCTCAAATTGATGTCCACCATCTAAAGAGTCCAGCTTTTCAACCCATTTACCCATGTCAATGCAACTCTAAATATAATAGCACCGATTCGAACGAGCCACCAACCATCGCATGCTATGTGCCTCTATCTCTTTGTCTGTTGCTGCTCTATCCCGCCGACCGAGACCACCGTTGCATCGCGCCATCGCCAACTCCTTCCCGTCGTGCATTTTACTAAATTATCTCTATTTGGAAGTGGCTTTGATAGCCCTGATTCAATTGACAACAGAAACAATCTTGACCGTAAGGAATGGTGGGGCATTCATGGTCAAAGGACCTCAGGGTTGAAACTTTTATCTTTCAAGTTCTTGGCAGCCATCTTCTTCTACATTTGAAAGGAATTAGAGTATCTATGATTTCATCCATAGCATAAAGAGAAATAGGCTCACTCCTATGCGTGTTGAGGATTTAGTGTTTATCCACAGAAACATGCGTCGTTTTACAAGAAACTCTGGTGAATATTTGAAGGGCCGAAGTCACATGTGGGATGTTGGAGGCACAAAGTCGCATGTGTGATGTTGAAGGAGATGCCTTTGATTCCTTTGTTGGTGCTAGCATTCTTGAACTAGATGATCTCTCACTAGATGAACCAGAAGAGGTCATACTTTTTGAAGATAGAGAATTCTGATATAGAGACATGTCAATTATTCAGCCTTGCGCCTTATATCATATATGTAGTGCACTATTTGAACGTGTAGTCTAGTAGTATATTAGTATTATCTATTTGTACTGAACTCGATTTGTTGGTATAAAAAATTATTCATATCATTCTCTATAATTGCTGCATTCTTATTTTTAATTATATATATCGGTGTATCCTTATTTTTCGAAACTCCTGTATTATCGTATTAGTGTACCCGTATCGGGGCATCCTTCTAGTCTTTCTTTTTTAGCCCTGATGATGCATGCAAGCGTGACATGGTGTGTCAATACCAATATATGCACTGACGGAGCTTCATTGTGGCCAGGGAGGGCCATGGCCTCCTCTATTCTTTAAAATTTGTCAAATAAATACTTAATATTGTTAATCAAACTTAAGTAAATACTGGTGTATCTCCTTTTATTTAAGCATGTGCGGTTAGATTGGCCCCCTCTTGAATCTCATCCAAGTTAGCATATATATATATATATATATATATATATATATATATATATATATATATATATATATATATATATATATATATATATATATATATATATATATATATATCACTCTGCCAAATGCATGCATGCATGACACGTATAGTGTGTGCCACTATGACCGATGGAGTATATGTGTTGACCGCTTTCATACTTTTGCCTGTGTATCGGATGATGATTTTAATCTGCTGAAACAGATAAAGAAAATAATTTATGAGTCTTTTGTTAAAAACGGTTTTTACCGAAAGCTGTTTATGATTTTTAGCTTTTAACTTTTGAGAGAAATTTTTAGATTCTCAACACACTAAAAATCAGAAAAACAATTTTCAACCAACTTATTAGTTTTTAGTTCATTTCATTATAAGCTAGCTTTTCAACTTTTCAAAACCTAACAATAAGGTAGTATGTTTGCTCGCAGCCGGCAGTAGGGTTAGGGTTAGGAGTTTTGGAATTTGGGTTCTTTCATGACTATCGGACTTAGAGGAGGTCAAGAGAAGTAGACTGATCTGACGGAGGAGGCGCGTGCAGAGGCCTGCGGATCCCACCACTGGTCACGGGCGGCGAAGGATGACTGGTGGGTGGGGGCGAGTGAAAACAAGAGGTTAGCGAGGAAGAGACAGCAACTCTGGATCTGACGGTAAGACCGAAGGCAAGAGCAAGCCAGCGTTTGGAATGAGCGGCGTGAGGTCGAAGATGAGTATGAGCATCCAGCTCACGGCCGTCGGCTGAGAAATAAAATAGAAATCAGGCATATGAAAAAAAGTATCTCAAAAAAATAAACACGAGTTAATTCGAGTAGGGTTGAGCATCAACGGATGATTATCTCTGGAGCAGTTGATGCCGCGCTCACAGCCCATGAAAGCAAGACGGACGGTAACCGCGGATGGGGAGGCCCAAGCCCAAATGGGACGAGACGGAACGCGGAAACGGCCCGGTCAAGCGGAGGAGATGATGAGGCGGACAGGGTCCGACGCCGGCGCCGAGACCGCCGACGCATCTCGGATCGTTTGCCGCAGGGGAAGCGGCGCATGCATGGTTTACGTAG
The DNA here is from genome assembly GCF_958298935.1 of Phragmites australis. Taxonomy (NCBI): domain Eukaryota; kingdom Viridiplantae; phylum Streptophyta; class Magnoliopsida; order Poales; family Poaceae; genus Phragmites; species Phragmites australis. The sequence goes on along the minus strand of NC_084922.1, from coordinate 50,603,304 downwards.
GTCCGTACGTCGTCCGCCGGGGTGGCTTTGCAGCGTCAGCCGGCGGTGCTCTTGCACACATCCGGTGCGGTGCGGTGCGGTGCGGTAAACTCATGCAATTCTCGTGTCGAGCCCTGCTCCAACCGCGATCTGTTGCGTGCGCGTGAACCACTCGTACGTGTTCCTTCTACGTACGCCTGCAACTGCAATGCCGTGTACCTAGGCACACGTACGCATGACACTCTATTGTGAGTCTTAATGCACGTTAGCTACGGGTATGTCAAGCATCACTGCAAGAATGCATCACATTGTAGCTTAATTTGAGCTCATTAATAAGAGTGTAACCAATTTTTTCTAAGGGAAAAAAGTGTGTAACTAATCTGTACATTTCGCTGCACGTCCTCGATTATAAATGAAATCTACGTACACTACGCATGCGGCTATCGTGAAGACAACAATCTCGCCGGCGACCTCAGCCACTTGCTCCTACCACACTCCGCTATGGTCTCGAGCCTCGGCGACCATGTCTGGTTCCTCGGTCCGACGAGCTGCGCGTAATGCCTCTTCAGCTCAGGCGTGCTGCACAGCTCCGCCGTCGCTGAAGACGCCACCACCGCGCCGCAGGACTTGCCCCCACGCCGGCCGCCGTCGCAGGTGATCACCTTCTCGATGAACTCCGGCATGACCCTGATGAGCGTGGCGCCGCCGTCGCCCTTGACGTACTCGAACGGGCACTGCCCGGGGCCGGCGAGGGGCACCTTCGCGGGCGCAGGCGACAGCGCGGCGAGCGTGGCCGCGGTGAGCACCTTGAGGCAGGCGAACCGCGCCGCGGGGAGGACGAAGTAGGTCCGCCCCGGCAGCAGCTCCTCGCCGGGCGATATGACCGGGATCGGGAGGCCGACGAAGAAGGAGTCGGCAGGGCAGACGACGTGGCCGCCTGCTGGGTGCTCGGCTGCGACATCCCCCGCGGTGATGCACGCGTCGTCGGTGACCAGCCTCGTGTGCGCGCCCCAGTAGACAAGCCTCACCGCCGCCGTCGGGTGCAGGCACGGGGAGAGACCGTTGCCCATGGCACAACGTGTGCGAGATGGATGTCTAGAAGCTTCTAGAGATGCACCTCTCACTCTCAGTGGACTTGCAAATGGATGAAGAGAAGAGGAGAGCTTGAAGCGGCTTGTGATTCTGTGGGCTATATATATATTATAGTATATGTGACGGAGAGTTGAACGAGATTGACCTTGGAAAGTTCAAAGGTGAGGTAGGGAGTCCGTCGTATTGTGTTTTTACGCGCGGGGCTGGCTGGGTCAGTGGTCAAAGATGACGGCCGGCCATTCCCGAGACTCGAGAGCGAAGCAGAAATTTCGGCTCAAAGATGTCGACGGCCACTTCCGACGGCCGACAGATGGAACTGAACATGCTGCTGCGTCGTCGTCTTGTTTGGGCTGCACTGCACATGCGCGCCAATTGTCCTCGTGGCCAGCGGAGCAGGGGGTGGGTGATGCGCGTGCGCATCGTTGGCGGTCAGTTGAATGATCCACTCGGATAGATGTGTTTGGCAACTGGAGTAGTATTTGCCAGCCACTTTGGTCGTCTGATCGCCCTTGCCCCTACGCCGGCATGTATACTTTTGATTTATTTCTAGAAAGGAGATTTTTTTCTTTTTGGGGGGTGATGTGTTCATGAATAGCCTTGGGGCTATTTTTTTTGACGCGGGGACGTGGGTTTTTTTTTTGGACAAAAATCAGGAGAACTGCTTATTCATTTATTAGCGGTAACAAAAGCAAAACATCACAACACACCGGAAAAATAAACTAACAAACTACAGATAACGGAGCCCGACACAAGTTATCGTTGCTAAGCTCATCGCAATAGCGACATAGTAACTCCGACTTCTCACAATGGACCTCAACTTATGCCTCAATATTATTGCACCCACGCACATAACTATCACCAAAACAAACTCGAGAAAGAGCGTATTGCGTGCTATCGTTACCAAGCTTCGTCGTGCCCCAATAACGAGTAGCTTCAACTCCACACCATCACAATCAACACAAGTCTATCAGCCACCCGCCATGAAGCATGAAATGCAACTCCGAGGAAGCAGAAGCCTCGTCATCACCCCCAAGCCCAAACCTCATCGCCGCCAATCTCAACGTCAGTCCCAACCAGTGCAGGGTAGGGATTACCAAGGCAACGCCTCCCCATGGAAGAAACAACGTCAAAGGCGTCGCCATTGCCTGATCTAGAAAGAGATCAGGGTTTTCAGCCGAAGGATCCTCTCGGGGTGAGGGAAGACATGAATCTCATAGCGACGCCTTCAGGAAGGGTAATAGCACCTAAGAGCGTCGTTGTTGCTAGCATCGCTCGAAACCCTCCACATCACCCAACATCTTGCGCCCACGCTGAGCACCAATCGAACTTTGATAGCATGTGCCACGACAAGGACCAAGTCGCAGGTCGCCGAGCCCCATAGCCACCTCCACAACACACGATCGCACGGCCACCACAACAGCCGCCTCCGTGCTACAGCACCTCCATTGTACGGGTCTGCATCCTACCCTGCACAGGGCACCAAGCTGCCACCACCAAGTGCACATGTGTCGCCCACTCCGCGCCACACCGCGCATTCCACGCCTAGCCCGTTGTGCGCCTTGATAAGTGCCACTAGCGCTGCCGCGACCTCTGCAATTGGGGTGGCACCACACGCGCGCACACCCGCAAATCTGCCATCCATGCACGCCGCCCACCTAGCATACTCAAGCATATCCGGCCGACGCACCGCGTCGTGGATCTAACCGCCACGCCAGCTACGAACTTGCGGAACATGCACCAGAGCGTGCGCACGACGTCAAAGGCTCCCACCAGCATGCGCTCGCATGCTGCCACGAGGATTCTGGTGGCGGCTCTCAGATCTCGGGCACCCATCCATGCCAACACGTGGATCCCACTGGTAGCGAGCAGAACCGGTCACCACACATGCGCTAATGTGCGGATCTCGACGAGACAACGATGGGCAGACCACCGGAACCAAAGAAGAGAAGAAGGGGGGGGGGAGGAAAGGGAGGGAGGGGACCGCGATGAAGTCGCTTGGCACTGTCATCAGCCGGCGATGATGGCAGCCGCACTACTCGCACCGTCAGGGCTGAGGGTGGCAAAGCCGTGTCACCCCGAGTCACCCAAGGGAACGACGTGAGGGCCTCTGTTGTGTACGGTGTGTTAAATGGGATGTTCTTGAGCTGAAACAATATTGCTAACAGGGGTTAAAAATGTGGGACGCGGTATTTCGTAGCATTTGTACCATATCTTGCGAAATCTGTTAGCTCGTGCAATCCAATGATGTGCAAATTATAAGATGATTGAACTGAGTACTCAAAGCAGGTGACAGCGTAAAATTACTCGAGGGAACTAGCTATGATCCCCCCCATTTAACATGTTTTGAACTTTGAAATAAACAGGAAATTAGGGCAGAGACCAAGAGGCCAAAAGTTCAAGTCATGTTGCACTGTTTCCGGCCGAAATACTACCGGAGACTAACATACAACCTATGTCAGTGTTCTTCTTCATCTAGTAAGACTTGGCTGCTGCTTCTGTTGACTGTTCTTTTTGGTAGGAAGTTGGCTGTTCTCTTTGAACCTGCTTATGAATTCCTTGCCACCAAACGGCAATACAGGTAAACTGTGGACTTGCAGCCTTGTATTTTGATTCCGACGGCTTGAAGAAAGTTCCAAATTGCAATATCAATATAGAAGTTCCAAAATTATGACGTCTAGGTACAGTAGCTGGATGGCTAACAGTGCTGTTGCAATCAAACCAATCAGCTGCCGACGCCTTCCCAGCAGAGAGTAGGCCAAAAGGCAGAAGCGGTCCGTGTGTGTGTAGCTCATCAACCAACGTCCTTCCATTCAACTCTTCAGTCCTCATATACAGCACGTGCCATTTGCAACAACCGGTCAGCCATACAAATCCATCTGTGTGTACTACAGCCATTTAAAAGTTACTCCTGGCACTAGTTCTTTTAGGCCAAGTCGCGATAATAATTCTTGATTTAGGCTGAGTCTACCAAGAACATTTCAGAATCAGGGATAAGATTGAGCAAGGATCAGAACACCGATGTTGGTATATGCTAACTCTACACAAAGTATTTTCGAGAAATGGTAATTCTACAAATCGTATTTCCGGAAAATGGTAACGAAAGCATTCTGTGCATTGTATTTCCGAAAAAAAGGTAATTCTACACTCTGTGTCTGTGCATCTGCTGACCTTCTGCACTACTGTTGCGTGGACGTGGTCGTGGAGAAGCACCACCTCGGGGCATCGATCATGGATAGGCCTGCTTGCCGCTCACGTACGTCGCCAGGACGTGCCCAGGCAGATCGTTGGAGAACTCGTCCCACGAGGTAGAAAGCAGAACCACGAAATCGGCGTATTTCCCTTCAGAAAGGCTGCCCACAACATGGTCAAGGAAGCAGGCGTAGGCAGCAGATATTGTGTGCCTGTTTGTGTGTGAGTCAGAGAGATTAGTGGGCAAACCATTTTCAAAAGATTAATACCACAATTCAGAAGTGAGCTATATTAATTGCAAGAGCTGTAATTGCAAGGAATATTACGATAGTATCAGTTGAAACTTGGTAGTAAAATTCAATTGCAAAGTTTCCCATGTAGAGAAATGCCATCAGCTGTCAGAATGACTAGTGGTCAGGGCGTCAGGGCCTACAACTATAAGTTGGTAGACAACCATTTGCATTTTGTAGCAGCATATATCTCAAAGAGCACTAAACTGAAAAGGGACTTACGCTTTCAATGATTCGTCTAGGGACAAGCGTTCTGCAGGGATCCAGGGGACTTCCCATCCAGGAGGCTTACGGGACATCGCAGTTTGAATAGCTTGTAAGGGATTAATATCTGAAACCTACAAAACAGTAACAATATACCTGGTAACTGAATACAGAAACTGAAAACAGATTTGAGTTATGAAAGAAGTTTTGAGAATTACGTACAGGCCAATCAGAACCAAAAGTCAGCCTAGCGCCACCGGCTAATAGTGATCGAAACTTATAGGAACTTCGCTCGGCCCGCTCTATCCCAATCTTCTTTGCAGCAGAGTTGGCATCATCTAATACATGATCTGGCTGTCAACAATAAACATGTCTTTCAGAAGATGACGATAGCAATCCACATTGGAAAGCATAATACAATATGCAGAATTTAAAGTAATTACTCAATTAAAAAGGAACTATTGCTTAAAAGCATTATAGAACATGTATTAGTGGAATGGAATAACTGACCTGCACGGATGCAATGGTACCATGTTTGCCAAAGCGGTTTGCTGCACCTGGAGCCAGATGTTGGGCATGCTCAATCTGATTCCATATGCAAAGATTCAGTTCAAATTGTATAAAGCATACTGGAAGGGAAAGAAAACAATTCTGCGATATGCTATCAGAACACACCCGGAATCTACGGTCCTTCACTCCATTCGAGTCAACAACCTTGTCGAACATATCCAGAAGCATGTCATTAGCTTTATCCCCAATTGCGTGTATTGCAACCTGAAGAAAAAAAACATTATAACTTTCTAGAATGATGGTAGTTAAAATGAAGGATACATACAACAAAAAATGTCCACCTGAAGTCCAGCTCTGTCAGATTCTATTGTTCTATTGAGAAGATTATCCATATCTACCACTTGGAGACCAGAATTACCAAGATCACCCTCGTAAGGCTGCAAAAATCCACTAAACACTTAAAAACAAAAATAGTAAATTTAAGTGGCTGAGTATCTAGAATAGGGATAAACTATTTACCTCATGGAACAATGCACTTGAAGAACCCAGCGAACCATCAAGAAAAGCTTTAACACCACCTAGGTGGATCCATTGACTTAGCGATCGACCATGTTCATCAATAAGATCCTAAAAACAAGAAAAGTTTGTACAAAATATATTCACATAAAGTAAAGAATTGACACAGAAGAGCTTGGCATACTTCAAGAAGCAAACTTACAGAAGTGCGAGACCATGTAGGCATTGGGAAGAATAAGCATGCTCTGATAGTCATTTTTCCCATAGAGTGAGCCCATTCATAGATGTCTGTAGTGATATTAATACTTAGTTGAGTACAAAGAAGGTAACTATTGTTTTTTTACAACAACAATATCAACTGCGTACAAACTCAGTAATAAGGGCAAAATTCAGCCACACAGAAGCAACGAAAAGGGGTCTATTGTTGTTTAAAAATCAAGACATCAACAACAGGACATGCCTAGAGCATTACAGTTGTAGGATATATAATATCTGACCTTGCATTTCTCGTGACAGTGATGCACAAGCAAAGGGTTACAGAATACCTGAAAAATCTTGCCATGTTTTCTCGGCTGAGCTCCCAGGAAAGTAACTTCCAACATCAACAACAGTAGTCACCCCCCTCTTTAGGGCATGTGTACTTGCTCTAAGAAGAGCATCTCTTCTTTCACGGATAGAGACTTCTTGAATCACATCAAACACAAGCTTCATAGCAGTATCAACTAGAAGACCAGTAGGCTCTACAAGTAACAATACAGGTTAAACAATTTGGTTACTCATAAACTTAAGATTTGATGATAAAACTTGCACGTGAAGTTATAAATCAATAATAGGAAATAACAAATGAACAATCCATAGGATGGCCAAAGAATTATCCTTTGCGATATCATAACACATAAACTATGAGAATATTGTGAAAAAAAGTTAAATAGAGAGCTTGTGATCAGATACATCTGATCATTATAACTCATCAGACCCACAAACTTAATGAACTTCCTCGAACACAGTTTTCTTTTTAGTTTCTTCATTTTCTTTTGTCAGTGAGGCGTGAGCATTAAACTAAATTGTTTATAAATGCACACAAAAAATATATACCTTGGTTTGGTATTTATTTACTTTACGAAGTAACTTTGGGCTAGTAAAGGGCTCAAGGTCAATTTTAATCAGTTGTGTTACCTCCTTCAGTTGTTCTCATAATAGTTCCACCAATTGGATCATTTGTGTTTTTGTCAATCCCAGCAATCTTCATAGCTAATGAGTTGGCTACTCCCATATGACCATCCATGCGTGAGAGCCAGACCTGCAATTGAAATAAGTTACTTCTAGCCCTGCTGTCAGGGCTTCTCGAAAGCGGTTCAACTCATGAGTTTAAAAACGCACTGGATTATCAGGTGATATATCATCCAACCAAGCAGCAGTAGGGAAATCACCTCCCCAAACATCATTGTTCCAACCTCCTCCTAAAATCCACTGCCCATGAAACTTATCTGTTCAGAAAATAAGTCTCAGGGTCTTTCAAAGAGAAAATAAGTCTCGGAAATATTGTTTGTAGAAAGCTTTGGTAATGCTAATCGGTTTCAAGAAATAGAAATAGTTGGATATAATAAACCAAAAAGTTATTTAATATGTTAGGAACATGCTGTCTCACAATGCAGAAGCCATAAGTCTTTTCCGTTATCTAAAATATGTTTTTTATAACAATTATCTAAAGAAATGTTGGGAACATGCTATACACAAAAAACCATTTTAATACATTGTCATACCCCCCCCCCCCCAAAAAAAAAATAATACACGCTACAAAACCTTTTCTGATCAATCCATTCAAGCAACAGAATGAAGGACCAATAAGCCAAAGTGAAAACTGATTAGACACAAAGCTAGCTAGTTTTAGTAGTAATAAATTGGAGCTCGGAAATCACCAAAACTATTCAAATGTAAAAGTATTAAACACAAGAGCATAACTCTGACACACCTATGCAACACACCTATGGAATATAGCAACATATTTTTTGCATGTTGTACTATCATCCCAGGGATTTCTATAATCACGCAACAGAGGTCTGTTCACGCAGTGCAACGGAATTCAGAAAGAAAAAAACAATGAATTGAAAACAAAATTCAGGACTGCACCTCTGACAGCTTCCTTGACCTTGCTGATGAAGTCATCTTTGCTACTGACCCCTCGAAGTGGCACCCTCGCTAGCTGCAGCATGTTCAGAGAGTACCATTAGAAAGCACATGATGAGGAACAATTTGCATATCGTCATATCGTGTTCTATGGCTAAGTTCATTTGGCGAGTTGCATATATGACCTTTGGGTTAAGACCCCCAACTAGTGTCACAAACTGTTTTGGATCATGGCTAAATGGGATTGATGCAAACCTGAAAAAACAAATTTTGGTGGGAGTTACCGCTCTATATTGGGCAATTTGGTGAAGTCGGAATGACATCATCTTTAATAAAGCAAAAATGGACTCTTCTATACAGGTGATCTTCAAAGGAACATATTGGTATCGCCTGTGGGCTATGTTTCAAAAGGCAGGGACAAGGGATACTATGAAAGCTGCATGCCGCTAATTGGAGATTATAACAATGGAGATCTTGGCGGAAAATGGATAGAAGTTCAGCAATAGGATATGTCTCTAATGTTATTTTGCATTCATATTCTGACACTTTCAGGTCAATTGTTAGACTTTTTATGGCAGCATGTTTACTTAAAACATTGTAATAAGTATCGGGTACGTAAATCCAAGGATGTAGAAGCTGAGATATTTTTATTACTTTGATGAAATAGAACACCCTTTATCTAAAAAAAATATTGTCATATCAGGTTCTCTAAAACCGATTTACATATTGCAACATTGTAACGTCACAGGTAGGCCACTGGCAAATGCAATGGCAGTTAAGCAAGTAGTGCTACCTGCAAGCCACCATCAATGAAGTGCACATGGGAATCGATGAACCCCGGCAGCACAATTTTACCACTGAGATTCAACTCATATGTGTGGCGACCCTTCAACTCCTGCATACACAACTTACAAATTTCAGCTATATACAGAAGATTGAACGACGGTTCTAGCAGCGATGCAGCAAACAGTGACACAATTTTTTTTATGTATAATTAGGCTCTGAACCGAAAGAGGAGGAGCGACACTGACACGACCTTAACGGATCCGTAGGTCCCGACGCGGAGCACACGGCCGGCGCGGACTGCCATGGCGTCGGCGAAGGGGCGGGCGGGATCGGCGGTGTAGATGGTGGCGTTGGCCAGTATCATGTCGGCGAAGCGGCCCCGCGGCGTCCCTGCAATGCAAGGAAGAGAGACAAATTATTCTTCCAGTGCGAGCAAGAGGAAGCTGGAGGGCTACGGTTAGCATGCAGCGTGCGTACATGACAGGCGGGAAGCCGAAGGGAGGAGGAAGACGGCGGTGGCTATGGCAATGGCCGCCGCGAGGAGAGCGCTGTGGGCTGGCATGATGGGATCTGAACCAACCAGACGGCGTGGCTGTCCTAGCCTCCTAGTTCCGTTCAAATACTAGTACGAGACACAACAGCGCTTGTCCGAATCGATCCAAATCCATGTGTCCCCGTCAGCCGTCAGAATCAAGATTCAAGGCAGTGCTGCTGGTATTAATCCAACAAACAACTGCCACAACATGCACTACACCAATAAATGGCAGCTTCGCTTCAATTACTGATCAACAGATCCAGACTTCTCCTTGCCTCAGTTGTTGATGTTTGCTTTTCGTTGCTCGACCCTTTAGAGTCGCTGTACTGTCCAGTCTAGACTTTTTTATTTCGTTTAAATAAAAACAGATACAGACTTCGGTTACATCAAGAGAACCAAACCAAGTCAGCAAGCACCCTTGCTTATTCCCAAGCGGTCAACAACCCGGCCATTGCAGGAGCGAATGCGTCTCGCGTTATTATTGTTTGATCCGCCGCAACTGCTCCCTCCACGAACCTCTGCCACGGCACATCAGATCGTCAGTTGGGGAGCTGAGACCGGTAGATGTCATGGCACGACGACGACGGCAGCACGGGGCAGAGTCTCATGGAGAACGCGTGGCGCGTCGGCGGCAGCAGGTACTGCTCGTGCACGCACGGCGACCAGCTGTCGTCCCCGCCCAGCCCCATGTGCTTGTGGTCGAGATGCACCTGCGAACAACACACAAGCCATTCTGCCATCACTCTCTCAGATCAGTTAGAGCTCGATGTCAAGAGCTGGAACGCGAACAAACCTCGATGCCATCTCCCTTCACCAGCTTGTGGTTGTGGGTCCCTCTGTCGAGCTCCGCCGTGCCGTAGTAGCTAGCGCTCATCTGCATCGGCGCGGTGTCGCTGTGAACCGAAGCGTAGAGGCCGAAGCCGTCAGCATTCCGAAGCGCCATCCACCTGACGTCCGCCCGGCCGCCGCACTCGCCGGGGGCAATGTACGGCACATGTAGGTCCTCGACGCTGCTTTCATACACGCTGACGTGCGCGGCGGCTTTGCGGTCGGGGTAGCACTCGAACGGGCCCCTCCCGTACCATGTGACATGGCTCAAGGACTCCTCTGCGTTGAACACGATGCCGACCCGGGGAAGGGGAGGAAGATCGCTCTTGGGGTTTACCTCGTACTCAAGGATCACGTCGCCTGACTCGTATATCCGGCTGAGCATGTTTACCCGGAAAAGTACAGATTCGGAAGCTTCTGAGAGAGCAGCATCATCGGGCCTCGGTAAGTGCCCAGGAAGGCCATAGTAGACGGTAGAGAACTCGATGGTATTGTCCGGCAATTCCTTCACAGAAAACTGACTGCTATAGAACGAGATGTTATCAAGGAAGGCTTCTCTCCATTTTGAAGCATAGGGCTTGGTGTAGAAGCCTCCTTTGTCATTGTCTGTTGGTGCACGCCAAAAGCAGGGAAATATTCCCTTGCTCATAAGCTCTACATTATTGACCTGTTGTCAACAGAAGTATCATGAGTTCCAAATTTTTGTTCTTTTTTAGAATATCCAAAAATTTAATCAGTCGCAAACGAAGTAAAATTGGCACCACAATGAAAGAAGTATGATCAAATTCTAAAACTTAGGTTGAGTTTGACAAGAGTATTGTGACTGGTAACTACTACAATGCAGTGAAACGATTTACCAAATTTAGATAATAAGTCTACAAATTTTGCAAAACAAGCACCTGGAGCCTGGCGGAGAGGACCACGGCAGCATTTTTTTTAATTATGCTTTGTAAAAAGAAAACAATGGGGAGGGTGTGGCAGCCGCTTATATTGACCAGCATAAATTGCACAAATTAAGAGTATCTTCCCAGAGCTCAATCAGAAGCCACAGATAGATATGGTGTTTTGCATCCCTATAAAATCTGGAACCTAATCTGCTAATCGTGGATGGTGCTAATAAGTTGCAGTTTGTGCAATGTAAAGCCACTTACTATTCAGGCCCACAGAATATTCAAAACCAACATTGTCGTGACCCCTGAACACACCTTGGCATCACAAACTATGGAATGGAGGTGAACGGAAAATTTATTTAAATACCTACCGTTCATTCTATATCAAAGACTTAACAGGCCACTTGATTTACACCTTCTATCTGTCTAGAATAACCAAAGAACCCCTTTGCGGTTCTGAGCCCTTGCCTAGGTTAGTAGTTCCAACATATTTGATTGTTAATTGCCTCCAGACTCCAGTATCAAGGACGGACAACCAGATATGTAAACAGATGGGTAAAGCAAAGAAAGTAGAAAACTCCTAGTTTTAGTACACCATGAAACTACCTACCTTCCAACTGTCAATTGTTCCAAGTTGACTGTTTACTTTGATTTGCCAAGCCTTATTCTTGCTAATGATTACACTATCCCCAACATGTTCAGAGATCAGAGGGTTCCTGGAGAATGATATCACCTGAAGATGATATTAAGCTGTAAGATAATTCAGAAGAAACAGGAGTTTCCGCCCAAAAAAAAAAAGAAGAGTGAACAGGATGAGGACGAGAAAACATACATGAGGGACAAAACCATTTTTCTGAGGTAAAAAAAGTTGTGCTGAAGCCAAGAGATGACCGCCTTTAGCCCATCGTGTTTGGTACCTCTGTTTCACATTTACAGACAAAAATACTTCTTTCACTGCAGAAGTACTCCATAGAGTAAACCACGGTGATGATTCCATGTCGATAAGTTGACTAGTTTGTGGTGCTAGGGTTGGAACATTGAATAAACCAGAGCCCAAGATGCAACCATCTCCATAAAGAACCCAATTGAAGTCCAAAGCTTCTGTTGTCTCAAAAAATTGTACATTTTCAATCTGCATGATAATAATGGTACTATTAGATGAAAAAAAAACATGCAAGGAAATGGCTCGATGGATACCAATCTGAGGTTAGTTACCTTAATCATGTTATCTGTTAATGATATTTTGATAGGCTGGTAAAGGTATTTAACTTCTGCAACCAGAATCAATGTGGTCAATTAAGTTTGACATCTATAGGTTGGGGAGACAAATATATAAGGTTTAACAAATCGATACTTAAGAATGCAAATCTTTTTTCCTCTCAAGCAAATAGCATTTCCATTTACCATGAACAGCTGGGTGAATCGTTCGATCAGGCCATACAATGCCATTAAGGCAAAAATTTAAGTCATTTGGAATATCTCCGAAGTCACCACCATAGGCCCAAAATTTAGATCCATCCTCGCCCTCCTTTAGTAAACCCTGAAATGAAAAATGGGAAAGGATACAGTTGAGAAAGGAACTATGGAATAAGAGAACGAAATCGCATCAGTGATCCATATTAAGGCATCTCACTTATGGCGATGTTCTAGATTAGGTTGATAGATTTTTATGCAATGATAAAAGATTTATGTAACCTCTATGCGACACAAGATAAAGAAAGCCAGCTTGTTATGATCATTTTTCTATTTTATCCACTAATCAAAGAAACAGGCCATAACCTGATCCATCTAGTGAGACACATAAGGATGATTAGACACTAGAAATATGCAAAAATAGTGTATAAACATGCAGCAGAATTTTGGCATTGAAGAAAAAAAAGTCGAGTGGGATGAAAGTAAATAGGACATAACCTGATCGACCCAGTCCCATATAAAACCTCCTTGGAGTCCAAAAGTGTTGTCTATGGCCACCCAATATGCATCAATATTTCCATTACTGTTTCCCATAGCATGTGAATACCTTGAAAACAAAAGGAGGGAAAAAGTTTCTTTAACCTATGAATACAAACAAAGGGAATCAAGTTAATACGTGAGGCCGCAGTTAGCATACTCGCAAAGAATGAGGGGCCTCTTTTCAGATGGGTCTTTTGCTATCTTAACAATATCCCAGATACGCATATACATGGGGCACACGATATCTGTGGATGATGTTCTGGAGCCACCTCCTTCGTAATGGATGAGCCTAGTCGAGTCCCTTTCACGAAGCCACCCTAGAAGAGGGTTATCCATAAGATGAGAAGAAATAGAAAAGCTGAACTATCACAGACTCACAGGGACGAATGTTTTACCAGACATGGCAGCCTGATTAGGCCCATATGAAGATTCATTTCCCAAGGACCAAATGATAATGCATGCATGATTCTTATCTCTCTCCACCATGCTAACAAGACGATCAAGCATAGCATTTGCCCAGATGGGTTCTAGAGTAGGATGTTTGAAATGGCTATTTTCATCAAAGCCATGTGTCTCAATGTTGGCTTCATCCACTACATAAAGACCAAAAATGTCACATAACTCATACCACCTCGGATGTTGGGGGTAATGGCTATTTCTAACAGCATTGATGTTGTTTTGTCTCATCAAAACCAGATCCTGTCACAAATAGATAAATTGTAAAGGCCTGAAGCTGGCAGTTGAAAAAGTTAAGCGGGGAGATGGTATGTTAAAAATGCCCTCAGATATGACAGAGGAAGAGAGTGACCTTGATCATGCATGCTTCTATATTTGTCTTTCCAACACGGGGATGATGCTCATGTCTGTTGACACCTCTTAGTACAACAGGATATCCATTAACAAGCATTTGCTTGTGTGCCAGGACCACATTACGAATGCCTACTTGGCATGATTCACACTCAATAAGCTTCCCATTGGCATCTTTAAGGAGGACAACAAGAGTGTATAAGTTGGGCTGTTAGAAAAGGAAAAATAGTTAAATGGACATAACTTGAAGCAGTTGAGTTGTAATAGTAGTGTTTGACAATAGAATTTCCCTTGGATTAGACCTCTTACATGTTCACTAGACCAAAGTTTTGGATTTTCTATTTTCCCTGCAAGAACATAACCACGAAAACCAAGGCAAGGGTTTGGTATTGGTTTTGGCTTCGGCTTCAAATCTACCACATTAGCAGATGAAAGATCTGCATCTGAACCCTCAGACAACCCAGAGTTATCATAGAGTGTTGCTTCAATTGACAAAGTTGATATTTGCTCCCGGTCTTGCTTGTGTGAATCAATTTCCACCTCAACCTGACATACTGAACAACATTAGAAGCGAACTGAGTTACAGAATAAGTGTTTCCTTGACTAATGCAACTACTTGCCATATGAAAGCAACAGTAGGAAAAGAGTTGCCCAAGCAAATGTGTTGCCCATTATTTGATGTTAAAAAGGTGGGGCATACAAATCTAAAGAAAGGGAAGCAAGCAGGAAAACTGGATAAGCACATAATGTTTTGTCGTGTCTGTTGTGATAATAATATAACATTCTAAAGCAGTTACCAATTATAAAATCTTTCTTGGGTTCGATATGAAATTTGATCATGTGGTTGTGAATAATGGTTATTACTATAATGTGTGAAGCCTATATTAGCATTCCCACCCAAAAGAGCGAGAAAAGATCTGCACCCTACTTCACTAATTTCTCGCAGCATTTCCTCTATTATGTATCATGAGTGCATAACCCTGCAAAGATGGCTACTATGATTACCTCAATATCAGCTAAACGGAAATTGTCATCCAAGGTTGCTTTGAAGAAGTAATCTGTAATAAAAATCTGCAAAGAAAATTTCAGCACTTATTAATCCAAAATTCCCATGGAACATAAGTAATTTCATCAAGAAGGGAAGTAGATCAAACAAACTAGAAATGCTAGTACGGTGTACATGTCATGATTTTGATGAATAATATGTAGCTGTTGCTCAGAGAAAAGGTCAAGCGTAACATTCCCCTATATTTTTTAAAAAACGTTGCAAAATAACAGCTAACTTAATATCATGTAATAAGCCTCAGTTGGCGGGAGGTGTGGGTGTACATCTCCACCACCTAGGTTCGAGTCCTCTTCAACTCGAATTTGGGTGTCTATTTTTTTCTTATTTACAATGTCACCTAGTTCCTCCTAGGTTGGTCAAGTTTTGAGAACCGAGCAATAGCTCGGTTGGTAGAGCCTCCGGTTGAGAGGCTGCCGACCTGGGCTCGAACCCAGGTGCTCACATGTCGTGTGAGTACCTCCCTAAAGGATTCGGTACTCCCCTCTCTTAAGACAAAGCCAAGGGGACATCTTCTCCCCGTGGTCGAGTTTTTTTAATATCATGTAACACTCAAGAGGTCACCTGTGGCTTTGATAGTAGTATCACATCCCTGTGAATACCAGACAACCACCAGTGGTCCTGATCTTCAAGGTAAGAACCATCACTCCACCTCATTACTTGGACAGCAAGAACATTTCCCTTGTCTGAATCACAAGGGTGGCAGCAATCAGTAACTTCAAACTCAGCAGGAAGCCTACTGTCCTGGCTGCATTAACACATCAAGCCAACAACTTATTTTCATACAAACGCATCATGAACAAATGAATAACAAACAGAATAGGTATGTGTCACTAGTGACCATCATAATAAGTAGCAAGGGTTAGCCATTGTGGCTTTTCTCCGCAAGATGTTATGTGCGGTTCAGAAACTTCTAAGGATCTTCATCTCCAAAAGCAACCTAAATACTTTGAACATTCTATCTAGCAGACTAGCACTCCATAGTCAAATATTGGTTCATTATAAAGCTAAAATATACAGTAGGTGGTAGCCAGCCCACCTAGGTCACTGGCATAATTTTCAAGTGCTCACTAAATTCAATTTCAAGGTACCATTGGTGAACTCTTTCATCAAAGAGAAAACAATGATGTATGCATGTAACTATGTAAGCAGTACGATAACACTTCACAACAGGAAAAATATAATGATAAGATTGGGAGGAATCCTGACTTCTAGCAAATAGAAATATTTGCCGATATGAAAGATGTTAAATTCAAAGTAAATCACGGAAGAGAACTATATGTACAGAACAGAAGATAAATTTATAGGATCCCACACGACAAACAGCTCGTGCTGCCAAAATTATCATGTACTCCACTTTTTAATATCGGGAAACCTTTTAAGAAGAGCATGCAAAAGCTGAGAGTCAGATACTCAAATAGCCAATAAAAGATAAGAAGCTTCACAGGGTTCATTGGCAGTAAATATGTGAACAGGGAATTAGTTTACTGTCCACTGTATTAATTTGATAAGTCATACATTACAGATATCTAGACAGTACCAAAAAAAACCAATGCAATGAATTTCGCTGTCATACCTATACCCGATCGGTACACCGTTTACCCAAGCAAAAAATGCTGAATCAACAGCTTCAAAGTGCAACAAGATCCTCCGACCTACCACAATTCACAATCAGCTCGGAATTGTTTAAAATTGAAGGGGAACGTTACATCCATGTGAATATCAGAGACAACAATGTTATGCATGTCAAAGAACAAAAAAAGTTCACAACATGAGGAGACAGTATAGGAATACCGTAGTAAAGAAAAACATTTATGCAGTAAACCAAATGAGAACAGCATGTCTAAGGAAATAGCCAGCTATGCAATAACTAAGCCCAGCTATAAACTCTTCAGGAATTGCTCAAAAATAGGGAAATCCTAGACACAAAATTTGACAGCAAGGCTGTTACTGTCAGTATTTTCATTCCAACTTAATTAGCTATATATCATTAGGTTGTTCGCACAAGACAAATATTCAATTTAATGAATCAGGTAATTATCATCATAATTGGCACAAATAAACTAATTTCCTCAAGGATATCACAACTTTATCAAAAACTATTCTTAATATTAAGGTTACTTAGGCTAGTTGAAATGCAATCTAAGGATTTGGAACAGAGAGCGTGGCAACTAGCACCAACCTATCACAACTTTCTGTGCAGAAAAATAAAAGAAAAAATACCAAGCATTATGTGAATATCATACCTTTCCACTCTTTTGGGATGTGAAAAACTGTCCTGTAACAACCCGTGGGATTTTCAGGAGGCACAAATGGTGGGTTCATTGGGAAAGGATAAGTGACATTTGTGTAGATTGGACGGTCAAACCCATGCATTTGCCAATTTGACGGAACTGCAAGCAAGTTGATGTACATTTAAGAACAAATTTCGAATGATGTGCAAAAGCCAAAAGAACGTGACATTCTTATTCAAGTCTAAATACTAAGATATAAAAGATTTCTAATGAAACTAAAATAGCAGCCGACACCAAACAAGTTAAAGTGAACACAAACTTGATACACAACAAGCACCGTCTCAACTATAAAAAGCATATTAAAAAGGCAAGCGAAGTTGTAGCACTGTGCCTGGCAAAGCCTCCCAATTTGAATCGTCAAAATGAGCATCATAGAATTTCTCCGGAACACTTTCAGGTGAAGGAGCTAAAAGGAATTTCCAGTATCCACTTAGAGATTCAGCGTATGGTAAGCCCTTGGACCAAAGAGCAGCACTTTCTAGAGCACCGCGAACCGCATCATCATTCCAGACAGCAGCGTCAGAATTAAGATAGTTCACATTCCTCCGTTCATGCCAATACTTCAGGGCTCCTATCGATACGAAAGAAAAGAAAGCAAATCAATCAACCAGTTGGAAATCATTAGAAACATTACCCTCGCAAAACTAAATCTGCTATTGACAGGGTGATTTACTCCTGCAGTCTACCTTCAAGCGTATCCTGTGAGCGCAATGGCACATGCGCCTCTCGCTTTCTCCACTTGAAGAACGATGGGTCCTCCCAGGCTTTATGCGAAATGTTCGAGGGAGGAAACATCATACTGGCCGAAGCTAATGCCATTATGGTCACACAAGGGTATCTCCTTCCTCAAAATGAACTGTCACATTCACATACACATATCCTCCTGCAAGAGCGTGAAGACAGCATCTGAATAAAAATGGAAGAAATGGATATACGCAAGTTGAGAATGATGTAATTGGGATAATGCAACCCGTTTACTTGAGCTGTTCCTTTTTCATTAGAGAAGAAGTCTGGAGTAGTTTAAACAAAGTACAGTGGCGTGTGGCTCCTCCATAGAGGACCAGTCCACTCTGGCTGCGCTAACAACTGCAGCCGATTCTGACTGAGCGCGATCGAACATCACAGCCGTATATCCACTCGCCAAAGCTCATTCGAACTCCTCAAACGTCGTCTCATCCTAGATCGTCGCCACCTTCGCTCCTCCCCTGTCCCCTCGCCTCCTCCAACCAGGCAACCACCAGTTGCTGCCGCACCCACCCCCAACACACGCACACCCGAGGAAAAGGCGCTCCGCCCCAACCCGCCGCCCTTGCCTCGCGATGTCGCCGCCGCCCCCGTTCCCCCGAGCCCCATGCCCTCGGCAGCCCGATTCCAAGAGCAGTGGATGTTCTCAGACTGTGGCTGAAAACTATTTCAAGCGTCGAAATAACTGAATACAGGCTGCCGAGTGGAGGTTGACGAAAACCTCAGCAAATCCACAATACGAGAGGATGATCCGACGAAACGATCAGAGATCAATCCTCGATCCAACAACAAACCAGTAAAAACACAGGGCAAGGCAAGGAGAAATTCTAGCCCGAGACGACGGGGCGATGTGAGAGGAGGATTCGCACCGTACCTGCAGCGACGGAAGAAGGAGCCCCTGGAAGGAAACAATCGACGACGAGCTACCTGGCTGCGAATCTTCTCCGATGGGATTGGGGTGGCGGAGTGGGTTAGGATTACGAGTGACGTGTGTTTCTTCGTCGGAGGTCGTCGGAGGAGCAAGTGACTCCGCTGTCGCAATCGCAACAGTCCAGGACGCAACGCTAGAGATGTTTGGAGGGAGATGGGCCTGGACCATCGCGGCTTTTCGGCCCAGGATTCATCGAAGCCTGGTTTCAGGAGGCCCGGTAGGACGAGATGGACTTGCTGGAGATTTTTATATTTTATAAATCAAAAAATTTATGAAAACTAGTCTGCACTCCAGTAAATACATACTCCCAACACAATTTATAATCGATCCTGTTATAACTAAAATCTATACTACTTTCTAATATGTATATACTACTTTTTAATATATATATATATATATTATTTTATAATATATGTATTATACATGTTCAAAGGTCGGATCACAAGCCTGAGCCCCATGCTAGTTTGGGATTGTAGGCCCGAGCCTGACCTGACAACAGTTTTTTCGGGCTTTTTTAGTTTATGGTCTATTTTAAAGCCCGAGCTTGGCCGAAAAAATCTTTGCACTAGGGAGTTAAGCTCGAGTCCAGCCCTCTGAACTGGTTGGATTGGGTTTGGTTGGGTCGGGTTAATTGGGCTAGGTCGGGCTGTCCATTAACAGGACTAATGTGTATACTTCTTTATAGATGAAGTATATATTTTTTAAAAGATATATATATATATACTATTTTTTAAGATGTATTTTTTTCTTTTTAAACATTGAATAGAGGAGTAGTATGTATACTGGAGTATAGAAAATGTTTCATTTTAAATTAACAAATTGTAAATATATGCTTGTTTGAAAATTGCAAGGATCCTGAAATTTATCTTCTTCTTTTTTGTTTCTCATCGCACAAATAATTGTTTGAGTTAGAAAGTTTTTGAAGATCAAGATAATATCATTCTCTACACCAATGAGTCTTTTCAAAAACAAATCATGACTATTTCGATAGTGCTTTGAATCTTGACAACGTTGAAATGTAATATCTTTATTATTTTTAAACTGGTTGTCCGTCTCATGAGTCTAGATTTATAAATTTTAAAACAAACATATATATTTGCAAATTTTATTTTATTATATATATAAATTTCGGCCTTGCTGTCACACCACACGCCGTTTTGGAACAAACGGCGGTGGTATGTTATTCCAGTGTCACTGCGTAGCATCTCTAATGTTGGTCTCGCGAATCTCGTCTCGTCGTGACCGGGGATCTTACCGACCTACCATCGCCAAAAGCATACGGAGGGCTCGCCGGCGTGAACAGCCGTGGGCGTACGTGTGCGTCGGATAACGCCTCCGCCGCCCGCCGGTGTGGAGGGGCGTACAACGTTGACAACCACCAGCAGAAGCTGAACTGCGCCGGAGGACGGCCGCGTTATCCCGAAATTTTACTCTCCTGGAATCGGATTAGCTAGCTTACACATGTGCCTGTTATTGCCAAAGCCATCTTCAAGCAAGGGTAAAAACTAAAACGGTTCAAAAACCATTAACAGAATAACAGCAGGATTAGCCTTGTTTACTGTCCGGTCGTGGCCTGCCCTGCCTGTGCCCCAACCCAATCCAAAATAGGTGGATCGTTTGCAGTAATGCACAGAGGCCTAACACATCTTCAGATTTTTGTTCTCTTCAATATTTCAATAGTTTTTCTTCATAGTTCCTGTCACGAGAAAATTTTTAAAGCTATTCTTTTCAAGATGTGATTATTTCATTTTACTTCACAAATCTCTCCAAAGAGAAGCGGTTAGAGATAAAAAAAAAAGAATAAGAATAGAAAAAGAAATTAGAAAGAAATAAAAAAATATATAGTTGTGATGGTCTCTTCTCAACCTCGGAGGATCCACGTTCAATAGAGGTAGAAAAAAAAGCACAAAACGACAAGCGTGGTACGCCAAATCTTGGAGGCAGGCAAACAAGAGTGGTACGCCAAATCTTGGAGGCAGTTGTCTGCCTGCTCCCATGACCGGCAAGGCTGTCATCACAAGCAAGCAGTAGCAAAGCGATCCCTCCACCGGACCGGACCACATGTCCGGCAACTTGCGCAACTTGGCGGTGCGCTGCAGATGCAACGCATACTGACTATGCGTGTGTGCATGGGCTTCATCAATGGAATTCAAATCCTGGGACGCCCTTCATTTTTATTCCAGCCGTTGCGATCTGAGAGATCTCTGGATAATACTAGGTTATTCGATCTGGAGTGATCCTGCCGGATCCTGCCCAATTCCCAGCCAACCACCCCTCGCTGAGCAGTAGCTTCGATGCTGCCCAACTCCCAGCGTGTAATGTGGCGTGATGGTACTAGTATAATGTGGTGCCAGTATGACACACGTACGAAACAGTGCTCGTTGAATTTATTTCTTCTTATCTTATGCAATCTAATCTAATCCTCCTGGGAAAAATCGATCAGGACTAACATCAGTCTGTAGCTACGTGGGGTTATTTGTTATTGTTACTGTATAGTCCTTGGTGTTTAAATTTTGAGGACAAATTCAAGCAAACGACAAAATGTTGGAAAAATCATGGTCTCGATCAGATAAAACAGAATGATTATATTGCTAAGGCATACTTTAGACATATACAAAATAGCGCTACACAAACCTCTCTCTACTACATTCGATGACAGAAATAGCATAAAATAGATCATGAGAGATATAAAAAAAAAATAGATACGATTGCATTCAGCGCATCAATATTCTACGAGAGGGAGAAACGGCAATATGAGATTGACCTCTCTTCATACAAGATGCTAAAGATGACGTAGAGAAACAAGATCATAAACAGTAGTACCGAGCGTTTCTTAAAAATCTTATTTGTTCTTTTCCAATGTATGAACTCAAGAATTATATGTTTCGGAGACCTACTCTCTTTATCACCGGTGCACATCGACACGTATGATAGAGTAGTTTATTTGTGGTGGCGCAACAGAGAGAAAAAAAAAGTAAAAACCCTAATTCATGTATATATTAGGGTGATGATAAGTAGATATATAGAGAGAAAACATGTACATGTCATGATCGTACGTGTCATGATCAAACTCTCAATTAACAAAATTTCTCATAATTGTATGGATCGTCTCGCATTGTAAAAATAAAATGGTAGAAAAAAACCGTATTAGATCATATTTTGACAGAGCATTCACACATGTGTTGTGCGCAACTATATTTAAGCGTGTGTTCTCTATGAATAACACAACTCTATTTAAATTGATTTTCTCTACCTTACTAGCACGGTTGAACCTTTTCAGAAATTATAAATGTGCTTGTCCATGGATTGTTTGCCTCCACCGTCAAGATGAAAGGGAAAAAGGTTCGTCTCGTACACACTAGAGGAATAAGAGAACTGAGCCTCCTTTACTAGCCCAACAGTAGGAACAAGAAAGGCATGGATGGTCACAAACATATGTTTATCTGAACATTTTGTAGGAATGGAAGAAATGAACCAATACAGCATCAACAGCGAAGACCGATTGATCCATCTATCTGTGCAACAGCCATCACAAGTTTGATCTAGTCAGTAGCATAATAAGCCACAAAGTTAAAATTAACCTAAACAAAAGCATCCAAGGCGCAGCCTTCTTTATCTACAATTTGTTTCCCCATTTCTTTCTGACGACCACCATGGGTGTTCCCGAGCACAACAAAATTTGTGGACCAAAGCAGGACATATAGGTATGCAATTGTTTTCACTTAGAGCTAAACACCCAGGAGCTAACGCTTCACTCCATGATTAACCCCCAAAAGAACCAGCAAAAGAAAGAAGAAAAATACTTAGTGAGGGGGGGGGGGATTAATAATTAATTAATTCGGTATCAGGTCTCCACTGCCAAGCTGCTACTGGACAGTCTTGGCTTCGTCTTCTCCGGCGACGACAGCCCCTCCTGCTCCATTGCCGCCGCCGCCTTCCTCTTGTTACCGCTGCTGACATTGCAGTCGTTGATTGTTCCATCAGCAGTCACTTCTGCTACTGCTTCCTCCGGCTTGTGCGCCGGTTGCTCAGGTTGTTCAGCCTCCGGCTGTATCTGTGGCTGTGGCTGAGACTTGGGCTGCTTCCTTTTCAGCAGATGAGACTTGAGCTTCTTCATGTCAGCGAGCTTGACAGGTTTCAGGAAGAACTCCTCTGCACCATCTTCCAAGCACCTGAAATTCCAGCGAGTCCAATAGTTAGTTCAAAAAATGGGAAACAGAACAGGAGGATCCACTATGATTGTACTATGACACTGCGGCTAGATTGCGTGGAAGGGATCATTTTCTTCCCCCTTTTGGTTTCTTCACCGAGTGACCCCCATCAGAGTCAGAGGACATGTCAGAGATCTTTGCTACCACAAGGGAAAGACCTGGTCTTTTGATTTTCAGGGCCTTTTGACTCAGTCCCAACGCATGAATTCTTTAATGCCCTCCCGCAATTGCCCAAAAAATTTGACCACCGGAGGACAGTGACCACAAAAATAAAAAGAAATATTTTTTGCAATAAATCTCTTTGATGTGTGTCTGAAAGATTTCGTGAGATCTTGGCCCACCACCCCAAGGCATTGAGAGGAACCTTTCCTATGCTTTACATCCTTGTCACCAAGATATACAATCTATGCATGAAAACACAGCGCGTTCATTGCCCCCAGTTCCATTGAACTGGGACAACATCAAGGGTGCTGTTCTGGGGAATTCCTGGACTTCTCTTCCTCGTCCCATTAAATCATAATACTATACCCCTCTTTTGTTCTTATCTCAAAGATCAAATCTTCTATATTTGGCTTCTATCAGGTTGTTTTAAGTTTCTATGGAGCCTTGCGGAAATTTTTAGGTAGGCACTAACCAAAAAGTAATGCTGTAGTAGCAAACTGAAAACGGATGTTTCGCATTTTTCTTCATGTAAAAAAAGGTATATTCGACCAGGAGATGAGCTGTATTAGCAAAACAAGCACAATGTTTTGCCAGAATTTTTGTTTGTTTGCACGCTTTAGACCCTACAGATTAGCCAGCCTTTTACTAATACTAGGCACAAAATTCAGGGGGGAAAGTTGCAGCAAAGAAATCAATCCCAACGACAAAGAAGAAGCTTTTTTTGCAAACATTAAATAATCCATCAGGCATTCATTCATTCAATTCTTTTACCAGAACTGGTAACCTGGTATGATGGCATTATATTCCCTCTGCTCCCTAGACCTCCCCTCACCCTTTCACCATGATACTATGTGCCATGTCCTACACTGTTAAGTTCAGAACCAGACAGAGACCAATACAGTAAAAACCCAAACATTTTCATCTGGTACCTCGGCAATACACACTACCGATTTGATTAACCAAGTTCAACATAATTGTGACCTTGTTAGATTCTCCTGCCTAATAGGCAAACATAAAAATGCTGCTAAAAAAGAGGCGAGATAAGGAGAGCGCTTTAATGGAGCTTTCAGCTCACCTGTTGATCCTGGCAGGCACATTCTCAGAAGACATTATCACCACCGGAATGTCCTTCAATGAGGAGGACCCCTGGATCCCCAAAATTAAACAGCAGAAGAACAAAATGTTACTCCACTGTGGACCATGATTATTTATGAATGCCCAGACACAGAAAGAATTAAGGCACTAGCAAATCTCACCTTCACCCTCTTCAGCAGATCATACCCTGTCATGCCAGGCATGCAGTAGTCAGTGATGATCAGATTCACATCGATTTCCTGCAACAGGAGTTCAGAAATCACGTGATTAGTTCCAGGAAAACAACGGTAACCAAGATTCTGGAGACCAATCCAAGCAGGAGATGAAGAAGTCAGGCCAGCTAACTACCTGATGGTCAGGGGAGGAGGAGGAAGGCGATGATGAGTCTTCCCCTTCATCCTTCAATCCTAACACCTCCAAGGCCTTACTACCAGAATCGACAGTAGTCACTGAACGACAATTCAAAAGAGATGAGAAAGAACGGACCACAAGAAAGAACATTCTATTAAAGGTCAAGAGAAGTCGCTGTCGCTCACCTTGGTAGGATGAGTTCTTGAGCAGCATCTCGATGAGCTTCCTGTCGATGAGGCTGTCATCCACCGCGAGAACATGGAACCGGGACTCAGCATCAACCACCGTCATGGTGTGACAAGAGCTAGAAACGGAACGAATCCACAGAGCCTCTCTCTCCCCTTCTTCCTTGTGGCCGCGGGAACGGAGGTGCGGTGGTGGAGCTGTTGCTTGGTGGCTAATGCGGCATCTCCGGGGCAGCAGGGAGGAGGATATAGGTGAGCACCATGGCACGCCACATCACAGCACCATCGCCTCCCAGGAAAGCAAGATCCGACCGGATCACACGCCCGAATCTCCACAGCAAATCGGCTCCATGATTTCTCCTTTTTCTTGTGGTCTCTGCCTCTCTCTTCGGCCTCTGAGTTGTTCTTGGCTTTGGCTTTGGTGTGGTGTGGATGGCAAGCGCGCCAGGGAGAGAGAGAGAGAGGATGTACTACTACTACTATTTCGCAGCACGCTCCCCTCGCACAGTCTTTTCCTCTTTTCGGTCTTTTCCTCTTTCTCCTCGCGATTTATGGCTCCGCAGCGCTCGTGGTTTCGTGATCGGGGGAGCATGTTAGGCCATGGAGCTCTTTGGGTACGTGCGTCGCGTGCCAAGTAAGAATTATTACTGCTTGCGCCGTACTGTGATGTGTCCAGCGTGGCATGTTCCCGTGTGCTAAGATTATCTCTAATGGCTTTTTTTTCCCGAAGGATTCTCGTTTACTTTAAGTTCTAGTCGTTTTTCTTTACTAAGAATTTTTTCTCCTATTCCTTTCACATAAGATTCTCTTCTTTTAAAGCCGTTAGAGATAAAAATAAAAAATAATAAAAATAATAAAAATAATTAAAAAGAGAACGAAATAAAAAAATATATATAGTTAAAGATGTCGAACCGCGCGTGGCTTTTTGCTAAGCTGGGGAGTACTGATGCTAGTACAAACTATCGCTACTGCATGTTGCGTGATGTTAAACTATTCGGAGTAAGCTTGGAGTTGCAGTAAATCATATGGGAACCGCCTCTACAACAAGCAATGTAAACTTAATATTTTACCTGTCACCGTGTGAGCAATGCTGTGTTTTGAATTTTACGGTCATTCGTTTCTCGACGAGGTACAAGTATGAAAACCGTAAATACACAAGAAAACCACTGTCCATAGTGTTACTCTATATTATCACTGAAAACCTATTTTTGATTATCTGTATGGATAAATGATTGCTCGTGGATACGTATAATCTCAGTAAAATATATGTTTGGTTACTCGTATATACTGTTCTAGTTTGATTCGGTGGATATAATTGTACGTCCACAGTTTGACCTGTTAGATACAGGTTTTGCATCCGCTCAAGCAGACTAGCCCACTTATTAATGTTATAAAATAATTTTTATTTAATAAAATAATCCCAATCTCAACTCTTATATCAACTTATATAACTTCACATTTGATGAACTAAACAGAAACTTAACACATATACAATCAACCAAATATCCTTCTTTTTAATAAATATAATCTTATCTTTTTTTACCTCTCATTAACATACATATACTATCCATATAAAAAAACATGCATGGACAATAACTTCTTTTTAATAAATATAATCTTATTTAATCTACCTCCCATTAACCTACGTATACTATCCATATAAAAAAAATCCATATAAAAAAACATGCATGGACAATCACTCACACCTTAATCCTTTAACCGAAGGGGGGAGGGGAGCCGGGGAAGCAACTAAGCAAGGCAAGAAGGTCTCGTGGGCACGTGGCGTCGTGGTCTCCCAAGCAAAGGGTAGTCCTCTCCTCCCCACGCCCGGTCGCCCTCACCCCCATGGGCGGGGACCACGAGGATCCCGGTGCGAGATCCGCTGACGTCACCCTGTGCAACCTAATCGGCCCCCGTTCCTACCGATGTGATGAGAAGTGAGAAGGCACGTATACGCAGCACAGGAGCCTACTTTCTCATGTGCTGGCCCCTCCCTGCTTGGACTTAGAGTACCTCTCTCTCTACACACACAGAGGCACTGGTCGTCCGTAGAGTGCTCGATTGTTTCTCTCTTCTCCGTGTTGGGTGTAGGCCTGTTTATATGCAACCTGACTAAGAAACCTGACCGATCCGGCCAAAGAAAGTCCGATAGCTTCAAAGATAGATTTAAAATCCAAAAAATCCTAAAAAAATCTGATCCGACTTGAAAAAACCTAAGCTCAACTCGAAAAAAATCCAATATTAGACCGGACTCAGGCTTAGCAACCTCACCCAATATCAAGCTCAGAGCTACGAGTTTCCTATCAAGCTTTTCAAAGCCTAACCCGAAATCTGCCTTTGTTCGACATTTCAATAAGCCTAGTCGGGTCCTGTTGGGATCGAAGGTCCCTTAGAGTGACACGTACTGGAAGTAGAACAGTTTTCAATTACCTCTTGCGGTTACACTGTGGCTCTATTTATAGCCCGTATCTGACGATCACGAGTCCCGTTTATATCTTACCTCCTAACCTGCTACATTCCCGGATATGGTACAAATGAGTATGAGCTCATAATTACAACAGTACCCAGGACAACCGTAGTCAGACCCACTGTCGAGTTGGCCATCCATTCGAAGGGTATTGAAGCCCTCTTCGCCCGGCCGCATGACGGGCAGCCTTCGCCCCTCGGCGAAGACCAAGCCGTGCCTTCGCTTGTTCCAAAAGATGCAGGATGCGAACCGAGGCTTCGCTCAACAGTTGAAGTCGAATAGCCTCCTCCTTCGCCGATTTGGGGACCTGAAGGTGCGTAGACGCCCGCACCCTTCGATCAACTTCACTCCCTGATCTCCGCGACTGACGGATGAACTCCTGCAATCAGCACGATAGCTATCACGTAACATCTTCAGTAAACTTCACGATTTCCTTCGAGTCAGAAGGTGGCGAGAGATGATCCCAACAGATCCGAAACGGAGCGGAGGGAAGGGAGCAAGTCCATGTGGCCCGCGCAAGATCTGTCCCCTAACTTATCCCCATATCATGTCGTTAAATACTGTAGCAATTATGTTTAGTTTGTTGCGCTAACTTTTAGCGTACACATTGCACTGGGTCTAAAACAAGGCCTAGTCCCGTCAAGACCCGAGACCTGAGACTCGCCCGCGAGTTCAGGATGCGGGAGGGCGCAGGTGAGGTGGAGTCGGCGGCGCCACGCAGGCGAGGCGGCGGCGGCGGACTAAGCGCAGGCGGACTGCGCACAAGCGACGTGCGGGAGCCGAGAGGGCGACAGAGCCGAGGCGACACGCGAGATTACGAGAGGGCGACGGGGCAGAATCAGACTCAGGACCTAGCTTCAAGCCCCAACCCGAAGACCCTGTAAGGCGATTTCAACACCCGCCCGCGCTGAATCCGAAACCCGTGGAACCCGATCCGACCCGACCAATTTGTTAGCCTTACGAGGCAGGCAGTCCACGGCGCGCGCGAGTGAGAAGCAAGCACGTCGCCGTCATGACCTTGCTTCTCGCCGCAGCACAGCAGCGAGCCAGGGAAGCCTCGCGCACACCAAGGGTGGCCGTCCCGAGCGTAAACGGGAAAACGGACGGACGAGATCGCTCGGGTTCATGCCATTCCGATCCTAACAGCAACACCTGGAGCCGCCGCGTTTTATTTTATTAGCTTGTTTTCTCAGTTTCGTTTCGTCTTATCAAATTCAGCACTCCGGATAGCTCAGAACACAAGATTTTCGTCTAAGTTTTTTGCAAAAAATGGATTAAATTTTCTGTTAATTCCACAAGTAAATTCTTGACCGGAGAATAGAGCTTCAAGTCAAACAAGTTTTCAGAAGAATTCCATCTTCAAGCTGGTTTGACAAAATCTGAAGCGTTCCTCAAATGCTGACGATCCCATTCTTCCACCAAAGATAACTTCTCTCCAATAGCAGGTGGGATTAATTTATGACAAAACTTGTTGTATATTTTTTTAAAATGAACCATCAATAGATTTGTCAATTATATTAATAAGAAAAAAGTTAATAGATTTGCATGTTCAGTTAATTAAGAAAAAAGCAAACAAAAACTACAAAACACAACTTGTTAAAGAACCAAACTAAACTAGGCTAAAAACACTGCAGGGACAATGCTATATACTATAACCAAAACAACTAAAGGACTGTTTATTTTAGCTGAGGATTTTGAAAAACAGCTTGTAGATTGTAGATGATAAAAAATTGAATTATGAAAAGAAAATTAGATTGTAGGTTTCAAAAAATTTAAGGACAATTTAGTCAAACGGATTTTCACAGTCTATGAAAAGTTAAGAAAAAAGCTTCTTAGATTTTCACAATCTAACAAACGGATTATAAAAAATTATCTATTTGTTTCAGTTTCGAATTATAAAAAATAAAAATCACAATCTAAAATTGAAACAAATACCTCTGAAAGATCACCGGAAGAACAGCTATAGCACAAAGATCGACGACTCAGTTGACCCAAAACTTATTTAATGGCTGTTCGATTTCGAAAGGGGCGCGTAATTAGGTATTGGAGATAATCTTATACCAGTGGCTCTTCTGCTTACGACCAGTAGTAGCTTTACGTAGTTAATATGCTTACGCAGATGGAAGATACGCATACACGCAGCGAATCGCGCCTGCGCAAACCTCGAACGGCAAGCATTAAAAACTCGCAAAGATTTGCGACGTGACCCTCCAGAAACCATCGCGGGATTCGATCGATACACCCGAGATGATATGGAGACGGGACCGGAGAGGGAGAAAAGGAGATTTGCGATACGATCCCGATCATCCGATCGATCTGACCTCGCTCGAAAACGATACGTCGTGATTTCTTTTCCCGATGAAGACGAAGCCATGTTTGTGACGATCGATCTCGACGGACGGGACGTCGTCAGGCTCAGGCAGGCCAGGCCCCTCTCTTTTCTTTTCCCGCGGAAAGCGAAACAGATATCGCTGTAGCCTCAGCACGAACCAGCCAGGCCCCATGGAGTGTATGATGAAATGAAACTGCTCTTGCACAGGGAAGTTTTTACATAGTACCTCTCTTTTTTTTAATGATGAGTAGTTGTCAACTCACTCATCCTCCGATTCTGCAGATAACAACACCATATTTTACTGAACACGTGATACTCCTTAACAAGTTGAAGTATCGTGGAGATTGGTTCACATACCACCTAGGGTTCATATTTTCCTCTGGTTGCTATCAAAGAATAAACTGCTCACTGTAGATAACTTAGCTAAAAGGATAAAGGTAGATAATGTCTCATGTTTTTTTTGCAATGAAAATGACAGTGTTCATCACTTATTGTTTGATTGTGTGGTAGCTAGAGGTATGTGGTGTGATCTTTCTGAGGCAGTAGGTTATGAGTCAGGAGATAGTTTTGAATCCGTAGCTATATTCTGGATTTGCAATAAAAAGCATGGTTTGGTTAATATGTTTAGCGCTGCAGCTCTTTGGGTGCTGTGGAAACTAAGAAATCATGCTTGCTTTCAGAATGGAATGTGGATGAGTTTATCAAGAGTCTGGCAACGTGTGATTCCTATGATCAAGAGTTGGGAATTGCTGTGCCCGGTGCGGCACTTGCAGAGTTTCCACAAGTGGCTTTCAAATTTGGAGAAGGTTACCACAAGACCGGAGAGATTCGGCTGGGAGGACACTGGTGGGATGAAGAGTAGACTGATGCTGAGACCGAACTCATGTGGAGCAGTTGATGAGACACTCTGAGCTGCGCTTGTAATTCGGTTACGCTTTCTTGCAAGAACTTGAGTACTCTGGAAATGTTGTAAACGCTTATGTCCTGCTTGTAGTGCAATAATTTTTTTTAGAAAAGAGAAGGTTAATTATTCTCATCGTTACTTAAGATAATACAAACGTATAAGACTCTATCCAAACTCTACTTATTATAGATGCACATAACCAAAATAAGAAAATACCAAAGATACAACAACAGAATTAGTAAGGTAGAACATGTTTGCAATGCAATATGGACAGGGGTTGTGTCCCTGGAACTTTCAAAAAGTATCATGAAGATTCGTTCATACAGGTTTAGCTTGGATCCGGATATAGATTAATGCAGAGGATTACTGTTTGTACAGTAAGACGGGTCTGGTGCTACAGTGATATGCATTAGCTAATCACATTGTTGTAGCAACAGTAATCTGATTTACGGTACAGTAGTGACATTGTAGCATACGGATCTGATGCATTCATTGTGAAATTAACGGCTCAGATCAGACCTAATGCATTTTACTATGCTATATTAGCCTCTTTGCAGTTGTCAGTAGCAACTGAAGAGGATCCCGATCGATTTACCTCGACTAGGCATTTTTTACTGGCTTGATCCGATCCAAACCAAACCCGATGCATTTACCAGCGAGAAAGGTTCTGACAGGGCCCAAGCCAATCCCAATCAGTTGACGCTCCGGTTCGAACCGGCCCGATCCTGATCCATTTCCCACAGGATGCTCATGCTGAAGATTCCACTCCACAGCGTCTACTGCAGAAGTTGTAACAAGGATCCGACGCAATCCCACCGGTGAAATTTTGGGCAGCACAATTATCAAGCCAGTACTCCACGTTAAGTGTAGACCAAATCATCACAGTCACCAACTGAATCTCGTACGGCCGATTTGAAGAAGATTTGGGTACTGTAAAGATGGACTCTTGGGGGCGGATGCACTGTACCTTGCAGATGGAACGAGGACAAGCATGTCTGGGTTCTTGTGCTGGTGACGACGTGACACCTCATCAGATTCCTGGGTTAGATGCCTAGCTGGACCTTTCAGACATGCATTAGAGGCCTTGACCTACACATCAGAAAAATTCGTAAATAAACATTCTTTCACTACTCAAAATTCTTCTGCTTTGTCCGCAGTAGAAAACCAACCGACCAGACTCAAAATTCTCCTGCGTTATCTCCACAAACATAACACGTTATTTGGGTGCAATCGACCATTATTTTCGTGCATACACGTTGCATTCAGTCTTTGGTTGTAATTGATCATTATCCACCAATGGAAGTATTCGGAGATCAACCTGCACAAGCTGGCGTGTGGGCAGCCTATTGTCGGATAGAATGTTTCGGATGATTATTAATTTGAGGTGTTTTCTGGTTTCCTATGTAATCCCAAACCTTAATATTTGGATTCTCTATTCTTCTTAAGTGAAAGGGCAGTACTCCTCTTATTGTTAAAAAACTCTTCAGTACTGCAGCTGCAGAGGACCCCGATGGCCTTCACGTGGGTGCTGGCGCGTCACCACAGACAGATCATCAGCAGTAATAGTAAATATATTAACAGTAGTTGATACGTAGAAACACAGGACACAGATCATCTACAGGTGTCAGTAATTGTTAATGTACCTACAGTACTGTAGATGATCCCAGCGAGGAACCACAGGATCGGGAGCGGACATCAGTAATTTTATATATTTTAATAATACATCATATGTATTAAGTTCATACGATATTTTTAACTTAGTCTAATAAATGGGCACAGGTGGTTTAGTGCCGCGGCGGTCAGGCGCCGTTCGCTGTACGCCAGGCGCCCGGGCCATGGCCGCGGCCGTTGGACGCCGCGCTCACTTCTGGTGCGGCAATGCCACGCGCGGACGTGCCACGGTGGTGTGGAGTATCTTCATTGGATCATCTTCGCCGCGCGCGTACGCAGAAGACCTCTTGCTTTTCCTCGCGGCGCTGAACTCGGTCGCTTTGCCGTTGGGTCTGTGGCTAGAACTAACGTTCGGACCCGGTTGCTTCTACACTAGTCCCTTTTTCTCCCGTCCGGTGACGCACAGTGCATCGCACCGCTCTTCTTCGCCTGTGCACTGCGAAACGCCCACCGGATCGGAAAGGCGCGTGAGTGTGCGCCAAGGGGAGGAGGGAAAGGGACGGGAAAAGCTGCGTCCGGGGGATACCGATCGAGATGTAGGGGACGCAGGAGACCACGAGATCGTCAGGGACTCGGGCACACATGGCATGGCCTAGACGACTAGAGGAGTCGAAAAGAGGCAGCACAGGGAACTTGTTCATTCGATGAGTTCTAGACTTAGTTCGTTTTTTTTTTTTGAGATTATGCCTCTAATATTTTTGTAATGTGTGCTGTAACGTAATCACGCGGGTATATATATAGACGTAAGTACAATATATATGCGTCCGACTGGTACTATCGTGAAAAGAAAAGCACAGCACAGCACAGCACCGCCGCGTGCAGCATGCCCTCCTGGTACATGAGTGGCCTCTGTGGTGAGTGCATGCCTCCTCTGGCACCCCGCGAATGATTGCTCGTGAGCTCACCTCAGAAGAGAGGGAAAAAAAGAAAGGGAACAATCCATGCTGCGTTGTGCTCGGTGCATGAGGTGTCACCCGCCTGATCGAGAGATTTGTTTTTGTGCTTTGTGTCTGCCGCTCCTCGTAAAGAATCACTGATGATCTGATTGTATCGGACTATTATAATCAGCATGTATGTCACTCTTTCGCCTTTATGTTTGGACAAATTTGCTTTTCTTCGCATGCCGGGAACTCAGCCGAGGAAGCTCATCTCGGCGGCTATGGATCACTGCAAAAATAGCAAATGCATGAACCCGATCAATGGATAAGGGAATGATCCGAGATGCTGGGCGTGATAAAAGGTGGCATGCGTGCCAACCAGGCATGGATGAACACATTGAGCGTCCAGACCACCAACAAGTTGGCGCTTTTGTTGTGCAAGCAAAAGCTCTAATTTTCTCTTCGCCTTGATTCTTGATCCGATCTGTTTTGATAACCGATGAGTGGTCAAGTAGGTACTCAATTGTTAGTTCTGACTCATCTTTTCTTAGCTTAGTTAGGTAAGAATAAATCTTTGGTTTATTTTTTAAAAGTTTTAGGTCGATCCAATACCCAATAACTATAAAACTTGCACCCCTATCAACTTCATCGGTGCTCACTGCCCAGTGGCGTCATCCTGCACTGTCACTCGTATATTTCCGTTGCAAGGTAGAGAGGTTAACCTCAAAATAGTATTTCCGTCATGCAACAACCGCTCTAGGATGTAAGAGTCCAACGCAACAGAATAGTGGGCTGCAAACTGACTGCATCCACCAGCCTGGGCAGCAGAATGGGGCTAATCCATATTCTGCATGCCGTCTTGGAAAGTTTAGGACACGCAGTGCCCGATGGGCCGCGGCACCTCAGTAAGGACAAGACTCGGAAGGTGGGCCGAAAGATGTCTCGCGCTCGAATATTTATTTTCAGCGCTCCATCTACGTGAATTCGAAGGTGAATAAAAGTCTCACCAAATCCTTTCGAATTAAATGGTGTTTTTCTTTGTTTTACTCAACGTATCTTAAAAATTCAAGCATAAATTAATAGAAAGAAAAATAATAATAATATATGACTCTATAGATGAAATATGAACACAATAATCTATTTAAGACCATTTTATGACCCTATTTATAAAAGCTCGTAACTTTGAACAAAACTTAAGAAGATGATTACTGTGAAAAAACTCTAGAGGGATGCGAGACTCAAAATTATACTATTATATACATATTTTATACCACTAGCAATAAAGAGATCAATTTCATAAGGGTGTAAAAACTACAGCTAAAAAAGAAAATAAAAAATCACAACCGAAAATAAAAACTTACAAGAGAAACAGGGAATAAAAGAAGAGACTAGCGATATATTTTAGAGAAGAGAAAAGGATAAACTTAGCCTTGTAATACGTTATAGCTTTTATGAGAGTTGGCTGGCTCAACCTCCCCTACAACTCTACTCCTCTATTTATAAGCTTAAAGAGGTGCTTACTCCTTAAGTTTTCTTGTTTTCAAAATACCTCTCATTTACAATGACATCTTACCTACCACCAGGGTATTTTTGATACATTTTTCGCTTCATCTATCGAACAGCCGTGACACATTCATAACTTAGCTTTATCTTGACTCGTGCTTCGCGATAATGCCATATGCACTTCATCCCTCTACAGTTTTGAGCCCAAACCGTAAAAACCCCTTGCACGTTTCTCAAAGTGTGACTCACTGACGCTTGTTTTTACCCTAAGCAAATATTCCGATATCAACACGTATACTCTGTCTTGTGATCTTGACCGACGGTAAGTCTCTCCCCTCTCGATCCCTCAGGTCGTCTTGTCACTTGCACTAGCATCCCCTTTGCTTGGCTTCGTCATCATGTCATCTATATCCTTTATTCCATGCTTTACTTGACCTCCATGTACATAGTTAACTCCGTCTGGCCTCGTTGATCATCTAACACCAAACTCTGCGCTTGGCCCTCATCATGTTGTCGTCGACCGTCAAGTTACATCCATCACCTGCACAATATTAGACAAGCAAACATATTTCTTCAAACATTAAAAAATATCTTCAATTAGCCCAACATCAAAATCTCTACCAAAGAATCAAATCTATGAAAAATTGTAAACACCGGATGTTCCGGTGTGTACCCGTCTCTAAGCATCGAATTATCTGGTGTGTGCATTGATTTTTCCGCTAAAAATATTCTGAAAAACTCTCCAGTGAAACCTCCGGTGTGTACCAAGCACATCACTAGGTTATCCAGTTAGTACATCTGCATCATACCCTATTTTGTAACCTCTTTGATAAATGATCTAGTGTATCCTCCGGTGTTCACTCTACTTATCACCGAACTATCCAATGTGCATCTTCTCTTTGACACCAAAAATAGATTTTTTTGAAAAACTATCCGATGTGTACAGAGCTCCATTGCCGGACCATCCGATGGGTCAAACTCCACATAACACCAAAAACATATATTTCTAGAAAATGCTCTGATGTTCACATCCTCTAAACATCGAACCATCTGATGCACAGTACAAGTTTTATCTCTGTATAGAAAAGGCTCCGGTGTACTGTCTCTGATCATCAGACTATCCGGTGTGTATAATTTTCTACACACCAAATTATCATGTGAGTACAATTTTTCTAGATTCAAAGGTAAAAATATAAATTCTATTTTCTTTTCACCTTTATCAGATATAATTATATTTGTAACATATAGATATTCTTATAAAACCTAAAACTTATCCAACCAAAACTATAAACTTATTAATCTCTCCTCACAAATAAAACAGCATATATTTTCAGTTGATTTCTTAGATACTCTCCCTGATGGACGCATCTTTTGCAACTAGTCATTTCACTCCGTGTCAAAAATAGAAAAATGTCAGCCATTTCATGCGGTCCTAGGCGGATTCTGGAGGCGTAAAATCATTGGACATGAGATCCTTGCAGAGAAGCAGTGTTCGTTGCCTCAGACTCAGAGCCACAAACGATATGATCATTATCGATAACCCTGTCATGGAGTCCATCGAACCTTTCTGGCCAACAGCTTGCGCTATATGGAGTTGTTAGTGCTACGGCTATAATGGCAACCTCAGCTGTCTCCGCTGCCCATCGATTTCTCACTCCACCGGCCCTCTTGTCGAGAGCAAAAGAACAGATCGAGACAGGTTAGGACGTGAGAGTTTATCGGTGGAGCCTCTAGTAGCCTGGGAGCTAGATATACCACTGCAGGCGATTATCGCTGGCTCTTTCTTTCAATCATGCACGGACCTTGCAAGATTGTATCTGTCTTCTCAAGACTAAATTAGCTGCCAGATTAAAATGTTTTTGTCTCCGAGTCTTCTTTCAGGAACAGATAAAAGGGTATGTAAGATTGAGATTAGCGAATAGAGAGAAGTGAATACGTGACTCGATAATTTTTTTTTGAAACTGATGATTATCTTATTTGATCATCTAACGTACCTCAAAATCTCAATGAAAATAAAAATATTAGATGCACTATTTAGAAAGAGAAGTTTCGAGACAACATAACTCTACGGATGTTATATAACCTATAGTTTTCATTCAAAACTATTCTATATACCTTTGTGTATAAAAGTTTGTAACTTTGAAGCAATAAAAGCTACCTAAAGAGAAAAACCCCAAGTTGATTGAATAAAAGCAAGAAAATTCAATACCCATTTATATACATAGGTGTGCGAATTTTATACCTCTAACAACTAGGAGAATGACTTCATAAGAGTAAAAATTACAGCCCAAAAATCAAAACGAAAATCACATCCAAAAGTAAAAACTCTAAAAAAAACACGGAGCCGATAGAAGAAAACTAAAAGGAGATGAACTCGAATATGAGAAGAAAATTACACTTTATTTCAATAAGATGTCAGCCCTATTTTAAACAGATTACAGAGTATTTTCCTCTCATAAAAGCTCTAACCTATTACAAAGGCAAAGTCTATCATCTTCTCTAATGTAAAATCCTAGCTCTCACGCATATGTAGCTGGTTCATCTAATCCCTACAACACTACCCTCTATTTATAGTCCTAAGAAGGTAGCTTAGCGCTTAAGTTTCTTGGTTCACAAAATACCTATCGTTTACAGTGGTCTCAAACCTACCACGGGGGCGTTTTGGTTCATATTTTGCTCTGTCCATCGAACAACTATGACACCTTTATGTCATAGCTTTTCCTTGACGCTAGTTTCGCGATGATGCCACGTGCATTACATTCTTCCACATTTTTGAGACTAAATTGCGAAACTGCCCCGTACACTTTTCAAAGCGTGACTCACAGCTGCTTGTTTTGACCTCAAACAAGCATTCTGATATCGACACGTGTACTCCATTTTACGATCTTAACCATCAGCAAGTCTCTCTCGCTCCCAATCCCTTAAGTCACCTTGTCACTTGCACCGATATCCCCTTCACTTGACTTGTCAACACACCATCTTCATCCTTTCATCCATACTTCGCCGATCTCTACGTGCATAGCTAGGATCAACTTTGACTACGTTTGGCCTTCTCGACCATCTAGCACCAAGCACCCCGCTTGACCCCAATATTCCTGTCGTCAACTGCCGAGTCGCATCAATCACCCACACATTATGAGATAAGTAAACATGTGTCTCCAACAATATGTAAACACCACCTGCAGTTAGTCCACATTGAAATCCCTACAGAAATAGCAAGTTGCAAAAAAATATGAATACTAAATGGTCTGACGCTCATACTAGTATAAGTACCGGACCATCCAGTGTGTACTTTTTTTCTGCTCTAAAGTCCCTCTAAAAAAATACCTCGGTGATGCTCCAGTGTTCAGTCACACCCACCACCAGACTGGCGGTGTGTACAACATTAATCAGACCATTTTGCAACATCTCTGTTAACTAGTCCGGTTTTAAAGCCTCTCAACACCGGACCTTGTGGTGAGTAGATTGTCCCGGACGCCTATTTTCAGCTTCTCTGTTAAATACTCTGGTGTTCAAATCTTTCGAACACCGAATCTTCCGGTGCTCACACCATTTTTAACTCTGAATTGAAACTATTCTCCGATGCTCATCCTTTTTTAACACCGGACCTTCTAGTGTGTGAAAAAAAAAATCACATATCGAACTATCCGGTGAGGCAAATCTTACTGCACTCAGAGACAATAACTTTCAATTCTATTTTTGGTTTAGTCATAAACATAAACATGCTTATATAATCTAAAAATTATAAAATCAAATTAACACTTTATCAATCACTCATTATATATAAATTAAGATACATCTTAACTTGATTTCTCGTAGTATACACGTACATACTTATCCCTGCAAATGCAAGCAGCAACTGGAATGAAGTGCGATGTTCTGTGAACTGTGATCACGTTAAGCTGATGGTCTTCTTTTAAATGTCGACGCAATGCATGCATGCAAGACGATGCATGGCAGTTAACTTCATGCCGACGAGATGGATTAACATTTTTTAAAACATCAGTACATAGTTAAACCCAGCTTAAAAAAATGAACAATGACATAATAGTGATTAGGTCTTTATAATTTCACGGAAAAATACTAAATCTACTGAAATCCATT
Organism: Phragmites australis; assembly: GCF_958298935.1. NCBI lineage: Eukaryota > Viridiplantae > Streptophyta > Magnoliopsida > Poales > Poaceae > Phragmites > Phragmites australis. The sequence goes on along the minus strand of NC_084922.1, from coordinate 50,564,703 downwards.
GACAAACAAGACTTTAAATAGAATATGTGCTTAATTCGTTTTATGTTGGATCCACTCTTGACCAGTACAACTCACAAATATATACACACACTTGTACCACAACACGTACTCACTACGGAGACGTTTAGTTTGCACATAAAGAAGCGGGAAAAGACCGGCACTCGTACGAGAAAGATGGCCCAGCGAGTGCTAAACTATCGCATTGGGGAGGAATTTAGCATGGATTTAACAGGATTAGGTGGCTTGGTTGGGCGACCTGACGACCAAGGCAACATTACATGGAGTCCCGTGGCGCTTGTCTTGTTTGGCTCGCTGGCTGGCTGCGTGCGCGCGTGGTGTGGTGTGGTGCCTGCTTGCTTGTTTGCCGATTGTAATGTGGAGCAGTAGCACGAAATTACGAATCCGCGTGTTGGATCGCATCATTGTTCAGTTTTGTCACTTTTGTGCTGCAGCACCAGTAACTGCCCTGCCCGATCGACAATGCTTCCTCTGCGTATTCTTCTGCGGCGAGACGGCGAACACGCCATGTTATGATGCCGGCGAGTGTCAGGGCCGAGATCAGGTGCTGCTGCTTATGCCTGAACCTGCAATGCGTGCCAAACTGCAGATACGTACAGCGCGTCAACTCTACCGGTGAGGAGCGGAGCCTTTCCTGCACATGTGGGAGTACCGGTGGGCAAATGATGCTGTGTCGATCTGCAATGGAAGTGGCGGTGGCGCGAAGCAGGAGGTTCCGCCCGACGCGTCACTGTTTTGGCGGTTGGAGGGGACGGATCGCTCCAATCGCCCTCGTTCTGCAGTCTGGACTCTGGAGACATCTTGGGTCTCCCGTCGCGCACTCGCTGGAATTACCTGGCAGTGCTAGAATTACGCACTCCTAAAACATAAGAAGATGACGATTCCTGCTGTGGATCATTCGATACATCGATTCTTGGAGAGCAACAAGGTTCGTGCCAGTGGAAGATTATAAACTTGTCGCATATTTTATGTTTTTTTCTTTTGCATGCAGCAGCACATGACGGCATCAGAGTGCACTCGAGCCGATTACACGCGATATCTCAGCTTCGTGCTTAGGCTGCAGGTCGCGACTAAACTACATGGACCGCCGAATCCACTGTCACTCTGCTGCTCGACAAGACCTTGCATAGGCTGGCTTGTCGTGTGTACCGACAAGCCCCGGCCGAGGTCACCACTCACCAGTGACATTAAGGACCCTAAAGTACACATCACACTTTGATTTCAATACACACGGCCAATCCAATGCGTACTGACAGCGATTCAAGAGCAAGAAAAAGGCGCATCCGTATCCGGCAAAAGCAGCGCCAACAGTGCCGCGCACGGCCTCCAGACGATTCTTCGTCTTTCGCGGTGGCAACTTTCTGCACCACGATACGATACAGAGCATGCATGCATTCGGTTTGGGTGCCGCGACACGTCTGATTACTTGTCAATTAGCCCAGGATTGCTTTGCGCTTTGCGGAGATCGCTAGCTGCAGCAAGGGCAGCTCCGACTCCGAGACCCCGAGACATGAGCCGTCGCTTCGACATGGACGTACAGCGGCCGGGGCTCTTTTGCTTGCAAAAGGCGGTGAAGCATGGGCTGCCGTAATTGGTTGATTTTTCAGGGGCCGAGCAGGATTGAATCATAAATATTAACCACAATCCTCTGATAACAAGTATAAAATAGTGGTATATACGTATATACTGACTCAATGGGAACATAGATAACAAGCATAGCAATATATGTTTTGTGATACAAAAGAAACCCAATTATTTCATCTACTAATTAGCTAATAAGTATATCAAATGATGTAGTTATAATTCTTGCTTATAGATCTTTATGGTGGTGCATAATTATTCTGATGAAGAATTTGTATATCATTCGGTTAAAAGAGTTTGATCAATAGTCGTATTAGTATTTTTAACACAACTAAAACTTAAAATAACTAGCTTATAAAAACTATCATCGTCCTTAGCCTATTCATCATATCTAAACAAGTCAACATGTAAATGCTATCAAAGCATACTAATTTTTTTAAAAAAAATAGGAATTAATTTTTTTTAGCGCATCATCAATTCATCATCACAACTAAAGAATATATACTATAATTAATCCTACTTGTACCCATGAATCTAATTCTAAAATAAAGTTCCATACAACGATTGGATATTATAATGGTTGAGAGGGAGCATGAGGCGCACCTTCTGTAGTTGGTGGCTTCGCAGCCCTAATATTGAAGGAGCGATAAGTAGCGAGCGGAGCACATGCACAAACAATCTGTGGCCAACAGCAATGCCAAGGAATAGAGAAAGTTGAACACGCGGTGTAAAACGAGCGTAAATTGTTAATGATGGTCAAAAGCCTTGTTTGATTGGGCTATATTTTTATTGGGTTTTGAAGTGTAACAGATAGATCATACTTAATTAAGTATTTGATTAATTATTTAATTATAACATGTAAATTAATAAGGGCTCTCTTATTGTCGGGGACCAACCCCTGCCCCCCCCCCCCCCCTCCCCCCGGTCGCAACGGGCCAGGAGCTAGTATGTGGCAAGGCTGTCGTGCGGCCTTCCCCTGCACCCCAGCTATGCTGTGGCCAAGTTGAGGTAGTTACACACCAAAGACACCATTGCTAGGTGATATAAACATGCCATTAGCAAAGGCACCTTCACGCACAAGAAGAAACTCCCAGAATCTTTAACGCAGAAGATGAGTGGTTGGGGCTACAAGGTGATAAGGGCAACCACTTTCTGCAGGGAGCCCAACCTTTTTCTTTGGTTGGCAGTGGAAAGTGAGATTTGCTGATATTTTGCCAACCTTAGGTCGTCTACAGCGGAGACCACATCGGTTAGGAGAGAGGGTCCGTAAAGTTGGGAAGGAGAGAGAGTGTCGTATCACAGAGGATGTCTTTGAGCTTAAAAGGATAAATAAAAAATAAAAATAAAAATAGAATATTTATTAGAGATAAAAATAGAGACTATTATAATAATATTAAAAAATATTATAATAATGTTAGGATGATCTCCCGCCCCCTTTTTAGAGGGTAGCTCGAAGTCTACTGGAAAGATCGTATACTTGTCATTGCAATTTCGTTTTAGAGACTTCATTTGAAGGTGGCGAAGACTGCTAAGCTCCTTCGGTCGAAGGGTATAGGCGTGCCCGCATCCTCGATTTCCGGTGCCGGCGAAGACGTAGGCGGGCCTTCGATCGAAGGACGAAGCTCGTGCCTACGGTTCGGAGTGATCGCGACGCCCGAAGGTAGAAGCTAACCTTTGCTCGAGGGCCGAAGGCCATCTGACGGACGACTAAGTGGAGAAGATTTCGGCAGATCTTCGAAGACGAAGATCACCGCGGGATGGTGGGCCCGTTTTGGTCATTCAGGGCAGGGCTGTAATTATGTAATTATGCTCACCTGTATCATAATGCTCCTGTATATTTCGAGAATGTAAAGGTAAAAGGGTAAGATTTGTAAACCACGTCTGGGGTGGTCGAGTACGGACTATAAATAAGGTCATACTGTACCCGGATAAGGATCGAAAAACTGTTCCACCTTTAACACGTGTCACCCCGAGAAACCTTCGACATTCCCGTAACCAAAGATCCATATTGTCTGATATCTCGGTCCCAACAAATAATATTTTTAAAAATAAAATTTTAAAATATCTACTAAAAATAACCTTACACGATCAAACCAAGCTATCAATGGTCTGGTCCATCTCGCTTCCAACAGACAGATCAAGCGGCCAGCTGGCTGGCTGGCCACCTCACGTACTGAAGAAGTTGCAATAAAACAGGGGACCTTATATTGGGAGGAACAATCTACCTAGTTTGCTCTCATGATCAACTAGGTACCCTCTCTAAGCACATAGTTATTATAGATTGATCTTTCTTTAGACGAGTACATCACAGATCGATGTTGTTGGAATTGGACCATCACATTCATAAAATTTCAAAGCATATGTTGAATATCTAACTATGAGATATATATGCGTAAGAAATATATTATATATAGATAGGTTATGTATAACATATTTTATGCAAATCTATATATTACGGAACCAAATCAGCGATTCTTGATATACTAGAATCAAGGAAGTACATACTAGGAAGGTTTAGATTAGTTACACAACTCGATACGATTAATATCCAAAACAGATCTATTTACTTGGACGTCAAGGAAGATAATTCCATATCGATTACGGCTGGATATGAGTCAATACGTCACCACTATATAAGGCGAAAAGGCTAAGGTGACAAAACGAAGATGACAAGAGATAAAGGGGCAAGCATCAAGACGCTAGCGGAAGAGCTACTCGATAACTTTAACCTGGATTAGATTATATCCGATCTATTCCTTATAATAGTCTTAGCTACATTACTTGTACTCGAAAACATCAATATACGACAGTAACACCGTCACAAGACGTAGTGCGTTACTCCAATCGGAGGCCCAAACCTGTATACATCGTGTGTCTCATCTCATGATTAATCCCTGCACTCGAAGTTACCTAGTCAATTTACAGATATATTGTCGAGAACTAATCTTCGATAGCACACATATTTTAGTCTATATTGCTAGTCAAAAAAAGTTGTACATATTTAAATAGTTATCCATCTCTCTTATCTAAAATGGAAAAAAGAGAAAGTAATGGACTTTGGCTATACATGTATGTGCGCGCGCATTTTACATGTGAAAATTGTATGACTTGGGCCTAGCACGGCATATGCGTGTAGATATATCAGCCAATCATGCAATTATCATTTTCTTTTTTAATGTGATGATTATGTTTTAATGGGATTAAAACAAATGTTTGAAATTAAGGATAAATACGATAGTTTCTTCTGGCGATTTAATGAGATTGAAATGGCTGATTTGATTAGAATTAATTGCTATTTGTGACTAGAACTGTTAATCTTATGACTATTCGAGAACCATGAGACATCCTAGTTGAAAAGCTCTGATTGTCGTCTGCTCATTTTATCCAATTCTTCTCTCTTGCGTGCCGTTGCACTGTTTTATTCTGCTACCTAGTCTTGGTATCTTTTCTGATCGGCGTGCATCGAGAAGAAAGGAGAGTGGGATCTTTGAAACCAGTGCCATAAGAGATCTGCACGGGGCCGTAATCAGGTTTTAGGTAGCACTCGGTGTGACTACTTGGTGACTGCTACGACGACTTTGACCTGCCTCGACTGCTTCCGGGGAGTTACTTCTACGACATGTACTAGATTGTTCTTGATGAAGCTTGCCTTCATCAATCCAACGAGTAAGTTGTGTATGTAACTTTTACTCATGAGAAATATATTTTTATATGAAATACGTGATAGATCTGTTGGTTCTAGTGTTTACATCTAGTTTATCCGGTGTATGTTTTCTTCTAGTAAAATCCAGGCTTAAAAATTTGTCGCAATATTTCAACAAAATGTTACCCAGACACTTACGCCGCCTGAAGAGTATTTACGATGCTAACCCCATGTGGTGATGCTATCTCATTCTTTGCCTTTTAATTAGTGAATCACGCCTGTTCCAATCTGCCAATTCGGTTGGAGGGTCCGTCGATGTCGACCAATTCGGTTGGACGGCGCCACAAACGCCCCACCAACTAGCCCGATCGGAACCCAGGTGGCTGCGCTCACAGCCGAGCGAGCGACCACCCGAGCGGCGCGGCTCGTTCGCGGTTGCGTCCTTTCTAATGTTCCCTTTTAAACAGTGAGGCCTTCTTTCCTTCAGCTATATGGCTGATCCTCTCGCCCATCTAAATTGTAGGCTTGATCAATCCAACTGATCACAATACCGGTTCTAGCCTTAGTTTACGTTTAATTTAAGGCTTAAGAGGCAACCTAACATGCTACGATCGAGAAAGCCGATGCACTCTCTAGTCGCCCCTGGACGATCGATGTCCCTTTCGCCATCTCGCGAGGAAGGTGCACACACCCCATGCTACGAGTTTCTCATCTTTCTCGATGAGCTGAAACCGACTTGGTCTTCAAATTGTCACCATGGTGATATGTGCTATAATTTGTCAAAAGCAATTGAGGTCCTTTTCCACGTTAGTATCTATCCTTCGCAGATCGCGGTGGTGATCGCGTCACATTGATAACCGACAAGCTCATGCTGCTCCCGGAATCAGGCATTCATCGCGGAAGAAAAAGTCCGGACGAGAGAGCATGGAGCGGATTACTTTGCTCGTAAAGCCATTCTTTTTTAGGCGGTCGTAAAGTTTGGTGATTTCGGTTGCAAGGCTGATAACGACGTTTATAAGTTAGTGTCTGAATATGACACTTTAGAGTAGTTGTGTTAGCCGGCCCACCGAGAACTCTGCAAAATACAAACGGAGTGCAGTGTTAGGCAGAGCACAAGCCAGGACTGGTTCGTTAGGCAGGAGCAGTATGCTACTCCTTCTCCAACTCCACTAGGGAGACTCTGTCACTGCAGCTGGGTCCGGTGAGCTACTGCTGCTCGTAGTACAGCAGTACAGTACTCCCACCGTGTGAGGCAGTCAGGCAGGGCAGGGCGTCGTGATCTGCCTGCCTGCCGCCCCGATCGGACGTCACATCGCCATAACCGCTCTCCGCCTGTCCATCAGCCGTAAATCGTGTGGCCGAGGCTGCCACCCCAAGTGGAGCTGGCAAGCAGCGCGGCACAAACGAAGTCCAGGAACACAGGCAGCGCCGCTCCGAACCGAATCATCAGGCCCAACCAGCGCTGTCAACAGGCAAATTCCCGCCGGGTGGGTGTACTTACCCGTCCCGTATGAAGGAAAATGACCTCATTCCGGTCCCCGCCGGGAGGAGGTGTTCTCCCCATTCCTTATCCTTGAGTTTCCATAGAATCCAATCTTATCATATATATATATATATGGGGCAGCGAGCACGATTGTATGATAGTCGAACGGTAATATCAAAATACTTCTTAACTATCAACACATCGCATCATCACATGTCCTAGTCTCGAAAACACACTCCCTCTCAACACGAACAAGCTCCACCTTGGGTAACTCGACGGTGCCAGATAGCCTCCTCCGTGTGCCCACGCCGCTATCATCGTCCTATGCCGCACAACCATGTTCTCACTCCGGATTTGAAGATAGAGCGATGGAGGAGCGACCAGGCAATGTGGAGAGAGGTGATCATGTGTGTGCGACGGCTAGTGATGGTTATGAGGGATAGGATTAGGGTTGGGATGGTTGGGCCGATTTTTTAGGCCTTCCGTGGAGAAATGAGGATGAGGGGTGAGGGAGTATGAATTAATTTTCCAAACGAGCTATGAATTAATTTTCCCCGTTTGCATCCGTAGGCCCAACCCCAAGTCCCCAACAAGAGGCGAGACCCTCGCGGAGAAAATAAAAATAAAAAGTAAAAATAGAAAAAGGGAAAAAGCTTTCATTCATTCCTCTTCCTCCTCCTTTCTCTCTCTCTCACCCCTCGTTCCTCTCTCCTCCTGACTCCTCCGCGTCGCGATCTCTCTCTCCCCCCGCACTGCCAAACCCCTCCTCCTCAGCAGCCGCCGCGCTCCGATCCGATCCCTCGAGGAGCCGCGACGCGCCCTGCGAGGCCGCCGCCGCGAGCTGCCTGCAGCCGCGCCGCAGGTCGTCGCCGAGTCGAGCCCCCATTGCTGCGCGCCGCGCCCCCCCGGCCCGTGGTGTTGCTTGGAGCGAGGAAGAAGGGCCGGGCGCTGCGGTGGGTTCAGGGTGAGCGCGTGCCCGTGATGGGGTGGTGCCGGCGGCGCGGTTGATGCGGAGGCCGCCATGTCGGACGCCTCGTCGGATCTCGGCGGCATCCGGGCGGGGCCCGTGGAGCGCGACATCGAGCAGGTGCTTGCTGATAACCTTGTTCCGTTTCGACGGATCAATTTCGCGATTCCTTCTTACTGGGGTGCAACTGGGAGCCGGATACAATCAGATAGATAGCGCTACACGTGTTCTGCTTGGGTTTCTGTGTGGCGCGGAATTTCGTGTTGGGTTACTGGGGTGCAACTGCGATTCCTTGTGTTATCGGGGTGGAATGGTAACAGATTCCTGCGGAATTCGTGGGGTTAGATGACACCGTTTGTTCGTCTTGCCTCTTCAGTTGGGTTTCTGTGCTGGAATGGAGCTCGGATTGGAGATTTCGGTTTGTCAGTGCTCCCTGTTCCTCTGCTGAAATTCCGCGAGCTGGGGAGGTGGTTGACTTGTTTGGCGTTTATCTGGTGTTTAGTTTGTGAGTTCAGTTTTTTTAGATAATGGAAAAAAGTTCTGGCCTTCTGCATCATGTGATGCATATTGTGAGTTCAAGTTGGGACTACTATACTTCTTTTTCCCCATTTTGGTGGACTTGAAGGGATCAGTGCGATGCTTTGGTGACTGCAGATTTACTTTGGGAGGACCACGAGCTGGTGTAGTTTTCAGTTGTAGATGCTTACCTTTTCCTCGTTGGTGTTTTGGCGTTGGTAATTGTGATGAACCGTTCAAATTGTATTCTAGTTAATTATTAAGTCGATCATTTACACATCATGACTACTATAATTAACTAAAATCCTATCTCGTAGTCTTAGCAAGTGTTTTATACCTAAGATCGGAACACAATCCTTTACAACATAATTCCTCACATTAAGGTATAATAAAGAGTGAGTAATGAAATTAGATTACAAGTCTTTAATTTATTACACTTTCACTATAATTTACATAACACTACCACTAGGAGGACAAAAAACAGTTTAACTCCTAATCGGTTAGAGTTACTACGTAGTGGAAAATAAATACGAGAAAGACAAGACGGTTAGTGCCAAGTGCCCATAAGCATCACCCCAAAATGACATCTCAAGAGTAGATAGCACTACTTTCGCCTGTCGCCAATGTCAGCATACGTGAAGTAGCCAAACACTAACTCTTCATCACCTGCACAACAAAGAAATATGAGTACGAATGTACTCGCAAGACTTAATCCATAATGTGTACATATAATAACCCGACCCGACTCCATGGATAATGCATTTGGGGTGAATTTGTAAGGAATCGGCTATAAGGTTAACTGAATTCATACGCAAAGCAGTTTTGACACAAGAATGTAAGCACATACAACTTAAATAAATGTACCCTCCTATTCAGAGATCAACAGCGTAAACATATCTGTACAAGGAACCGTCTCATAACCAACCTCAACTATCACAACCACTTCTCACATCGGAACTCTATGACTGATGCAAATGGACAGAAGCGTGCTCATGACTGAGAGTGTGTCAATTTAAATTGATCTTACACCCTGCAGGGGTACATATTTATCCACACGATACGAGGACTATTCGGCTTGTGCGACCCGCTAAAGTCCGCACAAGGGGTACTCGTGACAACCTTTTCTAATAAGCCCCAACCGTTTAAACATACGTCTATAGGTGCGAAGGTTATCTAGAACTACTCCTCGAGCAAACTAGATATCTTTACAAGTCTATTATGCCCATAACACCATAGACTCAGATGTCAAAGGGTCACAACTACAAAGGTATTCAGCTCATCCATTCCATATACGAATACGTGGTAAGTACGGAAAAATGCTAAAGTCAACTGCAACAACGAACAGTATTCAATCGATCCAAGCAGTCTATGACATTTAGGTTCCTCTCCTGATCCACCTCTAGCACCATCCACATCTCGTCTCATCCTCACAACTCATACAATCCAACATCATCATGAACTTTGTGAACATTAATAAGCCTTAATCTCACGAATAATAGTCGAATCACCGCTCAACTTCTACTGATAACCTATACATTGCTAAGCATATTACTTTTACGTTAAACATTAACATGATTACTCCCGGGTTACAAGGTTTGATATCATCAATGTCAAGGTAGGAATAATGCATCAACATAGGTTCTACCCATAGAACCCGACACTGACTCGCTAATATGCATAATATACATAAAGCGATAGTTTATCAATTTAGACATCATGTGGTCCAAAGTACAAGGTAGAATATGTTTAGATGCTTGCCTGGTTGCTCTGGCGCTTCGCTCACGAGTTCCGGTTCGGTGTCGGTTTGGACCATGCGAACCGTTGGCGCGTCACTCTATAAACAATCAAGAATGCACCGAATAAACCAACGAATGAGGAAAAAGAAATACGCTTATGATGCATGATCGTGAATTGACATGGAAGGCGTCCTGTCTCGAAAGCATTCGTAAACGAAAGCCAACGACACAAGAGACGAAAGGTTGAACCTCATCTAAGACATCCTATATTCACTGGGTACTGGACGTCTGGCGGTCAGACCGTCGAAATCGAGCAGAGGGAAAAACGGTACTAAGTAGGTCTGACGGCGGTCTGACTCCTGACTATGGAGTCAATCTGAGCGACTTAGTCTCACTGGCAGTCAGATTGGCCCTATTGGCAGTCAGACCGCGGGACCTTGCCGACGCCACCTCTTGCTGGCGATGCCTTCGAACACAAAAGGTACCAAAACGCTCTGCGACACTAGTGGAGTGTTTCTAGGGTAGTTTGGACAATATGAACCGACCCAAACTCGAGAAACCCGATGAAGATCTAAAGCTAGGGTTGAACTCGACTAAATCAAGATGGAGACCGATGAAAACTTGGAAACGGCGGAGAAACGGCAGGGGGATGCTCACCTTGGCGTAGGGGAGCTTTGTATTGGACCGGTTTGTCTCGGGGAAGCTCCGATGTGTGGGTCGGACCTCGAGGTGGTCGTTAGGCTTGAGATGGAGAAAACTCGGGGAAAAGCGCCTCCGGCGATGGAAAGAGGGGGAGGAACTCGGGAAGTTCGGGGGAGTCCTCTCTGTCGATCTCTAGCCATTTGGGACGTCGGGGTGATCTCTCTCTCCCTCTCTCTCTCTCTCTCTTGGTGAAGTGAACGAGTGAGAGTGAAATGGAAGAGAGAGAGAGAGAGAGAGAGGAGTGAATGTCGGTCGATGGGCTTTAAACCAAAACCCACTGCGCCCTGGTGGTCAGATCGCGAGGGGTCTTGGTCAAATCGCGAGGGGCGGTCTTGTGCTCAAAACCTTCTACACCCTGGCGGTCAGACCGCGATGAGCGGTCTGGTGCTCAAAACCTTTTGCGCACTGGCGGTTAGACCGCAGGTGGTCTCGGTCAGACTGCGAGGGGACGGTCTTGTGCTCAAAACCTTGTCTCCATTTTTCTTTTTCCCCCTTTCTCTTTCTCTTCTTCTTTTCCAAAGCCTAGTGAGTACTTCTAATTAGCCCTAGACCATTTCCATTCACAAACACAAATATACATGTGACGGAATTTGCGCAAAGCATAAAACTATGATGTCTGTGCTCGCTTAACCTAGATTAGGATTTTTGGGGTGTGACAGTAAAATGCTTTCCCATTCTGTTGTCAGCTGTAAATGGTGCTGAATTAGGGTGGAATTTTGATGGAATTGCAATGGGATTCTGTTCATTTGAGAAAATTGTTACAAGATAGATGTAACGCATGGTGTCTTTGTGGTTTTGTGGATATCAACTCCTGTAGATTTTGAGAGAGATGTCTGACTATATGACATTCAAATGGACAGCTTAAGCTTATTCTACTACTATAGTCATCTTTCTGGCACCAAGGATGGTCTTGCAGTGTAGGAGGTTTGGACTTGAGCGCATATCGATTTGAACTCTTTTCTGTTATGCCCATATTCCATTTAAGGTAAGCTTGTTAGACAAAAGAGCCAAGATACTGGGTGGAAATGAGGCTAGGTGAAGCTGCTCAAAACTGTACGAGTACTGATTATATTAACGTTTGGCATCTCGTTCCTGTTATACTAAATGGCTGTATTGCATATTTTCCAGTAGTTAAGAGACCACATTTGTCAGGCATATAATGTGTAACAACTATTGAAGGCTCTGATCAAAACTCTGTTTAAACTCTAAAGTTTACAGCAAGATGCTTCATCAGCTCCCTTCCATGTGCAACTGACAAGAGGCTAATAATAGAAAGTAGTAAGAGCAAAAGCAATACAGGAAAAGGCCAGTGCATAACTGAAAATATCACAATCACCAATCACCAATATATCTTCATATAAAATCACCAAGCTCAATGGCTGCTGTTGCTGTCGTCATTAGGACTCAAATACAAACGCAATGCTAACATTTTGCACAATAGGGATTATTTTGGTTTATTATTCTTTAATTCTTAGGGAAGCTTATGATTCTTTGTTGCTGATAAGTGATAAGCAAAAAACATGAAAGAAAGGCTCACACATCAGTCCATTGTTTTGTGAAAAAAGTCAATCTGAAGAATAAGTTGTCTGTAACATTAGCTAAAAAAAGGGCAAATAGTAGAAAACATCTGTTCATCTTGTATATTGTTACAACTTCAACATGCCACTTGCCTTTGTGTATGCTTAATGTTTTGTGCCTTTATGCTTTCAGAGTATAAATCCTGCAATGGAATTCCTTTAGGTATCATAAGGGCCTTTCGTAAGTGAAGCAATAAGTAATCTTGGTTTATGTCGTATATCGTCACTATTTGAACAATTAGTTATCTGATGTGACTTGCCTTGTATATGCTTAGTATTTTGTTTTGTTATGCTTTCAGATTACAAAACCATCGATTTACTTCCGCTTAGTATCTAAGGGCTCTTCATAAGTCCCAGACTTTTGTTAATCATTTTTATAGTGTTAGACATACAACATGCCGCGTGTTCCCCTTTATTTCTTCTAAAGTTGTTGGAATTTTTTGGAAGGCAAGTATATTACGCATTACTTGGTTGCGTACAAACTCTTGATGACTATTCTGTGCTATTTTATATTTTTCTCCATGTGACATCTGGAAGTTGCATGTTCCTGATTACTTGTTTATATTTCATAAAATATTGATATATATTGAAGGCTTGACACCATCTTTCTTTTTATTTTTTCTGTTGCTTCTGCAGGCTATCACTTCTCTCAAGAAAGGTGCTTACTTGTTGAAGTATGGGCGTAGAGGAAAGCCAAAGTTTTGTCCATTTAGGTTATCCAATGTGAGATTTCTTTGCACTTTCTAGCTTCACATTGTTTCTTTGCCTGTGTAATCCTCTCTTATAAGGTGTGTTTTGTTCTTTTTGGCTCATTCAGGACGAATCTGTATTGATATGGTTCTCAGGGAAAGAGGAGAAACATCTAAGGTTGAGCCATGTATCCAGGATAATTCCTGGACAACGGACCGTAAGTTAGCGTTCCTAAGAGGCTAAGACTCATGCTTTCTAGAAAATGATCCTGTCTAGCTATTTCTGCCTATTATGATAATTTGTTTTGATCAACAAGCTTCATTGTAAAAATCCCCATGGCTTGCTGTTGATGTTTGCTTGTCAACTCTATGAGTGCATAAGTTTTTCACTTTGATATGGATAAATAGCCTGATCAATGAAAAGGTGACTAGAAAATCAGGTTAGAACTTCATCAAACTAAAAACCGGCAATAAGGTCTAAATTTCTTTATGATATAAGTATCGCTACTTCTGACAGTTATACTAAGGACTTTACTTTCCAATAAACGTACAGTTATACTAAGGACTTCACTTTCCATAAACGTGAACTCTCATGTCCTGGTGCAATTGTCTTCTGTTTGTAATGAAAGTCATATATTGGTCATAGTATTTCCAATTTTCCATTGTGATGAACTTGATCACTTTACTAACTAGACCTTCTTTCTTCCCTTTTTTTGGGGATAATTCAGGCAATTTTTCAGAGGTATCCACGACCTGAGAAGGAATGCCAGTCTTTTTCTCTAATTTCAAATGATAGGTCATTGGATATTGTAAGTTCTTCCCGGTTCACATATCATGTTTTGTCTTTGTTGGTTCTCTTACTAACTTCAGTGTCGTTATTTCTTTCTTTCTTTTTTCCTTTTCCTTTCATTTTTAGTTTTTAATAAAGTTTCATGTTCACATGGTGACATGTTTTGTTTTGTTCAATAATATCAGATATGCAAAGACAAAGATGAAGCTGAGGTATGGTTTGCTGGGCTGAAAACATTGATTTCCCGTAGTCATCAAAGAAAATGGAGAACTGAATCAAGAAGTGATATCATCTCATCTGGTGCAACTAGTCCAAGGACATACACACGACGGAGTTCTCCGTTGAGTTCTCCCTTCAGCAGCAATGACAGTGTCCACAAGGTATCATTATCTCTCTGTGTCTGAAAAATCTATTTAGAATAATCGTCGAGTTTCACGCCTTAATTGCGATATCACCATTGCTTGAGAAAATGATCCTTGAAGTTGTTTCACATCAGGATGGCAGTGAAAATTACCGACTCCATACTCCATATGGGAGCCCACCAAAGAATGGCTTGGAGAAGGCCTTTTCTGATGTTGTGTTGTATGCAGCTCCTCCCAAGGGCTTCTTCCCATCAGATTCTAATGCTGGATCAGTCCATTCTATGTCTTCTGGACACTCTGATAACACAAATGGGCACCCCAGAGGCATCCCGATGGACGCTTTCAGGGTCAGTTATTCAAGTGCTGTTAGTTCATCTAGTCATGGTTCTGGTCATGATGATGGTGATGCTTTAGGCGATGTTTTCATATGGGGAGAAGGAACTTGGGAAGGACTTCTTGGTGGCGGTAGTTCGAGAGTTGGTTGCTCCTCAAGTGCAAAGATGGATTGCCTTGTACCAAAACCATTAGAATTTGCCGTGCGACTTGATGTGCAGAACATATCTTGTGGAGGAAGGCATGCCACACTTGTCACTAAGCAAGGAGAGATATACTCTTGGGGTGAGGAATCAGGGGGCCGGCTTGGTCATGGTGTAGATTGTGATGTGTCGCAGCCAAAGCTCATTGATGCTCTTTCTCATATGAACATTGAGCTGGTAGCATGTGGTGAATACCACACTTGTGCTGTTACACTATCTGGAGATCTTTACACATGGGGAGATGGCACCTTCAAATTTGGGCTTCTGGGTCATGGGAATGATGTCAGTCACTGGGTACCAAAACGGGTGAATGGACCATTAGAGGGTATACATGTTTCATCAATTTCATGTGGACCTTGGCACACGGCACTAGTAACTTCTGCTGGGCAGCTTTTCACATTTGGAGATGGATCTTTTGGGGTACTAGGCCATGGAGATCGTGAAAGTATCTCAGTCCCCAGGGAAGTTGAATCCCTAAAAGGGCTGCGCACCGTGCGGGCAGCTTGTGGAGTTTGGCACACTGCTGCAGTCGTAGAAGTCATGGTTGGAAATTCAAGTTCTAGCAATTGTTCATCTGGCAAGATATTTACATGGGGTGATGGCGATAAAGGTCGCTTAGGACATGGTGACAAGGAACCACGACTTGTCCCAACATGTGTGGCTGCTTTGGTGGAGCCCAATTTTTGTCATGTTGCTTGTGGGCATTGCTTGACAGTGGTTCTTACAACTTCTGGGCATGTGTATACGATGGGCAGTGCTGTCTATGGTCAACTTGGGAACCCACAAGCAGATGGTATGCTTCCTGTACGTGTTGAAGGGAAGCTTCACAAAAACTTCGTGGAGGAGATTTCATGTGGTGCTTATCATGTCGCTGTCTTGACCTCTAGGACTGAGGTGTACACATGGGGTAAAGGTGCAAATGGGCGGTTAGGTCATGGTGATACTGATGATAGGAATACTCCTACATTGGTTGAAGCACTGAAAGATAAGCAAGTCAGAAGTGTTGTCTGTGGAATTAACTTCACTGCAGCAATATGCATTCACAAATGGGTATCTGGAGTGGATCAATCAATGTGCTCTGGTTGCCGTCAGCCATTTAACTTGAGGAGAAAACGTCATAATTGCTACAACTGTGCTCTGGTATTTTGTCATTCCTGCAGCAGTAAAAAGTCTCAGAAAGCTTCATTGGCACCAAATCCAAACAAACCTTACCGTGTCTGTGATAGCTGTTACAACAAATTGACGAAGGGGCTCGAGGCAGACATGCATTCTTCAGCAAAGCGGGGTGCTACTGTTCAGGGATTTAATGAAACAATTGATGAGGAGCTGGAAACAAGATCAAATGCCCAACTATCAAGATTGTCTTCAATGGAATCTTTTAAGCATGTGGATAGTAGACATTCAAAGAAAAATAAGAAGTTTGAATTTAACAGCACTCGTATTTCCCCTGTTCCAAATGGAAGTTCACATTGGAGTGGACTCAACATTTCAAGATCTTTCAATCCTGTCTTTGGATCTTCAAAGAAGTTTTTCTCAGCATCTGTTCCTGGATCTAGAATTGTTTCTAGGGCAACATCACCAATTTCAAGAAGAGCAAGCCCTCCGCGATCTACAACACCAACACCTACTTTAGGGGGTCTAACGTCCCCAAGAGTTGTTGTCAATGATGGCAAGCCAACAAATGATGCACTAAACCAAGAGGTTCTAAATTTGAGGTCTCAGGTACGCATCTTGCTGCATGTTTCTCCATTTTCCTAAGGTTATTTGATCAATACTGTTGATATTTGTGTTTTGCTTTCAGTAGTCAGTAAATAAATGTAGTGGACCTTTAGCTGACATCATGCCTGATTTCCAGCCCAATATGACAGCAGTAGTATAGTTTTGTCACAGAGTACTTAAAAGCTCAGTATTATCTGAAAGAGAGGATTTGCTTGCTGATATTGTTAGCTCTTCACTTACAGGTAGAGAATCTTACCAGGAAGTCTCAACTTCTCGAAGTGGAGCTTGAGAGGACTACCAAACAATTGAAGGAGGCTATTTCCATTGCCGGCGAAGAAACTGCAAAGTGCAAGGCGGCAAAGGAAGTAATCAAGTCACTCACTGCACAAGTAAGTCTGCTTACTCTGCGACCATGGAATTCTGCCTATTTTATGCACCTGTAAGTTTATAAGGATTGATTTCAATATTAGCATTTAGGGGAAATGCATGTGAAATACGATTCATATCCCATATCATCTAGCTCCTTTATGTTAGTATGTTCAACCAGGATATGAAGCTTGAAGGAAAAACAGTTTGGTAGGAAAGTCTGATGGTTTGAACAATTTAGAACCAAATAAAGGCTACAAGGTTCCAGATCTTAGTTCCTATGAATTTGTTGCTCTGTATATTCCTAGCTAAAATAATGGGTAAATAGATTTTTGATCTTTTGTCGCTCTCGCCACTTGTTTACAGCTATTGTCTCATGTTTTTTCATTTTTTTTTTGTAATAGTTGAAGGGCATGGCAGAGAGATTACCTGGAGCAGCAGCCAAGAACAGCAAACTACCACTGCTTCCTGGAATTCCCATTCCAAGTGACGTATCAGCTATGGCTACAGAAAGTTTGGGCAGCCCAAGCAGTTCCGGAGAACAAATTACAAATGGTCATAATGGATTACTTGCTTCAAATGGACCAAGTTCTATTAGGAATAAGACAAGTCATCCAGAAGTTGGCAAGAATGGAAGTAGGTTACCTGATGCAGAATCCTGCCATGAGTCTGAATGGGTGGAGCAAGATGAACCAGGCGTTTACATTACTCTCACTGCCTTGCCTGGAGGTGTCAGAGATCTCAAGCGGGTTCGTTTCAGGTACATGCCTTCAAATCCTGCTCAGATAACTTCTATAGCTACTGCTCAACTTATTCAGCATTACAGAGTATCAGCGTTGTTGGTTTACTTGATTCCTTTTCATTTGTGTAAATACAGCCGTAAGAGATTCAGCGAGACGCAGGCAGAACAATGGTGGCAGGAGAATCGGGCAAGGGTATACCAGCAGTACAATGTCCGCGTGGTTGACAAATCAACCGCCAGTGTTGATAATGATATTGCATCTCACTGACATTAGATTGACCTGGACAAACATACTTGATTACAAGTGGAGTTGAGGCCATGTTCCCTACGTGAAGGCTCTCGCGTCAGTCAAGCTCGGTTGCTAACGTGGCTACCATTTTACTTAGCCCCTTGGAAGAGGAGGTTTCCACTCCCGGGAGAAACAGAAGGGCGGATTTTTTCAGTTTTACATAATTCTTTGCTCTTACCCCCGTCTCTCTTCTTTTCTTTCCTCCTTGTGTGAAAAGTAGAGTGCTTGAGCAGAAGTAATGTAAATGCTTGGTAGCAGCAGGCTAATCTATCTTGTAAATGCATAAGTGCATCAATTAGAACGTCTCTTCGAATTTTTCCCTGATATTGTTGCAAATGCAAGTCCAAACCTGGGCTAGTGGCCTATGGTCCGTGGGTGGCTACGTTTGGTTTGCGAGGCTGGAGCTCAGATATTATCATTGCTTGTTAATCCAACTTGATGGTCGTGCTCGTCCTTTTGGGATCACAAGCAAGATGTTCTAGTATGGCAGTAATAGCAGCTGCAAATGGCGCATTGCCATTGGACTGTAACATCGTAATTGGGTCGTACCTCCAGTCTCCACCCTTGTTAATGAATGAATGACTGAAGTCTAAAGGCATGCTAAGGGTTTGGTTAATCTGACATGACTGAAACACATCTGGTCTCAAGGCTCAAGCAGATTACTTCCAGTATAACACTGCGGGTACTACACTACCCTAATTTAAGGCTACCTGAACCGGAAATTCCGTTTTAACTTTTACAAGTGGAAGTGTCGTTGTTTAAAAGAAAGAAGCAAGGGACTCCGGGCAACATTTTTTTGGAATTAAGATGAATTACATTTCTGAGTAATTTCTATTTCTACTGCAAAAGAATGATTTTAAGGACCGCTACATTTCAAAAGGAATAGAAAAAAAATCAACAGTACGTGTTAGCATCAATACAAGGTGCTGAACGACCCTATCTAAACAAAGTTGAGTTGCGCCAGATAGCTGCTTTCAGCAAAATCATGGAGACTACGATGAGGCCGGCCTCCTCCATTGTCAGTGCTGCTTGTTCCTTTATTCACCATTTTCCTGCAAGCATTGGAATCCTGCAGACAGAAAAAAAATTAGCATGCGGTATTTGACAATAATTTCACATTGAAATGTTATGAACAATGGGATGCTTACAAACCTGCAGAAGTTTAAGCATTTGCTCTTCGATGGTACCACGCATAGCCAAAGTTTCGACATGTATTGGACGAGTAGCACCCATTCGATGTGCCCGGCTAATAACTTGTTCCTCCATACTGATCAGAACAGAAAAGATATGACAACATCAATAATAATAATAATAATAATAATGACGACGACGACGTGACAGTGGTAACAAGTATCCTCATCAAAAGGGTTAACTGCTAACTGCCAATAGGAATACAAAAAATACCCAATCTGAGATACATGCAAGGCAACAAGACAGGTGCACAACATTGGTAGATACATACGCAGTTCGCATTTCATTTAGAGCCAAAAGTATTTACCGTACTGAACATCATGATTGGTAAATATTCAGAAATTACTTGATGCAGCAGAGTCTGTAGTTATTTAAACAAGTCTCTGAACACTTAGATTACCTCCTGTCCCATATAGGTTCCATGAGAAAAACATGTGTCACAAAACTCAAATCAAGGCCCAGCGCAGCAGTTCCATCCATGAGTAAAGCCATGCACATTGGATCATCTTGAAACTTCGTTAATGCACTTCTCTGCAGAGAATTGCGGCAACATCCAGATAAACCTTAAAAACGTTTCAGAGATTTGCCGAGTGTACTTTATCTTCCCAATTAGGCATCTATTTTTGTAAACATGTAAAGGATGGAATGAAGGGCAGTTTAGTGGGAACTAGGAAGCAAGTGGGTGACTAGAATGGTAAAACATCAGGGCATTGGGAGGGAAGGATAGGAAGGTGGTTAGGATAAATTGGTAGGGACTGTGTGGGAGCGGTGGGGTAGAGTACTTACCAAAAAAAAAAAACTGAAAAGGGGGAAGTGGCAAGGGGCGGTTCACTTCTGCATATACTAGATAGTGTGGATAGTGCACATCAATTGGGTTCACCAGGATAAAATAGGCCTTAGAAAGTCACATCTTAGTACACATCTTAGTATTAAAAAAGCTGTTTTTTTTTTTTTTTGGAAAGATAGGCATGGTTTTCCAAACGCTCCAAATACTTGGGTATAATTTACGATTATACACCAAAAAAAAAGAACAAGAAAACATACCTTATTCCCTAAAGGCATGGGACTGTACATTCCCGCATATGTTATTCCAGCAATAGTCAGCTGAACAGAAAGGAGATCAATGACCAACGAATTCGCGTGATTTGTTTAGTAAAATCTGGAATATGAGTATTTCGAACTACCTGCTGCTGAATGACATGAATATGCTCCAGAAACTGAGAAAATATTATTACTTTGTCCAACTTTGTATGTGGTTGACAAGATGGTGCACTAACATGACCAGCACCATTGGTTATGTAAGTAGAGTTTCCATGATTTATGCCTGTTTCTCGCAGACTTCTCAGCTTCTCAACCAAATAAGCAACTTTGCTGCTAGATGTTGATTGCCAATCTGGATCCCAGTCATCCTACATAAAATGAGAAAAATTACATAAAACAGCTTCTTTTCAAGAGCATGCAAATAAGAAGCATATAGGATCGCACAAGTACAAACCTGCTTATATGAAGGCTGCAACTCAATTAGATTCTTGGGCACTGGCCATTTAGGGTTTGGATTTTCTGGCCTTGCAAGAGTCTCAGGAGACTGCATCTCATAATGATTGCCACAACCAGGTAATGTGCATTTCTCACTATCAAGAGCTACACAATTAAGGCACAAAAGATGTCGACAGGGTGTGATAACAGGCAAACGACACCAATCTTTACACCTGAAAGCAATATGAATATGTGAATAAGGTAAACAACCTGACTGATGCATAAATACGATTTTTTTACTGAAAGCTTCCATACCTGAAACAATCGGCACCATTTAAAAGAGCATATCTTATCAATTGATATTCGTCTGAAGAAGGATCAAGACCCTGCTGCACCAGTAAATCCATTGTTTCCTGTATGTCCTGACCAGCTTCGGCTACTTTGATATGCCCAGCAACACAGCAAGATAAACGGACATTCTTTATAGTAGTAGCACGGAATTTCCACTGCTTGAGGTTGAGAAGGGATTCCACATGAGAAGGGTCGTTCCAATCAGCCATCAGTATATTTCGGCGAATAGTAGCGACCAGTTCATTGTAACTTCTTGCATGTCCTTCATTGAAGTCTAGGAAAGTTATCTTTTTGATGCAAGGAGGAATATTTTTCAGGTCTGCTTTTCTTGCACTAATCATTGTCCTCTGAAGCAGCTGCACAAGACGAGCGCGTCCCTCTTCCATTTGTGCATCAAAAGGCCTATGGATTCCAGAGTCCCATGACTGGTAGTTTTGACCATAAACTTCATCATGAAGAAACTTAAGCATGGGGTGAAGATGAGCAACCTGACTAGTTGGTGTATTTGGTGTAGGTGTACCAGTTAATATCCACCTATTTGATGCAACCAAAGAGACAGCCATCTGTAATTTGTTTGTCACAGCGAGGCTGGAACCTAATGTGTGCCCTTCATCCAATATAACCCTGAACCAGTGGATTTGCTTTAATGCACTTCTCTTCCGTGGACCCCATTCTGCACTTAATCTGCTGAAGGTGGTTATGACGATGTCATAGTCCCAAGCAAGGTTGTGAGCAGACGGCTTCTTGTAATCTCCCCACACAAAAACATTAAGGGTGTCCGAGGACACATGCCGCTGTATCTGCGCTGTCCAGTGATCAATTAAGTTAGCAGGTACCACTATCAAGGTGGCCCTAGATAAATAAAACCTTACTAAATCCAGCGGTTTTTCAAGAGCAAAACCAAGTGCTGTCGAATCAAAAGCCAAATCATCAAGCATAGAGGGATAGTACCATCGAGTCACACCTTTCTCAATCTTTCTCACAAGGCCAAATGCTTGAAAAATCTTGTAATATGGACGAAGACCCTTGCCTATGGTTGCACACGTATCTAGAACCGGGCGAGTCAAACCAATAGATTCCATTTCGAGATGTTTAGTGGGAGACAGTTTTGCCAACCATAACAAAGCCTTCTTGGTTTCTGAATTGATCATAGCAACATTATCTTTCAATATGCTTGTGAAAAATGACACGTTTTCCTCATTTCCGGGCAATGTACTTTTCTTGTAAAATCCTGGCAAATAGGTTATTTTTGTCTTCAAATCCCAGGATTCCTCTGGAGCGGTGCATTTCTGTCGTGCAGGGTCAGTGTTCATAGTGCAAAACCATGCTGTGGTAAAATCAAGAACAGTTCCATCTGCTAACCTCCGCCACTTTCTGCAAGCATCACACTGAACCCAGGTCTCACTTAACTCAGAGGTGGTGCCTCTCTTCCTTTTATTGCCAACTGATTCGTCGCTGTATGCATCCATGAGGTTTTTCCTAACTTGTCTCGAGTTTTTAGTGAACTTCAGTACATGAGTAGCTGACATTGGACACACTTCGCTGTGTGATGAAGCTGAAGACTTCTCACTCGCAGCATGCAACATGACTGCAGTTGGATCAGGGCTCACTAACCTGCCTCTCTTTCTTGAAGATCTGGTACTGCACACAGAATCACCACTATGTAGCCCACTTGAATATGGATCTTCTCTTATCACATCCTTCCCCAAAAGCTTTTTTGACCCAGATGAAGGGCTGTTTCTATTAGAAGAGCAGCTCCCACTTAGCTCATAGTATCCATATTTTTTACCTGGCTTATGCATGCACCATCTCACATCCACCCCTTGTGGAGGGTACGCCAGTGTTCCATGCGTTTTCAGAATAAGAGAGAGTGCGGTTACCGTCTTCCCTAACCCAGGTTCATCACAAAACATACCTCCACAGAAATCATTTACGGTTGGAGCATTTCCGGTAAATATTTCACCTGAGGTAACATTTATGTAGAAAGGGAAACCATCTTCAGTGCAGAAATCCTTGTAAAGAGGATGTGCTAGGACCTGTGAGTTCTGCTCTCGCTTTAACATCCATTCGACAGCAGCCTCTTGATGGGGAAAAAGCTTAAGCTTCATGCAAGGCATAATAGAGGCAGCAAGAGTCCTTAGATGATGACAAGTCACTGCTACTCTTATCAAATCCCTAGGCTTAAGTCGAATCAGTATCTTATTCAATACATCATCAGGGACAGACCAAATACCCAATTCCAGTGCTGCAGCATCTGGTGTTATTCTTGCTATCTGCATGCTCTTCTCCATCCTAACACTAGGGAGGGCTTGGAAGATTTCGTGCAGATCAAATGCCTTCTCGTTATTTGATATAGATGATACCTGATGGTCCTCGCAACCAAGGACGTGACAATCAGTGCAGCTCCAAATACACTGGTCCTCACTGTGTGGACTGTCATGAGAATTCCAGTCGAAAGCAAGGAAAGCATTCCTAGCATCCCAGTTGCAACTGCCAGAAAAAAAAGGGCTTAGTCGATGAAAGAGGCAACAGCAGGGAAAAAAAATACTGACATAATGAATATCTGCCACACTGCCCAATTCACAGGCATTATATGATAATTAGGTCTACAAAATGTACTAAAGCAGCATAAGAAGCTATATTTTTTGGATATAAACGAACAAAAAATCCACAACCTTTATTATTGCAGTATCAGTCAAATTCACAGAATATGCATGGTCACCTACATAGGCTGGGACAGATGAAATGAATAGGGGCTTAATATGGAAAAATAAGAATATCTGTTCATGGCAGAGGCACTGAGGCACTGACATTAACATGGCAGGGTGTGAAAGTGCCACAAATTTGGAACCCATTACAAGCTTTCATCACATTTTCAGAAGGGTAGCTGAACACATAGCCTTCTAAAAGACCTGAAGCATCAGAGGCTAGGAAATGTGGAAGAAAATAGGAATGTTTGGACATGATGAACAAAATTTATGCCCCAATTTTTTTTTCCGAGCACATGCCCCAGAAAATGTTCGTTTTTCCAGAAGAGACCAGAAAGGCTCATATCAGTCCAAATCTAAACAGATAAAAGAAATGATTATTTCTGTACTAATATAAAAAGCACCAGTCCTGAAACAGAGCATCATATGGAAAGCTTTCCTTTGCATTTGCGAGATGCCAGGCATACTAGTCATTCTTGGGATGGGTAAGTGATTCAAAGTTGTTCCCATCTGATTACACGCACAATTAAAGGTAATAAATCCTCTGTACACTAGTAGGCCTAATCCATCCCCTACCCAGCCCTCTAATAGTCTAATCCCCCCCCCCCCCCCCTCTCATGCCCTCCTCTCAATCGCCATCCTCCCCTCCAGTCTAACCAGTCCTTGGCCCTTGCATCCCTTGCCTGTGCAGCCCCTTCTGTGTTGGTGTCTCTGCTGAGGACAGTGAGTGGCTGGATTATCACCATGGCATGGTGGGGCTTGGCGAGGCAGAGGCAGCTACCACACCTCTGTTTAATTCTATGTACCATGGTGGCCAGAACGAAACATCCCCAACCCCCTCTGTTGCTCACTCGAGTCATCCTGTGGCTTGCGGCAGCGTAGAAGCAACCTGTAGTCTGGGAAGCATCCACCGCTAGCATTTAATTGTTACTCACTTCAGGTATAAGCTCACGCATTGCCATCTTTGTCCATATTTAGAGGTGCATTTGATTGTTCAAGATTAAATTCCCTCTGCTCTTTTATTTTTAATTCAGATTTCCTTGGACCAGCTCTCCAAATTGCAAATATTAGTTGATGAAAACACATGTCCAGAACACTAGATTTATATCTGTTGCAACCCACAGGCACTTAGCTATTAGTTACAACTTACGAAAAGTCCCAGAAAGGAAACATATAAGAAGATGAGCAGGGTTGAAAACTTAAATTCCTCATACAAACCGATCACAATGTTCATAACTTCAGACAAGGCAACGCAGCTAAAATATCAAATTGCGCATTAGAGACCTGTAACCTCAACCAAGCCTCATCCAAATGATAAAAACCTAACCCCTACGCCCACAAATCTCAAAATTTCGCCGAGCAAAAGCAGACGCGTGCCGCCTTAGAACCGGATATAGGGATCGGGGCGACAAAATTCCACCTATACAAACGGATGAGACACTCGGAACGGAAACGCACCTGACATGCTTGAAGACCGCGGCGGCTGCGGTGCGGGAGCGCGGGAACTGCCACCCGGACCAGGCGGCGACGGGCAGGTACACGTCGAGCAGCACCACCGCCCTCGTCTCCACCACCGCATCGTCCCCTTCCCCCACGCTCCTCGTCACAATTCTCAGCACCCTGCCCTCCACCTCCACGCACCGGTTCGCCACGAGCGTCCTCAGCAGGCGCACGACGCTCCCGCCGCCGACGGACGCCCTCCACTTGGACCGCGGTTGGGGCCCGTCGTCGGGGAGCGGCGCGAGGGGCACGGCGCCGCAGGCGGTGAGGGAGCATGCGGAGAGCGGGGGGATGGAAGCGGCTCCTGTTGCGTCCCAAGAGGGGAGGGAGAGGACGGCGCGAAGGTAGCCGCAGAGCTTGCGGTGCGCGGCGTCGTCCATGGCGAGCTAGGGTTAGGGCTGGCGCTCCGCAATGGGAGCGGTTTAGGCCTCGTCGCCGCCTCGAAGCATGCGCGATGATTCGTTGGGTAATGGCTAATTGCGTTCCGTGCGTAGGGGAACTGGAGCGGGAAGGAGGACGATGAGGAGGCGGCGACGACGAGGACTTGGCGGTGAGGGCGGCGCGATTGGAGAAGCCGCGCAGGAGCGCCCGCGGTTAACGGATCGGATCCGTGTTTGTATGACAGGTGGGGCCGACGTATTTGCGGGGCCCACTGTGGTTTGAAACCTATGGGATGCTGATCAAGGAAATAAATTATAGGCAGCGGCGCTAAAGATGTATTCTTTTGTAGCACTATTTAGATAGTTATCATTTGTTATTAATGTGGATTTTAAAGTGATAGTAAGATTCATCTGACGCTAATTATATATATCAGGTAATAAGATCATGTTTGTTTGAGCGGTTAATTCTGAAAAACAGCTTGCAAATTCTGAATCGTAAAGATAGATTAAAAAAAGTTGAGTATCCAAAAGCTAATAGTTATTTGTTTGTCTGGATTTTAGTAGGTAGGATTACTATTTGTATATATCAAAAGTCTATAATATCCCTAACCATTTTGGATGCCCTGTTTACCATAATGTGTTGTGTTTCTCATTCGATTAAACTTATAGCATATTTCTAAAATATGAAAATACATAATTAAATAGTAAAAGATACATTATTCATATGGACTTAGAATTTTTATCCATACAATTATTCTCTCATAAACAATCTACTCTCTCACAACAAACAAAACATCAGCAAAGTTATCACAAAAGATATTCATATCTCCCTCTTCATCTCCTAATTCCCTATTTACACCACTCCCTTAAGATGAAGATGTTTCAGGTATGAGCATGTAGTATTTATTTGATCACACATGTCGAAATCTTCATCACTCATAGCACTATTCTTGTTTGCTTTAGCACAGGATAACTTGGTAAGTCTAATAAATTCCCCACTTCATTTTCAAAACACCGAATGAACACTTAATCACATTGCGAAGACATTAGAAGATAATATTAGATTCACCTTGTCTACAATACATATATCGTAAATAATGGATATTAATAGAAAGTTAGAACTTTTGTGTTCTCTTTCTAATAAGTGTCACTTGCCGTCACCATTCTTTTAGCATTGTCCCATCCAAAGCCAGTATCTTTGTTAAGTCTTAGTCAGAAGTTATACAAACCCTTAAATACATCCCACCCGTTTTTTAGTTATGTTTTAGAGTGACATAACCATGTGCTTAATGAGAACTTCTCAGCTAGATGCTTATAGCCTCTAGTAGTCATAACTCTAATAGCCCTATTCTCAGCTCTTATTTCATCAACACATATTTTACAGAATATTGTATTATTGAAGGTATTCCAATCAATTTTGTCAAATACATTCATTTATTTGGTACAAAATAATAGAAGTAATGGTTGCTATGTAACAGGAAACAAACTATTCTGTAAAGAAACTCGCAGTCTAATGCTCTTAACTCCAAATGCTCGTGCAATTACTAGCCCTAAACTATTGATGATGAGCATAACAAGCAAAATAATTTGACACATAGCAAAACAGAAACAGCAAGATATTATGCCATCCTAGCCCACATAAGCAAAACGGAAATACCACATGATGGACTGAGTGACACAAATACAACAGAATTTGACACATGCACCAGAACAGAGTCCACCCAAAGTGATTCAAAGCAATTTAATCCATAGTATATGAGTGTACTGAATAAACATGTAAATAAATTCCTAATAGATAAAAAAATTGATATATAATTTAGTCAATTTGCCTACACAGTATATATACAAAAGCACACGTAAAAAATACATGAATCTCACTAAACAGAATTGAGGCAAATTGCTCTTATCGTGCCTGAGAGGGGAGCTGCACCGCTAGTGCCTGGGAGCGGAGCAGCGCCACCCGCGCCTTGGAGGGGAGCTATGTCGCCTTCGCAGGAGGGTCGAGTCGTCCTATACATGGCTACACCGTCGTGGGAGAAGTAGGCTGCCACTGCACCAAGCCTTGTCGGGTTGGGAAATGCTCTGGGCGAGGGAGACGAGATGGGTGAGGGAGAGCTGCCATCTCCGAGGAAGTAGCTCGTCGCATTGTCACTGAGGAACGATTTGCGCGCCGCCGTGCCTAGGAACAGCTGCGCATCGCGAGATGCAGCTAGCGAGGGAGATGCACCAGCCAAACTGTCCCTGTAGGAGAGGGTGGCGTCGAATTCGTCGGTGGTGGCGACGCTGAAATCATCCATGGCAGCAGCGTGAGAGATGTTGGAGACAAGGGGAGCGTGTGGGTTCATTGGTGGAGATGGGTTTGGGTCAGAGGCACGTGGGTACGGGATTATGGAGGGGCAGTGGCGGGTAAATTACACCTAACGTTGATGGGTAGTTTGGTCTTTTTACAAATTAAAAGTAGAGGAAAGATGTACAACAACGGATCGTGGGGTTGCTACAGTATTCTGTCTGTTTATTTTCACTTTGATTTATAAAAACTGTTTTTTACCATCTAAAGTGTAAACAAACATGATATAAATATGCAAGAAAAATTTCCATTTAAATGAGATACATCATTTTAAGATCCATATTAAGGACAAGCGACCACTATTTAGATACTACTTGTATTTACAGCTTCACTGCGTATATAATTTATTTCCCTGATCCAACGTGGTCTTTGGATCGGCGGGAGTTCTGTTTGGGCTTTGGATATGGCAAACTATGGGCTTCCTGGCCGCGTACGTCGTTGGTACGGACAAATGGATAATGATCGTCACGTCACAAACTTCACAAGGATAAAGTTAATTATCGTATTAGCATGGTTGAAGAAGCATTGCAGAAAATAATCACACATTTATTATTGACGGCAGCTCGGATACGTAATGCAAATTCTGCAAGAAAGAACATAGGAGTATGTATGTATCGTGGTACGGTGTAATCAACTGAGGATGATGCACGAATTTCAGGGATCCATCGATGCAGTACAATGACCAAGGTGAGAGCAAATAATAAAGTTACATATATATATGAAGTACGTTACGTACCAATAGCCAAATAAAGCAACAGATTAAACGCGCCGAAATCACATACGCATCCTTATCCTTATTAATGGACAATTAATCATGCATGCACGATCGATTCATGCCCTACATGGGCGGGAACTTGGACTTGATGTTCTCCACCACTCCGCCGTCGGTCTGGAATGCCCGCGCCAGCATGTCTGTCGGCAAAGCCGGAGAGGCACCGAATAGCGCCCCGGCCACCGGCAGCGTGCCCGGCAGCTGGCTGTCGAACGCCGAGATGGCCACGGCGGGCGCCTCCCCGACGCTCCACTGGAAGTGCACGAGGCCGCGGGGGAAGACGAACACCTCGCCCTTGGAGACGGTCCGCCTGAGGAGCCTGTTCGCGGAGGTGACAAAGCCCACCTCGAGGGTGCCCTCCACGACGAAGAGGATCTCGGTGGCGCGCGGGTGCACGTGCGGCGGGTTCACGCCGCCCCACGGGGCGTAGTCCACGCGCGCCATGGACACGCCCAGGGTGTTGAGACCCGGGAGCTTCTCCACGTCCGCCGTCGTCACCGCCGATCCCATGGGGTTGCCCGAGTACACGTCGGCCGCCTTTGCCAGCCCGCCGAAGAAGAAGTCGTCCGCCGTCACGTTCATCTCACGCTTGCACGGGAACCCGTTCACCCGCAGCGCTGCATACATGCACATATATACGTATAACGTCCATGTATGCATTTGATCACACTTCTATATGTTTTGTCGATGCAAATTGACAATGGCATGCATGCGCATGTACGGTGAACAAAATCGAAATGAAAATAAGATGCATGCATGTAGAGCAGTAGAGTGATGATCGATCATATCACTTACGGCCCTTAAGGGATTTGTAGTCGGCGACGCAGATGTCCTGGAGCATGTCGGGTTCGCCGGCGACCAGCGGGGCTGCGAGCGCAAGGAGGAAGGCGCAGGCGGCAAGGAGAACGGCGGGGAGCTTGGGCGCCATGGTGCCCGTGACGATTGGTGATGGTGGTCCTCGTCTCTCCTAGCTATATAGCTCAAGCTACTTAAGTGTACGTGCGTGTGAGCTGCAGGTAGTACGTAAGGAACTTTTGGTTTGATGGAAAAGAAGAGGTAGGGGCCTGGTATTTATAGACGCATGGAGTTGGGTTTCAGCGTATTGAAGACGTGACCATGAGAGTTGAGAGAGTGAATATATAGTGTTACTTCTCACGCCAAGTATCAACTGATCGAAATCGTGAATTGTTTTGTTCATGAAAACTGCACGCATGCATTGAACGGAGAGAGAGAGAGAGAGAGAGAGAGAGAGAGAGAGAGAGAGAGAGAGAGAGAGAGAGATTCCCTTGGTTAATCTTGATCGATTGTACCTCGCGTTTTTTTTCTATTACTTGTACGCGCGCTATATTGTGTGCACTGCACATATTTCCTATGCAGATGTTCGCGTGACTCAAGGTACCTGAAAATGACATAAGGGATTGATGAATCGACAACCAAAATAGACAAAGCACAATTCAATTTTCTTTTTTTCCCCCGAAACGCCCCCATGACATATTTTTTTTCGATACCCTAACATTTTTCTTGGAAACCACGAGACAAAATTTCTTCAGTAGCAACTGATGACTAACCAGCAGGCCCAGATGCTTTGTCTATCAGTTTTGCTATTTTTTAGTCACCCGATAATTTGTTAATCATCTCTGAATCAGCTAACTAAAACTGCAAGTACGTAGCTTCAAATTGCAGTAACGTGTGAGTTGTTGTTTCCACGCAAAAAAAATAAAAATCATGCGAGTTGTTATATGTTGGTTTAAGGCTTCAGAAAATGTAACAAAATTTCAAACTCTTGATAGCTAAGCACTGCCTCTATTGATTCATGATCTTCTCACGCAAACTCTTTTGACATAAGTTGCAAAATCGACAGAAGTATGCCATATTTCGCAAAGTTGCGGAAACAGAGATGTACCGTGCTTATAAATCGATTTGAGGAAGAAACAAGAAAGGGATATGTTTCACAATTTGGAAGTTTGGTGTTGTGTCAGTGCTGGACCACTGACACCTTAATTTGTAGGAGCTTACTAGAGTTATCAGCATAAGAGAGCTTTTTCGGTGTTTGCGGCATATCTCCTCTAAAAACAATGCGAAATATTGAACAACTATATATAGGTTTAATCATACTGTTTACGTGATTATGCATTTTAATAATTACTAGTTGCGTGTATATGCTTCGTACGTAACGCGTATCCGCGGCTGCGTGCGGGAAGTAGGCCCGCACGGGAGCAGGTGGGAGTGCGGGTGAGAGCGCAGGTGAGAGCGTGCGTGGCAGGCGGGTCTATGCAAGAGCAGGCAGCAGCGTGCGGGTGCGCGGGCGCAGGATATGGGCCATGCAGGGGAGCGGAATGGAACGCAGGCGTCGGAAATAACGGAAACGAAACATATGCGAGCAGAACAAAAATCACTACATATTTTTTTAAGTAGTAAAGATTATAATATTGTTAATATTTATATACCATGCTATTAAAGAGCGCTATAGTTTGTTACATAATCTATGAAATAATCGGTTCCTTAAATCACATGAGAACTACGATAATCGAGCAGCCTCGAGCCACCGCAACCGCGAATTGACCCGCCACCACCATCGCAAATCGAGCAATCTCACTTAACCCAGGTCACGGTGACGAAATGTACGAATGGATGAACGGAATCCTAGATCACGGTGACTAAGGTCACGAATAGACTGAAGGTTATAACCATTTAGGTCTCACTTTTCATATTATTACTTTTATACTATTTCTTTTTTCTTCAAAAATACCCTTATACTCCCTATCAGCTGTCATCAGAATTTGGCATTTTCGAATTGCGCGGGCAAGTCTGAATCCTGCGCATGATCCATCGCTTCCCAACCGATTGCTACTCCTCTCTGCGTATACAGCCCCAGAAAACTCCTCCGCGGGCGCTGGGCCTCCGATATTAACGGGCAATTGCATGACCGTACCATTGCTGTCAAACGTGTAACAACGTTAACAACTCATCTGAAAGTTGAACACAAACCAACAACCGTCCAATCATAGATATTCTTAACGCAATCTTTACCGTTGCGACAAGAATAAATTGCATCACGGGTCTTTAATCTTATAAGGTGGGTTGCTCAACCTCCCAATGTGCACTTTTATGCTTCATCTAATGTGCGTTAGGTAGGGTAACAAAATTGTCAATTTGTGAAGTGTCATGGGTTATCCAGAAGCCTTAAACTTTATTATACTAGTCCCTGAATCAATCGTTGATAGAATATAGGTCTTACAACAGGTGGTAACACAATCATACAATAAAGTGAGTAGTAAAATAAATCCACTAAACTAATAATACGTAAAGAATTCCGCCAAGTCACACGAACAAACATGCCTACATCACCATAGATCATAGTATAAGGTATGTCATTCCACGGACAACTCAGTTGCGGACTCGACCAAGATTTCAACGTCAGCCTCACCATCGACGTCGGTGAAGTTCGGATTTTGCTCTGAAATCATAATCAAGGGTGAGTATAAACGTATTCAGTAAGTCTTAACCCTTGCCTTACATCAAAGGGTATGAATACATACATATTGTATTGATAAGGGTAAGACTACAAACTTAATTTTGCGGAAATACCTAGTTTACACATGCAATAGTTTATTTTCATAAGACGGATTTTGTGAAAAATATATCATCATTATTAAATGAAGGAGGGTTTAGCCGTGGTGGAAGGTCACGTGGCCCAAATCTTAATGTTGCCAAACACTCTGTCTACAGTAACTCACGGCATATAGCTGAATCTATTTCCAAAAACGGGCATACACTGCCCACTCACACTGTAAGGAAACATACACAACACATGCTAGTTGTAGTGATCAAACCATAGTTCGTCTATGACCATGGACACAACTATTTAAATAGTTTTACCTCTGCAGAGTGGTACACTTTACCTATAAACTGAGTTTAACAACATACCACTGTCTAACCTCTGCAATGCGACTCAACAAAGCTATTACCCAGCATAGTATCATCCCACTAGTTGCTTACAGAAACTAACTAGGGGTTCCTAACCTGCAACTAGGCCTCTAACCAAGTTATTAAGCCTGCACCTGTTTGCACCTACTCTATAATTTTTCATTGCACTCCTGCTTCCGGACGACTAGTAGACTAGCTAGTGGGGTTTAGACTAAGCTCTCCCACATACATGATCGAGTGACTGTACTGTGAAGATTAGGTAAGATGTCACACTAATTTAGTCCTTAACTGAACCAAGGCAAATATCTCCACAATAAGTCTACCACACATGTAGCACTTTGCTCCCAAGGTATTCCCAGTGAAAACCCTGATTTGTCTCAGCTCTAACAGATTTTTTTTTTGTTATTAGCCATCTGGTAGCTCTTCATTCCGATAACCCACACATCACCAAAGTACCATATTTTATATAGATCGCAAAAACTAATTACAGTAAAGTATGAAATAATAGTGTAATACAGAGTCTAAGCATACTAGTAACAAGGGATTCGTCTTAGCGTAATCAATATTGTTGAACGGTAATTCTATGATTATCAAGGTTATATTCAGAATGGTAGCAATTAGCCTCGCTAATCTACAATAGGACATAACTAGAATAACAATTCAAATTATGCTGATAAATAATACTCATACAATTATTTAGTGGAAAAACGGCTGCTACGGGTTGTGGTGATAAAACCGGGCACAATATGATCAATGAGGGAAAACGGATTTAGACTTTCCTCTGTCGAAGTTCTCGAGGAGGTCTTGCTTATAGTCTTGCGTTCTCGGCTCCTGCTATCCCTCGAATGCTCCGATCTTTAAAATGCGGCACACAATAAATAAAATAAATACACACGATCACACAATTTAGCTCAAAAAAATGAAACTGAGGAGAACAGATATGGATTGAATTTAGATTAATATTAGCGAAAGAATTGTCAAAATTGGAGCTGAAACGGAGGAGAAACAAGCTTTTCAAAAATTAAATCTGGAAATGGTTACTATTCATCTAGACTGGCAGGAGTTGGGAGCGACAGTGGTCGACAATGAAATCACGGAGAGACTGTCTAGGTAGGGTTTTCTGGTGCTAGGAGTGAGTGTGGGGTGCGAGGGAGGGATCACCATGCTCGTCTTGGCCAGTGAGGCACCATCGACGACTGACGACAGGGGCGGAGGCGACGGCCATGGTGGCTCAGTGGTGGCTCGGGAGAGAGGGTAGGGGTAGCTAGAGGGGTGAGAAAGGTGAAGGGTGGTCGGGTGAAGCTCGCCGCGGGGTCTAATTGGCTAGCGGTGGTCTTTGGTGATGGATCGACAACAGGTGTCATCGGAGGGAAAAA
Source organism: Phragmites australis (assembly GCF_958298935.1). NCBI lineage: Eukaryota > Viridiplantae > Streptophyta > Magnoliopsida > Poales > Poaceae > Phragmites > Phragmites australis. Next base: position 50,530,959 of record NC_084922.1, on the reverse strand, counting down.
CAGTGAGAGAGGGAGAGAGAGTGGGGGTGGGAGGGGGGAGCTTGCCTTAGCATGTGGTGATGAGGTACAGCGGGCGACGGTGGAGCGAGTGAGGGGTCGGGCCATTATAGTCGGGCAAGGGCTACAACGGCCAGCGGTGGAGCTCCACGTGAGGTACAACATACGATGGCTTGTCAATGGCAATAGGACACGACGATGTAGCCGCTTTGGATGCATGTGATGTGGGCGGAAAAAGCGACGCGATAGCCGAGATGGTGACGATCTTTTCTTCGTGCGCGTGCCCGAGCCGGCGAGGTTCTTGGATGTTGTCGTCGCATGGTGCCAGATAAAAAGGAGCGGCGAGGCGGCGGTGTAGACGGTGACTTCATCGTCGGTACGAGGCAGGGGTTAGACAGGTGGCAGGGGTTAGACGGTGGCAGCCAGAGGGGAACGAGAGGAAGAAAGGAGAGAGAAGAAGGTTCTGAAATTTTTGTTTGGATATGTTTTCTTTTTGAAATAATTTGTTGATTTCAAAATCGCTGAAATTTTGGGATGTTTCGATTGGTTAGAAATCCCAACGTTGGTTACTATACAAGCAAATAAAAATTTGGTACCTCCCAAGTTATAATTTGGCATCTCTTGGTATCTTTCGACGGTAGAAATTAAAACCTCGAAAGCCTATTTCTCCAACGCCATTTCTTCCTTCTCTCTGACCCTTTTCTCGAATGCTCCTATCCCTATCTCATTGCCCTTCTCTGCTGGCTACTGGCTACTGCATGCATGTGTCGGTGCCTATCCCAGCAGCTGCAGGAGTCGGTTCATAATGAACCGACGTACGCTTCATTATTGTGCACCAGTTGTCAAGCTAAGCAATCTGCATCGGCGTTTCGGCTTGGAGTCTCCTATCCAATAGGCAAACATGCATGAAGCCATGAATCCTGCATGCAGCATGCTTGAAACAACTCTAGCTGCAGGGTGCTGCCATGTGAGCCTTTGGTGGCGTGGCGTTGCTCCCCTCGGTTGGCCCGACCTTCCCCACCAACACCGCTTAGAAGCCTAGAACCGTACGGCGTCTGTCTGATCGGATTCGCTACGGGATGAGAAGACAAGATGAAAAAGATGTCAATTACACACAAGCTAGGATGCATGAGAGAAGGAGAGGGTCGACGTTCTTGCAACTTTGTGTCTACCTCTACAGCTACAGGTGCAACAGTGCCTTGTCAAGAGAGGAGTGCTTTATTTGATACTCGATCGATCTACAAGCTAAGCATTATGCCGAGAGACTTTTTAATGTACTTGCACATGTGATGTCAACCGACAACCGTTCGTTAGTTAAAATCCAACGCTCCACAATCAAAGGTGCCAACTGAAAGGTACTTAAGTATACTTAAGGCTCCACAATCATTTACCTGGTACATGAGAAGTTTACATGGTGAAAATTTTGAATCATCATGTCTCAGAAAAGGCAATCGGATGACAGTGGAAGAAATTAACACTGTAAATGGAAGTATATATAATTCTTTCTCATCATGGAGATGTGACACGTCCCTACATCCACATGCTACCAAAACTAACCGTTCACGCTAGAAGAGAAAAGGAAATAAAAATTTCTGATTACAAATCAAACCTCCATGGATCACGTGCATGCATGGGACAGCTAGATGCAATGGTGGATAGTTAATTTTGCTGCGTCAATTACCGGTGAGCGATAAGATCGTCAATTTTGTTGCGTCTCAGGAGACGATATCGAGGTTAGTCTAACCACAGATGAAAGGAATAAACATTAACTACTAAATAATTACTGCACTACCCTCGATTATGATAATTTATAAATGATTTTACGATGGTCTCAGAGTAATTTGGATGATCTATTTTTTATCAGATACTCCCTCCGATTGTAAATGTAGGTCGTTTTAGACTTGTGCACAAAGATTAAGAAAGTAGATCAAATAACCTTGTTGCCCTTTATTTATTCCGCATTGAAAAAGATAACTCATTTATTTGTGAGAGTGGTAGCATTTATTAAACGAGAGTAAGATGGGGAAAAAAAGAAAAAAATACATAGAAATTCGAGAATGAATTATATTTAGAGAATAGTTGAGGAGGCTAAAACGAACTATATTTGCAACCAGAGGGAGTAATTCACATTGATTAGAATGCTCCCCATTATCTAGAGAAAGTATAAGAAGTATATGAGAGTAGTACATATAATATATGCCTGACGACTCAATCTTGCACGAATCTCAGTGCAGATCAAATAGATGTGTGCTAAGGGCACATGCGTTTAAGGGGAAAATTACTTTTTCCCTCGCTGGACCAAGTTCGATTGCACGGCTGCACGTACGCTTTCATGTATATGGAATTATAGACTACTAATCACAATCATTTGCGACGACCAAAGTGTCAGTGTGACGACATCTCAGGATACATTAAGCTAGGACAGGTTGACATGGCTTATCTGATGTTTACTGTGCAATGTGCATACATCAATAATTGAGACAATGAGGATTTCTTTTTTCGGCATTGACAGATACATACCACCTTTCAGTAGTGGTTCACGCAGAGAAAAGCAACAACAGTGAACTGACCAGGCCCCCATGACTACACGATCGAAAGACGTCCAGCACTTACAAAAGAAAGAATTGACCCATCATACTTTTAGAGAATACAAAGTGATGAAATTAAGTAAAGCGCAACCGAAATCAAATCACAGACTCGTAATCACGCGTCCTCATTATTTTAATACTACGTACGAACTATATGGCTGCATGCCATCAATTGTGTATGTGGTGGACGACGTAGCAGTTACTACGTACGTGGTGCTGGCTTGTAGCTAGTGCGCACGTACGAGCCGGCCGGCCGTGCCTACTTGGGCGGGAACTTGGATTTCATGGCCTCCACGAGGCCGCCGTCGATCTGGAACGTCCTGGCCAGCACGTCGGTGGGCACCGTTGGCGAGGCGCCGAAGAGGGTCTCGGCGACGGACTGCGTACCCGGCATCTGGCTGTTGAACGCCGAGATGATCGCGGCCGGCGTGTTGCCGTTGTTCTTCTGGTAGTGGACGAGGCCGCGGGGGAAGACGAAGACCTCGCCCTTGCAGACGGTGCGGGCGTAGAGCTTGTTGGCGGTGGTGATGAAGCCGACGTCGAGGGAGCCCTCGATCACTAAGATCATCTCGGTGGCGCGCGGGTGGACATGCGGCGGGTTCACGCCCCACGGCGCGTAGTCGATGCGCGCCATGGACACTCCCTGGGTGTTGAGCCCCGGGAGCTTCTCCACGTTCGCCGTCGTCACCGCCGACCCCACCTCGTTGCCGGTTTTTCCGGGGTTCGCCAGCGCGTCGGAGAAGAAGTCGTTCTCCGTCACGTTCTCCGGCCTCTTGCACGGGAATCCGTTCAGCCTCAGAGCTGCACGCACGCACATTAATTCGTTCATGCATTTTTATCATACATGCATGATTCATGCAACAAGTTGTTGCACGTACACAGTGAATTGAAAAGCTTAATGTAAAACAGGCCACTTACGGCCCTGGAGGGATTTGTAGTCGGCGACGCAGATGTCCTGGAGCATGTCGGGGTCGCCGGCGAGGGAGGGGGCGGCGAGCGCCAGGAGGACGGCGAAGGCGGCGAGGAGGAAAGTGACGAGCTTGGCCATGGTCAAGTATGCAGTGCCTGACTAGTTGATTCTAACTTGTGAGCTAGCTGTGGGCACTTACTTGGCTTGGGTTGGTCGAGGACGGGGAGGGAGGGGAGCTGGTATTTATAGAGAGACACGTAGCTTACTGAAGACATGATCGACGATTATTGCATGCATGGCCAGGCATGCATGTGACCAATTTTATTGGACGGGGATCATCATATACAGTGTCTCCAGGTAGGGTCTTTGTCGTCCATCTGCTGTCTGCCTTATTTTTCCTCATCCACCCAGAGAAAGAGACCACGCGTGCACGTAGCGACGATGAGACCTGTACGTGTGTCTGACGACAAACGATGCCCATCATCAGATCGAGATGCACTAATCGATCCAGCCGTTCGTTCCTTCCCTCCCTCCCAGCATGCATGCATAGATAGATCCTACTCTTTCCAACTGCAGGACGCTCGTTTTCTCGTGACTAGCTTGCAGCAGGTAGCTAAAGCTGGTACGTACGTTATATCGTGCTAACTCACACGTAAATCCCCTTTAATTTAGCGATTTCGCGTGACGCAATTAAACAGGCCAGGATCGATGCCTGCGTGCGTGTAAGCAATGAATTTGACGCCGACATTGTGGCACGAAATTGATATGATCATGCACATCTACAGGCATCGACGTACAACTATTAATCACGCACCCTCTGCCCCTGATGGTACAATTAAGAGTGCAGTAACTGCATCAGCTGCCGAAAGAGATGCAGCGCCGGCACGCAGCCACAAACATGAAACCAGGATCGATTTCCCTCATTGTGCGCAACCAGCTTTACAACTGTGCAGTGCAGCGCGAAGACCAAAACCGGCGGCGTCAGATCCATCTGGAAAGAACAGAAAACATGGCGATGTCAGATCAGATCCAGTTGTAAGTAAATTTTATAGGATTTCTATCCGTAAAGATTCTCGTAAGATTATATTAATATTATCAATATCGTGATCTAATGACTAGATTGAAAAGAAAAAAGAGAAAGTTAACACATGTCATTACAGAAGAAAGAGTTTTTTATAAAACCGAATCCTATAAAATTTGATTTCTATTTAGTGGATCAGCTCGGCCTAGTGAAAACTACTTGCTGTAAGAGCAGTAAGAAGCTTGCAAAAAGCACGTATATTGATCGGTACTCTATCAGAACAATCAGGCCGGGAGCGTCACACTACATGCACGAATAGTATAATGTACTCCAGTAGTTGATCATGCCGTATGTGCTCTAGCTACTAGCTAGTACATATCTTCATGTGTTGATGGTGATGAGACGTATATCGATCTGACCAGCACCGTGCACATGCATGTGGCTCGATATCTACGTCTTTAGCATTGCAGCAATTAACTAGCAAAGCTAACAACAGTACGACACTTTAGAATTGCTTATTAACATATGCTACTGTTCATGGCTTGGATATCTTTAGAATTGCTTGTTAACATATGCTAGATATACCTTCCGAATAATGATAAATAAGATGGTAATGTCGGCAGATGCAATTGACGTAGTCATGGCATTGGCGGACTCACCTTGTGCATGGGTATGTAGTAGCATACCTAAATTTTTTGGAAAAATCGATTATATATAGTATATATTAGATATACATATAGTATATAATTAATTAGATTTAAAACTCACAATCTTAACCTTCCATCGGGTATCCGTTGTCGGCCTATCCTCAATTTCACATGCTCCTATTGACCTACGGTCCATGCACGCACGTACCTAGTCACTCATCAGTCCAATTAACTTTTGCTAATTCGCTCTCTCGTAATCTTGTATATTTAACCAAAAATCCAAAGCCCGTCACTGAGTCATGATAAGAGTTTGGTATAAACTAGCCTTGAGCGGTCGATACCTGAAATGATGTGGGATGGAAAGGCCCACACAAGTAGGGGACTGGCGTGATCTTTAGAGATCGGTATTACCAACAGATAGAGATTGTGACAATTGGCTTTGTTAATCCTCTGCGGAGTTTATGATACTTATCTAGTAATAGAAATATTGTTGAACATACTATCCGGTTGGACGGGCTATGATAATACAGTAAGTTTATTGTTATGGTTGTGCATCTCCTTGATTTAATCTGTCCCTGCACGGTAAGCATAAATATTAATTATCAAATGCTTAACTGCCTACATGCAAAGACTTTGAGAAACTATTTATTCTTCCTGAACATGTTTATTAACTGCATATCCGCCTGATATGCGCAGAGCCAATCTTTAATCAAGAAGACCTTCCCAGTGACACTCAAGCGTAGGAGCCGGCGTTTTGCTTAGTATTTTGAAATAATGATAGTTTATGGTGTTATGCCATATGTTGTACAAGAATAAAATGTAATATTTATGACATGAATAAAATAGGAGCTCTTGGTTGGCTTTACTCCATGTTTGAGGATAATTTAGCATTATATGCTTATGGTTTTTTCTAAATTCATAAGCATATGGTGGCTGTCACTCGTCCAGGACCTTTCTCGGGCCATGCATAAAGATATAATTGCCCTTTTATCAAATATAATATCATTGCGATATGGCGATATAGCCTAACATAAAGTGGCTACGTACCTGACCCTATCATATCAGTAATGCTTGTGGGGATGTTTATACCTAGGGCAATCCTTACAATTCTCTAAATTGATCTAACAAACTGACAGTTAAAAAAGAGATATTCGATGCTTTCGTTATTATTACAAAAGCAACACTTAAGACTATCATTTCAATTTCATTTGCTAGGTTATCCTTGGCCAATATCACTCATCTGTCTAAGTATGTATATGTACACATAATTACTTGTATCAATGGACATTATGGATACAAGTGAGTACCCGATAGGTAGTTTGGGTCATTACTTTAGTTCATGTCTCTTCACATAGCAATTAAGTGGCATGCCATCTTTAGTTCAACTGAGTAAGTTGTGGGTTGACCCGATAAAAAAAAGGGAAACTTGCATCCCTAATGAAAATACATGAGAAGCGTGCAAAGCTAACATATAGAATGCCTTGACGTATATATGTGATTAGATGTCTAATTGACTTGTCGCGCACCTACGAACTGAGCATGTGTTTGTAGGGAATGGCTCCTCCCCCATCAATCACCTGGAATTTCTCCCAAACTCTTAGGGCTTATTTGTTTTTTATATGATTATGGATTCTAACTTTTAAAATTAGAAACGAAAACAAACAGATCGATTCTACAATCACGAATTAGAGTATGCCATAATGCACAATATAGGAAAATACTGTTTCTATCGTATTATGACACATATTTACCTAATATTGTCATTACAAACTTAATGTTTCGCTTTTTTTTCCCTTCGCTTCTTTCTCACAGGGCAGCTCACTCGAGGCTCAGCCGTGTTATGGCCAGTCGCGAGGCAGACGACGCCGGCAGAGAGGAGGCTCTCCACGAGGTCCCTGAAGGCGTGGTGGACAAGGCCCTGCTCCGCTTGTCGTCTAACTTTGCCTTGGCACACACCGCCATGGCCTGTAGTGACTTCCACGCCTTTTTCTCATCGTCGTGCTTCCTCCGGTGCCACTACGCATTGCACTAGGACCTGGGTGCGCTCCTCAGGGTCTTCACTTTCTCCCTTTGCCCAGACGGCTGCACGCGTCATCGCTGGGGCGACAGACTTCTCCTTTGGCTTCATCCCCAAGACCAGCGCGACGGCCGCTTCCTTCTTGACCGCGAGTCATCCGGGACCGATAGCATCCTCTTCACCGAGCTCACCATCTGCGATCCGAAGGGTAGAGAGCGAGTCTATAGGGGAGGGGGCATATGGTAAAGATTATAATAATTTAGTGCAGTTTCTTTTAGGTTGTACAATCCAAATTGTAATCATATAAATTTTAGATTGTGAGAATCAAAATTTAGATTATTAGAATCAATATAAAAAACAAACAGACGCTCAATCACCTTAGCCAACCATAGGACATTCTTGTAACACACTAGTAGATCTCTCACTCGAACTCAACTCATTTTGCGGCCTTACCTACGTAAGTACGTATATATGTCCGGCCGGGGTAATTTAATTGTTTTACTTCTCTACCCGAGATCGAGCGAATCAGTACTGATAGTATCTTGCCAACAACTATGCAAGTGAATCAGTGAATCGTCCTTTGATTTAAGATTCGGAAAATCATGTGTGAATGCAAATAAATCCTTATTTAATTTAAAGTACATCGATTAATTAGTTTAATTGACTTGGCGCGCCTTTGAAAAACTTGCATGACACACATGATAAATAAAATAACGTACTCATATTCGTAGAAAAGGAAAAAAATGAAATCACGTACTCATATTAAAAAAAAATACATAACGTATTCATTGTTAGTTCAAATCTATCGATCATTTCTTTCGCTAGCGACGCGTGGTCCTATATAGTACTGACAGCTGGATCCTTCATTTTTTTTCATTTTCCTAATTCAAATATCTTTATGCGCTTTTAAGTTCTCAAACATCGTTTAGAGATCAATATACTTTTCCCCCTGAAAGTAAGACAGGAGCATTGCGTTGCCATCCATTAATTAAGCAGGGTACAGAGATAAATATACTTATAAATGCACTTTGCGGTTTAATTTATACCACAAGATCCATGTAATGGTACATATATACCTCATTTATTTTTTTACTTGGTGAAGAAAACTACGTTAATATATCTGCATAAGTATGTAGAGGGACTTTGGCCTCACTTAATCTTTGCTCGTTTCATGATTTGCTTGCACCGGAGCTTTCAAATTATATTTCTGGAATCCGAAGCAAAAGAATTAAAGAAAGACTAGCTATTTATAGGTAGTTCCTAAATATGATTGCCTGCACGGGATCAGCATGATGTTGCATCGACATTTTTGCATCGGAAGCAAAGGGGGGAAATTGGCTAAATAATTTCCCGGACTTGTCAGTGACTCTAATGACCGTACGACGACAGGCTAATTGCCGAGATTAGACGCTTAACAAATCCTATTAGTCAATACAATATCGAAATCCATATTCGTAAGTTACAATTTTTCAAAGCAAAACAGTACAAAAAATTTACGTGACGTTACATACGGAAATCACGATTTTTGAGAAATTAATATAAAAGTTAGTAGGCCCTAGGCTCACCGCATCAAGTGATCAGCGATTTCTTATTTTCAATTTAACCAATTTTCTCAAATGCTTTCCCGTTGTACCATTAACTTCAATATCTTTTTCTCTCCTTTTTTTGGGGCCTGATTAATCTTCTGGGAATGGTCGCGGTTTTTTTTTTTTTTTTTTGAGAGAGATAGAGGGAATGGTCGCAGTTGGTCCCAGAAGATCTAGATCCTATGTGGGCGCAGATTAGATAATTTATTGGGCTTATCTTTGACATTAAAGTCAGGATTAAACCCAACTACAGCAGCCTTCCTGCTTTGCTAATATATATATACACACACTCTATTCTATTACTTACGCTAAAAATAGTTATTTAACACCTTAACCCATCAACCTGTCCTGCACCCATAAAAAACATCCCGCAAACGTAAATTCCAATTTATCGAGACCGTAAAATACATATGACCATAAAAACCATTCTGCAACCATAAATTCTAATTTATCGAGATCGTAAAATATGTATAAATTCTAATTTATCGAGACCGTAAAATACGTATAACCATAAATACCATTTCGCAACCATAAATTCCAATTTATTGAGACCATAAATGTGTATGACCGTAAAAACCATTCCGCAACAATTGAAAATTGGCTTCTGTAATCGCAAAAATGACTCTTGACAATAAAAAAATGTGTAGTTTTTATTGTCAGGAGTCGTTTTTACGGTCATACGTATTTTACGGTTGCGGGATGTTTTTTACGAGTGCGGGACTAGTTGACGGGTTGGTTTGTTGGGGTGTTAAATATACGTATTTTATGGTCTTTATAAATTGGAATTTACGGTTGCGAAATGGTTTTTACGGTCATATGTATTTTACAGTCTCGATAAATTAGAAATTATGGTTACTAGATGTTTTTTACGAGTGCAGGACCGGTTGACGGGGTTAGGTTATTAGAGTGTTAAATAACTATTTTTAACGCAGCATTAAGAATAATAGTGCCATATATATATTATAGATCCTTTGTGGGCCCAGATTAGATAATTTATTGGGCTACAATATGGTGGGATCCACTTTTTCATGAGGGAGTACACGATTAACGGATTACTACATGTTTTCATTTCTTTGTCACCAATTTTTACTGTAGTAATTTTAACTTTATAATTTTTTCTATGAAAAATTTATAAGTACTTTAAAATATATAATACTAATAAAGTATATTTCACGATAAATCTAATGAAACGAAAGTTTTAGATATTTATAAAATTTTTGTAAAAATGCAATATCAAAATTGCTACAGTAAAAAATTGGTGACAAATAAACGAAAAAAAAATATTAACTGAACTCAAAACCATTCCGTTCCATTGGCTTCTCCCTCCTCTGCCACGATCCTACGATCGGTGGTTGGCAGCTCAAATTGATCGGTAGGTTCTTCGACGCCGTGGGCACGTTCTTCTCCGTCAGCAAGAACCTTCCATGGTGCAATCACGACATCATCGCTGTATGTGACGTCACCGCTCTCATTTGAATTAAATTTTGTTGAAATTTTATGATTTTTCAAGAAGAACGAAATATCTGATTTCAGAATTTTCTTTCACTAACGAAACTCACCTAGAAGAAGATAAAAAATAATAGAAATTATGTTTTTTAACCGGTGAAGAAAAATTGTAAAACAAAATTGAAATCTCTCCCAACCCGCTCCTCATCCATACCCCTACGCTCTTTGTCCGCTCGGTTCGATCAAATGCACACATTGCAGCAAGTAGAGATCTAAGTTTCCACCTGACCTGTCGTGTCTTTATCCGCCCCACCCTGGTTAGGATAAGACGGGGCAGTGCACTAGTTAGGACGGGGCAAGGTGAGGCGGGACACTGGTCAGGATGGGTGGAGTGGGTTAAGGTTCGCCCCATCCCGTCCCGTCTCACCTTGAAGTATATGTTATATGCACGCTTAGTGAGTTTATTAAGAATTTTTTTTTTTTTAATAAAACTTTTAGTAAACTAATAAATATATATAACTATTATTATGTTATGTTAGGTAGATAAGTGATTTTTTATTAATTTATATGTTATAATAACTATTATCTTATAATTAAATTTATTATGGAGTTTTTAACCACTTTAATCGGGATAGGATGGGGCGGAAAAAATCATTGATCTCAGGTCGGGACGGGACAAGACAGAGAGCATGTGGGTGAGGATGGGTGAAGACAAAACCCACCTCATCGTGCTCTATCTAGATCTCTAGCAGCAAGCGACCAAATTGAAGGTCCGATCAATCAATGTGCTCCGATCCATCTAACTAAGGATTGCGACCAAGGAGCACGAGGAGAGCATCATGCGGTTGCCTCGGGCCCTCGTGCACTCGAGGGAGCACTTTGGTGCGAGCCGTCCGGGTTTGCACTTTGATCTGGGGTAATAAACAGTACCACGGCGTGGCATGGCAACGCTTCATCCTGACACTGCAACTGCTCAGTCCCCTCGTTTCCGAAGCCGGCGCGTGCCGCATCAACGTACGCGTCGACGACCGCCAATCTGTGCATCTCGCGAGCTCTTGCCCGGCTGCAGATCGATTTCACGTGTCCTCGAGCTCGTGGTGGACGAACTCATCGTGGAGATCCTGTCGCGTCTGCCGGCGAGGTCGCTCTGCAGCTTCCAATGCGTCTCACGGCAGGCTCGCGCAGCCCGTCTCGGGCTTCTTCTTCCACAACACGACAGGCTGGAAGTTGGCAGACTTGTCCTCTACACGGAGAGGCCCGCCCCCGCCCCTGCCCCTGCTGCTGCTCTGTCCGTGTCCTTGTTCCTGCCGGGCAAGTACACGAACACGAGGATCCAACTGGTGGACTCGTACGCGTACGTGGAGTGCAACCCCGCCACCCAGCAGTGGGTTCCCCTGCCCCAACTGAGCCAGGCCGCCACAGACATGCTCGGCGTGGCTTCTCTCGAGGAAACGGCGTTCGCCTTCACCACTCTGGCCTTCTCGCGCTTCTGAGCCAAGGCCCGCGAAGCCCTTGGCTTCATGAGGAGCTTCACCTGCCTCGACGGGCTCCTGCATTTCACTACGCTCCACGGCGCGGTCGCCGCCGTTGACACGGAGGGTCATCCGCCACCGCAGCATCGAAGGGAGTAATCGTTGCTTCCTTGGCCACTCTCGGGGGTCACGATATCGGTTTATGTTCTCCCGGACCACGTCGGCGACGTGGGGATCTTCAAGCACTGCTTTCGCAACTTTGATCTGATTGGGCCTACAACGGAATCGCCGATCGGAGTGTTGTCGCGATTCACCCACACTGCAACCGGATCATCCTTTTTGATAGGTCGCAGCAGGGGATGCTGGTGTCTTATGATCTGGATCAAATGCATTGTTAGCAGCATCAAATGTCCACTAGAGGTCCTGCTTTTGTCGCTAAGCAGGCTCCAACCTCCAATCGAGTTCTCAAATTTTGCAGTTCTAATTTTAAAATAACTCTGATGGCCAAACTGGATCTCTGATGGTCAATCGGATCGTAAATCGGATAAAGGTTGAAAAGGTATTATCGTTTAAAGTGTGCTATCAAAAAGAATAAAGCTCATCCAAAATATAAATAGCTCCGTCCAACAGTTTTTGACAGATAGATTCATCTAGCATCTAAGAGTATTCACTCTAAATCATCACATCAAGCTTATCCTCCAACCTAACATCTAAATAAAACTATAATCATCTCTCATAAAAAAAAAAATCCCTCCAACTAAATACACCCTAATTGACTTCACAACCATGCATGCGACTTGCGTGAGGACAATAAAAATATGCATGTCACATTGCAACTTATTTGTACAAAATGGACGAATTTAACAGAGGGTTCCAAGCCCCAACAATCGTCAACCATCAACAGCAAACAGATAGCACAAATATTTTTGTGTGCAATACATCCGAATGACAATACAATGATGACCTACCAGGAAATGACCATACGTGACAAACGCATGAAAAAGATATACACATATGGACAGTCATAAAGCAAGCTAGAGCGTATTAGGACCTCACAAGCAACACAACTCAGGCCATGTACAAATAAAAGAATTGACCTATAAATTTGCAAAAACCAACTGAGCAAGCCACCAGTAGCCGTCCACAGAGAATGACCAACAATAGAATAGACTTACTCTCATGGGACCAACCATGAGAAGGGGATCTCATTTTGTAGTAGACACTAGAAACAAGGCTTGTTCAGGAGCATGATCTTAGAAGAGATCTGCTTTCCGTTTCTGTAGTTCTTGCTTCCAACTTGGCTGTTGGTAGAACGCATCCTTAATCATGCCAAAAACACTTTGGAATTCACTGTCTGATAAGTATGCCTGCAGAATCAATAGAGCTGTTCAATTAAAATTAACCTGACAAACCTTCTTCCTAGTGTAAACCTCTTTCAAGCGAACTCGAGCATGAATAGAGTTGGTTCAAATGAGCAAAAAAGAACATATGTATAATTATAGAAGGAGCAAAGGAGTTGTCCTAAGACTAGAGAACCGGTGGAACAAAATGCATGAATATAACAGGCTGCATCCATATAACAGACAAAAGCATCAGCAATTTAGCTGCAGCCTAAAGGCCAACGTAATCACTACTGACCAGCAAACAACAAAACATGTATTCACATTTCAGATTTTCAGTCATTAAAGGAACCCAAAGAAAATCCTTTATAAGAAAGAATAAGCAAGTACATTCAGATTCAAGAGATAAAAACGTGTTTCCAGAACAAACCTCTCTGCGTTTGTAATCTATCCCACGAACTGGATCGGTAGACTTGGATATCAAGCGGTCGTAGCTAAATGTTGCTTCACCCACATTCTCTGTTGTTTCTTCCTCTTGGGCCTCAGACTCTGCTCCGTCAGCCTCAGATGGTGCCCCATCTACTGCAGCATCTTTCTCTTGGTGAAATACAGAAGAATCCCCAGCTTCAGACTGAGGAGAAGATGTACCAGATGGAGTTATTATGACCCTGTCGGTGTCTGCATTGATTAAAGGAGTCAAATTTTGAAGGGGGGATATGCCAGCAAGTCTGTAATGGCCTTCACCTATGATTCATTCCGTCAGTCAGGTCTACATAAAGAAGCCACTCCATAGTATAATAACAAAATCAAATAGACATGCTCCAGTGTTCCAAGGCTACACTTGCAAACCAAATGAAAGCAAGACTAAATAAAAACATTTCGAAGAAACAAGAAATACTAATCAGATAACCCAAAAATGCCTAATACTATGATAATGAAACTTCCAGTTTCCATATTTTTGCCATGTTATTCCTTAAAAGATGGGAAACTGAAAAGGAAGGTACAGCTCTACCAGTCTTATCTGCTGTGCTGCTAGCCTTGCTAGCTCGAAGATTTTCTGAAGATCCAGATTGCTCAGCAGTCAGTACAGAGGACAGTGCAGCTACTGCAGCTGCTCTTTGAGAACCTCGACCTGAACGAGACGGAGAAGGGGTTTTGGTTTTTGAGGATGGATTAAATGCATTAGATAAGGCAGCAAGTGCTGAGGCGCGTTGAGTGGGTCCATCGCCTGTGCTTTTAGGCCTCTCATTAGACTGAAAAGGGATCAATAAGCTAGTTACACGGGCACTTCCTCAAAAAAATGTATCATTATTTTAGTCGAAAACTCGAAATGTATCAACATTTTCGTGAGGAATCAAATCAACTGAATAAAACTTACCTGCTTTTGTTGGGAAGATGGATTGAATGCAGATGATAGAGCTGCTAATGCAGATGCCCTTTGAGTGGGTCCACCATTACCAGAACTCTTAGATGCGCTCTACAAAAGGACTATGCTATAACGATCGTACTAGTTTAATATATATTTGCATATTCCAAACATTGATTCAATGGAATTTTCTTCAGTTCAAATGATTGCTCATGTAAATATCAAGTCCATCACGTAAAAGCAAAATAGAAACCAACTTGTTAATGTCCAAAAAGCTCATTCACGATGAGCATGTGTATATAATATCTAACTTTGTATCTTAAACTTAAATCTCAGGCTTACCTCAGAACGCAATCCAAAAAGTAGTGAGAGTTTCTTCTGGAACGAATTTCCATGAACCTGTATAAAGCATGAAACTCATTAGTTATTATCATGTAGTCTGTAACATGTGCTAGCACACTAGCATAGGAAGCAGCACGAATAGCTAAGCATGCCTAAGAGAGCTTGGTGAAAATAATGAAGACTACCTCTGGAAAGTAACTTAACCATAACCTTGCAGCAGAAATCGACTTATATTAACTTACGTAAAACACCCTATCCCACATATGATTAATACCAGATAGAACAGCAAAATCAAGATAAATAGTAACTTGTAATGAGATATCCAAGAGCATACCACGGATTTTGTATTATCCCAAGAGAAGTATGTCTTGAAAAAGCATGGTTCATTCCCTTCTATGACTTTATATAGTGGTACATACGGAGAAAGATCTTCAATAGAATTTGCATGCTCTATGTATTTCTGGAGAAAAAAAGTAATCATCACATGCTGCATAATGGTGGAACAACAGCAAACCAAAGCAATAAGGTCAAGGCTTCAGGTTATACCTGGCCAATATCAAATGCCTTCTGCTTTTCTTTTGATTCGACGCACTGACCAATCCAAATGAAGACCTCACCATGTGTGTCAAATATCATCATGTCTTCAGTTAACAAATCATCTTGGGAAAAGTTGAAGATCTCAGTAACCTGCAGAAGCCCATAGAAATCACATACCCTGAACTGTGCGATACGGAGGAATAGATCTAACGAGAGCAAGTTTAAGAGGACTAACCTCCAGTCTCCCTGATCAATGAGGATCATGTTATCATAAACAAACCAAAGCAACAAAAAGATTATTAGACCAAAAACTTGTATAATACAGATATT
This sequence comes from Phragmites australis, assembly GCF_958298935.1. NCBI lineage: Eukaryota > Viridiplantae > Streptophyta > Magnoliopsida > Poales > Poaceae > Phragmites > Phragmites australis. The sequence goes on along the minus strand of NC_084922.1, from coordinate 50,515,360 downwards.
TCAAATGAATGAAAGGAAAGAGAAACTTCATAGAGATGCATAACTGGATGAAGGGAAGGAAGAAATTTACAACAACTAACCATTCTTAAATGAGAAGGCATACAAGTGAGGCTCTCTAGCTATAATATCCTGAGCGGCGTTTCTGTTTGTATAGCCCTGTTTTCCACCAAGAGCAAACCAGAAAGCAGAACTCTCTGTCCCCTCCTTGCAATGCTTCACTGCCACACCAGGCTGTAAGATTGGAAAGATCAAATCTTAGTAAGGGATATTACACTAGGGAAAAGTCAGGGCTTCCGAAAGTTTTGGATGTTCTAAAGGATTTGAAGGACTACTTAAAATAAGTGATGAGATTTTAATTGATATTCTTAGAACTGTTTAAAGGTGCCCCCATACCTTAAAAAACTCAGAAACTTTCGCTGCCCACTGATGCTGCTCGTAAGTGCTAGAATTGCCAAGCCACGTAAACATTGCATTCCCGGATTGCAATACGAAACACTCCGTTGAGCTTAAAGATGTTGCCACCTACAAAATAGCAACTGGATTTCATTAAAGCTCTTTGTGGAGGTTGTTTCACTCCATAACTGTTGAGTCCATATATTCTAAAATATCACACTACAATCACACACTCATTGCATATTTAACAAGGACTTCTTGTACAGCTTGCACATTATACTTCGTTCTTAGAGGTAATAAAAAAGCCTTCAATGAAAAGATCCATTAATATCAACAAGAATAACAGATAGAGCTAGGTATTACCGCATCAACTTGAAGCGCCTTATTGTTGTGGATTGATGTCCCAGATACTCGAATTAGAGCTATGCCTTCAGCAGAATAAGTCTCATCAGTCATGCCCTTTTCTTCTATGAGCTTCTTGTATCCAGATCCAATTCCACCCTACATGATTTATTGATTTGCCAGAAACATATTATTCAACCTTTACCTAGTAGAAGACTATGTAATACTCAGATCTATACATCATTTACTGAAAAATAACATAAAAAAGGAACAAACAATCATGTTTGGCAGGCTTAATGTGTGTACCTTCAAGATAACCATGGGTTGAAAAAGAGCAACAAACTGTGGTGGCTCCTTCCCTTGATAAATACGCCCCTACAAAACAACTGCAAATAACTCAAAAGTCTTCGCTTATGAACAAATATTGTAGCCACATATGAAATGAGATGAAATGCAGCACCAGAACAGGCCGTCCTTTCAATGAATTCCACATTGTATTAGCTAATTGAGATGCCATCGTATGATCATCCTGCAAAGCATAAACCAAAAAAGTAAACATAGATCCAGCTCGCTTGTACAAGTGCACAAGTTCTATTATTGCAGAAAGGAAAGAACAAGTACCAACTAACTTCAAAAGAACTTATGGCACGAGTTTAGCAAATGGATCGAAATAGTTGGGTTGAAAGTCTAAGAAATATGTTCTGATTAAAACCATTAAATGGTATTAACAAATACTAAACCAATGAAACAATAAATGCCACATCACCAAGATAAAGTGGTGATCACGCACAGAAATTCTAAGCACAGCAATAGAAAGGCGGACATGGTGCAAAACAGCTTAAGACCACAGAGCAAGTGTGGCAGCATGCAAAGTGTTATTACCGCCAAGCTATCCTTCCCAATCCAGTAATTGAGATAATATTCTTCTTTCTTGTCGCCTGAATGATATGTGTAGAGAATGATATAACAGTCTCCACTGTAAAACTTTCCAATGTCTTCTTTTGGCAGGGCAGTCTTAGCATTGCCATCAACGCACCATACCTGAATTACAATTTTTATTGGGTAAGGACATACCCATCAAATGTCTTTTCTAACTACTTGTTTTAAACAATGAAGCCCATAAAGAGGAACATTGATCAGCACAACCTCGAGTTTTCCACCGCCTTCAAGCAAAGGAGGAACTTCCTCATCTACTGGAGGGCTGCTTTTTGCAGCTCCCTTGACATCAACACCTTGTTGCTTCAATAAAGCTGGAAAAAAAAATTAGCAGTAATCAAAGGGGAAATTTCATTATCCTTGTAATTGAATGAAATACCTGCAACTTTTCCCCGTCCTTCCTCTGCACCAGAGTTCCCGGCGGCATTACCCACTGGCCATGATTCAAACTTGGACTTGAAAGCATGACTCTCATAACCTTGAATCACTTGAGTCACTCTTGTTGTCTTTGGCCGTTTTTGATTGATAATGAATTCCTGCAAGAAGCAAAACCATGAAAGCGTTGCATATAAGAAATGGAAGCAAAGAACATAGAAGAAAGATTCAAGCATTTACCTCAACCGCCTTACTGGCAGATTTTCTATCCTCCATTTGTGTTACCCGGCCAACCCATACATATATTTCAGCTCCACAGTCAAGTAAGAAACATTTGGTATTCTCAAGCACAGCTTTTGTAAGAGCAGTGTCTTCCAACTTCAATTGACCGTCATTGATGCTGCATGGAGTACATTTGATGATGTAACAGTAAAATACAGAAGGCGATAGGGGACAGAAAGAAGCTAAAGTCTGATAAAATCTGTAGGCGCAAGACATGGAAATATACTTCCGGCACCCCTGAGCCATAGCATGGACTCACTCGACAATTTCTGATACGTGGTATATATGGACATTTGCTTCCAACATCAATTGGTCAACATTGATAGTGCAACAATTGCCATTTGATAGCCTAGCAGTGCAGAAAAAATAAAGGGGCACCAAAGAATACAAGGTACATCCGGTTTGCAGTTGCTATGCTGCTTTGCGTTGTGAAAATTTGCTATTCAGAGAAGCTTTATCCATTCTACTAAGATTTTGTTTTGATGGCTCCAGAAGGAAATGCTCTCAAGTAGGTAATATATCAAAAGCAGTAAGACAGACGTGCAGATTAAACCAAAGCAATGCCAAGCAAAGCAGCAGTATACCTGCAGGTACCTTAGATACAACAATGGAATAGAAGCCTATTTAAAAAACAGAAACTAAGCATCCATCTGATTTACAGCAGTTGATGAAAATTTTGGGAAAAAAATCATTCTTTAATTGCTGACTTGCTGTAATTTTCCTCTGCACATTACTAAAAGAGAATTATTAATTTGAACATTTTCAGGGATGAACTACCCACCACATGATTTTCACAACAATGTGAGACTGTCACGGGAAATACCTGTAGAGCTTTGGTGCTGTAGTTTCAAGTACAACATCATCGTCGTTCACGGTTTTTTTTCCAATTGGTGCAAAACCTCCAAAAAGAACCCAGAATTCACCAGAGTCGCCCTCTGCTTGTAATTTCCCATCATCTGACATAAAAAAAAAAACCCATAAGAGTAGAGAAGAGAGTTGTGCACCGGCTGACATGTGCCAATACAAAGTTCAGATGTCCCCTCACCGACTATGGCAACATCGCACACACCCCCATGGTACTTCTCCTTTAAATGTTGGATCACTTCCAATGCTTTGGCCCTTTCTTGGATATTCGAGTTAGCACCATTAAACTGATATATCTTATTTTCAGCATCCAAGATAAACACATCATCGTGGTTTAATGATGAACGAGCAAAGGGAACCTGAACAAAGGAGGAGGCATATGGAATTATTTAGCTGAAAATTGAAAAGGATGAGCAGCATGGGAACAAAATTTTCCATACCTCTTTAACCCGAATAGCTCTCTTCCCTCTGCAAATATACAGTCGTGTTTCAAACTTTTCCTCTTCAGGCTTTTTGAACCCAGATGCGAAACCACCCTCCAAAGGTATAATGCAAGGCTTGAAGTATGACAGGAATTTGTCAGATTCATAACTTTGGAGTTCCCTATGCTGGATTGCACGACCACCAAGGATAGAATCAAGTTCAACTGTCTTGATGGCTGCAGTCCCAGCTTCATCCTGCAATAAAGACACATAGTCACAAGGAATGCTGGAAATGGTACTTCTAAGTAATGCAGAAATTAAGATCACAAGTGTGTACTTGACTCGAATCTTTCCCAATCCAGAAGTGGATGTCGTACAGATAAGCACCGCCTTTAGTACAGGTTGTCTACAAAAGATAAACAATAATTTACAACTTTTTGCCTTATGGACAAATAGAAAAATGTGTCAAAAGGGATTATGAGAATAAAGGCAAGCAGGCACCTGCAGAACTATGTATGAATCTCCACAGTAGAATTTACCGTGATCAGATTTTGGTAACTGAACTGGCTTAAAATCTTCAATTCGCCATATTTCTGTCCCACTAAATGATGCTAAGGGATACATAGACATAAATAAACAATGAAGGTCTACACTTGCAAGCTTTAACTAACAACAAAACTATATCAAAGATAATTTCTCAAAAAAGCAACAGAATAGACTGACAATCATGTGAACGGATACACTTTCTGGCCAGCTCCTTGAAAAGCAGGATCCAACACTTTTGCAGTTGACATCAGGGAGCAACTTTACCAGGATTACTTTGAAGAAAAAAAAATGGTAGAAGATGGCTCCACTGTACAACAAGTGCGCTGAATATTAGAGACACACCATATGCTGAAAATGGAAAAGAAATAAAGGAAATCAATTAACAATAAAAAAAAGTGTGTTCAATCAACCCAACAAGAAAAAGGAAACATAGTAAACCAAAACACCAATTGCAAGCAAGATAGATAAAGAAGTTTCGAACCAGATTTCATATATATAATTCGCAAAGTATGGATAATTCTCATGATTCAGAATTGTACCTTGAGCTAGATGGAGCTCTAATGTTAACAATGCGAAATTTCTATTTGTTTTATAGATGTTCATTAATGAACATTTTTCCATAAGAACCTCATTCTCCTCCAAACCCCATTGATAGAAGTCTCATCCCTCCTTCTAACTCCTCTAGGAAAAGCTCCTCTCCCTATAGATTCGTAGGACCTCATTGTACTGTTGTAAAAGCTGGCCAATTAGGCCTGATAGTCGGCCAAGAAAGAATGGGCAACCCCTCAGTTTACATACAGTCTAAAAAAAATGGGAAACCTTCCAATTAGGCAGTATAATTGGTGAACAAATGGGTTGGGCAATCGAGTAGCTTTTCAAAACATTGGTTTATCGTCACACAACCAAGAGATGGTCGAGGTTTGTCGGCAAGGTGCACACCTAACGACCTTGCACCTTGAGTATAAAGATGCACACTTTGAGGTGTTTAGCATGATGCCTTGCTGTGCCTCGCCCAAGCGCATCGGCACACTCCTTTTGTGCCATTGACTGCACTTATGGGCATTCATTCCATGCCACATGTGTTGTGATAACAGTGTAGATAAGCCATTTCTTAAACATGAAAACCATCTGTACAAGTAGCTTGAGCTACGCTTCCTATTCAGCCTTGCCATTGCTTGTCACCTTGGATATGTAGATATGTAATAATGTTATCCACTTCCATTAATTCGCTCATTTAATCATTAGTTTACTTTCCACACCAATCAGCTGATTTCCATCTATTTCACTCGGATTCTTCACAAGTGTTTCTCACTTGCCTCTCCTATCAATCAAACATTTCTCTTTGGTTAGTTTTGGTCATCAGGCTCAGCTTATCAGTCTCAGTTTTATCTCCACTGCTGACCAATTATGGTATTGCTTTGCTAAAATTCTGTGTATTGGGCTGAGAAACATTCATTATGTCCGTGCGATTGAAGTAGGGATGTGAGATATCACATTGATTAAATTGATTTAACTTACAACTTGTTTTGCATTTGAACCCGTACTTGAGAGACTTATCGACCGTTCTTCAAATATGGGTTCCAACTAGTGCTAATAGCAACAACAACAACAAAAAAAACCTTTGCGTAAATCGCCATTGGTGCTGTTTTTTCTGCATTGCCCTAAAACAATCGGTAGCAAGTGAATAGTGGTAGTTGTAGCTGATCCAAATACAGGTTATTGGAAGGTAGGTGATGCTTTGTATCCCTTTCCCTTAAAAGTACATGTTTAGTTGCTCATAGTTTTAGTCCACAGAGTTGCCTAAGTAACCGTTAGCAGCTTCAACAGCTGTTCAAAATTGATCTGCATGACCCTAAATATCTGCTGTGACCAAGTACGTGTAAGGAAATTCCAAAATTGTACCCCTAAGAAACACTATATGCTATCTTGTAATGTTGCCCTTTCCATTTGACTCTTGAAAAAAGAGGCATTCGTCATCCTTGGCATATCTGTGCTGTTGCTGTCCCCTTGTTCATAACTAGTGCTATATGGTTGCTTGATTGGATTCCAACACAGGGGCATCTGTCACTCTTGGCTTTGATGGCCTTCCACCCTTCAAATATCAAATATCCCGCTAGAGCAGGCAGCAGCAAGCCCAGCATCGCTATTTGTGTACGCGCTTCAGAGTTTATCCTGTCTATAATAAAGATAGCAACTGGGCGTAGTATAATGGGTCGAGTCAAATGTCGGTGCTGATCACGCAATCCACTTGGCTTCTGCGTGCAAGGTTGCGGCGGCTCGGAATCATGAGAATGGCTTCCAGCGAGACAACACGATGGACTGCTTCGCGGCAGGTGGGTGTTCAGTTAGAACTCCCAAAATTTTGGAAAATAGTAAACCGATATTAGTACTCCGCTTGGCAGCAAACGAATCCGAGACAAAATCGGTGATCCCAGGAGGAAATATTGGGGTCCCGGCAGAGAAGAGATTGTGCGGAACAAAAGGAGCAATCCGTCGAAGCGAGCTAGGCCATCCTAACCAGCAAAAAGGCGGAATCAACTCAACTCCGGGCGGATCTCCGCTCCCCGCCATTCCAGGCGTAACGAGGACGCCTGCGGGAGGAGGAAGAGACGTGCAATCGCGGAGGAAGGAAGGATACCTGGATCTGGATCGATGCGTGGTCGGCCGGCGCGGAGGTCGGTGGAGAGCCCGCGAAGTCGGCCGATCTGCACGTCGGAAGTGAGGGGTTGCGCCGATCGCCGGGTCAGGGAGAGGGGAATTCACTGATCACTGGATCACGCGGAGAGGCGAAGAGAAGGGCGGAATGGGAGAGGGGGAGCCACCTGGATCGGAGTTAGTGGCGAACGTAAATAGGGACGAGCGAAGAAGCAGCAGTGCTGCCTCTTCCCGTCTACGCAGCACGATACTTCTGGGATACGATACGATACTGTCGTAGCACCCCGGCTTTGTTTGCGTCGAGTTTTTAGATTTGGGTCATTTTTAAAAACTTTTTCTACGCTACGGGAAAATAATCTCTAAAAATAGATATTTTTTACACCATGACTATTAGTGTTGTTAAATAGCACGATGTCGTGGTAATTGACATTGTGATAGATGTTATATATAACCTTGCAAGTACAACATAGAATATCATAAGTTGTAGTACAATATCATATGTGATAACTACAACGATATCAATTGTCAGGGTATCGTGCAAAATGATCATTTCAGAATTATTTTTTATAGCGATCTACTTGTAGAATATATTTTTTAAAATGATTAAAATGTAAAAATTCTACATGTGTTTGATTGCTTCCCTTTTTTACCGCCGCACTTCAACTCATGGCCCAACATATTTTGTTTACTAGCTAAGTGTATGTGTACTATAATAAAAATATAAATATTAGATGTGGTAATATTAATCATAAATATTAGATGTGTTATGGGAGCAATGCTGAATAAATATATCGGGAGCGATGCAATAGTTTGATTTTAGATGTGGTCTTTAAAAAATTAGGATGAGATTTTTCGCTATATTTTCTCATATTTTTTTATTTATTTTTATTAGTAAAGTGGTAGCCAGTGAGGGGGCCAGAAGGCGGCTAGAGAAATAGGATATATGATAAAAGTGAATAAATTAGTCAAATTTTAGATGTTTTTAATAGATGAGAAGGGAGTAGAGAAAAAATGTAACACGAGAACTAACTCGTGTTTAATATAGTACAGATTATATTTAGAAAACTAGGATGAATTAGTAGTGTCTCGAGATAGAGTTCACTTTACTTCGATCGTAGACCACATAAGTTTTGACTTAGGTAAATTCTAAAAATTATACGTGCATATTTTAATATTATATGATGCACACTTATTTTACTGCTAAAAATATATAAAATTGCTTGCAATAAAATTGTTCATAAATTATTCGTATTTTTTATTAAAAATTTATAGTAGCTAGATCTGATATTGCCTTTAAATATTTCTAATTTATTTATAAAACTTATTGAACACTCTATCTAAATTACCTCAATCTGGTTTTTAAATTGCTTATAGATCTATTTTTATTTTTCACAAAATTACTTATCTAACTACATTTAGAAGGTAGATAAACAGATGGATTTTTAGATGCCATAAGTCTAAATCGTAGACGTCTATTTTTTAATGCGTCCTTTAACTTAAAACTGTTTGATTCCCGTGCAATACCTCCTTTACGAGTAAACAAACCTAGGGGGCAAAAAGTTCCCTCGTTGCAAGCAAAGCAGCACACTAGTTGCTCCTTTTACGACACTAGACTAACTTAGCCATGCCACCACACGGCGCAATAATGGCCAGGCTCGTGCACGCAGGCAGCACAGCAGCGCATGAGTCAGATCGATCCACCCAGCCCAGCCCAGCTCATGCGATGCCATTTCATTTCAATTTGATCGGACCCACGCCCGTGATCAGCAACAGTAAAATCCACTCTTGCACCTCGGCTGGATTGGAACACATGAATTTGAGGGATTCATATCAGATGCGTCTTTCTCTTTTGCCTGCGAAATTGTTGCACAAGAAACGGGACCTCGATCACCAAACAACTGCTGCTGCTGCTGCTGCTGCTGCTGTTCTGCCAGTACAGTGAGAGGGCGTGTGATCGATTGAGGTGGGCGTCGATGACTAGCTCCAAGCTCCTTTTGGGTTGGGACGACGGGCGCTGGGCGCTGGGCGCTGCTGGGCCTGGGCGGCGTCGCCTCACCGGCATGCCATGTGCCGCCACGGCCGCCTGCCCGCTCTCGCGTTGCGACACTCTGGAACCGGCAGCCTCTCGACTGGCAAAAGTGACAGCACGAACCTGTCTAACCAGAAAGGGCCTTACAGTATAATGGAGCTACAGTTTTGGGCCGTTGTAGGTTGGGAACAACACGATGCTGTGTAGCAGACTTAGCAGTAGGAGCAGGAGAAGAGTTCATGATTGGTTCCGGACCTTCCGGGTTTCGTTTTGACATGATGATTCTGCTGCTGCTGATCAATGTGGAATTGCTTGCTGGTGCAGCATTTTCCTCTGCATATATAGTTGCAGGTGAAGTGGCTACCTGGACAAGGGATGATACTATCTGCCGCTGCCATGCATGTTCGATGTTCCCATTTCAAAGGCTGCATCCATGATCCGGCTCTTCTAGGGAGGGCAACGGGTGCGGGTTCATTAAAACTCATCCACCATGAAACTTGAAACTTAAAACCTGTTTCACATCTAAATTACTAATCGGGTTAAAATATGTCCCCGCATTCGAACCTAGCGAGGACCCATCGGGTCTTGTCAATAAAGGCTGCGACACTTGTGGCTGCAACAGATCAAACTTCGGTGACGATTGAACATGTCACACAACCCACGCATAACTCCGAGCTTGATGCGGCTGCTGAACAAGATGATCCCCAGCGCTACCGCACTATCAACAATATCCTCGGTTCGACAACGCCACGAGGGTATGCATCACACCAACTCGACTTCGACGAGCTTCACATGGTGAGCATCAAGGAACCAAGCAGCTTCGCTGAAGCAAAGCGACAGCTAACGGAAGGCAATGCAGGAGGAGATGAACTCCATTACTGACAACAAGACCTAAAGCCTTGTTGATCTCCCTGCAGGTCACCGCGCGATCGGCCTAAAGTAGATGTACAGAGTAAAACACGACTAGCATGGAGACATTTTGAAGCACAAGGCGCGTCTCGTTGTCAAGGGATACCTCTAGCGACAGAGGGTGGACTTCGATGAGATCTTTGCCCCCGTTACTCGTTTGGAGATGGTGCGGCTCCTACTCACCATCGCTGTGCAACAATCCTGGGAGGTTCACCATATGGATGTCAAGTCGGCATTCTTGAATAGTGATCTCTAAAAGGAGGTGTACGTCGCGCAGCCGCCTAGCTTCATTGACAACAAGCACAAGAACAAGATCCTACGTCTCCACAAGGCTCTCTTTGTCCTCCACCAAGCACCACGCGCCTGGAATGAGAAGCTAGACGTCACTCTGCTCACACTCAGGTTTCATCGTAGTAGCTCCGAACATGGAGTGTACACGCGAGGTGAAAGCAGGAGTCAGCTGATTGTGGGCGTCTACGTCGATGGCTTAATCATCACTAGCGACAACACTAGTGGCATCCATGAGTTCAAGGGAGAGATGAAGAACTTATTTCGGATGAGCGATTTAGGAGTGTTCACGTACTACCTTGGCATCGAGGTGCACCAGAGCCTAGACAATATCAAGCTCGGGAAATCTGCCTACGCGCTGAAGATTCTGGAGAAGGCTGGATTGGTGGACTGCAACCCCTGTCAGACTCTAATGGAGGTACGCCTCAAGTTTAGCAAGTCGAGCTCATCCCCGTCGGTCAATGCTACTCTCTACAGGAGTTTAGTTGGGAGCCTCCAGTACCTCATCCATACTCGGCCAGACCTGGCCTACTCAGTAGGCTACATCAATCGCTTCATGAAGGCACCATGTGAAGAGCACCTCATCGTCGTCAAAGTACATACTGCGCTATGTTGCAAGGACAAGAATATTGGGTGTTCCCTACATAGCCGGGAAGAAGAATAGCATGTGGTCGTGTCTGTTGGCATACAACGACAGTGACATGGACATCGACATTGATGATAGGAAGAGCACCTCTGGGATAACCTTCTTACTCGACGGCAACCTCATCACCTAGCAGTCATCCAGACAGAAGGTGGTGGCACTGTCGTCCTGTAAGGCAGAATATATCACCGCAGCCTCCGTGGTGTGCCAAGGTGTTTGGCTAGCATGACTTCTTAGTGACATGCCCAGCTCAGAGTCCAGCGTTCCTGTCTTGAAGGTGGACAACAGGTCCACAATCTCTTTAGTAAAAAATCCAGTGCATCACGATCGGAACAAGCACATCAATACACGTTATCATTATATCTAGGAGTGCAGATCAAGGCCTATCGACGTCGAGTTCATCCGCACGGAGGAGCAACTCGGGGACCGCGTCAAGTTACATGAACTTCATTCTAAGATTAGTCTCCATGAAGCTCAATAAGGTGCATCAAGATTTAGGAGGAGAATAATGTCAGAATAAATCTTAATGTAGCAACCACCATTAGTGGTGTTTTTATTCTTTTTAAAGCCATTAGGGCCATTAAGGTCATCAAAGCCATTAGGGCCATTAAAGATAGTTTAAGACCATGTTTTACAGTTGCTTTCTTGCTGCTATATAAGAGGAACATAGCAGAAAAGTTCCTGCAGCGTTGCAACACAAAAATTCCTATGTGTTTCCACTGTGTCCGCGTGTGTTCGTCAAGGTTGAGTCTAACAATTTTATTTTATTTTCATAGCACGCTTGATGCTAGTCATACTTGGATACACAGATGACTTATGTCAAGCTTTGAAAACAAGGGAGCAGGATATTGCTAATACTATGATGCTTGGTCGCTTGGCTAAGAATAGATTTGCAGCACATGAGGGATGCTGGATGTGAAGAATTTCTTCAAGAAAAAGTCACATCATTTTGTATGAAGCACCGCATTAAAGTTCATAATCCCAATGGTAGATATAAGCCTTTTGGGAGATCCCAACGTTTTTACCCAAAGCAAACAAATGATGATAATTTTAGAAGAGAAATATATCTTAGCGTCATTGATACCATTCATCAAGAGCTTGATAACAGGTTTGATAAGTTTAACATGCATTTGTTGGTTTGCATTTCGTTATTAATTCTTTAAATCCTCTCAACTCATTTGCTTCTTATTATTTTATGTAACAAGTTTGACAAGGTTAATATGCAATTGCTTGTTTGCATTTCAGCCTTAAATCCTCTAAACTCATTTGCTTCTTATGATAAAGAGCAACTAATGAACCTTGTCAAGTTTTATCTCAAAGAGTTTTCAAATATAGATTTAACAAGACTTCCTTTCCAACTTGATAACTTTATTATTGATATGAGAAGTGATGGTGGGTTCAATGATGTAAAGACTCTTGATGAGCTCTCTGTCAAGCTTATTCAAACACAAAAGCATTTGACATACAACTTGATTTATTTACTTCTCAAATTGTTATTACTCCTACCGGTGACTACGACGAGTGTCGAAAGAGTATTTTTTACTATAACTTTTGTGAAGAATAAGTTGAGAAATTATATGGGTGATCAACTATTGAATGATGGTCTTATGGCATTTATAGAGCGAGACATATTCTTAAAGGTTAGTATTGATAATGTAATCAAGCTCTTCCAAAATATGGGTTATCATTGTGTGAAATTAATTATATATTTTTTTAGATAATTTGCAACTTATATTCATGTAAAACCAACTGGTACTCTTATTTGCACTATTTATACTACATTTTGCTTAATTTGAACCTTAATTTTATTGAATTTGTGATATAGTGCATATGAAATGTGATATGTCGTACTAGAATAGGCACACCCTTCTCAATTCTTTTGGATCCGCCACTGGCTATATGTGTGATGTATTGATTTCAGGGGTTGTAAGTGAGTATTAAGTTATGTACTTGTATTGCTGAAATGTTGAGTATTGATTTCAAATTTCAGTCATACTGTAAGTGATACAATGAGTATTGATTTCAAGGCTGGTGAGTAAACGAGTATACCTATGGATGACGGGTACCCGCGGGCGACGAGTTTTGTGCACGCTCTTCGCCTGTGAACGTTCGCGTATATACCCGCAGGTGGGTAAAATTTGATAGGTACAAGTATAAGTGAGTACTACTCGTACCCACCATACTCGATTATCATCCCTAGGCCTAGATATAAAAAAGTAGCAGAGAGATAAAGAGATTAGTTAGCCGATTGGTTTTGCTTATTTCACTAAATTTGTAATAAGCTAAATAGCTAATCACTCAATAAGCTAGATGCAAAGGCCATTAATTTTCTGAACACAATGTGTTGAGGGAATCTAAGATTAATTCACATGCAACCGTGGATATGATTCCTAGGACTTTTTGTGTGGCACTGGAAGTGTAGGTCTACACGAGTATACAATTGTTGAATTTAATAATCCGACTAGATTATTAGTATCTGACTTATAGAATAAGCCAATAAATTTAAAGTCAATGTGTATAACAGATCAAGGTATACAAAGGAAAATGATGTATTTGAATATTGAGTAGATGCTAGACAATTAACTACTGGAAACAAAAAACCTTAAGCGAAGACAACCATTAACTATGTAAAATACAAAAAATTAACCTCCATAACAGTGCTAAACAAATAAAATAAATCTAGTCACGCAATTGCGTGAGACACTTTGATAGTTATTGTTATACCGAAAGGATCAAATTTATCCGAATTTAGCATCCCATTGGGTGAAGATGGTAACCTCACTGCAGTACCATGTCCATTCGTCAGTTTCCAAAACAAGTTGTTCACAACAGGAGAACTGACGCCTACGTTTCCATCGAACAAGAAGCAAGAAAACAGAAATGCGCTACCTGAAACATCACTCGGCTAGCTTCTCTAGCAGACTGATTATTGACTCAACTAACCAATTAAAATATATGGTTCGCAGCATACTCGTCCTTATGAAAACCATGCCCATCTGCCCCCGTATCATGATAACTTCAGGGAAAAAATGTTAAGCATTCCTAATGCACATGCTGCATTCTGCATTTCGTAGGGCTGACCAGTGGGCTGATCTCTGAGTGATTGAAGCACTAATTGCCATAATGCAAACTAGGTAATATAACCAGATTGCGTAGTAAAGCCTATCGTTTTCGCTGGTAAAGCGAATGTCTTCTGCTTGCTTGCTACAGGCTACTGCTGCTCGTTCAGTTCTTATGCCCAATTTCCCCTTTTCATTTCTCCCACTACAGATCACGTAAGAGCCTGAAATTTCGTAGGATAATTCAGCGCTCCATCCCCCTATCTGCATGATTTTTCTATGATTTTTGCGCACCTGTTCCACCGGCCAATGCAGATTATCCAGTGATCCTGTGGTCGGTGTTTCATTTACCGATTGCCCCATGCAAAAGCTTCTCACGTTCATTTCTCCCTCCATAGATAAAATCAGAGTCCGAAATTTTGTAGTGTCCTTCTATGAATTCTCAGTGTCCAGGATTTTTTTTGGTATTTTGAGCAACTATGCTGCTGATGAACAGGGAGCTACCTGCCGTGGTTGCTGTTTCTCCATCAACCCCTACGGGAACGCCTGGACTAACGCGGCGGCTTCTCTCATCAGACGACCTTCTCCACGGGGAGCCTCAGACTGACATGAGATGAGATGCCCTTGTGACTTACGAGCCACGGCGAACGGCGATGACCATGGCGCTGGACTTGGAAGGGGGCGAAGGGGCACAGGGCACTCCGTCGACCGACCCCATGGTTTAGGTGGGAAATAAATTCTATATACGCAGGACCACCTCATGACCGATACTTGTCCTATATAGCAGCAACATCCAGATTACTGGCACTTGTCCTCAATGTGATCTCAAAACGACGAATCTTATTCAAACAGAAAATTATTGTGTATGCTTATTATTTGACATACGCTTTGAGATTCACGTCGAGGATAATGACTTATTTGGCACGGATCTAGATACAAGATTTTTGAAACCGATCATATTCAGTTTTTTAAAAATCTAATATATAGAAATGTTGTTGGATTGAGGATATTTGGTTGAGTCATCTAATTTTTATTTTAAAAAAATATTTAAAATATTTTATTTTATTATATAAGTTTCAGATCTAACATGGATAATAGAGAAGCTATATTAAATAAGATCTAAATAGCAGCTATCCAGATGATACTGTATGAAGAAATTAATATAACACCACCCATAATTTATTTCTCTTTAGGTGGCCATCCAATCAAGCTTCCACAGTAACCATCTAGAAGGAAAGTGCTCCGAGGCAATTTAAAAAAAGATCCTTGTAAATGTTTTCGTTATACATACCCCTCTAGTTTGGATCGCGATCCAAACCTGAGGCTCTAGTGACCGTTAGATTTCATTGTGCGGTCCGGATCGAGGAAGAGAGTGACGTCGGTCGCGGATTTTTTACGCAATAGACCCTATACTACGGTATATATGGTGATTCAGACCCATCGAGCTTGGTCACAATCGCGGGGCCCGCGCCGCATACGAGGCCGGAGGAGGAGGAGAAGACGCATGCACGGCATGGTCTCCGGCGATCTTCTGCGGCCAAGCCATGCTTGCTAAATGCTAAGGCGTACACTCAGGTCGAATTTTCATCGTCTGGCAAAGAGAGGAGAACGACGGCGAGCTCCCGCCGCGCTCGGCTCATCGAGCATGCTCCCGCATGTCGCCTGCTACCGACCGGAAATTCATATCGCAGGTCGGCCTCAAAAAGTCGACGTCACCGTGACTAGTCAAGCGGGCTAATGGATTGATATTTGATACGATACGAGCAGGCCACTGACCACCACACGACTAAGCAGAGCCACGTGTTCACGCCATGGACGCAGCTGCTGCGCCGCTCCTCCTCCTGCTCCTCCTCGCCGTCCTTCTCCTGCTGCGCCTCCGGCGGCGCCGCCCAACAGCGGCAAGCGCGAGGGCCCGCAACCACTGCCCCTACCCGAACCCCGTCGTCGGCAACGTGGTGCCCTTCATCCGCAACTTCCACCGCTTCCTCGACTGGGCCACCGACCTCCTCGCCGCCGCCCCGGCCTCCACCATCGAGGTGCGCGGCGCGCTCGGCCTCGGCAACGGCATCGCCACCGCCAACCCGGGAGTCGTCGACCATTTGTTGCGGGCTAATTTCCCCAACTACGTCAAGGGCGCGCGCTTCGCGGCCTCTTTTGCGGACCTCCTCGGCCGCGGCCTTTTCCTCGTTGACGGCCGCCTGTGGAACCTCCAGCGCAAGCTCGCCTCCTACTCCTTCTCGTCCCGCTCGCTGCGCCGCTTCTCGGGACGCGTCCTCCGGGCCCACATCCACCGCCGCCTCCTTCCTTTCCTTGAGGCTGCCGCTGAATCCGGCGAGCCCGTTGACCTGCAGGACGTGCTCAAGCGATTCGCCTTCGACAATATCTGCAACGTCGCGTTCGGCGTCGAGAGCTCCACGCTGCTCGAGGAGGCGGGGGATCGACGCCGACACGAGGCGTTCTTCAAGGCGTTCGATGACGCCGTCAAGATCTCCTTCGCGCGGATGTTCCACCCGACGACCGCCGTGTGGAAGGCGATGAGGCTCGCCGACGTCGGGAGCGAGCGGCGGCTCCGCGAGGCCATCGGCGTCATCGACGAGTACGTGATGGCGATTATGGAGTCAGAGCAGTTGCGCGGGAACGACGAGCAGCACCTGCTATCGCGGTTCACGGCGGCGATGGAGGAAGACGACGACAACGAGCTCGGCGCCATGTTCGAGTCAACGGAGGCGAAGCGCCGGTTCCTGCGCGACATCGTGGTCAGCTTCGTGCTTGCCGGGAAGGACTCCACGTCCTCCGGTTTGACGTGGTTCTTCTGGCTTCTCGCTGCCAATCCGCGCTGCGAGCGGCTCGTGTACGAGGAGGCGTCGCGCCACGGAGACGACCACGGTGTCGACGGCGACGGCTACGACGAACTAAAGGGGATGCGCTACCTGCACGCCGCGATCACTGAGGCGATGCGGCTGTACCCGCCGGTGCCCATCAACTCGCGTGTGGCGGCCGCGGGGGACGTGCTGCCGGACGGCACGACGGTGCGCGCCGGCTGGTTCGCGGACTATTCCGCGTACGCGATGGGGAGGATGACGCGTCTGTGGGGCGACGACTGCCGCGAGTTTCGGCCCGAGCGGTGGCTCGACAAAGGCGGCGAGCTAGTGGCGGTGGACGCGACGAGGTACCCAGTCTTCCACGCGGGCCCGCGGGCGTGCATCGGGAAGGAAATGGCGTACGTGCAGATGAAGGCCGTGGTGGCCGCCGTGGTCAGGAGGTTTGTCGTGGAGACGGTGCAGCCGGCGAGCATGGAGGCGCCTCCACCGTACGAGATGACGGTGACGCTGAGGATGAAGGGCGGACTCCCTGTGCGGATCAAGAGGCGGGAGGGCCACGCGACCAGCCAGAAACTGACCAACTGGCCATAAGTCCATGACAAAGAACTCCAATCGGAAGCACAGGACTGGTGGCAACTTTGATTGGGGTCAGGACTCAAGAGCTCCGTCAGATCGTGGAACATATTTATGAGTTTTACAAACAGTTGTTTAGGGCAAGTTCTAGGAAGCAGATAAGGTTATCTGATTTCTTTTGGAAGGACTAAGGTTGTAAGAGGAAAACAACACTGTCTTAGAACCAATCTTTCCCTATTCAGGAGATTGAGTTGGTTTTTAAAGAAATAAAAGGAGATTCCGCTTTGAACCTAATGGTTCCAGTTTCTACTTCTTCAAGGTCTTCTAGCAATGGATGAAGGATGATATGTTTGAGATACTCAATGATCTTTATATTGATAAACTGGATTTAAAGAGACTTAACTATGGAGTTATAACTCTAATCCTAAAATTAAGGAGGCTAATAATATAAGACAATATAGATCTATTTGTCTCATGAAATTGATTTCAATGACTTCATTAAAATCCTTAATAACAGACTGACCCCGGTAGCCAAGTAGGCTGTTTGGTCAAGCCAAACCGTCTTTATTAAGGGGATAAACATTTTGAAAGAAGCGGTAATCTTGCATGAAGTGATTCATGAGCTGAAAAGGGCAAAACAACAAGATGTGTTGCTTAAAATTGATTTTGAGAAAACTTATGATAAGATTAGGTGTGTTTTTCTGAAGGAAGTCATGAAGGAAAAAGGCTTCCCTTCCCATTGGATCCAATGGGTCATACAATCTGTCAAGTGGGGTAGAATTTGCATCAATATTAATGATCAAAGGGGTCTATATTTCACAACCTACTAAGATTTGAGGCAAGGGACCACTATTTCCTACTCTATTTAATACTGCAAATGATGTTCTCAATGCCCGTATGGCGAAAGTAGTTGATAAAGGTCTAATTCATGGTGTAGTTGATCTTCTATTGCCTGGGGTCACTCACATACAGTATGCTGATGACACCATTTTAATGATTGATGGTTCTGACACTTCAATCCTCAATTTAAAAATCATTATGTACTGCTTTGAGTGGCTTTCAGGCCTGAAGATCAACTTCCATAAGAGTGAGGTGTATGTTTTTGGGATGGATCAAGGAGACCAAGAAAGATTGGCCAATATGCTGAATTGCCAGCTTGGCCATCTACCTTTGAAGATTTAGGCATCCCCATTTCTGATCATAAGTTGAGGCTGGCTGCTCATTTAGGGCTTCTCACCAAAATAGTCAATAGATTGGATCCTTGGAAAGGCAAAAACCTGACCTTGTGGGGTAAATTGACTCTGATTAACTCTTGTCTCACCAGCCTCCCCCCATGTATACGATAGGCTTTTATCACCTGTCCGTTAGCACTCACAGCAGGATGAACACCATAAGATCAAAGTTTTTCTGAAGGGGTGCCGAAAATGTTAACAAATACCACATAGCTAAATGGGAGGCCATCTGCCAGTCTAAGGACTATGTGGTCTGAGCATCTTGAACACCAAAATTATGAATGAGTGTTTGCTCACCAAGTGGATCTGAAAAATCCGCTCGGGTTCACAAGACACTTGGTGTCAGATACTCAAAGCGAAATATATATCAGATGGGAATTTTTTCACCTCCAAGACAATGGAACTTCCCATTTTAGCAAGGGCTTCGTAAAGTTAAACATTTATTCAAATGGGGAGCCCTTTATATGGTCAATATTCAATAATGATAGGAATGCCTTTTTTTTGGAAGGATGTTTAGCTTGGTGAGCCCCTTTTGAAAACCCAATACCCTGATCTTTTCTACTTGTGTGCTTACCAAAAGGTCTTGGTTGTTGATTGTCGGGATAATAAGACTTGTGTTGTTCAGTTTAAGAGATGCCTTGCCGGAAGGGACATCACTCAATGAGAAGAGCTTCTAAACGGTTAGAGCTTGTTCATCTCAATGGGGATGAGGATGTGGTCAGGGGGCTCAAACTATTTGGAGTTGTAAACTTCCTCTTATGATTAAAATATTCCTGTGGCAAATGCTTCATAATAAACTCCCTGCTGCCATAACCCTTAAGAAAAGGGGCTAGAACTGGAGTGAGATATGCTCTCTTTATGGTAAACTAGAGTCTGTCTATCACGTCTTTTTTGGTTGTGTTATTGCTCAATGCATATGGAGTGTTGTCTGAGATACTTTTGGATGGAACGACTTTTCTCGCTCGGTGGCTAACTTGTAAGCAAGTTGGCTCCTATAGGCTCTCAAAAGTTTTCAATAGTTTAGTTTATTCTTTTTTCAGGACTGACATAAGCTATGTGACGCTCTAAGAATAAAATGGCGATCGAGAAGAAGTTTCCGAACCAGCCACAAGAAGTCTTACACTTTGCTGTATCGTTCATGCAGAACTGGAGTATCCTTCTCCGAGAAAACAATAAGCTCAAGGTGGATAGCATCATTGCGCACGGTCCTGTGCGACCGCGTCCTCTGCTATAACATGCATGGCGACCAACTGAAGGTAATGCACAGCCATCATGGTATCCCCGTCGCGATGGCAGCCATCAGGAGCTGCGCTTTGCAGTGGAACCGGCGCAGGCGGCAAGCATGGAGGCGTCGTATGAGATTGAAGATGAAGAGGTGGGATGACAATGCGAGCTGGCACAGGTTGAGCGAGCAGACATTACAAGCACTCCCACCAGATAAACATACGGGAGGGAACACGCATTAAGCCAAGGCAAGCAGGTCGAGTTGTTAACATGTAAAAATGCAAGGAATTTTTCAGCATAGACGGCATGAAATTGCTCTAGAGTGGGAGATGGAGCGGACATTCAGGTTAGCTGATCCAGCTCAAGCATCACAACACCCAATCAACAAGAACGGAATGAACAGAACGAAAATTGTTGTAGCAAAAATTATTGGGCATATGGAGTGCAACGATGATGGGACATGCTCTTATTATATCAGTCGCATGTATGCCCTTGAGTTTAAACATCTCATGACAAGGCTTGCCACCCTTGGATGCGGTACTCCCTTGCGGCCTGAGCAGGATCACTCGCCTTTATAATCCCACGTCCAACTATAATTATGTCACTGCCTCTGTCGTTTATGACCTGAATTACGAATCCAAGTTTCAAGTAACATATATCAGCTCGTATGCATGTTAAGAAAATTGAAGGGTGAGATTCTAGTAAAGACTGAAGGCAAGTAAAACCTCCTACTGAAGCATATTTAGCTAAATTAATTCAGTGTCAATACCAGGATTAGCACATTTCTAAAAGAGCATTGTCTCATATTGCAGAGCTAGAATTATATTTAAAAAAAAGTGGTAGTAAACAAAAGGCAGATATTTTAATGATCTGGCCATTATGAATTTATGATCCAAATATACTTTCACATAGTCAAAAAGGCACCAAGCTATCAACAAACATGAGGCTTTAAAAGTTGTAATTAAGTGAACAATGGTAAGGCTGTGAAATAACTATAGCTCTGTATCACAACTTGAAAACATTAAGATGTGTGAATAAAACAAGTCACATGAACAAATTGCACAGGTACAGTTGTACTTACAGAATAAGGAATGTTGCATTGTTGCCCAAGAGCGTCTCCTCCAGCGACCATCTGAACTCCAAGAGTGGCATGGATAAACGTTGGACTTGATGGTGCTGTTGACCAAGATGCAGGATTTACTGATATAAATCCGATCACAAAGTCAGAATGTTGCTCAACAATCTTTACAGCTGCAGCAGTGTAATCTCCATTAGCAAGGTTGCCAGCAGAACTCATTTCAGCAAGCAAAAGTAGCCCTCTTCCTTTAGGCAAACCCTTCAATGCCAAAACACAACAGTTACTGTGAGCATTACAATACATCAGCTATTATCAGCTGCAATATATTCTTTTTTAACTCAACACTAATAGTTATAGTGCATGTAATTATAAAAGCATAAGATACCTTCAGCTTCAAGCCATCTACGAGTCCAAGTCCAGGTACTATATGCGCATTAACAATATCAGCCCAGTCCAATTTGCGGAATATTCCTCTGAACCAAAATAAAAATAAATATTAATTATAGTGCTTAGATATATACAAGAATAAATGAACATGTATACTTTATAATGTCATTTTCTCACCCTTCATATTGCATAGTTACTGTATTTCCGATGTCAGCAAACTTACGATCTTCGAAGATCAAAAAGTTGTGCTTCTCAGCAATCTTCAATAAAATGAACCTATATGTACTCCAAAGGTAACAATAGAACGCCATAATATCATGGTTACCTTGGATATGTGTACTTCAAGACTTCTATGAGCTCCGGAACATTTGATGTAAATGAAAACACCAAAAGTCAATGACCTGCAAACATGACGAACATTGGAGGAGTTAGTAACATGTACTACTCAGTCTTTTTGGCAATAAGAAATAGATATTTCAACCACAGAAAGACCAGTACCACAAAGCAAGCTGTCACATGCATAGATCTATGTGTCTAAGGCCCCGTTTGGAATGAAGGAATGCAAAACAGAGGAAGTGTGAAAAACGCAAGAATAGGATAGAGTGAAAAGTGAAAAACTACAGGAATCCAAAACACAGTAATGGAAAGTTTGGGTTGTTTGGATCGTAGGATTTTTTATTTTATTTTCACAAGTGGTGTGCTGCTTTCTTTCCTCTCTTCTTCACACACGCTGCCTCGAGCATACATGAAGGAAAGAAAACCAAGAGATCAGAGTGGATTTTTGTTTCCCTTGAAATGAGCATCCAGCTACAGTAAATAGAGGAAAGTAATTAATACTTCTCAC
Source organism: Phragmites australis (assembly GCF_958298935.1). Classification (NCBI taxonomy): domain Eukaryota; kingdom Viridiplantae; phylum Streptophyta; class Magnoliopsida; order Poales; family Poaceae; genus Phragmites; species Phragmites australis. The sequence continues at coordinate 50,493,457 of NC_084922.1, read as the reverse complement.
GTTCCAAACGCTCAGTTAACTTCCTTTCCTCCGTTTCTTGATTCCTGCGATTTTCCTTTGGAAATCCTTCGATCCAAACATGTCCTAAAAGAATGGACAGGAGAAGATGGGCACCCAAGCAGGTCCTAGGAATCGACCTTGAGCATGCAGGTCGGTACCAGGCCACTCACTTATTCCCCACATAGGCTTTTGCAATCTAGCTTTTCAGCTCAGATTTAGTAAAACAAACATAGGAGCATGCAACTCAATGCTTCTTTCAGATGAACCGAGCACATATGATGGCTTTTCAAAGTCATGCATGCACAATGAATAGAAAATGCGACAACCAAAAGAAAAGACTTGTAGAATTGATGGATACTTACACCCATTTTGGATCCGGAGCACTGCAGTCAGCACAAATTTTATTTGCCGGTTGGTTCAAAAGATGATCTAATCTCTCTGCTGCACCAATCAGACCTGCAAGCGGTTGTGAAGCACATCGGCTCAATATTTCTTTTTGAGAACAGACATATTGACTCAATATCACAGACAACAGATGTATATGAAGCAAATTCGACTAGTTTAGTATACAGTACAGAACAACATCAAGCTTCATTTAGCTAGCAGCATGCTAATTTTTAGGGTAGCGCCAAGAGGCTCTTCACTCAAGAAAGTTCTTGAATTAGTGACTGCACATACAGCCAAAAAAAGACTGTTTATGATTAATAGTAATATTTGTTTCCTAATTCTTAACATGTTGTTATATATCCTAACACGTATGATATTAAAAAAAAGGAATACAGTTTTCATCAAAATAGAGAAGCATCCAAAAAATACTAAAACCAGGAACTTCCACGGTCCTTTTACCATTAATGGGATAGCAAACTATATCCACCAGAAGAAAAATATATATAATTGCATATGAAAGACACGTTTTAATCTAGACTTGTCCAAAGGAAAGAACGTTGGATTGCAATGCAATTTACAAAGGGAACAATATATCACAGACAAAATGGATATAACAAACCTATGTGATTGTCATGGACATTAGCATCCATCATGGTTGCCATTCCACCACACACTTTCAAATTGTGGTGATTGCCACGGTTATTAGCATCCATCTTCGCCGTCATTCCACATACTTCCCTTAAAGAGGGAAACGGGGTGATATCAGATTGCGAATTAGGTGCATAGGAATATAACGGAATGCACGAGGAATGCGAAGGCCACAATCATTAAATCGCCACCCGGTTGCAAAATTGGGGATGCAAAGAACATACATTCTGTCATAAGGCTTCGGGCCATCAACAAATTGGCGCACGGGGTTACGCCCCTCCATTTTCTCCCCCTTGCTAATGCCGCCTCCTGTTCTTGTCCTCTTCTACATCGTCGTCAGCGGCGGGCTTAACGTGGGGCACTCAGCAACCAAATCCTCGAGAATCTGGGTAGACAAGGGTATCCATCCCAGAAAGAAACATTTGGAATTCCGGCCTCGCAGCAATGTAAAGGTTCTGCGGAACAAAACAGAGGAACCAATGCAGGGCCGGATGGATCAGCACTCCTCCATGAGACGACCAGGACGCCCACGGGAGAAGGAAGAGAAGTGCAGCTGTGGAAGAAGGAAGGATACCTGGACCTGCGCGGAGGGCAATGGAGAGCTTGCAATGCAAGGTTGGGGGGTGAATTGACTGCGCAGGGTGGTCCGTGCCTGGAGGTGTGGAGGGAGGACTGTCTGGCTGAAATGCAAGTCAACTTCTTAGTCGTCAATCTATTCTGCTCGATATTCATCCAATTTTATTCTTCTTATTATCTATCTTATAATTAGTTTCAACTACCTATACTAATTTCAACATAAATAAGCGGACTTCATAAACCATTTATGGGCAAAAGCTAATAGAAATTTCTCTTTTAAACTGTCCGACGATGCCGTCTCAAATTTGGAGTCCATTCTAAAGTAGACTTGCACAAGTCAATAGTCATCCGAGACAAGAATGTGGGCATCCATCATCAGATAATGAGAACAGAATGTGGAATCCTCATCGCAATAATTTAATCAAGATTAGAAGATTAACGTAAATAGGCACGCTATTTTATATATGTGAAAAATGCAAAACTCCTAAAAGTCAGTTTGATTTTGAGATATGCTCACAAGTTATTTTTTTTAAACCGCTCTAAAAGTCAATCTGGTTGCAACTTCTTGTCTTATGAATTATAACTCTACTATTTTTTAATTCTAACTAGAAGTAGCACAACAATAACTAGGGTTGAACATATATATATATATATATATATATATATATATATATATATATATATATAAAATAGTTATTCTGTACCCTAACCTAACTGAACAAACCAACCTCCCACCACCTTAGCCACACACAAAATAAGCATGACTGTAAAAATTATGTTGTGTTCATAAATGTATTTGCCTATATTTGTAAATGGTTTACTTCATCAGTTATTTTTGGCAAAAGTTCAATATTTTTTGTGATGAAAGTTCAATAATGTTGAACCATCTATACATATGTTTAAGCATATATGCTATTCCAGTAATTCATAATTAGTAATATTTGTAATCTATGTCTATAAACACATTATTTTTTTTCATAAAAACAAGTCATATGCGTTTCGTACTTAATATATCATAGGAATTAACTTCATTATATCTCATATAGCATTGTATGTAATAATTAATATCTCTCAGTATAAATAATTCACTATCTTATCATAAAAAAATTTAGATATCTCGTTAATAGTTCATGCATTGTGCTATACCACTGATTCATAATTAGTAATATCAATAGTCTATGTCTATAAACACATCATTATTTGTTCGTAAAAATATATCATATGTGTCTTACTTAACACATCATAGTATTACAAGCTTCATTATATCTTACAACACGCTGTGTATGATAATTAATATCTCTTAGTATAAAGAAATGACTACTTAAAAATAAAAAATTTATATATCCAGTTAATAGTTCGTACATCATGCTACCAAAAAATATTAAACTTTTACAAAAATTTTTTTGATGAAGTAAATTATTTATAAGTATAAGCAAATATATTTATGAACACGACATAATGTATACAATCAGACTTATTTGTGCGTGGGGGGCTGACTCGTTCGGTTAGGGGAATAGCTATTCCATACTCAGGGGAATATATATGTACATATATACACAAATATATATATATATACACAAATACATACAACATGATGTTTTGGGTTTTTTTTTACAAAAAAACTTCTGGAGAATCTTAAAATCAGACTTACTTTTGGGTTTTTTTTTATTTTCCCCTTTATATATAATATAATGCGATGTGCGGTGTTTTTTCTCCATAATTGAAAAAATTAATAAAATAGAACTTTCTTGTTGGTATTATTCTAAAAAAAGATTTATAGTTCAGTGGAGACTCGCAAATTGTTACCGTAGCTGTAGATATATCTGAAAGAAGCATACCTTGTATCTAAAAGTTATTTGTGTGAATTTTATTTTGCAAATGGTGCCGAATACATGTTCATGGGCTGTATGCAGTATTGCAAGAGAGTGGGCCGGCCCAAATACGCATTCAATGGGCTTCTCCGCGCGGCTCCACCAACAGAGCAGTCGGCAGAGCCTCGGCTCCCTGCGCTCACGCTCCCGGCGGCCTCGCCGAACCCAGCACACGACCCCTTTCCCGCCGTACGGATCCAAAACCCTAACTCGGCCGCGGCGCGTTTCCCCTACCCCGCGAGGCGGCGGAGATGATGCAGCCGCAGCAGTCGCAGCAGCAGCAGCCGCCGCCTCAGTCCGGCGGCGGCGGGGAGTTCTACCGCGGCCCGCCGACGCGGCAGCTCTCGGCGGCGTCCTCCACCAACATGCCCCCCGACTACGCTGCGCACCCGGGCCCGCCGCCGCAGCAGCACCAGCCGCCGTACGATGGTAAGCACTGACTGTATCACTCTCTGGTTGTTGCTGTTGCATGTTAGGGTTCGCGCACTGCAGCTGGATTAGAATACGTTATATTGTTAGTGGGTCTCTTTTCTTAAGAGCGTGAGCTGATATTTTGCTAAAAAACATACTGGGAGTCTCACAAATTGACTGTGGACTTCTCGGTACTCGTTATCATATCACAACTACATAAATAACATTGTATTTTTTACTCTATGCAGCTTATGGGGACAATTTTGGTGCTAAAAGGATGCGTAAGCCTGTCCAGCGACGAACAGTGGACTACACAAGCAGTGTCGTCCGTTATGTTCAAGTAATATAAAGTGTTATCTTCCGGAGAGCTACAACGATGAAAAGTTTTAGATATATAGAAGCAAACCAAAATTATTTTTATTTCCATACTTCCTGGTTTATGTTTCTTTGTCTTTTTTGGTTTCTTGTGGCCTCGAGGTTAACTTGATGTGAATATGAAATGTTTATGATTTGGTACCAGCAACTTGTTTCTTATGAATAGCGCTGACTTCATTATGTGCATGGCATGCAGGCTCGCATGTGGCAGCGGGATGCAAGGGACAGAGTCACATTGCAGCCAACTCCTGCTGCTGTCCTGGATGTAATGGGCTACTTCCTGGCTTTCAATATATTAAAAAGATAGTAGTTGTTCTATGCTATGAATACCGATGGTTTAAGCTTTATAAGATAGAAGCTGTGCTATGCCAAATACTTTGTGTGAACAATCATATCCAACCATGATTTGTCAGCTGCTATACGAAATTGTGATGGACTAAAGCGTTAAATGTTCAAAATCCTGATAATAATGGATACATCATTCATCTCTGTGCCATAATTTTTAAACTTGAGAACCAGTTATGCATACAAGTGATCATTGTGCTTGTGATTGCTTATGCTCAAAATCCAGTTACTCCTAACTAATAAATGATCTTCTTAGAATTCAATAGCTATTACTTGTTATATATCCTAATAACTGTGACTGTTGCAGATGTTGCCATCTGTCGCATATCCAGACAATCCCTCCACAAGTTTTGCTGCCAAATTTGTACATTCTTCAATCAACAAGAATCGGTGCTCTATTAATCGTGTCTTGGTGAGTTTTAGGATACCCATTTATCCGCTTTCCTAGTATTTCCAGATTGAACATTTCACTGTCATATACTTCTATTTCTCAAAGAGTGCCTGCATGCTATGTTATACTGAACTTAACATAGACGCAATACCAATCAGTAAGTTAATGTATACTATCCGGCATTTCAGTTAATACATTTAACTCCATGATAGACATGATTTTGTGATGAGTAGCGTGTAAAGTACATCTTTACTGTATAAGTGGACCAAATACAGCTTACAAGTAGTTTTAACTGATACGGTAATACCTACATTAGAAATGCAGTTTTGCCTTTCTTACATTTTTGCACTTTAGGTCTAGTTGAATCGACGGTTGCAATTATTATAATTGCTATTGCTGTTGGCGCATGAAGCGGATCTGACTTTTGGTAAAAAAACTACCAAAGAACATGAATTACCTCGAGAATGCTACAAACTACAGAAGCAGTTCTAAGTGCGCACAGCAATTTCCCTTTACATCACTGAGCTTCCTTTTATTTTGAAATCTAATCCATCTCTAGGTAAATATTTCAACCATATGGATTGGAAATCATATACCATGAAGTTTTTATACATTTGTACAACCCCTAACTGCTTAAAGTTGGCTAAATATCTCCTTTGCTTCGGCATTTATAAAGAAGACTTATTAACAGTAACACAGTATTGAAATGCACGGACTCTGGCCAGAGTTTCAGATTTTCCAATTCTTTATACAAATTACTGGCCCATTATTATAACTCCGTTTCAAGCCTTCTTTTGTCTTGTGATCTTGGTAAAAACTGCTCTAGATGATCGTTTTTTATGCGTTAGTACATGCTAATTATTATTTTATGTTTCTTCTTTTGCTTATTAGTTTTGACTATTTTGATACCTTGACTGTTGTTACGTGGGAGAATTATCGCTTCTAATCAATGTTCCACTTCCTTATTTTTATTTTCTTGGAGTGTAATACAATGTTATTTGTGGATGAAGTGGACTCCTACAGGCCGTCGGCTTATTACTGGATCACAGAGCGGTGAATTCACCCTATGGAATGGGCAATCTTTTAACTTTGAAATGATTCTTCAGGTATTCAACTTTTAATTACTGTTGGATTTACTAGTATATTGGTAATTTTGACTTACTTTTTGGAGAACCTGACAAGTAGGCTCATGACCAAGCTGTGAGATCAATGGTTTGGAGTAACAACGAAAACTGGATGGTTACAGGTGATGATGGTGGTGCAATCAAGTATGCTGCCCTTCGTTTTTGTACCGTTGCTTACACCTTCCTTCAAATTACCATTTTGAAATTTATGTTGTTTAATCTGTTAGCTGAATGTTTTGAATTCTTTCCCAGGTATTGGCAAAGTAATATGAACAATGTCAAAGTGAATAAAACAGCTCACAGAGAATCAGTTCGCGACTTAAGGTGATGACTATTAGATGCGCTTTTGTTAGAATGTTAGTTTGCCATATCAAGTTCATGCTCATTATGTGTTAAAACATGTTCCCTTGAACAGTTTTTGTAGAACAGGCTTGAAGTTCTGTTCCTGCTCTGATGACAGAACTGTGAAGGTTTGGGACTTTGCGAGATGCCAAGAAGAAAAATCATTAACCGGTAATGTTGCTAAGCTTTTCTTAAAAAAATAAGCTGATTGATGGTTGGACATGTGAGTTACTGTGTGACATTACTTTGTTTGTTTTTTTTCGTCAAATAACCTTCATTTCCCTTCAAACTCAGCCAGGCCACGGTTGGGATGTTAAAAGTGTCGATTGGCATCCCACAAAGTCTTTATTGGTTTCAGGTTAGTATATATTCTTGCTTGTTTCATGAGTTCACTTGTGCAGAACTCATTCAATTCTGTGCACCATAGGTGGTAAAGACTATCTTGTGAAACTCTGGGATGCAAAAAGTGGTAGAGAGCTACGCTCATTGTCAGTATTCTCATCACTTTTTTTATTCTTTTATCATTTGAAGTTCTGCGTTGCTATATGATCTATTTCTGCAGCCATGGACATAAAAATATTGTGCAATGTGTAAAGTGGAATCAGAACGGGAACTGGGTACTGACTGCCTCAAAGGATCAGATAATTAAGGTTGATGACTTATGCTGCTTTTGTACCTTGTTTTGTTCGTCTTTTTCTTCTTCAAAGTACACTTGTATGCTGGTAGCATAGGTTTCTGTACCCAACATTCTTGTGATAGATTGTTAGGAACCGTCCACAAGCTATTAATAACTTTATCACCTGATGCCTATTAAATTGATCGATATTTTGTTGTCCAGTTGATCACTCTGTTTTGCTACTTTATTCATGCAGCTGTATGATATTAGATCCATGAAAGAGCTTGAATCCTTCCGCGGGCACAACAAGGATGTAACTGGTTAGATTGTTGTTACAAAATTTGAGTTTTATGTTCCTTTGCATAGTTTAAGATGTGATATATTGAACCAAGTTTTTGTTGTAGTAGTTCATTTGCTTACTGCAAGCAAGCAGGTTAGACAAGTTGCTTAAAATTTCATAGGAAATTACTGTGCCTGCTCTTGTTTGCCATGGTTGTATCGAACCACATTCCTTCATTTCTGCAGCGTTGGCATGGCACCCATTTCATGAAGAATACTTTGTTAGTGGGAGCTTTGATGGAGCAATCTTTCATTGGTTGGTCGGGTAAGATATCTGTAGCATCACTGAAATAGTAATCTTTACTGGCCCAGGAGTTTGCTATCCTAATTTTAGCATATTCGAACTGGGAACTCACTGGAATAATATGATTGCTTAGGTCCATTGTGCTAAATATATCTAGTTCTCTTTTTTTGGCAAACTGACTGACAACTTTTAACATCTTTTGTTGTCTGGAAATAATATCTCAATCTGATGAACAAACGATTTCATTTATTTGGCAGCCATGAAATTCCACAGATAGAAATAAATAATGCACATGACAATAGCGTGTGGGATCTTGCTTGGCATCCTGTAGGCTATCTACTTTGCAGGTAATTGGCAGTTTACTTTCAAGATTTGCAATTTAAAGCCAGTTTGCTGACCTTTTGCTTTCTTATTCTTCTGTTTTACTTATAGTTATTTTTTAGTATGTATTGTTAGTTATAATCTGAATTCTTCTTGAGTATGATTTCTTGTGCATTGTGTGGCATTACTTATTTTACGCTTGAGTCATGTGAAAACTCATTAAATCATTTAATTTGTATTTATCTTGCAGTGGGGGCAATGATCATGCTACAAGGTTCTGGTGTAGAAACAGACCTGGTGATCTTACCCGCGATAGATACAACAGTGGCCAGACACAAGGTTGCTTTTAGCTTGTATTTATCTTGTTATTTACTTATCTTGTTCAAGGTCAATTTTTTTTGAAATATTGGTACACAAACGTGCTCACACCTGCACGCACACATGCCGCCCGATGTCATGATTTAGTTAAATAAAAAAATCATGGTCATCTATAACTTGCTTCAAACTGGTGCACCTTTTCAGGTTATGGTGATCAACATTCTGCTTTTGGTGCTCGTGCTATGGGTGGATTCCAGATGCCTGAAGCTCCAACAACACCTGGACCATTTGCTGCTGGATTGTCGCGAAATGAAGGCACAATTCCTGGCATTGGGGCTGCAATGCCCTTGATAGGCCAATCTCTTGATGGATCAGATCAAGGAGCATCTATTCCGGGTCTTCCACCTGGGCCACCTCCCTTGCCACCAGGTCCTCATCCATCTCTTCTAGCTCCTGGGCAGCAGCAACAATATCAACAGATGCCTCAGCAGCAACATCCCCAGTTTCCGCAACAGTTAACTTCTCGGCCGCCACCGCCAAATATGCCCCAATTGCAGCCACCAGCACACATGCTTCCACATCCACAAGGATCTCGACCTCCACTTCCCCAGCTTCCACCAATGGGCGGACCATCGATGCCGTCACCAGTGAACCCACCACTACCACCTATGCCTCACCCTATGGTACTGTTCATTGATACCTTATGGCTTTATTAGTTAAGTGAGGCATAACTAAATTTATTTGACTTAAACATGTTCTAATTCTCTCTATGATCTTTACTTGCAAGCAAAAAATCAATTGCTCATGCAAATCTTGGCAAATTTGCAAAAAATCAATTGCTCATTTGCAAATCTTGGCAAATTTGCACGTGGAGAATGTGCATAAATTGAATGACCTTTTGTTTTTGCACATAAGAGTATTATACCTCTAAAGAGTTTACGTATCTGCTATTTTTTTAATTATCTCTCATATAACTAAAGTGTGAATACATTAGAAAATTCTGTTGCACCGAGGGGGACTTATTTGCTGCAGGGTCTAGTATTTCAGAACCATGACCAAAACCGTCAGCGGACCGTTTCCAGAAAAGCCATCTTTTTTTTTTGCAAAAGATTGAAATTTCTAGTTTTGAAGATCTGATTGCTTCTAACATGTCTAATAACTAATGAATGATTATGCATCTGTTCTGCATATACCTTGGACCTTTCCAAAAAAAAAAAAAGGGTCTGTTACCACTGTTTTTCTAAACCCTTAGTCGGTTAGTCGCTGTACAATATCTTCCACAACACTGCTTGTTGCATGAGCCTGTTCTAATAGCTGCTTGTGAATTCACTGGCCAATTTGTTGTTTCATCAAAGGAATCATATTATTTTAGCTTTGAAATAGAAATTATATTTTATACTATCTGCCCCCTTTGTGCTCAATCTTGGTAACTACTGGTAGGGTGACAGTGGGTTTAACGATTCTAATGTTGCTAGGCAATGCAAGGTTCGCAGAACCAGATGATGCCTCAATTGCCGCAGCACATGATGGGCCTAAATCAGAT